>NC_054080.1:75943248-77333248 GCF_017639655.2 Falco naumanni
TAGGATCCTAAGGGATCCAGTGCTAGGCAAGGCTCTTGGAGCATCCCAGCCCTGCAGAAGTCTGGTCATTTCTGAACTGCACACAGGGAAGAGCACAAACACAGCAGACCCAGAAAACTGCAATTTCTGAGCCTCTCAAAACCTGGGAAAGAGTTAATACAGTGAACAGGATAAAGGGCACTTCTGGACATAATTTACTTGGATTTTTGTAAAGGCTTTTTGATGGAGTCCCTCACAGGAGACTCTTAAGGAAAATAAATATCTGCAGAGTAAGGGGCAGCATCCTGTTGTGGGTCAAAAACCGCTTGAGCTACGGGATACAAAGGGATGGAATGAATGAATGGTGCTTGGAGCAGGGGGAGGTTAAATGGGAGAGAATTGTGGGACTACCTTTGGGAGGGGTATGACTGAAAATATTTATTAATGGTTTGGAGAAGCAAGAGGACAGAGCAGGAGGCAAAATCTGTCCAGGTGGCATGAAACTATTTAGGGCTTTATTCGTTAATGGAAGAAGGAAAGAAATCGATGAAAGGAGGAAAGAAATATGAAAGATTGCGAGAAGCCCTAGAAAGATTTGATCAAATCGGGAGATGGAGCAGCTGGAGAACCGTAAGTGAGATAAATATAAAACTGAGCAGCCATGGATTGATCTAGCAGAGTCCATTTAGGGGAGAATAAGCCTACTGCCACAGGATCCAGTGGAAGGAAGTGCTGGCCATGACCAACAGCTACTAGAGCTGAGAAAAGACAAGAAGAAATCCTCCAAAATCTAATGCCCAGACTGGGAGAGGAAGATCTTAATTCATCTCCAGGAATTAGTATCTCCTTATTGTGTCACCAGAGGTGGGAGGGGATAGAGGGGGTGAAACACCTGGAGGTGTAAAAAAATTCTAGTTGTAAAAAACATTGCTGCCATTCTGCACCCCTCATAAGGGTGTGAGATGGGATGCGCAAGTGTTAAGACTACGTGGGTGTTGGGTCCCTCATGCCACCACAGACACAAGGAGAGCTTGCCAAGGGATGTCAGGGTGAGGACAGTTCTGCCTCCAACTTGCACATGTCATTGGAAAAGTGGTCTAAGGATGGGCTCATAAAACCATTAGACATCTCAGAACATCCACTCTGGGGACAAAGGAGAGCTGTAACCCTTGTTTTGCCGGATGCCCAGAGATATTCAGTGATTTTGGCATTTTACTGTACAAGAGGCTTTGATAGAGCTGGGAAGACAACCCTGCTGCCCTGAACACCATGGTAACCCTCAGAGCCTGAACAGGAGTCTTTTGTCCAGTGAGGAAGAAGGCTGCAGAGTGAGAAAATAATTAGAAAGCCTGAAAGACTTATCTTCAGGTGGTGTTATGTGGTATGCATGCTGGCCATGGTGTGTTTCCTGGACATGGCGTGTCTCCTGGCTGTGGTTTGCCTGCTGGCCGCAGCACCCTGGCAGGCTGCAGCAAGGACCAAGACCTGTCACTGCCGGGCTGCCATTTTGCATGCCATGCTGAGTATATTCTTTGTACTCATGCCAGGGGCTAGTCTGCTCTGTCAGCAAACTCATCACACTTTTGCTAAGAGAAATTGTTCCTGTGTTGACCAGAGGATGTCCACAAAGCCCAGGTTCCCCTGTCTGGAAGGTGCAGAGCAACTGCTTCAAAGCTTGCAACAGTGGGAAATCCAGGGTCGTACTGGTATTTTATCCACAACTAGGGCCAATGAAATCAAATTTTCCTGAATTTCTTTCCCCCACTCAGCCTTTCTAAATTATGTTTCTCAATATTTAACATTTTGGGTTCTGCACTGCCTATGACAGTAGCTACATTTTCTTGATGACGCTTGGCTGGAAGGGAACCAGCATTTGCTTCTGAGTGTCCGAGGCTCTCTTGAACATGCAGTGCCTTTTCTTTACCTTCTGTTTCCAGTCCTGTTTTCTGCTGCCATTCATTATCCTTCATATTTTGCAGTTAGCTCGAATTTAGGTTGAAAGAAATGAGCAAAAATATTCCTCCTTGCTGTCTGGGTTGAAGATTTGAGGTGCCTGTGCTTGTCCCATGGCCAGAGCCCGCTTTCCAGCAAACACTTTACAAACAGCAAATAACAACCTGACCTTGACCTTCAATGCTGCTCTCCATCCACCAGCATGACTACCAAGACTTGCTCCTCCAAAAGTGTTTCAAAACCTGCTCTTAGACCTCCTCACAGCATGGCATCCCTCACCTCCACACCCACTGAGATGTCATTTGCTGTTGTTGCTGAGTTTATTTTGTAACAAAACCTCTCCATACAGTGAGTTTCCAACTGGCAAATGACTGCCTCTGGGTAACACGGAAACCATCTAATTCAAATGTATGCGTGATTGCTGTAGCATCTCAGCACTTGTCAGTACTTATCCCTGCAATGCCCCTGCAAGGTGGACAAATGCAACTGACCTCCCTGGTCATGGGGAATTTAGATGGGGAATTTAGCCCCACTCAAACCCAAAGTACTTTGCTCACAGGCATCAATAAAACTCTGGACAGAGCAAGGACTTGAAAGCAAACCTCATCCTTTTTCACTTCTTTAACTCCTCTTCACCCAAGCTCTTCACAAGGTTTAAAGCATTTTAAACCTGCTGATAAAAAAAAATGTTCCAGCTGCTGCATTGGAAAACATAAATATTGCTTTCATTTTGCCTCTTGCTGCTTTCCCTGTGACAAATTCCAGCCAGGGTGGAGGATAAGGAGCGCTTTACACAACCACAGCAGGAGCGTGCTGGCAGTCTGTTTTAAGCAGCTAGTTTGTACCTCCAGCAATACACAGAGCTCCCCTTCCAACAGTTTTCCTGCTGTACTGCAGCTTCTGTAACAAGTTGCATGAGTCTTGTTCTTTATCCTCAGAAAGCCTGCACAGTGTCCTCAGAAGAAGTCATTTCCATGACATACCACTGTCAGGAGTGGCTTTCCAGGTTTAGCTGCGTGATGTGATAACTGAAAACAAGCAGTAACAAGTTTATTTAAGCCCTAGCCCCCACTTCTCAGATGTGATGTCAGGGACTGGGGCTTTAAAACCTCTTTTGTCCCCCCAGTCTCTAAATTTCAGGAGTGAGCAGGAATTCTGATGGTTTTTTTGGACGTGACCTTTAACACCCAGGCTCAGTCCCTGCAGCATCCCATGTTGTATTGACCTTTTGGCCACGGTAGAGCTGCTTTAAAGCACTGACAGAAATTCTAAAATCTTAAGACCAGATGGGAACATTGCATCAGTTCTTCAAACTGGCAGTATAACACATACAACAGAGTTTTATCCAATTATGCCAGCACGGAGCCTAGGAACATGTGATTGTTGCAGCTGGTTGAAAAAATACTAATTACTTTTCAGGGGATATATACATTATATATCAAATACATATGCTAAAGTATGCAAATTTTCTTGTGTGCAAAAAATAAAAAGGTAGGGGGGGTCAGGATGTTTTTGCTGTCAATTTAGAGCACTAAGAAAAGGTTCCTGAAATGAAAGGCATCTTTTCTTTCCTAAATTCCTAAATTTAGGTGAAATTCCTAAAAACAGTATCTAGGATGTAATCCCTTAGAAAAAAAGCCCATTTTGTGTAAAAAAAGAAAATGTGAACCAAATCCAGCAGCTTTTCCACTCTGTGATCTTGAGGGAGCCGCTTATGTATCTGGTGAAGGTTTCCAGCCCCTGGGGAGATATTTAGGAGCTCCCACCTCGATTTCATAAGGGTGCCAGGGGCTGGGTCCTCTGTCAGCCCTGTACAGATGTTTTAGGCCCTTGGGGGTGTTCCCAAGGGCACTACAGACCATCCCTTCTGTTGCAATAAGACATGTGCACACATTACAGCAGAAAATGCAGAGCAGTTGGGGAACTGTGCTCTACAGAGAGACTGGCTGATGGATGCTTTCATCCTTGGCTCACAAATAATTTGGAGACAGTCATTTTAATTCCTGTGACACCTTCCATCCTCAGCCACACTGCTCCCCACTAGTCATTCAGATGACAGTCTCTACATGAGCCACATCAGCATTTAGCTGGTCTCAGCCAACCGCAGCCTCCAAGGGAGCACATTTGCACAAAACCTGCTTTGCTTCCCTGGGCATCCCAGGGACAGGGCGCTGCAGGGTGCCACCCTCCTTCGTAAAACTGCTGCATGACAGAGCTGGTGAGCAGCTGCAGTTTCAAGCACAGGCACAGAAGCAGGCATGTCCAGCATTTCCTACCCCTTGTGATACAGCTGGCTGGTTCCTCTCCTTTCCTGAATGGGAAGCATCCAATGGAGTCCTTGCCTGCCTTAGTCGCTTTTTCCCTCCAAAACCACTGGGAGATGTGAGAGGCTCCGATCCTATGCAGACTCATCCCATGACCTTAATGCAAATTGTTTGAAACTAAGGACATAATAGGAAAGAAGCTGGGAACTGAGCCATGCTGTAAAGGTAACTGACTTGTCAGGTCATTGCAGTTATATCCTGTCCTTTACATAGGGAATAGCCTTAGAAGACTGAGACAGGGCTGCCAGCATGTGCATGGGAGAGACACCAGAGTGATGCTGGGAACAGTGTGACCTGCCAACATCCTGGCCAGAAGGCAAGAGAAGGTGTTATTCACCATGGAGGACATGATAGGATGCCCAGAACAAATGTGATGCATCTCTCATGGAGCTGCCATCCCTGGGAGGGATTGTGCCTCAGAAAACTAAGAAAGCACATTGACCCCACTCTATGTGGTTTCAGTTCTTGGCCCAGTCATCAGAATGCAGGAGGAACACCATGTTCACCATGCTAGGTATTCTTTGCAGTATGAACCAGGGACTTTTTGTTGGAAAATTCTGCTGGTGGTGATCCATCGACCTGTCTTTGTTATGGAAACCTAAAGCATCATCTCAGGGGAGCAGCAGGTCAGTGCTCCTCAGCATCAATTTGCAGACAGTTCTCCAAAGGCTGCAATCAGGGCCAGAACCAGGAGTCTGGAGAGGAGCCAGCAACCGCTGGATGTCTGGATGAGAAGCCAGTGTGATGGCATGTTGACTGTAACTGAGAGGCTCAGCTCCATGCGTGGTACTGTTTATGTCTTTTGACCTCAACTCAAAAAAGTTAGGTCTCCCATGCAGACCTCGTTTTGTTCTAACCTCCTTTCCCACTCAGCCAGATCTCCCCTCCCTGGCTGCACAGCTTTGGCACTTCACATATCAATACTGAGAGGACTGATTTCTTATTTACAGTCGGTTATACCCGGGAGGGTCCTGGGGTGGGGTTGAGGTGTCCTGCAAAAATGTCCCCTTCCAGCTGCATCCTGGCACAGTCCTTCCTTCACCACGTAACCCAGTGAGATGCCTCCAGGGAATGGGCCTCTGGTGTTTGCAGAGGGGTCAAGGTCATGGTTGGATGTGATCTTTCCCAGGAGAGGTGATAAGGCAAGTGACACCACCCGAACCTCTCCTAGACGCCCTCTAGCACCTAGCATGCCCCTACACTTGCAGAACAGTTGGGATATTTTGCACGTACAGATTTTCTGGCTGCAGCTTGGAGGTGCAACAATATGTTGGTTGTAAAGTAGGCCATCCAGAGAGCTCTTTTTCCAGTTCATGTTTTCTGGGTTTTGAATGCTTGGTGATTGCCTTCAGTGTTGCATTGCTCACATCTCAGTGAGTCTGACAGCCCACATGATCCCAAAAACATGGGTTGCAGTGTGCAACACTGGTTTCTTCTTGGAAAGTCTGGCCAGGAACACAGCCATCTCAGATCAGTGTGGATATGGTGGCTCGTCTCACTGCAGATCCACAGGAACACCTCCACTAACAGGAACAGTGAACGGCAAATTATTTTTTTTCTGGCTTGCAGTGCTGCTGGATGACATTATTTTTATTAACAACATTCTACCATGCTGGAGCCCATGGGTTACAGACTGCTCCAGCAGAGAGAGACTGGGAGCTGATGGCAGGTGTCAGCAGACAGGGAACCGGTGTAAATGAAGTTATCAAAGATTAAGGAAGAGGAAAAGCAGGCACAACCATGGCTGCAAGGGAGGGAGCAACTTACAGCAGGTGGGTGGGAGGGGAGGTAAGGAGAAGGCAGGACAGACTCCATACAAAGCATTAGTGTCCCTGTCCTCAATACTCAGCTGCCACTTGGCTTCAGCCTCAGCTGCTTGCAGCTGAACAATCACCTCACTTTCTGCTCAAAATCACATTTGGATTTACAGGGGGATGGTTTCCCCTCTGTACTCCCTTCTACTTCTCTGGTGCCCCTTGTCCATCCTCCCTCCATCACCCAACAGTGGGCTATGCCAGCCAGTGAGTGCTCACAAGACGCAATTTAAAATCCTTGGTAGGTCCCCTCCACGTGGCCCTTGGCCACTTTCCCTCCCTGTATGGGACACGGAGCTGGGGCAACTGAACGAAACCATCTACTTCTCACCCACCGCTGAGCAGACAGCTCTGCTTTCCCCATGCCTCAGCTTCCCCAGCTGCACGGTGGCTGTGGCACACCCTTGCCGTGAGCCAGCAAGGCTGGCCTAACTGATCTTTGCAAATTGCTTTCTAATCCCTGGAGAGAACGGCAAAGTATGATTAATATGACTATTTATTTTGCAGGCATGCAGGAGGTAAAGGTGGAAGTGCTGAGACATATATTTGATTTGGCAAATTAACACATCATAAGACATAACCATAAAAAATGCGCAGCCACCTAAAATTGCTTCACTACCCCCCCCCATCCTTGCTGGATAAGCTGTAATGAGAGAATAAGGTAAGAGCTGTCAAGATAATCTTTCCTGTTATACTCCATGTAGTTGCAGGGATGGAAGTTGCAAAAATAACACATTTTGCAGCCTTCAGGCCAGACCTCCCCATTAGTGAGTGAGGCTGCACAGCCCCAGTGTTTCCAGGCACTTGCTCCATGTAATGAGCCACCCGCTGTGGTGGAAACTGTTCTCCATCCCTCTGCTTTCTGTGGGCAGATCACCCCATCCGACAAAGACATGCAGCAGGAGGGAGTCTGTGCAAGACATCATCTCCCTTCCTGAGCAAGGTGCATCCTCAGAGTTCTCCTCCAGGCAAAGGCATTGGACTGGATCAGCTGCTCATAGAAGTCCTGGGACAGCTGCAAATGTAGGATAGCTCTTCTCCCCAGGGGTCTGATGCCCTCCTGATTACACTGCTGATGGGAGGTTTTAATATTTGAGCTGCTTGGCTGGCCAAGGGGGTGGCCCGCAGAGGGGCAATTCCAGCTTAGCATCGTAGCAGGAGGGTCCTCACGTGCTGACTGGGGCAGCCAGGAGGTGCCAGGGGTCAGCAATGCTGGCGCAGGTCCCACTTCCCCAGAGCTGGACACTGAAAAAACGAGACATTTACATCAGACCCAACCACCTCCACCTGCCTTCCCTGGACATAAAGGGCAAGGACATGCTTGAGCTCTCTGCTGTGGGGCGAGGCTGATCACGGGACATAAGAAGTTTGTTTCTCTCCACGGATGAGAATCTTTGGGGAATCTGTGAAGACAGCTCAAGTTTCAACACTTACAAGCTGAAATTGCAGGGTTGGTGACCAGAGTAGGAGGCACTGCCAAAACCAGGGTGTCTCCAGCTTGACAGGTTGGCTTGCGTTTTTTTAGAGCCAGGAGGAGGAAGCTGTAAGCTGGTATGTTGGCACCATGCCCCAGGCTTAAGTTTTCATTCTCAGCCTTAATAAAACAGCTTATTCTCTGCAACACCAAGATTGACATGGATTTCTGGGGAAACCCTTAGCAAATACCTGTATCTTATTTGAAGGATCTACAGCTTCCCACCTCAAGGTGGTTACCAGCCAGTTTGGTCTGGAAAGAGGTCATGGAGCAGGACAAAAGTCTGGCTGTGGTGGCCAAGAGCCAAGAATACATCTTTGGACAAAGGGGTGAGACTGCAAATGTCCCAAATCTGGCCTGTGGCTTCACGCCATGGTTATCACGGGTGTTACCGCTGCCTGGTTTCTTGTGCATTTTAAAGCAGGCTGCAGTTGTGGCCATGCATTTGGAAGCTCAGCTGGGTCTTGCAGGTAACAGCTTGGCTTTTCACACCCACCTTGCAGCTCACAGCTGGTGAGAACTGCCTTCCGCCCCTGCAAGGTTTCCAAGCACTGGTCAAGACTGTGTGAGCAGCACTTTTCCTTAAGGATAACAGGGTACAGTTTGGAATAAAATGTCAACTTAATTGTGAATCAAGGGGGTTGCCGTTCACAGGTTACTGCAGCCCCGTTAATAACCCTGCCACATCTCAAGGCAGAGCTGGATGCTTTTTCCCATCCTCCTAATGCCGGCAAATGGAAGGCAGGCACATATTCCTCACAGCCCTAGGACCACATAAGTGCCCACAGGGGGTGCATGGCTTTGCCACCTATGCAAGATTTTGCAGTGAGCTGGTGGGAGGACATGTCCTTACTTGAGCAGGGCAATGGCAGACTTTACGTAGTGCGTGTGAAACTTGTGACAGCAGATGCCCACAGCAGCTTCCCCACCTGACTGATGGCATGGTCAGTGTTGCAGAAGGTGAGGCCAGCTGGCATCCTGCTACCAGGTCTAGCTGCATGGATCTAAGAAAGTACAACTTTATTTCCATCCAGCCACAATGGGTTGTGGCAACCCAAAATCAAAGAGAGCTCCCACCCCTGTACAAGCTGGGAACTAATCCGGGTGCATGCAAAAGGAAAACAGCATTCGTAAGAGTGAAATCTAGAGCCTATCTGCAAACACATGCTGCTGCCAGTAAGGAGGGGAAGTATTCTGAGTCCAACTGAGGCTTTCTCTGGCTCAGGGTGACCTTTAGAGAGCCTGTGTCCCCATCCACTGTTTCCAGTGGAGCTGGTGTTGCAGTCAGTTCTCCATTCTCATCATGATCTTTTTTTTCCTTTTTTTCAGCTGAAATATTTATGCAGGTTTTTAAGGGTGTAGCTTTCATCACTCCAACCAAGAGGAAATGGTCAGATCACAAAGGAGGCTACAGTATACGGCCCTGGGGATAGTATGGCCTTTGGTAACACTCCTTCCCATGGCCTTTCTCCTACGAAACCTAAGAGCGTGAAGGTTTATTAAACTGATCCCATCAGACCCCATAGAGAGACTTAGCTTAAACATCTGAAGGATGACAGTCACAGAGAAAAGGGTGCAGAGGGAGTTTGTAGCAACAGCTTGAAATAGGAGGGAATATTAGAACAAGAACATAAAGGAAGTCAGAGAAATAACACCATCTCATTTACCACTTGAGCACGCAATGTTTGTCATATTAAAATAAAAACAGTGGGGAATGATTCCCTAAGGAGATCTCCTTATCTGACTGCATTAATGCATGATAGACCCTTATGTGCATGCAGGCAGTAACAGAGGCACTCACACAGACACACACACGCACACACGAAGGCTTACCTTGAGAATGGGAAGGGAACAAGGCAAGAAATTTTTAATCTACACTTGCAGAGCAATGAACAAGTGCATGAACACCTCTGTGCTGCCCAAAAAACAGACACCATCCATTTTCCCCTTCCTCCCCCTGGAAGAGAATGGCTCTGGTAGGGAAGGGCAGCTTCACTGCATATCCATACAGGAGCTTGAATTCAGCGGGGAAGTATCTTGCAGGGTGGTGACAAAAGAAAACTGTTGTAGAACTGGCCCTGGTCTCCTGGGAGAGCCCTCAGGGGTGCTATGGGCGCAGCAAGCCCCAGAACACCTGAGCCACCTTCCTTCAAAATTTAGGGCTGCTAACCTGAGCGAGTGAGGTGACTCTGTCCCCTGCTTAGCCATCCCTGAAGCAGGACCCACAGCCTCCTGGAAACGAACATTTAGCTGTGCCATGGGTTTGGCTCTGAGCACTTTTTCTGCATCAGTCAATACTCTGCCTTCCTTTACCACCCCAAAACCCACTGCTTTACACTAATCTTGAAGCTTTGTCTGGGCTCCAGCTGGCTCACCCCAGGGCTTTTCCAAGCTGCTGGCAATCCTGCTCCATCTCACTCTTTGCTGAAAGCCTGGGAGAAGAGCAAGGTATTCTCCATAGCATATAATAAGGCGACCTTACAGAACTGATCTGCCAGGTTCATCTCTGATGATGATGATGATGCACCCAGTACAGGGTGGCTGAGATCAGTGCTGAGCCCTGCTGCTGATTTCATCCAATGCAAACACATAACTACCAGCAACCTTGATGCTACAGTACTGGAAAATGATATTTCAAACAAAATCCTTTAAAAAGCAAGAGAGACCAAGGAAATGGATGCCCTGAGAGCTTGACAAAAACTCAAATCCTCTTCAGGGGGAAATTAACAAGCACTGCTGCTGGCTGGATCCAATTTATTAAGGTCTCAGAGCAGACAATCATGAAGAAAAGAGATAAATAATCTTCAGAGAGAACAATTGCAGATCAGCTGTGACATAATCAGGAGACCAGTTTCTCAGGGCTGGGGAGAGGGGATACCAGGCCTTTCTCTCATTAATCAGAAATAAAAGCCAGAAATATGTGTCTATCTCTGCTCTACAGCAGCACGGCAATTGATTGTTAATTGTTCTTTTTGAAGATTATTTATCTCTTTCCCTCGGGATTGTTCCCTCCTTCCCTCTCTGTCCCTTCCCATAAAGAATTACCCTAACTTATCTTGAAAGGAGAATTTGCAAACCTAGGGGTTGCTTTGCACTGTCATTAAGAGCTCCCAAGCAGCTGCATGGGGAGAGAAGTTACCCTTTACAGTCACAGTTTTGTCTGTTTAGTGGGAAAGAGTAGATTGTAGCTTTAAGAGAGGCATCAGAGTGCTGATAGATGGGAAATCAAGCTGCATTTTCTTCTCTCTGGCTCTTGGTGCTCTTGGGTTAGGCAGTGCGTGATGTATGGAGCAAGGTTTGGAGCCCTGAGAGTGCTAATCCGGTAATGCTGGTAACAGCAGGGTCCTGGCAAAGACCTCCTGAAACCTCTTGCTGCTCAGCAAATTAAGCACAGTTGAGTCTAAGAGGGAGACTGGGGTATCTGTATTTGAAGGTTATCTTATTTTTAAATGATTTTATTTTAAAGTATTTATTTTTAGACCTTTATTGTACTCCAAAAATCTTCCAAAAATCTTTTGGCTGACTACATTATTAGAGATGCCAACCCAGTAGCTAGGGATGCCAACCAGAAACTTTTAAACCCTGTTTAAACCCTTTGTCCAACAAGCATTGGGAGTGGGAAGATGCCAGGGATGAGATCACTAATAGCACTTTTGGGAGATAGATTGAGATGTGTTGTACCCAGAAAGATATTAGCCTGGTCTCCACATCCTTGCTACTCCACAGGGAGAGCAGGGTGACCAAGTAGCACCGTGTGGTCCCCTGAGACCCCTGGGATGACACTCAGGTGTGGACTTCTGTGTGAGACATGGGATAAGAGGGACTGTAATGAGGAAGAGGGCAGCAAAACGCTCCCCTTTGCTGCTTGGCTGGAGGGAGAGGAGGGCGGCCGGTGGAGCAGCTGCCCTGCCCCATCCTGGGTGAGGAGGGCTTGGTTCCCCGGGCACCACTCATCT
This sequence comes from Falco naumanni, assembly GCF_017639655.2. Classification (NCBI taxonomy): domain Eukaryota; kingdom Metazoa; phylum Chordata; class Aves; order Falconiformes; family Falconidae; genus Falco; species Falco naumanni. Next base: position 75,954,749 of record NC_054080.1, read on the forward strand.
CCAAACACAGGGCTGGCAGCTGCCAAGTTGTTCCTCACCTTCTCTGCCGGTGGCATGCCCCGACATGCTGCAGTAAAGCTCTTTTGGTGTCCAATGCACTGAGACCTTGTCTCTTCTGTTTATTTGTTGCTTTTTTTCTGGCAGGATTTCCGGTTCTGGAGCAGAGAATTTCTCCTCTTTCCTTTGCTAGACCCTGCTTGCTCATGCTGCCCAGTGGGCCTGGAGGGAGGGCTGGCTGAAAATGAGTCTGTGGGGCAGAGCAGCACGCTGCTGCCTGGGCAAACAGCAGCGTGGGTACCCCGGGGACCTTGCAGCATGGCCAGTTCCAAAAGTGAGGGGTTCATTTCCCAGTGGGAAGGCTCAGCCCAGTGGCTGGATGTCTGAAAGCGCTGTGAAACTCAGAAAGCTGTGTTGCAAGGGGAAACCAGCCTGACATGCATCAGCCAACGCTCATCTCACCGTGAGCAAGTGGGAGGGGACAGCACTTATCCCCAAGGGATCCCAGTCTGTCATGGGAAGAACCTGGGGAAGATAGCCGTAAGGGGAAGAAACACCCGTTGTTTTTACCCAGGCTTCTTTTCCCCTGTCTGTGAAATAGAGATCATCTGTCTGCCTGATGAACAGTTGTGGCAAGACAATATCTATTAGGATGGAGGCATAGAGGTCTCGGACTAGAAACAGCTAGAGAAGGGCAAAGGATGATAATTATTATTACAGAAGAAATTCCCAACTGTGGAATCAGCATGTCTCATTAGCCTTTAAAAATGAGCATCCTGGAAAGGAGAGCAGCCCTGAAAGAAGCCAGCTGCAAGGAGCAACCTCCCCATCCCACCTGCTCCCAGCTGCAGAAGATAGCTTTCCCTGCCTTCAGCATCCACAGCCTGGGCCAGATTTTCTGGGGAAAAAAAAGTCTGCTTAGCTCTCGACATACACACAACCTGTTGCCATCCATCCCTCTGAAAAATCTGGTTCCCTGTTGGGTAGCTAACTGGAGCCTGGAAAGCATCCATGCTCTGATTCTCCTCTGTGTGGTTACACACAGAAATGCTTCTTTGCAGGATGTGATGCTTTAGAAAAGGACCTTGATCCTTCACTCAAAGCTCAGAGCCCAGCTTGCTCAGAGTACAGTCTCTGCAGTTGGAGAAGGATGCTAACTTGATTTCACTGCCAAGATTTGGAAGAAGGGAAAACCCGCTTAAAATGCCTCTTCCACTTCTGTTTCTCAGCTTGAAACATCATTCTTTTTCTTTTTACTAGCAAAGGACATTGTCCAACATCTCAGGGGAAAAGAAAAGTTTTGAAACCAAAATAGGCAGTGGTAATGAACCAATTTTGATTAAATTCTTGATGGGAAAATTCAGCAGGTCCTTGATTAGAGTTTTAATGAAAATCAAAGAGACATGCAAGTAGCCAACAGCACAGAAGTCAGAGCACTCAGGGTGGGCAAGGGGGAATCAGCCTGGCTGAGACTCATTTCATCGCTCCTGCACCAAGAAGTGGTCGTTGGCTGTTGGCCAGTCCCAAGCACCGCTCTTTCAATTTCATTTCCCACAATTTATAAATACATTAAAAATGAAATTAAGAACCTTGGTTTCATTCCAATTCAGAAGAAGGGAAAAAAAAAAGGGAAAAAAAGAGGCAAAATTATATCAAATGTATTTTCCCTGCAAAATAAAACTAATGTTTTCCAGCTTTTCTGACAAAGAAGGTGTCAGGGCACCTGTGACTTGGTGAAAAGGCATGTCAGCTTTGCTGCACATCTGATGCTTGCACGTATCTTCCCTATAACATCACCCAAAGTGTTCTGCAACAGCAAATATTTGTCTTCTGCATAGCAGTTAAAAGGATTGTTCCATAGTTCTCTGCGCTGGGGTCATTCAAGTCCTGATACAACAAATACTGCATCTAATGAGAGAGAGCAGCGCTTGATCTCCGGGTAAAGGCAGTGAAAATCCATTTGGCATGTTAAGTCCAGAGAGAGAGGAGGAGAACAAGGACTGAGTGAACAAAAGGAGCGCCAGCAGCACATGGGTCCTGGAGAACAAAAGCAGGTGAGACATCAAAGACCACTGTGAAGGAAACACCAAAACCAACATGAAAATCACATGAGAGCTTCTTTACACATGCTCCTGGCTTAATCTGAGTGATCTCCTGTTGCCCGCAGGGGAAGCAGAAGGGCAAGTTTTACTCTGATATTTCTTTCCTGAGGTGAAAAGCGTCCCCCTTCACTTAACTGTTCCCCCAGAGCTTGTGGAGGTCACACTACATGGAGATACAAGCATCTGGACTGCACATAAACTTCATGCTGGAGGCTCCTGTTGGATCTGAGTGGCTGTGGCCACCCAAGCCCTCCTGCTCCAGGGGCTCCCTGGAGTGATGCCCTAACATACGAGTGACTTCAGCTGGCGATTCCCTTCCATGTCCGTCCATTACATGCATCCATCAACAGCCCTGAAGTAGCTGGAGAAGCTGATGAGGATGCTTAAGAAGCGCCTGGATGAGGGTGACTAGTTGTGCTCTCCCTTAAACTTTACCACGTTGACCAACTAAATGAACAGAGGCAAAAGGGAGTTTGGCCCCTGTGTAGCCAGGGAGACACAAGAAAGGTAGGAGCCCTGACGGCCATGGAGGCACAGGACACCGCTGTCTGCAGCAGCAGGGTGAGCTGAGGAGGAGGTGTGGGGAATAAACAGCAAGCCATTAACCACCGTTTCTGGTGCATGGAAGCACGGCTTGGCACTTTGTTGCAGGGCACTTACACAAAGCTCACCTTTGGGGAACAAAAGCAGCTGCCAGGTTCCCTCTCCCAGCCAGCACCACTCTGCTCCCTCCACCTGGCTGCTAGCACTGACACGCTGCAAAACAGAGCCTTGAACCCAGCGCTCTCCAGTGGCGACAGAGACAAGAGGTGGGCTTTGTCACAGCTTGTAACACGTGTGACACTTCTACTTTTACTTTCTGCAGGAGAACCTGTGTTTTACACAACCTCCCTTGTCCCTACAAGGGAGCAGAGCTGGACATGGTGTCTGGCAGGCAGCAGGTGCCCAGCTCACTTCAGTCACACCGGTCCTCCATCAGACTCTTCCCCATGGCATTGTGCCTGTCTTCCTGGTGACAAATCACCCTGCACAGGGAGCTCAGGTGGAGAAAGGTGATAGAAGCTGCTGAAGGGCAGCAAAGGAAAAAAGAGCCATCCTCCATACAGATGTCCCTTGTACCACAGTTAAAGGGGAAACTCCAAAATCAAAGAGGGGAAATAAAAAATATAACAAATATATCCCTCTGCTCTGCAGCTGTCACATGGGACTTTGCATAAAGTTTGTGACACTCTTTCATTGCTAAAAAACAGCAGTAAAGGAGCTAGGTGTTTATTTGGCAGCTAGGCTCTGCTCCACAAACAGTAAATCTTGCTGCCTCAAATGTGCAACATGGAGCCAGGTCTGCAAGACACACTGTGTCTCTGCAGGAGCAGGGCCAAACAGTTCAAGATGGCCCTGGGGTGCAGATACTCCTGAGCACCTGGAAGTGTCCTGATGGATGGCAACAGAGAGAAGGTGACAAAATGAATGCACCAATGCAAGCCTGCAGTGATGGCCAGGTGTCTGTACCACTGTGGTAGCTGTTCCTTATGAAGTTGAGGGCCAAAACAGGGTTGTGATGATTTTACAGCTGAGGATCAGTGGGGTCATTGGGGTGTTCCCTTGCCCTATCAGTTTGTGGAGAAATCTGGGGTATGGACAGGGGGCCCTTGTGTGCACCCAGCATCCCATCACAGTCCCCACAGCCACTCTGCCCCCAGCTGGGACCAGTCCTTGCGAAGCAGTTACGAGCCAATGCAGATCCCCAGCACACAGCCGATCCCATCAGGCTTTTGGCTCTGCTCTGCTACTGGCATGTCACAATCCTTTGCAGCTGTTCTTTGGTGAGGATGAAGATACTGACCCTTTCCCATGCAGGGAATGCCCTCAAGACTCCAGAGTGAACAGCAAAACCAGACAAGTGGGACCTGTCCTTGCCAGTCTTGTGGCAGTGACGCAGATGGTGTCTGGAGGAGCTGGGGACCCTCAATACTCTGTGTGTTTGCACAGTGGTGACATGCCTCCAGCAGGGACATGGCTGAACAGAGCTAGTCACAGGGAGAGACCCCAGGCTGGCCTGAGCCGTGTAACAGGGCTCTGAATGGTACAGCCGCAGGCATCTGTTTATTTTCGCTCCTCTTCCCACAGTTACAAGAAGGGCCTGTTGCAAACTTTCCAACATCTGAGTACAAAACCCAGCATCTGTCTCAAAATGCTTACCTTTGAAAGAGGCAATACAGCTTGGGGTGGGAATACCAGCTAGGTCTGAAGCTGCCCAGCAGGTCAGGACAAAGTTGGAAAGGCAGCAGAGCCCTTGCAGTGAAGCCAGATCACCTCCTGCAGGGATGCCTTCAAGGAAGATAAGCCCCATGGACAGCTGGACTCACCTCTGACACACAGGCTCAGGTCACAGCTTGCCAAAAAGACACAGTAGTTGTGCTGCTGGGAAGCATAGCTACAGGGAGAAAGAAAAATATAAACAACACAACCCTCAAACCTCCCTTCCCAAGTAAACTGCCCCATAATAAACTTTGACACCATCTAGGCTGAGACTGTAATGTTTTAGCACCCTGCAAAGGACCACTAGGGAGGAAATAAATTCCTCTTACAATGAGGTGTGGAGATGTTGTGTGTAAGGCATAGCAGTATCACTTGGTTTTGAAATGCCTTGAAGTTGCATTTCACAACCTGCCCTCTAAATGCCCACACCTGGGGTTTATCACACTTGCACAGATATTATGGTGTGAGTCCAGCTGGATGATGCACCCTGGGCACCTTCCAGTTCATTAGCTAACATCTGCCTGACATGCTGTTTGTTTTCTCACCCTCTTGCAATAATGAAAAGCCTGTTAAGGAAGGCTACGTTTTGGTTGGGTTTGTTTTGTTTTGGGGAGAAGAAGGAGGCTGAGTCACTTTGCTTTTGTTATGAGCTGCTGGCAGAGAAGGCAAACTCTGTTGGGATGCCCATGCTTCTCCATACACAGGGAGCTAAGGCAGCAGTCCCTGGAGAGCAGTTTAGAACTGTGTCATTCACAAGGCTGCTCCATCAGCTCCAAGATACACCATAAAGCTGCATCTTCATCCATCCACATGGGCAGTCCCAAAGGCCTTGATGTTTCTGATGCTGTATTGAGAGTAATGCTTCTCCATACAGTTTGAGAAAGCCACTTCCATGCCTCTCCCAGTTATCTGGGCTTCAGCTGAATCCTGGACCAAACTCTGGGGGCTCTGACTTGCAGGTGGCTGATTGCAGCGTATCAACTTCCCATGGATCGGCTCGGCCTTGGTGAACATTGGCGTGTGTGCTTTCAGCCCTGGATGAATACATCACAAGGGGATTTCATGCACACCTCTTCCCACACAGACCAAGCTAAGCTGCATCACAGTTATCATGGCTCAGCTTGGAATGGATGAGACCATGAGTCAGAATCTGGCTCTGGCTGGAACAAAGCTCCTGTTCCCTTCTCCCTAGCCAAAAACAAGCATTCAGGCTGCATGCTGGCTGCACCTCTACATCCTGACAACCTTCCCACCCAAGAGCTGTTTGCAACCAATACAGGCATTTTGGGTGCCATGGCTGAGCTCTGTTGCCTGCTCCCTCCTCTTCCTCCTCACTGCTGGAGGTGCCCCTGCCACACAGCATCCTGTAGCATGCTCCCGGGCTGCTTCCACAGCAACACAGCAGCAGGGGTGTTGCATGTGAAGTAACACCACCATCCTCCTCTTAACTTGCCCAGCAGGATACAGAGCAAGGCTAAAGCCTAGATGGTAGCCTAGGGAACAGGCTGGGTCTGTGGGGCCGTGGAGACAGCAATGGAGGCTGGTTTGATTCTGAACCAGACCACACAGCTCCTACTCTAACCTCAGCAGCATGTCCAGCAGCTCCAGCTCCACACCCACCCTGGCTGCACAGGCTGTGGTGCATCAGTGAGCAACAGGAAAGCCACCTCACAGGTGCCTACGAGATATTTCACTTAACCGCAATGGCCAGGGCAGTGCTAGACATGGACTTGCCTGCTTGGAACCTCAGGGAGCCCAGCATTCCCTGCAGCTCTTCCTCCTCCCCGGTCCCCCACTGGCACCTGCCCCAGTTTGCACACCCAGAAATTCATGGCACACTGGTAACTCAATGCAGAGAAATCCCAGTATGAAAGGTGGCCTTGAACTCATTGGGCATCTCCTTGGTGCTGTTTGTAATTACAGAGGCAAACAATCCTGTAATCGGTGCTGCCAAAGGCTCCCTGAAAAAGCCCCACAGGTCCAGCATAGCCAACCAGTCTGTTGATGGAACACAGTAGTGCAAAGAAGTGGCTTTTTCTTCCTGTTCTTCTGATTCAATTAATGTGTTTCTGATTTAGCAGGTAGCATGGCTGGGCAGCATTCGCCACAGTCAGGGCTCTGTGCTGGGAAGCCCTCCCAGCAGTGCACGACAAGCCTAGGCACCTTCAGCTGCTCTGCTTTGAAAACGGGTTTGCCTGTTGTGGAAGGCGGGAGGCAGACTGAGTACAGATGCTTTGGCACTGAAGTAGCAGGTACAGTGCTGTCCTGAGATGCCTTTTTCTCTTCTGACCTGCTGATGCCAAGCCAGGGGGTTAGAGGGGAGCTCAGGCCTGAGAATAATTTTGCATCATCTTCCCATATGCCCCCAGCCTGCATTTTCCTACACCACACAAGTCCGCTCTGTTGGACATTCTCACGGCAACAAAACATTTTGCTTCAGTCCAAATTTTCTGGTGTTTCTGATTTTGTTTGTTTGTTTGTTTAATTATCGCTCTGTGGAAAATTTCGAAATGGCAACTGTTCCATCCCTTTTGGGGAAAAACAAGCAGACACTGAAATGTTGGGATTCCCCTTGGAGCCAAAATCCCACGTCTCGGTGGGAGAGGTCAGTGCCTTGATTCAGCTGAGGCAGAAGGGTGCCAGGGGTGGGAGTCCTGAGATGTAGCTGGGCCCTTTGGCAAATGCTGGAAGGAAGCTTTCGGTGCCCTGGGTATCTCCTGCCCTTATCTCTCAGGAAAGAGACCCTGCATCCCACCAGCAGCTCCATCACTGGCACTACGAGGCAGTTGGGATGCTGGCTCCATGCAGGTCACTTGCAAAAAAAAGCCTTGTTTCTAGGTTGCTTCTCCAAGCCTCAAACAGGTGTCCCCTGTTTCAGGTGGAGCTTTTCTGACATCTGCCCTTTTTGTGTCCTCCTTTTACTCTTGGCTACATCACCCCAAGTACAATGACCTCCTTTTCCTCCTCAATCCCTTCTGAGGTCCTGTATCTTTTCTCTGCTTTCCCAGCAGGGCGCTCTGCCTTTTCCTTGCCCCCAGAGTCTTCTTCATTGTACTGCTGCTGCTCAAGGCTTTGGGTGGGATGAAATAGGTAGGGACAAGGTTGCCTCCCTGCCACTTTTCCTGAGAGTTGAAGCCTGAGAAGTTGAAGCACTATGCCCCTAGCAGTGTGCTGTGCAAATTTCTGTTCCAGCTTGCTCTTCACTCCCCTCTGACCAGTAATGAAGGAACTAGCAGTTCCTGTTGTCACTTGGTGTCAGGATTGGTGCAGCATAGGATGAGCTCCCAGGTGCTGCTTGCAAACAGGAAAATGTGGCCACGGTCAAGGCTTCTTACAGGAAATAGCACCATGACCCAGCATCTCCTCCAGGCCAGCTCTGCTGGCTTTTGTTGCCTCTGGCTCCAGTGGACCCCAGCACGCTATCTCACTTGGATGCCTTGGGGATCTTTCTGTTTCTCCAGACCTTCTCCATTCTTGGACAAGGCCTGTAATTCCCCACCTTCTGCCTGCCCCCCCCCCCCCCCCCCCCGGTCTTTTTTTACCCCCTCCTCTAATCATTGTCACTTAAGGCTGGCCCTGCTGTGGTTTCAGCACACAGCTGCTGGCCTGTAGCACTGTAACTAGCTGTCCCAGGACTCGGCAGCAGCTCCTCTGAGAAGACAAATCGGTCATTATGCATCTGAACAAATAGATTTCATATTCCAAATGGAGAGATCTGTCAGCAGCTCCATTCCTCTGGGAAGCCATGAATGTCAAGCCATTTAAGAGCCCTTTCCTAATGATGTCCCTGGTGAGCAGCCGTGAAGACGTATAGCCCCAGAGCTCAGAGAGAGTTTGCTGGAGACTATCAGGGTAGAGGGGAAGATTAGGAGGCATTAACACAGCAGAATGGCTCATTCCAGCACGTCCTCTGGAGTCCGGCACAGCAGAAAAGAGCACGAGGCATGGGCTCAGATTAATGGCTTCTTCACAAGCTTGCTTTGCCTTTTGACAGGAAAAAAATGATTGCGCGCACACACACACACACATGCACGTACATGTATGAGGGGAGATGGGCCATTCTGCCTGACTTGTACATTTTGTAATGGATACCCTTGCTAGAATAAGGATGAAAAGATGAAGTAGGGCAATGGGATTGTGATCCCTGTCTGACCTACCATGAAGCTTATTGACGGCAGATCCTGCCTGCAGCACATCAAGGTTTGTCCTGGCACTAGTCCCTCTGCCATCCATACTCCCTAAAGGGCAGCTCTTTGCAGGGCTGGGGAAAGGTCACCTGGATTTGGAGATCCTCTCCCAGGTCAGCAAGCTGCAAGAGCTGCCAGCCTCCCCCAGCAGCACAGGGAGGGTTGGTGTGGTCTGGGAGCCAACCCTTGCAGCCAGGACCATCTCCAGGGGGAGAAATTAGGGCTCCCTGCTCCCAGATGAAACCTATAGAGACACAGCAGTCTCAAGCCTGTCCATATGGCAAGTCCACTGCTTGGCTTTCTCCCGCTGCCGACATATGTGGTCTGACCTGGAAATTAAATGTTTCACATTGAAAACAGCCAGGCTGCAACACTGCACTGCAGAGACATCCCCTCTCATGCTCCTCTTTGGTGGATTTGGCCCAAATATGCAAGTGGTGTCAGTCATGTCAAACCAGAGCTTTTTGGAAAATTGATATTTTCCAGGAAATACACCTGTGCTGACTGTTGAGCGCTTTGGATACCCCTCCCTCACATCAGACATGTAATGTGGCAATTTCTTAAAAAATAGCAGTTGTGTTTTGGACAGAACAAAACAAAAACATTCATGCTGGGTAAAGGTGACCAGAATCAAACCCCTGGCTGCAAGGAGCATGGGTAATTTTAATTAACATTCCCTAACACCCCTGAATTTAAACACTCATGCTGATAACCACTACCTGTACGTGGCCCTATCTTCTTCTAAATGTGTTTTCTAACCTGTGTGTTATCTCTTCAGATGGAGCCATTTGTATTATGAGAAAAAAATCCAAGTATCTAGAGGCCACCTTTAATAAAGTATTTGATAGAGTGCTTTGCAAAATCGTACCTGGCAAATGAATTTGAATTGGCGTGGATACAAGCTGAGACACATGACAGAAAATTGGCTTGAGGTGTGCAAACATAGAGCCATGATGAACTACAGGGGACCGTGTGGGGACGGAAGTGTCCAGAAGGTGCCACAGGGATCGATGTTGGAGATGGTTCAGTTTAACATCTTTATTAATGAGAGAGAGGGCGAAGTAAACAACACATTAATAACATCCCAGGGTGATACTGAACAATGCAACTCCCTAGACAGAGCCAAGAGGAGGAATCTGAAGAGCAAGTGCTGACCCTGCAAAGCTGCTTGCTTTTTGTTATCAAGGTCAAGGGATAAACTGGGGACAGGCTGTGGGAGAGGAGCTGTTGGGGTGAAAGGGGTCTAGAAGAGGAACCCAGGCAGGAAATATGAGATGAATGCTGTGAGGTGCTGAGGGGAAGTTATCTTGGGACAAATCCTATGGCAGAGCCCTCTGAGAGCCTCTGTTTTGTCCTGTGAAGGGGTACTACGCACACACACAATGGGCTGTACAAACCAGCAGCTATGCCTCCACAGCTGGATGCTCCCTTCAAGATGTTATGCTCCTCCAAGGAAGCTTCAGGCGAGTGCTTAAAATTAGAGATGCTGTCTCTACCAACACCAGAGGTATTGCACTGGTGCTAAGGAACGCTGTGTCAGTAAGAGGGACAGATAAGTAAGCACAAAGTGATCCGTAAGATCACCACTTTTGGAAATTGGTGATTGCTTGATACCAGCAATTGTAATTTTATTTCATTTATGTCATCTTTTGGAGGATGGTCCTGGCTGGGGAAACATACATACACACATACACACACACACTGCTTCAGAAAGACTAATTTTCCACATCTCAAGGGAATTATGAGCAAAATTGCTGGGGAGGAAGATGAGGGCAGGAAAATGAGATGTTAAATGTTGAACAAGTGGGGACGGTGCAGGAAAGAGCCGCAAAAATTACTGTGGAGCTGGAAGAAAAACAACCTTGCAACGAGGGACTGAAAAATCTTGATCTGTTTAGCTCATCAAAAAGAAGATTGAGATTTAACTGATTGCAGTGTGTAAGTACCTTCCCAGGAAGAAAATACAAGGTGTGAAAGGCTCTTCAATCACATGGGGAAAGGAACAAAAGAGCCAACAGCTGGAAATTAAGGTCGGACAAATTCCAGTAAGACTTAAGGCCCAGATTTGCCGCAGAAAATGTGACCAGACATTCAGTCAAAATCCCAGGGATGTGGTAATTTCTGGGATGTGGTAATTTCTTCACATCTTTAAAGCAAGGGATGATTTTCTGTAAGATGCTCCAGTCAAGTACATGTTGCTGGATGCTGTTCAGTAGAAACCAGATGCAACTCCTTGCTCCACACAAGAGGGCTGTGCTGTAAAAGGGGGTTGTGACAGATGACCTATGGTTTTCTTCCAGAATTACTTGGCTGGAAGAGGATGTTTAAATACCTTATGCTGCATCTCATTCCTTTTCATTCCACAACTGCTGGCATATCCACTGAGCAGTTTATTATATCCTCTTTACAGCGTTAACTCCGGATCTGCGTTCTTCTTCTCCTATCTAGATGCTGTCGAGTACTTAATTTTGTTGTGTTTGCTGTTCCAGTGCCTGCATTTACCCCACACTGCTGTCTGTCATCTCAAAGCAAAGACCATTGCTCCCCATGCATTTTTCACACCTGTGGTTAAAATCTCTATAGGACAGCTCCTGTTTTATTCCCAGACCTGCAGGAGCCTATTGAAGAAGGAAACTTACGCTGTGCTCCCTTTCATCAAAGCTTTATTCTTCTCTGTGCTTGTTGAATTTCTTCTCAGTTGCGAAGTTAGCATCCTTTTTGGTAACACAGCCTCATCTTAAGTTGAGACAACCTGATATCAAGTGCGTTGTATGCAGCTCCTGAGAGGCTCCTGCCAACTCAATGCACAGCTAAATGCACCTTGACTTAAAACTGCAGGAGAAGCTCAAATGCTGTGGGAGGGAGAAGCAGCAGACTCTGGGGATTGGGACTCCGGGAAGAAGCCAGGGTGGAGGAGAAAGGCTGAAGGGTGTTGTGCTGCTATTATTTAAGTTAACAACAAAGGTAAGGCCAAGAGTGCGGGTAGGCTTGACCCTGCCATTGCACTCCATAAGGGAGCTGGCTGAATGTGTGGCTTTGCACACAGGTCTTGTGCAAGGAGACATCTGGAGACAGGACCCATCTGGATGAGACCTCTCTCCTGAGGACAGTGCTTGTGTGACTTCCTGGACACCATAAAGTTGCTGGAAACATGAAGGCACTTCAGAGAAGGGCAGGAGTGATGACAGGTCTTCAGGGAAAGGCCTGAAGGAGGAGTAAAAGGGGGATTTGCCTGCCTGCAAGAACTTGAGAGGAGGGGGGAGGTTATTAAGGGTCCTCTGGTGGTTTCACTGGGAGGAAGGGAATGAAATCGAGCAAGAAAAATTGCATCTGAACATCAGGAAATGCTTTCTGTCACGTAGATGTATTAGCGTGGGGAATTACCTCCTTAGGCATGGGGTGAGGACACGGTTGCTCAAGACATACTCGGCAAGCCTCAGAACTCAAAGGGAAATGTCCCATCGAGGAGCCAATGTCTCAAAGCTGTGGCGAAGTGGGACTGTCTCAGCACTGCTGTCACTCTGCCACTGTGTTGGTGTCATTCAGAGGGTGCTGCTGGGTGCCTTGTGCACCCCTGGGACCACAAGGTGTCTCATTCCACAGTCTGGGCGGGAGGTGAACCTCCTTGCAGTGTTCTGGATGGCTCTTGTCTCACCTGCTCCGACACCAGTGGTGAGAGAGATGGGTGGGAGGAAGACGGCTGCCCAGAGATCCTGCACACCTTACAGTGATGTCTATACCAGTGCCCCTGCATCGTGGTGGGTATAATGGACGGGAGGTCACAGCTAGCTGGTACACCTCCATGGGTGTGAGCCCACCTTCAGCAGTGGTCTCCAAGCTCTGGTGTAACCACCAACCAACTCTTCTTTCCCCACCAGGTTTCTCCTGTGGGATGTTTACTTTAAGGCTTCCTTTCACTTCCCCTCACCTGCCAACCCAGCCTCTTGGGATTGGTTTGGCCAGGAGTGACCATGTCCCCAAAACAGACAACCCTTACAAAACCGGTGAGTTCTTACAGAAACACCACCAGCAGCATCCAGCAGCATTATTTCCTCAGCAGATATACTGGTTTCCCAAATAAGACTTATTGGCCTTTTATCTACCTTTTCCTCCTTTGCAGCCACTCCTCTCCTCCTGCTTCTCCCAGAGTTGTGTTGTTGCCATGGTTACCCATTTATCTTTATGAGATATCCCCCCCCCCCCCCCCCAGTGCAGAGTGAAATTCCCGAGCTTCATCCTCCATAGAGACCTGCCTCCCTCTAAAGTGGCACTAATTGAGCATGAAATGCTATACAGCTAAATTACACCATAATTTATTCGGCATTAAATGATTTAAGCAGTGGCTCAGGAGTGCTGGGAACAAGAATCACTCCCCTCTTCCCACCTTCTTCACCTCACTCTGCTGCCTATGCCGTAACCGCGAGCATGCCCGAGTCCAAGGATCGCATTCTCTGAAGCAGGACCAGCCCAAACAGGGCAGCCAGCGTTTCACAGCCTGGTTTTTGGGGGGAGAGCCGAGAGCTTGTTGGGCACTCACCGAAGAACCTGTAATCTCAGCCCAATCACTCCTGAAGGCTCTAATTTCCAATCAGGAACCCATCTGAAAGCTGCTGTGTAGAGGATGTCACCAGCATCAGCATCCTGCGGGGAGCTCAGTGGTTTTAGCCTGTCAGGCTGAGACTGGGGGTGGGGTGAGGGCTTTTCTTCTTTGGAAAGAGAGAACTTCAGCACAGACAGTTTGGCCAGTTTGAAAGCGGCTGCCGAATTATAACATGTTGGCTATTTCTTCATTCCCTGACTACAGATCCTTTCCTCCAGGCTGACAAATACCCTCTGATGCTGTAGAACAGCAGGTCTCTTACACCACTCTTTCTTCACAGTAAGATGTGTGTTCTCCCTAAGCAAATAGGAAATCGCTTGCTCCCCACTCTAAATTTAAGCAACATATCATTTTGCAGAAAAATCCAAAGATTTCACTTTGAAAATGCAAAACCAAGATGTACCAAACTTACAGAAATATTGTTCAGTGTCTTCTCAGACTGAAGCTGTTTGGCAAAATTGATAAAAATATCATGACTACCCCCTCAGCTGCAGGTGTGTTTTCAGATGGAAAAGAGGAAAAGTTTCATTCATTCAAAAAAACCAAGTCACCTGTTTCAACTCAGAACGGAGGCAATTTTGGCATTGTGTAAGAGACTCCAGGTGACATACACTTGCCTAAATAAGGAAGGAAAAAGTACCAGCAGGATCAGAGGTACAAAGATATAAAGCAGCTTTCTGCTGCTTTTTTTTTTTTTTTTTTTTTTTTTTTTTAATTTATGGGGACTAGGGTTAATTGGGACTTCTTCAAGCCAAAGAGTAACTGGGGACAAAGAGCAGCCACCCTGTAAAGTGGAAGCAGGGCTGCATGAACTAGCAGATGAGGACTCTTCAGTCTGTGTAAAGCCTGGGTGATGGTTAAGGATGGGTAGGATGGGAGTCCAGCAAGTCTGAAATAGCATGGAAAAGACGAATAAGGATGGAGACTTTTCTGCCTTTTCAGAGGCAGCAGCACATAAAACTAAAAGGAAGCATGTTCAAGAGACGCAGAAGGATTTGGCTCTTCATATATGATGGTTAACCTGTGTAACTTCTTGCCATAGGATGTTGTGGGTGGTAAAAGCTTGTGTTATAAAAAACACCTGGATTATTTCACAGGGGGATAATTAATCAAAACCTGCTTAATCCTGCAGTTGTGTTTTGTTGCAAGTTTCAAGACGGTTCTCAGGAAAAAAAATGATGCATGGGTCTTTGTTAAACACCCTTGAGGACCCTGTAGTGGTGGGACAGCTTATTTAGAGGGATATTTTATTTGACTGGATGTGGTCTTATGGCGGTCTCTCAGGTGATTCCCATCAAGTGGGAAGGGACTGTGGAGGTATCTGAGCACCCTTCTCAGTGGTGTGGGCACTGACAGCATGCCAGACCTTCCCCCAGATTGTGTAGTCTCCTGCTGGAACAGAGTGGAAAAGGTCAATTTACTCAAAGCAAAGTGTTTCATTTAAAAGTATTGCCTTTGGGACTAAACTCGTTTTAAGAAAAGAAAAAAAGAAAAAGGAGAAAAAAAAAGAGGATGAGTACTTTGATAAGGTTGAAATGCTTCATTTGGGTCTTTCTGGAGTACAGCATTTCAAGATTACTTCTTCCTTTGTTTCAAAGAGGGAAATGAATTGTAAAACCAAATGAAAAATGAAAAAAGCAGAAACTGAAGCAGAACCCTTTGAGTCATCTCCACATCTTTTCTTTTTCCCCTGCTGTTTTCCTTCAAGAAGACGGTTAAATCTCCCTGGCTTTTGTTCCATTCTGGAACGGAAAACCTCTTAAAATCATTGAACTTCCCCCAGGTTCTCACACAACCGGTTCCCCGCTCTTTGGGATGACCTCTGTGGTGAGAAGCCAAGATATCAAGCCTGGGTCACCTCTGGCTCTCCAGCTGCCCCAGATAATCCTCCTAGCTCACACTGAGCTCTGCTGAAATAGGCAGAGAGCTGGTACAAGACTGGCCCATCCTTTATGAGGCATAAAGAGAAAATGCTGGGCTCCACGGCTGCCAATCAAATACCTTTCACTGCCATGAATTTCCCTGAAGACAAGCTCTGAGTTTTGCCACTGGAGATGCGGTGGGCAATAGCCAGCTGTGCCAGCTCTGCATGCCCAGGAGCAGCACAAGGTCCAAGCAGGGAGCCCAACACCACAAGTGTCCATCCCACCAGGACACCAGGACCCACTGGGACCAGCTCTCCTTGACCCCTGGCATGGTCTTCAGACTTGTTTCTCCACCATCAGCCTGTGTGTGATGGTAACACAATTTTCCAGGCCCCGGGAAGACAGGTTGCCTCTCTGCTGGTGACAGGCAGGCAAAGAACTTTTTGCTGCCATCCAGCTTTGTGAAACGAAGGCAGATGTTTGTTTGCTTTCCTCATCTTTTCTACAGTATTTAGGAGCCTTCTGAGACATTTTTCACTTCATCCTGCCTTGTTCCTTGAGGTGTTCCCCAGCATACAGAAGCCCTGTAGCACCTCACGCAGAAAGGCTGTGCTGCCTGCTAACATGCTAAGTCACTGCCAGGAAATAAATAATTAGTTAAGAGAAGCTAGGCTTAGATTTAGGCTTGGACAAACAAAATATTTTTTCCTTTTTTTTTTTTTTTTTTTTTTAAGCTTGCTTTAATAAGACAGTTGAAAAAAGTTTTTGCCCCAGAAGTAAAGCTTTGGGTGAATTTAAAAGGGGAAAAGGATTCTTCTGGCTCAAAGAAAGCTTTGTTTCCTTTTAAAGCTTCCCAACATTTCCTAATGCAATCTCTGTAAAGAAAAAAATAATAATCCAGTTTTCATGTGGAAAATGCCAAAATGCAATTTTAGTGCTTGTAGAAGGGCTTATTTCTGACTGAAGCAATGTCTTTTCTCAGCCAAAATTAATTGCAAAATTGACACAAGGTTTCAAAATGTGCTTGTCATACCAAACTGCAGAAAGTTTCACCCGAACAATGCCATTTCCTTGCATTCCCATGGCCGTGGAGGTGTCATGCGGGGGGTTGTGATGCTCCCATGAAAATGGAGGAAGAAGCACCAAAAGCTGTGAGTTGCAGAGCTCTGGGGCTTTTTAAAGCAAAATAACAATCTTCTGGGAGTGGAAGTCCAACCCTGGCAGAACAGATGTTGTAACTTATCACATTTATGGTGGAAGCTTGAGGGCCAAGAGGGAATTCAAAGAGCAAATAGTTAACAGCATAAACCCAAATAAAATATATAATGTGTATCAGAAGACTGAAGGGAGTTGATTGGTCTGAGGGAACAGTGGGGGGTAGAAAGGAGCAATTAAAGAGCAGGAGGAGGAAGAGGAGGCGAAGGAGGGCATTGCCGAGGAGCTAAGTGATTCCTTGAAATCTGCAGGGGTAAAAGTACATAATCTCTCATTAAAATCATCTGCTGTCCTGGAGGACCTGAGCGTAATACAGGTTTTATCCATCTTCTAGAAATGACATGATGAGATGAGGGCAAGGTTACAGGGCACTGAGCTCTGTACTAATTAACCACCCCAAACTTGGTTAACTCAGCTGGTGTGTCCTTGTGCCCTTCTAGAATGCTGAAAAAAAGCCAGAAGTCAGAGCTCTGAAGTGACATAGGTTGCCAATCTGAGCTGAAACTCTGAGAAACAGAGAGTCTGATGCCTGTGCTGCACAAGAGGATGAAGAGGAAAGGCACGAACCCCTGGAAATTCCCCCATGTTGCCTTGCTAACAGCTCACAGCAGCTAAACTCTGAGTTTCTGCTTGCCAGCTGCCTCCCTTTCTCCCCCTTAAATGCTTTTGTTGATGTGATGAATTGTTTGCCAGCTAAGCTATTACTTATCTGATTGTTTGTTAGCCTCTTTATCAGCGGAGCTGAGCAGGGACTTGTTCATATGAGGCTAAAGTAGTGTGAGGGCTGCAGAGCCGAATGGAGCTGTGCATGAGAGGGTGGCTAGAGGAGGGTGTCAGAGTACAAAACTGCCTCTGGTAAGAGAAGCGCAGGGCTTCCTAACCACGGGAGGTGCTAGTTAAGCACTGGTACCATCCCGTCAGCCCCAGTCAGTGGTTTGCTCAGATCTAGTATTCATTGCATGCAATATCCTACAATAAGAGAATGTATTGTGGAGCTTTAATAAAGGCTGTTGCTCATAACGCTGCTTAGCAAAGTCTTTCATCTTCCCTTTAATTAATTCATGCTAATTTCCTTGCCAGTTGGATTCATCAATTTGGAGTCTAAAATAGAATCCTAGTTTGTTTGTGGAGTTTGGCATGTTGCAAAATATAGCTCTCCTATCAGAAAAAAATTGCAAAATGGGAAAGGTCTGAACACGATCTCACAAATGCGCGGTGCTGTGCAGCATGGGTTGGAGAAATGCAGTGTAGCACCAGGGTCCCCCATCTGACTCCCTTTTCCAGGAACAGTCCTAAGCACTCACAGACTCCTCTGGAAACCCTCTTCAGTAACAGGATCTTTCAAGTCTGTGCTATTCCACCTTTGCTTTTATCAACACGAAGATGGGATACTATGTATCCTTTACAGAGAATCACTCCTGAGTTCATGATTAAAAAAGATTTATCCGGAGATGGCATTCTTTGGGTTGGAATTGAGGTGTGTAGGGGTGCGTGTGTTGGAAGATCTCTGTTCAGCATTTTTTTGCCTAATCCAGCCCAGACTCTGGGGGGGTTGGGGAAAGAGTACAGTGGGGATTGTCTTCAGGCTGCTCTCAGAAGTTTTTCTTTCCACCAGCAGTAAAACAGCTCAATTCTTCCTGTAGTTTATGGGATATGGGGTCACAGCTGAGAGGGCTGAAAAAGATGCGGAGAGCCATCAGTCATCTCCTTCCCCAAAACTAGTCTTTCTCCAGCCCTTCCTGGCAGACATGTTATTCTCGAAGATTCCCCAAAATAGCAAGTCTCCTTCTCTCCAGTCAGCAAACACTTAATTCTTGTCACTTTGATTTACTTGTATCTTGCTTGAAATCCCCTTCCTGCAGTTTAAGCCTGTTTCTTCTTTCCTGTCCAATGGCTATGGATCATTCCCGCCCTCTCTGCAGCCTCATGACTATTCTCTTGCCTCTATACAGCCTTTTCTTCCTCGTAACCCCAGGCTTTCTGTTTCTCTCTACAGGTCATGTTGGAGGTGACACAGGTAGATGTTCAGACACAAACACAACGAGAGAAGCAGACACCCAAGAGATACGCGCACATGGGCTTGCACACCCACGCATGTGTGTTTCCAAGCATGCACACACTGTGTCCAGACTTTTTCTCCATAAGCATCCTTTGCAACCTGCTGGCTCTCACAGTGCCGGCAGCAGCATAGGTCTCTGAGCTGTCACAGGAGTAACCAGCTCTCCCAAAGCCCCTGGTGCCATGGCCTGTGCAGCCCTTGTGGAAAATCCCCTTAGCATTCAAGAGAAGAAAAATTCAGTGAAAACTGTTAAAAAAGTCTCCCTACTCCTTGCCTTTGTATGTGGCTGGTTGACCAGCAAAAAGACAGCAAAGAAAGTGTCCGTGCACCCTCAGGCGTGATAATGCATAGGGTAGATTCCAGGGAATCGGAGGAAATTTTGCTAGAAATGTGGCGTGCAAAGAGGTACTGCAAGTTCCAGCTGGTTTGAATTTTCTCTGTATTTATAAAAAACAAATTGATACTTTATTACCTAATCAAAGTAGCTACTCATGCGTTTTCACCTCCCCCTCCCTCCTCAAATTTAGCATGGGTGTTTCAGATGCTAATATAGAGCTTGCAAGAGAACAAGAGAGCCTTTCTGTAAGACTTTTTAAAGACGTCTTAGAGGATGCTTAATAAAGAGGCAGTGTGGGGTGGTGTCTGGGTCAAGGGCTTGACAATCAGGATTCTTGGATTCCTTCCCAGCTCTGGCACAGCTCCAGAGAAAATGCTCCACCGCTCTGTGACTCAGTTTCCCACTCTACAAAGTGGGATCCTTAGGCCCACCCTTTCCCGTGTCTTGGCAGAGCACAAAGTACTACCAGAGAGCTAAAAATTGACCCTGGTACCATCACCACTCCTGCAACCCCCATCCTCCCAACCACTGCAACATGTTCCCTGTGGCACTGACCACTGCAGCCCCAGCCCAAGGCCGAGCCCTGGCTCTCTGTGCAATTTGTGCTGTAAAAAAACTGTGCTCAAGTACTTAGAGCTCTTTTGGACAGCCCTGCATGTAAAACCCAGGACTCCCTGGATGCAGCTTGGGACAGAGATGAAGATTCAAGATTAGCTCTTCATGCAGGTGAATTGACACTGCACCACCTGCTTTGAAGGCCAGGTCTACCCCTGATTTTAGCTAACTAGGTGGCAAAAAAGATTTTGGCTTTGCTGGCATTGCCAATGTAAAAAACCGAAATGGTGAAAGTGCACGATGAACTCTGCTTTTACTCACAGATTCCACTGGTGGCCTGGTGCCACTGATGGAGGGGTGGGGAGTTGTGATTTTTTTTTTTTTTTTTTTTTTTTTTTTGTCTGAGCAAATATGGTGGAGAGCAAAAGTTTTTTGCTTTTGGCAGAATTTTAAGCAGACAGTTCCCCACAGTATTTAGAGTAGCTGCACATTTTGGGGAAAAGAAAACCCTGACAAAATCAAAACCTTTTTTTCCTAGCAAAAATAATAATTTTGCCAAAAAAAAGGAAAAGTTTGCACTAAAGTGAAGATAAACACCATATTTTGTCTAGCTGCATGTGTAAAACCAGCATGAGAGGAGCCCCAGCATCAGGCACTTTTATTGCCAGTGGTGTTCTCGGTACCATTTTTACAGGAGCAGATGGTGGCATCAGTCTGGGATCAGTGCTCTGCATCGCCATCCCCATGCACACAATCCCACACACACCCCCAGCACCCACAGCTGCAGACACAGTCTGGACCCTGCAACTGGCATTCCCAAAAAGACATTTTGGCAAATTTCAATTTCAATTTTATAAGGAAAAAAAAGAGGGATCACCCCTGCACAAGAGAAGGAAAACTTGCAACCGCCCTGAAAGGAGCTTTGAGAAGAAGCACTCCTGAGGGAGGGATCATGGCCCTTTGGAGGAGCAAGAGGGGTTGGGAAGTGCCCTCACTGCTCCCACTTTGGAGCAAATTCCTGTTCTGTAAAAGAGAGCACGGAGGGAAATCGTCCTTCAACATCCCTCTTCAACTACATACAGACCAGCTTTCATCCTCATGTGTTTCCCCCCTTCTCATTACTGGCTGATGTACCCAAGTGTCTTTCCCTCATGCATTGCTGGGTCTATGAGGATGCATCCACCCCTGCAGAGCACTTCCACCTGCGCGCAGCTATTCCAGCACAGCCACAACCACAGCCCAGCACAGGACTGAGCTAATCTCTGTTTTAACTGCCCAATTAGGACAGAAACACAGAGAATCACCTGGGTGGGAGGGAGTTTTCCCCTTCAGCACACTTGTTTGGATAAATTCTGACTTGTTTCTTTTGTCTTTGTATGAGTTATTTGATATAGGAGGATTTTTCGGGCAATGAGAGGGCATTTTTTGAATCATGTTCCTTGCTATGGTTACACTGATATCAGACTCCCGATCTGGAAGAAAACTCTTCCCACACCTGCAGCCAGGACAGGTGTCTGCAGCACCTCTTCATCCCCTGCCACAGCACAGCATTCTGCCAACTGCACAGTCCACTGTCTGCAGAGGTACCTGAGTGTCACCCAGGAAACATGATGAAAAAGAGCAATTTATACATCAGCCTGTGACGTTTTTCTGACCATGTTTCAGGATCTGCAAGGACGTCAAGAAGATACACCCCCAAGACCACAGAAGGTATCCTCATGGGACGCAACAGGCTTAGGGGAAAGCTGGCTTTAGTATTGATGAAACTATGGTGGTCCTCATGTAGCCATGTATTTTCAGTCCTATTAAACATGTAGGGTAGGGAGACCTCATTATGCCATTATATAGAAAGAAACTTCAATGAGGACCAGGTGATTTGATGAAGCTATGCAAGAAATCTGTGCCTGAGTCGGATGTGTCTTCTGGTTGCTGGACCTCATCCCCGTCCATGCCTTGAATTTTCATGGTTCTGCATGGTAAACCAAAGGTGTGTCTAGCTGGTGGAGAGGAGAGGACAGGGCACAGGCAGCAGGCACAGACAGACCTTTCCCTAAGAAGACAGAACATTATCAGAGTCTGTATATTTAGCTAAACATCCCTTAATAATTCCAGATTTCTTTACCCATTCTGTCAGCTCATGAAGCAAGTTGAGCACTTCCAGCACCCAGCTGAGCTTTGCATTTCATCTCCAGTCAAATCTGCTGTCTGGAGACATTGGGTTTGCTTTCATTTATTCCAAAGTCCTGGAAGCCATGGAGGGAGATTTTTCCAGTAGGTGCCTGTGTCACAGGGGAAGAGGAACTCAGCTGGTGACTCAGCTTCATACTAACAAGGAGAAATTAAAACCTAACGCTACTTCATGAAACCAAATGCAGTGAAACAGGCCCTTGATCTAATCAGTGCTTTCTAAAGGAATTAAATGCCAATCTATTTTAAAATGCATTTCACTGCGACTTAATGAGGGCAACAGGGAAAAATCAATTGGTCGTGTAATTCAGAATTTCAATAATATAAACAATAAATGCTAATTAGAAACATTCTTATTAATGTCATAAAATTCTTGGACAGATTGTAGTCACATAATTAAAGTTTGTTGAATCTGCTTGAGGAGTTTGAGCCTTGACAGCAGTTGCTGGGGCATGGACAGGGAGTGTAATGAAGGAGCCTGCGCTCAAGGTTGTATGGATGCAGGAAGCCGATGGGTTCTGGGAGGGCTGGAAAGCCCTGAGAAACAGGATCACCCCAAGGTAGCTCTGAGCCTCCAGAGCTGTACAGAGACAAGGATGTGGAGCTGAGAATCCTTTATTTGTCCTGAGAATGGTACCCAGAGCTTATTCCACATCCTTGAGATTGTATTGGCTGCCATTAACATGCCATAGGAGTCCTCTGCCATGCATCTGAAAACTACCGGTGTCAATGAGAACTGTTGCCCAGATTTGCAGTTGAGCAGCCCCTCCAAGTGCAGAGCCAACTCCTCCAAGGGTGGTGGGATGTCCTTTCATAAGCCAACATCTCTGCTTTTGCCACACAATGGACATGCTCTAAGTGAGGCAATTCACTTTTAATGTCTAAAGGGAGGTGAAACTATCAAGCACTGCTAAGGAATAACTCATGTCTTTCTGAAATGCATGGATAAAATGCCTCAAATGAATAGAAACCTCTGCACCAAAAAGGTGCGCTCCCGAGGCAACCCCCACTGTTGTAGCAGAAGGATTGGGTTGATTTTTTCTCAGCAGATCTCAGCCCCTTGCCTGGAGGCACAGATGTTTCTACATGGAGCATCAGAGGGCACAGATCAGTCTGTGCAGAGCAAAATGAACACAACCAGAACAGGATCCCCACGCTTAGACAACGTCTGCATGTAGTTGTCTCGAGAAAGGTAAGCAATTCTCCCACCTTCTACACTTCACAGCTCTGCCTCTCTCATTTCATTGTGGATTTTCCTAGAAACTGTTTTTCTCTGATGCAACTAAAAGAGCAAAAATCATCAAAGTTTTGGGGAAAAATAAAAGGTATCAGTATTTATTGTTTCAAAATTTAAGCAAGAGATCCTCTTCCCACCCACTCCCCTTATGCTTATGTTCCCTTGAGTATGGTAGTTTTCCAGGTTTGGGGTCATTAACGTTACTTGTTTTTGCACTACAGCTCTCATATTATTATTATTTCCCTCTTTCTACTTTTTTCTTCCACATGAAAGAAAAGGCAACGAGGAAACAAAAAAAAATTCCAAGACTGACTAAACTGGGATTTACTTAATTAATACGGCATTGCAAATTAAAAAAAAAAAAAAAAAAAAAGAAAAAAAAAAAAAAAAGAAGTTGTAGCAACTTTTGGAAACTCCTAGGAAATAATGTGTTGTTGAAAAGTTTGGATTTTGATTCCCCCCTGAAATGTCTCTGTTCTGAGCCAGGTCTCCCAGTGCAATCACCACTGCAGTTTCCCTCCTGCCAGAAGGGATGTTTCTTCACTCATTTTCTCGCACAAGCAGTAAC
Source organism: Falco naumanni (assembly GCF_017639655.2). NCBI lineage: Eukaryota > Metazoa > Chordata > Aves > Falconiformes > Falconidae > Falco > Falco naumanni. The sequence goes on from NC_054080.1 coordinate 75,977,917, forward strand.
TGGCTGCTTTTCACACCTGCAGGCTGCATGTGCAGGGCACCACTGCCACCAGCTCCTGTGGGCTCAGTCTGGCTCCTCTGGGGCTGAGAGGGTGGCTCTGACTGTAGGTGACCTGCTCCCTCAAAGCGAGACTTCTCCCTGCTAACTTACTGTTCATGTGCAACATATTTATGTGGCCAGGCGATTGAGTGTGCTGGACTCAGCTGCAAAAGAGCTGTGGAGAGAAGTGGCAGCTCATTCTGGGTTCAATTTGTCTTTTCACTGTTGCCCTGGGAGGTGGGAGGGAGCTGCAATTTCTGCATTTCCATCAGAGGCTGTTCCTGTCCCAAGGTGTCACTGCCTGTGATTAGTCCCCTCGTATTTCTCCCCTGCTATGGGAGCAAAGGAAAACTGATCACCCGTGAGCAGCGGGCACCCCTCTCTGGAAAGATGAATGGGTGACACCAGGCTTTTACCCCTGCCCCCATGTCAGCTCCCGGCCTTCAGGACTGAGTTAAGGGACCAAAGTGTGCAGGAATTGGTACCATGTGCTCACGCCCGCCTTCCCGGAGATTAACCCCATATGGGGAGAGAGCCGCGTTCCCCTCCATTTGGGATGGGGGTTGATCTAAATGTATAGCAGGCATTCTTCAAATACATGTGACAGCCCAGGAGACAGACTTCAAACATCACCAAAACTGGCTGTTTCTCACTGATCTTTGAAATACACAGCCTGGCTTATTATGTTGTAAATATACTTCTAATACACAGTGTTATATTCTTAAAGTATGCTCCTACCTGACTACAGAGTCTACATTTCCTGACAACCAGTCTCTTTGGCTGCATTTTAAATGTACAGTGTATGGTCTCAGGCCAGTTCACCATTAACTATGTGGATTGTCCCAGAGATTTAAGGTCGGATGCTGCATGGTCTGTAGAAGGGCATGAAGCCATGCAGCTCCCTGCCAGAAGAAGATGGTTAAAGCAGCAGCTCAGCAAGATCCAAAGCCTGTCTGATGACCTTTTGGTCTTTTCCAAGGTTATTTCTACAGGTAACAAAACACCAATGCTTTTCAGTCTTAGGGACAACGCATTTTAGGGAGGTTTTCACCCTTCATGTTTTAGGCAGCATTAGTGGGAAAACTGTAGGGTTTACCTGCCATCTATAGTCTCATGTCTTCCTCCAAAATGTTTGCTAATGGCTTTTTAATCCCAGACTCCCCTGCAGTTTGAGTCAGTGTGATATAGGGTCTCAAGGCTGGAGAGGTCCAACTGACAGCCCATGAGCAATGTATCACTTAATCCTTTTAATAGATTTTTCCAGCCCAACTATTGAAGTCAGTCGAGACTGTTAGGAACAGGCAGATGGCAAATTTTTCTCCCAAATACTTTGGGATTTTAGTGCTGTGATGCTGTTTGAGATTTTATTTTTTTAAGTAATAAATGCTTTTGTAAAAGGACATGTTGCAGAAAACAGGCTGAGATCAAACAATTACTGCCAGCTTTGGTTTAAATTCAAATAGCAGTAGTCAATAACAACAGGTCTACAATTAAGATTTCTGAGGACAAACATCATGGCATGAAGGGATGTCTGTGGGGTAGTCAGCTGCACTGAACAGGGCAATGCCTAGATCTAGTTACAATGGGTTGCAAATGTCATCTAGAATTCTCTTGCATAGAAAGCAGACATCTCAGAGGGAAAGGCTGTGAGGTAGTAGGATGAATCCAGTCTCCAGTTGCAGGGAATATGTAGGAGGTATGTAAGAAATGGGGAAAAAAGACAAGATCAACAGAACAAGCTGCATTGCCCAAGTCAAAAGCAATGCAATAAGCTGAGTTCAAACTCCTATGTGCTTTAAAAATTCCAGTAGTGGTGAAAAATTTGCTTTTCAGCTAAGATTCCTGGAGTTTTACTGAAATTCTGCTCAGATCAGCTGCCATAGTCACCAGGACTGGAGGCAGACAGCACAACAAATAGGGGCTACAAATCAATGTGGCTGAGATGGGATCAACCTCTCAACTTCATGCCATTCTTCACTGAATGGATATATAATTGTATTGTCACATTAACAAAGTCATTTTGCATGACATTTTCTGACCTCCTGTAAGTAAGTGAAAATCAGAGTAGAAGAAAGCATTGTGCAGCTGTTTGCATTTCTCTTGAATTCTGCTGTCTCTGAGAAATGAGTAAATGTCTGGTGCTCAAACACATCAGGCAGTCCACTTGGGCAACCCAAAACCAGTTGGAAATAGTTCTTTATTGAAAACTTGAGGTTCTTTTATTCACCTTGATATTTTGGAGGTCTTGCAGGTGTTTTCTTCCCAGTGTGCCTAACTGCACATACCCATCATGGTGGGTCAGGGACAGCAGCGTGCTCGGGGCGTGGCGTGTGATGCTGTGGGAGCCACGACACAGGATTGTAGCAGGGAAAGACCATTCCTCAAGGGTCACTTGACCAGTGATTTAGCAACCACTCGCTTCTGCCATGGGCAGCTAGGAAAGGCCAAAGAGGAAGGTGGGATGTGAGATTGGCAAAATCTCAGAATCTTGCCAAGCCGTGCTTTCACACTTTTCTGCATAAAAGTGAAACTAAGAAAGCACTTTCTTTGCAATGATGCACAAGATTTCCCTGTATCATTTGACTCTCAGAGCTGGAGGTTTTTTAGAAGAAAACCAGCAAAAGTAAATGTCTTCAGAATCCAAATCACACAATCCAGTGAGATGGCAAGTAGAGACGCACCTTCCTTCTGCATTTGAGGGACAGTTGCTCGTCACTCAACCACACATTCCTGTTCTTGACCCGGTGACCAACCTAAATCAGCCCCAGGCTCAGCAGCAGATTCTGTACATGATGTTGTCTTGCAAGAAATAGATCTAAACACTTATCTTCCCCTTCCCCCTAAAATCCCAGTATATCTTAGCAAAGCATGCTCAGAGGTGATCTTTCAATTGCTGTTTTTGTTGTAGATGATTTCCCCAGCCCACCCTCAACAAAAGCTCAGCTTCTTGGGAAGGAAAATGCCAAGTAGGTTAGGAAAAGGGCTTTTCTAGCCTTGTTAGTTGCCAAGAAGAAAAATACATTTTAAAAAGCCATAAAAATGTAATTCTCCCCTACACACATTCCAATAAATCAAAGATAGCTAAAAGGATTTTCTTCAGTGAAAGAAAAATCATCATTTCTTGCCCTATACAAAGTATGAAAGTTTTAGTCTGAAAAGAGAAATTTTCCAGAGAATTATGATCATGTGAAACCAAAGGGTTAGAAAGAAAAGCTCAATGTAACCCAAGCACTGGCTTTTGCTATTATGAAAGCTATAATGTATGAAACACTACAGATCTATGGGAAATATATTCCTTTCCATGAGAGGAATTGTCAGAGCCCAGTGTCTATGAACCAAGATTGATTACACAGAAAATGTTTTTCTAGTTGACATTTATTTTGCAGAGATATTAATGAGGAAACAATTTCTTTTCCCTGCAGTCCAACCTGAGGTCATTCCCCAAGTCTGTTATCAGCCTAGTCAGCCCATCTGAATGTATCTAAAACATGCATTTGAGACATGAATTATGGTAGGTGTATTTGGGGAATAGTGGTGAACCAAGTGTTCAACCTTATTTTAAACTACTGTAATTGGGTAAAAAGTGTTTCTTGGGCACTGACTTCATCAGCCTTTCCCTAATCTCCCCACAGTACCTGAAGGACCATTACACATCTGCACGTGTGCTGTCTGTGCCTACAGCAACTTTTCAAATTGTTCTGAAGAATCTCTCCTCTCCATAATAAAGCAAGAAATCTCTATTAGATCTGGTCGGGAAGAGGGCCATGAGCATGAGTACTGGCACTTTTGCTGCAAATGCCTGGTTTGTAAGGCAGCCTGTGCTTGGCTGTGCTGAGCTGAGCACCAGGATTTTCATTGCAAAGGACATAAAGCACACATGATGACTCCTGTGGACTGGCAGCACGTTTAACTTCAATGGTTAAAGCAGATTTCTTCAGAGGTCTCCTCAACCATAGTAAGAAAGGCAAAATACTTTATTATTAGCTGAAATGAGCCTGGATGGACATTAATGAAATGGTAAGTTGCAAACCGTAGTGGCTGAGGGGTGGGTACAAGTCATATCCAGCCATCCCCATGGCAGGAGGTATCATCATGGCAGATGTGGGGGATTTGGGCAACTCTGAGACTGGCCACAGATTTAATAACATTGTATCCTAGAAAGGTTATTGAAAATCTCAGTTTTGTCTCCTCTTCCTCTGTGAATCCCAGGCACCTGGGAATTTATACTAGAAACACACTAGTGTGATTCCTCAGATCTGAGGCTACCAGAACTATCAGAAACTTGTTTTTACAGACAAACAGTGAGAAAGGGCATACAGCATGATACAGGGGTGACTTCCCATCTGACACAGAGGGTAGGACTCATCCCACCTATTTTTGGTTGTGTTAACACTATGCTTCCAGTCTATGCTGTAGCTGCTGCCTGCTCCTTTCACAGCCAGTGCAGAGAAACGGATACCTTCTGGGTATGAGCAGAATCATTCCTTTTTCCTATAAGGGTGTTCGACAGGCAGGATGAATCTGCATCAAAAGGTGTTCCACAGACAAGAGATATGCCAAATGACAAGCGCAAATTAGGTGCTGAGCTTTCAGGTAGCTGCATCTGGTGGAGAAAAGTCACACATTAGTAGCTACTTGTTCTTGCAGCCCCCCAGGAGGGCTGTAGGAATATGCGGCCGGCTTCCATGGCCAAAGCAGGATTTAGCTTCTGAGCCCTGTATAGTCTTTTTCAATCATCAGTGTGTGCTGTGGTGACCACAAGCGAGGCAGCTGTGAAGCAGTAGACTGAGTGAAGCAAGTAACCCAAACATCCAGAGCTGCATTCCCTTCAAAATCTCCTTTCCCCATAGGTGACTTTTCAGATAAGTTGGGGTTTAACCCTCTACCCTGGCCAGGCACAACCAGAGAGATGGGGAGAGATAAAGGGTCAGGAAGAAATGTCCCAGCAGGTAAGCCCTGTCGCGGTGTCACAGTGGTGGGGTTTCTTGCCCTGTGACCAGCTGCTATGGTCTATCCCAGAAAACGTGTTCAACAGTTAGGGTAGAGAGTTTGGAGCAGTTGCTGTGATCAGTGCCTGCCATGACCAGGGGAAGCTGGATGAGTCTGGTCATCTGGCAATTGGTGACGGACCTTCCTGATTGGCATGTTGGAGAAAAGAGTTGGCCTGGGTCCACCCACAGCTGAGCATTCATGTCTCTTAATTAGGAAGGGAAAAGAAGGAAACAGCTCAGGTTGCCCTATGTACAGGAAAAATGGAGCAGGGATAATAAGCCAAGTGAAGGTGGCAAATCATCAGGGAGCCAGACAGCACCCACCTCCCTTCAGCCATAAGCCAGAACCTGGAGGATGCTGTTCAGAAGGCCTGGAGACAAGTTGTGGGGTGGCCACAGAGTACCCACGACCCATACAGGGTGCTCTGCAAGGTATTTCTTCCATGAAAATGGGGCCAAAATGTGGAGGTGCTACAGACCTCAGAGAGGGAGACTTCAGGTCCAAACCATGCCAGAGAGAGGGGACTGGATGTGTTGTGACGATCCATCCTGTGATTCCTTGATTGCAGCTGCTGCTTTGGAGGAAGAGGGATGCAAAATGTTCTCTGCTCTCTGTACAGAGGAGGCTTGAGGATGTTCAGCTGCTTGTTGCTGCTGCTAGGCTGCACGGACAGGCGGCAGCTTCCAGCCCCCAGAGAGGCTGAGCCAGCCCTAAACCCACTTCAAAGCAGAAAAGAACATTACGGCCTGTGCGTGAGGGTCTTAGCTTCTCACACGACTCTTCCACTCCAATTTTACGGCATGAAGCACACAGCCCTTACAACGGCAGTTCAGCTGCATTTTTCTTGGCGAGCTCATTCCCACCGGACATCATTCACGCACTCTTTGGAGTGGAAACGAAAGGGAGCGAGAAGTGGCCCCCTTGAAGTTCTGCTCAGCTGGGCTGCTCGTGTTCCTGAAAAACACATCTACCTTTTTATAACTCCCCAAGCTCCCATTCAGGGAGCCTGCCTGGCTGTTTTCGCATGGGGTGTGTGAAGGGGGCGTGTGTCCATGTTTGATGATAGGGAAGGTGTGTTTGCGGCTTGCACTCCTGCAGGCATGCGAGGAAAGCGAGGTGGGTGCAGGGGCTGCTTTATGGTGTGCATGTGTGTGCTGGAAAGAGATGGAAAACAGAGCTACACAAAAGGAGAGAGGGAGATGAAGACAACACATGAGGAGGAGGGTTATTCCAAAGCAAGACCCAAGGAATGTTCTGTCCCCACCTCCCTCTCCCTCTTCTAGCCAGTCCCACTGCATACAGCTTTTCTGTGTGAGCAGCACTGCCGTGGGCACAGCCTGCAGCGCAGGACGCCGGCACGAGTGGGTGCTCATGGGGATGTGGCAGTGCTGGCAGTTGGGACTGTGCTGGTTCTTCTGCAGCGGTGTGGCTCTCTCCCCTCTGCAGGTGCACAGGGTGCAATAAGCTTTAAATCTGCTACAAATAGTGTCCAGTGCCAAAGTGTTTGCAGCATCCTGAAACCTGCTGTGATCAGCGGAAAGCCTGGCACTGGTAGTGTGGTCTTCCTGCAATGGAGCCTTCTGACAGAAGGACTTCACCTCCTTATTTCCCTTGATAAATCCCACCCTGTTAGACAGTGGTGCAAGAGAGTCTGCTCTTGAGGAGTGGGGTGAGCACTTCCTCTGTCAGAAATAACTCTTTGCTTTTAAAGTATCAGATGTTTCATAGAATTATTTTTCTTTCTAGCTTGGCAATGTCCATTTAAGGCAGCTTAAATAAAACTTGACCTGATGCTGAAGCTGAGAGCTGATATTAGAGGGAGATTTAGCTGTTTAGTGGCACAATACTTTAAAAATAAGCTGAGATGTCAAACACAAATTTTGTGGTGGAGGAGATCAAATGTATTCAGAGCCATTTGATGCCATTACTCTTTTCTGCTTTGATATGTCTAACATCAGGACTTGGCAAGCCAGCTCTGCCTGGGCTCTTTTTCTGTGAGTTTTGTGTAGATCTGAGCTACAGCTGTTCTTCTTTGGGTGTGAGCTGTGTGACTTTGCTCCTCCTTTCTTCAAGGAGGACTCCTGAAAGATTCCAAATCAGCCAGCTAAGGGTTGGTCAACCCAGCCCTTCCAGTTCTTGCTTTCCTGCACCAGCATAAAATTGCCAGTTATTACCTGATTGCCTGACCATTGGCCAGGAAAATGGATATGCATTAATGCTTGATTGCATTGCCAATATGCATGAGCATCTGTCACAGGAAAGCCTGGTCTGAATACGTTTGCATGTGTGATCACACCAGCATCCCAGGCTGTGCACTCACACAGCTGTTGCACGAGTACCCAAGTTCATTTGTCTGAGTACCGAACACCATTTTCCTTTCACTTCGTATTTGCATTCTTATTTGCTTGTTGCCTGCCTTGCTCAGCTGTACATGCACACACATTTCCCCACTGAGGCATACATGGAGAGATTGTAGCATATGAATTTGCAGCTAATGCATTTGTGTACAAGCCTGTGAACAAGTATTTCCCTGCTAGGGTATCTCTGAATATGACATGACTATTCTTTTGCCAGCAAATTCTTAGATAAATCTTCATCAGTTCACATAAGTGCAAGTACTTGCTTTGGGATTTGCCTGCCAATATGTATCTGAAGACACACTTGCCTGAAAATTCATTTCCACATGCAGCTCTGCATGCGAATGCAGGTTCAAAGAATCTCACCTCGCGCTTTCCTTTTTTACCTACATCTTTTGAGCCTGGATTCTGCTGCAGTCAGTATTCACAAGAAAAGCAAGCAATGGGGGAGGCAAATGCCTTCAAAGCAAATCATGGCTCTTATTCAGATGAATAGTGGAGGACTCTTTTTTTCTGATACTGTCCTTCCTGCTTTTGTGATATGCATATGACTCTATATGTTTCCACTTGAGGCCTGAGGAACTCTGCTAGATCCCCCCTGCTGCCCATGAGCCAAAAAGACGATAAGGGAATATAATGAATACAAACAATGGTGGAGACTGAATTTGACTTTGTTTCTCCAGGGACAGGCAAGACTCACAGATGTAGGAATATTATTGAATTCCTTTGGATACATTTGATCTCTTAGCCAAAAAAGTATGTGGGACATTTCCGCTTATTTTTAAAACATTCGGCCACAAAACAGTAATTCAATTAACGAAAGCTCCCACTGATGTCAGCCCTGAGCTTCAGCCTGGCTGAGCAGTTCTCTCTGCTGTGAACACAAAAGCCACCTTAAAGGGGAGAACCAATCTACATATGTTTGGAAAGGAAAAGCCTTCATGAAATCTTTTATGATTTAAAGTGAAGGCATGTAATGAACAAAGTGTGTGCTCATTAAATGCACCCATGTGCAAACAGGCTTTTGCCAGTTGGGTTGTGGTACTTCAGCCCAGCTTCAGGTGAGTCTGGTGACATGAAAGGTGTCTACAGCTCATGCAGAGGTACTGCAAAGCACTCCTCTCAGAGCAGCCCGCTTCCCTTTGCTTCCTTCCCTCCTTTGCCCTTCTGGCAAAGAAAACGGGAGAGTCAACATCGCTGCTCTGCGAAGTCAGCTTCATTTTCATGCGTTAACCAAGGGCTCCAAATTCTTCAGGCTAGAACTGTTCAAAAGACACACTTTCCCTGGAATAACTTCCCCCTAACCCCCCAACCCCCCCCCAACCCCACCTCCCACCACCCCCCCCCCCCAAAAAAAAAAATTACCTTGGCCATATGTTTTGCAAAAAGCACTTTTCACAAAAACAACATCTCCTGTGAAATAGAACCTGACAGCTCTCTTTTAATGCAATGTTAAATGTGAGATTTTAATCTCATAAACCTCAGGAAATTCAGAAGTTGATCTTCCCCCAGAAGCTTTAACTCTGCCCCCTCGTGCATATGCCCTCCAACAGGAATGCTCGCCAAATGAGCACATGAGAACACTTTCCAATGAAACCCTACGTGTGTAATTCTGATGCCTCTCAGGTTGCAGGGAAAAGTGCAATTTAAACACAATTCAAAATCAGACAATTAAGGTTACTTAAAAAGTAATATCTGAGGCACATTATTCAACATCATTTGGAAATATGCAATAGGATACAGAGACAAACAGACTGAGATACTGCGGTGACAGTGTGTTTGAAATACCTAGGTAGATGGATTAGAAAGTAACAGGCTTCCAGAACACTCCCTTGGATGCAGCCAGGCTGAGAGCCCTTGAAAGTTGTTTGTCACAACTGTTTGGAGCCATCCATGAAATGAATCTCATGGACCTCTGTCCATCCTTGATGAGTGAATCTCTACATGGCAAAAAAAATGCTGGTCTTATCTAAAATCCTTTGCCTGCAGTCCTAGTTGAGGGCAAGAGAGTGTGCTGGACAGTGACAAGTCTCCTGCTCTGAAAGATGTCCCTTGCCCTGGGGCAGAGCTGGGGTTCACCATCCAGATGGTGGGAGGGGAAGCAGATGGAGCTTGTCAGGCTGCACTGCTTGGTGTAGCGGAGCTGACTCCCAGCATAAACAACAGATTTCCCACCGTACACATGCACACGCATGTGCACATGCAGGACAACCTCACATTGGTAGAGGAAATGTTCCATGACTCTGTGACCACAAGCATGGTCCCTGCAGCCTCTTGATCCACCAGCTCCAGCCTCCTGCACACACTGTGGGACGCTCGGCCAGGCTCAGCCAAAGGGAAAAGGGAAATGTACAGTCAAATCTTCTGGGCAGCAACATGGGTCATGGAAAAGAGGGCTGGGGCTTAGCTCTGGGCTCTCTAACTGGTAGCCTGTTCCTGCAGCCTCATTGTCTGGGGAAGTGTGCCTTACCATGGGAAATCCTGTAGCAACAGGGCAAGAGGTAATGGTTTTAAACTAAGAGAAGGTATATTCAGACTAGATATAAGGAATAATTTTTTTACAATGAAGGTGCTGAAACACTGAACAGGTTGCCCAGAGAGGTGGGAGATACCCCATCCCTGGAAAAATTCAGGGTCGGGCTGGATGGGGCTCTGAGCAACCTCATCTAGTAGAAGATGGTCGTTCCCATTGCTGGGGTGCTGGACCAGGTGACCTTTAAGGGTCCCTCCCAACCCAACCCATTTGATGATTCTATGAAATGGGCAGGCTGCTCACCTACAGGACAGCAAGTACAGCCTTTCAGTACTTTATGGTGTACAGGGTCAGACTGCCAGTCTGGGGGAATTTTAGAATCTGAATAGACCTTTAGGGGCTTTTAAGGTGTTACACCAGCTCTTTAGAGCTGTGTGAAGTGAGGCTGGGAGGACAAGGGGAAAGCTAATGGGGAAGAACACTTTCAAGTGCCTTATTAGGAACCTCATCGACATCTCCTTTCCACAGGATCAGGGCTCAGCTGCCCACCTGCTCTGACATCACTGTGACCTGCAGGTCTGTGTGAGTGATGGATCTGCACACCCTTGTGTGCCACTTCATGATGGCACAGTGAGGGACAGCTGGGGAGCAGCCATCCCTCCCCACTCAGTGACCCCCGGGCATCTAAGGCTGCTGCTGCAAGTGGCTCGTGGGACACACATGTTCTTGTTGCAGCACTTTCAGTTTGTGCTGTGCAAGAGGGTGAGGGCTGGAGCTGTACTGAGCTGGGAGCTGATGCTGGGTGTCTTTCTGCCAGACAGGTCCCAGCCCTGGGGGAGGAGCACACTGACAGGTGGACAGCCAATGCATTCAGGGGCATGAGGATGGGACAAATGCTCTTCTGCTTTCATTTCCTGGAGACACTAAATCCACCCAGACTCGCAGCTTAAGTCAGCAGTGCTCTGTGGGTCACCAGGAGTGTGAAGACTGGGGGACAGGACTCTGAAGATGAATAATTTGGCAACTGTTGGATCTTTCAGGGTGTTTGTGTATGACCCAGGGCAGCATTGCCACATGCCCATCACACAAAGCAGAGTGACAGTGAGCTGGCTGGTGAAACACCAGCATTTCTCCAATTATCCTTGACCCACTGGGTCAGAGCCCCTTGCAGGGTGTAGGACAAGGTCTGCTCCTGCAGCTCGAGGCTGGTACCCACTGACCCTCCTGTCACAGCTGGAGCTGCTGACCCCAGAGCTGGCTGAGTCCAGCCTGCCCAGGAGCTGTGGTGGCTTGAGCAGCTCAGGTGCAAACATCTGGATTCTGTCCCTCTGCTCACCTGGCCAACCTAAGGGGCAGGACATGCCTCACACACTGCACTGGCTCCTTCCAGCCTCCAGCATTTTGTCTCTTTGAGCTAGCAAGGCAAAGCTGCTTTTCAGAGGCAGGGATGGATGCTCATGCTGAGTGGCTTTGATCAAAGCCCTTGTTTAGTTATCCAAGTCAAGGTAAACAGCTGGACATGCTCCTGCTGGCAAAAGGCTCTTTCCTCCTTTCTCCAAGCTCAGCAACATCAGCATGGATAGGAGAGATCATTTAGCAAACTGAATCTCTTTGAGCAGGGGAATTCTTCTCTTCAGGATACTGAATGTTTAGATCAGTCTCTGAAATATCCTCATGGTCCCTGTTGCTGGTGTGTTGGGCAATCACTCTGTGATCCTGGAAAACACATCTTTGCTCTGCGGGCAGATGATAGAGGTGTGAGGTGCATGAGGACACTTAGCCTGCAAGTGTCAGCCCCTGGCACAAACGTTCTGCTCTCTGGGCCTCTGAGGAGCTGCCAAGGGGTGCCCAGTGGCACCACGGAGCAGGAGTTTCTCCCCGCCAAAGTGCTCATCTCCTAGGGAAGGCTAGAAGGGACCGTGTCTTCACCTTGAAATGCCCAGCAACCTCTGCGACAGGCTGAGCCAAATCAGGAGAGGTTTTATGGAGTTTTCCAGTGGGGACAGGAAGGTAAAGAGACAAAGAAAAGGGATCACAAAAGTATCAGCTTTGAAAAGTGAGATATTTCTGTGGCTGAGCAGAGGCTGAGAGTCCCTGGCTCAAGAAACAGGATGAAGCAGCCACGCTGCCTGCTTTTCTGAAACTCAATCTGCCTCAGCTTCATGTCTCCCCATACTGAGGGCTCCTCTCCTCTCCCTTTCCCCTTCTTCTTTTTTTTTTTTTTTACCCCTTCCTAAGGAAAAAAAAAAAAAAAAAGAGAGGAAGGACAGAGCTGGTGCTGTTTTCCCAAAGTGTTTCCCCCAGGGCCCTTTTTGCAGCATCAAATTTCCTTTGAAATGGCTATGTGGGAAACACAGTTCCTTGGGTCACTTCCCAAATGGAAAAGAAAAAAAGACAATAAAAAAATGAAATAGGAAAATAAAATTCAACATATGAAAAGCAGAAGCCAAATCACAGCAGCTCTCTGTCCCATTTAATCCTTGGTCCTAGGGAGGAAACTGAAGTGCTGTTTGGAACAGTAATTATGCATTACCATGTTCCCACTTCTAAATGTCTTCCTGGCTCCCTTCCTGGATTAGCCTTTTTGCCCTTTTTCCATTTAAATTCCACTAAGATTTGGGGCATCAGCTATTCGCAAGCTGACCATAGGAACAGACGGTTGACTGGATGCAGTTCCTGGAGTCTATTTCAGATCACCAAAGCAACCCAGAGAAGAGGAGCTTCTCTTTAAACACTTGCTCATGATTTGAAGAATGACAAAGTTGATTATTATGGATACAAGGATTCATATTTCTGTGTTGCCATCTGCCTCTGCTCCTAACCAGCCCTTGGTTGTCATCTCTGTGTTGACCCACTCCAGGAAAACGTGTGTGCCTCGGCTCAGCCGTGCATCCCACACAGCTGCACGCACCCTGACTCCTCGGCAGCTGCGCTTGAAGGTGCGGTGAACTCTTGAAAGCTGCAGCCTGAGATCTCCACAAAGACGTCAGCTGCCTATAAACGTTTTCCGAACTTCTCCTAGTGCCTGCTGATATGTGAGAAGCTTTCTGCCACCTGGCCTTCTTGGCAAGCAACAGACAGTGTCTGTCCTGCTTTGATCTGCTGTGCATTGTTTTTGACCGGGAGTAGGCTGATGTGCCTCGCATAGTCTGTTTCTGCCAAAGCTGATACAACAAAGCAAGGGATTCAGTTTGCTGGGGTCAACACTCCAGACCTGTACACATCCCTGTTTGAACTCTGCAGACAAGCCTTCAAAATGTGCAAAATCAAGGTCAAATAAAGCTTTCACTGTCTAGATCATCCTGAACTCTCCCCACACAGAACCTGTATCTGTATCAGTGCTGGCTGATGTGATGGGAAGGCACCAAAACTGACACCAGATGGACTATCCAGGACAGTTTTGCTTGGCCATTGTTTATATCATACTCAAAAAATCCCTTTTCTTACTGGTTGCCCAGCCAAGGAAATGTGCAAAACACCCAGCCTTAGTGAGACTTGAAAGTTGATAGCTCTGCTACGCCAGCTTTTCTGCGCACACAGAACACCAGCTCTGCTTGCTGTGCCTCACAGTTTCTTTGAGTGACTTTGTCACATCTGGGAACCTCATGGCTACCCTGAAGCCTGATTTTCTGGTCCAGCAGAGCCAGGGCCCCTCCTGACCTTGCTGGTGCATGTGTTGGAGTGACCTCCCCAAGTCCTGGTCCCAGATCACCTTGTGAACACGCAGTTTGATTGGACCGACATGATGCATTATCCTGCTTGCATCTCTTGCTTGCAACACTTCACCTCTGCATTTTGCAGAACTCCTGTCAATATGAACACAGTTTGTTCAAAGTGGCCATTTTTTGTACGTGCTGTTGATGTCCTAGAAATAATTTGGTCACGCTGACCGCACCTGTGTCCAGCAAACCCAAGTGGGCCTCTCCCCCAGACCCCAGAAAAATACCAGGATGGAAGCTGTCCGGTACTTTAATTCAGCCTCAGCCTTTTGATATCTAAATGGTCTGAATTTTGAAGCCAGCACCTCAGCTGAAATAATTTACTGCTCGTCCAGACTAGATTTCAATCCCCAAAGGAATTCCTTAAAAAAAGCCTAACAAAGCATTTCATTCACTCATATATCTACCTCTGCTACCTCCATCATGTTTGTTAAAAAAGGACTGCTCTTTATGCCTTGTTGTTGACTGCATCAAATCGTGAAAAATAAATAATGATCAAAACCAAATGTCATCTGTCTTTAATTAATGAACTGTTGAAAAGGACGCAGAGTGCCAGGATGTTTATGGAGTTGGGCTTAAATAGAGCTTGCAGCTTGGTGTGTATTTATGAAGGTGTTGACTAGAAGGTTTTAGTCTATGTAGAACGCATTTACTTTGAATATTTAGCTACAGCGCTTAGCCATTGATGCCTTGCATCGGCAACATCTGCATGGATATTTCAGGCTCAGTCCTGGCTCTGGCTGGCTATATGGACAGTGCTGGTCCTCTCTAGCTGGTGCTTGAGAAAACAGACTGTACATAAAACATGAAAAGTTCACTAAAGTGCAACTCCTTGGATACGTCATCTCCTCAGAGGGAATAACCATAAAACTAAAGTGTTTCTGCCATTGCTGGATGGGCTCCAAATAAAGTCTGGGAGCTTCACAGCACCTTTGGGTTCACCAATTTTTACAGATATTTGACTGAGAACTTTTGCAAGAGTGATGTTTCTGATCATCCTTGTGGGGAAAAGCAGTGAATTTGTACAGACACAAGAAACCCAGCTGGCTGAACAACTAAAAATACATTTGGCTTGGCGTCTTTCCTTGTGCACCAATACTTTGCATAAACCTTCATTCTTCAGAGGAATGCATGCAGCAATGAAATCAGAGCTGCTTTTTTGTGTCGCTGTGGGCCCCAAAATGAAATCCATCCCTGTATGTGGTATTCTTGGAAGCTCACAGGAAAAAAATTATGAGATCAGCAACAAGAAAGTTGCTGGCTACCAAAGTACCTTCTATCTATGGCATCATCATATGGGAGGTACACAAGTTTCAGATCATTTGTTCAGAGACCGTAAGAAATCTGTGTGTCCATGCCCCATGAAGGCTACGAACCAACTCTAAATCCTTTAATTCTTGTTATTCCCCACTCGCAGCTTCCTGCTGACATCTTCTCTGGGCTCTGAAAATGGCAAGCCCGATCGATTAGCCATCCTATAACAATGAGTATCCTGACCCTGAAGGCAGTATCAAAGAATGTGCCATTATTTTACCACTCTGTCATTTTGTCAATGTCAGCTTGAATAATGACTGCTATCTTGCATCAAATGCAGTCTACCTTGAAGTTTGTTCACCATTAAGATCATGTCTGCTGAAAGGAGTGCAAACTCAGCTATGAAATCCCAGTCCAAGAAGAACATTTGTTTTGTTGTTGATGCGGTACTGCACCAAGCTATACATCAGCTCTTGTGACATGCTCTCAGATGGAGAGCTGCCATGCCAAACTTTTAGGTACCCTCGGCCCATTCCCAAGCCGGTTTTAATCATGGTCAGTCATTTCCATTGGATTTTATTAAGAACATAAGGGTGGGTGCACCCAGCCAGACAAGAAGTCCATTAGAGCACTGTCCCACCTCTGGCAGTGGCCAGCAGCAGATGCCTACACAGAAAGTATAAAAACATGGCAAGGATATAGTGATATTTCCCCTGAGTACTCTGCCAGGCTCCAGCAATTTCCCTCCTGAGGCAGGTGAGGATGTTGTTTTTAATAGCCAGCAGTAGCACACTCCTCCATGTTACCTAACCATAAAAGTTACCTTTTAAAGTCATGTAAACTCTTATTGTCCACAGCATCCCGAGGCAAAGAGTTCAGCAGCTTAATTATATGTTATGAGATGAATTGCTCCCTTCTGTTTGTTCTGAACAAGTGAAGCTCTTTGAATCTTCAGTGTGATTGACACGAGTCGGGTGCTATGGCTGGAACAAAATGGTTGTTGGAACAAAAATGTTCCACCTGTGTGAAAAGCGTGATTGCTTGGGAAGGAATGCATTTGTGCTCCCATAATTTATTTTCAAATGTCACAGGTCAATGTTCTGCATTATTACTAGTGGTGAAACTCAGTTTGACACATTATTGTGAGAACTATTTAAAATGTTGAAGTGAGATATGCATATCATACTTGCCTATCACACCAAGACAGAAAGCCAATTTGAATAAATTAACCATGACTTGAACCATCCATTTCAGACTCATTGACTACTGCTAAGCTGACTGGGTTTTATTCCTTCCATGTACCAAATTTTGCATGTAATGATTCTAAGAGTGTCTCTGTCAGCCAAAACATGCTTTACACCAGTTATTTCACCTACCATTTCATCACACTTTGCCAAAGGTTTCTCTAACTCTTTCAGTGTGAAGCCTGATAAAGGCACCTGGCACCCTTACAAACCTTAGAGAACATACAGAGCTTGCAAACAAACCAAACTGACTTTCATTATTGAGTAGTCCTCAAACTCACAACTGGGGTGAAGTCATGTTAGCTGCACAAAGTTTTAATTCCTAGCAAATCTCATAGGAACTGGGATTATCAACACCTAGGGTCATTTTGCATTATTCAACGAATTGAGCCAAATGACCTTCAAGCAGGACTTAGACTAACAAAATTCATCTCGTCTTCCACATGTTGCTGATGTAAAACAGCTTTTACCTCCAGCTACCTAAGCTGTCTCCTCTCCTTGCAATGATATTCAAATTTGTGGAGTTCCTGGTCACACAGATCTGGGTTCCAAATGAATCTTCTGGAATGGGTGTGTTCAGTCAACAGCAAATGTATCAGCAGAACTGTCCTGAGAACAGCTATAAAATATCTATGACCCTGATAGGAGTGCTTTAGACTCAAGGCTTAGTGTAAGCCTGGAGGTCATTTTAAGGAAGGTAGGATAAGCAAGAAAACATCAGGATTTGTCTGTTCAGTTACCCTATTTGGACAACTTTCCTGCTCCTGACCAGTCATGTTTAGCTACACGCATCTCTACAAAGTGTAAAAGCCCTTGGAGGATACAGCAAAGCACCTGCCCAGATGCACCAACAGTCCAAGCAGTTCTGTTCCTTGCGCTCATTTTCATGATACTTAATGAAAACAATTTGCCTCTGAAAGATGTGTGCTGTAACTTTCTGAAAACAATTTCCCAAGGCTGAGGGAAAGTATGCTTAACCGAGCAGGGGAAAAATATGTACACATACAGATATATATACAGATATGTATAGTATGTGTGTATGTATCCACTTTAATGGGGGTTTATGAGGGCCTAGCCTACAAGCAATGATTTCATAAGAAAAAGCACAGGACAATTTTGGCTAAACACACATTTTGGTTCAGTGTTGACATGAAGGTAGCAATTAGTCCTAGAATAGCAAAGTAAAGCAACAACATGAAGCAGAAATGCAAATCAGTGTACATTTTAAGATAGGGAGTACAGAGAATGGGAAGGAGAACATAAAGACGGCAAGGAAAGATCCAAATTATTGAACAGGAAGGCATTTTCTAGGCTAATTAGGAAAAAGAGAAATGCCAGCAACGTCGTGGGCCAACCATGTGGAGACTGAAAAAATGTGAATAATGATTTAGAGACAGCAGAAATGTTCAATAAATATGTTTGCTCTGAGTTTGGAAAGAAAGAAGAGGATGTGTTTATATCACACAAGGATGTCGAAATACTTTCCACTCTACTAGCAACCAAGAAGGAAGTTAAGCAACTTCTTCTAGGGATAAACACATTTTATACGAACAGGATCTGCAAACTTGCAGCCAAGAGTCTTCCTAGAACTGGCTCAGGAAATTTCTGACCCCTTGACATCAGTCTTGGATAACTCCTGGAGCACAAGGGAAATTCCAGAGGAGTCAGAAAGCTCTCATTATGTGCCAGTATTAGAAAAGAGAAAGTGGTCTGACCCAAGGAGCTCTAGAGTGGCAAGTCAGACATAACCTCATCACAATAATGGAAAAACTAATACAGGAGTCAATCAATACAGAATTAACACATTGGAATACACTTAGAGCCAGTTAACACAGACTAATAGAAAATGGGAAATGTCAGAAATTCTTTGATGGGATAAAAAGCTGGTATGATAAAGGTGAATACCCAGATATAATTTATGTAGACTTTTCTAAATCTTTGACTTTGCAGTTCATGACAGTTTGATTAAAAAATTAGTGTAATGCAAAGTCTATGAAGTACTCCTTAAATGGATGAGGAACTACTAAGTGGTCTCTTAAAAAGCATTGTTTATGAGGCATCAAGGGCAGATGGGGGTGTTTCAGAGGAGACAAGGTCTGTAGGAGTTGATGGGAAGTCTGGCATGACTGTGTGTTGTCATCCATAATCTGGGAGGAAAAACAAAATTGCTGCTAATGAAGCTGTTAGCTGACACAAAGATTAGCAAGATGTTCCGTGCTTGCAAAGACAGGGCACCTATTTACAGCTGAAGAGAGTATCTTCCTATGGGGAAAAGCAAAGTTGTGTATCTTGGGCCACAGTGTGTAGTAAGTACTCATAGCATAACATACTGTCTCTAGAAAGCAGAGAATTGGGGGAAAATCAAGAGTTTGTAAAGGGCAAGCAATACGCTCTTTTGATGGAAGATTTATTGTGTGATATTTGGATAGACAAACAAGATGAAAGGTATAATGAGTAGAAGCAAGAACAGGAGCTGGGGAGGTGTTTTAACTTTGGGAACTGTCAGTGAAACTGCTCCTGGAACACTGCAAACAAAAATTATCCCAGGGTGGAAGACAGCAAACACCCCTTTATTGGGAGCTTAGGGCCAGGCACAGAAGATGAGCACCGAATGCTTTCTTGTAGCACATGGCTAGCTGTATTTCTCTCCAAGGGTGTGTGAAGCAGGAGTGCAAGTTTTCTGAATTGCTGGCTCCAGTTTAAAGGCATGAATTCTGTTTACTTTTCCTTATTACCTACTGAAGCAGGTGGTCTGAGTCTTGCCCTCTGCCTCCTTAGATCAGTGAAAACAAGATCAAGAGGCATTCTGCCACAGCACATATACGTCTTAGTGGGGATAATATGGCTGTTAGTAAGGATTTTCAGGAGCTGTTCAACGCAGTGAGAAAGGCATGACAGGGATCGGTGTCAAGAACCTGAAGTCAAATTCAAGTTTGGAAATGCACCCCAATTTCTAACTTCAAATATAATTAAAGAAAATACCGAACGGAAATGTATAAACTTCTGTCTTCTGATGTCCTCAGGTCACAAGATACAATCTCAGAAAAGCTATTTTAAGCAAGCACAAGTTACTGACATAAACTTGGAACGAATATATAAAATTTAATGGTTCTTGATTTGTCCAGGAGAAGATTCCTGGACTCCTACAATGGGGATCCACTGAGCTCTGCAGTCCTTTTGCAGTGTCAATTTTTCAACTGACTGCATGTTTTGGAAACAGTGGATAAGGTTCCCATCCATGAAGGTGAACAGGGGGAAAGAAAAAAAGAAGAAAGAGAGAATGCAGGACCAGTGAGAGAAGAGACAAAATGGCTCAAAGAATGGATGATAAGTTTTTTTTAAAAAATCAGACATAAGAAAGAGCAGAGCAGTCGGTTTCCTTTAAATTGTCCATGTTCAATCAGGCCATATTCACTCGCAGTGTGGTACAAGGTACAATTTACATGAGAGTCAGCTCCCCAGCTAAGGACTGTATCTTCCTTTTCCAAAATGCATGTAAAATAAGTAAATGCAAGATGTTCAGGGCATGGAAAGTGCCTGCAGTCCCACTGCTTGAGTATTTGTTTTGAGCTCTACCTGATAGTGATGTTTGCAGCTGATATTTTGCAGCCTATGTGAAATTTGTTGGTGGCTCTTGTTTTGATCAGGAGGAGTTACTTGTCTGCATCCCACCAATGACGATCTGCACCCGGAGTCCACAAAATGCAGGTTTTGTTGATAACAGCAAGTCTGAATGTATAGAAGAGACTGAACTGCCCTTCTAGCTCTTCACAGTCAGGGATGCAAAATACCTTGGGTGGATGTTGGTCACCCGAATTCAGGTGTACGCATGCAGTCGTACCTCAGCTATCTGAGCTCTCTGGGAACTATAGCTCTGTTCAGTTGCCTACCCATAGACACTTAGTGCTATCTGAGATATCTCAGGATATCCAGGACATCCAAACAAGGCTTCCAAATGCTGTGCAGGACTTACAGGAGACTGTTCTTTTTAGGTCAGCAGGAAGCTCAAAGTGATCCTGCAGGTCCCAAGTGGGTCTAGACTCGTATACGTGTGTGTAAACAGAGCTGCAGGCAGCACTGCCAGTGTAACTGGGGGTGAATGTTCAATCCCACAATGGTTCTGCATGCACCCAGCTCACACGCAGGCATCCAAACAGCAGACATTTATGTTTAGGCAGCTGAGCAGACAGCAATTCAGCTGACCAAATGTCAGTTCCTAAGTCAGGGTAGGAGAAATAGCTCTGTGGACTCCCAGGGGAGCCTGGATACCCAATTTCTGTGTACATCAGAGACTTAGGTGTTTCAAGTTGGAGATTTACTTATCCATTATGTTGCCCATGATTTATAGCCCCCCTGGATAGCATGCTTCATGGAATCATCATTATCAACACACACATCATTCACTTCACCACCCTTGTTGCTGCCTTCTTTATTCAGATGTGCAAGCTACTGATCATGCCAGTGACCACACCAGTGATCTTAAAAGCTTTCTGAAACCAGGCATCATCCCACCCACATTAGGATTTCTCAGGGAAAGCCTCTCTCCTGCCTACACCCCTGCAAGCCCACCACCACCCTCATGGTACAAACCTGCCACCACCCTTGGGGATACATGAGTCAAGAACCTGAGAGTGCATGGTGCCACATTCTCAGTGGGCCACTGTTCCTCCTTGCTTGCTCAGACAGCTCCCTCCTGGCTCCCCTGCTCTGACCAGTGTCCCTTCATTACTGGAAAGACAACGATCTGTGAAGGGAGCTGTGAGGCTGGAGTCACCCCACCACTTTGTCACATACAACAGAAATTGAGAGAGGACAAAGAGCTGCCAGAGCCCGTCCATGCCATGTTCCTGTGTAATCCTCAGAGGGGACACACTGAAGACTTCTATTCACACTTCGGGGGGGGGGGGGGGGGGGGGGGGGGGGGGGAAGGGGGGGGGGGGGGGGGGGGGGGGGGAGGATGGAGCGAGGTGCCTAAAAGGATGAGCAGCAATAGATATTCATCCCTTCCCAGCACAGGCCTTAAGTGCTTTATTTACCTCTGGGGCAGAGGCACAAGAGCCAGAGAAGTATTGTGCCTCTTCAGGCTGGGACCAAGCATTTTAATGCACATGAACAGCACGCTGACTTCATTAAAGCATTCGATTAACGCCAGAAAGGACCCACTCCAGCAGCTGCATTTATCACCAGGGCGATGGCATATTTAGAGAGAGTGATTTGGTAGGCCTTTAGCATAATCAGAATAGATGAACCTACCTTGGAGGAAAAAAAAGTCGTAGCTTTTAATAGACCCATAAGTGCACTATGAATATTTATTGTGGCTGTCCTTTCAATGGGGACACGATAAGGTAGCAAGCACAAGAAGGACAAGGCAGTGGGCAGGATCATTCAGCAATGCATGCTCTTGTCCATAGGGTGATTGCTGTTGATGTCAGAGCATGGAGACGGGCATTCCAGACTCCCATCAGCTCTGCAAAGCATCCTCAAGACAATGATGCATCCTGCTTACTGCTAGGAAACCCATTGTCCTTGCTGCTCTAGGGGAGGCAGTTGGGTCCAGCACATGATTCAGACCCCAGGGTACTGTGGATCTAGAGGTACCTCCCTAAGGTCATGCTGATATCAAGTATGGCTCTGGTGTGGCCTCCTCAGCTAGAAGCTCATGGGTAGATGCCATGATTCCAGGCACAAACATCCCTACATTGCTCAGCACACTGGGTCCAGATCTCATCACACCTGGGCCAGATCAAAGACCCCATGTCCCATTCAGAAAGATGGCCAACAACAGATACCCGGACAAGATTAGAAGAACAAAGCAATCCTACTGTCCCAGTCATCAGCAATTTGTGAATGAGGGACATCTTGAGCTAGTGATGATATATTGATGGTTAATGCTTCTCAGCAGAACTATTCTTCTACCAATTTGCTCCTTCCTTCTGTTTCATACCCATTCTTCACCTCTTCCCAAGCTCACCACCACTGTCCAAAACAATGATGAGTTTTCTTTTTTTTACATTTATTTTTTATGCCTTTGAGTTTTGGAACCTTCAGATTAATGGTCCTAAAAATAAGTGATTACTGAAAGGAGGCCGAGTGAAGGAGACAAGAAGAAAAAGAAAGAGAAAGAGAGTCAGAGGCAAGAGGTTTCCCTTTGGGAACTGGTGAACTCAGTGCAGATGATCTGAGGACCAGTTTAATAGCCAAGACATTAGTGTGTGCATCTGTGTGTGAAGTTGTCAGTTTACTGGAAACTAAGACAGTGGTGGTTTAGCTAGAAAATCTCTAATAACAGAGGAATAAATAGGACTGTATTTATAAAATGGGTATTTTTTAACAACCTCCTTAGGGAAGGGTAGGGGGACAGAAGAGTACTTCACTTGGAAAACAAACAAACTAGAAAACCTACATGAAATTTTCATTTATCTCTGGAGACTGTTAGGTCAAATTAGGATACGAAATCTGATCACTGAAGTGTGAAGCAGAGGGATTTTAGCCCATTCTAGGGGCAAATCTCATTGCAGCTTGAATGTTGAAGCTTTCTGCCAAAGGTTTCTACATGTACATGTCACTGTACCAAACACAAATTTGTATAGGTCTCTCTGCCTGTAAACAGAAGCAAACGTGTAGATGTAAGCAAAGATCAATTTTTTTTAATTTGGTTGCACCACTAAAGATGTCAGTTTCTGTAATTCTCCCTGCCTCATTCTCTAATATACATGACCTTTAATAAGCAGGACTTATGGTTTGACAGCAAGTACTATTGAAAAATGCAAGGAAATCCTGGCTGGATTAAATTTTTAGTCCATTTCATTTCCATCCGCTGCTTACAGCCAAGTTGTACGTGGATCTCAAACTAAAGATGGCAATTTGGGAAGCAATTTTCTTGAATTGAGGGTACAGCAGGATACAGAGGAAAGTAATGGCAGGATCAGGCAGTTAGACATGGCATGAACATTTAAGCTACTTGTTAGATTTAATGGATTTTCATTCATTCACTTTATTTCCCTCTCCCATTTTTTAAAAATACCTATGAATGAGAGGAACAAAAAAAAAAATCAAACAAAAATTAAAAAAACCAGTTCAACACCTTGTGATACAAAGGGCAAAATTACTGGCTTTGCAGTTCCCAGTGGGGTTGTTTTCCTCCCACTGAAAGAAACACCTCATTGAAGCACCTGCTGGTGGGTGGGCAAGAGCTCCCAGAGATGTAGCAAGCTCACCCCACTTCCCATGGAGAAGATGCACTCCGCAGGTAAGCAATGCTCCAGGAAGCCATGGGGCTGTGCCATTACTGTGGCCTCTCTGGTCTGTCTGCAATTTATGAACCGGTTTTTTTTCTCATGCTTCATACTTTGAAAGAAAACAGTACAGACAGCACTTCTTGGTATTGAACAAGCATTTTGTGGCTTCTGGATTCTCCTGCTGAGGATGTGGTATGAAAATGGGTCTTGCAAGAAACCATGAGCGTGCATCCCTTGAAAATCACACCCCTAACATCTCTTCACGGCTCCTCAGACCCCTTCCCCAGAGCAGGCAGTCAAGTATTTCAGAATAACCACTGGTCAACGGGGTTTCACCCTCACCTGAGTTTGCTGACTGACTGCCAGCTTGGCGTTGAGTCCCGCAACCTCCTGAGGCCATGGGTGGCTCTGCCATGCAGGTGCCAGGGAACAGAGAAGGGCAGTGCCCCTCAGGCTGCTGAAGAGGCTGGGAACATGCCAGGACAGGATGCCAAGTGCACTGAGCTTGCCCTGACCACAATGGTGAGCAGGGAATGAAATTCAGCAGCACACAGAGCAGTTCCACATGCCTGGGAACCAGCAGTGCACCTCATGAATAGTTCCCATCTGTTGAGCTCCCATCTTGTAATGGGAGGAGAAAAGCACCCAGGTGCCACAAACTCAGGATTTCTCACAGAACATTTCTCTGCTCACCTCTACCAGTCATTTCTGCAAACCTCAACCACTGTGAATGTGACCTAAATTTGAAACAGATGCAATGGTCCAGAATTTGGACTTCCAGATAGGAGCAAAATTGTGTCCAAGGTGTGTGCAATATTTCAGGGGACAGATGGACCTTTTGGCTGCTTTCCAGAGGAAAGCAGTGAAAACAATGTAAGAAAATATCAAAGGCACTGGGTCTTTTTAGTCTTCAAAAGAGAAGCCCAAGACATAAGCATAGCTTTTAAATGTTTAGAAAGCTCTTTCAAATCAGAAAGGAATTCTCCATGGACAGTGGGGATGGGACAAGAAGTCCTGGTGTGTGAGGGGTTCAGATTAGATGTTAGCAAACCTCTAACACTAGGAATAATGAAGTGCTAGGACAAGTTGTTGAGGTATCTACAAAGAGGTTCAACACATACCTGGCTAAGATGGAGACAATCCTGTCCATCAACAGGAAACGAACACTTGGCCTCTCCTAGCTCGGTCTCTTCTTGGCATGTGACTTTGCAATGGACTGAGAAAGTGTGCCTTCCTAAAAGAAATGCCTTTGACCAGGGAGCAGTGTTATTACTGGCCCTCTCCCTCAGATGATTTTGCCAGAGCAACTACTTCTGTGCACAGGACTGGCTCCTCTCACTGGGAAGTGCCCTGGCTGACCTGGCCCGAGGGCCAGCCTGTGAGCAGAGATGGCACCATAGCTTAGCTCTTGGCAGTAACTGCTGGAAGCTTCAGGATCCCAAACACTTTGCATCTACCTGGTTCCAGTCTTGCACAAAGCACCAACAACCTGCAGTGGGACTTAGACCAGCAACAAGTGTGAGCAGAATCAGATCTGTGTTTCTGTATGGAGGATGATTAATAAACCCAAAGCTGGGACATTACAGACACATGTCTGCCTGAGTCATCTTTCTCCATTGCACACAGTAGGGACAGGGATCTTTGCAATGCAAGTCTGGAGATGAGGCCAAGGCGTGTGCTGGGTGCTGCTCCTCAGCCAGGTGCTGGAGCCTCCAGCCGAGCCCCAGCTGCTCCCAGTTGCATCCGGCACAGCAGGCAGTTGCTGTCACTGCAGCTGGCAAAAACACAGAAAAGCCATGCAGGGCCCTTTCAGTGACTGATAGGCCGGCAAACTGTTGGGTGCTTAAACCATTTATTGACTATTCCCCGTTCTGGCACAGAGCAGCAGTGGTTGGAAATGACGGGGAGACAGGAGGAGGCATAAACAGTCCCCAGGGAAACACAAGCCGTGTGGAGAAAGGGAGGTCAATTTGCTTGAGCGTACAGGGCGTTACACACACAAACACTAATTGGCCAGGGCAGCAGGCACACATGGGCAGGATGCCTATACACCCCAGGAATGCACACAAACGCACACGCACTCACCCCAAGCATACAGAAACAGTCATTACACTTGTATACACAGTTGCAATGCCTGTGCACTGACCATGAACACACATGGGGCTGTATTCCTCAGCATAGTTGGAGTATCTGCAGGCAGACCGCAGCTGCACAGCCATAAGCACTCTCATAACTTGTATAATCACACCCAATACATTGCAGACATAATGATAAATATACCATAGCCTTACATGCATGACTTACAAGGAAATGCACATATGCATCGTAACCATGCATGTTCAATGGATGCACAAAGCATCTCCATTTCCCCTGGTTGATGAAGCACAACCCTCGTGCAGGGTATATTACCTATTTGCAGACACCATCACCATGTACACAAAGACGTCTTCCCCTTGCCCTGTGCTGGTTGGCCACCTCTGCAAGACCCTTGCACACATCAACACAGGCAAACCTCTGCGGTGCTGGAGCCATAGCGATGTGTCCTGCTTTTCCAAATAGCATCCTGTGTCAGCCTAGCAAAATGCCCATGTGGGTTTAGAGCCTGCAGTTGGTAGCCTGACACAGTAATATCTTTCCTGTAGCTTTAATAGCTTTTAAAAAATCCTAAAGTGTCATTCCAGTATAAGTTGCAGCTGAAGGGTCAGGAAATTCCCAGGTGAATGCTGCATAGGACAGCTTGAACACTGCCCACATGCAAGTGCAATGCAAGAGGGTGAAAGTGACGGAGGTCACCAAAGCTCTGGCGTTGCTGAGCAATTCGGTTCTCTCCCAGGGTTCCCCAGCTCACCTGGGAAGTTTTCTGAATTGACATAAGCACCATTTATTTGAGCTGCATAATGCTGTCTCCAACAGCCCTCTGTGTCCAAATGCCTTGCGAGAGGAACTGCACACACAGCCCTGCATCCCTGTTGGGTTCCAGTGTCACACAGCCTCTCCTGGCTGCGCTGGGAGGGAATGGTCCAATAGACGGGGTCAGGCTGCCCCAGGGGTGTGCTGTGGAGGGAATGACTGCCACAAAGTCAGATTTTATCCTTGCAGCTGTGAGTACTGCTTCATTAGCTGCACAACATCCAGCTGCATGAGGCAGAGCCTAATAGCAATTTGCCACCACAGCTCCCCTTGGCTTCCAATCAGACCATTTACCTGAGGGGCAAAGCCTGCATTTAAGTGCCTCACTTCAGAAACCCCTGCTTGTGATGCTCTGCTGAAGCATTTCCATCACAGAAATCTCCACAACCTGCAGTCTCAGCAGTGAGGCCGAGGGCTGAATGAGACACAAAGGCTCAATTTCCCTGCCGAACTCCTGAGGAATAACATTTGCTTATCACCCCCTACCTGGGGCTTTTCAGGGATTAGCCAGCAATGCAGCCTGGCTGGGGGTGGGATGCAGAGCTGATGTAAGCCGACCTGCTTGCTTGCTTTCAGAGAAGTTTGCTTTATGCTTTGACCATGGTATCTGTGTCGGGTTTTTTAAGGTTTGGTCCTTTCAGCTCTACAGAAGCAGCGGGTATTGGTACATTTGTTTCAAGACAGAGAGCCCAGGGACAGACTGTGTGGAAAAAAGGGTTTGCCTTTGCTGCTGTGCCTTCTGCAGAGCAAGAGACTGTGATTCCCCAGGGCTGGCTGGCTGTCAGTCTGGGTTCTTTCACTGGTACTAAAGTCAATCACAAACATATATGAGAAATAAACCTGCCAAGACAGGAGAAAACCAACAAACACAATCAGTGTTTGCTGAAAGGAAGAAAGCTGAGCAGCACAACATTAATTCCCACTTTCCAACATGGTGTCACAAGATACAGGAAGCTTTATGAAAAGTAACCAAAGGATAATTTTTCTTGAGAGACTGGTATTTGGCAGACACATCTCCTTTGCAAAATGTCACTTGTGCTGGGACACTGGTTAGGTCTGACATGCAGACCCAGAGGATGATCAGCTATTCCATTAGTTACTGTCCTGGGTAGTGAAGATGTGGAGCTTTGCTCGAAAGGGAGGATACTAAAGAATAAATTTTCCCACTCTGTCTGGATCTGGATGAACATGCCAACACATGCTAATCCTCTAAGGGCTCAGACGTGCTGCAAGAACTCTCCTCCCTGAGCCTCAACACACAGTGACCGAGGACACTGCTATTAAAATTTGCATCTCATTTGCACTCACCTATGTGTGTGCAGTCAGCTTCGATGACCCAGTGGCTGCATGTCCCTGAGAGAAGACACTAGACACAAAGCCAGAGCTACACATTTACCCCAAAAGCATATATTGAGTGGTCTCAGTTATGAGCCTCAGTAGGTCCCACCTCACTTTCAGGCTAGGTTTTTCTTGGCATGCCAGTAACCCACGCGCAGTATGCCCTAAGCCACAGTTGCCAGCACCCATACTCTTGGGACATCCTAGTGTCCCTCTACCATGCAGTAGCTTTTCTGCAGCAGCTCCGTGCCAGGACATATTTCTTATCGTGTAGGTGACAGAGCACATCCTTCTTTCAAGAGTGGCATCAGAGATCTTGAATGACCTTGTACAGGCTGAACTTCCAGTTGAGGCCTTAAAAGCAAGTGTTAAGTATAGGCTGCAAACTTCTGCTGCTGTAGATGTGTTGATGTGGTTGTAGTGAGGGGTGACCTCCAACCAGCACTATCCTATGGGAAATTCCCACTACACATATGTAATCTGAGGAGCAATGCTACATCCGCATATGGAGCTAGCTTTGTAAAAAAATCATCGTTATTCTGGTCCAAGCTGAAATCTTGTTTGGGGTCAGCACTGCCTAAGGCTGGCCTGTCTGTCAGCTGTTATTTTGCAGACACTCAGTCCCAGCACGGATCCGAGCCCCACTAGTAAATAGAGCCTCTGTTCCCTGCCCCTTCTGCTTGCTTTGATACCTTTGCAGGAAGACCATTAAAGTATTGGAGATGAGCCAGCAATTCAGAGCCAAATCAAAGCCAACAGCCCCACACTGAAGCCTTACCATCTTCCAGCATAATAGGCTGCCTGCAGGCAAGTTCAAACAAATGCTGCTATGGTGCCAATCTTTCAATACAGGTACAAAACAGACATCATGGTTCAATACAGCCATATCGCACTATGACATACAAATAACTGGTTTGCAACATGAAGGAACAAGCCTAAATAAATCTTCTGGAGAGAAAAATCAAGTTTATTTGGAGAAGGAAGCTGCTTCCAAATTTCCTTGCAACTTCGCAGGAAGGTAGGCTGGGGTCCCTGGGAAGGGAAAAGCCATCAGGAGATGAATCTGTGTGGCTACAAACAGCAAGAGAGGTGTGGTGTGCATGTCTATTCCTATTAAATAGTACAAGAGCAAAGAACTGGTAAAGCCATTTAAATGTGTTCGGATTCAAAACTAAGTACATCCTTGCAAGACAAGGCAGAAATACAGCGAGTTGAACTCAAAGGCCAAATACACTTGGCCAGATTGTGTCAGCAAGGTTAAGCATGTGCAGCGCTGATGAGGGTGACCAGAACTGCTGCCCCCTCCTCCTTGGCTGGAGCACATTTACAGCCACTGCTAGAGTTTATGTTACTTGGGATTGACCCTGGAGGAGCTCAGGGCAAAGCTGAGGGCTTTTGCTCTCTGAGCTGTGAGCCCACACACGACAGGCTCCTGCTCAAGCCCTGTCTGTGTTGCTCTGCCAGCAGAGGTATCCCAGGGCAGAGCAACTCACAGGGATAGAGCAGAAAGAAACATAACCTCAGTGTTATGGCTAAGAGGAATGCAGGGGACTTCATTCTTTTGGCAGGTCCCTGCTGGGAGGCTATTTCTCTCTTTCTGCTATTTTCCTTCATGCTTTGTCTGTCTCAGCTATATAGCCTGAGAGTTGTACAAAGTAAGAACTACCAAACGTTGTATGTGTAAAAAACAGTCACAACACAGGTTTGTATTTTAGCTGGGTGCTTTTAAGCCTGCCAGGTTTTAATAAATAAATATATTTTTAAATCACAAAAAAACATAATAGCAAGCTAAGCTTACAGGTGCATATCTGAACACTGCCAGCTGGACCTATCAGTCCACAGGCCAAGTACAAATAACCGAGACAGATAAAGAGTAGACCCTGTGGAGCAGAGATTACATAGTGGGCAGAGTGCTCAGGAGACCCTTAACCTGCTGGAGGGTAAGAGACTTCATGTTGTTTTTTGCAGATGTGTACCCAGGATGGAAAACCTGAAGTCCTTAGAAGAGAAAACACAGTATCAGGAACAACACCAGAGACTGCTGCACTGAAGGCATTTATGCTACAACAGCAAACAGACCAGGAGAGCCGTTGATTGCGGGTGGTTTCTGATGGGAATCTAAACTAACTATTGAGGAGATGCCACAGATAACAAAGATGAAATGGGAGGACAAGCTTCCTGAAAGATTTTTGTACTGGAGCTGATGGGAATGATATCTTAAACACTCTTGAAGACATTGGTGCATGGGTGTCTGGCCATGGTTGCAGGCACAGCAGTCACTTGGGAGCATTGGAAGCTGCGTATGATTGCCCAGAGAAGAATGCTGCATTATTTCCCCTACTGTGTCCACCTCAGGACATGGTTTAGATACTAGTTCTGCTCCTTCTGGTCATGGCCAAAGTTTACCAGGTTGTTATTTTCACAGTGGAGCTCTTAAAAGGATGGGTCCCTCTAACGTCAGCACTCAGTTTTCCCAAAGCAGGAGCTGCCCTCATGCTTCATTGGTCAGAACACCAGGTGAGCAAGGGTTTCCAAGGTGAGCTGGCTTTTCAAGGCAGCACTTACCTGTCTCCGCTACTATGGGGCCTCTGGAGGAGCTGGTCAAGGATGGCAGCAGACATGGAGCCAGGCTGGTGGTAAATGCTCTGTTAGTATTCCAACACCTCTAAGGAACAATTTGCACAGTCCTGATCACATTGCCATGCCCAGGGGGCTGCCTGCTCACCCCATGCTTGCTTAGAACAACCTTGGCTCCAGCAGCGCCCTGATGAGTTGGAACAGCAGCTGTGCTGCCAGGGCTGAGCAGAGATTTGCTGGTATATTGGCTTCTGCACCTGTGGGGTGGCATTTATATGCTCTGGGCAGCATGCTGGATCAGTGCGGAGGTTGGCAGGGGTCTGCGTATGGCTGTGAGACTATCAGTGGGGACAGGCTGAACGCTGAGGAGAGGCTTCAGCATCTTGAGGTGGCTGCTAAGCCCCAGAGATGTCATCTTTGCCTGAAGCTGACAGTTCATTTGAGTCACAGAGGCTTCCCCTTGCCTGGCAAGGGACATCCATCATTCTCCTGATATGTAGATCCGCAGCCAGCTTCTTCAATGGGGTATTGATCCACCAAGCACAAATACCTGTGGAAAGCCAATGAGTCCAACTGGGCATCAGCAGCTGAAAATGGTCCTATGGGCCTTACTTAATCCAAAAGAGACTAGTCCCTGGGTTTGCAGTGGCTCCTATGACCATCCTATGCATATGCCTGTCCTGCAGCAGCCCACAAAACCCATGAGCATGGCCTGCCTTTGCGAAGGGCAGGAGACAATCAATAGACACAGCTGCTCATCAGCAAACAGTGCCCATGGACTGCATTTGGTTATCCCAGTTTCCCAGTGGGAGCAAAGAAGACCCTCAGGATGATCCCAGTCTGTGATACGCACATAAAATCCCTTGGACAAGGGTGTCTTAATCTGCAATAAAGGTGTTAGAGACACACACACACACACAGAGTGCAGATCCCACAGGATCACACAAATGAAGCTGCAAAGCAGTGATATTCGTGGGGAATGATAAACACCATTGGTGGCTGCTTAACAGGTAATGTGGGATTGGCACAGTCCCAGGGCAGATGTAACACGCCTGCAAATATGTATATATGTGACTCCCCATAAATCCATGTCTGACACAAAGACCTTTGTGAACTGGGTTATAAATAAGTAGCTGGACATGTCTGTATTTCTTTTTTCAGCACCAGCATCACTAGGACAAAAGCTGAGGTCTCCTGCACTCGAGGTGTCTTGGATTGCGTGGCCAGAAGGGGCAGATGATGGTTCAGGCAGTGTAACTCCTCACTGCAACCTGTCCAGACATCCTGTAATGAGTCTGGCAGTTTGTGCTCAGCCAAGAAACCTAGCCCATTGTATCTGAAGAAATCCCTAAAAGGTTAATGAAATGTAACCCTTGGCAGCTTGTTCCTGGTATAAATGAGGTCTTATTTTGAGGAATTTATGATTAAAGTGAATAAAGAACAGTCATCTTTCCAAATATAAGCTGAAGGTAGTCTCTGATTTATTTCTCATGATGCATTTGGTCATGTTCTGTTGTCTTTGCAAATCTGTATTTTTATTGCATTGACATGTTTCTCAGGTTTAGGTTACATTTCTAATAAATATCCAATGCCATGTTGATTTCCTGTATCGTATTTCATTAGTCTTGGAGAAGAACGGAGCACCATTTTTATAAAAACCAGCAGTCTTAAAAGGAGTTTCTAACGTGGGGCTTGTCTGCATTTAGCAAGTGATAGCTAGCTCTCTAACAGTGCTGGTATTGTTAAAAGTGGTACAACCTACCTTTGCATGGACTTGGTTATCTCAGGATAAAGGTGCCTTATGCCTCTATAACTCTTTCCATGTGTGAAGAGGAATAACTCCGAAACTATAAATCCAGGCTGTTAGTGGCATAGCTTTAGCTGGTAAAAATCACACTGTTAATGGAGCCATGGCTGAAACAGGGAGAAAAATCTTGGTCTAGAGAAAGAAATTCCTGTTGCAGAAGCCATCTGTGCAGAAGAAGAGTTTTAGTATCCCTGTTTGCAGTCCTGCATCAATATTATGCTGGAGTATACTGGTATGCTTTGGCCATCACAGTAAAGTTAAGTATGGAGAAGATATTCTGCCTCAGGACTGAGTCATGCAGCAGCAAAGGAAAATGAACCCATTCACTCTGAGTGCTGGGGTGCTAGCATGGGCAGAGGAGGGCTCAGCACCAGGTCCCCCATGTTTGGCTCAGGACACAGCCGCCTGAAGCTGAATCCCAATGCACTTTCCAGCCCATTTCCACCTGGGAATTCCTGAAGACCGTCTCTTGTAGCAAAAACCCTAAGCAGAAGACGAATCTTCCAGGGCTCCTAAAAAGACCACTGATATTGGAGGGACAGGCCAGTGTGTGATGGGAAAGACGTGAAGGGAAAAGGAGGTGGTAGCAGCCCCCATGGTGGAATAATTCCCTGCAGGGTATGTTGAGCTCAAAGCCTGAGCGTGTGTTTCTCTCACTACTACGCATCTCTGTCATTGCAATACAATAAGGGACTGAAATCTTTGTTATTCAAATATCTTCCCCATGATAAACTATATTATGCTCAGTATTTTCAAGGATAACTCTCATAGACATATCTCTTATTTCATTAACTCAGTTGCTGGAGATGAAATCCCTTCTTCCTTAATTGCTCTGCTCCAACGATCCTTGTTACTCTTCATGAAAGAGGCAGACAATAATCCTAATATCCTCCCTTTTTTGTCACTGTTGCTTAACAAGAAGAGCCTTGAAATCATTGCCCCTTATTTCCCAAACCTAGCCTGCCGATAGGAAATAATTAACTCCTATCTGTTCTGACGGAGTGGTGACTGGAGTGTAGCCAGTTCCAGGTAGTTTGTTATTCCTGCTTTATCACCTGGTGCAGAAGGAAGGCTGCAAGATTATTTAGCAAAGCTCTGCCTGTGTGTTTATCACAAGTTTGAAGAAACAGTGCTAGTAATTATTTCATTTTATTTTATTATTTTCTTAAATAAAAGGTATTGTTTAGTCTCAGTGATGCAAATGGCAAATCTTCTCAGACTTGTTTCATTTAACAAACAAGATTGTCTTTGCTGAGCCTGTGCTACAGCAGATGATCACACAGAGACACCCAAGGGATGCAGAAAGCTGGGAGCTGCTTGGCAGCAGTATCAGAGCTGGAGCTGTGTGAGCTGCTTGGACAGCTCAGGTTGGGGAGAAGGCAACGGGACACTTGGAATTTAACCAAGCTTGCAATCAACTGCTGCATGAAAGCAGCTTTGTCTGATCATCCCAAAGGTCCCCTTAGCTCAGCATCCAAGAGTAGCCAACAGCAGATGCCAAGAGAGGAGCATGAGCATGAGCCAGCATATCTAATTGATATTTCTCCCTGCTTTGTGACTTGCATCTTGGGACTTTTGGCCATAAATGTGTCTTTCATTGATGTCTCCAGCAGCTTTTTTGAAGCCTTTAAAGCTTCCTACAATAAGGAGTCCATAACTGCATTAGGTGTTTATTTTGAATCTGCCACCAGCTAATTTCACTCACTGCCTGTGGTACTTGCATTGGAAAGGACAATGAACAACTTTTCCCTGTGCTCGCTCCTCCTGCCACTCAGGATTTATTATCTTCCTTCCCTCTGGCTGTGACTGAGAAAAAATGTTGCTAAATCTCAGCTGAGGTAAAAATGCATTAATCACTACTTGATTAATTACTGAAGGATCATTTCCTCTCTATGACACATGGAAACCCCCAAACTTCTTGAATCAGAAATACCCTCATGGTGTTCAGTGTCACATCCATCACCTCCATAATGTCACTGTTGACAGAGGCACAAGTGGCTGCTCAGACACCCTCCTTGTGGTGCTACGAGACCCAAAGTCAAACTTCTGCTTTGCTGGGCAGGGTGTGTTAGCAGTCCGGCAGCAGTAAAACACCTCGGTTTTGGGAAGGTGTCCCATGGTGGACCCTCTGGTTCCCAGTCCCATTTTGAGAGTCCCATTCCTGCTTTGTTATAGCGTTTACAGCCCTGACACCTCAGCTGTCACGCAGGACTGTGTGCACACTAGAAACTGTCCTCAGAACTGTGGAAGAGCTTAGTTAAGGTGAGGTTTGCTCCCACAGGAGACAAGACTGCTTTGCAAAAAATCCCCGGCTCACAGTGGGCCCTGAACATCTTCCCACCATTGAACACATCCTCATCTCTGACCCAAAGCCTTTGTTTCCCACCTTCCTGGGCATAGCTGAAGAATCTCAGTATGGGAAGCCGTTGCCCCTCCCCCTCCTCTACAGGGCAAGACAGGGGATTTCTGTCTCCAGGATTGTCAAACTGGGACCATCCGCTGACATAAAATTCATTCTGATGGGGGGAGGAGGGTGATGGTGGTAAAGCAGCTGTCAGCATGTTGCTTGAAGCCACAGAGCAATAGCTATGTCTTGTCATGGGGAGGATTCATCTTTTATCTCTGCTCTGACTTCTCCACGAAGCTTGTCTCTCCATCCCCTGCAGTTTTCCAGCTTATCAGCTCCTCTGCCTGGTGATCAGTCAAGTAGTCTTTAAGGCAGGGGGCTGAAGATGTGGTACAACATGTACGCAGCAGATCAGAAGGACACCCTCAGCCAGGAGCAGCTGGCCTGGAGTAACTTCCCTTCAGGGCTCAGCTCAGAAGCGGATCTCCTCTGCCCCATGCTGAGGTTGCAGATGGACCTTGGATCTTCCTTTGTTTTGCCCTCTGGCTACCAGGCAATTGTAGACACTGATCCTCAGAGCCTGTGAAGTACTGAAGCCAAGTCCAGACTTCTTGTAGGGTTGGGAGGTGCCTTTGGAAATACAAGGTTATGGGGTGCTCTGCAGCCGGTAAAAGGTGACACAGGAGCTGTGTGGACCTTGATGGGACAAATGTCTCCTTCATAGTTACCTTGGGTGCTGAACCCAGTGGTTCTCCTCTGGGCTGTGGTCCCTTGTGTTGTTTCTATGCATGAACATGGGGACTGGTACCAGTCATGCTGGCAATGGGAAGGGAGAGGTGGAAATGGTTTGGAAGGACTGCCTGGAAAGGCAATGCCTGGCAAGGTTTCCATTCACAAAAAAAAAGAGGGGAGCTTCAGACAGGCCTGTGGTCATCTGTGCCCAGCACAGTATAAGGCATGACCAGCAAAACCAGAAACAGCAGAGAGGAAACAAGTGAAGCCTTCAGAGATGGAGTGTGGCTGTTGCTAACTTGATTTCCAGAGGTCAAGCAAGGGAAACACGAGAACACCTCTCAGCTCAACCTCTAGAAAACAGACCACAACACTTCTGGGACAGAATCTTTCCCTAACGGTGTAGCAGTGTCTTTCCTGCCCAAGTTCCAAGCCTGGGGTTCCCAGGCTTGTGGCTGCTGGTGACCCACCAAAAGCTGTTCTGACAGTGTAACCCAGAGGTGGCATCTGATTCTGCCAGACATAACTTGGATGCACTGAACACTCCGCTGTCCCCAGGGCTATTTGGAGATGCTCTGCCTCTCCAGCAGGGAGGGGGGAGGAGCAGAGCATTTCCATCCAAAGCCAAGAAAGCTAATGGATACATTTCTTTTCCCAAGGCAGGCAAATTATTTCTGCTCCCAGCTGACCCCTCGACCACAAAAAACACCATAAAACAGCAAGAGTGTGTAAAAAATAAACACAGGCACGCATCAGCCTTCTGGATTTCCGTCCCCCGAGCCAGAGGAGCTCAGGCCGCGGGCAGAAGGAATGTGGTGTTGCATCAGGAGCCATCAGTATGGGATCAGGGACAGGAACATTTTATAACTGGCCTCTGGACCCCTCTGAGGAACAGAGGAAAGGAAGAAGAGCATGAGTGATGAGTACTCATATTGCAAAGGGGGGTAAATTTGAATTTCATCTGTATGTTTTGCAAGGATTGGGATTTACAGCATAAACTGCTTGCTCTGCTCCTCTTGCTGTCTTGGTTCCCTGGCCAAGTTTACATCAGAGCTGTCCTGACCAGCCAGAAGCTCTGCAGAGGAGTTACAACATGTGGGGCAAGATACACACTGCAGGTTCTTAAGGATCTGTAGGGAAGCGTAAAATAAATTGAAGCATCTTTTTGCCTCTCCCCATTACTTTGCAGCCTGGCAGAGCCAGAGAGAGAGGGAGACAGAGGCAAAGCATGTTTCCACCGTGAAAGAGGCGTCTGAAGGGATGCCAGGGTCAGACTGTAGAAGTCAATATAAGCTGAGACGTTGCTGTTCCCACCAGACGAGACATCCTGCACTGAGATTGAAGACCAGCAAAATTCATATCAAGAAATAGGGACATAGTCGGCTTAGCTGACAACTGAGCTTGGGATTTGCCATCCTCAGCAATGGACTATGACAGCAATTCTTCCTTCACCCAAAGGTTTTTGCTTCATCAGACTGGGAAGAGCAGGTGCTGCACGGCTTTGATCTCCACTGGCACGAAGAAATATGAATGCCATACTAACCAACTTCATTATGAGAGGGGGCTAAATCTTCATAGCTCTGCTCCTGAACTCCCAGAGAAATCCACAACAGAAAACTCACAGGGATGGAGATGACACAGGAAGGTTTACCTTGCAACATCTGCCCCCAGTTAGTCTCCACCAGCACCTGCCACTTGCTTGCTTTCCGTGAATGCATTTTACCATTGAGAAATGGAGCTGCTCAGATACAGAAAGTAATTCCACCCTGCGTGCAACATTGCTGGCCTCTGAGAGGAGAAGCATTACAAGCTGGTTGTGCCAGGATCCCGGCCAGCAGCACCGGGATGTCTCCAGCCCAACAGCCCCAGTGCAGCAGGAAGTGGCACTGCGTCCCTCCCAGTCTGGTTCCAGCCACCAGGGCTCCTGCTGTTGCAGAGAGCTGACATACAAAGCTGCTGACTGTCCTCTGACTACCTCAACTTAACCCTCTGACAGCGAAAGGAGTAAAACCATCCTTCAATAGCCAGATTTCATACCCTGACAGTAAGTATTTTTCTTCAAAAGCCATTTTGGGAAAAATAATATTGCTTGTGGCTGGTGGTGGTGAGGGATGGCAGAAGCAACATGAGGGAAAATAAATAATTCTAAGAAATCCCGTGAAACAAGTAGCCTACATTTTTTCCTCACCATTGCATCTCTAATTGTATCTCTTTAACATATTTATTATTCAAAAGATCCAAAACAGATAAACAAAAGCAGCAGATTCCTTTCAAAACACAGCTCAGCTAGCAGGAATTAGGAATTAAACCCAGACACAATGCAAATAATACGGTGGTTTATTTGCTGTCCCTTTTGTGAAGCACAGCTGCCTCCAACAACAGCAGCGCCAGGGCCATCCCAGCAGCTGGGTCCCTCCTCTGGCTCCTGCCCCTCCTGGGTAGCACCAGATCCTCCAGCCAAAATGCAGCAGCAGTTGTGGTACAGCGGTGTGTTTTGGTGCCTCCTCTGTCAGGCTTGCACCGTGCCTACACTGTGCCCTCCTTCCCTTCCTTGCTGTTTTCAAGCCCTGGGTGAGCCCAGGTGACAGTCCAGACAAGAAAAGTCAGTTTGCAAATGCTGGTATAAGAGAGGTTATTTCCAAGCCAAATGGACTACTCCCATGATGGTCAGCTTGTAGCAAGCCGCTCTGCCTGCTGTCGTTCAATATCACTTTCCTGTTCTTAAGCATTTAACTCCAAAATTCGTATCGATTTAGGCTGGGATTTTAAAATCAGCGAAGGCTTTTTAAATCAGCTAGTCACAGCTTCCACAAAGCTGGAGACTCTAGGTCCCAGGTCATCTATCTCTGTTATGTGCAATGCCTTCTGAACGCATTTTGAAGTATTTAAAACATTGCATTTCTTTGTTCAAAACATGAAGTGCCAAAGGGCACGGGGTTGGCTGCAGAATCCAAACTGCTCTGCAGAAAATGCTCTCAGAGCAAGAAGCTAAACCCAGGTTTATGAAATGTACTTGGAAAGAGCTCAGCAGCCCAAATCCCAGTGCTAACAGAGCAGTTCTGAGTCCATTGCAAATAACAGGCTCTTACTGTCCAGCCACAGTGCAATTCCCCTGAGCTTTGGCAGAGGGTAATTTCAGTGTCAGATATTTACATGAGACCCTACTTGACATTTTGGCCGGAAATCCTGTGGCATGTTTTGATATTCCATGACACACCACATTAACCACATGGATTTCCTCTGTTGCTTTGATGGACACTGCTACCCACTCAGGCAGAAAGGAGAGTGTCTGGATGAGCCCTTCCCCCTGGCTCCCCCTCGCCAGCACACAAAGCATCAAGCTATTGAAAGTACATTGCTAGATCCAACATCCCCTGGGAGAAATAACCACTGTTCTGGAGCCTGCATGGCTGCATCCTCCCAGACAGATACATATGCAGTTTCCTGAGGCAAGGCAGACACTGAATACCATGCTTCTGATGAGCCTTTTCCAGAGCAGGGGAGACGATTTTGCTCTGCTCTCGGCATCACTTTGCTTGTCACTATCTGGCTTGAAGTACAGGTGTTGCTGCAGGTTAACGATCCACTGCCAGCCCAGGAGGTCTTAGGTCACAGGTGATGCCTTTTGCCTGGTCAGGATCTCAGGCACCAGCAGTGCAGTAAGGAAGATGCTCTCCAGTGCTGGGTTCCCACATGTGAGATGCAGCCGGTAAGATTCTCAGCTGCTCAGCCAAGTCTGGAGAAAGCATCTGTGCAATGGGGGAGATCTCCCTGAAGGGAGCCTGTGTCCCAGATGCAGCCCCTGTGCTGGGACCTGCCATGCTTTGTCACCTGCCATGATACGGTAACTTGGTACTTGAATCGGAAAGATAGTGCTCTGCTTAAGGGCAGTAGAATGCAGGGGAGCCTAAAGAAAAGGATGAGCATTGAGCACAAATCAGGAGAGATTCAGCTGATTATGCAGACCCAGTCATCTCTCCTTGTCATCATCCCATCAATCCTACGTACTGTGTGCTACCCACCAACGGATACCCCTTGCATACACATCTCCATATGCACCTAATCTGCTCTGTGACAAGACCAGGGCCAAGTGAAGCTAAGACTAGAGCAAGAGTCGCAGACAAAACCCCAGGTCCTGCAGCAATAGCTGTTACTTTACTGCCTGCACCGAGTAGGGTGAAGGAACAGCCCTCCTGACAGCAGCAGGCTGCAGCTGACTGGAACCTTCCGAGCCAGCTACAGACAAAGGAGACAGCTGTTAGCCAAGGGAGCACCAGAGAGGCCTTGGACTTAGACATCATTGTGGCTGCAGTAGTCCAGACAGCTGGAAAGCCACTTCCCAATGGAGATGACAGCTAATCTGTATGATTTATCATACAGCGATAGTGTTCAGTATGTTGAGCGTGCTGCAGGCATCCAGGAAAAGATACCCAAGACACATTCAATGTAGTGTTACTGTTTGTACCTACGGACAAGACTTCAAATCCATAAGCTTGCACATCATCTACCCACTCCTTTCGTAATCCTATGTGGTCTCTTATAACAGGCAGCTCCTTTGGCCTTGGGGCGTGAGGCTGCTCCTCACGT
The DNA here is from genome assembly GCF_017639655.2 of Falco naumanni. Lineage (NCBI taxonomy): Eukaryota > Metazoa > Chordata > Aves > Falconiformes > Falconidae > Falco > Falco naumanni. Next base: position 76,017,531 of record NC_054080.1, read on the forward strand.
GGTGCAAAACCACTTCAATGTCCTGATGTCTGGTTCAGACCCATTTGCGCCTGCAGTGGGAGCCTGAGCATCTTCAGCAGGAGAATGGACAGCGAAGGGAGGGAAGGCATGCCACGTGCTCCATGCCAATATAATAAGCCTTGGAAAATCAGGGAGGAAGGTGGACCAGGCAGTGCTGGTGGCAGCAGAGTGAGAAGCAGAGGGCAGTATCCCAGAGGCAAGAGATAGAGGATTTGTTGCCAGCTGTTGAGTAGGGGAGCAGGGAGCAGACAGCCGCAAGGAGGCATGGAAAGACCAGACTGGGAGGCTGCCAAGGAAGAGAGAGAGCTGCATTAAATCTTATTTGTCTTTAAACAAAGTGTTCTAATTGCTAACAAAGGGATTTCAAGCAAATTGTAGTAAAACTGAGTTATTCTGATCAATTACACAGTCAAGCAAATTACGGAAGGAGTCTGAAATATTGCCAGATACAAAAGAGAGATGGAGAAAGAGGAGGAGGAGTTGCAGGGAGAGTGGAGGAGGCAGTAATTTGAGGGAGGAAAATTACTTGATGGCTTGATAAGGAGAATTATTAAGCATAAATTTGAGACGCAGCTTGCTAAATCTGAATACAAAATCAAGCGAAGAAATTGAAATTGTGTTTTAAGATTGGTGAAATCTGAGTGGGGAAAAAAGAAAAAAAATGTGCAGACAAGCATTAGAGACAAATGCTGTAGAGGTGTCTTCAAAGATAATTGCTAACCACAGCAAGTTGAAAGCAAGGCATGACCCAGAAAAGGATAGCTTTGTGGTGAGGACATTGGACCAGTGCTGAGCTGGCATCAAGCCACATTCCTGCCACAAACCTCCTACTTGACCCAAAACCTCTTCAAAGCCCTTAGCAATGACATGGTTTTGTTTCTGGAAGAGTCACAAGGGCCAGGAACCCAACGTAATCAGAGAGACACACCAAGACGGGCTCCTTAGCCTTGTCACACCTTACCTGAAAACTGTGGCTGACACTTCTTCTGCTGTCCATTTTGCAGATTTAAGCCGGAATCATTCAATGTGTGTCCATACAGCATCCAGAGCAACAGGCAGGGACATTGTAAGGAATACAAGCCAAGCCAAACCCCTGTCTTAAAGGAACAAAAGTGAACCCCACCGCAACACATGACTGCATGGCTCTGAATCAGGGACAGCGTACCTTGGGATGCATGTAATAATCGAGCGCTGTCCCACTCAGTTTCTGGAGGTTCCCAACCACACTGCTGGGGTCTTCAGGGTGCCCGTGAAGCAGCTACTGAACTGCTGCAGTTATCAGCCCGGAGCATCTGGGCAAGTCACCTCCTGTTTAGTTTTCCCATGATACATGGTGGGATCACTTTGTATTGGATCAGCCCTGCTCATTGGGCTGCTGCCTGCTCTGTATAACATGCACGGAGCAGGCAGCAGGACTAGGGAGCACATCCTCACTGCTTTGTATGAGACGTGCAAGGAAAAGTTGCACCACTCAGGGCTGGCAAAGAAGGGCTTGCTGGCTTTCAGGATTCAGCCTCCTGCTAGAGCTGGGTTTAGCTCCAAGGGTGGAAAATCCAGTGCCAACACTGAGACTCAGTATCACAAGGACGTGGTCCTTGTGTGGAGTCCCTCTACAAAGCTGCTTCAAAGGTAGTCCGGAGAGCTGTAACCCAGGAATGCAGTACTCTTCAAGCCAATTACCATACTCGGTTCATAACCCTGCATCTGACAGGATTAGTGGATTATTGGCATGAAGGGCTGCAGAGAGATGTTTTTAGAAGAGGAAGAAGAGAAAGACCATAGATTATTTTTAATGGTGTTTATTTGTCAGAGAACCCGAGCTTATGGGCTTCTGTTGGGCTGGAAATTCTGAGCCAGAAAAGAAGATAAGAGAAAGGATTAGGGTATTACTGTGGCAGTGGAGTTCATGTGTGTTGTATTATTAATGTTTGTAAAGCACTTTGAAAATGAAACACACTATAAAAGCTCTAAATGCTGTATTTAGCAGGAGCTGCCGAAGAGAAATGCAAATCTGGAAGGACACTTCTCAGTTTTCAGTGCACAGAGAGCTTGTTTTTTTGAGAGGATACCACAGTCAGATGTAGTCTGAAGTGGCAGATCAGTTGTTTAAAAGCCAGCACAAGGAGGGCATAAGACCCCTGCAGGGTGCAAGGAAGTCTACTGTGTCATGCATCAAAAAAAGAATCCACTTACCATTTTTAGCATGGGAAAAAGCCATCAGATTTGCTTGCTTATTTCTCTGGAGCCAGCACAGGAACATTCTCTGCAAGGCACCTGCTTTAGCTAATCTTTCTTTAAAAGGCTTTTGGACAAGTGACCTCACCTGCATTGTTTAGGAAACTTCTGCAAGGGAGGGAAAACCCTGAGCAGGGGAGGATAAGGAAAGCAGCATTGGAGATCCTCTGGTAGACTCATCACTTCTGACAGCACTTCTGACACACCACAGTCAAGTTATGTGGCCTCAAGCTGTCAGTGAGCTACTCCCGGGGCTCAGAGCCGGGATTTTGATTCTAGGCACTTCTTTTTTGATACCATTGCTTCACCAAGTGTGGTGTGCTGAGCTTGACTGGATGCCAAGTGCCTTCCAAGCCACTCTATCACTCCCCTCCTCAGCAGAACAGAGCAGGGTGAAAATAAGAGGGGAAAAAAACACTTGTGGGTCAAGATAAAGGCAGTTTAATGAAGCAACAGCAAAAGTCACGCATGCGTAAGCAAAGGAAAAGATGTTATTCTCTACTTTCCACCACCAGGCAAAGTTCGGCCACTTCCCAGGAAGCCAGACTTCCATGTGCATAGTGGTTTCTCCAGGAGACAAACCTCATAAGTAACAAATGTCCATCCTTCCTCCTCCTCTCTCTTAGCTTTATGTCTGAGCAGATGCCATATGGTATGGAATATCCCTTTGGCCATGTCCCCTCCCCAGATCCTGCCCACCCCCAGCCTGCCGGTGAGGGGGGAATGTTGGAGGGACAGCCCGGATGCTGTGTGAGCGCTGCTCAGCAGCAGCCCAAACACCGGTGTGTTATCACCGCCTCTCTTGCTACCAGCACGGCACTGTGAGGGCTGCTGGGGGGCTCAGCCAGACCCAGTACACCAAGGCAGTAACTCCCAAACAGAGCCAAGATGAAGCTTCTTTCCACATTGATGCAGTCCCAACTCCACCTATGGAGTTGAACCCTCCTCCACCTATGCCATCTGCCAGACTACAGAAACAAGCATCTTTTTCCAGTGAATCCATAAACAGATCTGCAGCATACCCATTGACAACCCTGAGGAGTTTTCTGAGTCACCTTTGTCAAAGCAGAAAGACCTAAGGGCCAGCTGAGGCTGTGGACAGGTATTGATAGCATATAACCCTATTCCCCAATGACAGGCATGTTCTTGTTTCCCCACTGCTTGCCACTCTGTCTGACAAAACACAGCGTCTGCAGTTTTGCACAGACCTTTCCTCACACATCAGTCCCTATGTCAGACATTTTATTCATCTTCAGACTACAATTTTTAACCCCAACCTCAAAAACTTATATTTGACAGGGAGGGAGGCACCAGCCAGGTCTGTGCAACCTTTTTCTTGGTTCAGCCTGTGTTTGCAGTCATGCACTGTCTTTCACAACCTCAGTTCCTTGGGGCCTTAGAGGCACAATAAGGCTGACTCATGTCAGACATCCTGGCCTGCCAAGACCATCCAGGGCACCTCCCTTTCCCCCAGCTCCCTTCTTGTCTCCCAGCAGCCAAAAGGGACTCAGAAACTTTTCCCCCTCCTCATTATTTTACAAGCGGATAGTTCAATCTCTGATAAGGAGCAGGGCAAGGAGCCGCCCTGGTCACAGTTCTTGCAGCAGCTGGCCGTGCTGTTGTCTATGAGTGGTAAGTCATAGTGATAAACATGGATATTTCACCTTCCACCCCTCCCCTCAGTATCTCAAACCCTCATGCTGAGGAGCAGCCATACAGGCACTACTGCTTCCCTGACCCACAACATGACACATATTATGTATATTCAAAATGACACCTGCACCCCACAACAGCTCCTATCTGGCATTTATAACCCACTGTCACTGCTGGATTTATGCCCTTCTGATCCTTGTCAGCTGTTATCCCACCTCCCCTGCACATCATTTAACTGAGCCTGACGTATGTAAGCACTTTTAATCTTTCCTCATGAAGCAGTTTCCCCTCCCCAGGGCCTCTGATCATATTTGTAACTCTTCCTTGAGACAGCATCGGTTCGTCATTGCCACTCTGATAATACAGTGAGGAGCAGGGCAGCCTGAGCATGCGGGCAGGGAGACAGGGAAGAATCATTTCGTACTCCCATGCTCAACTATCTCTCATGCTGTCCCTCCTAAGAGTACCTTATCATGTTCAGCTGCTTTAAAATCCCTGTCTTCTTTGCTGGTGACTGGTCTTTTCCCAGACTGCTAAAACCCCCAGTGCTGGATTATTCTGCAATTTGCCTGAGCCCAAGAGGGATTTAATTTTCTTTCTTTCCTGTGTTTCTAACATCTCTGGTGTCTCTTTCTGTTATTACCCAATCTGCGCTGGCATTTGCAATGCCTCCCAACTGAGGCAGGAGAATGTAATTAACAAGCTGTTTACCTCTTCTTCCAGATCATTAATAAATATGTTAAACGAGACCGCTACCTTGCTGAGTGATGCAAAAATCTGATGAGGCACATAGCTTGATTTTTAACTTTGTACTGTTTTCAACTTATGCCAGTGCCAGTGAAACTCCTCCAGAAAAAGTTCCTTTCCAAACCTGCAGCTGAATTGAAATTCATTTCCCCATAACCTGGTGTATCAACACCCCTTCACATCAGCTCTCATGAACCTGGTGATGAGACACCGGAGCTGATGCCTGAAGGAGGTATAGTTGGCTGAGTCATCTTAGTGTGACACAGGACCTGCATCTTGCTACAGAGCTCATTTCCCATTCATGGAATGTGACACTCCATCCATGGGACCTCAAAGCATCACCAGTCCCTAGTACTGTTCTCAAACAACTTATGCCTCAAACTTACTATCACTAACCCTGGTGTGTTTCCTTGCTATTGAGCTGATACACGTTCAGCACTGAAGAGGTGCTACAGCAAACAGGAGCTCAAGGCAAACAAGTTAAAAAGACAGGTTTTGGGTAATCTTGATTTTTTAGCTTCATTTTAGATTGCCTATGCCAGCAAGTGAGGTTTTGGTGAGGCAGAAACAAAATAGCATTCTGCAGAGCTGAGGCTCTGTTACCTGAGATCCGTAAGGATGGCAAGAGAAGTACGTGCATGGTTTCCCTAGAGCTGCTTCTGTCCCAAGACAGCGAACAGCCTAAAAAGCTCCTGATGGTGCCCTCCAGCTCCCCGCTTACATGATGTCCACAAAACAGTCCTTCCAGGATCAGCCAAGAAAGTTGCACTCAGCATTACCTGCTTTTACAACAGCTGCATGGCTTTGCTTTTGCCTTAGCCTCTCCTATTGGAGGGAGGCTGGAGTACTGCTCGCTGGACCCAGAGGGCAAAGACCTCCTGGTCTCTAATCAGATTTCTTTGGGACTGCCATCATAAGTTCCAGAGACAGAGCTAAATACAGGTGCAACTCTGGTTTCCACTTAACATAATGCCTGCTTGGTGGAGGATTACTCTGCTCAATGGCAGACTTCAATACTTTGACCTCATCCTGATTCAGGAGGAAAATAAGGATGCTCCAAGGGAGGAGATGCATCCTGGGGCAACCCATTTTGTGGTCTGCACTGCCTACACATCCCAGGCAGCTGCAGGGGTCTAAGATAATGTTATCTGCCCAGGCTGCCTGTCTTTGGTGGTGCCTGTTCAGGGAGAGGTGGGGGCAGCTGTGGGGCACAAGTGGCAAAACCGTGGAGGTCCTAGCAGACACAGCCTGCCTCCTACTGCTCCCTGCCACCATGGAGGGATATCTGCAAAACGCTGCGACATCCACAAGGTGGCAAATAAAGCTGAAGGATGGTTTGTTAACATCTTATTTTCCTGTCTGTATCTAATGAGGGTGAGGATGAAGAAGAAGAGGGCAAGAGCAAAAAGAAACAGAAGGACCCAGAAAGGCTGAAAAACTCAGACTGTCTCATCTTAAGCCAGCTAACAGCAAAGCTGGAAAGTTCATCCCTTGGACATTTTTTACTCATGTATTTGATTTTACTGTGTAATTGCTGTCATTGGTGGTGTGGACACGGGTAAAGTGTACACCTTCCCTCTGCCAGCAGGGCAGGTGAGAAGGGCTGTCCCAGTCTCCTTGTACCCTCTGGAGTCACCTTGGGCAGGGAGATGGGTTTGCTTGTTTGTTTTCTTCACGGATAATTAACATTGCAGGCAGGGAGTGACCTAGGAGAGGAGAGAAAGCATGCACACTGCTCAGCCTCCCAGACTGTCCCCCTGGGCCACAGCGCGGCAGCTTGGGCAGTTAGCTGACCTTGGCAGCCAGAGGGTCTTTCAAGTGACTTTTGCTTTCCTGATGCTCAGTTTGCTGTTGGATGGTGCCCGATGGATACCAGAGACGTGTCTCAGCGTTTCCCCGCCATCCTTGTTTAAAGGCCAATTAGTGGGTGCCGGGTTTGTTTTGCAGCCAGCAAGTTAGCCACCCCAGCGATTTAACAACTGCAATTTTCATTTACAGTTGACTTTGAACAGCCAGTTTTATACATGCACGGTGAAATAATGATATAATTAACCTAGGAAAATCCATTAAAAGGGTGCGGATGTTCAAAACATGGAGCACACAATTAGGAAACCCCATGACTGAGATTGCTGCTGAGATCTAATTCCTCCTTACACCGCTCATCTCTACATGGCTTTGAGATAGAAACAGTTCTCTCTCCAAGGCTTTGTCACCAAAAGTTCCACCAATTTTCTAAATTTTACTTTTCTAAGGAAAAAAATCAAAATTGTGAATGGAAAACTAACAAAACTCAGTTTGAAATAACGGAAGCATTAGGAAACACCTCATGTCAATAAGTTTGGAAATGTTGTATTTTAGTAGTTTCAAAATGGTTTGTGTCAGTTTGGGCTTTTCCTTTCGAGTTTCTTTTTAACTTCAGATCAGATCATTCTTCAAAATGAAGAGGTATTTTGCAACTTGTAGTCTTTTCTTTCTCTCTTGGAAAACACTGAAAGCTTTCTCCCAACTTCCAAACTGTTTTTTTTGCATCTGGTTGTCAATTTAGGTAGTTTTTCAGGCTGGTTGTGCCCAGGGAAAAAAGAAAAGGAGGAAAAAAAAAAAAAAAAAGACCTCTTACACAAGTCTGCAATCCCTCATGCAGAAGTAATTAAAAAGACATTCTCAACTAGTTATCATAAACACTGTTTAATCAGGTGTCCACAGACTGTTTGCTCCATAGGGCTGTTTGCACAGGATGGATAATATTCACTGAGTCAATAGCTAATATTTCTTTCTATGCTCATCAGGCAGTTTTTTCAGATGTCTCTTTTGGACCCCGTTCATTTCTTAGATTAATATTTAAATTCACGAACTTGGCTTTTGCATGGCACTTGAGTCCAGAGGGCTGCAGTCCTGCCTCACTGGGGAGAAGGTGATACTACTGTCATTTCTGATATGGAAAGTGACAAATGCCATGTTTCAGGGCTTATCACAGGGTCTTTGAAATATGGCCTTTGGGGCACTTCTCCAGATGGTGTAAATCAGTCCACTGACATAAAGGGATGTCTATTTGTTGTTTTTTGGGGTTGTGACCATCTGAACCTTACTGTTGTTCCTCTGTGTTGGTTGAGAGCTGGCTTGCTTTGCCCTGGCTCCTCTGACAGAGCCCAGGGCAGTGCCTTTCACGACCCTCCCATGCATCCTACAAGCAGGTACAACCCACTGGGGTGCCCCAGATCCCGTGCCAGCCCGTATCACAGCTCTGGGTGCAGCATCACCCACCGCCTGCCTCATCCCATCCCTCCACAGGACTCCTGCTGTATCTCAACCCCATCTGTCTTCACCAGAACCTGCTGCAGTAGCCTCCAGCAAGCTCCACAGACACACTGTTCCCTTCCCCTCTGTGTTTGTGTTAATAAATATATTCAACCACTCAGGGCCTCAGGTGACCTCGGGGCTCTCCACTATTAACCTCCCTGCCCGCTGAGAGTTGGCCATTTGCTCTCTCCCCTCCCTCCCTGTTTTACCTTGGTTTAATCCATGACTTGGATTTTCCTCTCATTCTCTGGTTACCAAGCTTCCTTAATAGCCTCCTATGAGGGACTTTATCAAAAGCCTTTTGAAAGTTTAAATAAATTATAGGCATGGCTCCACCATTCCCTGTTATCATGGTAACCCTTCTGGAGGATTCCCAGCTAGGGTTAGAGAGGCAAAGCCCTTGTCTGCCTGCAACGGTCCATGGCCAGCTCTGCAGAAATACTCTGGGGCCCACCCATGTGTCCTGCCCGGTGCAGGAGGACTTACTAATGTGCTGAAACATCTTTTAGTCCGTTCTGGTTTAACCCCAGCTGGCAATTAAGCCCCACGCAGCCACTCATTCACTCCCCTGTGTCCAGATGGGGGAGAGAAGTGGAAAGGTAGAAGTGAGAAAACTGATGGGCTGAGATAAAGACTGTTTAATAGGTAAAGCAAAAGCCGTGCACCAAGCAAAGCAAAACAAGGAATTCATTCACCACTTCCCATGGGCAGGCAGTTGTTCAGCAGGGCTCCATCATGTGTAATGGTTACTTGGGAAGACAAACACCATCACTCTGAATGCCCCCTCCACCTCCTTCCTCTTTCCCCAGCTTTATATACTGAGCATGACATCATATGGTATAGAATATTCCTGTGATCAGCTGGAGTCAGCTCTCCCAGATGTGTTCCTGCCCAGCTTCTTGTGCACACCCAGCCTGCTCTCTGGTGGCATGGGGTGAGAAGCAGAAAACGCCTTGACACTGCTCAGAAACTACTGAAACATCAAATCCAATGTTTTCAGCACAAATCCAAGACATAACCCCATACCAGCTGCTATGGAGAAAACTGATTCTATCCCAGCCAAAACCAGCACACAGTCCCACCTCAGGAGAAAGACCTGCTCCTGGGAACTGAAAAATCACTCAAGAACGTATCGTGCTGTTTGGTGAATTGGGACTATTTGATGTGATTACCCTTTTAATTTTCCATTTGATTTTCATGATGCCCTATCATGACTGTAAATTGACAAGTATTACACAGTGAAGGTATTTCCAAGCAAAGAAAAGCTACTGTGTCATGCAAGTATTGAAGGAGGGCATGTCAACAATTTTTAAAAGGTCTTTTTATAAATAATTTTGAAACAGAAGGAATCCACTTGAGATTAATCCAAGTTTCTGGTGGAAGAGCCAGTTCAAGGATCTGGAACATAACGGTCTTCCCCCTCCAAGTTCCATTCCTGCCCTTTGAGCTTCAGCTCAACACAAGTCACAGGCAAAGGAGGCACCCCTGCTACCAGATGAGGACAGTGAGCAATGCTCCACAGTAGCAATTGCAGCTTGCTTCCAAGCTGGGGTGCATTTGAAGAAACGGTACCCCCTTATGTGGCTGGCAGGATGGTGGCAGGCCATTGCCACATGCAGTTTGGAGCAGATCACCCCCAGCCTTACCATCTTGTCCAGGTAGCCTCTTGGAGGAGACATGGTAGGGAGCACTCCCTCTCAACAAGATGTGTCCCTTGTTCCTACCCTCTGGTTTTTCTGGGATTCAGTACCTGGTTTCAAAATGCCTTTTGCAGGTTGACAAGAAGTGTAGGCAGCTCCTGCAAGTCCCAGGTTCCCCTCAGACATACATCCCTGTCACTACAGGAGGTTGCCTGCCCACGCTCCTGCGTTTCATCTTTGCAAAACTTTTTTAGAGGTCATACATGGGGTATTTAACACCCTAGGGAGCAGGATACTCAGTTTCAGCCATCTCCTCACCTCTTTTTACCTCTTGGTAGTTTTAGGAGTCATGCTCCATTCTCCTGGATTTCTTTCCTTCCTCTTGTACCTCAAGCTGTGTCTAAATCAGAGCAGCTCAATTACATTTTTGCTGAGATCTCCTGGGTAATTTGAGTGAGATTGGCTCAGCAGGAAGCAATGTGCTGGCTCAGGCTCAGACACCACGTGCCACCTCCATGGCCATGGCAGAGCCCTGCAGCTGCCCCCTGAAAGGTCAGGAGAGCAGGAAAAAAAGGGTGTGATCACCTGCAGGAGTGTCCAGGGCTGTGAAGCCCAGAAAATTTCCATGCAATGCACCAGGACCTGACTTGATCTCCATCCTTCTACAAAGTCCTCCAAAATCTGCATCTTCCAGGCACTGCATTGCAAAGCAGGGACACAACTGTAAGCATTCACACTGCAGTAAATGCAGACAGCACAAATGGGCAAAAGAAGAGGTGTGCTTGGTGCTGCACACCTCTACTGGGAAGGCTGTTCCATGACCCATTTGGAGCAGGGTAGGCTCTCCATCAGATGTTCCCATGAGCAATTCATCACTGATACCTATAGCTCATTTAGCAATGCAATGCTGGGCACAAGTCTAATGTCTCTCACCATTTGCATACAACTCTGCATATCTTGACAGTTTGCTGTCGATAACAAACAATAAAAGGAGTTCTGCCATATGTATGTACTTTCATGTCCCAGGTAGCCTGAGTGTGAATGCTTAATGCCTGCCTGATTATTATTCGCTTGGTATTCAATAGTTTGAAAAAATAAAAAAGTCCTATAGTTAAGAGAGTGAGATAGGACTGTTTAATTTCAGGCCATTATCTCCTGGTAATTGCTGGAGGAATTTCATTCTGTGCCAATGCAATGGAAAAAATCAGGTTTTTTCCCCCTTTATGGGAAAAAGAAAAAAAAAAAAAAAAGAAGGGATAAAAAAGAAGCCTGCTTTTCTCTAAGGCCTTCAGGGCTTTCAGGCCATGGCTGGGAGCAAGAGCTGTGGCTGCTTTATCAAATTCGCATTTCATTTCCAGCATTCGCCCAAGCCGCATGTAAATTATAATGAGAAAAGGGGAAAAAACAAAGAGATAGAGCTCAAGAGATGGGAAATGATAATGAAATCAAATGAACTCAGGGCCTTTGAAGACTAACAGAGCCACAGACAGACAGATACATACATAGTGACAAAGACAGAGACAAGCAAGAGACACGCATGAGGAGACAGCCAGAGTAGCAGGCTGACAGAAAGAGACAGAATTGGAGATCTGCACCCTCGATGGTGCACAAGGACACAACATGTGAGTGAGTCTGCTTCATACAGAACCCTCAAGCCATGCATCTGTGGCGTGCAGCTTGCAGGAGGCTCCTGTTGCCAGTTTTCCCTGCATTTCCCTGTTCTGCCATGCTGCTTCAGAAGTCCCAAGGGTATGTGATGAAACCTGACAGCATATTCCCCGTGGGAAAGGACCCCTTAAAATCTACAGCCTCAGACCTCCATCCTTCCCAAGGATGCAGCCAAGCTGTGGAGCTCAGCACGTCAGATGTGCATGAGCTGATTTGGGGGCCAGGATTGAGGAAAGGTCCAAGTAAACTTTCTGCTTCCCAATCACCTGCTTGAGTGAAAAAGTGTTCAGCCTCCTCCACTGAGGTCAAGACTGAGCCTGGGACACGAAGGACAACCAACCCCGGAGAGTCCACCTGCCCAGCTGTGATTGTGGACCTGAGGTTGGAGAATTGGAGCTGTTCTACTGCTGGGTGTAAGATAAACCTTGAGACAACATTTCACTTCTGCTGGATGCTGATATTTGGGTCACATCTTGTTAATGAGGCCTCTGGCAGGGACTTCAGAGGGCTCTAGTGGTGCAGGGGCAGGAAAAGGTTTGCTGCTCTGTCTTGTCACCATTCAGCTTCTCTTCCAAACCCTGTACTGTCTGGCACAGCCAAGTTGCAAGCCGTGGGCTGAGCCCTGGGGAACATCATTCTTCCAAGCCCAACTGGCCCATGGTACATTGAAAAGCAGCTAAAACTCTGCCACCATGAGCAAAATTCAGAGACCTTGCTGCAGTAATTCCCACATAGCAAGGGAAAGAGCCCAGCCCTTGGTCTCTGTGAATCACATCTGCACAACACAGGGACAGATTTCACACGGTGGGATGATGAAAGCTGGCTGCCCTGGGTGCCTTAATCCACCAGGGTCAGCAAGACTCCATGAGGTCAATTATCCTGAGTTTTGGGGAGCTTCAATTCATGGGCTGCCTCCTGCATCAGTCACTCCAGTGCTTTATTCCCCTGATCGCTGAAAACCTGTGCTTTGTTTCTAGGCACAAAGGGAAACAGAAGGCAGAAAAGAGAAGTCTGAGCCTTCGAACAGTCCCACTACCTAAGCCAAAATATCTTGGGAACGGCCAGACAAATGCCATCACAGAGACATCCAAGCCCCAGTGCCACAAGCAAGATAATTTCCCAGATACCTGTGCAAGGCACCTGTGCTTGCCTGAGTAACTTCTGAATCACTTGTGATGAATCACATTATAAATTGTAAAAGATTAATTTAGTCATGGGCAATTATTGCCATTGTGGTGATGGGAATGGCTAACAGCCACTGTCATTGGGCAAAAAGCAGGGTGCTGGGAGCTGACTGGACTCAAAACTCAGAAAAGATGCTGCTGAGGGTGCAAGATGGGTGGCAAAGCCCTGCTGGAAGTCTGTGCCAGCCAGAAGACCTCTCTCAGCTGCCCTCAGAGAAGACAGCTGCAGCTTCATGCCATCATCAGAGCAGGCTGAGATGCTCATCACTGCTTAGGCTGGCAGCACAAGGCAGGCAGGGAGCCTGTAGAGATGAGCTTTCTTTCTGCCTCCCAGTGCAAGAGATCAGGATGCCAGCTGCCACTTCTCTCTTTTCTTGCTGGTTGCTGCTTGGGTGGGGATGTCAGAGGCTCATCCACTCCTAGACAGCAGCGGGGGACCTCCTGGGGGATCAAAGAAAGCTCCTGGGATGCTAGATGTGGGGTGGAAGTCCAGAGAAGTTGGGATGTCAGCTGCCAGGGGCTGGAGAGCAGCGTGCCGGCAAGAAGGCAGTTGGGTGGTCTGTATGTCCTGTCTGCTAAAATGGGGGTGAGCAAAACTCCGCCAACACAAAGGGTGATGGCCTGCTGGGACCCAGGAGTTTCAAACCTGGAGACTTTGCACAACTGCAAAACAAGTGCAAAACCTGCACTTTGCACTCTGGCAAAGATGGCTTTGGGCCAGTAGGAAAAGATGCCTGTAGTGCTTTACTGGAGTATATGCTACTGAAATCCCAGAACAGGACAGATTGTGCCTTTCATCAGGCCTCTTGGTGCTCTGTGGATCCCATGAGCAGCAGACTGGCACCAATGGGATCTAAATTGCACAACAATAATTTCAAAATCCTTCAGAACTTGCTAAATTCTCTTGGCTCTAATGAAACCAATGCAGGAAAAGCAGGATAAAATAAAAAAAAAAAAAAAAAAAAAAAGGGAAGAAGAAGCCAGAGATTGATTCTTACCTCATATCATTAAAAAATAAATTGCTGTAGCACTATAACATAAAGTAAGAATCAATCTTATTTTTTAACACCAGAAATAACCTAATGAAATACAAGATTGATTCTGAATATGGGCTTCTTGGTGGAGCCCCTGTGGGAATTGATTACAAAATTGAATGTCTCAGAGCTGATAAGATGAATTTGGAATAAATCTTACTTTTAACTACTCCCTTTTTATGCTCATAAAAAAAAGAAAGATTGATTCCAATCAAAACTTCTTCTAAAAAGTGAGACAGTTTCGATTTGTTGAGGCAGTTTTTCAACAGAACAGCACTGAACTTCAGAGCCAATCTCACCCCTAGTTATGCGTTCCCCAGGGAGGGAAAATACGAGGCACAATATTTCTGATTTACAGCTTGAAATGAGACAGTAATGATCATAATAATCAGGACAAGAAGAAGGAGAGAGCCTCAAGTGGATGGCAGCTCTCTCGACTGATGATGCCAAGGGAGGCAGTGGTTTGGAAAGCAAAGGTGGAGGAGCTGCTCCCCTTCTGTCATGCTGCAGGGGACTGCTGAGGACAGCTCTCTCTCTGCAAACTCCAGGGTCTAACATGGGTCTGGTAAAGAGACTGCTGAGAGTCCTGCCAACTTCCAAGAGTTGCACCTCCAGCCCTACCAGCATCTCCTGCCTGGCCCACAGCAGCAGCTCCTTGGAGCCTCCTGCACTTGTGGGCAGGAAATGGCTTTGAGTTTCCAGCCTCAGCTCGGTTATAGCCAGTTTAATCGCATTACAGCAATCCCATCGCACCACACCGTGCCCTGGGAGATGCTTACATTCCCACTAGCAACCTGCCAATTGCCTGGGGTGCAAGTTGCCCAGTCCTACCAAAGCTCAGAGCATTGGGCTTATCAAACTTTGCTTACAGACTAGCTGTGATAATTTCCATACCTTCATTTCTAATTACACTGCATGCCTTTGCTCCCATGGGCACCAACCCTGGTCTTATCAAAAAATGAGGCAAAGTGCTCTTTCAATCTTAAGGCCTACCCTGCGCTTTCTTTAACCTCTGTCTCCCCATCACTGCTTTGCAGAAGGCAATTCCAGGACTCTTGTTGGTTGGGTAGTTTCTTCTCATCTCTAGCTTATATTTATTCATGGCTCATTTATGCATGTTTGTTCTAGTGCCCATATTTTATTTCAGCTTCAGTCACTCTCCCTTCCACCTGGGCATCTCTGCAATATAGTGGTTTGCTCCCATCTCTTCCACTGAATGCTTCTACACCAGAGAGATGTCTCAAGGGATTATTTTTTTTCCCACTTTCTGGAATAAATGCTATTCTGATACCCAGCTTGTGTCTACTCTTCATGTGCTGAAGATAACTTGAAGACTGTCTCTTTCTCTTTCTCTCTCCACGCACCCGTCCCCCACCCCCCCTTCCTTCCTTCCTTCCTTCCTTCCTTCTAATCCCCCAAAAAGTACATTTAAAAGTAATGTCATCCACAAGACCTTTTGCCATGATCAGAATATTTTTTTCCACAAAACACATTTTAGGTGCACTGAGACTGCTCACAAAAACAGTCTGTGTCTGTCTTTCCCACAACTGTGCAGCTGGGACTTCTCGGACATGGCCCCATCCCTATGGCATGCGAATCTCAGACAGCTCCCTCCCTCCTTCGCCTGGATCTCACACATTGCCAGCGAAGGGCTGTGGCCTCTCCCTCCTCCAGAACCCACATACCAGACCCAGCTGGGTGGGGGATCCAAAATGAGACACGTTGCCTCTGACATATGGGGTCCTGGAGATACAGTGGTCCCAGTGTGGCACTGCAGCTGGGGATGTACCACGTAGCAGGGCTGGGTGTTCAAAGGCGCCTGCAAGCAGACACACAGCCCCAGCTGTGCTGAGCACGGGGACTCCTTCCCCGTCACGCGCCCGGGTGCACCAGATGTGCTCCTGACGTCCTTGAGCGCCGTGACGCACGGAGAAGACAAGGGAGCTGCAGGCACCCACTTGACGCTTGCCCCAAACTCAGGAGAGCCTCGGTGGCATTTGGCATGCTGCCTGGTCTGTGCTGGCCTTCAAGCTGTGCCACAGGTAGAACAAAGGGTTCATCCCTCTTTGCCCCTCCTTGGAAACCTGGCTGCGATTTCAAAGAGGCTGCAGGCTGAACTCGGCAATGAGGACCTTGCTGGTTCCTGCAGCAAGGCAGGCAGCTAGCTGGTCTGGATGAAGAGCAGTTTCATTCTCTTATCCCAGCAAAATCTGGTCTGCATTAAAAATAACAAAAACTCTGTGTTTAAATAACGTTAAGGATCTGACTGAAAGCATCGAAAGCAAATTCCAAGCCCTAATGAAGAAGGATTGTCTGGCATGGTAATAATAATAAACTCAGTGCACATATGTATGTATGTACGTATATATAGAAAGAGAATTTCATCTGAACAGCTGAGTGCCCTGTGACTAGCCTGGTCTCACAGCCGCACCAGGAATCACAGCAGGTAAGTGCTTTTGACCTGCTTTTACCTTCTTGGTAAACAAAGGCACAGAGAAAAGAGGTGGCCCAGAGGAGAAAGGGAAAAGCAGGTTGCCTCCCACACTGTCCTCGCTCAGCTGCAGCCCTGGGATGACTGCCACTCAAAGGCTCTGGTTTTCAGCCCTGGCTTTGCAGTGGAGTCCAGAAGATCTGTGGCAGCAAGCCTCTGCCAGCAAGCCCCAATCTAGCAGCGACATGATGGACAGAATCAGGAGGCTGTTTTGCAGTCATGAGGCAAAGGTGAGATACTGAGGCTCACCACTATGGGTTAGAGTCCTTGGGGTCAATCAGAAATGAGAGGTGTAGGGGAAACACCATGTCCATCAACCTCACAGGAGGGCAGGCAAGGAGGTGGCAGGAGACTGTGCAGGGGGATAACTGCACAGAGGTCCCTGGGGTTGAGCATCCCAGCTCACAGCTCTTGTAATGAGGAACCGTTCTTGTCCTCCAAGGCACCTGCTGTGGGCTTGTTTGGCAGCTTTTTCACTGACTCAGGTGGTAATGCTCCCAGCCCTCCCCAGGGAACTCTGTTCAGCAGTTTCTGTCATACTCCTCCACTTCATTACGCTTAACAGATCCTCCTCTGCCTTCCTGTTCATGTCCTTCAGATACCTATGTGCTGATGAGAGGTGAAGGAAGAAATAAAAGAGCATCTTCTAGTTCCTACCAGTGCAGATAGTTGCATGGTGACAGCTGGAAGATCAATGCTGATGAACCACAAGCCATAGGAACATGCAAAGCACTTGGCAGGTGCCTGGACACTAAGATGACGGGCTTGGGACTGGCATTGAATTGGCCAGGGATGCTGGGTGGTGGGGGAATGCTCCCGCTGCAGCACTGGTGTGCAGGGTAGTTCCTGAAGTCCAGCTATGAGAAGTCAGAACCTGATTTGTCACATACTATATCTGGAAGTGTTCACAACAGAGCCCACCACAGACCCACTGGCAGATACCTGGTCAGCTTGGAGCCATGTCTCCCAGTCCTTCCTCACTTCTCTGAGCTGAGCTCACTTTACAGTCTTGTGAGGACACAGTCTCCCACAGCATTCTCCTGGAGACACCGGCCACTCATGGCTCGGACGGGTGCATCTTTGCTGGGTAACCAGCTGGCTGGGTGGCTGAGCCCAGAGAGTGGTGGGGAGTGGAGTTACATCCAGCTGGTGGCCGGTCACAGGTGGTGTTCCCCAGGGCTCGGTGCTGGGGCCAGTCCTGTTCCGTATCTTTATCAGTGATCTGGGCGAGGGGATCTAGCACACCCTCACCAAGTTCACCGGTGACCCCCAGCTGGGGGGAGCGTTGATCTGCGGGAGGGCAGGAGGCTCTGCAGGGGGGTCTGGGCAGCCTGGAGCGATGGGCCCAGGCCAGTTGTGTGAGGTTCAACCAGGCTCAGTGCCGGGTCCTGCCCGTGGGTCACACCAGCCCCCGCAGCGCTGCGGGCTGGGGGCAGGGGGCTGGGAACCGCCTGGGGGGACAGGGCCTGGGGGGGCTGGTCGGCAGCCGGCTGGGCATGAGCCCCCCGTGTGCCCAGGTGGCCAAGGAGGCCAGCAGCATCCTGGCTGGTGCCGGGAACAGCGTGGCCAGCAGGGCCAGGGCAGTGCTGTCCCCCTGCCCTGGGCACTGGCGAGGCCGCCCCTCGACTCCTGTGTTCAGGTTGGGCCCCTCACTGCCAGGGGGACGCAGAGGGGCTGCAGCGTGTCCAGAGACGGGCAGGGGGCTGGTGCCGGGGCTGGGGCACAAGGCTGGTGGGGAGCGGCTGGGGGAACTGGGGGGGTCAGCCTGGAGAGGAGGAGGCTCGGGGGCACCTTGTGGCTCCCTGCAGCTGCCTGACAGGAGGGTGTAGGCAGGGGGGTCGGTCTCTTCTCCCAGGTGACAGGGTGATAGAACAAGAGGAGATGGCCTCAAGTTGCTCGAGGGGAGGTTTAGATTGGATATTAGGAAAAATTTTGTCACTGAAAGAGCGGTGAAGCATTGGAACAGGCTGCCTGGGGAAGCGGTTGAGTCACCGTCCCTGTAGGTATTTAAAAGCCTTGTAGACGCAGTGCTTAGGGCCATGGTTTAGTGGTGGACTTGGCAGTTAGTTTAACAGTTGGGCTCCATGATCTTAAATGTCTTTTCCAATCTAAATGATTTTATGACTCTGTGATCTCCCAAGTGCAAATCTGGACAGACAACTAAGTGAGCAGAGACACATGTACTTGCAGTCACCTCAGCCTGCTCCCAAGGCCCCCATGGCCCTGTTAATCACCTGGGCTTGCTTATGCTGTACAATTTGCATGGTAATTATATTTAACAAGAATGGCAATAAGGGAAATAGAAAGTGTAATGTTGTTATCAAGGCATAATTATTCCTGAATAATTCTGTGATTACAGTTCACTTGGTTGGAAGTAATTGTCACCAGCCTTCTTCAGTGTGACATGCTGCTTCTCACTCCTGCAGCATCAGCCCCAGGGTGCCTCCAGCCTCCTGCTCCTGGGCCTCTCCAGCCACCAAGAGGGATAAGACATGCAGGCATAATGCTTTGTGACACCTGGACTTGCACCTAGCTGAGCAGGTCTGTGGGTACAAGTATGACGAGTGTGTCCTCCCAGCCTCTTTGATCCTCTGCAGGGTCTCTGCCACACGTACAGACAGCTCAGGGCTTCGTGGTGTGTCAGGCACCATTGGGCAGAGCAGCAGGGGAGCCTGGGGAGAGGATGGCTTGCACACAGGCATCCCTGCAGGAAGGGCGGCGAGGCGCTGAGGCATCTCAGTCCTGCTGCAGGAGGATGGGCACACAGCATCTCCCAGAATCTCCCTGTGAGCCCCAGTTGCCAAATCCTTGGGTTACCACCCCTGAGAGGTGCATTACACTTCCTGCTGTGCAAGGCCTGGCTGGCTAAAATATGAGGTGCAGCATGGTTCGCCTCAAGGCCCGGAGTGCACACTGAGGTTGCGCCCACTGGTGAGGGTCTGCCTGCAGCCCCCTTGCACCAGCCAGCCTGGCTGTCACCCCTGCACATGCATTTGCCCCACATCCAGCTCCAGGGAGAGGGTGTAAGGGAGGGTAGTGCTGTGGTGCGGAGCAAAACTTGGCTTTCCCTTCTACTGCAAGGCAAAGACAGGGACCCATGTGGATAAATGCCAGCCCCCTCCTCCTCCATAGCCCAACACGGAGTCTTCCTGCACAGTGGAAAGCCGTGCTCTCAGGTTTCCTAACCCAAACCCTGGGAAACCAGGAAAATGCTGTCCCTGTCCTCTGAGCTTAGGGAAAAGCCAGCAAACCACCTGTCTTAGGGGATAAGGGTCGCCAAAGCCTCATGCTGACATCCCTTCCAGGCTGCAGCCCCTCTGGCTGCCATCCCTCCCCACGGTCCGAGCCTCGACTGTGCTGTGGCCAAAGCAACAGGCTCAGGGAGTAGACAGGCCATTGCTCAATTGCTATTTCGTGCTGTCCCACCCCAGCCATGGCCTGCAGGGACAGAAGCTGGTGAGCTGCTTGTGCTCCTCCTGGCAAAATGAGTGCACCAGGTCTCAGCTAAGGACCTCTTGCAGAGTGAGTATCTGCATACATACAAGCAGAATCTGCTTGCTCCAGGTCACACATGTCAAGGGAGAGGAGAGAAAGGACTACATAACTGTAAATGGATCCTCACCAACTGAGGAAGAGCTCAGCTTTCTTTCTTAGAGACTCCCAGGACAGTGTCTGTATGCTTCCCAGTGGGTTTCTGGGCACACACAGTGGATAGCCTGTTTTTCTCCTGCTCAGGGCATTAAATCCCGTTGTCCTTCTGTGCTGGCTCATTGCTTACAGTCACAATAAATGCCTATGGAGCTGGGATTTAACTTCTATGAAAATGTAGAAAACTCATGTTCAAGTCTTTGAGTCCAGCTCATCTTCTCAGCTCAAAACACTTGTAGCTGCTTCAAGGGACCCTCAGAAATCCCTCAATCCTCTGAAAATTAGAAAGGAGGCAGAAAAAAACAAATGCTTTGTGATGTAAAGCTGTTTTATTGTCCAAAAGGTCTCTGGAAACACCAGGTAAGGAATTCACTGGAGGCAGCATGCTTTGTAAATCACAGAGCACATCAGTGTTCAGGTGTTTGGTGGTGGCTGAAATGGATCATTTAAGAGGATGGTAATAAAGGAAGATGTGGCATAGGAGGCAGGAAGGATTGCAAGCTGCCTGGAAAGCACAGGAGTGAGAAAAAAAAACGTTTCCAGGGAGAAGGTGTAGGAGGAGGTGAGCTCACGAGAGGCTGCTGTCCATTGAACAGACTGAAGCTGGCAAAGCCTCAGGCTGCAAAAGTCATGCAAGAAACAGGCAGGTGAGATTTCCCTTCTTTCTTTCTTTCTCACCTATACAAAACGCAGCTTGCAAAAGATGGCTGAGTGCCAGTCTGCAGCCTGTTGATGGGTGCTCAAGAGTAGATCCAGACCAGACAGGCTCTGCTGTGTATGTCCCATTGCAGCACTGAGTCCACACCTATGTGTGAGCGCACAGCAGGCTGCACTCTCTGCCCATGCCGGGACTCTTCAGACCCCACTTAGGAGACCCTCTACAAGGGAAGCTCCTGCAGGGTCCTGTGCATGAGCAAAGGTCTGGATTCTGTTCATACAGCCTGAAAGGATCAGGTATGGGAGAGATTATGGTGCTGGGAGTCCTGAATCAGCAGATATTGCAACCCAGCCTCCCCAAGGATGGGTCTCATATGTATCAATGAGCCAGAAAGAATCATTGCTTGATGGATGACAGCTCAGCCTCAGCCATGCCATGTGTCAACACTACCGTGGCTCCAGCCAGCTGTTTCAGTAAAGGGGGTGCAGCCTTAAAAAGAGCAGGGGGGGCCATGCTGGGTAGTACAAAGCACCCATTTCTCCAGTGTCCCAGAAAGCCTGTAAAATCAAAGCAAGTGTGTCATGATAAATCCTCCCAGCACGCTGCCCAGCTCACTTAGCTAGGAGCCATCCTGAGCTGCAGGTTGTTGCTGCGTATCTAGTTATAGATCCTGAAGAGCTTTTCTTTCTGTGCATTTCTCTGTTTTCTTCTCAAACGCATACAAACTTTTAGGATCCACACCATCGTGCAGCAACCAGTTCTACGGATCTATCACACCTTGCACAGGGAACCACTTCCTTTGACTTGCTTTTAACACCTGCTAACAATCTGTTCTGTCCTCTGCCTCTCACATTGCTTCCCGCCACCTTCCCATGCATTCTACCATGTATCTTTAACCACCTCTTTTCTGGACCAAAAGCAAGCAAAGTTACTTGCGCATTTTGTCAGGAGGGGACTGTTGATCTTCCTTCATGAGTCTTTTGCTGTCCTGCAATATCTCTCTGAGATGAAAGATCAGCGCTATGTGTGGTACTGAAAAGATGAATGAAGAATGGGTTTTCACAGTGACTGCTCCTGTCATTGGGGCAGAGCTCAGCTCAAGCTCAGGAGAAGACCAGAGTGGTCAGCAGAGAAAAGAGCTAGATATAGCTTCCAGAGAGTCTTTTAGTTGAAAACAAAACTTAATCACATGGTGAGGCTCCTTGGAAAGGCTTGTTGTGGGGACCCAGGCTGGGTGGGGGTGGGGTGGGTGGGTGAGGGGGGAGCAGGAAGCCAGGGAAGTATCTTGGCATTGCAATACCTCTGTAGCCTCTTCCCTCGCCTCTGCTGGAGGACAAGAGACCCTGTGTCACTGCTGTTGGATAGGGATGCTGGGTTAACCTATCTGCTCCAGCCCTATACTCACTCAGTGCTTTGGGTCAAACTGGAGAGATCCAGGAATGGTTCAGATATGAAGGCAAGACCCAGGAGCCACCCCTCAATCAATGGCCTGCTGACCCTTTTGCTGAAGCAGAGCTGCTTTGTTAATCATCCTCACGGATTAGTACCAGTTTATGAGCTCCACGAAGAAACATTTGGAATCATAAATTGCATTTGCACCACTTAGCCCAGGAGCATCGTTGGAGCTTGGTATAGGCAGATGTACAAGGAAACCTTTAGAGAGAACAAGGGTGATAACAAAAAGATTATCAGAACCAAGCCTGAAAATTAATAGACCAAATAAAATTAATTAATAGACTAAATCCAATTAATAGACTAAATCCTCTTTAACAATGTGGTCACCTCAATCACTGATCATCTCTGCACACTCCCACAAAGACAGACAGTTCGGCTTCTTTGAAAGCCTGGGTTAAGAGAGGCCAGGCTGGAGCGGTGAGGGGCATAGGGGTTTTGAGGGTCAGAGTTACCCCTGCAAGGGGGAAGGCAGGCTGGAGAGCCCCGGGTGGGCCTGGCAGCAGGTATGCGGAATCCTGAAACAATTAAAAAACTGTTATCTTCTCTTTCATGAAAGCTATGGTGCTAGAAATGCGGTGAGTATTAAGAGCAGTTGTTGTCCTGCTGTTTGGCTTGTATCTGGATTAGATTTATTTTAAGGACGGAATATGAGTCTGGCTAAATATTACTTCCCACAAATATTTGGCTTTTTAAAAAAGCCCAAATGGGGAGTTTATCACATTCAGACACAAATAAATTGCAGTGGATGTAAAGAGCAATAGAAAGTAACAGGAGAGCCCAACAAAGGAGCACCCAGGGTGGGCACTGCTGACCACAGAGGGGGAAGCACAAGGTGTGACTGGGGCATGGGAGAGTGGAAGTGAGGGGACGGAGCTGGGAGCAGCCCTGCTGTCATCTTGGGGGTGCCACTAGCTCACTACAGGTCCCTACTGTCTTCACAGCAGTTCTGCCATATTACATAGCAAGACCTGGAGAGGCACTGGCTCCTGTTGGACCATGCATGGACCACGTATTTCAGAGGTGGAGCAGGAGAGAAACCCTGCCCTGGAAAAAAACAGTGTTGTCTCACCAGCAATAAGGGAAGTCCGTAATCACCAGCTTAGGTAGAGACAGCTAAATACCACACAAATCCCATTCTTTTACCGTCAAAGAAGAAAGGATCTGAACTGGCCTTGTAAGTGAAAACACTGGTGGAGGAAGGCTTTGAGACAGTATATCGTTGTGAGAGGGTTGGCACAGGGAGTACCAGCCAAACTACCTCTTTCCCCTGAGGGAGGGAACTTTCACCCTTTAAGTGATTGTTTAGCTACTGCAAATGAGACTGTGATTGTGAGTTTGCCGACATTTCCAGCTGCCTGATGAAGGGAAGGCTACCCTCTTTTCAGTAGTTGCAGGGTCTTTTCAGGATGTCAGGATCTCAAAACTGCTCTTAAAATGGGTGGGAGAAGTCTTTTTCCCAAGAAACAAGCCCCTCCATGTCATCCAGTGTGTGGTAACAAAATAACCCCAGGCAGTGTGACGTGAAGCCATGGCTGCAGCTTCCTATGCCCCATCCATGAAGCAGCCCTTGAGCATCAGTTTCCATGTCTGCATCCCTCAACTTGATCTACCTGTTGCAGCATATCCTCGGGGCAGACAGCCTAAGGGCAGGTGATGTTATTTACGTGACCATCTGTGTGAAGTGATGTTTTTAGGTGGAGAGTTTACTGACCAAAAAATGCCACTTTGAGACAACTGAAATTATTCATGAATTCTTGCCAAGGATGGCAAATAGTTTAATCGAGGGTGAGGGGAAAGGAAAAAAAAGTAAACAAAAAACCCACAAAAATGAATGTCACATTTGCAAGGCTCAAGTTTCTGTTTCACAATGACACTTCGAAATCCATTTGCCTAAATACTTTCTCAAACAATAAACAGAAAAAAAAGCCCGCAATGAGGAAACAGAAAGTAGTACTTCTTTTAATGTAAAATGAATTAATAAGTAATCAATCATAAAAAGCAGGCTTATCTTCCTTTGGCTGTGCTTAGAGAAAGTCATTCACTATCTCTGATTTACTCATCGCTTTCCAGCAGTACATAAGAAAGGAGGCTGGAGATGAACATGGTTTTAATTCCCCATCCTTGCTTGGGTCACCAGCACTGCAGATTGTCTTCGCTTTCATGAAACAGCCCCTGAAACACAAGGCGGGAGGGTGGGGGGGTGAGGGGGGTGAGGAGGGGTGGGGGGGGATGGGGCAGTGATGAGTCAGAGCTATGATGTCTGGACTGGTGACGGGCTGTGCCCAGTGGAGAGCAGAGCACCTGAGGAGCTGAGGTGATGCTCAGATGAACTGAGGAAGGAGCTGGTTTCATCCTGCTGGAAGACCCTGGCATGTGTTGCTTTACCCAAAGTGCACATGTGCTTTCAACCAGCTGTTTTCCCACTGGAAACCACTGCCCATCAAGATGTCACTGGCCCAGCTGGCTCACACAGCTCCTTGGAGGTTGCATATTCAGTGTACACCACTGAAGTCCCCCACCGAGTCCAGCCTGCCTCCGCGCCTCACGCTTCCCCCAGGGTGGGTTTCTGCTGTGCTCAGGTCAGTCCCGTGCCTGGTTTTTCATACAGAAATTCTCTCCAGTTCCTGCCCAGCTCCCTGGTAGGGGTCCCTGTGTGCCTCCTCCATCAGAGCAGCCTGCCTCACCCAACAGCTATTCCCGGGAGGAAAATTGGACTTTGCTCCTCTGGAGAGTCCAGCGTTTCAAAGCAGTCCTCATTCCAAAATGGAAGAAAACAAAGACAGAGTTTCCCCTGCAAACTAGAATTTAATAATTTTGAGTCACTCAGCTAGGCACAGTTGGATAAAATCAAAATGTTTTGTCCTGATTTTAATTACCCATTACTATTAAATTATTTTATATACATTACAGTGTATTATGCACAAACATTTTGATGTTTTGACCACTTCCTCTCTTTTTCTTTCTGTGAGAATGAAGTTTCCTCACAATTCATGCATTTTCACAAGCTGTTTTGCTTTCAACAGTTTGGCAGCAGAAAGAAGAAAAAAAATCTGTCTGAAAACCAGCTGCACTTGCAAATGGTACAGGAGGAGCTTCATTCATTCAAAAGGCAATTTCCACTGGATCCCTTTTCTTGGTTTTAGTCATTATGAGGTCGAAAATCCAACCTTGCTTTGATGCAATACCATGGGGCTCCACATTAATTGCTTCCCCATGACTTCAGATCAATTATCAAACTCTGTAAAGGAATTGCTTTTCCAAGCCTCCCTTTCTGGAGGCTTTCCCATGAGTCAAGATCAGAGGTTTTTTTCCTTCCCAGGTAATGCTGCAATTGCTGGAAGCCAAAGCATCCTTCCTGATTTCCAGACCATGAGTTTTGAAGGTGGTGGGATGGTTTTGGATGGTGCAGCCCAAGGTGCTGCCCTGCCTGTGCCTTTTGGCCTTGCCTGGCTGATGAAATACACCCCAACACATGGTCCCCCAGCTCAACACCCTCTGCCCACGCTGATTTAAAGGAGGTGACGCTGCAGGCACCAGATTTCAAGGGAAAAAAAAAAAAAAGTATATCCCTTAGGATTTATCCTAGCAATTATCTCCCTTACAGCAGTTACTTCCTCAAGGGAAGATGCTCTTTTTTCCCTCCCTCCAGGTGGCACTGACCACACAGTTTGATAGCTCTTGCAAATCCACAAGATGTTTTTCATCTCAGTATTATTTTTAGGAGCAGAGGGGATAAGATATGCCTTTTTGAAAATTGAGAAAAAGGTATTATTTCCCTGGGAAATAATTTTTTTTTTGTTAAAAATTTCCATTGGAGGAGAGCTAAATGTAAAAATGCCTTATTTTTTAAATGGAACAAATAAATATTTTCACCAAAGAGTGTTTTTTGAAAGTCTGTCCCCTGTCGCCTTTTTTTTCATCATGAAAAAAAAAAAAGCAAAATAAATTCATAAATTATTTTGGAAAAAGGGGAAACGCCCACTAAAAAAACCAAACATGTTTTAACCAGCTGAGTTGTAAAAATCTCCTTTTAGCCAATAAAGTCATCAGGTCTATTGGGGAGCAGGCAGCAGGGGCAGTGAGAGAAAGTGTCTGGGTGTCCAGGGGCTTTCCATGCTGCACAGGAGGTGAGTTGCAACAGCCCAGCTCCTCTCTGCGCCAGCAATACTTGATGCATTGTTATGGCTGTGTTTGTTATATTACTAATTTAGCATCTCATTCTCTTTGAACACTGTACAAATCACTCTCGTTGTTTATGCATCACTGTCACTCTTCACATGTTAAAGGAACTTAATGGGTATAAATGCATAATAAATGCATAAATGCTCTCTGACCCGCATAATTCTGCCCAGGGAAACTGAGGCATGGGATGGGTAAGGTGGCATGCTGAGACCACAGCACCAGCACCCCCTTCCACCATGGGCATCATACATTGATGCCCCATGCTCCTTTGCTGCCAGATTTTGAGGATGATATGGTGCACCTGTGAGGCTGCTGGACCTTTGGGTGGTGGGACAGGGCTGGGGGAGGCAGGGAGCGCACCAACGTGCAGCTCCAATTTCCACAGCGACCACAGGGAAAGGATTAAGCTTCCAGATGGGGGGAATCAGCAGCAGGAGCTGGCAAAACCTTCAGAAACAAAGATCCTCTTTCTATGCAAATGTCCCTTAGAAATAAAACTCAGGGGGGAAGAGCAAAAGGCGGGAGGTGACGTCAGTGACTTCGTCTCAGGTTTTTTTCTCCCCCCGAGTTTCCCAGGAGGCGTGAGCGGGTGGCTTAGGCAGATGTTTGCTGATCAGATATGCTGATGATAGTGCCCAGGGGGAGTGAAACTTGAAGCAATACAGTTTAACCCAAATGAAATAATAACACTTTTCCATTTCTTCCCCAGCTTTGGTTTCTAAAACAGCTAAAGAAATGTAGGAGATAATGATTAGAAACATCAAGAGGGTGAGCAACAGCTTTGGAGGCTTGTTCTGAAGAAAGCAGGGTTAGGTGAGAATTTCTCGACCCATTAAAAATTAATTGCCAGGAAACTCTCTGGTAGGATTAATGAATAACAAGCCTTTGAGATCCTCCAAACAAGGCTAGCGTTACTTAGACATTGAGGACCCGGTGGGTGCAAGGAGGAAGCAACTCTTCTGCTTTCTGCTAAAAAAACTTCCAAAAAGGTTCCTGCTTGCATTACTGCTTGCACCATGTTCACTTGCAGGAAAGCCCTGTGGAGCTGATTCTCATGCAGTGGTGGGGCTGACAGGGTATTCAGGAGCAGATCCAAGGACCTGTGGCTCTGGTGGCACAGGGAAAGATGCTGCAGAACCCTCCAGAAGGGGGACATGCTGTAGTTTGAGTAAAACCACAAGCAGTGAGCTGCAGTGATTTTTATGGCCACTTCTGGGGGGAAAGACAGGATGACACAAGCCCTGCAACATCTCTGTCTCCCATACAGCCCCTGAACATGGAGCAGCTGCCAAGCCTCTATGATGGCAGTGGGACAGATAAGCCAACATGGAGCAGAGGTCTCAGAGGATCGCAGCCCAATGCATGGCCACATGAAGCCAAGGTCCCTGCTTGTGGGGCAGGTCTAAGTGTCATGCTGATGGTGCTTGTGAGCAGCTTTCCATCCCCAAGAGCGACCAGAAAGGCATGTGATTTTCAGCTCTGGCACCAAAGCATCCAGAATCTTAGGATGCACTGGGAGGAGTCTCCAGACACCCAGACTGCATGCAAGGAGGGATGCACATACCTCTGCATGCATGTCTAGGTGTTCATATGTGAGTGTGCACATATGTATGTGTGAGGCAGTGTGGGCATGCAGAGGTGCCCACAAATACATCGCCAGGCATGCCTGTGCCAGCTGAGGGTCCTGGTTCTGCCTGGAAAGACCAGCAGGGTGGACAGCAGGCAGCAACAGGGGCAGGTGCGGTGGGGGGAGGCTGTGAGGCCAGCGGGAAGGGGTGACACTTAAGCTAGTGGCAGGGGAAATGTGAGACAGGGCTGTTCTGGAAATAATGCAGCTCCTGCCAAATTTACAGCCCTCCTGGGGAGGGCTGTGAGTAGAGGAAGGAAAGCCAGCAGCGGGCCCAGGGAATATCACCAGGGCCTGACTTTTTGAAGACATGCCATGCTCCAGTGTTACAAGTGTCAAGAGGGCATGGCACAAGCCTCTTCAGTGACCCTGAGGGCCAGGGGCTGGGGTGCTTCCCCACCTCTCTGGGAAGTGCTGGAGGGAAATGCAGAACCAGGGCTGCCGAGGCAAAGGTGCACAGCAGGGGGTTCAGAGCAGGGAGCTATGCATCGTGGCAGGAGGGCAGCTATGTCCCTCATCCTTCCTAGCTACCCTGCAGCGGTGAGAACAGCCACCACCCAGCACTGCTTTTCCAAAAAACCTGCAGCTAAACAGCTCTTGCCAGGGCCTGAGGCTGTGTGAGGCGGGTGTAAAACTTATGGGCTTGGTGCAGGAGATAGGACAATCTGTCGGGTGTGCTGGCACCCAGGCCAGTGTCCTGGACAGCCATACACCCTGCCTTCAGCTGCTGCACTCGGGAGGGAGGCTGAGACTGCACCCTGGGACCTGACATCTCCAGCAACCAGTTTCATGACTTGGCTGCAAGATAGAGCAGGAGGAAAAGCAGGAAAGAGAAAGGAGCAGTGAACTTGTCATTTAGCCACAATTACCTGCCATAATAGCAGAGGGGAGGTGGGAAAACGATCTACCAGGGAAATTGCTTTGGGTAAAAATGATCTGTTTCTTGCTCCTCACTTGCAGTCACAAAACTCCATTTTAACCCTTTCCCAGGCTCTATCTTCCAGGAGATACAGCAGCACCCATGGCTTGGGCCATTGCAGCATCTACCAGGAGGTGACAATTCAGAGCATGTCTCCATGAGAAGGCTGTTAACCCTCTCCTGACTGACTCTTCATGTCTGTGTAGTTTCTACTTCTTGCTTGCAGACTGTTCCCCAGTTGGAGGAAGTTGGTTGTTCAAGCCTCCCAAAGCTGCAGCAGCACCCACTGGGCTGCAGCCATGTGAAAGCTATAGGACCCCTGTGCCAGGGGTTGGAGAGCACCCCACAGGCACCATCCTCCTGCCCCTGGCCACAAATCCTACAACGAGACAGCAAGTTGGGAAACTGCACTGTTCTCCATCCTCTTGAAGTGGCATGCAAGCAGCTCCATCTGCTCCAAACCGTGCTGTGCAACGCTCCCTTCTGCTGCAAGGAAACTCATTAAGCAGCAACAGCGTGGGGCTAACGATGTGCAGATGAACATTTCCACCTCTGTCCACCAGAAGGCTGCGAGCCTGAGAAGTCAGGATGGTGGCACATTGCCTTCCCTGATGAGGGTGTTACAAGGATTAATTAGGGAAGACTTGCAATGTGCTTTGGAGCTGGAAAGCACTAAGTGTTATTAATCAGTGTCATGATTTACATAGAAGAATGTAGAAAATATGAGGGGGTGGTGAGTGGAAGAAATAAATCACCCTGTGCCTTTGATAGGGATGGGGAGCACAGGAGGTGGGTATAGGTCATCCTGACCCCACAACACTACTGCTGACAATGACAGTGGAAAGAGGGAGGACCCAAGTTTTTTGTACCACCAGGGCACACATCAACACCCTCTGCAGAGGCACCTTGGGGACTCATGGGACATACCATGCTGGTTGTCTCATACCCAGAGCTGATGGTCTCCATTCCCTGTGGGCTCTCTTTGCTCTGGAAAGAGCTCACAAAGCTACTCAGTATCCTCTGTCCATCACAGCACAGGGCTGCTCCAAGGTAGCACCCCCCAGCTCAGCCCCGTTCACCCACAGCGTTCCCCATCTCAGCAGGGCTTGCTATCTAAACTAGATATCTTTGGTTTCTTCACGGACCTCAAAACCAGTGAGTGAAAAAGAGACTGCAAAGTGTCACGTCCCCTCCTCTGGACAGAAATCCCCTGCTTGGTGAGGGTCTACTCTGTCCCACCGAACTGGAGCTGGAGGAAAAGGAAACCTCTGCTCCCATCTATGGGGAACTGGGTGAAGTACGGCTGGGACGGAGGCCCCTACTCTGCCCCTACAGCCATTCAGGGTCACCAGGAGCGTGTCCCATGTCCCACGTCCCAGCAGGACAGTGCCAGCCATGCAGGGCTGTTTTTCCCAATACTGCAATATGGCATACACACCAAGCCACCAGGCTGTGACTGAGAGAGGAGACTGGCTAGGACAACTGGGGAGGGGTTTTGGAAAGCTGGGGGTGCAAACAGAATCAGTGACAGCATTTCAGGAACAGAGCAGAAGGGCTGAGTGGATGCAGACGACACCCCCTCACGTCCACATCTGGTCACAGCTGGGCAAAGGTTTCCCTCTAGAGCAGCCTAGAGAGCTACAAAGGATACTGCTGACCTTATAAAACCATGCACCAGGTCATAGCCACATGCACAAGCCCTGCAAACACACAGAGCTCTACATGTCCCCCTTCAAACACGTCTGTACACAAGCACACACCCCTGCAGCCACTTTTCACCCCAGTATGCAGAGCACCAAAGTCAAAACTTCACACAAAGGAAAGCTATCCTCCTGTTTTTCTGCCTAGGGCATGTCTGGAAGTGGATTGCAGACTCCTCAGATGTGGATGGCAAGTCACAATTATTTAACATGCTGTTAAAATCTGTGATTTTTCTAAAAACAATGAGACTGGTCCCTGGCAGCCTGTGGTGGCGGGACGGCTGTTCGAGCAGTTTGCCAGGTCCTGCTGCCCGCCTGGTGTTTGGAAACAGCCAATTCATCTCTGCGCTAATTTGTGTGCACAAGATTGCCACTGGCTCTCCCCAAATGTCTGTGCAGGTACAACCAGAGGGCTGGATATTTGCAGAAAGCAAACACAAGAGAGGGCACAGCCCAGACCAAGCAAACTCATTCTTCTAGACAAGCAAATATTCAGGGGAATTTTTTTGCCTGTGTTTGCTCATTTCTATTTCAATGATTTAGAGCACACGGGAGGTCAGATTAGCTCCTCAGAAGAGCTCCTTCTAGCCTAGAAATCTCAGGTTTTCCTTCCTTTCCCTTTCCCTTTCCCTTTCCCTTTCCCTTTCCCTTTCCCTTTCCCTTTCCCTTTCCCTTTCCCTTTCCCTTTCCCTTTCCCTTTCCCTTTCCCTTTCCCTTTCCCTTTCCCTTTCCCTTCCCTTTCCCTTTCCCTTTCCCTTTCCCTTTCCCTTTCCCTTTCCCTTTCCTTCTTTCCTTTTCCTTCTTTCCCTTTCCCTCTTTCTGTCTTTCCCTTTCCCTTTCTTCCTCTTTCCCCTTTCCTTTCCCTCTCCTCTCCTCTCCTCTCCTCTCCTCTCCTCTCCTCTCCTCTCCTCTCCTCTCCTCTCCTCTCCTCTCCTCTCCTCTCCTCTCCTCTCCTCTCCTCTCCTCTCCTCTCCTCTCCTCTCCTCTCTCCTCTCTCTTCATCCTTCATCCTTTCCCTTTCTTTCCCTTCTTTGCTCTTTCTTTTCCTGCTCCCCAGGGCCAGCCACAGCTCCCCTCTGCCCCTAGCCCCTCTCCCTGCCTGCCCACATCTGTAGCCGCTGCTCACCCCACCTGCCCCCAGGGCCTCACACGAAGCCACTGAATTGAGAGTTAATTTGAATTTGAGTTGACAAACTCCAGGCGTATCCCATCTGCGCAGGCAGGAAATGGCTGATGTGTTAACCTTCCAGCAGGGAGGGCAGGGCAGAGGGGAAATGCTTTTACTTTGCCCTCCATTTAGTTTAGCTCTTAAAAAAGAATAGGGTCAAATAAAATAACGCCCTGGGCTGACCTAGAGCTGAGGTGGAAATTCCCCACCAGCATGCAGAGGTGCCTGAGAAAGGGAGGAAAACCCCGTCTTCTTGCTTGGGATCAGGGGCCAAAGGCGAAGCCGCCAGGAAGGGAGCCCAGGCTCGGCAGGACCTGCACTGTGGCGGGTGCCAGGGGCTCATTTCACCACAGCTGTACCCTGACAGCCCTGCGGGCAGCTCTCCTCTTCCACCTTGCTGCAGCAGAAGGTGCCACAGTCTCTCCTCTCAGCTGCTTGGGGATGCTTCTGCTTTGCTCCCATGCAGTCAGTGTGGCTTACCCAGGCAGCTGTCCTCCCTCCGAGGCTGCTCTCACCACCACAGCAGCACAGCAAGTACCGGTCCCTCTACAGGCAACAACCTATCCTTGGATATTTTTTTTTTGGTGGAGGTGGTGGTGTCACCAGCTGTGAAGCCAGAGAGCTGCCAGGGCCAATGCTCTCTGGTTTGCAAGAAGCTGGAGGTGCAAAGGGAACCCATGAAAGAGCTTCAGCATCTCCGAACTGTGCGGCAAAGCTTACAGGAGATCACCTGTTCACACTGTGTGGCCACACTAGGTGCCCTACAGCTGGATTTTGTGGGCTGCCAAACCACAGCCTTCAATCGCAGGAAAGGTTACCACGGCTTGGAAGAAGCAGATTTTCTGCTTCAGTGGGAGACACTGAAGGCTGGGTGCTGCAGAAGGTCTGAGCCCCGACACACTCTCTCCTTGCTCAGCCTCACACAGACACCTCCATTATCTCCTTCTCAGCCTCTGAACCCCTCAGATTTTCAATTCTGCCCCCCACCGCTTCTCTGACATTTCTGTCTCAAAGATGGCACTTCCAGCTGATGTTGATTTTCCTTTCTCTGCAATAGTGTTTTTAAGCACAAACAAGGCAGCTGAAATAAAATTAGCATTATTTAGCATTAGCCAGCACCAAAGGAACTTGACAGATGCAGAGGAACTAAGATTTGAGCTGGGTGTTGAAACAAAGCTTTCTAATGCATCTGACACTGAAATGGGGAAAGACACAGGCAGGGAGAGGCTGGGCTCTCCTTCCCCAGGGCACTGCATGGCTGCAGCCAGGCTGTCTGCACCTTCAATCCCACATCTGTGCTGGCATTTGCCCGTGAGGGATTCACCAACCTTATCAGAAAAACAAATGGTCATTTCTTGTGGTATCAGGAGCTGCAGGTGGACTGCAGCTTGTACTGACAGCGTTACACCAGCGACTATTGCCCCATCCATTGCTGCTCAGAGTACCAGCTACAGAGACCTCCAACTCCATGCCAAAACAGCCTCTCTCCCCCCCAGCACCCCTGCGTTATTAGCTCCTATGGGTGATGAAGCAGAGTGTGGGGTTGCAAAATACGATGGGAAGAGACTTTGGGAAAGCAGGGAGCAGCAAGCAGAGGATTTAGGAACCCCCCAAGAATCTACTCTACACCTGATACCTTTTGACTGGCTGTTTTCCTCTCCAGCAACATCTCCTGCCTGCTGGGTGCAGTTGCAAACCAAATCCTTGATGCCACTAATGCCTGTAACAAGGCTTCAGTCAGGCGCAATATTGTGAGAACCACAGCCTGTCACCTTGCCCATGGCCGCAGGCAGCATCAGGTTTTTCAGAAGCTCTAGTGGCAAACTGTCAAACAAACCCACCCCCTCCGGAGACACTCTGCTCAGCCTGGTGTTTGCACATCCCCTTCCTAGCAAACACGTGGCACTGCCGCGGATTTAGGAGCGGGATAAACAACCTCTCTCTGAACCTTCCTCATTCGTGTGCTTGCTCTCCCGAGAACTTTAGTAATTGCATCTTTGCCTTTAAATACCATGCTGCTCCTTTGGCATTTCACTGTTTAAATGTCTCCTGCTTGGAAGATGACATTGTCTGGAGGTGGATGGATCAGGATGGTGTCTGTACAGCACGGTGCAACACAGGAAAGCAACAGGCTGCTCTGCCCTTCTGGCTTCTCCAGCTGTGTAGGCAGGGTTGGGGCTGGACAGCTTTTGCAGCATGGACATAGAAGGCTGAGTTCAGGCTGGGAGTAAGTATAGCCCCCTTCCCCTGCCCTTGGAGGAGTCCTTCCTCCCCATTCCTGGTGGCTGTGAATGCTTTGGCTGCCTCTCCCCTCCCTGGAAGGAGGATAGGGAAGGGCAAGTTGTGCTCTAATGGTTGGAGCACTCCTGCTCAGTACAGGCTGCAGCATCCCATTAGGGCTGGGCTGAGAGTTCAGCTGCCAGCATCTCCAGGTCACACCAGTGCTGTGGCCAGGTGAACAGCCAACACTCTGAATCCTCTGTGCTCACAGAGTGCTGGATCCATCCCACAGGTCCCTGCCATGCATCCCAAACATGTAGCTTCCCTCTTACCTGCACATCTTGATGGGAATGGATCCAGGGTGTCCCATGCTGCAGTACACACTTTTTATGGCTCCAAATACACAGGGAAATGTGTCAACCTTCAAGTCCCAGGGTCATGGTTTTGGGTGTCTCCATGCCTATGAACCTTAGACACCCAAAAATAATATTCTCAGGATTTTATGCTTGTGTGTTTTGTTTCCCATTTTGCAAGCAATGGGTGAGCTGAAGTATTTTTGCAATCAGTATAGAATTAGGGACTGTGATTAGCAAATATTCTTGCAGGGAAAGAGGGGGGCAGCAGGAGGAATGTCCTTCCTTATTATTTTGGGGAAAAGTGTAATTATTACCCCTTTGGCCTGTCTGCAAAAGGGATTAATAATGTCCAGCTTCACAGCTGTCAAAGCCCTGATTAATTGAGCTTGCTGTACTGAAACCTCATCTGTTTGTCTTGTGTCGATGTGCAAATTGAAAACACAACACAATAAATCTTACCAGGCACCCTGTACCTCTTGGCTTATCAGCTGCCCTCCTCCCACCTCTCTGCTTCCAACCAGACTGGAAGGGTTGAGATGCTGCTCTGCGTCAACTTGGAGCTGGGCAGTATCATCTGCATGGGGCATGGTGAGGTTAAAGCCCCAGGCCACTGCCTGTTCTGCAGCCTGGCGGGCACTTACGAAGGACCTTCCCTCCACTCCCAAAGAAGAGTCACACAGGGTGGGAGGGGGGCATGAAATGACACACAGGCTGCAGGAACTGGGTTGCAACAAAAATGTTTGCTTTTTGGCAGGACTTGCCCCCGCGTCAGAGCCAGGCCATCCTTGGGGTACATGTATGTGCGCCACCCCTGCCGGGCATGGCTGCCTACTTCTGTGTGTGGCAAGGGAAGGAGCGTTGCAGGGCTTTAGATGGATTCATAAACTGTGCTTGCCTTGCTCAAGCCTGTGGTGGGATTAACCTCAACTAACTTTTATGCTGTGACTCATCCATCCAAAAGGTGGGATGTGTCTGAGCATCACCGGCTGCACCCCTAGGAGAGAAGCTGGGTCTCGCAGCCCTGGTCCCATCAGCCTGCAGGCTCCAGGCAATAGTCCCAAGACATCTCTGGCAGTCTTGTACAATTCACCTGAGATGATATGAAGCAGGGCCAGAGCAGCAGCTTGCAAAAACTTTTAGGGGAAACTCTGTTCAGCCCTGCACAGCCTAGCTGCAGCATGAGACCCCTGGCTCCAGCCTCAACACCAGCTGGTCTCCTTGGCAAGGACTCTGGGCCATGATCTTGGTTTCCAAACAAGACTTCCAGCTTCCACCAGCACCACTGAAAGGATGTAGGGTATTTTTGTCTGCAAGGCAGCATGCCTGCCACTTGGTGCTGAATATGTAAGTTATTGTGATAGTAAGGCAGATCATTATTAATTAGAGTGCATAAAGAGCCTAGGAACCCTCCAGGGGAAGATGCTGCAATGCACTGAGTGCAAATCATAGGCATTTTTTTCAGGGGTATGATATTAGAGAGGAATAGAGTTATGTGGTGGTATTGTCTCAGAGAATCCACTGGGATCTGATGTACCCCAGCAGGATCTGTCCCAGGATCTAAGTCCTGCCCAGAACCAGCCCTGGGACAGATCTGGGGCCTCCTTGTCCTCCACCTGGCATTGCACCCCCTGCTGAATGATAACCCCAAGGCACAAGCTGTGCTAGGCAGGGTGGAGACACTGTAGGGATGTGCACCCATTGCTTCCACAGTAAAGCCATTCCTCAATCTTACTGGAATGGGATTCCCCTGAAAAGACCCTTCCAAGCCTAAAGACAGGTGAAAGACAGTATTTTAATTAAATACCCTATCCCCATGGCTTCTGCTGAATAAATTCGAATAAAAACAAGTGGAAAACCAGCAAGAAACCTGTGTTTACCTTTTCTCATTCTATAATATGCAATGTTTTCTCAGCATGTCTTCAGAAGACAAGCAGCTGAGAGCCCAGACTGGATGAAAAGAGAAACAGAACAAGGTGTTAGGCAAGAAATGCTGAGGAGTGGGGGGAGTAAGGCGACCCCTTACAGCCACTGCAAAGCACTCTGTGATGTTTACCCTAACAGGAGGAGAGGCTGTCCTCATATCCATCCTTAGAGTGGCTGCTGTCAAGGGCACTGGGACAGCTGGCACTGGTGATGCCTGCTGGAAAGCTCAACCCATCTTCCCACATATCCCTATTAGCAGAGATGGCAGGAGGGATGGGGTGGGATGGCCAGGCTATTTGCTCTCCCACCCTCTGGGACTGCCTCTTGTCTCTTTACAATTCTGTGGACATGGTTTAGGCTTTCCTCGCCATGCAGCTGGTCTGTGCCCCCTATGCAGGGCCCTCCTGGGTCCTCTCCAAACTGGGACTCATCCGCAAGAGGCTGAACTAGCTCCTCCAGATCAGGTGTGCACCTTTACATTCCCCCTCTGCACAAGGTTTTAACCTTCCAGCAGCCTGCACAGGTTGTCTCAGCCCCAGCAAAGCTGGGACACAGCACTTGGCAGCACCAGTATTACATGAGTGCTCATGCTCCCTGCCCTCCTTGTGTCCACAGCCCCAG
This sequence comes from Falco naumanni, assembly GCF_017639655.2. Taxonomy (NCBI): domain Eukaryota; kingdom Metazoa; phylum Chordata; class Aves; order Falconiformes; family Falconidae; genus Falco; species Falco naumanni. The sequence continues at coordinate 76,053,978 of NC_054080.1, forward strand.
TCCCCATCACCTTTCCCTTTTTGCAGAGATGCTCGGCACTCTTTTCCATCAACCTTATGATGAGCCTGGTGAATGCAGTGAGTGCGGGCTGTCCCAGTTCAGCTAGTGCTTTTAGTGATGGCTCAGGTGATGGAATGCAGACGGTACATCTTCCATTCACAGGCATCAGCAAGACAAGAGGGATTGCAAGCAGCAGGGAAGACATGATTTTAAAATTTGAAACAATCTCAGCAAATTGGAGGAACCATCCAAAAAAAATAAGGCTGCAGTTCAGAAAGAAGCAAGGTATAGCACAGAGGCTAGAGTAACCACAGGAGTCACAGGGGAGGCACTTTGCCCTGCAGGCAAAGAACCCATGTGGCATCCTGCACCTGTGCAGCCTGGCCATTGTGTGCTGAAGCCACTGGCTACAGCATGGGGACAAAGGTGCTTGGCCCACTTTGCAGAGAGCCAGGGACCTGAGGGCTGCAGCAGAAAACCAGAGCATAGGCAGGAGCATGGAAGGAGCTGGAGCCCACTCTTGTGAGCAAAGTGGTTTCTGGAGACCCCAGAGGACTTGGGGCTTTCTCTTTGGCTCTGGCACCTTTAAGGAAACTCCATGTCACATGCTGTTTGTACTGATCTGCTGGGAACTTCATCTCATTGAAGCCATTAGATCTATTTTCTGTAGCTGAATAATTTTAATTTTCTAGTCAGTTACCTTTTAGGTCTCGCTTTCTTCATTCTTTGCGTCTTAATTGCCTTTTCCATTTATCACTACTCCCCTGGCATACTCTTTCCCCTGCTGTGTGCCCACTCTCCTCCCCCATCCCCTTCCTCCACCCTGCCTGTCTCCCCCTGCCTAACCCGCCTGGGCTACTGCAGCTGCCACTGACAGTTGCTCTGCTTCACTCCAGAAGTGGCTGCAACCAAATGAGATGTACTGGGGAACTCTGTCCTTGGCAGGAGGTGGTGTTTGGGACCAGCATCAGGCCAGCCCCAGGGCTTTGGTGCATCTGCATGTATTCAAGCTGAGGGCAACTCATGTCGGGTCTCAGCACCTTCCCTCCTGAGATAGTACCAATGGACTTTGAAGACATATTTTTGCAGTTCCCTAGCCCCAGCCCTCTCTCTCTGTTGTATCCCAGCTGGGAGCACAGGCATCCTGACTACTTTCTCTGCTTGCTGGTGGGAGAAACAATGCCCAAACTGCATCAGGACTGCTTTGCACGTCTAGAAACAGAGATAAGCCATTGTAAATCTCTCCCTGCTGCTGGAGGACACCTGTCTTACAGATACATGCAACCCTGGCAAACATCATCTTGTGTATGTGAGCAGGCAGCACACAGCACACCAGGATGTACTCAGGGAGCTTGGCACCAGACACCCTATCAGAGCCAGTGGAGACCTGGGGCCTGAGTGGCTGAAGTACAGCCCCAAGGCCCCTGGAACTCAGTTACCCTCAGGAAAGAAGGGATGGAGGGGCATTACCTGCCCCTGCCAGGCTGTGGGGGCTCAGCATCACATTTTTTCATCCTCCTGCCTCAGCTTGATAGGTTTCCCCATCCCAGTTCTAGCTGGGGACTGCTGATACTGCGTCCTGAAACCCAGGGCTTGCACATGGTATCTGCAGCAGACCCTGTGACCTCTCCACCCCAAGGAGATTATATTGGCCTCACATCATGCCTGGGGCTCCACTGTAGCAGGCAGGTTACACTGCACCCTCATGTCCCACTCAGCCACCCGGGGGGCAAGAGGAGCTTACTCAGGCTGGGGCAGGAGCTCCAGTTTCAATGCTTAGTCCTACACTCAGTCTCCTTTCCCGTGTTGATTTCCCTCCCTTTTAGATTCATGGGTCAGAAAGACAACAGGTCTCTGTCTTTGCTGGCCGCTGGGCACAGAGTGGTAGCACCAGCTGAGGGGCTGCACAGGAGGCAGCCAGTTCATGAGCCAGGTGACTTGCCCTGTCTGGGTGATGCTTTCCCTCCTTTCTTTTTGAGGAATTCCTCACAGCACAGCTCAGGCTCCTTTTTTGTCGCTTTTTTGAGGCACAAAGCAAAGGAGATCAAACCACAAGCACACACAGTGCCAGAAAGCCGTCTGACAGCAAACCTGGGTGCGGAGCCGCTGCATCCCTGCTACAGGGAATCAAAGGCAGCAACTGATTAACGCAGTGCCAAGGTCAGGGGTCTCTTTGCTGTGAGAAAAACAGGGGGAAAAAGGAAACAGGAAGGATCAGATCACCCAAAAGCCCAATTTACACTTCACCTGGTTGCAGGGATCCCTCCCTTGCAGCATGTAGTGTCTATTGCCCCGCTGTCCCCCGCTTCAGTGCCCATGGCTGGGAGCATGAGGGATGGGGAGCTGCAGGGAGACAGGGGTGCTGAAAGGTTTCCACAGGGCTCAGAGAGGAGGGAGCAAGGCAGGGCTGCTGCAAGGCAGCGACAAGGTACATTAGGAAAGCTGATGCAGGAGAAAGACATCAGCAACCCTCAAGGGCTGCTGGGGCTTTTTTCAGCTCTAGCTGCCCTGTCAGAGCAGAGAGGCTGGAGGAAGCTGCTCAGATGGTCTTTTGGAGGAAATCCTGTCCCCGAGATCCCAAGCTAGCCATGGATCCTCAGGGTCAGAGCTTGCCCCTTGGACCCTAGCCTCCCCAAGCTGCATGCATTCACAAGGTCTATTCTTCAGAGAGCAAGATCTGCCATCTCTCTGCCGGTAAATAAACAAGGGGCTTACCTCTGTCTCACACTTTGCTCCCAGCCAGGCCTTTGACACCCTCGTGCATGCAGTCTACAAGACAAAATGAAACACAGGTCTGTGCCAATTCTTATTGCAAATGTGGAAGTGATACCCTGGTCCCCAAGAAACCTGGCTGCATGCAATGTCTGGGGCTTGCTCAGCCCTCATCTTTGCCCAGGTGGGACATGTGGTGGCTGCTGCTCCTGATTAGTTTTGCTTTCCTTGATCATAAGAGACTGAGCAGCTATTTCTGATGGCAGCCATGTGGCGTGCAGGAATGATGGAGAGCAAATGACAGCCGGTGGGTCTGGCACATCAGCATGTCCCTGGGGTGGGGGGGGTGGGGGGGTGGGGGTGGGGGGTGTGCGGGGTGTGTGTGTGTGTGTGTGTACGTGTCTGTGTCTGTGTGTGTGTGCACACCCAACAGCAGCTGTCTGCCAGGCAGCGTTAGGGAGGATTGCTGTGCGTAGGTAATGCAGTACCCGAGACCATGCCTCTGTGTGCACTCTTCTGTTCGTTTGAAGAAATGCATGAGAGAGGTGATGTGTGTGTGCCTGTGGTAAGTACAGCAAAACATTCAAGCAACGGGCTCCATAGGCTGCAGACATGTTTGGGTGCAAAGGAATGCTCTGGCAATGCATTCAGTCAGTAATGGCTGTATGACAGGGAATGCGGGTGACAGCTTTTGTATGCACGGATTGGTGTGACAGACGGTGTGCAAGGCTTTTGTCAGATGCCTGTGTGTGCCTCTGTGTATGTGTGTGTGTGTTTGTGTGTGTGTGTGTGTGCATAGCAGTTGTGCCTGTGCACCCTTTCAGCAACACGTGGGGCTGTCATTATCCCCCCTCACCCTCCCTGGCAGACAGGACAGGGCATCCCAGAGGCATCACTGTTCAAATGCTGAATGGGGCGTCCTGTCTCCTATTTCTTAAAAATAAGTGTCTTTTCATACCTCAGCACAGGCATCATTTCTAAACCCCTATAAAAAAAAAAGACAGAAAAAAGGCTGGGAGGAATGAAAAGGCAAAGCCAGTAGGGAAGTGCAGCCCTCTGAAGAGGACATGTCTCATCTGAACACCAGCACTTCAGATGCTGCTCATGAGCCCTGTTAAGCAGCAGGCATCTGAATGCTTTGGCTTGTACAAGAGCTGATTTTTATCATCTCCCATCTCATGCTGGAGAGTGAACACTTCACCCTACGAGCCTGTTCATCTGGGTCTGGCGGGACGACGGGGCAGGGGTTATTGACTAGTCAGAGTTTACAGGCTCTGCACCCCCATGTCAGCCTCCTCTCCCCAGCCCAGCTAGGCAATTGTCCTGCTAAAGCCCAGCTAAGCCCAAAACACTACTAGAGCAGCAGATAAATAACACACCAGCAGCCAAGGGCCCTGCACAGCTGGGGACTGAGGGGGTGTCACCAAGGTGGCGGAGAGCACAGTGAATTACTCAGCATCCAGCACCAAGAGGGTAAGGTGAGGGCTGATGTTGCACCGGAGGACACAAAGATGCTTTAGTCCCCACGTGGCTTTGAGGACATAGCCAGGAGGGCCGGCACAGCACCTCAGCTGGGCCCTGGAGATGCAAACCATGATGCAACTGGGACTGCTGGAGCCCAGCCAGCCTCTTCAACAGGCACTGACAGCATGGAGCTGGGCACCACCCTGGGTGCCAAGTAGTGTTAGGAGAGGGCTTCCAGGTCATGGATGTACCTACTCAGGTGCCTTCTGAGCCCCCCGAAATGTCTCAGAGGGACCTCTCCCCTTACAAGCCTCCTGCCCTGGCTACCCCCTGGATGGGGCCAGTGAGATGGCATTTGCCGGGTGCCACATGTGTCATAGGCATCTGGATAAGGGCAGGTTTGCCTGCCAGCCACAGGCATGCCTGGGAGTGCTGTGATATCAGTGAGAGGACATGGGCAAGGAGGAGGGGTGGTGAAGAGGATTCATCAAAGCCAGCACATGGCACAGGGCTGTACCTGGGGTGCTGGGGCCCTGGAGCAAAGCAGCATGCATGGGTGTCCTCTGTGCAAGAGCGGGGAGATGGGCATGAGAAAGGGAAGGGTAAATTAATCCCTCTGGGGAGATGGTTCATCCGACTTATTTTAGCCACTGCTGGTGGAGACAAAACATTCTCTAGTCTGCTCTTTTGCCAAAGTCACACACTGCCCTGCTGCTGTGTTCCCTTGCCCACACCATGCAGTGGCACCAAGGGGCCAGGGTGGGCAAAGGCACAGGGTGTCCTGCCCATCCTCCCTCCTTCTGCAGGGCCAGATCCCTGGGCACTGCCACAAACCCTGTGAAAAACCCTGCCCACACCAGTCCTCACCACATCCCTAACAGCACATCCCTGACACTCATGCAGTCAGCGGTGTCGTTTAAACATCCTGGGCAGGACAGATTCTGATTTCAAAAGACCTCCTGCAGGTCTGTCCTCATATTACGAAAATAAGAGCTTAATCCATAGTCTGCATTGCCACTTTGGGATACGCTTGGCATTCCCGTATTCCTCTGGTGTACACACACCCGCCTAAATGCTAATGTCACCCAGAAGCTGGTATGCACAATGCATTGTAAAAAGGAAGGAGTCTGTCTGGAGAAGTCTGCCTTTTGCTTTCGTCAGGCAGTGGATAACGAACCGTTTGTGCAGCCTCCCAGCAATTTCACAGGTTTTTCTGCAACTGAGGAGCCCTTTTTATTCCGGTGGGAAAGGGTCAGCCCCAAAGCAGTTCCACTTCCATATATGAATAGCTTTTTTGTGGTTTATTTCTCTTTGTCCTCGGGATCCTGAACACAGGTCTCAAAAGCAGCAGGACAGAGGTGGTGTCTGCTGCCTGGATTACTCTTTTCCCAAAAATTGCTCAGACTTACAGTTCACGTCTCAAAACCAAGACATGTTGTTGCCCTACACTACAAGTTTCTTACAGGGAATAGATCAGAGGGAAAGCCCAGCGCACGAACACTGAAGCCAGGCTCCCTATCCAGAAGTCAGTCAAGAAGCCCATTTCTCATCAGGCATCTGGGTGAACCCAAGGAATGCAAGTGGGTATGGAGGTAACCCGCAAAAAAGGAGGTGAGGATGGCTTACTGTCCAACACAAGGCACCCCCAAAAGAAACCTGGTATGTCAAAGGATAGGATCCCACCAGGGCAGGGTCTAATTACCTGGGAGAAGGGTATAAGGGACAGAAATAGCAAGAAGTGAAGGTCTTTGTCCCATAAATCAAACTCAAAGGAGCCTGAGGCACTTTTTCAGGAGTGGGCTGAACTTTTTAGAAACCAATGCCCTTCATTTTCTCGCCCTGAAAAAGGCAAAAAAAATTATTTCTGGCCCACTTTAATATATTTCGGTTCAAGCACACTGCTGTTCTTGTCCAATTCGTCTGCAGGTGCCCTAAGCTGCAGTGCCCAGACCTGGGCACAGCTCAGACAAAGCAAGATTGCAGCTTTCCAGGGCTCACATCCAACATCCAACATTAATGCATCCCAGGAGGTGAGTTGCCCTTTTTGCTAAACCATCACACTATTGACTCATGCTAAGTTAGTGATCCGTCTCAACCCCTTGATCCTTTCCTGCCATCCCACTGCCTCTCCAGGCTCTCCTGTCTATGCATTCATGCTTTCATTTACCCCTCCTAAATGTGGCATCCTGTGCTCTCTGTACTAAATTTCATCTGGCTGGTTCCAGACACTTACTCTGATCCATCCCCATCATTTTGAATTCTGAGCCTGTCCTCCAAAGTTCTTGCAAGCGCCCTCATTAATACACAGCCCTGGACTTATTTAGCAGATGCTGATATCAAATGCATATGATTATTTCCAGTTAGCAAAGAAGTGTATCTCTTTTAGCCAGCAGGAATGGTTTTTTTAGAAATGCCCTGAAAAAAACATTCCATTGCTATCACTCGCGCTGATAAAAATCCAGCGTAATAACTATTGACTCTAACACAGATACTTCACATTTATTCTGGTAAGTATCTGAGACCATAGTCAGGCCCATTCTTGTCATGCACCCAGCAGTCGGTCATAACATCAGTCTATGAAAAGCCCACAATGGATGGACTTATTCAGTTATTTTATCCTCTCTCTCCAATGAGGGATAACTATTCTTCCTTTTTTCTTTTTCGTTCCTGTCCAAGCTATTTGCAGGAGAGCACTCTGAAATGAAAAACAACGACAAAAAAAAAAAAAACACAAACCAAAACCAAACCACAACCCAACCAACAAACAAATGAAAAAAACAGAAGAAGAAAAGAAGAACTCAGAGCTCTGGAGATGTCACTTTGTAAATCGCAATCAGCTGCTGCTCAGAAAAATGAAGCTGGTAAGAGAGCCAAGCTCAGTCCGTGTGCACTTGATGAGATAACACACGCTGTAGGACATCTCTTACTATGTTGCAGCAGCTTTTAAACATATCTCTTTTAATACAGAGCTATTCATGGAAAATATACCAGCAGTGCCTGAGCAATGACTCTCAGCATTTGGTGCCCTGCCTCGAGTCTGCAGAAGAGAAGATTTTGCTGAAATGGTGATAGCTGAAGGCAGAGAGGAAGAGGAACAGGCTGGGGAGCAGTACGGAGGGTCTGTGCTCTGAAGGAGCCCGGTTCAGCACTGAGGTTTGCTGACACTGGTGCTCTTTTGCCTGTGTTTGGGTGTTTGCTGAAGATCCAGCAGTCACTCAGCTCAGGGGCTTCCTAAGCAAGTTGTAATTTCCATGTAACTATGAACCTCTCTTTTCTATAAAATTGTCCAGTCTTCCCTGCAGTCCAGGCAAGCTTTTAGCATCCGTGACAAGGATGCTGAACATCCACTGACTATTGCTGGAAGGACTACTTGTTTATTTCAAAACCTGGCTCTGCCTAGCTTCCTTCAACAGATCCTACTCCTCATACCAAAAAACGCATTTTGCCCACCTGATTCATGACTCGAATTTATGAGGAATTCCTTTAGCCCTTCTCAGGTCCTGTGAGTTTGCCCATCCTTGTTAGAAACCACAGGTAGGGACCAGTCCATCACACTTACCGCACAGGCTGGTGTTCCTGTAATTAGTGGCAGTAGAAGGCTCTCACTGGGAACAGGGTTAATTAGCCAGGTGGAGAGGTTCAAGAAGCAGCAGGCAGGAGCCAGTGAAATCAAGAGGAGTGCATGCCCTGGCTACACAGTCTCCAGCTCATATCCTCTGCCTGTATAGCATCAGATAATCGGTCCAGGCAGAGGAGGGCTGGCTCCACAGAGCGTCCCATTGGGCACCAAGAGAAAAGGAGGACAGGGAAAATGGGAAAGGAGAATCCAGGTGGTGGTGATGAAGTGTGGATGCCATGACTAGACAACAGCTGGCAAAGACCAGGGAAACTGGGTGAGGTGCCAAGTAGTGATCCAGAGTGTATCAGCACTCCCATCTTCACAGCACCAACACAATGGGACCCGGGTGAGAGCTGGTCCATGTGCCAGTTCAGCCAAGGAGCGCTTATAGTCACCCATGTTTGAGTAAGGGACAGGGAAGCAGGAAGGCTAGAGCTGTAGCTTTGCAACATGCCAATGGCAAGCATCCTTCTTAACACTGTGCAAACTCCCTTCCAGCACAGACAAACCCACTCCAGATCCTATTGCTCAGCCTCACACGCCAGCTCCCCTCACCCCATGCTGGGGCAGGAGACCCATGTCATGCATGAGCCACAGTGATGTGAATGTTTCAGGGATGGAGAGGGATCCCTAATTCTGCAGGCTGGGATGGGGGAACACCAGCAGAGCTGGGACTGCTTGCAAGGACAGGAGCTGCATCCCCACACTCCTCTCCCACTTGCTGCACAGCCTTTCCTGGCTCACATGCTTTTTTTTCCTCCCTTTCTGATGGTGCTCAAGTGCAAGGGGGAGGGGGTCTCCCCCCAACACGCACTCCAGAGAGCTCTTTTCATTCTGCATTTAAAAGGGAAAGAAGAAAAGGCAAAGCGAACCTGTCTCGCACGTAATCTGCTGCACAAATGCCAGCTCTCAGCAATCGATAGCAAACGCTCCCGGAGGGCTGTTTTCATTTCATAATATTTATTGGGTTGCTTTATTGTCAGAATCATTACAGTTCAATGTACTGCATGGATTTTATGCCAGCTGTGCTTAGTTTGTCTTGTTTTTAGCACTCCACATGCCTTTCTTGGGGCCACGGTCGCACCCAGGTTGGGACTGCTCCTCATGCAGGGTCCCCTATACTACATGGGGCAAGTTACCACCTCTCTTCAGGTCTCTTTTCACCCCAAACCCAGGATAAACCATGGCTTGTTGAGCTAGCTGTAGGCTTCCAGGGTAGAGATGATCTCTGCATGTGCAGCATGTCTCATAAATGAGTCCTGATCTTGGTTGACCCACTGGATGTGAAGCAATCAAATCAACAGAGCCTGAAACCTGAAAGAGCTGCAAAACAGTCACGGGGTAACCGTGAGGGAGTGAGTGATGGGAGAAGGTGGGAATGAGGTTGAAGAAAGCATTACCAGCAGCAGCTGGGGTTAAACATAACCTCTCCTGTGGGCAAGAGTCCTGGCAAAAGGGGCTAGGACGTGAATCGGGCCAGACTAGCCATTTAGTGGAGGAGCAGCTGCACTCCTCATGATGCAGATGCTTTGCAGATACTGGTGCAAACTCAGGGCTTGACTGCATGCCGATTGCCAATGTGTAGACATGACCTAACTGAAGCAGTAAGATGGAAAACACTCCCAGATCCCACTTCTTCCCCACCCCTTCCTTGTTTCACAAGGCTGCCTGGATATTAGGAGGTGAAGAGGAGGAGGCCAAAAGGCTCCCCTGCATCCACATCCCTCCCCCAGAAACAGCCAGACATGGAAGCCAGCACGGGCTCAACACCACAGCAAGAGCCTTGCCCTCCCTGCAGCAGACAAGATGCTGCTTCCCTGGCAGAGAGGGATCTCGGGGCATAACGAATAGTCTCATCATACTTCATGAGTTCACACAGCGAGGAAACCCCTGACACTAGAGGTGGAGTGTCTCCCAGCCATGACAGCTCAGAAAAGGGGCTGCATGCTTGCACACATCCAGTTCAGCTGCTAGCTAGGATTGGTAGCCTTAGGGAAAGCCTTGGTCAAGGCTGCTCCCAGCAACCAGGTCACTGGGAACAAAGTCTCTCCTGGGAATCTCCTGAGGCTGGACTCAGCAGGGACATCAGGAAGAGCAGAGCAGGGTGAGATACCAGAGCTTTCCCCAAGGTGGGAGCTGAAAAGAGAAGCAGCCGATTGCAAAGGGACAACAGCATCCCTCCTGCAGCAGGTGTTTGACGCCCACGCTCTGCAATAACCCATAATTTGGGCTATAAAGGGAGCCCTGGCACTAACTCACAGACATTCAACAAATGCTGGGGGTGAGCTGAGGTTTTCCAGGGCCAAGAGAGGAACACAGTGAGGAACACCTGACTGAGATGCCTGTCCCAGGCACATACATCCCAGCCCAGTGGCTGGGGGGTAGCAGGGACCCCAGGACACAGCTTAGGGCAGCTGCAGTTGTTAACTTCATGATTGTGCATACGCATTGGGAGTTATTATGCCAATGCCCAAGCGGTTTGCTTGCATCTCGCTTTTTTTCAATTACTGTCTGCATGCTGCCTTCCCAATTGCCTGGCGGGCCTTGGCTCACCTGCCTGCTGAGCATAATTTGTGTTTAATGTATGACTCTGGCAAATTTTCTCTTCTCACCCCTCCCTTTTTTTTTTTTATTAAACAAAATAATATTTTTGTTTTACAGCTCACATTTGTAATTAATTCCTAAACTGGTGGCGTCTCAGCAGAGTAGGAGGGGCTGAACAAGGTCTCCTCCGAGAGGCAGATACTTAGCACCTACTGTTAACCTTGTATGCTTACCCATCCGCAGAGACCAGTGGGTCATCTAAGCATGAAGGGCTCCAAGGATGTATTCAGCCCTACCGTACAGAAATACCTACTGTGCCTGTACAAAGCAGTTCAACCAGCCTCTAGCCCAGGACTGCCAAACATCTACAAGCAGAGCAAGCTGTCACAGCACTTCTGATGGGTTCCCCTAAATATACCGCTTCACTCTTCCTTGCCTGGCTTTTCCCTGGGGTTTTGCAGCCCAGCAGGGTCTGGAGACTGGTTTGCACCATCCCTTCCCAGGTTCAACTGATGCAGCAGGTCCCTGGCTCTATCTGTAGGCTGGGAACATGGTCTGGAAAAGCCACTGATAGTTGGAGTCGCAAAGGCTGCTCCCCTCACAGCAGCAGGTCCCAGCACAAGGCAAAGCTTTTAGCCATGGGTGCTGCTAGCATTGCTGAAGAGACCCTGTAAGGCTGAGGACAGTTGCAATGGCAGTGATGCCAGGGCTGTATCACTCTCTGGGCGCATGCAGGCTTCCCAAGCAACAGCTCAGAGATCACAAGGAGGCCAGGGAAGGGTCGCACAAGGTGGGCTGGAAACACATTCTGGGGTTTGTAACAAACTTACTAATTACTGGCAGCAGCTTGGTTCCTCCAGGGCAAGGGTGTATTTACAACCAAAAAGAGTGTTTTATACTCTTTTACATTGGTGGGCGGTAATTACAATCACTTCTCTGTCCTGGAGGGGCTGAAATCTCATCTGGAAGACTGCATTTTTTCCTTGAGGAAGGCAGGCACAACATCCCACCAAGGTTGCACCGAGCAGGGTGGGAGCTGCCGCAAGACAGGCAGCCCTGCACTCCCAAATGCCCGGGTGATGCTCACAGCTGGGCCACTACAGAGGAGCCCTTCACACCTCCAGCCCACCCGGCTAAGCGGGCAGAGCTCAGGAGCATGCACACTGCATTGGAAACTGCCGCTAATTCCTCTACATCTTTGCTACCCACCTGCATCTCTGTCCTCCCCATGGGGCACTGTGATGATAGAGATGCTCTGCTCACAGCCAGGAGAGCTGTTCAAGCACCAGCAGGGCTGGCAGCTGATTTATGCAGAAATTACTATTCAAATCCGCTGCTGTGCATGCTAGCCAGGACACAGCAGGACTATGCTGACCTCCCTCCTTATACCCACAAATACTCTTATGCTTTTAAGAGGGTGCAATAGTCGGGACCCGCAAAACATGGTCACACAGCTTCCCAGAGGAGCAAGGAAAAAAAAAAACCAACACAACTTCCCTTTAAAAAGTAAGTCAAGGAGGGAAACAGCTGCTTCTAATGACCAAATCCATCAAGCTAGCACTGGCCCCGTCACTAACCTCCTAAAAGCTCCTGATCATCAGTGATTATCAAAGCTGGCCGTGTGCATTTTGATCAGGCACAATCAGAGCTGAGTGCAGCTGAGCGAGCCATAAAAGCCTGTGCAGAGCAATTGGTATGGAGCCCTGGCTGGGGGTCAGGCTGGGAGCTGGTTGGCCACGGGCTGAGTTCCTGCCCTTGCCAGCCTGCAAACAAACAGCTTGCTTTGGAGCTGAATGTAAAAGAGGAGAAGTGCTGTGGATGTCCATGGGGCTTCTCTGGCAAGAGACATAAAAAGGTCTTGGCAGATGGCTTTAGGCAGGGGGCTTTGCTGGCACATTGGGATATGTGACCTGCAGGAGGGGATAAAATGCATCACAGGTGATGGGTCTGACCCCACAACACACACACAAACAGGGGCAGGTGAGGCTCAGAATTTCCTTCTCATAACCCACCACCACCACACTGCAGGCAGCTCCCTTTTGCTCAGCCTAAACTGTAGCGTTTTGCTTCCAGTTGTTCTTTTTCTGGTGAAAATGTTTTTTCAATCAGAAAATTTTCCAGAGAAATGTAGGGCCAACTCTCAGTCTAAACTTGCTGGTGCTTTGCGTGAGGCTAAAACTGGTGTGTGTGCAGGGGGATCCCTAGGGCAGTCATGGAGAAAGTATCCCACCCTCTTGATTGCAGTCGCTGCCAGGACAGTATGGGCTGGAAAACATGGCCTGTTTTGGCCACTGGATTATTTGAGGCTAATGAGTTAATTTATTCCATGCTCAAAGCCTTGTCTGTAAAGTCGAGTTAATGCAAGGAATAAAATTCACTTGGAAAAAGAAATATGCAGCCACAGCTCAGTAAAAGTCCTGGCAAGTAGTGTGGCAGCATGAGAATGATTGTCTGGGCATTTACTTAATGCAAACACAAATAAGAACATAGTAATTAGCTGTTTATGAAGAGATTAATACCAGGCAATTAAATAAATGGTTTGAGGTGTGCTGGTTGGAATGAATGTGGCCATTGTGAACTGGGGTCAGTGGCTGCCCAGAAGTTCAGTGTCTGGTTGCAGTGATGAGACACACAGACACTGTTGCTGCTTTGATGCACAATTTCATATTCCTTGTTTTTTGTCCCCCGTTTTGTATGCCAGGTTAGCACCTCTTCTGCTAAGGGAAAGCTCAGGTTTAAAATGGAATCCTGCTCTGGTGCCGGTGTGGAGCTGAGGCCATGAGGAAAATATGATAGATTTGCTTCTCCTTGCAGAGGATTCTTTGCATTTCAGGAGGTGTTTGGTGCAGGTCAGAGGTCTGATTTTCAGCATTTCATCTCATGTCATAAGAGCTTCCAGTTGTGCTAAAGACTGTCTTGTCATTTCAAAATTGTTTCACATCCGCTGTGGTGCTCAGTCTTGGGAGGAGACAAGCAGAGCTGAAATGGCAGGCAAAAGAGAAATGCCAGCAGGATTCGAGCTTTTCACACATTTTCACCACATAGACACCGATGCCGTGTCAGATCAGAGCACTGCAGCTCTAGTTTTCAGCCTCCCTCCCTGTCCCGTGCCAAGCTCTGGACAAGCACTGTCCTTTCTGCAAGCAGGGATTGAGAAAGTTGCCCGAGGTCATGGAAGGAGCCAACAAGGAGGCTATTTCAGCACTATTAGCCCATCCTTCAATTAGTGCATTGTGCATGAGTCCAGGCTGCAAGTGCTCTCAAGTGAGGAAGAAGAAGGGTGTTAGCAATGGGATGGGGAGGCCAGCACAACACACTCAGGGCTGTCACATCCTCTCCACAGTGCCAAGCTCCCTGCCTTTGGGCTGAGCCTGGTGACAGGGACACAGAGTGCCTGCAGGGTTAGCAACGCTTGTAATTAGCAGTAAATGCATTTGACTCCATAGGATTGATTATTTCAGTGTGATTAACAGGACTTGCAGGATGCCTCTGCAGACACAACATCACCTGCTCCCTGCCTGCTCTGAGCAGCGGGTGCCAGGGCAGGGCTAACGGCGCTGTCTCCGCTCTGCTGTGCATCTTGGGCACATGTTGCTTTGTGCAGGTCATCACGCTGGGAGCTATTGCAGGCAGCCGGCAGCCCTGTCCCCCTGCTCTGAGCTGAGCCTGGCACTGCTCGGCCAGGCATGGGGCTAACTGCATCCTTAAAACAGCTGATGAGAGCTCCTACCTCCTCCCAGCAACTGATTCCTGTGCTACACTGTCTGTATCATTGCAAAATGTCCCCTAAAGCCTTACCTAAAACTTCCCGCTGAGTGCCTACAATTGGTTTCGTCTGTGCCTATTGGAGGCAAGCTCTGCTTATTCCAGTCCTCTTTGCAGCTCCCTTTTATGTGGCAGGAGACCTTTCTTGGCCCCCCTTTGCTTCCCCCCTGCTCTGGATTAAGCTTTCTTTATTTTTGCAAGCCTTGCTCAAGGCACGAACCCCCAAAGGAGCCTTCTGCAAGGTCCCGCTCGATGCAGGAGCCAAAGCAGAATATGTTGCAGGAGCGAGATGAGAGGACAATTTCCAGTGGGTGCCACCTCCCCAGCTCCGCAGGAGATGTTCCCAACATGCTGGTTCAGAGCAGAGGGAATGCCAGGACACCTGAGAGGGGTGTCTTAACTTCTGGCATCCTCTCCTTTGCAGTAAAATGCTCAGCGCTCAGCCGCTGATCCAGAGCCATCCTGAAATGTTAGGACTGTCATTAACGTGATTAAAGCTGTAATGAAATGAGATGAAATGAGATGAAATGCATAGACCTGGTCAGCATGCCGCACCAGGCAGCTAGTGATATGTAAAGAGCTTTAAGCCCCTTCTGAAAGAAGTAGATCTTTTTCTTTCTCTCCACATCTCTCTGGCCCCAGGAGGAAGTTGGAGCAGACTGAAATTTCAATCCTGTGTGCACTTACCTCCACTCAGAGCTTCCCAGAGCTGAGTAAACTGTGTCTAGTTGGATAATGGCTGCATTTTTCATGTTGGGTTCCTGTTTTTATCTGTGGATATGGGTTGTCTCCTGTTTAAGGATATTAAAATCACAACAGCACAGTAATATCCCTGTGGGGGTCTCTAATGTACCCTGTCTGGCTCTCACCATTGCTCCTAGACCCATTTTGATGGCAAAGGTTTTAAGTGTGGGTGAACAGGGACAGCCATTATCATTTGGCTCAAAACTGCGGTCTCATTCCTGCATGGCACTTCGAACATTTCGTGGGGAAACGTAGGTCAGTATTTTTCATCATGTTGTCTGGCTGGGGACACATGGGCAGCTTGTGGGGTCCACAGAAGGGATCAAGGCAATGGTTAGGGGGCTTTAATGCACTAGAAATCTGCATCTCTGCTGGAAAATGCATTGGGGAATGTGTAGAGGTCCCCAAATTAAATTTGTTTGAAATGTATTTTTTCAGATTGTGTGGGAAATATATTATTTGATCCGGCCAGGCTGGCTAATGGCAGTGGCAGGACACAGGACATGAACTGCAAGCTTAGAGAGAAAAACTCTCAGAGGCAGCTTCCAGCAGATGTGGCTTTCCCAGGGGTATGCAGGTCTTGGCTGTCCTGCTGTCCCATGTCCTCTGCCTGGCACCTCCTACACATACTGGGATGCTGGAAATAGTGGAGCTGTGAAACCGGCGCCAGCTGCAGAACACCTGAATGTGGCAGCGCCTGCAGCAGCACAGGGGAGCGCTTCCTTCTGCGAGGTGAAGAGGCTGTGGTGGGAAGCGTGCCCTGCCCTTTTGGTACCCACTGATGTGCCATACCACCACAGCCCTGGCTCAGCTGCCCAGTGCCCTGTGCTGATGCACACATCCATGTGAACACCCACAGGTTCCAGACAGGATGATCCAAAGCAAAATTTAGCTTCAGCCAAATCCTTCTGTTGGCATGGATTGAGCTAGTCCCAGCAGTGCAACGGATGGCAGGTGGGCTCTGGATATGGGCCAGGGAGACCTCCAGAGAGGTAAACCTCTGCTGCTGCAAGCTGGGATGTCTGCCTGGTGTCCTCAGGCCACCCCAGAAGACCTCTGGCTGGAGAGCCATGAATGTAGACCTGGCCTGCAAGGAGAGACAACCCACAACACCACATTCCCCTGGTCCCCCCCTTGCAGGGCAGTTTAGGGCAGGCCCTCTCCAACACGTTGCCATCCATTTTCCACTCCTTGAAACTGAGATGGATGTTTCCAAAGCCTGCAGCTTAGTGGCACATCCCTGTCACAAAGGCTTTAACAATGCCCTGCTTGAGGGTTGACACTCTGAAAGTACGTGGCTAGAGTCTGCATCTTTTTGTGCCAGGCTTTACAATCTGACAAGCTGCCATTCCTAATTGCTAATTAATTAAGATTTGCATATGCAGTTTAAATCAGCTGGCTGCAGCCACTGACAGGACCCAGACAGCTGACAAACCTCCTTAATGCACCACAAAAACATCTTGGTTCCTCTGCTCAGTCAGGTGGAGTTATTTCAGACCAGCCATTAGCGGGAGATGTTTCAGACTCACCATGAGATACTATAAATAAAGAATAATTTTCATTAAATTCCGATCCATGGAAATATTTGAGATTTCAGGACTGTTTCCTGTCTTGTACCAAGACAAAAATGTGAGAACTTTTATCTTCTTACAAGCTGATAGTTCCAGGATGGAAGGAAGGTAACCAATGTAGATTGGTTTGATCATTTCAAGTAGTTTCCTGCTAGTCTCAATTTATTTGTTTGTTTGTCTAAATGTATTCCAAAGTTGAGATGGGCCCGTTTGGATTCATCTAAAGCTCTCTGGCTTGAAAATACCTTGGCAGACAGTTTCACTTTAATAGCTATTGTTGCTTTTGCCCCAAAAAAATTCTGAGCTGGGAAAGCTGGGGGTTTTTGTGACTGTTCTGCAAATAGTTTTGGTTTTGCTGAAACAGCGTTCTGGGCAAACACAATGTTTGAAACTCCAGATATGTGGCGTGTAAGTGTATTTTTGTCTGGGGATACAGACATATTTTTATGTCTTTGCTCAATTGTGTTTATTTCAGGCAAGAAAGTGAGGATTTAATATCAATTAGTTGCACAAAACAAGCTGGGAAGTTTCCATTTTGGATGCTATGGCCTGATGGTACTGCTCAATGTCCCACACCCTCATGGCTGTGTCTGAGCCTTTCCCCTGGCTTGTAGTCATGATCCAGGAGGTGCTGGAGCCCCTGACAATCTTGAAAGGCCTAGAAGGAGCCCATTTTCCCAGATGCAGTCCCGTGCCCTGGTCACATCAGCCAGCCCACGTGCAGGCATGGCCGGCATGGGGTCCCTGGAGAACCAGCTCCTTGGCCAGTCAGAAAACCCAGCAAAAGAGATGGAGAGAAGGAGCTGCACTTGGCACAGAGCAGCACCTGGGCAAACCCATCTGGAGATGTTCTTCACCCTTCTTAGGTGCATGCATGGGTGGGAGATGGTCTGTGGCTACAATAAAACATGTGTGTACATTGGGTCCACCTCAAGGGTCCTGTCTAGGATGTTCATGCTATCACACTGGGTCTAGCTGAGTTTATTTGGCTCTGGTGGTCCCTTGCTTAACATTTTTGTGAAGTCCAAGCCTAAATCCAGCTTGATTCCTGTGCCAGCCATGCTTTCTGGGAGCCCTGATTTTTATCTTGTTAAGCAGGGAAAACCCAGAGCAAACATGCACTTTAAAATGTGCTTTTGCCTAGATTGCTGCTTCTGCCCAGGGACCTGGTCGCTGCAGCACTGGAAAAGGTGCTCAGTGACCAGTGTAAGCTGTGTCTGGGCTGGGTGAGCACAGGGGGAATAGCCTGAAGGATTTATTCCTCCAGCTGAGGCTTTCAAAATCATGACAGATTTAGGTAATGCAGCCACGAGCTGAGGCTGGGGTCTGTTCCACAAACTTCTCGTGGTGTTTGATGAGCCTGGGGCTTGTTGGCTGCTTGGTTTTGCCCCTGTGCTACAGGACTACATCAACTAAACTACCCAAAAAAAGCCTCACAGTTGGATGTAGAGCACTTCAAGACTTTTACAAGGCCAAGATAGAAGTTCACCTTCCTACAAAGGTCACTGCAGAGCTAAGGGTGATCTGGAGCAGGGAGGGAAGGATGACGGTACATAGACAAAAGACAGTGATGGGTGGTGCTGGGGTCTGATCTCATGGGGACATCCCAGGCTACAGTCAGTCCTGGGGGCAAACACAGACCCTGGAGCTGCATGCAGAAGAGGTCCTCCTCTTCTGTGACCTGCAGGCAGATGCATTTCTGTGATGCCCAACCTCATGCCTACAGACCACATGGCCAAAAGGCAAATACACCTCTGAACAAAAGAAAAGCCTTATTTCAGCTCTACCATCTTTCATTTCTAGCCTACAAAGTTAAAGTGCCTTTTTTTCTGGGAATTTTCTGACCAGCTCCAGCTGCTTCCTCCATTTGGCTGCAGCCAGCAGTGGGCTTAGAAATACCACGTTTAATTAAAACAATCTTTTATGTTCCAATGCAAGTCTTATTTCCTCTACCTGGTAAGAAATGGCTCTTGCCTCAATGAGCAATCGAAGTCTGAGATTGCTGCGCTGAGCAGAATGGCTGCCACTTTCTGTTAATTAAAGCTCAGTTCAGGGTGCTGCAGCCTGGCCAGCCAGAGAGCAGCCCAGGTTTCTCTCCAGCCTTGCAGGAGCAGCAAAGGGACACGGGTGCTAATGGGATGCAGAAGGACACCTGCCAGCTTGCATCCCATTTTGGTGAATTCCAAACCAAACCATATATACAATTTTTGTTGTTGTTGGGTTTTTTCCTCTGACAAGAGTGCTTTTTGCAACTGTTTGGGGAGCCTGTATGAAAGGGATGGCATTTCCAACTGCATACACTGACTTCATTATCAAGAGTTTTCCTCTTTGATTGCGTTTCCATTCCCACTAGGATTTCTCCCTACCCAATTTCTGCTCTCCCACTGGATACCAGAGACTTTTCTTCTCCGGTGTGCTGCCTGGGAGGTGCTTCTGCCCCAGTGTGTGGGGTTTCTGTGCTGGACTAGGTGCTGCCCTCCAGGTATCTGGGAGCAGTAGCTGGGGATGCAGGGCATTTCCCGGTGTTCAGTGTGAGGAGAGAGAGGGAAGAGTTTCTCCTGGCTGGCAGATGGCTCTACCAGGCCAGCTCTAAACAAGAGTTAAGGCTGAAATTATGGGATCACTAAAAACAAATTTCCAATAGTGGAATAAAGTTACCAAAAGATGAGTACAACACTATGGATTAATAAAACTCTGCTTATCAATAAAGATCTTCTCTCACTGCATAAGCACCTCATTTAGCTTCTTTCTTCTCACATGAAGCTGTAACCTCTATTTTTTAATGTAAGACCTAGTTTCTTTCTATAAAATAGCTATTTCTCTTCACCAGTCTCCAGCAGGAGAAGGTGAAGGTGGAAAGAATCCTTTCATTTGTTTTAACCCCGGGTGAAAATATTCTTGTCCTGCTCTGTTCCCCAGGCATTTGGCAGACCACAAGATGGTAGGATGGTTTACCCTGCTCTTCCCAAAGGTCTCTTGCATACACCTGCACCAGATACCCTCAGCAAGGGATCCCTGGCTCCAGCTCACTACCCTGCCACAGCCCCCTGAAGTCAGCCCTTGTTAACATTTGTGATCAAGTGGTGGGCACAGCTGAGGGTTTTAAAAACCCAGTGGGTGGCTACTAACAGGCACAGGAACTTTTGGCTGAGGAAAGGCAGGGATGCTTATGCAGGCAAACCTGAGGGTATCACTCTCCAGCTGGTGGGTGGGTGGATGGGCACCCCAGGATGCCTCTGGTGTTTGGGGATGATTGCATAGGACCGGGTGGAAACTCAGTTGCACCACAGACTTTGGTGGGTGGTGGATTTGCCACCTTGGTGGCCAGTTCAGCCCCAAAGATGCTCACACCAGGCGGCTGTGAGCGCTGACATGAGCGAGGTGTTTGTGCCTGGTTTGTTTTTTGGCAAAGGCATGGCTTTCTGCCTTGTGCCCTCAGGACCTCAGGGTTTCCTTTCCAGTTTCCAGCCCCAGACCAGTGTCTGTGTGAATGAGAGGTCAGGAGCCAGCCTTCTGCCCTGGGACACACCAAATAACCAGTGCCCAGGTAGTGAGGACTGGCAGAGCTGCTGCCAGGGCTGGCTGCAGGGATCACAGCTGGGCAGCCTTGCAGAGTGCTGCAGTGTCATGCTGAGGCTGGAGTTCTCTTTCCTGACAGCCCCATCTATTCTTACCGAGGGTGTTCAGGCCATGCAAACCGCAGCAGAAGGGGCGAGGAGCTGGTTTCCGGAAATGTTTGCAACATGTGGTCTGTCGCTCCTCTCCAGTGCAAGCATAGAGCAGCTTTTCCAGCAGACAACAACAGCCCCACCAGCAGGTTTAAATCAGCTGGAGTTTCCCGTAACAGCAGCACACCACCCTCCCACCGGCTCTTCATGATCACTCACCTCTTCCCTCCCAGCCGTGGGCTTGGCAGCCTCACCTCCACCTGCTTCATCCCCCAGTACCCCAGAGCTGTTGCCCTGCAAAGCCGCTGTTGAATAGCATGAGCTCCCTGCTTCGCCCTGCAGGACAGTCGGCTGCAGTAAGGCCCCAGGCAATGCCATTCCACCCCGCTGCTCTCAAAGGAGACGATGGAGCAGGGCTGAAGTATCTGGATGCTGTGGGATGGTCCCAGGGAAGCACAGTGGGATTGCTGGACCCAAGACACAGACTCAGGGAAGGGGGTCTAAGAATGTGTCTTGGGGAGTAAATGGGACAGTCTGTCCACTGCAGCAGCCACTTGCATCACTGGCTTTTGCTTCTAGGGCACAAAGATCCTCTCCCATCACTGGAACACAGCACAGAGCAAAGGGAGTTCATTAGCAGCAGTCATTAACAGATAGCCGCAAGGAGCATGCCTTCATCCACAGGATCTTGCAATGTGGAGGTGCCAAGAAGCTGCCTGCCTTGCTCCAGGGATGAAAAATTTCCCAGATTTCACATGGGAGAGAAGGTCTGCAGATCACCAAGGACAGTGGTGCCACCTCCACAGCTCTGGGTATGATCTGCTTACAAGATCATTTCTTCTCATGAGACCCCATGATCATGGTTCAGTGGGACCATGCATGTGGCAGGATGTCCTGCATTTGTCTACCCTGCTCTTTCCCAGAAGTATGTTGAAATCTTCAAGGCTTCTGGTCTTTGTCCCTGAAGAAGTTAGACTCAGTCAGGCTGGGTTTGGGAAGAGCAGGCAGGAGCGTTGCTTTGCCATGTATGTGGGCCAGCAAGGAGCACACCGTAGCTCTGTTACAACCACTCTTGTCATTCCTTCCAGCCTCCATAACTCACCTTTAGGCTGATTTTTTTTTCTGACCATTTTCTAACCAGCTTGGCACACCATTAACCACTTCTCATCCTTGCTATGGTAACCCTTAGTTTTCTGGGCCTGTCAGAGTCCACATACATTTCCATGAGACATGGAGTAACTCAGGGTACCTCCATGCTTCTCCATCTCTTCAAGGGTTAACAGAAGCTTTTCCCTAGAAAAAACAGAGCTTTCTAAGCAGAACTTTCCCTACTAGATTTTTCTGAGCCCAGCCCTGCTGGCAGCACACACATCCCATTCCCTGCAGTATTAAAGCAGCTCTGTACTGCAGACCGTGCAAGGAGCTTCAAGCTGGCACCTCACTAGCAAACTCCATCTGTGCTAGGGAGAAAATGCAGCAGTACCCCAGACGCTGTGCTCCCAATTGCTGCACCTACAGGACCAAGTACAGAGCCGGGTCAGATGTATCTGCATGACAGGCAATAGTAGAGAAACCTTCCAAAATCCTAAATACACCTGAGAGGTCTGTGCTTTTCCCCACTCTCTGGGAATTTTCCCATTTTCTTCCATTCTCTGAAAGTCCTTGAAAGGCTTCTCTATTCCTAAATATTCCTCAGAGGTCCCCTTGCCAAGCACAGACCAGGTCTACCCTATTTAGTGAGCCAGAGCTGTTGTCAGAGCTGACACCACTTAAGATTTACTCCATCCTGTGTGGAAGGAAAGTCCAAACCCTCACATCTGAGTTAATGAAACAGTCTGAGGAGACGATAGTTCCTGGCGCTGAGAGAGCTTGCATTAGTGAGCTGGGGTTACGGAGAGCTCTGATCAATAAATATGTTGCCACGGCTTTTCGGAGCATCCATCACTTGTCAGGAAATGCATTTAGGCTAATACCTGCAGAGGGCATAAACCAGCCATAGGAATTAAAACCTGCCACATGCCAAATGGTAATGCACAATTTAATGATCACAGGATCTGATAAATAAGCAAAACTGTGAAATGAATAAATACACTCTGGCATCAACATCTGCAACCCAACCTGACCATATTTAGAGTCCTGAGATTAACCTGCAAGGTGCTTCTCTGGGCTCATCTGTTTGCGGTACGCAGGCAGCAAAGGCAGCAGCCTGCAGCCCTTTCTCAGGAGATCCCAAAGGACTTTCAGATCCAGTGTTTCTTGTCACCTCAAGCACTGGTATAGACAGGAACCTAGCAAGCTTCCTGTGCAGGGAAGGCTGCAGCAAAGTCAAGACAATGAGCCCTTCTCCATGGCCATCCCGGGCAAAGTGAAACAGGGAGGGACTGAAACTACACCAAAGAAAATTTAAGCTGGACACCAAAAAAGCAGGGAGGAAAGGATCATTCCTGGCTGCCAGAGGGGAGGAGTATGGGGGATTTTAGGAAAAGGCTAGATGCAGGGCAGGCTAAGAAGAGCTAATCCTGGCACTAGAGGCTCTGGAGAGCCTCTCCCCGACCTGTCTGCCTCCCCATCACGTTCATCCTATGCTTCTCTCACCACCACTAGTGCAGCCTGGGGCTTTCACTGCATTGCCTCGGAGCGGGTAGGACCAGGCAGGACTAGAAGGGAGCTAGCACTGAGCAAGAAAGAACCCCTAAAGAGAACAGAATGAGAGAGAGCCACTGCTGAAAGTGTTGCCTCTGTCGTGCTCCAACACCTGTTCAGGGGATGGCTCAGCACAGCGAAGGGAAGATAAGCAGCATGAAATTAAGAAAGAGAAAATTTCAGGTCTGTAGCAAGAAAAAAAACTTCCTGACAAGAAGATTTATGAGTCTGTGGGGAAGTTCCTCCCAGGGAAAGCCTGGGACATTTGAAACTAGATTAAACAGTGAATCTGGAGATGCAGACAGGGAAAACATTTGCGCTGCAGGAGACTTGAGTAGAGGGAGTTTAGTGAGGCACTGCCCAGTGCTAATTTCTTGATCTGTGGTGTTATCTCTTCATGCTCTCTTACCACATCCAGTATCTAACTCTCTCTGGTCCTTGAGATTATGGCAGGGGGGGCTCCACGGCCAGTGTGGATCTCGGATTAATTACCCCTTTCTGTCAGCTTCAAAACCAGCTAAATCTCCTTGACAGCTGCAGCACAGCCCTGTGCTTCCCATGTCAAAGTGCAGCGAGTGGTGCTAACCCCCATGAGATGGCCAACAGCACTTCAGGCAGAACTATTATGGCATGTGCAAGGAGATGAGCTGGAGGGCAGCTGCAGTTTGGACAACCTCCAAGTCCCTAGCCCCTAGTCATCAAGGGGTCATAGAGACAAGTGGCTGCAGCACCACTCGGACTTAGCAAGGCCAAGAAGAATAGGGCCATCCACCCTTTGGTGCTGGGGTTGGGCACTTGTTCCTCAAAGCCACTGAAGGCACCACCTCACTTCAAGCCATGAGACAGACACTGCTGGCTGTCATTCACAGCAATCTGGACCGCCTCCTTCTCCTGGGACTCCCGGTGTCAGGTCCTGTCCTGCAGCTGCCCTGGGCACAACCTGAGGTGAATATGACCATCACAAGGACCAGAGACCTGCATTGAGTGTGCCTCAGCTCTCTGCAGAACCAAGCAAGCACCCCACATCAAGCTGTCTGCAGCCAGTCTCTGCTTTAAGCTTGATCGAGAAAACCCATGCAAAAGACATGGAAGAGGAGACATCAAGCCCACAAGAGCACAGATGCCTGAGCCAAGCTTTTCATGTGGGGAAAGTGTGATAGCACAGGTTCAGCAGTTCAGGCTCTCTAGTGCTTGCGCTGCTACAGATAACAGCTTGCTGCTAGAGCTGAGACCCTGGGGGAGCTCATGATGTGATTCAGCGAAGCAGAAGGTCTCAGGTTTGGCTTTGCAGCCCACCAAAACACTGAAGATGTTCCCTGAGCAGCAGCCTCAGGCCCACATGCAGTCCTGTCCCACTCTTCATGTCCCCCTGCTTGGGCACCACTAGTCATACCATGTCACAGTGAGTCTGTTCATGGACCTGATCCATCTGAAATGAACCTGACACACCCCCCACCCCCAAAAATATGGTTTTTTCAGCCAGATAAATGCTGTTAGTTGGCTCACCATGCAGTCACAAGAGCACTGGCAATGGTGGATGCAAAAGCGGGATTGTGTTTGGCAGGAGGGCAATACATGACGATCCTCTCTCAATTCATGCTGCTGTGCCACTGCTTCCTACAGCTGGCATCGGCATGGTCTTTCAATTGATCTGTGCCCCCTCACTGCCCCTGCAGGGCACTCTGTCATTAAAGACATCTAAGGAACACAAACCTGTTTTTCCTAAAGAGCCCATGAAAATGTTTAGTAGGGTAGAAAAATTCGGAAGAAAAAATCTTGAACCCCACCCACAACACATGCCTTTGAGCTGGGCTCTGCTGGCCAGACTCACTGTTACTCTTTGGTTGCTTGCTTCAGGAAGCGCATGCCTCACTTTGCAAACACCACCACCCCTCCCTCCAAACCCCTACACCCCAACTTTGCAATGTCACCTGCCGTTCTCACAGCAGCCTCTCCCTGATGTGGATGTATCACAAGCACTTTTCTGTCTGATCAGCCCTCCAGTTACCTGCTGCAATCCCCAGGTCAGTCCTGTTGCGGAGGAGTGGGTGGTTAACAGGTCCACACCTTGACGCTCATCAGGGTGCCCGTCTGCTCCATAACCATCCCTACACGGCCTGGGAGGAAAGAGGGGGCAGAAACATGCCTTGCCAAGGTTAAATGTCATCAGCATGACAGCCACGCTCAGATTTCCGGGGGAGATTTGTCTTTTCCCATCCAATTCCACCTAAAATTTAATTTTGACTCTGGGGAGTGTCAGGCTACCCAGAAGAGTAGGATCTCCACCTCTTGGCCTCCTCAGCATTGCTCACCACTGGGAGAGCTGCAAAGGCTGTACTCCCTGTGCATGGCTCTCTGCCAAGTCCCCTTCCAGACTGTGCCACCTACGTGGAATAATTTTTGGAAGCTTCTTCCGACACCATGTAATCAGGCAGCAATATGTAATAGGGAGCTCTCATCCCTAGCTCCTGTGTCATGACAGGTGAGGAATTAGGGAAAATTATAACCCAGCACAGATTCAAATGAGAAAATTGCCCCCTGTCTTTCCAGGACCCTCATCACTGTAAAATGCAGGAGTGCTGCCTCCCCTCCCAGTCTCTGTGTGTAACAGCAGAAGGGAGATGGCTCTGCAGATGCCTTCACCGGCACGGCCCCAAGGCAGGTATACCTGCCACACAGTATAGGATGGGCATTGAGCGTGTGGGTGGCAAAAGCATGGGGCACAGCCATCCCTGATGTGTAGCAGCAGGACAGGAAGGGACAGCCCCAACTCCCCATGCAGCCGGTGGTGCACGGGCGGGCAGTGGCCACGCTGCTGAGATGCCCTCCATCAGGCACACACCTCAAGAGCTGCTGCCCAGGTACATGTGCATGGTGGTGTGCACGCCCCTCTCGCCATGCAACACCAGTATGTCAGCAGTGAAGGAATGAACAAATCTAGAGATATTAATGTCTCGCACAAATGCAGAACAGATGTTCCAGCAAGAACCTGAAAAAAATACATAATTAAGAAATAGATAGAGGAATCCTGTTCCTTTTTACTCTGTTTTTTTCCCTGGAAAGTGCTGTCATGAGCCTGAAGGCCACGCCAGTGGCTCCCTGCAATGTCTCAGCATGGGACGGGTGAAAGATCCAGGATGCACCAATCCCCTTTTGGGATGAGTTATCCAAAAGCCGGACTCTTTTATTTGACATCTGCTGCAAGGGAAGCCAACCCAAGGAAAGGAGGAGCTCTTCTGTTTCACCATCTTGCAATAATTCAGGATAATCGAGGGAAAAAAAACACAAAACAACCCCAAAACCCGAAGGAGCGGGGGGAAGAGAGAACAACTCACAAGAAGAAAAAGAATCAGCCATTCCTAAACACAGCACGGTGGCGCAGCCAAACCAAACAGTAATGATTCATTGACCTGTCTTCACCCTTCATTTTTCCTATAATGAGCAAAGAAACCACAGAAATGTGGAGCCGAGGTCTCTCTCTGCTCCCAAGGAGCAGGGAGGAGGATGTACAAGCTGCCACTGCCCCTTGACGGGTTTATCATGGTCCAGCTCCTGCGTGCTTGACCCAGCCCCACTGCCAGCCTCCTTGCCCATCTCACCTCATCTCAATTCATCCATTGTCCTCTGTACCTTGCTGACCCGGGCTTGCTTTCCCCCACCAACTGCACTGGGGAGGTGGAAACAGGTACCGCAGCCAGGCCTCTGCTCCTGCCTTTGGCAGGGCCAGCTGAACAACAAATATGTGTGGACCCCAGCCAGTTCTGTTCACAGCTCAGCCTGCTGTCACCAAAGCCAGCAGTGGAGCCATCTCTGTGCCAGGCTTGAGCAGCGCTGGCCTGGGAGCAGATGCACACCACATCTGGACATGCCAGCTACACATGGACCACTGGGCAGCACCCCCTAGCCCAAAGCCAAAAAGAAACAGCTGGGGACCCCAGAGAGGGAGGGGGCTGAAGACCACGGCTCAGCTGGCTTGCTGGACATGACAGAGAGCCCAAAAACCATGCATGGACTTATACTCTGCAAACAGCTGCAAAAGCTCGCAGTGCTTTTTCCCCCATCCCAAAGGTTTGGGAGCCCTTGTGCTTCCTGCCTGCAGTGCAGCAAGGGAAGGGGTTGTGTTCTTGCTTCCTCAGCTGCACTGCGCAGAGCCTGCTAGGTTGAGTGGAACAGCTTGAAGAGGCAGCTGGGTACACCCTGAAAAGTGGGGCTGATTCCCCTCTCAACCGTCCTCTCCATCACTGCTGCAAGACAAGAGCCTCTAACAACGGACAGTGGAGAGCAACAGCATCTTCATCCTTACCTGCTGGACCCCAACACAGCCTTGCATTCCAGATGAGCTGCCCGATCCAGCATAGTGGCCATCTATGGCCCAGGGCTTTCAGGAGAGGGGTGTCCCTAAAGCCTTTGGGGTGTTGCCTTCCTCATTTTGCCACTGTATGATGGAGCTGGCAGGGGCAGTCTACCACATCCCTTCGCTGTAGTCTGTAGAGGAAGGACAGTTCAGTGTCCATTAAGATATCTGAGTGCATTCTCACTCACTGATTTGCTATGGGAATTGAGGGGCTCGGACCCCTCTTTAAAGCCATGAGTTGCTTCTCTCATCCTCCTAGGGAGGTTGGTAGCCCCCAGGGCTTGCCAGAAGGTGAGCAGCTCACAGTCAAGTCAAAGCCCAGGGGGTTCCAAGCCAGACATTCAATCCAAGGATGGGAAGGTCCATTTCCCAGCATGGTTTAATCCCAAGGGTGCATCTGGATCCCACCAAATCCCATTGAGGGGGAATCATAACAGCAGTGCAGCAGAGAGCTCCTCTCCACAAAGACATTGTGAGGGATGTGACTATTATCTGAATGTGTTATCAAGGCAGGTTTAATCTAAACCTCCATCCTTGCTCCTAATATCTGCATCACTTCCCACATGGCAACAGACAGCTGGCCTTGCTACCCGGCCATTCAGCAGTCTAGCCCAGGTGTTGACTGAGTCTCACGGGGACCAGTCTTGCCAACTGGCTAACAATGTCCTCTCTTGTTCAAAGCAGCACTCCAGTCACTGCAGCCCTTTGGGGACAGGAAAAAAATTCAATCAGATCCAGCAGCTCAGTAACACTTTGCCTTGGACTTCTGCAGATGAGCAGCAGGGACCAGAGGGAGCACTAAGAAATGCAGGAGAGCTGAAGTGGGGTATTCCTCCTGGTTATATTTCATTTTCATGCTGTCTCCATAGCTTCTTATTTGAGCCAGGGAGAAAAGAGAGAAATCGCTGAAGACAAGCTGCTTTATGAGAGTCTCTGTTCCCATTTTGTGGCCTCTGGGGGTTCTTCCCGCATTGTCCCCAAGCCTCCTAGCAAATGGCTTGGACGTTTGCAGGGGTTGCTTACCTCCTTGGAGTGGAAATACAAACTGTTTGTTCAGCTTCTCAGGGGGCTGGTTATCTTGTTAGATTTGTAAGAGCATTTAATAGGTTGCTTAGCTGTGTGCCCTTGAAATATCTCAGGTAGCATCTTCCAAAAGTACCATCAGCATCATGCTGCGCTCAAGCTAATTATCTCCATCTGTCAGCAGGACAATTGGCTTGGTCCAGTACAGTGCTGACCCAGCCACAGGGCTGCCTTCACGGGCACATCTGTGTCTGCCTGTTTCAAAGCACAGGCAGACATCAGCAGAGCACTTCCTGCTTCCCTCCCCTCCTCCATTCCTTGCTGTGCCCAGATGTGGGGGTAGCAAAACAGCTGCTGTGGAGTCAGGCACCTGTCCAGACCAAGACTTCAAGTCTCTTGTCACAGAGGCTGTAATGCCCAAAACATCCCAGGTTTTCAAGGTCATTCTTGACATCTCTTGGCCATCCCCTCTGCCTTGGACAGAAGCAAAATGTCAGAGTCCCTCAGGGACAGGAGGGAGCTCACAATTGCCCTGCCCTGCAAGACCCATCTTGCAGGCTCCCTATGGGCCATCACAAAAGTTGCTCTTCCTCTCTGCCCTCCCTTGTCCCTACCTTGGTTCTCTCCAGCCTCTTCTAACACCACCCACTGGAGTACTTGCTTAGCTGTCATTAGGCTGTTTCTTGGTCTGCAAAGGCCACCTTCTTGTACCTGACATGTCCCAAGGAAATCCCACCAGACGTCCTCATCCTTGCCACGCTGAGGGCCATGTCCCCTAGCATCTCCCTTGCATTGTGACTGCTCCCAGTCAGAGGAGAGGATGGGAAAGCGGTTTTGCCAAGTTAGACATGGTTGTCCAAGAGGATGCCAAGGCCAAGGGACCGTCACCAAGCCAGGCTCCCTGCTTTCCCTCCCCATAGAAGAGAGATCTGGCAGGGCCATCTCAGCAGCTAGGGAAAGGGAGCAGCTAGGAGACACAATAACCCTGTGGGATGTGGGCAGTCACCCCAGGAGCGATAAATGTCACCAGTGCGAGCAATGTGTCATTGCACCCTTGTTGGCAAGTTCCAGCTCGTTGCACCTCCTGTGTAATTTATAACTGCTTAACAAGGCTGCTGATGGCAAATTAGGCAAACATCAGTAAGCAGGGAATGTGGTCGTCACATTCATCCTGTTAACTGGTGGCTAATTATCTCATTGTGCCTCCCATGTACTAATTGTAAACTGTTTCCCATAGCCTACTAGTATCATTTAAACTTTAGGAGGGATCCAGGCAGCAGATGTATTTTTCCAGTGCTTTTCACGCTTCTGTACGTATTCTCAGGGCTGCAATTGCAGTATTGAGGAGCTGACCTTCCCCACATTTGTTAATGGCACTAGTCATTCAGAGACAAGCTTGTTGCCTTCATACCATGGCCCTTTTGCCCTCTTAGCTTAATCAGAGGGTTAGGGATGTTGCCAGTGCCCCTTTGGAGGATGGAGTAGAATAGCTACAAAGCCAGGTTCTGCGGGCTGGTGACAGAGCTAAGGGGCTCCAGCGTACCACCAGCCACCAAACAGCTGGTGCAGGCAGCAAGGGCCTCTCTGCCCAGTGGGTCACAGGTATGTGCACTTACAGGGAAGGACAAGGCATCTGAATGCCCTGCCTCATGCAAAGCTGCTTGCTTGGGTTCTGGGTACAGGCAGCCTGGGGACACAGGGCTGGAAACATGGCACAGAGCAGAGGAGCAGCAGTTTTCTGTGCCTGGAAGGTGCTAGAAGGGAAGCCACGGAGATATTTCACCCAGCTGCATGTGCTCTGCCCCACACCAAGGAAAAAGTATTGCAAGTACTACATTTAGCCAGAGACATGCAACTGGCCTCTGGGACACTTCAAAATGCAGCTCCAGACAATGCAGCAGGGCCCCACAAGAAGGGCAATACCCCTCAGCCTGCTTTTTCTGCCTCACCCACACTGCCCTCCCCACCACCTCATAGTGCCCATAATGTGTCTGATGATTGAAGGACATTCATGGGCCCCCAGAGTCTGGAAGAGCTGTTTTCTCATCTGGAGCAAGAGTGAGGGTCTCTCCAGGGTGTGCAAATAGTGACATGCTGGGAAGGAAGAAGCTCTGAGAAGAGAGACAGGAGGGAAAGGACTCCTGAAAGCATCCTTGAGCACCAGGGATAATGAAGTGGGCTTCCTGCCAGATTCTCCAGATGTTTAATTAGTACTGTAAGACCCCTGCTCATCTGGCTGATCCCAGCGCAAAAGGCTCCTCGGCTCAGACTCAGCTCAGCTCTGCAATGGGATGGAGGCAGCTGGTGAGTTGCCAGGCTTGGAGCTCTTCCTGCTGGCCTTTCTTCTCCTGCCTGATCTGGGTACCTGATGTCTCTGCCTGCTGGGGAGCAGGGAGACACAAACCACAACATGCAGACCCAAAGAGAGCCACAGCAGGGCTGGACCAAGTCCCTGGGGGGCTCCCATCCCATCCCATCCCATCCCATCCCATCCCATCCCGTCCCGTCCCGTCCCGTCCCGTCCCGTCCCGTCCCATCCCATCCCATCCCATCCCATCCCTGCTCACCACATTCAGTCTGGTTTCCAAAGGATCCATGAGGACCAACAGCACATGGGAAACAGCTCTGTAGGGAAAACCAACACTGGCCTGCAGAGCAATGTGGTAAATCCTGCCAGCCACGGTGCAGCTTGCCATGAAAACTTCTTATCTTTGTGCTCTTGGTTTGCTGCAAGAGTACAAGGATGCATCAGTGCTGGGGGACAACTCATGGCACAGCATGGCCAATCCCAGAGCAGGAAAACAGGCTCAAGCATTGTCAGCTGCAAAGTTACTAACGAAGACTCTGCTGCTGCACAGGCAAAAGTTGATAGCAAGAAAATTAAAAGAAGGCCCTGCATACATTTTCTCCTCAGCTCGCTAGATGTTTTTGCCAGCTGGAGAGCCACTTATTTCCAAAATGACTATGGAAAGATACCTCATGGATCCAGCTGGATACGTCTCTGGATACACGTCTTCTGACAGAGCAGTCATTGCAAGGCAGGCAGGGGTGTCTTCTGTGCTGTGCTACAGTGCAGGACCAGCCAAGTTCAGAAAGGAGAGCAAAAGACCTCTCCTATGGAAAGAGGAGGGGTGGGAAGTGGTGAGGACAGCACTGCAGCTTGAAGAACACCTCCAGGCTCCCCTCCTACCATGGCTCCAGGGTGTCCTTGAAACCAAATTAGCATTTACACAGAATTTCCTTATGTGATGGTGAGATGAAGTTTTTGGCACCAGAGAGGATTTTTGCACAGAGCATTTGATTACCAACCCACAAAAGGAGCCATAACACTTTGCTTCATCCTGCAAGCCAAAGGTACCCGAAATCCACATGTGAAGTGACCATCACATACACGCAGGGACAGCAGTAGTCCACCCTGTCAGTGTTTACTTGAGGAAAGGGAATGACATTGCAATGAGGATGCTCATTAAAAAGAATCTAAATGAGATAAAGAGCCAAAGAGATTAAACGTGTGCGGGCAGATTAAACAGAGACTGTTTTAAAGCTGCCCTTTTGGAGCCTCAGCACAGGCACGCTCCTCTTCGCCAAAAAAGACATTTGAAAGGCCACCCAGGTTAAACAGCAGGGCAAGGGAGGAAAGGGAAACAGTCTTCACACATCAAAGACTTGTCCGAATGAGGGATTAAAAAAGAGCACAGCCTCTGGCAGGTTAAATGTAAATACACAATAAGGCAGCCAAAAAGGAGTGTGAAGATTAATTTGCCATGGCCATAAAAATGAACGGTCCCTTTTTCAGGCACGGGAGCAGTGAGTCTGCAGGACCATGAGAGATGATCAGATGAGGACAGCCTCACAGCAGGATAAAGCAGAGAGCCATTTTTATTCAAACACACAGCAAGCAGGTTCGGAAAGGTTCCCACCCTGGAAGCTTTCTTATAGCCCATCTCAAAACAAACCTGAAGACAAACAGCAAAACAACTCTTAAAGGAAGTGGGGTGGCAGCAGAAGAGCCGCCTGTCTTTCTTCCAAGGTTAGAAATAGGCAAAAATGCCGGGATGCATTGCCAGTTTCTCAGAGGAGGGGAAGAGCCTTGCAAGGCAGCAGCATGGGGACACGCACTGTTCGTGAATGAGCTAGGGAGGGAGGTAGACAGTGAGGTGACATCTTCTGCCTCATGTTTAAGGTAACCTGAATTTAAAAAGCTGCCAAAACATCTGGCAAATCTGCTCAGCAATGAAATGACAAATGAAAAATGGGGTCGATGAACACAATGGAAATAAACTGTTCAGGGCACTGCCAGGCTTGTGAGCTGCATGCTGCTGCTCCACGTAACAGAGCAGCACAGAAGTGGTAGCAGTTGTACAGAAATTCTAGCAAAATATCAAACTTCACCATGCTGCAGTGTAAATCTGTATCCACGGGCAGCACGCACGCTTCTGCTCTCCCAGCTCAGAAAGACCAAATGGAGACGAATCAAGGTCTGGGACAGCTTCTTCACCAAAGGGATTTGAGTCAGGTGGAACTCTGCTGCCTGGAAAAGAGATTATGCAAGGCCAGGGAGAGTAACAGTCTGTAAAGGCACGGAGAAGGCATAGAGGAAATAAATATATTCTTCACTGTCTCTTTAGTACAAGGAGAGGTCAGCAGGTGAACTTGCCATGCTCCAGCAAGCCCAGTGTTTGTGGCAGGCTGAAATATTATTTGGGAGACGGAGCAAGCTTTGCTGGGCATGTGTTGAGCATGGGCTACTGGAGGAGCCCAGGTAGTGGGTTTGTCTCCTCTCCCAGCCAGATCTCTGGTCCAGCTTGTCTCTGATGTGTTCAAAATCAGCCTGGGCCACCTTACAGCAGTGCCTCTCCTTCCTTGCAAGAATAACTGTACCCTGAAGGCCAACGGGCTGCAGCAGGAGATTGGAGCAGGGCCAGTGACTCTGGCAGTCACCTCCTTGCCTTCAAAGGAAAGGAGATGACTGAATTCCCCTCATGGTCCCCCTGCTCACCCTATAGCAAGCAGAATGATAACATTCTGGAAACTCAAAATCCATCCCCTTCTCTGCAGGGATTTCACATTCCATGAGCAAGCGGTATCCTTCATAAATACCTCACCGGCTCCATCCCACACAAACTGGGTGCCCCCTCCCTCCCAACACTGACCCATGCATCACCCAATGTGCTGTAACTGAGACCTGCTGCAGATGCCTGGCACGTACCCCATTTTTTCACCTTCTGCCTGTGAGGCAGAGAAGCCTTTGGGTTTTAGATGTAACGAGCTTATGGTGATGAGCTGGAACAAGATAGCTAGCCAGCGTAGCTAGCCCAAACATTCAATTAAAATGAATGATAATGTAGCTGCTCTTAGTCCCAATGCTGGGCAGCTCACAGCAGCACGGTTGGTGATGTCTGCAATGAAATTTGTGCCCATTTTGCCTAGACTGTAATGTCTAGATCAAAAGAGCTTGTGAAAGAAATTAAATGCAGTGTGGGTAGGTTCCCTGTGCCTGCCTGTTATAAATACACACCACAAATGTTAGCTTTTAGGCTTAAATTCCACCTTCTGAATGAGCTATTATTTCAGCAGAGCCAAGCACCCAGATGAGATTCTTGCTTTTGTATTTTGATGACTAAAGAGTATCTGACATCTTGGGTGCCTCTGATCCAGCCCAGAGCTTTCTTCTGCACCTAATCAACTATGGTCCCCATACCTCAGCCCTAATGTGGAGCAGCAAGAAGCTTCAGGTATTGATCAGTTCTTGCGAAACTTTTATCAAAAACTGGCCAGCATCCTCACAGAGCAGCTGGGGCTTTGTCAGAGCGTCTGTGGTGCTGGAGACATGCAGAGTGTTGTTTGCAGTATGACCAGGCGTAGTGCTTACCCACTTTCCAGGACATCACAGCCCTCCCTGATTAGGGTTCTTCTCTCCCAAATTAGGTGTTAAGGTTGGTGGTAGAAAACCAACAGCCACCCCTGAGATGCTGCTTCTCAGAAGCAGGACACTGCTGATGGGCACTGTCTTGGCTCCAGAATGAAGCATTTCTGGGGTATACCTACCCCCTTTGCAGGACAGGGAGTCCCGAGGAGGCAGGAATGAGAAGCTGTTGCCTATACCAGCCATCTTTCCAAATGTTGCAGCTCCTGGCCTTGCTGAGCTCCATTGCCAATCTGCTGCTGAGGGTCAGCCCTGTGCATTGCTGAGCTCCTTCCATAGTCTCAGTTGTTACCCTATGAGAAGATGCCAGTAGCTGTTACAATCTGTAGAGGAATGATCTGTTTTCAGGAGAGCAATAACAAACTGCATCCCTAAGGAACCAGCTTTCCACCTTGTTTAAGCTCCAGCTTTCTCAGCTTTTTTACCAGGAACTAAATACAACTTTGGCACAGACCAGAGATCATGGCTGGCAGAATCACACCCTGACAGCAGACAATGTCCATGCAGGATGTGCAGGAGATTTCATCTGAACACAAGCTCTTGGTACCATGCTTCAAGGTCATTGGCAGGACAAATAGCTACTCACCAGCTCCTTTGCAGTTGAAATGCAAAAAGGGTCATGGCATGCAACAACAGCCCATCTGTTACGGAAAAGCAGTCCTTGCACACAGGGTGCTGCCAGAGGCTAATATACACCTGCCAACATTGAGAGAAGGACTACGATTGAACAGAGCTGCAGGATCCCATTGGGAATGGGCTTTCCCCAGGAAATCCATGAGATAAGCTGCCATGAGCCACCCTGTGTCGATTTGAGGGGCAACCATGAAGGGTGTTAGAAAAGCACCTGTGGTGGCCTGACCTTGACTGGATGTCAGGTGCACACCAAGCTGCTTTATCACTCCTCTCCTCAGCAGAACAGAGTGGGGACAAAACAAGATGAAAAAAAAAAAACACTTGTGGGTCAAGATAAAGGCAGTTTAATGAAGCAACAGCAAAAGTCACGCATGCGTAAGCAAAGGAAAAGATGTTATTCTCTACTTTCCACCACCAGGCAAAGTTCGGCCACTTCCCAGGAAGCCAGACTTCCATGTGCATAGTGGTTTCTCCAGGAGACAAACCTCATAAGTAACAAATGTCCATCCTTCCTCCTCCTCTCTCTTAGCTTTATGTCTGAGCAGATGCCATATGGTATGGAATATCCCTTTGGCCATGTCCCCTCCCCAGATCCTGCCCACCCCCAGCCTGCCGGTGAGGGGGGAATGTTGGAGGGCTGTGTGTGTGCAGATGCTGTGTGAGCGCTGCTCAGCAGCAGCCAAAACACCGGTGTGTTATCACCGCCTCTCTTGCTACCAGCACGGCACTGTGAGGGCTGCTGGGGGGCTCAGCCAGACCCAACACAGCACCACTGAATCAGAAGCTGAGCCAAAGACACACAGGGAGGCTACAGCAGAACTAGAGCATCCTTTCAACACAGTTATCGAGGCAGTGGTGGCCCTGTTGCAAAGCAGGCACAACAGCAATGAGGAAGGAGAAATACTCGCAGAGCAACGCACAGCAGGCAGGCTGTATATGCATCTGTTACTAATCTCATTAATAGCAAGGTGCCACAAAAAGAAGACCCCCTTCTCGAAACTTTGGGGAGCCAGGCACTGCCCGTGGTGCAGAGGAGAGCCTGTCCCTGCTGGAGGGACTGCCACTTCGCTCCAGATTCAAGTGCTGGGAGTGAGAGCAGGATCCAGCCTTTCAGCCCTTTTAATATCAAAAAGAAACATCTGCTTCTTTGATATTTTTTTTTTTTTTTAAGAAACAAACCTCAGACAACAGACTGAGTGGCTTCTTGAAAATTTGGATTTCTTTCCCCTTTTTTACAAATGGTAATTTCAGGCAGATGAAAGAGGAGTAATGTGACACATTGACTATACAAACTGTGCACAGAGGGAAAGCAGCTGATGCCCAGGAATGCAGGGTGCTTCTCCAAGCCCTCCCCTCCTACTGATACCACGTCACTGCCCTGGGCCTCAGTTTCCCCCAGTGACAAAGGATGCTTGTTTGTGGAAAAGGAGGATCAGGCAAGGATGTCAACTGGCAGTCCCTCCTCCATGCCCCTGCAGTCCTCCAAGGACATTTCACAAGGCAAGGCTTCCTTCTTGGCGTTTTCTTAGCTGCAGGAAAAACCTCCAGCCTCACCCCTTGGCAGGGAGATTTCTCCCTTATCCTGCCCATCAAGTCAGGCAGCTAATCTTAGCAGACACCCTGCTTCTTAGGAGCCAGCGAGTTGCCCACTAATTGACTTTGGCCACCCCATCATGCAGGGATTGGTAGCAGCCTTCCATGTCAGAGGCTGCCATCCCCATGTCCCTGTCCTGCTCCCAGGAGTCACCCACCCTCTGCTACAAAACTGAACATCAGAAACACTGCAGCTTGTTTTCATGTCCTTGGGTTGCTATGTTTTTCCATGGGCTATTTTTATTCTTGCCCTGATCCCAGTCATACTGGGGATTTAATGTTTCAGCCAAAGCAATAAGAAATAAAAAGCAAAGAAAGTGAATTGGGATCCAGAGTATTTCAATAAATTAGAAGGGGAAAAAAATTAAAGGGAAAACAAAAAAAAGAAGACGTAACCCATCACAGAGGAAGCAAAGCAATCAGAGCAAAAGCTGTCAGCTTTGCCAGTTCCCGTTTGTTCACAGATCAAATTCGCTGTCTCTCTTGTCCAAAAGTAACAACTCCTAAGTCTCCCTCATGCTCCCAGTGGAGTTGTTATCCATATTGGAAACAAATCTACTTTGACACTCCTGATGATGTTTTACCCAAATTGCCCTTTGTCAAGCCACCTCTCATGTTTCTCATTTGCACCATGCCATGTCCCCGGGACCAGCTCGGGGCCAAGGTGACCTCAGGCGGTGCTGGCACCAAGATGGGCTCACACTTGCCTGTCCAGCAGCTTCCTCCAAGGCACTAGCCCAGGCTCTCTGCCACTAGGTCCCTCTCCTCACCATCCCCTCTGGCCCTGGGGAAAATCTGGTCCAAGTCAAACTTCATTTGGCAACTAAACCCCAGACCGTGCATTGCTCAGTAGGGAAGTGTCTTGGTGCTGACTTCCAGCTGGCAATGTCTGCTCAAATGTCCTTACCCCTGAAAAGCCCCGATACTCCAAGTCTCCAGGAAAACCTGCCTTTTCCCTGCTGGTCACCAAACAGGGGGAAGAAAGAAAAAAGCTTTGCAAGAAAAAGGATAGACTAAGTCCCTACAGCCCATGCTGGCTGCAAACACCCACATGGAAGCTTCACAGTTAAGCATCTAACTAATTGTTATGGGAGCCCTCCAGGTGGGAGTTTCAGATGGTCCTGTCCTATCTGTGTGCCTGAAAATGCTGATCTCCATCCTGGGTGACAAATCTTATAGTCCATGCTGCAGCAGTGACTGCCCTGTGCAGAGGCAAGACGCTTGTCCGCCACCAACAGGAATGGTTGTGTGCAATGGTCCCCTGTGTGTAGTCAAAATATTTAAGAGTTGTTTTTCAGGTGCCTGCAGTGTCAATGGCACTGATTTATGCATGGGCTGGGGACTTAGGTAGTGTCATGGCCATCCAGATTGTAAGAACTGAGCAAGGGGACATTTTGCAATCTGTCCTGGCCCAGCTGAAGACACAACAGCAAGAACCATTCTGATGGAGACTGCTATCACCACCAGTACCAGCTCTCCTGCCCAGTGGATTGATTTCCCCATGCAAGGTTTATCCTATGCCAATACCCAAGTAAATTAATTTGTTGAGTTGCTTTTTCTTCTTTTAACGTTCTGAGTGTCTGTGCAATGCTTGAGAGACACAGCACTAACAGGGCTTTTCTCCTGCTCATACCTGTGGTCCCATACAGCCCCTCTGGCTGGTTGCCTTTTGGAGATGCTGAACCCATAAACCAGAGCCTTTTTTCTTAATTCTCCTGACCCATGGCAGACCCAGCCTTGCTAACCTGTTGCCCAGCCTGGTCCCTACCGTGGCTCCAAATGTCTCTGAAGCAATGGGGTTTTGATCCAGTCTCTCCAGTCATGATTTGCATCCAGTCTGGTTTCACCAGTGACCTGCAAGGGTGTGGATCACCCCCTCAGTCTCCTAAGGTCTTTGCAGAGATGCACTGAGCCCCACTAAGGCTGAGGCAGAGGGTGTAATGAGAAGAAAAGTAAATCATGAAATGCCAATAATTATCAACATCCCAATTAACTGGCAGTGGTGGCAGCCAGTCACCAGGAGCTGGGGGAGGAGAGCCAGCATCCCAGCAGCATCAGTGCTTTGGTGGGCATGCAGCTGCTTCACCCTGCCCAGACCTGTGTCTGTCTTCCCATCATTGAGGGCAGTCCCGGGAATGCACACAGGGACACCTTCCCCTCCTTTTCCAGGCTCCAAGACAGCATTTCACCACTGTGGTTGCTGGACTGGAGCTGCAGAGACCCATGCGGTATCGTCTGCTTGAGAGCTGCACTCTCCCGAAGGGTTGTTAACAGCCGAGGGATGAGGAGGAAGCAGGGTAGTCAGTTTAATATCATTTTCCATGTTATTATCTCTCAAACTTCTCCCCAGCAATTTGCTCAAGCTCCTTGCCAAACAAGCCCCCGCCCAAATAGGCTTCCATGTCCGCAGGACTCCATTTATAACTGAGATCCCATTTAGCTGATAAGCCAAGGGAATTCAAGGAGGATTTAAGCTAAGCAGTTATCTGTGACCAGTAGCCACAGCGTGCATCACATTAGGTTTATCGGGGACATGGAAAGCAGGGGGACAAGAGAGCAAACAGCCTCCAAAGCAGCTGGCCAGAAACCTGAGGGATGCAATCACTGCTGGCACAAACACATCTCTGGGAGACTTTAGAAGCAGGCAAAGAACAGGGAGCAAACACCTTTCCCTGGGACGTGTTAAAACTCCTGCACACACCAGCATCACTTCTCCTCCCCTCCTCCGGCTTCACACCACCATCTCAGGCATGTATTGCTTGCAACGAATTCACTTGTCTTCCCAGCCAGATATTACAGTCTAACAGATACACTTAACAGGGTTGTGAAATCTGCCATAAATTTTACTGCCCTACATCAATATAATGCCCTGCAAAGTTAATATGGAGATACCTATTTTATAACAAGGACAAATAAAAACATAACCCATTAGCACCCAGCATTAGGAGTTACATCTCTGATGGCCAGATGCTGCAATGAAATGGGTAGAGAATATTAATATGGGTATCTATAAAGCTACGCAAATGTACATACACATATATATACCTATATAAAAAGGAAAGACTACTGGATTTGCTCAGATACTCTGCAGTGTTCAGAGGGCTGTATTTCCACGCCGCAGGAGAGATTGGCTGCAGATCCAAATGCACTTCTCTGCTATTACACCATGTCAATTTTTCATCATCTCAGAAGCCCTTGTCATGGAAAAATGGATAACTTTAAATTGATCCAAGGTCAGAGTTAAACACCTGGACACAAATGCAGTAAGGAGTAAAGAATAAAGAGGAACCAGTTACTTCCCATGCAAACTAATGGCATTGGGGTCAGTCGTTCAGGATGCTGAGTTTGGGAACTCCTCTGGCCTCTCTGGGGGAGTAGGTGGCTCCTGGAAATAAAAATCCCTTTGGCATCTGTGGGCATTTCCATACTGAAGGGTCAGCGGGATGAAGCACTGTGCCCCACAGCTATGCCTGTACTGATGGCCATGGGGTGCAGCTGCCGGGCTAAGCATTCCTGGGACAAAATGGGACTGCTGGCTGCAAACCCGGCAGTGCTGAGCTGAAACCAACCCTTGCAGTCCCTGCCCTTTGCCAGCCCCCAGCCAGGCTCCAGCACATGCTGGCAGCATCCC
Source organism: Falco naumanni (assembly GCF_017639655.2). Taxonomy (NCBI): domain Eukaryota; kingdom Metazoa; phylum Chordata; class Aves; order Falconiformes; family Falconidae; genus Falco; species Falco naumanni. The sequence continues at coordinate 76,093,868 of NC_054080.1, forward strand.
AGCACAACCAGTCTGCATGCCCTCAGCTCCTTTCTGCCCCTTCTCTGGCTGCCCTAGCTACTTGCAGACAAAGATTTTGGCAGCCGCGCTCCTGATTCCTCCACTTCCAGCCCCAGCACATGGCTCTGGTTTCTTTACTGTTCAGCTCAGTTGCGGCTCTTGTGGGTAGACATAATGAGTTTCCACAGAGTCTGTACCAGTCTCTTCCACAGAGGCCAACAGCTGGCCCAACAGCCACCTGTAAGGCACTGGGTAAGAGCTATGGAGCTGTTTGTCATCCCCAGAGAGTGGACAAGGGCAGCCCAGCTTCCCAGTCCACTCATGCTCCTCTCTGTCCATGTATGCCTACAGCATCCCCCACACACACCAGCCAAGTTTTTCAGTCTCCCAAGCATCCAGCGTATCCCAAAGCCATAGGAGCAGCTGGATGAGGAGGTGTCATCTACATCCTCCTCACCACTTCTTCTCACCTATTCCTCGCCCTCTCACCGCCTCCATCCATGTCGCCAGGTACCAGGTCAGCAGCAGGCATGCAGCAAGACCAGTCCCCTTAGCAGCACCAATGTCCTGGATCATTGCATCAATGACCTGAAGAACAACAAGCTCAAGTCCACATTGCCCAAGAATGGCAACTCCAGGCAGGGGCAAGCCAAAACCCCCTGGGCAGTGAGCCCCCATCACCTTCCTCCCTGGTATCCCCCATGCCCCATGTCCAGCTGCCCCTGCCTCATCTCTCCCTACCCTCTCCCTCCAGACAGTCACCTCAGCTTGTCCCTTCAAAACAGTCATTATTATAGATACTGTACTTTTTGGTCCTATTGTAAAGTAGTGAAAGATGTGAAACAAAAGGTATTAAACACAATCAAAGGGTGGAAAGACTGTGTCAACTACACTTGCAGGAGTGATAAGAGATTTTGCCTGTTTTCCGTCCATATGATAGTCTGCACATGGCACAGCCTGGAGAGCATGAAAAGGAAAACAAGCACAAAACAATGCCAGCCCTACCTGTGCCCTGCTCGACAAACATGAAAAGAGAGGTCTTACGATGGGGCAATCCCCCACCAAAAAACTGAGTGATGGATAATGCCAACCTGCAGCCAAATAAAACATTAAAAGCCTCCGATAAGAAAAGGCCAGGAGGAATTAGTTATACATCACCACCACCTGCTGGGTATCACAGGGAGGATCCCCAGCCACTGCCACCCTGCCACGCAAGGTCACCCCAAACCGTGTGTGGGACTCCCCCAAGAGCAGCTGCTCACCTCTCCAGCGGGTATTGCAGGGAGAGCAATCTCCCATCAACAGCCTGAAAGCACTGGGATTTTAAAAGCTTGTGTGAAGCCAGTCCTTTTTGTTACTGCATCAGTGCTAGGCAAAATAACAGACAGCTGGTGGAGGATAGGATTAATAAAGAGTTAAAGAAAGGTAAAATAATTAGGGTCCTGTTCGTGGGGCATATGGAGAATGGGGCTTGTCAGAGCAGCTTGCTCTAATTTTTTGTGGAGATTACGAATTTTGTAGAGAGAGATAATAGCGTTGCTGTAATGTACTTAGGCTCTTGTAAGCCATTTGATCTGCCCCTGCCTGACACTCTGATTAATAAAACAGAGCAACAGCAAATCGACATGGCACACAAGATGTGCGGAAAAGCAGCAAATGAGGACATCCAAATGGGATTAAAGAGGGGGAGCTGCCTTCAAGAGAGCATTTCCTGGGGCGTCCCCAAGTCCCATCCATCACATACGCACATGGGATGAGGGAGGGAAGATGCAACCCTCCTGCGAGCGGGGACTGCGTGGGCTGCACCAACAAGGCAGGCACCCTGGCTGGGGGCAGCAGCTCTGCATAGCATCTGGGTGCTGCCCCAGGGGATGATCACCTCAGCCCCTGGACTGTTAGAGCTGAAAGGCTTTTTGCAAATCTGGGTGTACGTCAGGATCATGCCTGAGCAGAGGCAGACTGTCTTTCTCCAGCCTCAGTGAGAGTCCATCGCCAGGACTGGGGTTCAGAGGATGTGCCAATGTGAGACCTTTCCAGGAAGAGCACAGTGGATCACACCAATAAGCTCTCCATCCCTCTTGTCCCTTCACAAACCCAAATTCTCCCCTCGGAGGATCTCAACCAGCAATTAGAAGCAGCTGCTATTGAAGGTTTACACTAAGGCCTCACTGTTGGGCTGCCCTCCTTCCTCAAAGTTACACAGAGTGTGATAAAGGCATGAGAGATGCTAAAGGGCTATAAGGAGGAATTGGAGACCACTGTGCCGGAGATCTGGGCTGCCCCATCTCACCTCCCCTCTCTTGCTGCTTCACAGCACTGGGCTCAGCCCATCAGCATCCCCAGAGAGCCACCACACTCTGGGAGCCATCTCCACCACTTAGTCATTAGCCCCCAGGTCCTGGTACTGAATTTGCCATGCCACCTCAGGCATCCTCCCCAGACCATTGGGGAAATCCCCAAATCAGGCTCCCTCCCTCCACAGCTCCCACAGCCCCTCTGCTCCTGCCCTTTCCCTCTGGAACAGCCAGGCACTTAGGACAGAAATACTTTTTCAGACAGAAAATGCCAGTTCATCAAAACGCTTCCTAAGAAAAGGTCACTTCAGAGGAATTTCTCTTTCCAAAAACCTTCTGGGGGAAAAAAAAAAGACATGCAATGGTTTGACAATCCTCTTTCAACAGCTTTAAGTGAAAACTAAATCTTCTTCCCTCCCCCCCTACAGGTGCCAAATGACTTTTCATTTGGAAATGGAAGATCATTATCATCTTAAAAAAAAATAGGAAAGGGTGAAATCAAAAGAAAATCTCTGGAAAAAGTTAAAATGAAACACACAGCTGAGCCCAATGCAGCAAGCAGGAGCTGGGCTGCACTCTGCCAGGTTCCCTGGAGTGGCTTTCGTCCCAGCTTGGGGCAGGACAGGACTCCCAAGTCTTAACAAGCATCCTGGGACAGTGGAGCTGATTCTATGCCCCATCCCAGCACGGGCTTTGCAGGACCAGAGGGGTAGCCAAACATCTTTCAACCCATGCTCTTGCCAGGGGCACAGACCCCACAGCTTGTGACAGAGCAGCAGTTTCAATGGCCAAAGGTGGCAATGGGGCCAAGGGACCCCCAGGGGACCTTGTCTCACGGGGGGCGCAGAGCAGCACAGATGTTGAGGTGGGAAGCAGGGGGCTGGTGTTTCTGTTGCAGCCTCTCTGCATGTGCTTGCAGCCCCCCAATATCGTCACCAGCCCTCAGCTGTTACAGTTTAGGCAGCGTGGGGAGTGGGAATGCCAGCAATCAGGCATCCAGAAGGGAATCCAGGCCCAGTTCAATATTGAAAGAAGAAGGGCTTTGAAAGGAGTACGCTCATTTTCCTGTTTTGTCCTTTGCCAAGAAAACCGGGGGGATGGGGGAAGGGGCAAAGGGGTGGGGGGAACAGTGGAAAAAATGTCTTGGCTGGGCCCTCTCTGCCTTTTATCTCATGGGCAGCCTGCCGAGACAGGGTCTTCCCCCTGCTGAGCCCACTGCTAGATCAAATGAAAGGAGAGAAGAGTTATAACTCCACCACCACCGCAGCCCCCTCCCCGCAAGGAAAAGGAAAGGAGGAAAGAGCAAATGGCCCCACAATGCCAACAGTTCTCACCCCAGCTGGATGGCAACCAGTCAGCTCCCTGGCATCCATGAGGGGTCAGGCAATATCCCCCCCAGCTGACAAAGGGAACCTCAGAGAGATCCAGATGTGGTTGTGTGTGTGGAGGGGGGGGTAACACCGTGGAGGGGACAGCACTATTCCATGGCCTTGAAACAAGGGGGAAGGTCACCGGTGGCCCCAGCAAGCATCTCCCCAGGGTCCTGCTGTGCCCATTTCTCCATTGTGCCAGACCTTTTAGACCCAGCTTTGAGCAAACAGCTTAATTAAATGCCTTTATGCCAAGGACTCCCTCTGTGTGTTTGTGTATTTGTGGATTAGCAGTTAATACAGTAAGAGTCTTTATTATAGCTAAATTGATTTCTTCGCCATTTCTTTTTCTTTCTTTCCTTCTGTATTTCCCCCCCTCTTCCCACTCACCAGACTGCCCTCCCTTGTCACAGTGTTTCCCCTGGGGACCCTCACCTTCACTGCCCAATGGTGCTGGTAGGATTGTGATGGGGAGGTGATCATAGCAAGAACCTACTGATGGAGATCTGGGGGACTAATGATGCTGAAGGCATCTTTTTTCAGGGAGGACAGATAAGTGTGTTGTATGAGGGAGAAGAGATCCCTGATGTGTACAGGGTGCTCACCATGGTAGGCATGGTGGGCACAGGCAGGGTGGGGACCCCCAGCCATCCCCAGCCCAGGGACACTGCAATTCCCCAAGCAACAAGGCCACAGGACCCCAGAGGGAAACCCCAGCTCCAGCCCTGCCTGCAGACTGCTGAGGATTGCTTGGCAGGGTCTGTGCAATCCTACCATCTTTTTCTTTCCATTGCAATTCAACTTGCCTACATTATGATCAGTACTGGGTACTTAACGGCTATGACTGCAACAGATCCGCAAGGAATCAACCAGACTTTGCTAGCCCATTGCTCAGTATCCCCAGACAACTCTGAAAACTCACAGAGTTTGGAGCTTCTTGCTGTGGTTAATTAAAAAATATTAGTTAGACTGGTAAAGGCAGTCGTTACTCAAGTTGGGAGCTGGACATTACTCTGAGCCGCCCAGGATGGGCACAGACCTGTGCTGCACTTTCCTTCCTTTTCCTTTTCCTTTTCCTTTTCCTTTTCCTTTTCCTTTTCCTTTTCCTTTTCCTTTTCCTTTTCCTTTTCCTTTTCCTTTTCCTTTTCCTTTTCCTTTTCCTTTTCCTTTTCCTTTTCCTTTTCCTTTTCCTTTTCCTTTTCCTTTTCCTTTTCCTTTTCCTTTTCCTTTTCTTTCCTTCTTTACTGCCTGCCTGCTCCATCTGCCTTCCCTCCTTCTCTTTTTCCTCCCTTCCCTCCCTCTCTCCCTTCCTCCCTCTCACCCCGTGCCCCGTGCCTCTGCTGCAGGTGGGCAGAGCTGCCCTCTCCCCTTCCCATCCCCGGGCAGTGGGAGCCAAAGCCTTAATTAAACTTGGCTGTGAGGAATGTGAATCAAAAGGCTGTTAAAAAAGAAAAGAAACGAGGGTACCTGTGGGATTACACGAGCCAGAAAAATGCAAAGCCGGCTTCCAGCCGCCCATAAAATAGATGCTGTCTCCTTTCCCATTGGCAGGGCTTGGCTGAGCACAAAAAGGCTGGGAAGAGGTTTTTTATGGGAGTTATTTATAGCCTGGATGAATAGCAGTGTGTCTGTCCGTGGGTTTCTGCCTGTTGGCGTGTGCTGAGGTTGGATGGAGCAGAGGGTGTCAACCTTGCCGGGTGTCACAACGTCAAGTTTGGGATGGCACCAGCAAACCTGGATACAACCCCCAGCCCTGGCCAGCCCTTCCTGCAAGGATTGGGGGTGGCATCATAAGAAGAGAAATCAGGGAAAAAAGGATGGGATGGAGCAGCTAAAAGCAGCTGCTTGCCCTGTGTTACCTTGCCCAGTGTCACCACGCACCTGTGTGGGGACAAGCAATGGGTTATCCCAGCCCAAGAGCCACCATGCCTGTACCACCTATGGGATATCCACTGTCCTCTCCTCCCTAACATCGTCACTCTTGGCCTGGCCACTTTTCCTCTCTTCCCCCGTTTGATGGAGGTGTCTGAGAAGCCTTTCCCTGCATTTGCACCAGAAGCTGATGCAAAGATTCACCTCTTTGTGAACAAAACCAGTTTAAAATCATCACCAAACTCCAAGTGAAGCTCAAAAGTTGGCACTTCAAGGAGTACATTCATTAAATAAAGGGGGGGTGGGCAGTGAAAAAGAAAGGAGAGAGAGGAGGGGAAAGAAAAAAAAGATTACCTTGCTGAATTAATCAGGCTTCACTGTAATGTTCAGCCTCAGATTTTATTTCCTGTAATAAGCCCATTAATACGGGTGTCTATAGCAGGGGGCTTTTAGCAGCAGGCACCATTAGTGTAACGAGGAAGGGCTAATAGAGTTTTATTGGAATTTTTACTCCGACATCACAGCCTTTTAAAACAGCTGTCTCAATAGGCATTATTATTCTGATTAACATTTAGACAGCACAAATCATAGTGATGCCCTTGGTGTCCCGCAGGTTCTATCATAATCATTCCAAGTCCCCATAGTGTCAGCTAGTCCTTTGGGGGGGGGGTGGTGTGGTGTTGAATTTTAGACCCCAACAGAGGCTGAGTTATTTCTTTTCTCCCATGCCAATGTATCGGCTACTTCTGAGGGGGCTTGCCAGGCTGCAGTGGAGTGGGGTCCTGCTGTTACCGAAGTGCAGCAGAAGCAGCTGGAACCAGCTGGATGCTTTTTGAGCATCTCTGATCCCCCAGGGAATTTGAAAGCAGAATCGCAAGGGTTAAAATGCAAGTTGGCATCCTGGATACCCATTCTGGCTTCACTCTCACTCTGTCTCTTGCCTACATGAGAACTTAATTTTTAATTTAAAAAACTAAATTAAATTTTATTTAAATATATTTTTCATTGTGTGACTTAAATATTGCAACAGCAGTTTGGGTGCGGAGACCCAGTGGTTTGCGGGGCTGCATTTTTTTGGGGCAGCAGCCAGCCCCAGGGCTGGAAAAGGTTTTCCTTGTATCCGCAAGACCCGTGCCAGGTGGAATGGAGCCAGGTCCAAGATGGTGGCACCACGAGTGTGTAACACTGGGAGTGTCACACCAGTCCTTGTACAGCCCAAAAGCATGTGCAGGGCTGGCATGGGGGCTCCTACTGCCTGGTCAGCCAAGATGGACGGGGTCTGGCCTCTGTGTTATTGATTCTATTCCAGCCATGGGGAAACTGAGGCACAAGGCAGGGCAGCAACTTGCTCACAGGGACAGCACAGGCAGCACAGGAGTCCTGCTTCCCAGACCAGGCACATAACCAGGAGGGAGTCGACAAGTTGCAATGACCTACAGACAACTGCAAGCAAAATAAGTGAGGAATTAAACACCAAAAGCAAGTAGGCTGCAAATACATTTTTGGCTTTTATCTGTCACATTTTGTTTCATGGGGGTAATTTATGAGGACGTTTTATTGCAATTGAGCGTGGCAGCATGCGCGGGGAGCAGCAGCTGGCTTGTCCCAGCTCCGGCCATACCCTGCAGGGCTTAAACCACCCTGGGTGCACTGAAGCAGGTTGTTTGCTCGGAGCAGGGCAAGGGAGTCTGAGAGCACCAGCTGGGATGGAGACCTACCAATTACCTTCCCATTAGCATCTAATTAGAATCTCTCCAACCTCTTCTGCTCTCTCAAGGGCTCTACCTCTGCCAGGAGTCATCTCATGCCCAGGTGCACCCTGAGGGGTGACTTTCCACCCCAGATCCATACTGGTACTGTGACATCTCCCTGCTCCCAAGGCTTTGTTACTGACTCCTCAGCAACACTGAATATAATTAGCAAAAATTTATAGCTTCCTTCTCTGGAACATCAGGACGAAGGGGGATCCCTCCTTCCCGGTGGCTGTGGGGCAGGCACAGATGTTTGTGAGCTCTCACAGCTGGCTCCAGCAGCAGAGGGGTGCCAGGCACAGCTGGGATGCCTGATCTCAGACATGCCAGCAGCCAGCTGGATTTCACACCAATCCTGGGTGCTGCAAGGCCTCCTGCCATAACTCAGCATCTCCCCCACTGGTGGGTAACCCCCTTTTGTGATCGAATGTGTCCAGTTGTTCCTAGCTCAGACCAGCCCCTTGCCCTCTCATTAACACCTGCTCCCTCCCTTCCCAACTAGTAGTGTTCGAGGTGAATCCAGCAGGAATCTGGACCCTTCTGGGACTCCTCTTGCTTTAAACAGAGGTCACCAACTCTGGGATGAGGTCCCAGGGTGGGAGAAAGGCTCAAAACCACATGCAATGGCAGGTCCCCATTGCTGACAGCTGAGGCCCAAAGTACCTCCTGAATGCTGGGCATGCAGGAAATTTGGGGGGAGCTGGGGGAGTCCACTCCTTAGTGACCACGTGGATGCTGCAATGTGACGGTATTTAATTACCTGCATGTCTCAGATGATTAACAAACTAAATTGCACCCCTGGTGCTGCTGTTCAATGCAGGGCCCGTGGTGCTCTGCAGCTGGTAGGCAGCATCCAGGCATCCCATTGTGTCCACCTGGGACAGCAGCCCTCCCACAACACGTTGTCCCCTTAGGGCTCTGAAAATGCCTTGCAAGGAGGTCCCAGTAACCATCACCAGAAGAAAAAAAACACCAGCTGGCTGACGAATGGGCAAGTCACCTCCAAAATGGACTGCTGGCCCTTTGGAAAGTCCCTGCCAAGGCAGCTGTCAAGCCTGGGGGAAACGCTCCATGTGGCCCAGGACAAGCTGGGTGCTTGCTGCACCAGAGGCTGATCCCATGCTCCTGTGTGTCTGTCTAAGCCAAGATCTAAAAGGGGCTTGCATTTTGTTTCTCATTCTCCTGGCATAGCAGATCTCCCCACAGCATGGAGCCGCCTGCTGCAGGGCACCAGGGTGTTTAGCATCTGCTTAAAATTTTTAATTGTTTTCATGTTAAGTGCCTGATGGTATCTTTTAGATAGAAACAGGAGGGATTTAACCTTCCCTCCCTCCCTCCCTGTTCCCCTCCTTCCTTCCTCTCTCCCTCTTCCTCCATTTCTTCCTTTCTTTCATCTTTCCTTCCTTTCTTCCTCTCTTCCTCCCTGCCATTCTTCCTCTCTTCCTCCCTGCCATTCTCCCTTGCTTCCTCCCTCCCTTCTCTTCTTCCTCCCTAAAAATTTACTAATTTCTTCCTTACCTCATTCCTAAAAGCCCCATTCAGTCACCAGCAACAGCAGCAGGCAAGGAGAAACTCAATGATAAGGGCAAAAACAACAGTAAAACTGGAATGAAATGACAGCCATAAACCCAGTACCAGGAGGGACAGTAAAACTGCAGTTTGGCAGGAGCCAGCAGGCCTGCACTAATGCTTTTTTTTCTGATTAAAACACTCTGGTCACAGATTAACTTCCTTTGCTCAATATTTATTGTCTCACCTGTGCTGGAAGGCAGGGAGGAGAGGAAGAGAGGTAGGCAGGATTGGGGACTCGGGATCTGAAGCCAGCCTTTGGCATCTGCCTAGGACACAGATGCATAACCAAAGGTGATGAATGTGCCTCCAGCAGTTATCCTCCAAGGGTCTCTGTGCACCCCGGCCGTATCTCGGAGTAGCATCCCAAGACTTACGTGCGGTTGCAGAAGGGGTCAATGTCAGAGCTGGAGATGCTCTGAGACTCAAACATGCAGGAGAGGGGAGTGATGATGGAGACAGGCACTGCTACAACCCAGGAGAGCACACTGGTTTGTCTCAGTCCAGCCATAGCCCCAGCAGCTCTGGTAGCAAGTAGCACTTGGTAGACTGACTCATTTGTTTCAGTGGCATCAGAAAATACGATAGAAATGAGACTAAATTCCTGGTCGTCCTCCCTCAGGCATCTGTACATGCCCACAATCACCCTTCTGGGCTTATCCCTTGCTCCCTGCTGAGTGCAGGATGAGTTGGCCCAGCAAAGAAGCACTGTGGCCCTTTCCTAACCCCTCACAGCCCTATTAATGTGCCACAGAGGGAGCAAACACCTCCGTGGGACCTCCATGCATTTTCAATGCATTAATTCCATTCTTGAGCTTCGCCTCTGCTCCCGTCACTCCCCCCGTTGCCTGCCTTTCTCATCCTTCCAGCTCGGGAAAGGGATTGCAAAGGATATATTTGCGCTAATGCTGGGGGACAGGGACTCAGGACAAGGGTGACCCCACCACAGGGACACTTTTCCCAGGATCTCCGACAGCTTCCTTGCAGAAGTGAAATGGCATCAAGATACATCCCTACAGGGAATCCCAGTGGGCCTAAGATTCTCTTTGATGCTCCCAGGACAGGAGTAACAGCTGGATATCCCACAGCCCCTCCACTCCACCACCCCGCACCCAGCTAGACTTTTTTTAATCTCCTCACCATAAATAACTTTCTGATTCCAACTGGACTGTAACCACCGAAATATAAAAGGCTTCTGGGCTTTACAGCCCACCAGCAATGGTTCCTATGAATTGCGATGCCTTTGTATCCCCAGCAGCTCCATTTGCAGCAGCCCAGTGCCTCCCCATGCCATGGGAAAGGCTCATTGCTCCCCTCCAGCCCTTCACACCCCCTCGCACGAGATGGATCTGTCATGAGGAAGCATGGGCTCAGCATAGCCCAGGTCCAGCTCTCACACCTAGCTGCATCTCCTGCTCTTCCTCCACTGGCTGCTGACTTCCACCCTGAACATTGCAGATATTTTTTTCTGAATGGGAAATTTTATTTTTTATTTATTTAAAAAAAAAAAAAAATAATTCTCAGGTTGTCTCTGAGCTAATTTAGCAGCAGCTAAACTCCAGCAACCGCTACCTGCTGGGGAGGGCATCCCAGCATGGGTACTAGAACTCCTCGGCACGCGCTGCCTCCCCAGCCTCCATCCTAAATCACAACACAACAAACAAGCTGTTCATTAGGCACTGTTTAATTAAGCAATATGGATCCTGCCTCAATATTTACAATCCCACTTGCTCTGATTTATTAGAGAGAGAGTCTCGTTTTTAAAGACGGTGACTGTAAAGTTTAATACTGCTTGACTTACTGCTAGTTTCATTTACGGCCCCGGGCCAAGGCGCTGCAGCCCAGCCTGGGAGCCGGTGGGCTATTAAATCAGAGCTAACTGCGCATGCAGGGAGATGACTAGCTTCGTTACAACCGGTTCAGCGGCTAATTACCCCAATCTGGATTCCCACATTTAAGCCAATTTGTTGCCGCTTTTCCGTGGCCCTGGGGAAGAACAGGGAAGTTCATGAGGTTGGCACAAAGGCACTTGTTGCAATGAGAAGCGATGGGGGCTGCAACAGGGATGGTCGCAAAGCCCAGGAAGACAGTTTGCCCCAGGAGGGAACAAATCAGTTTGCAAGAGGCCAGACTCTAAGCTGGGCACCCACCACAACACCTGGGAGAACACAGTATACAACGATGCCTCAAGGGTCACCCCAAGACCCACCACTCCCTCCCCAATACCCTTGGGCACCCAGGCAGCCCCGAGGGCTGGGTGGTGCGATGGTTTTGGGGCTCTGGGACAGGGCAATCAGGGAGGAGGGTGGAGCTATCATGCAGGAGGGCCACATCCAGCCTGGCTCTGAGCCTCACACTGGCCAGGCCCTTCTCCCTGCCCCAGCGCCGCGGGTAGGGATGGCGGAGCAGTGTATGGGGCGGGGGGGGGCACAGCCCTCCCCACAGATTGTCATCTTGCAGGTAGAGGGAGAGCATTTCTCCCTTCACAAGATATTTCTAGTCCCCAGGATCCCATCATGGACTTGATGAGGAAAAGGGCCTCATTAAGGAGTTATGAGAATGGCTCTTTAGTGACAGATAAAAACTGCAAAGCTGTGGTGGCAGATGGCGCTGGACACTCCCCACATCAGCTGCAGGGCATCACTGTCCTGGACCAACCCCTGCACAGCCCTGGGGGAGCTTCCCTAGGGGAAAGGGCTGCAGCGGTATAGGGAGCACAGCATCCCTCAACTCAGCCCAGGGACCGGGCTGCTGCTGTCCCACACCACGGGTGGGCACAGGGAAGGGGAAAGGTGGCAGCAGCACCATGAGCAGAGGCTGGTCCCCCTGGCAGCCCCCGGTCTAACACTGAACCAGCCCCTGGCTGCATCCTGGCAGTCCTGCACAGCAGCCCCAGTACCTGCAGCAGGCAGGACGAGGGCTGCAGCCCAGCAGCCCCTGGCAGAGAGGAGGAAGAGAAGCAGCTCCAGTGCTGAGCATCCCAGCCAGCAGCCTCCATACAGCAAGTTTGCCAGGCCTCAGCCCTCTCCCAGGAGCTGGCCAAGCCTCGAGCAGCACCAATTCCTCACGGCTTCCCACCCCTCCCCGAGCCCAGTGCTGAGGCAGGCTCAGAGCTCCCCCCAGGGAGGAAGAGCCGGCAACGCAGACACGGGGACAGCAGCAAGCAGCACGGGGCTGCGGGCACATCTCCTGTAGCCCCCAGTATTACCATCCCTCCCCAGCAGAGACCCCAAGCCTCCCACCCAGGGCCGGAAGCCACGAGGGCACAAGCAGAGGCACTTTGCTTCCAGGTTTTATTGGTCAGAGGCACTGTGGCAGGCAGTACTTCCAGTTTCACCAGTAAGACTGGACTTGTAAGGAGGGTAAGCCCTTTAGTGGTAGTAGGAACATGATGCGGAGGCATAAGACACAGCCTGGGACAGGGAAGGAGGCGGAAGGAACAGCACCACCTGCATGAGGATGCCACAGGATTAGGACTGGGGTACCTGAACAGGCAAAACCAGCCTCCAAGCTGGGCCAGGCCACAACACGGCTCTGGAGAAGCTTGGAGGTCAGAGGCTTCACAAGTGACATGAGTTCCCAGGCCTCAGCTCTCACCACCCACAGCTGACTCCTTTCCCTGGCCTCACCAAGTACAGCTGAGGGCTGGCTCTGCTGCTCCCCATCACGACATCTCCTTGGCCCTCTGCTTGTAGTGCACCTCAGGGAGGCTCCTCAGGCGCTCAGCTGCCTGCAGGGCACACCACAAGGAGCAGCCAGTCCCAGGGATAGTCCTGGCACAGGACCCCCTGGCTCACCACAATTTCCCCCAATCTGCACCCACCTGCTCAGGGGTGAGGTCTCGCTGTGCCTGTGCCAGCATCTCGTAGCCCACCATGAACTTGCGGATGGTTGCCGAGCGGAGCAGTGGTGGGTAGTAGTGGGCATGGAGTTGCCAGTGCCTGCAGTCCTCCTCCAGGAAGGAACCCGTGGGGGCACCTGCCAGGGTGCAGCTACTGCATGAGCCCTGGGGAGGGGATGGGGATGCGGACGACAGGGTTGCGGGGGTCCCTCAGCCATGCCACTCACCGTGCCAGCCCATGGAGTATGGGAAGGAAACTTCAAAGAGGTTGTCGTACTTGATGAGCAGCCTCTGCATGATGGAAGCCAGGCCTGCAGGGGAGTCGCAGGGAGCTGGACCTCAAGCTGGCCAGCCCTCTCCAAGGGCAGGCAGCACACCAAGCCAGGGAGGGAGGTCCCCCTCAGCACCCCTCCCTGGGTGAACATTGGTGACAGGCAGGAGGGATGCACTTGGCAGATCCCCCGCTCCCCACCCATGCAGACAGCCTCAGAAACACAGCAGGAGGAGCCCCCATTCTTCACCAGCCAGCACTCCAAAAGTATGAAGCACCACGGGCTTCATCACCCCAAAAAGGACACCAGTCCCCCCACGAGTGCTGCCTGTGTCACGACAGCCAGCTCTTGTCCTGGCACAACAGGAGTGCCAGTCCCCCTCCAAGCTGAGGGTGGTAGCCCCGCACCCCAAGGGGACACAGACCCTCCAGCCAGGCTGCTGCAGGGCAGCATGCTAACAAAGGGGTTAGCATCCCAGGGGATGTGGGACAGGGGCCGACGAGGTGCAAAGCCACTCACTGTCCCTCTCGCCCTCCCAGAGGTCCTGGAGGCGGCAGACATGGCGGCGAGGTAGCAGCAGAGTCTGGTAGGGCCAGGTGGCCCAGTATGGCACCACGACCAGCCAGTCCGCATTCTCCACCACCAGCCGCTCCTGCAGGACAACACACTCGGTGGGGACACACGCAGCCTCAGCGTCCTGGGGATGGGCGCTCCCAAGGGCCTTGTTCTTGGGGGGCCTGGGGGGCCCACCCCAGCACATATCCAGCTCCCAGGGAGAGAATATGGACCACCGTCATGTCCTCACCTTTCGGCGAGCCTCCTGCTCGGCGTACTCCAGCAGCATGGGGACACCGTGCTGGCTCAGGTGCTGCCGCTGGGTCCGATCCTCCAGGCACGCCTCATTTGGGAGGAAGCTGCTGGCCCACACCTGGGGGGGACATGGGGGCGCAGGCCTGGGTACCCCGCATTTGCAGGGGTGCCCCAGACACCCTGCCCATCTGCAGGTCCGTGCTGCCACCAGGTGGAGAGTCTGACATCTGGCAGCTACAAGGGACAGTCCCCAGGAGAGGAGACGGGACAGGCATAGGGGTATTCTTGCTGCAAAAAGCTTTGGGACTGGGGTGGGGGGATTCTCGTTCACATCCTCCCCCAAGTCCGTTGTAAGGTCACCCACAGGGACTCGTGTCATGGGTGGGACAGCCTCACCTGGCAGTGGGGGTGCGGGTTGGAGCAGCCCATCATCGCTCCCTTGTTCTCGAAGATCTGCAGAGGAAGAGGTGCAGCCAGCAGGTCCCAACCCCAGGGTCCTCACTGCAGGCTGCCACAGTGTCCCCAGCACACCAGGAAAGCAACCCGCAAGACAGCAGGGCCTCACACCCGCCTGGACAGGCTCAGGTGGCCAAGGGACCTGCACGCAACTGGAATGGTCCCAACCCCAGATGCTGCCAGAGCACTCAGCCCTGGACCCCCACCTCGACCCAAGCCCCCCAGGGCAGAGAGAGAAGGGCAGCCCCCACCAGCCTCAGACCTGCACCCAGGGGTAGGAGGCACCCAGCTCGGCCGCCAGCTCTGCCCACTTGTCGATGACAGCCCGGATCTCTACCAGGGACATGAGGGGCAGCGTCAGGTCCGACCAGGGGTGGAAGCACATCACCTTGCTGCAGAGGAAGCAGACACGGTTGGGACTTATGGAGTGTCTCTGGAGAACCTCATGGTCCTGCTGGGCGCAGTGGAACAGGACTGGATGAGCCCCCCAGAATAAAGGAGGTGTGCACTGAACAGGCACCAAAAGGAGGGGAGCAGGCTCAGGACAGCTTTACCCCATGGGTCCTGGATGACATCACAGCCTGGACCCCCTGAAGCCATGGAGGTACTTACCACACACCCCGGGCTGCTGCAGCTCGAAACAAAGGGTGATCACTGTCACCTGGGGAAGGACACAGAGCGGGGAAGGAGAAGGCGCTGGGAGAGCACCCATGCCTCTCCAGGCCACCCTGCTGCCTGCCCAGGATCTGAGCCTGGGGGTCCCCGGCAGCCTGCTCTCCCCCTAGATGTTACCAGGCTCCGGAGCATCAGGCTGCAGCGCAGGGAAGTCATTTGGGAAGACAAAGGTGCCCTCGTACTGGGGGTTCACCTGCCGGGGCGAGAGACAGGCTCAGGGTGGGGATGGGGTGGCGGGGGGAGCCCAGACGCCTGGGCCCTTGGTGGTACCTCGCCGTTGGCCCGGGTGGCCCCGGGGCAGAGGGGGTTGTTGGGGTCCCAGCGGGGCACATCCTCGTGGGGCGGCTTCTCCAGCTGCCCCTGCCAGGGGCGCTTCACCCGGTGGGCCGACACCAGCACCCAGTCATCCCGCAGCGGGTTGTAACGAGCGTGCTGGTGCTCTGCCGGGAGAAAGGAGAGGGGCGTCAGGGCGGGAAGAATGCGGGGCGCAGACCCCCCGCAGGCCGGGCACCCCCGCCCACCACGCCCCCCATCCGCGGGTAACCCTAAAGGGGGTCTGCGCTCCACTGTATGCCCCCCCGAGCTTCACCCCTTCCTCCCCGTCTCAGTTCGGGGGGTGGGGGTGGGGTCCCCGCTACCACCCACCCACCGACCGTCCCCTTGGCAGGAAGGGTCCCCGCAGCCCCCCTCCCCAGGGCCGGGCTGTGCGCTGCCGGGGGTCCGGGGGAGGCAGCCCCAGCCGTACCGCTGGCGCGGAAGCGGCCGCCCCCCTCCTCTGCCCCCTCCGGCGGCGGCTCCATGCCGCCCCGCTCCCGGCAGCCCCGGCGGCACCGCCCCGCCGGCCCGGCCCCTTGTGCCGCCGCTCCGCTCCGCCCCGCCGCGCCGGCGCAGGGCTGCCCGCGGCCGGGCATGGCGTGGCCGTGGCGGGGGCGGTCCCGCTCCCCGTCGCGCTGGCGGCGGGGCGGAGCGGCGGCGGCGGCGGGCGGCATGGGGACGGCGAGGCGGCGGGCGCTGCGGGCCGGGCTGGCGCTGGGCGCGCTGGTGCTGGTGCTGCAGGGGCTGCGGGGCTGGCTGGCCTCCAAACGGTACGAGTTCACCCCCGCCGAGATCGCCCAGCTCGCCCGGCACCACGCGGGTACGCGCCGCCCGTGGGGACGGGGCCCACCGGCCGTGGGGGTGGGAGGGAGCGGGACCGAGGGGGGATGGGAACGGGGAGCGAGAAACGGGACCGGGGCGGGGGAGCGGCGCAGCGGCCTGGGCTGGGGAGGGGACCCTTAGCGGGGACCGGGGAGGCTCCGGTACAGGGCGGCCGGGATCAGGGGGGCAGCGAGGCTGGCGTCAGGGAGGGGCCGGGGGACTGGCACCGGGGCAGCAGGACCGGTATCGGGAAGGGATTAGTACCGGGGAGCTGGGACGGCGGGAGTGGGGGAAGTGGGGTGGGGAAGAAGGGCACTGGAGTGAAGCGGGGGTGGCGACCGGGGCAGCAGCATCACCGGCCCCGGCTGGGGCCGCACCCGGGGTCGAAGCGTCTCTCGGTGCCGGGGCTGGGCCAGGTCAGGGGACTGTGCCCCGCGATGGGTCAGGGGCAGCACCGACCCCCACCTAGGGCTGGAGGGGAGGGCTGGCTCCGCAGAGCACAGGGTGTACGGTCGCAGCAGAGGGGCTGCACGTCACCAGGGGAGGGTCACTGTCACCTTGCGTGGGTCCCCCATGTCACCCACACCAGGGGTGGGCAGTAGGACGGGACCCTCGGTGCTGCACGTCCTCCGTCACCGGCAGGGGAGGCAGCGGAGCCGGGTCAGCGGCCACAGGGTCTGAAGGCGGGAGAGAGCAGACACCTTCCCTAGGCAGACCCCTCTGCGGGTGTGCTGGGACCCTGTGGCTGTGGAGGGGATTTGGGGGTGGGGTGCAGGCAGAGCTTGCTCCATGACAGGGACTCACGGCGACCCCGGGTGCTGCAGGGCTGGACCATGAGCTGGCTTTCTCCAAGATCATTGTGGAGCTACGGAAGAAGCACCCAGGCCACATCTTGCCAGATGAAGACCTGCAGTGGGTGTTTGTGAATGCGGGCGGGTGGATGGGCTCCATGTGCCTCCTGCATGCTTCGCTCACTGAGTACGTGCTGCTCTTCGGGACAGCTGTCGATACTGGGGGCCACTCAGGTAAGCAGGAGGACAACGCTGGCAGGCAGGGGGTTCCTTTGAGCTCTTTCAACTCCACTTTTTCAGGTCTGACTGCCCTAACTGTGGTGTGCCCGGGGCAGGTAGCCCACTGCTCTGCTTTTATGGTGTGCATGATGCTGGAAAACACCCTCTGCTGGGGCCCAGCCCCCATGGTGTCCTGCAGCATCTGCAGGTCCCTGTGCGGTGTGTGCCATGCTGTGTGGCCAGGACTGTGTGCATCCAGCTGGCAGGCAGCAGTAGGTGTCGCATCTCACGGTGCTTCAACAGGGAGCAAGTGCTAAACACACTGGAAATGACATGTCGGGCTTAGGGACATCGAGCAGCCCAGGCTGGTGCTATATGGCCAGTCACACAGGCAGCCTGGGTACCAGACCTGCCTGCACTCCTCAGTGTGTCGAGGCTCTGGGGCTGGCATCCTTACCCTGGAGGGCTGCTCCAAGTCTTCGGACCTGGGCTTCCAAGCTCTTCCCGGCAGGGATGTGCTGAGCCAGTGCTGTCTGTCCTCCTGCAGGTCGGTACTGGGCGGATATCTCTGATACCGTCATCTCGGGGACCTTTCGGCAGTGGAAGGAGGGGACCACCAGAAGTGAGATCTACTATCCAGGTAAGCACAGGAGCCACAGTGTCCTGCAGGCTGCATCCATGTCCTGGGACACAGCCACTCTGCAGGCTGCGTCCTCCACTGTTGCAGAGTCTCTTCCTTCCAGCTGTCAGAAGCCTAGAGCTCAGAATGGGGCAGTTGGTGTCCTGAGGGGCACATCCCAGCATCTCAGTGGGTGCCAGTAAGAGAAAAGTGAGCAAGTCTGGGGAGGGATTGGGGTGCTTAGCCCTGCATGTCCCATTCCCACAATGTCTCCTCCTTGGGCATGATGTGAGGCAGCCACTGGGAGCCATGCTGGTTGTGTGTGTTGGCAGGGGACACCATCGTGCACCAGGCAGGAGAGGCCACGTCCGTGCAGTGGAGTGCAGGAACCTGGATGGTGGAGTACGGCCGGGGCTTCATTCCCTCCACGCTCGCCTTTGCCCTGGCTGACACTCTCTTCAGCACTCAGGACTTTGTCACCCTCTTCTACACCCTGCGTGTCTATGCCAAGGGCCTGCTCCTGGAAGCCAATGCCTTCTTCAGCACCTTGGGTTGCTGAGCCCAGCTTGCTGGGGTATGCTGCCGAGCACAGCTGGCTCCTGTCCTCCCAGCCCTCTTCTCCTCCCCAAGCCCAGGCTCTAGCAGAGGCAGCAGGAGACCCCTGTGCCTTCCCCACGTTGCTCTGTCCTTCCCTATGGGCCAGCTGGGTGCCAGGACAGAAGGACCATGGTGGTTACAGCAATACAGACCACCAGTTCTCTTTACTACCTGTCTCTCCCCTGTTTTGATTGGAGCCATGACCTGCTTTACCATCCCTTGGGGCCAGAGTGGCCTGCGGGATATGAACACCCCAGTGTGCCCTTGACATGCAGCTGGAGAGGGGCTGGAGCTGATTCTCCCCAGGCTCCACAAAATTTCTACAATTCCTGAGACATCAGGAGGAGGATGCCACCCTCGGGGCAGGGTGCACAGGGTGAGCCAGGCCAGAGCACCCGTTGCAAGGCTGCCTTCAGCCAAGAAGTTTCCCATCTCCCTGGCAGTCTGCCTGGGCTGCGGGCAGCACAGGACGCTGTGTCCAGCTGGCAGCATCTCCCGCAGCTCCATCCCTGCTGACGCGGGTTGGCAGCACACAGTGTCGCCCTGGCACGGGGCAGGATCTGCGCTGAGACACCCTGGCAGTGGGGGTATGCACCGCCTTTCTGCTGGAGGTTCCTCCTGGTCCCCTGTGTGTCATCTGCCCCAGGGGATGTTTGGGGTCCCTTTCCCACAGTCCCCTCCTGGCAGTCTCCCCCAGGGGGAAGAGCCACCGTCTGTCGCCTTAAGGGAGAGCCCATTCCATGTGGCCTCTGGGCTATGCACATACCTAGTGTCTGCAGGTGCCCAAACCTCTGTACTAGCTCAGGATGGCATCTCACCCCACAAAACGCTTCCCCTGGCTGTGACACCCACTGGGGACAGCCAGCTGGCTTGGCTCCCAGCACAGGGTCCCAGCCACCAAGGGAGCACTGTGATCCCCCAACCGAGCCCAGCTGTGGAGCCTGCTTGCAGCCCTGCAGCCAGACCTGTGTGGGCTTGGTGGAGGGCTTTCACCTCTGTGCTGCTGCCAAGTGTGTGTCCCTGGCCATCAGGCCTGTAGCATGTTGCTCCTCCTGCTCCCCAAGCTGTCCCTGTCCTGCTCACTGGCAGCCCCACACATGGGCTACTTCTTAATTTGCCACCTGAAAAGAGATACCGGTAATAAAATTGGTTGTTCCACCTGCTCGGGTCCCTGGGAGAGTCTCTGGAGCACGCTGAGCTCCTACCATGGGGAACGGTGCTGGATCTGGCTGGCTCCAGGCTCAGTGGGAGATCCTGCTGACAGCTGTGTGTCACCGGGGAAGCCAGCACCATCCTGCCTGGGGTCCTGGGAGCTGGGAGGTATGGCGTTGGGCAGGATAAGCCCCATGTCAGCTCCCGGGGACTGGCAGGAGATGGTGCTGTTACTCCTCTGTCCGCTGCGGTCACTGGGGACCAAAAGCCTGGGCCTGTGCCAGCGTCCTGCTTCAGTCAGGGAAGCCAAGAGTCCAGGCAGCTCCATCCTTTAGGGGGGCAGTGCTGACGCTGGGTGTGTGGTCCTGAGTGATGGATGGGCACAGACACAGCAGGTTGGTTCTGAGAGGTTTATACGGAGAGAGACGGGTGCACCTCCCAGCATAAGGGCACTGGAGGGAAACACAGGGTATGTAGGCTCTGTGTGTGTGCACATGCAGGGTATGTAGGGGGTGTGTGCACGTGCTGGCAGACAGGCTGCACGTGTGTGTGTGTGTGTGTGTATGGTTGCAAGCAGGATGGTTTTGTATGTGTGTCTTGGCAGGGCAGTTGGGCGTGCATAGGTGTATGCATGCATATAGGCAGTACAGTTTGCAGGTGGGTGTATGCAGAACAGGTGGGGGTTGCACACGTGTGCATGCATATGTATATAGGTAGAACAACTGGGTATCCATACAGTCAGCAATTGTACACGTGTGAGTGCTCATGCATGTATGGGTAGGACATTGTGTATTTGTGCATTTGTCTAGGCAAAACAGTCATGTGCATGTGTCTGTGCCTGTGCAGGTGAGACAAGTGTGTGTGCACAGGTGTGTGTGTGCACAGTTCACACACAGTGTACAGACCAGCAAGACAACCAGGTACATGTATGTACATGCCTATGTGCCCATGGGTAGGCCCTGTGTGTGTACACATGCGTGTGGGCAGGCTGTGTGTGTGTGCTCCCATGGGCTGTGAGGCTGCCTTGGCCCCATGCTGTGACCATTCCCTGGGGTTTATCGGGGCCCTGTCGAGGAACACGAGCAATCCCATGCTGGCCCACACAGGAAGGCGCTAACTCAGCAGCTCGTATCAATACCACTCCACTTACAGCGAAGGCCGCGTAATGAAAATCCGATGGGCACGCTGGTGGGAGTAAATAAGTATGCCATTAAAATAAGAAAATCAAAGCTCTGGACAGGTCTTTTCTCTTGCCCATTGATTTCTTTTATTACGGAAATATTGCTGCTAAATAACATTAGTGTGAACAATCTCAGCAGTGTTTTCTGTAGTGTCCATGTCAATAACTCCATCATGGGCGGGGGATCCCCCCCAGCCTGGCTGCAGGGCTGGCAGCCCTGTCTGGGACACGGGGGTATTTTCCTCACCGCCCCCAGCTAAGCTGGGATGTGTCCAGCAGAGAAAGCAGGCAGCATGGGGTGGCTTGAGTGAGTACCACCAAGATGGAGATGGGCTGGAACCCAGGAGCCCTGACTGCTTTGCTGCAGCAGGAGGAGTTGCCCCCATCACAGCAATGGGCAGGGGCAGTGCTAGGCATTCAAGAGTCCCAAAAAGCAACCCTTCCCTTCGGGGCGGGTGTTCGCAGCCTGTTAAGGAGCAGTTGAGTGTCCTCATGACCAGCAGATGAGAGATGGGTCCTGGACACAGCATGTCCTGCAAGCTCTTGCTGCCTCTGCCCCTTCCTTTCCACTCCTCTTCATCCACACCCAAGTCAATGCTGGACTGACCCAGCTCCCTGCAGCTTGCCGTCATTTGGTTCACATGGAGAAACTGAGGCATGGTGTGTGAATTCATCCGCAGTCAGCCAGCTCCAGCACAGCCCCTGTACCCGGGCCAGGGCTTGCACTCAAGCTGCCCCTCTCCTCGTTGGCTGCCTACATGCAGCACCCAGCATCCTCCAAGATGCCCACAGGCAACAGGAACATCCCTGCAGGACCAGAGGAAGTGAACAGGACACACAGGAGATACGCATCCTTTGGTACCCAGAGGCCAGGTGGGACCCCAGGGCACCTCAAAGGACACCAAACCCCAGTGGGTTGTCTGGTGACAGGTAAGGAGACTCAGCCACTGGCATCTGCACCATGGGTCCAGCTCTGCCCCTGTCCCAGCCCCAGCTGAAGCAATTGCAAGTGCATCTCCCCAGAGCCATCACCAGGACAAATACACATTGCTGCCCACCGAACACCTTCCCCCTGAAGCTCGTTTTATCTTGCTGTCCCTCCACATACAGTGGGTATTGATCAGCCCGCAGGATCTATCTCCCGATTCCTCCTGTGGTATCTCTCTGCTCCGAGTATCTCTCACTCTGCGCTGCTGTCTGCCGTGCCCGTCTATACCTCCAGTATCTATCTGTGCTACCTCCATCGCAGCCGTCAATAGCCATTTGGAGGATTTCTCTTTCTCTCCAGCTAGGAGCATCACCAGTGCCTGGCGGTACAGAGATGCCATACAGTAGGCTGGAGGGGATGCAGTCCTGCTTGCTGCCCTGGGGAGACCCTAAGCCATGGACACACCTTACAACAGATGTGCAGAGCCCCAGAGCCACTGTTGTCACTGCGAAGTCTCTAGGGAGAAACTGTGTCATGCTGGTGCAGCTGGGCTGGGTCCCTTGATGGCCATGCCCACAGCGATGGGACATTCTGCATCCTATGCAGACCTTAGTGCTGCCACTAGCCAGCCTAGCCACATCATCCACCCCTGGGTGCTACATTGACCCGAGCACCCCAGCCCCTCTGCCTTGGAGGAGGTGAGCTCCCCCAAACACCTGGGTTCCTGTTGGGCCATGGAGAAATCCCATCGCCATCCCCACATCTGACTCATCCCACCCAGCCTTCAGCCCCGGCTCCCTCCTTGTCCCAATGTGCAGGGGACAGGTCACAGCCTAGCACAGACGATGTCAGCACCCTGAGGTGCAATGCAGCACCATCAGAAGGGCAGGCTGGAGCCATGAGCAATGGGGAACTGTGGAATGGGCCTTGTGGGTCTGTCAGAAATGGGGCCAGGGGCAATTCAGCAGGAGCGTCAGCCAGCCACAGACAAAGTGACACTTAGAAGGACTGGCAAGTGCCAAGAGGTCCCTAACCCTGCTGCAGCAGGACAGCATAGGCCAGCGCAAGCTACAGCTGTCCAGCCCCAAAATTGGATGGCTGACAGGTAATTTATCTTCTGTGCAAAAATAAACAGAGCCCAGAGCCCCTGTGGGATGGGGAGCTGCTCTGCTTTCCCACGGAAAGGTCTCATTTTCCAGGAGAGGCTCTTTGGCAAGGTTGCTGTGCTGTGCCAGGTGCTGCCAGGCTGCCAGGAGCTTGAAGAGCTCTGGGAATCACCAGCAGTATGGCAGGACAAGGGGCAGTTTCTCTGGAAATGCTTGCATGGAAGCCAGGGAGCCGCAAAGTCGTGGCTTTTCCCTGTGAAGAGACATGGTGATGGGGGTAGAGGCTCAGCCCAGGCTGTGGAGTTCAAGAGGGAAGCCAGCTCCTCAGCACAGCTGTGGTCAGCAGTTGTTCCTGCAAAATGCTCTGAGGAAAAAGCAGGACTTGGCTTGTGTTGGCTGCCCCTGGCTCCTGCAGCATGCAGGTGGCCCAGGAGGGGACAGAGCCAGCAGCCCTTGGCACCCAGAGCTTTTGTCACCCCATGCCACAAACACCCAGTGCAGCAGCACTCAGGTCTCGTTGATCAGCTGCTCTGGTGGTGGGATGGGGCCAAAGTCCACTGCCCCTTGTGTCCTGGTGTTGTGGGATGGTGATGGTGCTCGTTCCCCAAGGATCTGTGCAAGCCCTGCAGCTGCCCTGGTCAAAAAATCCCACGGAAGAGTAGGTGCCTCCTTTGACTCCTGCCAAAGTTGCCTCCATAGAAGAAAGGGTCAGGAAAAAACTGGCAGGCAGGTAGGTGGAGGCGGAGTGCGGGGACAGCGTGGGGATGCTGCCAGCGGGTAATGCCCTGTGCTTTCCCACGGGCTCTGGGCCACCCAGCGCAGTGAGGTGCTGTGGGTGCACCAGTGGGTCAGGGTGTTGTGTGCTCACACCAGCTTATGCCCTTGTCTGATGTCTGGAGACGTGCTTGATGGAACCCTCGTGCCTTATTTTACCCCATTGCAAGCGGGGATGCAGGGCAAACCAGCAGCACTGAGTCCTACCAGTGACAGAGGAGATGCACAGCCTCATCCTGCCCATGCAAGGCAGAGGCTGGGGCTCTGCCAGCCTGTTTGGGGGTCCAGGCCACGTTGCAGTTTGACCCATCCAACTGGGGTCTGGGCACACACATCATCCCTCAAGAGGATCCTTTGGTGGCCCCAGCCTGTAAGCATGTCTCAAGCCTGAGTGTGCCCCGCCCCGGCTCTCGCAGACAGAGGTCAGGGCTCAGCGCCTGGAGCTCACCCCAAACTCCCCTTCGCACCTGCACACAGATTGATGGTGAGGGTACACACACCCAGCTCCTCCAAACACGAGTGCGTGCACACAACTGCTCGGGCATACAGTGCACACCCCTGCCTCTCCCAACACAGATTGCACACATCTACAGGTGAGCACACAAAACACACACACACCCCTAGCTCCCCACATACACATACAAGCATTTATTGTTGTTCCCAACAGCATACATACAGGCATGTGCACACACTGAACATGCTCAGCCCCTCTGACAATGTACACGGCTGCACATATGCATGTGCATGTGAACAGCTCCATGCAATGAATGCATGTCCTCCACTCCCCCAGCGTGTATGCACATCTTAAACACAGTGTGCACATGCACATGCAGGGCATGCTCCCAGTGGGTGTGCACAGGCTCCCCTGCACACACATCCAGTGTGCTCACCTCCCCCAGTGCTCACAGATACACGCTTGCTCAGACATTCTGCACGCACACATGGTGGATGCTCAGCTGGACCAGTGCTCACAGGTGTGCACACAAGCACAGACCAACTGCACAAATGCACACGCTCACACAATGCGCTACCTTCTCCCAGCACACAAAATTATCTACACACACTCAGACCCTCTGCACGCGTGCAATGAGTGCAGCACTCTCTTACATATGAGTGCACAGACCCCTTCCACACCCCTCCTGCGCACTCCCCACACATATATATGTATGCATACCTGGACACCCTGCACACTCCCCTGTGCACCCCCCTCCCATGTATGCACATATACAGACACACAGGCACACACCCCCACACAGACTCAGACCCACACATCCACACACACACCTCCACCGCCCCACACACCCTCACTCACCCACACTCACTCCCCCTACACCCCCACGCGGCCCCGGGCCGGCTCTGGTCCCGGGGCGATCCCCCCGGGGTTGCCGCAAGCCAGGCTCTCCCGGCGAACCCCCTGAGGTGCGCTACCAGATGGGAGCGAGGAGCGGTGTTTCTGCCAGCTTGCCACTTGTTGCAAAAAAAAAAAGAAAAAAAGAAAAGAAAAAAAAAGGAAAGGAAAAAAAAAGGGGGGGGGGGGGAATAAAGACGGACAGAAAGAGGGAAAAATCCCACCCACCCTCATCTGCTGCGGAATAAAAGAAATATCGGCGGGCGCGGCACCATGTGAGCGGCGGGCCGGGGTCGGGCGGAGCAGCCGCCCGTGCCCCCGCAGGACGGCGGGGACAGCCCCGCGCGGCGCTGGCAGCCGGCGGCATGGTGGAGAACCCCAGCCTGGCGGCCAGAGCCCCCCTGGTGAGAGCCGGCGCGGCCGCACCGCCACGGGACGGAGCGAAGGGGCCCCGGTAGAACGGGGGTGCACTGTGGGAGCGGGGTGGGGGCGCTCCCGGCCGGGCGAGGTCGGACAGGGAGCGGGATGGGGGTCCCCGATGGGCGCAGGAGGGGAGTCCCGGGAGGACAGGGCGCCCGGTAGGACCGAGGGGGGATCTCCGGCGGGACCGGGACGGGGTCCCCGGCGGGGGCGGGACGGGACGGGGAGCTCGGTAGGAGATGGTCCCCGGTGGGACCGTCGGGGCGGAGGTCTCCGGTGGGACCGGGGAAGGGGTCCCATCAGGACACGGGTCCCCAGCGGACCGCGGAGGGGGGCTGCCTGCAAGACAGCGACGGGGCTCCCGGATCGGAACTGTCCCCGATGGGAGCGCGAGGGCGTTCCCCGGGGGGACGAGGACGGCGTCCGGCGGGCCGAGTGGGCGGCAGGGAAGCGTGCCGGGTGTGGGGGGAGCTGGAAGGGTGCCAGGGCGTCGCGGGGGAGAAGGCAGTCCCGCCCGCAGGGGGTGTCGCGCCTGGTGCGGCGACACCTCCGCCGCCAACTTTTGGGCTGGGCCTGCGGGAGCAGGGGTGGAGAGCGGGAGAGGCGAAGGTGCTTCCTTCCCTCCTCCTCCTCCGGCGGCGGAGTTAAGGCCGTGCCCCGTGCCCGCAGCCGGCCACTGCGCCGCGCGGCCCGAGGGCGGCGGGGGGACTGCGCCTGGCAGCCGTGATGGCGAGCCTGCAGAAGCAGCAAGCTGACCGCCTGGCCGGCAACATCGACGACAATCTCCGACGGCGCCAGGACGAGCTCGACCCCGGCCCCAGCCCCGGCCGCCGCTCGCTGCCGCCGCCTGCCACCACCCAGTGCTTCCTGGGCCCCGGGCCGTGCCTGCCGCCGGTCGCTGTGAGAGAAGGAGAGGAAGAAGAGGGGGAAGACGAGAAGGAGAAAGGGGAGCCCCGTGATCTGCTGCCACTCTCACACCAAGGGTGGACCTATGAGGAGCAGTTCAAGCAGGTAAGGAGGGCATCTGCCGCCCCGGGGCAACAACACCTGGAAACAGCCACTCCAGGCGGGTATCCCTGGTGTCCCCAGCAGCCCCCCAAGCTCGGGGTTCAGCTTTCCCTGGATGGACATTTATGCCCCCCACTGCCTCCAAACCTTGTGTCCATCCCACCCCAAGAAGCATCCTGGCATACTCTCCGACTCCCTGCCAAACTCCATCTCACCCCTGCTTCACGTCCCCCACCTCCTCAGTGTTCCGTATGCCTGTGCCCAGGCTCTGCAGCATGATGGGGTGCCCAGTGTCCAGGCATCCCCGTGTGCCCACCCTGACCCCTGCAAGCTCTGTCCCCAGTGCATTCCATAACAGGTAGAACAGGGTGGCCCCTCTCCATGGAAGGCAGAGACAAGGGCAAGAGCTCCAATGCATGGTTATCCCAAGGAGCTGGTAAATCACAGAACCAAGCTCCCCTGTGTCTCCACAAGGGCTGGGGCATATTGTGAGTGGTTGGTGCCACTCATTGATTTCCTATATTGGCTGGAGGGAGCAGCGTGTTGACCCTGTCACCTCACTCTTGCTGGGCATGGAGGAGACCCCTGTTTCACAGAGATCTGGCATGGGGACTTGGCTTCTGTACAGGGTGGAGAAAAGTTCTGTCTGTATTTGACATGTGGATCCCATCCGTGCTGAGTTGTGCAAGCCCTGGTTCGCATGCAGCAGGTGCAGCTCCATGCACAGGTGTGAGCATGAGTGTGTGCCTGGACTGCATAGCACCGCATCGCGTTTGCTCTTCATGTGTGTTCGGGTTCATTGTCGGGAAACTGATGCTGGTGGCAGGGTGGGTGGCAGGGAGGATGCAGTGAGGGGACGGAGGAGGCAGACATGTCCCCGTACAGCTGGTTTTGTAGGATGGCACTGCTCAGCGAACGGTGCGACAAGGGGACTTAAGGGCTCATACACGGTGGCTCCTGCAGGAGGGGATGGGGACAGGAGCAGGGACACAACTTTTGGGGGGCATGGGGCCATGCTGCTGCACAGCTCGGTGTTATTCAGAGGGGCCAGGGCTCACGCACCTGGGCAGCTACCTGTGAGGCAGCAGGTACGGGTGCAGGCAGACTGTGGGCAGCATGTCTTGCAGCCATGCCCGGGGAGGCTGCCAGCGCCCGATGCTGCCTGGAAAGCAACCTGGGGAGGTCCGGGTGGGTACGCTGCATAGGCTGAATAACTCATCCGGGAAGTGTTACTTTACACCCCGCTGAGCAGAACAAGGCTGACTGTCCGGTTCCTGGGGTCAGCTACGAGGTGGGAAGCAGCTCCTCCCTCCCCGGTCTAGGCAAGGAGAGAAAGCATCCCCGGTATTTCTCATCCTCCAGCCCCATGCCCAGTGCCCGGCCGGGGCTGCCCGCGCTCCCCGTGAGGGGCAGGAGCAAAGGCAGCGGTGCGGTGCGAACACTGGGAGTGGGTGGCAGGGGAGGCTGGGGCAGGGGAGAGTGAGCTCTGGCTCCTTCCTTGCTTGCTTTCTTTTTTCACCAACCCTGATTGGAAAGGTGATGGATCCCTGCTCCAGAGACCCACCAGGTGGTTTTCCCCACTGTCCCCCGGACTGGCTGGCATGTCCCAGCCAGTCCGGGGGACAGCGGAGTGTCCTTTATGTTCAGTACCCCTGGGCACACAGGGACAGGGTGCCCGATTGCCTCTGGTGGCTTATAGGGAGGGGATGGGACAGGGAGGAGGGGAAGGAGCTGGAGGGGACCAGCCCTGCCCAGCCTTTGCGTGGCGCTGCCGTGCAGGGGATGGCAGTCCGGGGCAGGCTGCGCTGGCGGCTTGCCCTGGGGTCTGCAGGGTGGCTGTCACTCCTGTCCTTCCCCTGTGGGAGGGGATGTAGCCCTGCCTGGGAGGGTTGTGCGTCCCCGTCCCCCCACCCCAGGTCCCTCCCCAGACTGCAGGGCTGTGTCTCGCCCAGCCTGGGGAACAGGTTCTTGGATCTCAGGCAGGGGCTGAGTGGGGAGGGTGGCCGCGCTCCGGCTTCCAGAGGTTTCCCAGGGGCTGGGTCTGTGATGCTGTGGAGCATGGAGGGCGGGATGTGACTGCTTGCAAGCTGCTGAGGCACTGGCACAGTGGGCATGGGGGTCCTGGAGCCAGGGACAACCCTGTGGTGGCTGGAGCTCTGTTTCCCACTAGGACCTCCTGCTTGAAGTTGTCCCATACCAACACAGCACTTCTGGCATCACCTGTGACAGGTCTCAGGGTCTGTCCTTGCTGTCGTCCACCTGGGGGGGGGGCGGGGCAGGGGGGGCAGCTAAGTGAAGGGGTACCACCAGATCCAGGCTGGTTTGCAGGGAGGGTGGGGGCATGAGGCCACTTTTCCCTGGCAAGGAGTGGGCCCTGATAGGAATAGAGTTGGGAAGCTGGTGCAGGACCAGCTGGGGGGGGGGAGGGGGGGTCCATGCAGTTCAGTGGTGCTAAAAATGGGAGCGGAGGATGAGATTGCAGGGGGAACACCCACTGAGGGTTGATAGGCAAACACCGCTTCACCCAGAGGAGCATTTTGGAGGAACGTGTTTGTCCTGGTTTTATATGTTTCCCAAGGCACCAGTTTGGGGGTGTGGGTGGGACCTTTGCTCTGATCTGGGAGGGCTGCCCTGGTTTTACAGTGTTGTGAGCCCCCCTCACCCCTGCCTCCTGCATCAGTCCGCAGTGCTGGTCTATGTACACTTGATAAGGCCACATGGGTAGAGACCTGGGCAAAGGTCCGGGAGGTGTCCCACACCCAGCACTGTGAGGCAGCCCCGGTCTCTGTGTGGGGGGCACTGAGTAGGGTCTGACCATGTGCTACCCCTGACCTCCCCTCCCCTGGGGACAAGGAAGCCACCAAGTTGTGATGCTGTGGTGCTGCATCACACATTTACCTTGGAGGGCACTGGGAACAGCCTGGCATCGCTGGTGCCAGCTAAGCCCCAGGAATTCAGCTTTCTGCATGAGAGCCCTGTTTTCCTCCAAGTGATAGAACAGCAGCACCAGAACCTAAGGCTTCCCTCTCCATCCCCCGGCTCTTCCCAGAGGTGGCACTGCGGGAAGACTCAGGGCAGGAGAGTCTCAAACACCTAGGTTTTGTGTCCAGCTCCCCAGCAGCCGAGTGTTTGCTGGCAGGAGGATGCCCTCCCTGCCAGGGCTCTGCCACTGCATTCAAACCCATCCCTTTGCAGGTGAGAGAGTTCTGCACCTGCAGAGCTCCTTCTCCCTGCCTGGGAGCAGCTGGGGTGGGATGAGCCCCAGCCAGCCCTTTGGGGACTCTTGCATGTCTGGTAGGCTCAGCAGTTAATTTGGGGATGGTTAGTTTGCCAGCAGCTGTTTGTCATCATCCTTGGCCAACCCTGGTGTGGTTGTGCCTTCTCTCACCATGGTGCTGCTCCTGCCCCATCTGTCCCTGATGCCTGCAGTTGCCTCTTGCATCCACCTGTCCTTTATATGCATTTAGTGGGTCTCGCTGGTCACGAATGCGTGCGCTCACATCTCAAAGCCTGAAGGAAAGTGCTCCAAGTTGGCAGCAGCCTGCCTTGTGCCACAGACTTCTCCATCCCATGCTTCAGGGTCATTGCAGAATGGGGTGGGAGGGCCTGTAGTGCACGCTCTCCTGCCTCCATCTCCAGTCCCCATTGCTTTCTCCTGTGCTGTTGTCCGTGCCTGCCAGGGAATGGAGTCAGGTCAGGAGTGGCACCCCAGGGAGAGGGAGGTGGTCTCCCTGCCCCAGCCCTCTCCCCATCTCCAGTGCATCTTTAGTGCAGGTGCAGCAGCAACAACTGAGGGGCTCTCAGAGCTAAATTAGAGGTCTCTGATTACACCAGGGGTGGGCAATGCATGTGGTGTTTGCTGCTGTTCAGGGTTGCTTGGAGGCTTCTTGTCAAGAGATCTGCAGGCAGAGCTCTGCTCTGGGGCTGGGGCCACCTGCAGCAGGGAGGTGTTGGCAGCTGCAAGGGTCAGTGCGCTGATCTCTGGCAGAAGCAGCTCCAGCAGCTCCAGCAGCCCAGCACAAATGCACAGGCAGAGGGCTGGAGCAGGGTGCTGCTGGGGTACGGCTGGGAGTGCATGTACAGGTGCTCTGGCCATGTGTGTGCATATGGAACAACATGAGTGTTCCATATAAGTGTAGGGGTATGCCCATGTGTGCTTGGATCCATGTGAGCGCTGGTGCATGTGTGTGGGCCCATTTGAGTGCCTGTGTGTGTAGGGGTCCCTAGGAAACCCTAAATGTGTGTATGGATCTAGGTAAGTGCCCAAGTGTATATGGGCCCATGTGAATGCTGGTATGTGCTTATGGGTCTCTGTGAGTGCCCAGGTGCATATGGATGTGGCCAAGTGTGTATCAACCCGTATCTGTGTGTGTGTGTGTGTGTTTGTAGGGGTGTATATGGCACCATGTGTGTGCCCACATGTGTATGGTGTGCCCATGTGTGTCTGGACACACCGGTGTGTTCGTATAAGGACATTTGCAGTGTCCTAGGGTGTATGGGCACTCCTGTGCATGCATGGACCAGTGTCTTCATATACAAAGCAGTATGTACCCATTGGTGTTTGAGGCAAGGTTTGGGGGCAGAGCCCTGCTCCAAGACCGCCACTGTGCCACTTGACCCAGCCCATGGTGCTGAGCAGTCCTGGTGGGTGCCATTCCCCTGCTCCCCTCCTGCTGTCCCCCAGGGCCCTCCGCAGCTCCACTGCAGGCTGGGGAATGCCAAGAGCCTCAGCAGCTGTTGAAACACCGTCTCCCAGCTGGAGGGGTGTCCTGAGGGCTTGGGATTGGGGCCTCCAAAACGGAGGTGTAAAAACTAATCAAGGGTTTGAGGATAAAGGCACTGTGGGTGGGAGAGGAGAACCAGCATAAGCCCTCACCCCACAGCTTCCGCTGGCTCCCTCCCTAGCTGCTGCCTCAGAATCAGGTGTGAGTGGGGAATTTGGGGAGGATGCGTCTGCTTCCTGACCGTTGATCTACTAACTGTGTTAGTAATGGAGGTAAATCCCCCGTGCCAGCAGTGGGCTGGGCAGGGCTTTGGTAAGGAGGTAGGATCTGGCCCTGGGCAGTGGGGTCTGGTCCCACCAGCATACTATGTGGGGGTGTGGGAGTGAGCTCAGGTGATGTTGGGGCAAGTGTGCATAGGGGGCAGTGTACATAGAGGGTGCATGAGCATGCAGAAGGGAGAGAGTGTATAGGGAATGCAGGCACATGCACAAGGTGTGAGGCGGAAGTGAGTGTAGGGGTTGCATGAGTGTGCACAGGATGAGTGCATATGTGCACAAGGAGGATGAGTATAGGGGATGCATGAAATGTATGGGTGGGGTGTGTGCATAGGGGGAGTATGTAGAGAATGTATGAGCATGCACAACAGGTGTGTATGTGCACAGAGAGCGTATAGGGGATGTGTGAGTGTGTATAGGGTGCGTGTGCAAATGGTACGTGTGTATAGAGGGTGTATGAGTGTACACATGATGTGTGGGTGTGCATGGGGAGAGTGTGTAAATGGCATGGATGAATGTGCGCGAGGAGTGTGTGTGCACGGGAAGAGTGTATAGGGGGTACATCTGCAAGCAGCGAGGGCTGTGTGTGCAGTGGGAGAGCACACACAGGGGCCTGTGTGAGTGTGTGTGGCGGGGCTGTTTGCCCATGGAGAGCATGGCTGGGGGTGACTGTGCACAAGGGAAGCATGCACATGACGGTGCATATGCAGAGCAAGCTGGGGGCTGTGTGATCGTGTGAGTGGCTGTGTGCTGGGGGTATGAGCATGCAAAGGGTGAGCGTGCAGCATTCTGTACATGGGGGCTGTGGAGACCTGTCCCCTGTGGCACAGAGCACCTACTGGGGCTTCCCAGGTTGGTGGGGATGTGTTCCCCTCTAGGCTGCAGCTTAGGGTTGCTCTGTCTTGGATCCCCTGGATTCAGCACTCCCGTCCTGTGTCTGGTGGTGGGGTGGAGTGAGCACCAGCCCTAAACACCATTTCTGCTCAGGCATTCAGCTCTTCTGGAGGTGGAGGTGGGGGCTGGGATTGCTGGCACAAGGTGGCCAGCAGCCCTTCCTACCCCATCATCCTTTCAAAGCTGCCAGAGGAAGGGAATGGGGCCAGAGCTGCACAGGGGGGCCACCGAGCACACAATGCATTACCCAGGCATGCACACAGCCCACCCAGGTGTGCACCCCCATACTCAGCCAGCTCTGCAGCAGTTGTGTGCGTGCACAGACCCCCACATGTGTAAGTGCATGCCCTGTGTGCACACCCATGCATGTATAGTAGGTGCTTGCATGCATGCCCCTCAGGGAGCACCTGGGGTGCTGGTGCTGGAGGGGGTTCCCCTGGCTCTTGTCGCCACAGGAGGAATCAAAGAGGGGACAAGGATGGAGGGGTAGGCAGGGATGGAGAGGAAAGCAAGGTCAGAGTGGGAAGCAGTGGCTTGGGAAGTTCCAGCAGGCTGGGGAAGTTAACCCAAACAAATACCTTCGTTGACTCCCTGCATGGTCAGACATTATCAAAGGAACAACAAGGAGCTGATAGTGGGGTACACGCTATCACTGGGAGCCTGAAATTGCCGTGTCACAGTGCCCAGACAGAGGGATGTGGATCAATGGAACAGGGTCACAGATAGTACCTGCCATGGCACCATACAGGATGTTTCCTCTGGCTCCAACCTTGCAGGACCCGTGCCAGCATCCTGTGCCTCAGTTTCCCATCTTGCAAAATGTGTTGTGAGGAGGAGGCTGGGGACACAGTGAGCTCCTGCTTCATCCCAGGTCTGGGCTGTGGGTGGGAAGCTGCCATCCCAAGGCCAGCACTGCCAGCAAACAGTCCCTCAACTTGTGCGAAGACGGGTTAATGTTTGTAGCAGGCAGCTCTCCCTGGAGTAGCAGTGCCCGCTTCGGCAGGGAGGGGGGTTTTAATGACCTGCCGGATCTGCTGCATTATCAGTGCTGATTAAACCTGCTGCTCTATAAAGTGCCGTTAAATATTAAGCATGATGAAGGTTTTTTGGGGGGGAGCCACCATACCGGGAGAGGGTTCTGGACAGAGGTGTGCAGCCATGCAGGTGGGGTGACCTCTGAGGCTGGGGATGTTGGGGCAAGGAAGCACCCTGATGCCCATCAGGGCTGTGGAGCAGGGGAGCAGCCCCCCCCCTCAAGAGCCAGCAGCACCTTTGAATGCAGCCGGCGTCCCAGCAAAGCCGTCCCATAACCATTAACTTATTAACGACTGGCGGAGGAGGCAAGCGGTGGCTTGCAAGGTCAGGGGTGGTTTGTGCCCAGCAGGGAGTGAATTGCCCCCCATCTCTGACACTGGGGATGGGGGACACACACCCCCCAAGCTTGAGCTCCTTTGTGTGTGCCCCATGGCTGGACTGGGGGGCTGGCGGGGCCCTGATGGTGGATGCTGTTGAGGTCTCTGCACCCCGGCGTGCACAGGGCTGGGCATCAACTGGGAATAGCCAGCTCCTGTGGTTGCAAGCCTGCAGGGTAAACTGAGGCACTGTTGTCATTCCTGTCCCCCCTATGCCATCAGGAGACAGGGGAGGACACCCCAATGCAGGGTGCCTGGCTGTACACCATCTTCTTGGGGAAGGAGCCACGGACCCACAGCTCAGAGGTGGCCGTGATGCTCCAGAGGGGTGCAAGGACTCCAAAATAGCCCGTCAGCAGTCAGCCACCCGTGGCGTGGGGCTGCACCCTGGGGGGCTTGGGGGGAGCATGGAGACAAGTGTTACCTGAGCTCCCTGCGTGAACAACAACCAGATGGAAAAATTAGCAATGCGGCTAATCAATGTGGTGCATATTAAGTGGCTCAGTGTTGGGGGGGTGGATGCAAGGCAGGGGGGAGCCGAGCAGGGTCCGGGATCAATACAGCTCATATTAAGTGGATTAAATCCTGGTTGCCGATCTAAGCCTTTGCTGCCAGCAGGAGGTGGCAGCTTGAGCAGGGGCTGTGGGAGGTCCAGCTGCGATCGCTTGCCTTGGTAGCAGGGCCCTGGGGGGGAACTGTTGGAGGGGCTTTCTGGGGCAGGGCAGCCCGGAGATGCCTGGAGGATGGCTTAGCACCTCACTGCCTCACTGCTCTGTCTAGGCGACCAGCTGGGCTAAGGGGTGCCAGGGACCCCAATTCCAGCCCTACAAGCTCCCCCAGCTCTGGGCAAGGCATCCGCTAGCTGAGTGAGAGGTGCTAATGATGTTATTTAATCACAGTGAGGAGAAGGGGGAGGCACAAGGTTTATTCATGTCCCTTTAATAAACCGTGTTCGACCCGCTGACCTTTAACCTGCCTGACAAGCCCAGTTATCCCCATCCCTTAAGGAATAAAGGCGTCGCCATGGCAATGGGATGATGGGAGGGAGCAGGGTCCCCAGATCTGCACCCAGGGTGGGGCAGGGATGAGGACACCTTGCTCTGGCCCTGCACCAGCACCTGAGCAGTGGTGGCATGTGCAGGTGGGATGGCGTTGGGAGTGCCACGGCTTCTGGAGGGGACCAAGCACTATGTTTGGGGTCCCTGAGGTCAGCAGACCAGAGCTGTGCTGCACACTGGCAGGATATTGATCCCCAGGCTTGACAGTTTAATACTTCTGTTTATAGAGGAATATAGTTACATCGATGGCATTAAATGAGTTACTAATTATATCAATACAAACACGATTAAAAGGGTCCTTGCTCATAGGTCACCACAAGCAGCAGCTACCACTTGTGTTGCACAACTGCCCCTGGGCAAGGCCTGCCTGACTGCTCCAAGGTGCACCGTGGGGGGATGCGCTGGGGTGGTGTGTGTCCCTGCGGGGTGGGGAGTGTCTATCCCGGGTCGGGGTGTGCTGGTCTGGGCTGTGCATGCCTGACTGGGTTTGTGTGTGGCCACCTGTCTGGAGCTGTGCACACCTGTCAGAGCTGTGCATGCTCTTCTGCTGTTGTGTGTTCCAGTCTGGGGTTGTGCATTCCCAGTCTGGGGCTGTGCTAGTTTGTGTGGGATTGTGCATACATTTATGGGGTTGTGAGTGCCTGTCTACATCTGGTGTGTGTGCGTGCGCCTGTGCAGGGCTGTGCGTACGCAACATGGGGTTGTGGGTACTTCTGCAGAGTTGTGTGCCACCGTGGAAGGCTCACCTGAGGTTGTGCATGCCCACAGGAGGCTGTGCACACCTCGACATGGTTGTATGTGCCTGTGTATGGATTTGTGCCTGTGCGGGTTGTGTGTGCATGTACAAAGTTGTGCGCACTCATGCGATGTTCTGTGTACCCATACAGGGTTGTGCATGCTTGTGCAGGGTTGTATGTGCCCATGCAAGCTTCTGTGTGGCCCTGGGGGGAATGTGTGTGCATGTACAGGGCTGTGTACAGACTTGTGTGGAGTTGTGCATGCCCATGAGGGGTTGTGCACATTCATGTGGGGTCATGTGTATCCACGCAAGGTGTTGCACGCTCATGCGGGATTGTGCATACCCATGTAGTGTTGTACATGCTTGCATAGGCTTGTGCACACCTGTGCAGGGTTGCATCAGCCTGTGTGGGGTTGTATACACCCATGTGAGGCATGTCCGTCCATCCCCCAGGGACTGTGTGTGACCCTGGAGGGTTGTGATCTACCTCTTAGACCACGGTGCCCACACTGAAGCAGGAGGAGCAGGGTGAGTGGCAGGGCCCAGAACCCTCTGTAAGGGATGGAGTTGGCTTCTTCCTCAGGTCTGTGGCTATCTAGGGGTGCCTCCTTGCCTGGAGGCTGTGGCAGACCACCACCTGTGCCACCACCCATGGCACCCCTGTGCCACTCCTGTGAACCTGTGATGCCTGCATCACATAGACAGCCTTGACTTGGACCCAGCCCACCCCCCATCAGCACGAATCCCCCCAAACCACCTCCTCTCCGTCTGAGCATCCTTAAATCTCATGGGAAGCTGGGTGCATCCCCAGCCCAGCCAAGGGCCGTACCAGCTGGTCCTCTGTTCCTCAGCTTTTCTCTCATCTCCGCTTAAAAGCTGACCTTTGCTCCCTGTTTGATGTAATGTGTCTTTGCATCCTGGTGCCACACAGATGAAAGGTTAGAGGTTAATAAGTAGTGGAAAAATAGGTCCTAGCACGTGGAAGTCGCACCTGTTTTGAGGGCTGGAAGCAGTGGCAGCATGTGCTAGGTGGGATCCTGCCCGCCTTGGTGGGAAGAGAAACACAAGTGACATCCAGGGGCCCAGCAGAGGTATGGGTGCAGAAGCCCACCCGCTGGGTTGACCCCCGGTTCCTGGTTTGGGGGGTTTGCTTTGACAAGCCAGGAGATCACAGTGGGTGGAAACAGGCTCAGTGTGGAGCAGTGGGAGCCAGAGCCCTGCTGCAGGCAGGGACAGGCAGGGAAATTCAGGCAAAGCCTGGCTCACACAGCCTTTCCTGCACAGAAATCAAAGCAGCCCCCTGGAGCTCTGTGCCGATTTCCCAGGAGCTCCTGGGAAAGGGCAGGCAATGGGGAGGGGGCACACAGTAGGGCAGGGACCACCACGATGGAGGGGAGGGGCACGGTGCTGGCACTGAGGGCTGAGGGTACCCCGAGAGCACCCTGCTGTAAAGACAGGATGGTAAGTGACACCCAGAGGTCAAAGAAGGGGTCAGGGATGGAGCAGCATGGAACAGCTGGGAGCCAGGCAGTCAGTGCCTGTAGGTGTGGTGGAAGACTGGCAGTAGCACCCATAGACTAGGTTAGGGATGGGCAGTTAGCACCCACCTGTTAGACAAAGGACAGGCAGCTGGCACTCATGGGTTAGATGAGGGACTGTCTTCAGATGTGTCTGCCCAAGGATGGGAACCGTGGGGTGTCTGTAGGAGTATCCCTGCACAACTGCATCCCTGTGTGTCCCCATGTCTCCCCATCACTGCATCCCCACATCTCCATGTCGCCCCATCCCTGCCTCCTCACATCTCCATGTCCCCCAAGTCCCTGTTTTCACATTCCTGCATACTCCCATCCCCTGTTATCATGTCCTTGCAGCCTGACATCCCGCAGCACAGCTGCCTTTATCTGTCCCATGAAAGATGTGCTGTGTGGAGCAGGGGAGTGCTCTATTTCTTTTGTTTTTTAATGGCCTTTCCCAGCACAATTGTTTATTAAACGACTCTGCTTTGTGCCTGACTTTGTTTTCCAGCTTGCATTTCTTTGTATATGTTTTGGAAATCTATTCCTGGACTGCTGAGTTTTGTTTCTTTTCAATGGCTTTAAATTCTTGCCGGGCTTGCTGGGAGGAATTGGTGTCTATAGCGCCTTCGATTGGTGCTAATTTTTCCTTCATGTGCTCTGACTTTTACTGCTGGGCCATCGATCTGGCTGGCTCCAATTTGTCACGGTCACCCAGGCGCTGTGCTGGAATCAGGCAAGCCCTGGCTTTCACACGGAGCCGGTGCTGGGGCTGCACCCACTTTCCCAATGCTGTCCGACAGCTCAGCCTGGGGGGTTGTGTCCATGCATCTGGACCTGCATCCATCCAACACATGTAAGTGTCCTCACAGCTGTATGTGTGGGTCTGCACAACCATGTGTATGCTCGCTGGCTTGCACAGGCATCAGTGCACCCACAAACTTGCCAGGATGCTTGAACGCCAGTGCTGCTGCACGCACAGTGCTGCACTTGCAGTTTCGTGCTTGCGCACTTGCACATGGTGCACACACAACTGGTTTTGCACACATACATACTGCGGGAAGTCCTTGTGCCTTGCAGGGATGTGTCACTGCTGTGCTCCCACCCCTGGTCCCCATGCACAGCTGAGTAAGATGGATTTGGGATCCTCATGCCTGACCAGGGGAGATGGCTTTGGGGTCACCATGTTTAGGTGAGGGAGGAGGGTTTGGCACCATTTCCCTTTGCAGAGGTGCTTCACGCCATCCTTGGCTCTTGGTCAGGCTCCGTCTTGTGATGACAGAGCTCAGGCCATTGCTTATCAGGTTACTGACAGCCCTGTCACCCCAGCTGAGTGGGGCAGCCCCAGTGCTTGCAGCTCCCTTGCTGGCACCCAGCACTGTGGCCCTGCCAGCTTGCCCTGCCCCAGGACAGGACTAGCATCTCTGCTGTGCAGATGCATGTCCCAGGGACCTGCCCAGGGGCCTGGGATTTGCTGCTGTCCTGTCTACATTGCCATCATCTTCTGTCTGGGATTTGCTGCTGTCCAGTCTACATTGCTGGGCTGAAACACTGTCATGCCTCCACCTAGGAAGGTGAGGGGCAAGGGAAACTCAGGAAAAGATGCAGCATCTCTGAAGCAATGGTGCAAAATAGTCAGTGGTGTGCAGGCAGCCCACACTGGGCCCCAGGCACAAGGACAGCCCAGCACTGCCAGCACAGAGGGTGCGTCTGGCAGATCCTGTCCATGGTTCAGGGACAGCCTCTTGTTGCTGGCAGAGCTGGCTTGTGGGCCAGGGGTGATGCCGGGTCCTGGCACAGGCACAGAGCTGCCCCTGGCACTGTCCCCTCTGCCTCGTGTACCCACATGTGCCAGCAGCACTGACCCTTCTCTCTCCCGCCCCCAGCTCTATGAACTGGACAAGGATCCGAAACGCAAGGAGTTCCTGGATGACCTCTTTGGATTCATGCAGAAGAGAGGTAAAGATGTGTGGCTGGGGTGGGCAGCACTGGCACCCCTGCCACAGCTGCCTAGGAGGGCCTCACAGTGTGCTCCATTCAGGCTCCAGGCTGCTCTGTGGCCACCTCAGGCAGGTCCCGCAGTGCCTGCTGCCCCCATCTCCTGTACACACACGCATAAAAACTCACCCAGCAGATGTGCCTCCATCACCACAGGCAAAACCCCGCAGGGTGCTTTCTTGCTGCTGCACCCCTCCAGCTGGGTTTGGTGGCCACAGTTGCTGATGATTCCTGTTGGCAATGCCCAGCAGGGATACCCACTGGCAGTGCCTGTGCGGATGCTGTTAGCATATCTCCTTGTGACAACTGTTAGCAACACCCATTAACGGCGCCCATTAGCAGGTGCCCGTTTGCAGTGCCTTTTAGTGGTGCCTGCTGGGGGTGCCCTTGGCATGCCCCTTTAGCAATGATTGTTTGGGCTCCCCATTAGCAGTGGCCAGCGAGGATGCCCATACTGGCACCTCTTAGCGATGCCCATGATGCTGCAGCAGTGGGGTCAGTGGCCTGGGCAGCGCCGGGCACCCAGGGGTTAAGAGCGCGCCAGCGGGCCCAGCAGTATTGGAAATCTTTGCTATTGGCATGGGGGGGGGGCGAGCTGGCTCCCAGGGACTCGATAAATGCTTTAACCTTCGCCCTCCCTGGCTGGGCCTGCGACAATTAAAAGTTGCCGAGCGCGGGCGTGTGGCCGGCTGTATTAATTAGGGCCTTTTGCTGGTGTGTGGATTAATGAACATGCCGCTCAATAGCCAGTAAACCCCAGGCAGAGGTTAATGCCAAGCTAATTAACAGGGGAAGGCTGGGGGGGGTGTGTATGGGAGCAGCGGGGGTGGCCGTGTATGGGGCAAGGGTGGTCAGAAAGCGGCGGTTGCCCCCCAGCCATACCTGTGGGAAGGGTGGTGAGGGTATCCATCTGCCTGTAGGGCAGCAGCTGTTGACTTCTGTGTTGGGCTGAGACCCCACACCTTTATTTCATTCAGGGCTGTGCTGCAGGTGGCTGGCACAGCTGTGAGGGTCATACTGGAGCCTGGCTAGAGGCAGGGGGAGCTGGATACCACCCCATGGGTGCCCCTCGGTCCCTCTGGTCTTGGTGCAGGGCTGCAGGGAGTGAGTGGGAGCATCAGTGCTGCCTCAGCCCCCCAGCATCCATCAGCCACAAGATTCATGGGCTGTTCTGTGGCTTCATTATCTCTCTCTCCAGAGCTAATTAACTCCCTCACCATTGGGGCCAGGGCTAATTAAGAAAGTGCCTGGTGGTGCTGGGAGGAGGGAGGGAGCCTGATGCTTCTGTGCTAATGCTGTTTCTCATCCCTCTGTGTCCGGCTGTCCTGCTTCTGTCCCCTCCATCCCATCCCATCTCTGAGTGGGTGGCATCCCCCCGAGGAGGGCAGGCAGGAGTGTGGGTGCAAGTGGGGCTGTGCAGGTGGGGGTGTGCATGCACCTGTTGGAGGAGTGGGGGATTTTGGAGCTGGCTAGCAAAGAGGAAGGGAACAGAGGGGCTGCCAGGCAGGGACAGCATCCTGGGGGTCATCAGGGGCTGCCTCAGAAGTGGTACCCATGAGCCAGTATGGGTGCTGCTGGGGTGTCCAGGGGTGCATGGCCAGAGGGCTGTAACCCCTGGGTTGTGTCCCCAAGGTGGCATTGGGCCAGGGGGATTGATTCCTACAGGGTGAGCCCTAATGAAAGGGGTGGTGTCCCCCCTGCTGTCTGTCAGAGCAGTTTTGGCACTGGTATTTGTCAGCAGGGTGGAAAACTGGTGTGGCTGGAAAACGGGTTGGGAACAGCCCCGCTGGGGCAGACATCAGGGACCCCATGTCGCAAGGCAGGGACACCTGGCCCCAGTGGCTTGGGGGTGTGGTACCATCACCCCCATCAGACATGGGGTACAGGCAGTTGGGCACCTCATCCCCGTGCCCCAACCTCTATAGCACCCCAAAATTGCTGAGTTGGGACATAGGGGGACTATTTCTGTATTTGCTCATTGGGGGCCTGCAGGGCTCCCCATCTCCCCACCAAGAGGAGGGCTCTGCTGATAACACAGGATCATTAATCAATCAAGGAGCTAATTGCAACACCACAATGGCTGCATCACCTCCCTGGCTTTTGTGCTCACCATAGCCAGGGCCGGGGCCATCACTCTGCGGGAACGCAGACAGGTCCCTTTGTCAGTGGGACGGGCACTGGTCGCCTGCCCTACACAGCCCCAAGATTAATGGTGAGCTGCTTTCGTTAGCCACCATGGCTGGGGAGGGGGGAAGGGAAAAGAAGTCCATGGGCCATTGATAAGGGCTGAGACACTACAAACTCATTGGCATGTTAGGGTGATGGGGTGCCCTCAAATCAGACCCTCCCGAGGTGATGGGGCTGGTGCCAGCGCTCCCCAGGCAGGGCTGGGGAGGGACTGCCAGCAGATATCCAGTCAGTGTCTCTGCCTTTTTCCCAGGAGGATAAACTCCTCTCCCCCTTCCTGACTGGGCAAACAACACAGACACACACAAAAAAAGTTAAATGAACTCAGTAAAGGAATAAAAAGAGCTCATTTTTCAGGCTTATGTGAAGAAGCCAAGCCAATATCGGGGCCATAAATTAGGGATGCTAGAGGATGGCGGTGAGTGACAGCTTCGTTTGGGGGGTGAAGCGTGGCTGTGACAGCCTCCCACAGCCAAATGGATGGCTTTCCGATACTGCCTATGCCCTGCCACCCCACAGGAGGAATAAATATGGGGTGGGATGGGGCAGAACGGGATGGGGTGGGAAGGGATGCTGATCCTTTCTCTGGTCTGCTGCAGCCCTCAGCCACTATCTGGACTATTGCCCTGAGGTGCTGCGGGGCAGAGCAAGACTGTGGGGCTATTTGGGGGTGCTAGGAAAGTGGGAAGGGGGTTGTAACCCAACCCAGTAGCTGTGGGGACCATGCTGGGCTCACAGAGCCCTGATGGCTCCATGTCCTCTTGCCCTATGGCCTTGGGGGGAGAGGGGGTGATGCTGGGGGACCAAGGGTCAGGGTCTCTACTGAGGGCACCTGAAGGAGATTTGGGGTCAGTGCCTCTTGAAGTGGGGCTCTTTAAGCAGTCAGGGGGCTGCTGGGGGGGATCTGGTGGGGAGTCTTTCCAAGGACTCTTGGGGGGTCCCTCTCTATGGGCCTCAGAGGGGGATTTTTAAGAGACCTCTCTATGGGCAGGTTGTAGGTTGAGTCCCTCCAGAAGGGTTATGGGGGGTGTCCCTTTATGAATTTTAGATGGTATCTGTCTTTATGAGACTCTGAAAGGGGGTTACAGACAGAGTCCTTCTAGGATGCTCTGAGAGATTTTGTGGGGAGATGCTCTACAGGGAAATCTAAGAGTTGTGGGGGGACAACTCTCTCTAAGGGGCTCTGAAGGAGGCATGTTGGCCATCCCGCTGTGCTCCCACATGCCAGCTGAGACTGTACTCAGCTCCACTGACAGCTCCATTGATGTCAACCCTGTGCCAGCATGCTGGGGTCTGCCCTGCTCAGGGGCACAGTGCCACTCTCCCAGGCACCCTGGGGTCCTGCCTACACCCCCTGTACCTGTAGGTGCTCAGCCAGGCACAGAGACACATCTGCCCTTGTGGGGTAGCCAGTACCTGCAGTGGCAGTGGGGATAAGGTGGGGGCTCTGTCACCAGGGAGTGAGGGTCCCCATGGGCTCACCCCACACCCTTTTGTCTCTCCTGTGTGCAACTGGAAGGGACGCCTGTGAACCGCATCCCCATCATGGCCAAGCAAGTGCTGGACCTGTACACATTGTACCAACTCGTGACAGACAAGGGTGGCCTAGTTGAAGTCATTAACAAGAAGATCTGGCGGGACATCACCAAGGGCCTCAACCTGCCTACCTCCATCACCAGTGCTGCCTTCACCCTCCGCACGCAGTGAGCACCTGTCGGTGGTGGTGGGTGGTGGGCATTGCCCTGGGGCACCCGCTGGCTTGGATGCCCCAGAGCCCTGAGTGGGGTCTGGCATGGGGTACCCCAAAAGAGGATGGAGGGCTTTGCCCCTTCCCAGGTTCCATCCCCACTCGGTACAGGGCTGGCTGGGAGGTGCATGATGCTGGATCTTACCTGGGCTCTCTCCCCGTGCAGATACATGAAGTACCTGTATCCCTATGAATGTGAGAAGCGGGCGCTCAGCTCTCCCAGGCAGCTCCAAGCTGCCATTGACAGCAACCGTCGGGAAAGCCGGAGGCAGACTTTTGACACAACAGTCTACAGCTACTCGCCATCCAACACCCCAGCCCTTCTGGGCTCCCACAGGATGCCTCTGCCATCTCTTGGCATCACTACGCACAACTGCAATCAGTTTGGCCAAATGCACACTGTTAAACAAGGTGGGTGAGGACCACATCTGCCCTGCAGTGGGCACTCTCCCTGGGGATAGACACTACTCTGGCAGCAGAGATGTCCTCTGCCTGCTCTTGCACTTTTTACTTGGGGCATATGGGAAAAAAATTGGGGTTTTAGTCCTTCTCTGGGACTGAGAAAGGTTTATTTCTCTTGGCTTTGGAGGAGGACCAAGCCCAGATGCTGGGGCTGGTGGCCTACCCTGCTGCATACTAGTGGGATGGAGGTGGCACTGCTGGGGATGGTGAGACGGGGCAGCAGTGGGGGAACATGCTGAGGTCTTTTGGTCATTGCAGAGAATAGCATGCTGGCAGCAGCAGGGCCAGGACACTTTGCTATCCCAGTGGGACTGCCCAGTCACCATCTGTCAGTGGCCCAAGCACCTGCCTCACAGGCAGTGGCACTGGACCAGCTGCAAGAGAAGCTGGAGATGAACAAGCCCCCAGAGAAGAAGATGGCCCTAGCAGAGGAGCAGCAGAGGCTGATGCAACATGTGCTGCAGCAGAATCTCCTGGGCATGGCCTCCCAGTTTCCCATGAACATCACGATCTCCAACCAAGGTAGCAAGATACAACACCTCAGCTTGGGTCACCCCATCCCTTAACACCCCAGGAGGGAGCAGCAGGAGCTGGAGGGGAAGCATGGATACGCATAGAGGCTGGTGCCCCGCTTCTCTCTCTTAGGCAGATTCTTGTTTCTGTTTCTCTTAACACTCATATTGTTATTTCCTTTCCCCAGATGACAGACAGGAGACCGCATCGAACCTGTCCACCAACAGCATTAGCAGTATCAACATGTCAATAGATATAAATGGAGTTGTCTACACAGGTAAATAGAAGGGCCGCTTGGCCCATGTAATTGCGGCTGGGAAATCCAATAACTTATAGCCACTGCCTGGCCAGGAAGTCCTTCCTTCAATCTGATGTCTTTACTATAAAATCCATCATAATGAAGTGTCAGGGCCTGGAGAGATGGGGCAGAAGAAGGAGGGGGTCAGTGAGGAGGGAAATTGGCCCCCAGCAAGGACTAGCAATGAAGGGCCAAAGTAGGTGATGGATAGATGGATGGACAGACAGACAGATGGATGGACTTGGGCTGAGAAGGGCAAAAACGCACCTGGAGTTATCCCCCACCACGGTGTCCTGCAGGCAGGGCTTGGATTTGGGTTCACCCTGATGCATGTGTGCCTAGAGGATCTCTGGCTGGTTGT
Organism: Falco naumanni; assembly: GCF_017639655.2. Classification (NCBI taxonomy): domain Eukaryota; kingdom Metazoa; phylum Chordata; class Aves; order Falconiformes; family Falconidae; genus Falco; species Falco naumanni. The sequence continues at coordinate 76,138,239 of NC_054080.1, forward strand.
GGGGCTGGCTGGTTGCAAAGCATCGTAGTGGATGCAGGGAAGGATGTTTGGGTGCTTTACTGAAGCAGAGGCTTCTTTGGGATGCTGATACGCACCTACCTGGCTAAGCAGTTCATCCCGTGCCCCCCAGCTACCTGCCTGCCCTGCTGAGACAGCCCCAAATAAAACTGATGGCTTTTCCTTTAGGACTTAAATATTTAATGAGCTGGAAAGGTCAGGGCTAACCAGCATATGGGACCATCAGCCAAACAGTCCTGGGCCACCCCATGGACTGCTCCATGTTGGTGAGGGTGGCTGGGCTGGGGAAAGCACCAGAGGTGATAGGGGGTGCTGGAGCCCCGAGGGGTGCTAGTCCCACCCTCCCAAGCCAGCATGCTGGGGGCCAGGCAAGCAGAGCTGCCAACCCTGGGCTTGCCCTAACCCCCTTACTTTTGCTTCTCAGGTGTCCTGTCTGCCCACCAGCCCCTGGCGCCACTGACACCCGATGGAGGGAGCACCAACAGCTGGCCAAAACCTGTGCCTGCTCCAAACCCACTGCTCCAAGCCCACTTGCACAGCTGCACTCCCTCCAGCACCTCGCTGTAAGGGAGTTGTGCCCTCCACCCCTGAAAGCAGCTGGGGGTTCCAGGGTCCTGGGGGCCTGAGCTGTGGGACCCAGCTGGGCCAGCAAGGTGAGATAGCAGACCCAAAGGTGCCTCTTGCTGCAATACTGAGCCTTCTCTGTGCAAAGCTGTGAGCACTCATGTGGGCCCTTCTGTCCCTTAGCACTGCATATGGGGCCCCTTCTCTGCGTGTGCCATCCCACACATGCACCTTCTTTCCCAGGCACTACCCCCCAGTGACCCCCTCCCAGACAGTTCCTGCCTGCCATGCTGCCTGGGGTACCCCTGGGCTTCATATATTGCATCCCCTACACACTGCAGCTCCTATAGCCACCCCAATGCATGTACCACAGCCCCTATACACACCCCAGTGCTAGACTGCATCCTTCCTGTTCAATATGCAACTCAGTGTGCACAGTGCATCTCTTAGGTATTTTCACCCCTATACACGTCTCTATGCACATTTACACTATACACTTCCTTATAAACACTTTTGATGTGTCGGCTGCCTCCCCTACCTACCACATCCCCCATATGCTTCTCTAGTGCACATATTGTATCTCCTATATACAACTTGGTGCCCACATGATGTCACCTGTGCAAACAGTGCAGTCTCTTTGCACTGCAGCCCCCATAAACTGTAGCCCCTATACACTGCATCCCCTATGTACTTCACTCCCTACCCACTGCTGACCCCCCCTAGGCAGCCCTCGTGCACTGCCTGGGCTTGCTTCCCCTGCCCTGAGACATCCTCCCAGGGTCTTGGGTACCCCCTGGACACCCTGGGAGGTGGCATCTCAACCACCTGGTCCTTAACTCAGAGAGATCATCCTGCGGGCAGATAATGGGGAAAATGGTGAGTGAGATATGACAGCTTTTTAGGTGGGGATGGAGCTTATAGGGGTGGGGGTGGAGGGTGGGCCTTGATATAGGAGCGGGGATTGCTTGTGCACTTGGAGGAGCTTGTTGGGGGAGACTAGACCAGACCAGACTGGGCTTGACTGGACGAGAAAGCACAAAGGAAAAAGGAAGAAGACAGGGCAAAGGAAAAGGATGTGAAAGAGGAAAGGAAAATGAAAGCCCAGCAGTGCTTCCTACTGCTAAAGACCACCTGGACACTGGTGTCCCCAGCCAGCAGGGAAACTGAGGGCATTCAGAGCTACCTTGTTGAGGTCAGGTGGGTGCCTTCTGCATCTGCATGCACTCCTGGGTGCCAAAGCAGGCAAGCATGGAGCAACACTCACCTCTGCTTCAATCTGAGAGTCTGGGCCTCAGTGCTGCTGGCTCCCTCAGCACTCCAATGGCAGCCGCACAACTCTTTTATGTCTAAAATAAAATTTAACTGCTAAACCAAACCAGTGTTGAGAGTTGTATGCGTGACATGGTGGCACCTGCCAGGCTCCAGTGCCCAGGCTGGGGACAGTTTGGGAAGGGCAAGACACCACAGCCTGTGACACCCTGTGGTAGCAGCTGTAGTGCCTGAGGTCTCACAGCCTGCCTCGCCTTCACCTCCGGCACAGGGTTGACTTAGTTTCTGGGGGCTCTGAGTTGCAAACAGGTGTCTTGCACCTGCCAGAGCCCTCAAGCATGGGCTCGATCAGACTGAGCATCAGCTCCAGCCCTGCCAGCCAGGCTGTGGGTCTCCTCAGCCCCACAAGCTACCCAGTGGCAGCTCACCCATGGATGGGGATGCTGTTAGGCTGCCTGTGCCAGGTAACGAGCATGGCTGTGGGATTCCTAGGGCCATGGCGGTGGGGCTGTGAGGTTGCACCAGGTGAAATGCAAGCAGTGCTGGGACAGCCTGGCATCTGGGCCGCACTCACAGAGGGCACGGGTAACCCAGCTGGAGTTGGGAGATGCAAGCACATTCATGGATGCTCACAGGTGCACATGTGAATATGCATAGGTGCATATGGGAAAGCACGGAGGCACGCAGGCAGGTAAGTTACCACACTCGTACACGCAGATTACTTGTGCTCCCTCGTACAAACTCAGTGGCATGCACGCTTACACACAGTCACACTCGCACATATGTGTACGAGTGGACATGCTCACGCATGCACACGTACTTGCATACACATGCAGCCATCCATACGTACGAGGAGGCTACAGGGAGCTCCCATGGCGACAGACACCCCTGCCAATGGCTGCCGTGAGGACAGGCCCACGCCGGCACCCATGCAGCGAGGTCCCTGGCACCGAAGGGGACAGAAGCTCTTGTCTCAGGGGTCGTCCCTGGCGGCAGCCCCACGCCCCGGGGACACCCCCAGTAGCCCCAGGGACAGCGCCGGACCGCAGCCTCGGGCCCGGCTGGGCGGCGCGGGCGCTGTCCGGGGTGCTGCAGCGCCCCGCCCCCGGGCAGGGTAACACGACGGGGACACGTTGGGGGTTGGGGACACGGGGGGTGCGTGTTTGCGCGTACCAGGCTGCGGAAAGGTTTCCTGTGCCTGTGCAAGTCCGTATAAGCGGGTGCCCCGGGCTGCCGTGGGGTTCCCCCTGTGTGTGTGCTTGTCTCTGTGTGCCCCTGGCTGAAAGATGGCCCCAGGGTGTTTGCTCTGGGGTAGGGGCGCCGGGGTGCGAGACAGCCAAGCCCTGGCACAGAAATCCCACAGCCATAGCACAGCCCAGCACAGCCCACCAGACAGAGCTGGAGTGGGATCGATGCAGCCTTAATTGGGGTCTTGTGTACCCTGTCACTGCCGGGCAGCGCCAGCCACAGCTCATCGAGCGCCAGGGCCCCAGGGAGCCAGGAGGGCGCATGCTGGCCTCGTCCCCACTCATTATGCAGCTCAGGGGGTAATGTGTGCTGCCATGCTCCCTGGGGGGCTCGGGGACACAGCTGCTGTCACCTGAGTAACCAGCCCTGATTGATGCCCACTTCCCATGTCCCACAGGGACTGTAATTGAGCAGGAGGGAGGAGACTGAGAATGCGGGAATGATCCAGCCTAGCAGGAAGAACGATGGATCTGACCTCAGTATTGGGCTGGGGACCGGTGGCTGTGGCATCAGTGTGTGACCACAGGCTCCAGGGATGGGGACAGGGTCGACGGCCTCCTCTCAGCTGCAAGGAGTGGGGGCCAAATTCACTGTGCACTGTGCTGGGCTATGGGCAGCCAGTGCTGTGGCTTCAGCTGTGTTCCAAGTCTCACAGGATGGATGGGACTCTAAGTGGTGGATGTTTGCCAATCCCAACCCCCCCCCAGTGCCTGAGTCCCAGGACCGCCTGAATTTCTCACCTTGGGGAAGTAGGTGATCTGTAACCCTTTAGCACAGGCATTTGTATATTGATGGGCATCACCTATCACGCTGGGCACAGGCCACGGTAGAGCCAGTACCCTCTAAACACAGACCAGCACTTTGTGCACAGTCCCTAGCCCTTTCTGCAGTCCCTAGCCACTTCTGCTAATGAAGCTATTCCTATTTGTCACCTTTGTAGAACAAAGTTCAGTCCTTCCCCTCTGAAGATATCTCTTCCACAGCCCAGATATCAATCACTGGGAAAAAAGACAGAGCACATAGAGACTCAGCCTGCTCCTCCTGCCCGACTGCTCTGCACAGCTCCTCTAGGGAGATCTGGTGGGCCATAAGAGTTGCTGGGGCCCTGAGCCACACTACAGATTTCTCCTACAACCTGGCAGTCTGACACAACTCCCTATAGGAACACATCAGAAAGGACAAAGCTCTTTCAGGCCATAGTGGGTTTTGCTCTCAGTAAAGTGCACTGTGAAGATCCCCAAAGCTATCCAGCCTGCATTGACAGGCACATTAACAAAGTACTCACTATTAAGAGATGGTTTTGACCTAAGAACCTCTCTTGGGACCTTAACTGGGTGTTCCCTGGTGCCTAGGACGTGGCAGTGCAACACCCAGCCCCATGCTCACACAGCCTGTGGGGAACACAGACTGCCCTCCAGCTTGGGACAGCTCTGGCAGAGCTGAGGTTGCATAGGCACAACACGACAGTGGCAGGTTGAACAACGGGGTGCAAGGAACATCACAAGGTGCTCTGAAGACTCCTGAACGTCTCCCTCTGTAGTATGAAAATTGTGGTGGTGTATCTTGCACCCTCCTTGGGCTGCTTTATGATCTCAGGAACCCTCATTAGGCCTTACCTCTGTGTAGTTAAGCAGTGAAGTGTCACTTGACTGTACTAGCAACTCATGCACAGTTGAGACGGGAAATGGCACTGGCTGCAGCAGAAACATCCCTTATCTGCACAATACCACCTGCTAGCCTTGGAGCATTCCTTATCTGGACCATATCATTAACAAGTCTAGGAACACTTTATTATGTCTCCAAGTGGTAAGATAACACTGTCAATAGAATGTTCAGAAAAAAATCCATTAAAAAACAACACAGATTGTGGCCCGGATGGAATATTACTCATCACAAACAAATATAAAAAAACCCCAACAAACAACCACAAAAACCAAGGCCCTAAGTGAGGCCCTTTGAGATATGCTGGGCCACAGCAGGCTGCAAACACTGTTTCCCTCTGAGTGGGATGCCTCTCAGGGTTCACAGACTCCCAAGTCTGAGATATGAGGCAGACTGTTGCTGAAAACTGACAACAGGACCGGGGCTGTTTTTCCTGCTTCTCAAGCCTCAACCCTTGACCCCACTGATTAGTGAAAAGGCATTTAGCCTGAGTATTTCACTGAACCTGAGAGGAACTTGTAATAGATGTGTACCTTTGTCCATGCATCTCTGTACATCTGTTTGTGTCTGTATACATGTGTGTGAATTGATTCAGGAACTTCCTAATAAGTATAGTGTAAGTACTACCATTTTGAATCCATAGTTAAGTCATTTCTATAATTTAATAAATCCTATTTGATTCACTTTGTAAATGATAAATTACTCAACCATTAAGACCTGTTAAAATCCTATGATCAGCGTTAAACTGTGCATATTCCTTATATCGTTTAGAAATTAACCATTGACCAAGTCTGGATCTAGCCACACCTAAGCTCTATTCAGAGTTTAGAAAGTAAGGAGGTCCACTCTGAACTTGTGAGTCAACAGGAGGGTCTCTCTTACCCTTTTACAGTTTTAGTCTCTGTGTAAAACATTCCAGTTTGATTCTTTGTGTGATTTATCTGTACAGTAAGCAACAAAGTGAACCTTGCCATGAAACTTTGTGAAGTTGTGCTGCCACAAATTCCTATTAAAACTATTTTGTTCATACCTTTGATGGTGGCTTTTTAAGCAACTTAGCCTAAACCACTCGTTGGTGACAGAAAGTGGTGGATGCTGCTACCATGAATTCATCTCATCCCTTTGAGAGAGCCTTGTAATTGCAAGTGCCGGCTGCAGGCCGTGGTGAGGCAGGGGCTGGCTGCTGCATCCATTAGTGCCTCACTTTTTAGTCAATGTCACCTGCAGCGGTCGATAGGAGAAAGGTGAACCCGGGCAGGCTGAGGCCTGGGGGAAAGCCTGCGGCAGCCTCCTGGATTTCAAAGGCCCCGCATCCACACGGCCCATAGATCGCTGTATCAATTTCTTTTAATATATCCGAGCACCTCTTTCCTGGAGGAGCATGCCGGAATGAAGCGGCGATCGACCGCCCGGGTGGCAGGAGGCCTGCACACCTCCCTCTGCAGTGCAAATCACCATCGACCGGCTGCAGCCTCCCCTCCTCGCCTCTGACGGCGGCTTCGCACCTCCCGCCCCGACCCCCGGGAGCCGCCCCCCTCCATCCCATCCTCCCGGCTCCATCACCCCTTCCCGGCCCGGTGAGCCCCGTCTCCATGGCAACGGCGGCCCCTGGCAACGCGCCGCCATGGCAACGGGCAGGGGCGGGGCGGAAGTGGCGCGCTCCTTTTCCGGCCGGCGGCAAGATGGCGGCAGGGGCGGTGGAGCTGCAGCGGATGCAGTGGCGGCTGGAGGAGCTGGAGCAGCGGGTCGGCGTCGGGGCCTGCGGGCCGTGCAAGGTGCTGGGGGGGGACCCCGCAGCGTCCAGGGGACGGCTCTGCCCGCCCTTGGGCCCGGCCCGGCCACCCCTCGGGGCTCGGCCCAGGCCCGGGCCTGGCGGGGGCTGACAGGCCCGTCCTCTTCCTGTGTGCCTCTGCAGGTGGCGGACGAGGTGGGGAAGGTGCAGATGGCGCTGAGCAATATCACCGGCAAGAGGGAGAGGATCAAAATCCTGTTTAAGAAAAGTGGGTGGCCTCGGGGAGGGGGCACCGGGAGGAATCGGAGGGGCTGAGGGAGTTCAAAACCGCTGTGTGGCGTTTCATTTCTCTAAACAAAAATGCCTTCCGCCCACTTCCCCTCCCTGTCCCCGTGTGACCCCCTTTGATTTTGGACTCTTGTTTTGCATATTTTTCAGAGCAATAAGTAACGGAGTGAGGTCTTTCTGCTTATGATTCTCCCACTCAGCTGTTGGGGGTGGGAAGCGGGCTGCTGCAACGTGTTGTTTGCTTGATGTCTGCCTTTATTGGTGCAGTGGTTTGCTCTGCCTGAAATGCAGCCCTTGAAAGTTGTTAGAGCATGAGGTCCTGAAATGACTTCTTGCATGCTTGGACTTCTCGGGCATGCTAGAGCAGCTTTCCCCTGTCTGTGTGATGAGAGCAATAAAAATCACAGACAGGCACTGGTGGATGGATCTGGAGAGCTGCCTCCAAACTGGGGGTTATCGAGAGCAGACACCGGAGCAGTGCTTTGTCCTGCAAAGCTGTCTCTTGGCCAAGTTTTGCTGTCTAATATAGCAGAAGGAGCAGGCTGCGTAAGGATGGCATTGTGGTCCAAGGCTGAGGTGGCCATTCAGTATAAAAATGCAAACCATGTATTTGTAGATGATTTTAATAACCAGGATGGAGGGCTATTGGCTGCTTGGTTTTTTTTGAGAACAGGAAGAAGCAGGTTTAGCTCACCTTTTAATAACATTATCCAAACAAAAAGCAAGTGTTGCAGCTGTCCATAACAAAGCAGTTATTTGGCTTGAACTGTTAGTTCTTGGTCACAGTGCTCCAAAGTCACATATTTTCAACTGCTATAGTAATTAATGAATCTGAAAAAAAATTACTCTACGTGGGGAGTGTTTACAAAGTAACCTCATGTATGGCATGGGGGAAAATTGCAGTTGTAAATGCAATAACATCTCTGCTACTGTTTTTTACTCTAGTTGAAGATGTAATAAAATATATTGACCCTCAGTACATTGATAGGATGGCTGTTCCAGATGCCATGAAGCTGCAGTTCATCTTGGCAGGTATGGCATGAAATGAGAGGAGACAGGAGTTTTTTTAGCACTGCAAAAGTTGTCTTTTACCTAAGCTGAATTGGAATGGATTTCTTCTCTTCACTTGTAAGGATCTGGCAAGGCACTCTCTTTAGAGCCATCAGAGAGATGGTTTCTGCAAAGATGTCTGTCACCCATAGTGCTCACTTGTGTACATCTGTGCACATCTTTTTAGTATTGAGCAGTTTAACCCTGAATTAATAAAAGGTTTAAAAGAAAAACTGGAGCTAGAACAGTTTTCGTCACCCTGCTTCTGAATACTGTCAGGTCTGTGACAGAAATGGAAGACCTTTGGATGTATTTTAAATACCTTCTAGCCTTGTCGTCTTTTGCCCCGAAGAATTTGGTTCAGCCTTTTGTTGTTATAGTCTGTGAATGAAACTTGGTGGAGATTCTCCTGCCTTAAACTGGTGAGAAACAAGATCCAGGGATGAGCCACGCAAAAGGCTAAACAAGATTATAAACAAACCCTTTCTGTATAGCTAGATCAGCTCGGAGAGGTACCTCACCAGTACTGCTGAAAAGCCAAAGCAGAGTCTTGTATTTACCAGTGTTGCTTCTCGTCTCTCCCCAACCAGACAAGCAGGTTATTAATTCCCGAGCAGCTCTTCTGGAGCAGGTGAAGAACCTCCAGCCCATCTTGGACAGTGCCAGCATCCAAGGTACGCATGTTCTTCTGCAAGTTTGAGGTGGAAATGCCACCCCACAAGCTGTTGTCTATGCTCTTTTTTTTTTTTTTTTTTTTTCCTTGAGCCTCAGACTAGAGGAGAGGATAGCTAAGCACACAAAACGTGGTGTGAGAAAAGGATGTACAAACTTAGTGGTACGTCTGCTCCTCCCTCATGCTGCTCTCATGTCCCGTGCAAGGTCAAGGAGGTGATAGAATATTTCAGGAACTAGGTTACAGACAGCAGCTTGGCAGAGACAATGGAGACTGGCATGCCGTTCCTGCCTTTGAGCTCTTTTACATCCAGAATATCCCTTGTTCCTGGTGTAGGTAGAGATGCCTTTTTAATTGCTAATCATAACATTAATCCAAGTGGTTTTCTGTGATATAGTTCTTGACTAACTCTCGCTGCAGGCATGCCCTAACTCATGCCATCTAGAAGCAGTCAGCAAGTAGACTTGGTATTTAATGTACAGGGTAGCTAAGGGGTTTTTATGGTATGGAAGGTGTGTTTGTGTGTATATCACTACCACTCAGTGAGTGGAGTTCTGCTGTGACGTGCTTGTGCAGAAGGAATGGTCTTTAGTTTGGGAACTAATGCCATGTGCTGTAACACAAATGAAATAGATTTCTCTTCTTTGCTTTCAGCGGTTCCTGACCATGCTACCAAACTACAGCGACTCTCTCAAATCCACATACAGCAGCAGGTAGTGTGAATACTCTTGACGGTCTTGACTAGCAGGGAGGAGGAACTATTGGTTAGTGGCTGTACTGACACCACTGTATCTGCAGGCTCATTTACAGCACGTTCTTTCAATCACAGGATATTCATACTGCAATCTTAAAGGAGTTTAAGCACTTGGCAGAGGAAGTAGCCAGGATTTCTGATAGTTGAGTCTGACTCAAAAAAAGCTTTGCTTACCATAACCCTGCTCAAAACAGAGGTTTGAGTGACACTTAATAAGCAGTGGAGGGTTTAACCAGCTGGTGTTCCCACTATTAGTGGGGCGGTGAGGTCAGACATTGCACTCTTCCAGTGTCCTTAGTCTCTGGAAAGCTGTTGATGCTGTCATCTTGTCACTTCACCCTTTCTTTCCCCATTTGAGTGCTTCTGGAGCAGGCAGCGAGCAGCCTGGGAAGTGTCTAGTGACCCCTTTCAGCATTTTGCTTTGAGTTTCGGTTCTGGGGCAAGCAAAGCATGGGTGCTGAGGGGAGGCAGGCAGTAGTGCAAGCCCAGGGACTGTAGCGCTTCATCAGCATAGGTGTTTGTAACCTTTCTCTTCACTGTTGAGACCCTTCCAGCTGCAGTGAGTGGCCAGGGTCTGAGCCCTGATCTCGGTACTGGCCTTGGATGAACTTCCCCCCATGCTGTCAGGGACTGGGAGGACAGATGTGCTTCAACTTTATTGCTCACTCACTGCGGCTCCCCTTTTTACAGGAACAGTGTCATGATCTCACTGATGATGTCAAGATTCTTCTTGAAGACTACAACAAAATGGTATCCTTTGAGTCTGGGGTCTGACACAGCTGAACTACTCACCTGTCTCCTGGGGTGCGTTCGCCCATCAAATACTGTTGAATCCCCAGCCCTGGGTTTAACAGCTAGTGCTGCTTCTGACGTGACACTTGTGTCCCTGCCGTACTTTTAGGAGTAGAGCCAAGGGTCAGAACTGCCTGTCCCTGAGATGGGAAGGGTAGGGTGCCACCTGTGAGCCAGAGCCCCTGCACTGGATTTATTCACAGTGTGGCTCAGCGTGAAGTAGTGTAGCCTGCATGCTGGTGCAGAGCTGGCACTGGCCAGTTGGACACTGGCATCTCTGTCAGGTGAATGGTGGTCCCTGTAATCTGCCTGAGCCAAACAGCGGCTAATCCTGGCTGTGTATGATCCCAGTGCTGAGACATGTCCTAAAACCACAAGTGGGTAGAGCAGCTTTGCTCAAGGAAGCCCCTTAAATGCAGTGCTGCACAGTGTTCAGAAAGTGCCTTTTGGACTCCCAACAGTATTTGGTGCTCTGCAGTGGGTCAGCACCTGGATGGTTTGAGTCTCTGCGGGCTTCTACAGCCTGATGCTTCAGGCCTTTTCCTCTCCCAAGGAATTTGGATTCTTAACAGTGCTGTTGGGCTGTCAGGGTACTCTGACCCTGGTTTCTTCCCTGAAGTTTCCACGTCTCTTTCCTTAAGAGTCATGTCCAGACCCTGCTTCTCTCCAAGCAGTTTGTTCAGTGGAATGAAATATTGACACGGCTGGAAACAGCCAAGGAAGAGAAACCTGCAGCAGAGTGATAGGAGAGCTAGGAGTGTGGAGAACCTGGGGACCCTGCTAGCCTTGGGTCTCTGGAGAGGCTGAAGCACAGCTTGCACCCTGCTGTCTTAGCATCTTCCCAGTTGGTGCGAGCATGCTACAAGTGATATCACAGGCTCTTGGGGGGGCACCCTGCGTCCACTGCTGGGCTGTGTTGGCCCCATATTGAAGCCACACTACTTCCTTTTTAATATGCTACTGTTTGCAAATCTTGCACTTCCCTGAAATACATTTTGGTTTGTGACATATTTAAAAATCCCTTTCTGCTCTTACTGTGGACCATAGTAAAGTCCTGAAATGCTAACTGGGTTGTCTTTTTGTTCTTGGGTACAAGGACTCCTTGCACTGTCCCTCCCGTGTGGTTTTCCCCAGGTGAGGAAGTGCAGATGCCTCCTGGCAGCCTGTGAGCCAAGGCCCGCAAGCCCCTTTCAGTCCCACAGCCTTCCCCAGACGGCGGCACATGCTCTCCTGGCTTGTTCTTCCCATTCTGGTGAGGACTGTGGCCTGGTGGTGCTTTTCCCACAGGCTGTTCCCCCATCTCTGCACTGAGAGGAGACAGCGGCTCTCACCCTTATCCTGCCTCTGCACACCCGAGTGTGCTGCAAGCGAGAGCCCTTGGCCGGCTGCTTCCCCTCCGGGGAGCGATGGGAACTGTGCCTTGCCTGATCTGGCCACAGCCTGGAGTTTCTCCTGGCACAAAGGTCTTGCAGAGTTCCGAGGCCTTGCTTTTGGAAGGGTCCCAAGCCCTTCTGCTCGGCAAGACACGGACCAGCCGTGTGTGACCTGGGAGCTGGCAGCAATGGGGCAGGCTCCAGCAGGGATGTTGGGAGAAGCTTGGCTGTCCCTGCGCCCTCACCTGGCCAGCGAGCTCACACCTGAGCGCACCGCGGCGGGGCTGCAGGCCTGCCGAAAGGCCCCCCCCCCGCCCCGGGGACCCCCGGGTGCCCGTGAAGCGATGCTGCCCCTAGGCCTGCGCTGGGACCCGACCTTCCTCCGGCTGGGATAACGGGCTGTGCTTTGGGCTGCTTCAGCCAGGCCAGGCGCGCTCGCAGGCGCCCCCGCCGCGGGTGCGCACCGCGGGCAGCCGCCGTGCCCGGAGCAAGCGGGAGCAGGGAGTGACCATACCGGGAGCGGGACGGCACGGTGCGGCGCCCCGCTGACCCCGGGGCGGGAGCGCTCGCTCGGGCCTCGGCCGCGGCGGGAGGGGCGTGGCCGCGCACAGCGCCCCGCCCCGGAACGGTGACGTAAGCGGAAGATGGGACGCGAGCTCCGCCCCCCTTCTTCCGCCCGCCCTAGCGCTTGCGCGCGCCCCGTGCCGGCCACCATCTTGTGGCGAGGGGCTCCGTGAGGCGGCGCAGGTGAGAGCCGATCCCGCACCCCCACCCTGCTCTATCGAGGCCCGGCCTCCTCCTGGGATCCTGTAGGGCATCTGGCTTCTCTGTGGGCCCCTGTAGTGCAGCCCGGCCTCCTCCTGGGCGCCTGCAGCGGCACCTGGCCTCCCCGCAGACCCTCGCAGTGGGGCCTGTTGCTTTCCCCCGCCCGCCTCATCCCTCCCCGTAGCAGCGGCCTGGCCTCCCCTCAGGCCCCTGTGGAAGCCAGCTGGCATCCCTGCTCCCCCGGCCTCCCGGTTGGCCTCCCACCGGCGGGCGTTCCTTGTCGCAGCGGCCTGGCCTTGCCCGGGGCCCTGTGATACCAGACTCGTCTGCCCTCACTTTCCAGTAGCAGTGGCTTTGGCGAACCCTCGCACCCGCACTGGTCGCAGCACCCCAGCAGTGGCTTGGCCTTCCGAGCTAGTACAGCAGGGAGTGTGACCTTCCCTACCATTCTCTCTGACAGTTTGCAACCCCATCCTCCATAGCAGCGGTGTCCCTAGCGCCTGTTGCAGTGTCTGGTACTGCTCTTCCCCAGCATAGCTGGGTACGTGCTGGGCCCCCAGGTACCGATGGTGGCCTGCTGCTGTGCTGTGGGTGAGGGCCTCGTGGAGGGCATGTGCCTCAGAGGTATAGAGAGGAAACACTGACTTGCCCTGTTTCCACAGGGGATTTGGTACAAGGTGCTGGCTCTGGGTGAAGCAGAGTTCATGAGCCTTCAGATAACAAAGCCTTAATGCTGCATGCTTGGGCTCCCTGTGGTGGCGAGGGCAGCGCCCTATGCGGATTAGGCAGATCTCCATCGGGATGCCAGTAGAGGAACCCTGCCTTGGCAGAGAGGGGAGCTGTGAGACTGGACCTCTCTGTCTTTTTGTGTTTCCTCAGAGAACCTTTTTTTTGTTGCATCATGTACCTTTCTGTTGTTCTGCTGCTTGCTGGCCACGTGTCTCCTGCTTGCAACCTCTGGCTTGCCGCTCTGTGACGTGCACTGTTTTAAATGTCCAGTCCCTGGCCTTTCACTTAGGCTGCCAGTTACGGGGCTCAGAGCCCTGCTACCCTGTTTCTATAACATAAGCGAGCTGCTGCAGGTGAGCTGTGCCTGGGTTCATTGTGTGCATGTTCTGGTGTGGCTCATGGGTTGCAGCTGTGGTTGGTATTCCCCTGGCTTCTGTTCCCAGTAACCTCAACTCACTTATTTCTTCTCTGTTTTCCCCTGAGATACTGCCTGTATTTTTCACTTCATCCTGCTTAGGCCCACAATACCAACTTTGTTCCTTTCACCGCCTGCCTGTTGGGGCCCAGGCTGCCTTTTGGCAGTGTTTGTGCTGTGGGTACATGCTGAGGAAGACTGGGTACAAGTGACTCCTCAGCATGGAGGACACTCTTGGCTTTTCAGGATCCCTGACTGATGGCTCAGAGTGCCCTTTAGAGGAAGGATTGTAGCTAATGGTGGTGAGAGTTTCTTTGCGCAGCAATTTTAGTGGGAGTTTGTATTAACGGATCCATTCTCCTTTCCAGCACTGCAGAATGGAGAACTATAAGAAGACCAAAATTGTAGAGAAACCTTGCCCTCAGCCTTTCACCAACCTGCCCCCTGATATTATTGAAATGAAAGTGAAGGATGGGAGCAAAATCAGAAATCTGATGGGCTATGCCATCAGCAAGATGGAGCTGGACTCTGTGAGACAGATTCTTTTCACTGGCTCAGGCAAGGCTGTCAGCAAGACCATTACCTGCGTGGAAATCATGAAACGAAGGCTCAAAGAGCTGCACCAGATCACCAAAGTGCTCTTCAAACAGATTGAAGAGATCTGGGAACCCATTGTGCCTGAGGCAGGCCTCGATGCCTTGACAGTGAAGAGAAACATTCCTGCCATATGTGTCCTACTCAGCAAAGATGCCCTCGATCCTCAGGAGCCAGGATACCAGGCTCCAGGCTCTTTTGACGCCTTCTGGATTGAGACACTTCAAGCTGAGTCCCAAGGCCAGATGAAGAGGAAGCAGCGTGGAGGCCAGGGAGCTGGCAGCACAGGAAGGCACCCTCAGTCTGCTGGAGGAGCGCCTGGGGAGTCCTGCGCTAAGTCCTGAGATACTGGCACTGCATTTGGGTGTAATTTGGGGGAGTTACAGAAACAAGCCAGCTGCTGTAGCTGGGAAGTTGTTGCTGAACACAGGGGCTTGCAGGGGAGGGCAGGAGAAGTTAACTGTGTGAAAATGGATGTGGCTGTAACTGTCTGAAACTGTGTTTTGGCAAGTTCCCTTGTCAAAGGCTGCCAGGCTATGCTCCTTCACATGTGGTTCGGGGAGGACACAAGTCACCTCTGCTTGACCAAGAACTGTTTGCATCTTGTCAGTGAGCTGCGGCAAACGGCCGCTCACTGAATGCAGTTTCAGCTGCTTGGGGTGGTACAGCAGCCCAGGCAGCAGGTGTGCGTGCCGGGCTGCTTTTGTGGTGGTGGGTGGAGGTGACTTGCTGTGGTACAGAGGGGAGATGTGGATTCTCCTGGCTGCCACCTGCATCACCAGAGCTCTTGTGAGCAGGCATGGGGCTGGGTTGGCTACTTCTGTGCTTCAGAGTCCCATCTGCTGAGCCTGTCAGACAGTTTGATTGTTGGACTGCAGGGATACAACTCCATCTGTGATTGTGTGCACGTAGTGCCCTTTCTGTCCTCCTTTCCCCTTGGTGGAGCTGACAGTTACACTTACCTCTGCCAAAGTGGCAGGAGTCAACTTGTAACCAGCCTGAAATCCTGTAGTTGTGCAAGGGCCCTGGGATTGTGGTAATGGTAAGCTCCAAAGGGCCCTGTTCTTGCCCCTTTCTGCTCCATTACAATGCACAGAGATGTGTTTTAAGTTTCCTCTTCATGCAACACGAACTTTGTCATGTCTTCCTCATCCCACTGGAGGTCACCCTGTAAGCGTTGTTGGTGGGGCTGCGGCTGCCAGCTGAAACGTGCTCTTTGAGCGAGAGGGGACCTGCTGCTCCACGTTTGTCACTCTCATGACTGTAAATGGACCATGATGTGAGGGGGTGAGGTTTTCATCGTGCCTTCAGCGTTCACCTTTAATATCCAGGTTGGGTTTTTTTTATGGGAAGCTTTTTTGCTAATTTTTTGTTGTTCCTTTAAACCAACTAGAACTGTAGTCTCAAAAAGACTCGACCCAAACTCTGCTGGGTGAGGCAAAGGAGCAGCATCTTTTCTTCCCCAGTGGTTTCACTTCTGGAACAACTCTGGCAGGTAGCACTGGGCAGGAGGAAAAGTGTTTTTCCCTGTGACAGGCTGAGCTCTTGCCAGAACAACCCCTGCTCACACTGTGTTCCAGGTGCTGCCTGTCCTGCCCGCTCTTCCCGGGTCACTGGCTGTGTTGGCGAGCTCCAGCTGGACCTGACGTCCGCTTTGTCAAGTCAATGGGAAACAATACAAGTATTAAAGAAGAGATTTTTGCCTAAACCAGGGGAGCAGAAGAGACACGGTGCGTTACCCGTGTGACCCAATGCCTTCACAGGCAAGACTTCATGCACCTGCATTGCACACAGGCGCTCACTTTACACCATCATGAGCTTTCTCACTGGCCAAGTGCCCAGCATGAGCCAGGATGGCGCCAGGTGTACATGCCTCCTCCTCCCCTTCTGCTGGGAGTCTCTTGCACTCTGCCCCAGCATTGTCCCTGGAGCTAATGAAGTGCTTGAGGAAATGCCCAGACTTCTTTGCTGTGCCAGTGCAGGTGAAACCCGGGAACACGGCAGAGTTAAGATGATTTATCTCAGTGCTGTTCCCAGCTGCTTTCTCTCTTCCGTTTAAGGTGGAGACTGCTTGTCTTGACTAATTGGCAGATTAGCGATAAACACCAAGGAAAGATGCTTGGATGTCTGATCAGATGGCTTCTGACATTGTAACTGGCAATGTGTTTGTGTTTGTTTACACTTAAACACACCCTCTTAGTGGAGAGCTAGATTCTCAAACAGCCTGTGTAATCCTCCCTCATGGTGGTGGCATGTTTAATGCCTGCTCATCAAAGCTGCGAAGTGATTTTTATTTTTGTTTTGCTGTTTGAAAGTTACCCTCGGCTCACTGTGGCAGCTCTGCTGGCTGCTGTGGCACCTGGCAGCACCCAGAGCTTTCCTTCCCAGTGGCCGGAGAGAGAGCCGCCACCCATCGTACCCCCGAGCCCTCGAGCAGCCAAGGAGAGGTCCCAGCTCTCTTAGGAATCTGCTCTTCACCTGTTCTTCATCCAGCTGCTTCTTTCCCCTGGTGTGACACACCATATGGGGCTCCCTGTGCCCCAAGAGGCTGCAGCAGATCCCCGCTGTGTCGCTGCAGTGTGTCTGTGCCACCAGATGGACGCTTGGCCTGGCCGTGGCTTTCAGAATAGCTGCAGGTGGGACCCCTCCACGGCACTGGGGAGAGCCCCCTGTGTGCCCCCAGCCACATCTCCCCTGGGTGCGTCAGCTGTGTCCTTCATCAGGCGCATCCCCCCTTCTGAGTGACCCCACAGCAGCGCATCTCTGGCTCTTGTCCCTGGCAGTCACGGCTCAGCAGGGCTGCGGCATGCTGGCACCAGGGGACGGGCTGCCGCTGCCGCGTGCCTCAGTTTCCCACCGCACAGGACAGGGAGAAGCCAGCTGTGCCCATGAGGCCACCACTGCCCAGATTCCCAGGGCACTGGATGTCCCTAAGTGACCAGTGTCCATCCCGTTTCCCTGCCTCCACGGGCTGTGGTGGTGCCTGTGATCACCCCGCCTGCCTGCCGCCCCCGTGCCCCAGCCAGGCCCCCCGCCCAGCCCTGGCCACTCCATCGCCAGTGCCCTCATGCCCCGGTGTGCACGGGGCCAGGGTGCACGTGCGTGTACAAACGTGTGCACACGTGCGTACGGGGCAGGGCAGGCAGCAGCAGGTGGTTAAGGGCAGGACGAGGCAGCCGCGGGGAGTGCCAGGCAGCGGCCCCCGGGCTGGGCAGGGCAGGCAGGGCCGTGTGGGCCACGAAAGCCGGGCAGGGCAGGCAAGAGGGCAGGCCCAGCAGCGCGGGCAGGACGGGTCGGGTAGCGCAGGAGGGCAAGCGCAGCAGCCGGACGGAACGGCAGGGCGGGGCAGGGCGGGGCAGGGCGGGGCAGGGCGCGCCGGGCCGGGCCGGGCCGCGGGGGGCGGGGCGGGGGGCGGGAGAGGGGTCGGGCCGGGCCGGGCCGGGCCGGCAGAGCGCGCGCTGCCCGGCGGCGTCCCGCGCCGCTCACGTGGGCGCCGGCCGAGGCGGGGCGGGCCCTGAGCCGAGTGCTCGTCCAATGGCGCACGAACGGCAGGGGGCGGCCACCAATGGTGGGGGCGGGGCGGGGGCGGGACACGATTAGGCCCCGCCTCCCAGTGCCGGCGGGAGGGAGCGTGCGGCGCGCGGGGCTGCGGCACCCACCGAGCGGCCCGCGGCGGGACCGCGACCGGGGTCCTCCGCACCGCCTCCGCCAGCGCGCACCGGCGGGCCGCTCCGCACCGCCAGCGCGCACCGGGGCCCGGCGCCCGCACGCCGCCCCGCGTCGGGACCTCGCCCCGGGACCTCCGCTCCGCGCCGGCCCCGGCAGCGCCGCCCGCCCGCCCGCCGGCGGGGTCCCGGTGGCTCCCGGGGCGGAGCGGAGCGGGGGCAGGTAGGTCGCAGGGGGCCGGGGCCCCGCGACGCGAAGGCGGGTTCGGCGGGACCTGTTGCTGCCCGGTGCCCCGCTGCGGGCCGGCGGCTCCGCGCCTGTCCCGCTCCTCGGCGGCGCGGGGGATCGGGGCACCGGGGACCCCCGGCACCGGGGCTTTGCCCCACCCGGGCAAAAAGCACAAGGGGGGCTGCCCCGGCGCCCCGCACGCTGCCTGGCCAGCTGCCCGCCCCGCTTTAGCGAGCGGGACTCACGGCGGGATCCAGGCGGCAGGAAGGGCGGGCGGCGAGGGGGCTGGAGCTGGGCCGAGGCCGCCCAGAGGCACCGCGGGTGCCCCGGGGAGCGGGGTTTGGGCTGGGTTGGGGCGACGCCACTCCCGCTGGGGACGCTTCCAGCATGGTGGCCCTCGCAGGGGGCCGGGGGCCACAGCCGCGGTGTGGGATGCCGGAAAGGTCCCCCAGACCGCAGCGGGAAGGACAGGTCCCGCCAAGCCCCAGCGGAGCCCCTTGGGCCCCGAGGTCGCTGCCTGCCGGCACCCTCACAGCCCACCCCGAGGGGCTGGGGCAGCCTGTGCCCTTGGTGATGCTGACTTTCTCCCTTCCAGGTGCTGGAGGGAGGAGGGGGGGTCCCCGTGTCCTCTGTCCTGCCAGAGGAGGTGGAAACCAAGAGAAAGCTCCGATCGAACCTTCCCAGCACCACAGAGAAGCTGTGAGCAGCCAAACTCACAAACAGGGTGACACCATCCTGCCGCCTGCCTGGCCCCGTCTCCATCCCACTGCCAGCACTGCCACCATCCCCTTTGTCCCCTGCCAATGCCAGCAGGTGAAGGCTGCGTGCTCAATCCCTGCACTGGCATCCCAAGTGTGGGGCCAAGCTGTGGGCCCCGCTTTTTCCTGAGGGACAGTGGCAATGGGGTCTGCTCTCTCCACTGGAGCTGTCGTGGCAATTTCTTTTAACTGTGTCATTGCATTGCTTATCCTCATCCTCTTCCTCATCCTCTGCAAGGCCTGCAGGACCCCCTCATGCCCCAAGAAGAGCCCAGCTTCTGATATGGATGAAGCAAGGAACGAAGAGAAGTACCTGCTGCAGCCCTGAGCTGCCTGAGGACTTGAGTACCCAGCTGTGCCAAAGGAGTCACACCAGTGCGGATGCTGGCACTGGGACTGAGGTGCTGGACTGCGCATGATGAGAGCAGAGGGGATGCTGAGCTGCTCACAGGGGCCATGACATGGGCCACAGCCCCTCACCTGGGTGGTTTCGGTGTGGGAAGTCCCTGCAGATGCCCACAGTGATTATGGGGATAGAGAGACAGTGGCTGGGGATGTGCTACAGGGACAATCCTGCCTGTCCCAGCAGCCAGCGAGCACGGCAGGAGCCCTGCCCTCAAGGGCACTCCGTGTATGGGGACAGCCCATGGGCTCCTCCCTGGCGCTCGTGGCCCAGGCCAGTGACCACCGTGTCACACGCCCGAGTGGGGCTGGATTGGGAATTGGAGAGGGGAGGCAGCAAGGCTGGCACAGGCATCTGTCCCTGAGCAGGCTGGCTGCACCATGGTGCAGTGCACCTGGTGGGACCCCCGCAGCTCTGGCCCCGCTGGCAGAGCAGGGTGTTACTGGCCTGGGTGTCTGGGGGTGGCCCCAGGGTGCCGTGTGCCCCCAGCTTCAGGAGGGCTTTTGGTGCCTGTCTGCCCCAGCACCCAGTTTAATGAGCCACAAGAGGGTCTGCATGGCCTTTCCATTCGTCCCCAGTCTGTCTGTCAGTCCCCTCCAGCATTAGCACCAACACCACCAGGCTAACTGCCCTCCTTGATGGGTGTGCAACCCTGCCTGCTCTCCTGCCTGCTCCCAGCCAAGGCCAGCTGGTGGGATCTGACCTGTCTACGGGCAGCAGACGTGCTCTCATTGGCATCCCCATCCCTGCTGAGAGCAGCCTGGGATGGCTTTTTGCTGGGGAGGTGGGAGATATGGGAAGATAAGCATCTTCCCTTATCAGCATTGAAGGGTCTCCCAGCCCCATCACTCCCCAGGGACCACTGTGGCTCTGCAGGAAGGGATGCTGGTGGTCTGGTTTGTCCCCAGGCCTGGCAGCTGTCTGCAGGTGCTGTGTGTTTTGGAGGGCTCTGCCCTGCCCGTCCTAGAGCAGAGCAATAGCTGAGGTCCCCACTGGCACAACCACTGCCATAAGGGGACAGAAATGTGGGTTGTGCCGGGAAGGGTGCCAGCCAGGGTCCCTGCATAGGCTTGGCCAGGCCTGGCAGACCCTGTGGTTCCTCCCCATGTCAGGCATAGCTAACGCATCCCTTTGCAGCATTTTTACTAGACTAATAAACTAATAGTAGGAACGAGGCGGTGTCTCTGACCTCTGCCCAGCGCCTGAAAAATTTGGAGGAGGCGGCATGTCCTGCCAATCTGCAGGGTGAGGAAAGTCTGCCCCAGGGCTGGTGGCCAGTGTCCCTGCAGGACTGTGGGTGGTTTTCTGGGTGGTGGCCACAAAGAAGGGCTCATGTCTACATCCATTTGTGGTTTTTAGGTGCTGGGTGGGAAACCTGGCTGGATATTTCATGCCCACAGCATGTCTGCCTGGGCTGGGGGCATGCAGCTGTCAGCAGGGAGCAGCCCCCAGCCCGGGTGCTAGAGGCACTGGAGAGGTTCCAGGCTGTGGCTTTAAGTTACAGTGATGCTTGCAGGGGACACAGGCCGGCTGAGTGGATGGAGGAGCTCTGCCACCACCCCTGCCTAGTGGACTGAGCAGCTTTGGTCCCCAGTCCTGGCAGCTGGGCACAGGGCTCCAGCGGTGACAGCCCATCCCTGCTCATCGGCATGCATCAAGGCCACCGTGGCAGCTAATCCCTCTGCTGAAAAGTGCTGGAGCTGTGCGAAGGCTCTGCAAACCCCAGCACGCAGCCGTTCCTGCAGCTACCAGCTGGGGAGAGGCAGCCGAGCCCCGTGCTGAGCCCCGCTGGGGAGAGGGGAGCTGTGAGCATCCTGAAGCTGGTGGCTGCCAGCTACTGTGATATGCTGGCTGGAGTGATGGCAAGTCCCTCTCCCACAGCCACAGAAGTCCAGGCCAGGTCCCCAGCCACCCTTTGGCTTAGGCTACCACCTCAAAATCAAGGGGGCCATGTGTGGCTGACCCCACCAAATGGCTGTAGGGCTGCAGCTCAGTGATCAGTCTCTTTGGCCACCACTCACGGTGGGACTGGCTGCCACGAAGCTGTAGCCCTGAGGCTTCCCGGTGGCTGGGGGGACCAGCCCTCACCTGCCCTCCATGGGACTCTCACCCAGCCCCAGCCAAGGGTGGGGAAGAGCTAAGGGCTGTGCTGCTCTGGGGGACCAAGCGCAGCGAGCTCCGCCTGACCCCTGACACGACTGCACAACACAGCTCTCACAGCACCTCCGTTTATTTGTCCAGGCACAGAGGCGAAGCGTTCCCGCTATGCAAAGAGCGGGCGGCGCAAGGCCCATGGCTTGCATGCCAAGCAGCTGCTGATCAAAGCCGGGCTTGTTCGGCCAGCGTCCCCTGGCAGCGCCATCATTCCTTCCCGCTCACTTGCCTGCCTTGCTCTCCAGATCTCTCACCAAGTTAAGCAGCTTGTCCAGCTTTGCAATTTCTACCTCAGGGCCCTTCTTAACCTCCTGGCCTTTCTTCTCCTGTAAAGAAAGCAAGTGGGGCAGAACTGTGAGCAGAGAGGACCAGAGGGATGGGGAAGGGTCCAACTCAGGGAGGGCTGCTGTGTGGCAGCTCTCAGCCCTTGCTGGGGGCTGATCCACAGGGAAATGCACCTGCCTGTCCCCATATTTCAAGCCCGAGTGCCACGAGATGTGTAAAAGTCCCCATGGGGTGGGGAAGGGTACTAAGGAAAGGTTTGGGTGGGGATGGGAGCGGATCTGTTGATCCACAGCAAAACAAACCATCTTCAGCCTCTCTCCTTCCAGCCCTTCTCAGCCCCGTAGGACTAGACTACCCTCTAAGGCCCACAGCTTCTCCCCCCTACCCCAGGGAGGTGCCAGGCATGCACAGCTCTTAGGGCAGTGACGGCAATGCAGATGTCCCAACCTTCCCCAAATGGTCCCACAATGCCTGTCCCACGCCGGCGCTCCTGGGCGGAGGCAGCCATAGCAGTGGGGGTCAGCCCTTTTGCACACAAATGGCTTTTCCCAGGAGGGCAGGTGGGTGCTGAGAGCCCCTGACCTGGGGGGCAGAAGTGAGTCAGGGCTCCCAGGTGAGCTGTTAGCTCCTCCTTGAGGCTCTCTTGCCTCTGGGCACCCCCTGAGCATCCCAGAGGACAGCCCTGTGCCTCACTGCATACCACCGTGCCAATCCCCACGCCTGCCCCACCATGGGCAGGGAGGACAAGCCCTTCCCACAGTTCCCCAGCACCTGTCCCAAGCCCACAGAACGGCTCCCACCCTGGGTGCTAGAGCAAACAGCCAGCATCTTGGGAGAAACGTCGCATGAGGGAAATAATGCCTGTCCAGCTCAGTCCTCACTTGCTTGGAAGCAGCAGGAGCTTCCAGGCCTGGTGGGGGATGATATCTCTGCTAAGGGTACCAGTGCTACCCAATGCTTTGGGTAAAGTGTGTCCCCCCGCAGCTGTGGGCTGCAGCATCAGTGTGTTGCTCTCATGGGACCTCAGTAGCTTTGGGAAAGTGATAACCATGTTTGGGCTCTCCAAGTAAATATGGCAGACACAGCTGCAGCAGAGGAATTTTTTTCCAGCCTGCATTCAGCCCACCAAGCCCTCCTGAAGCCCAGCATCTACCCCATGGGGTTCCTCCAAAGCAGCATCTACCCAGTTGCCACATCCTGTCACTCAGTGCTGCCTTCCACTCACAGCCTTTCCCTTTGACAACCTGCTGGCTCTTGCCTTCCCTCCAGATTTCGGAGGGTCCCTGTCTTGGAGCTGCGAAGCTCCTCCATGCCCAGCATGGCTCTGGGCACCCCAGAAAGCAGATGCAAAGCACAGGTGAGCAGGAGCGCTGATGCCCAGCCTGGCAGGTGGGCTTGAGAAAGGTGGTGGCAGGGGCACCAGCCACTAGACTTGGAGCTAGCCTGCAGAAAGCTGCTGTGCTGGCTCCTCCTGGCATCCAAGCACAGCTTCTACACGGGGATGCTCTCGGAAGGCCACAGGAGCAGCACTCAGCATCTGAGCAAGGAGGATGCTGGCTTTCTTCTCTCCCTGCTCAGAAAAGATCAATCCTTCTGCTGAATCAGCTCCTCTAATGGCCCCAGGCATAGCAAATACAAACACACACCTTTCCTTCAGTGCTGGAAAGAAACATGGGGGCGCAACAAAGAGAAACTTGTAGGGCTGCAGGAATCTTGCTGTGTTTCTCCAGAAAACACGGGCATTACTGAAGGTGATGACTACTGGGAAATAATTCCTCAGGGGATCCCTGGGCTTCTCCCTCATCCCAGCTCAGCACAGCCCCGACAGAGCAGAGGTTTCTTTGACTGCCAGAGGGAAAGGCTGGGATGAAAGCAGCCCTGGGGGGTGAGCAGGGAAACCTGGAAACCCCTCTGCTCTCAAAAAGACAGCCTCAGTCCTGAGCACTGGGGTTAAGCCAAGGTTGTTTTCATTTACCGAGTCCATCAACTGCATGCTGGGACAGTGCTGGTTTGTATTAATGCCACTAAGTGAGCAATGCCCTTTGTGGCTCTGGCCTGGGCAGTGGGAGCGATGTTTGTACTAACGGCTCACGTCACAGCTGAGCATCTCTCTGAGTGAGAGTGTTGGGATAAACACAGCTGCTCAGGGTATTTCAGGACTTAGCTATTTCTGCAGAAAAGCTGCTTTGCTGTCTGACAGCATTCAAAACACTCCCTTTGGCACCCTGCGTCACACATAGCTTTATACACAGGTCCTTGGGACAGGCCAAAGAGGCAACTGCTTTGCTCAGCTAGGAAAAGGAGATACTGAAACCATGTCCCATCAATGTATTTCCATCCCAAGCCCTTTGATCTCCCCACTGGTACGGTCAGGGAGGGTCCCTGTGACTGATGCCCTCCAGGTAGTAACTCCAGGTCAAGGGGACCATGTCTGAGTCTTGCTGAAGTCACCAGCCACAGGCAAGGCTCAGCTCCTAGTCACCGAGCTGTCCCTAAAACCTTGACTTTCACACTGGCTCAGCTCCTTCGGTGCTTCTGAGCAAGCTGCAACAAAGCCACATGCAAGCCTGTAATGAGCCGTAACCAAACCAGAAGCCTAATTTAACGCCACATAACCAGGCAAGCAGGATGACACAAGGAAGGAAAATTATAATGTCCTTTCAGGGGCACTGGAACGGAAAGTTTCCCTTTATTCCTCCATCTGCTTTTCCCAGGGTGCCTGTGCATGTGAGCTGGCCGGGCCATGGCAGGCTGGCTGATGGCACCACCACAGCACTGCGGCATCTGCTTGGATGCATGTGGCAGGGGCTTCGCCTGCATCAGCCCTCCGAAGAGCAGCCCTTCTTGGAGCAGAGCTGTTGTAATTTCCCGAAGCACATGCAATGCAGGGAAGCACTACCTCCATGCATGGCTGCCAATGGGCTCTCCCTCCTGATGGATGCCACAGCCAGGTGTGGAAAGGGCACTCAGGGGGATCTGCCACCTGGCATGTAGCTGATCCCATCCTCTGCCTGCATCCCTGCTTACACCGCATCCATGGAGCTCATCGGGAGCTGAAAGGGAGCCGGGAGAAAGCATGGCCCCCACGGAGCTGACAGATGCAGAACTGAGCTTACTGTGGAGGTCTGTCCCTGAGGAGCTTATCAAATGGGTACCGGAGCCACTCACGGCAATGTTTGCTTTGATTTTATCATTAACAGTTCCCAGCAGGAGAGAAAAATGCTCTTGGCTGAAATGGTGATGAGGGATGTGTCAGGAAAGCTCATGGCACGGGCTGAAAAGGTGCTGCCTGGGGATGGACTCTGCCTTGCTGACAGACCATGACCCCAGGGAGGTGAGATGGGCAGGAGACTCCTGTCATATCCCCATGGTGCTGTGTTCATGGCCAAGTCCCCCTCACTCTCCCTTTGCCTTATGCCTGGGCTCTGCTCTGGCTCTCCAGGCAGGGAAACTGAGGCAGTGCTGGCACAACTGCTGCAGGACCCTTGATGGTCCTCTCAGCCCTCAAGGTGAGTACTGACACTAGAAGTGAAGCAGGAGGTGGAGGATGACTGAGGTGGAGCCTGAGGGGCAAGAGTGGAGCAATAACAAGGACAAGGATGAGGACAAGGATGAGAATGAGGATGAGGACTGGCTGTTTGAAGACCCCAGATCCATCACTCTGGGAGCCCCAGCCCTCCCCATGCTGGCACATACCGAACACTACATCCAGCATATGGGAGTCATTTAAACTGGATTCCCTACATCCCTAGCTGAACAGTAAACTGCTGAGTTAATAAAACTCTCCCATAAAAGCCATGATGCTGGCACTTTTCAGCATCTTTTTTTTTTTTTTTTCCCATTGGTGGAATAATCATAAAACATCTGCTGTAAGGTTTCGATTAAACAAAGCAAAACATGTTTACATTTTAAAGTAGCGAGGAAGTCAACCATGCTGGCATGAAAAAAGACAGAGAAGCCCCCATAACTTCCCCTGGAGCAGAAGGGACCTTTTCCTTCTCTGCCGTCTCTGCCCTACTGTCACCATGACACTGATAGTCTCAGTCTCTGCCATTCCTGACAGGAAAGGATTTCTGGGCACAGTTGTGCTAAGACAGGATCTGGCCACTTTATAAACCAGCCCAGTGATGCAGGACACCAGCTTCCCATGCAAAAGGGTGTTAAGCTTTTACAGACTGATTTTGAAGGGGGTGAAAAGCTCCAAGAACCCACCAATGCAGCTGTCCAAAATACCCATCCTTATTATCCTCAGTGGGAAGGGGCACACAGCCTGCCAGGTCTTCAGAGGCATGTTACTTCTGGGGAAGACCTTTTCTTGTCCCTTCTACCCCGCTCAGGGGTAGGTTTAGTGACACCTCCATCAGCAAAACACACCAGTGACAGATCTGTCAAAATTCAATGAATGAAAGCAAAGAAGAGACTTCCCTGGAGCATTTCTGTTGGGAACACCAGGGAAATCCAAACCCTTTCATGAACACAGCAAAATTTTCCTCACAGGCTCCCTGGGCCACCACCCAAACATGCATCAGTGGGGGTGTGATATGACCTGCAGCCCTGAAGCCTTACAAAACCTACCCTGTCATGGTCCTGTTGCAATCCAATGCTGTTATATAGTGGGTGAAGCTGGAGTTATACTGAGCTGGGGATGATGTCTGTGCCAGGACCACTTCTAGGCTCTCAAGAAGCCCATTTACATACAGCAGCAATGTGTTTATCAACCACGGAGAGCCTCAAGTCACACTCGCAGCCTGATTTGACAGCGTTGCTCCTGGCCCACGGAAGGATTAGCTGACAGACAGGAGATAAGGATTTAGGCTTATTTTGCTACTGTTTAGAAATAAATGACGCAGGAAATGTTCTGCTTGCAGGGAATGAAACCAGCAGAAAAGCCCAGGGGATAGCTGGGTTGTTCAGGCATCAGCAACCACACAGGATCACTGGCCTCAAAGATGCTCATCCCTCCAGCTTCAGCTAAAACCTGTGCTGTTCAAGGCAAGCACCTCTCCTTGCTCCAGCTCACTTATTTGACTCAGAGATCTCTGCTAGCATCTGCATTGGACCATGCCAAGGTACAACAGGGCAGACAGGTCTTGTGGCCCCAGGTGACCTGCTCTTGCTTGCTGGAAGTCACCAGTGAAGCCACTGGAACCAGCTGTTTTTTACTTTCATGCTGATTGGTGCCGTGGTGCAATCTCTACTGACCCTCAGCAAGGTACTCAAGAAACAGTAAGCAGCGAGCCTCCAAAGCATGTTACGGCAAATTGTGCTAACAGGATTTAATGAAGCATTGACAGTGCCCTCTGAAAACACTTGCTAGCTGCCCTGATGCAGCTGTGTACCCTGGCTGAGCACTGGAAGCTGCTAAATGGCATAGCTCATTTCACAGTGACTGCGGTGTGGAGCATGGCCTCATCAGCCCCCAGCATAGGAGAGCATGCTGAGGGTGCTGATGGGCACTGCAGGGTGCAGGACAGGCAACACCAGGCTCACATAAGGTCTAAGAAAGGCTTAGCACTAAGCTCTTCTGCTTGGGCCACCAACTCTAGCCATGCTGAATGTTCCCTGTTCTTGCTAACTCCAGAGCCACAAGCAATGTCTCTTACACACCACTAATTTAGGCACCTAAATATAGCCATGAGAAGACCACGTTTAGCAACCATGCACGAAAACTTCAGGGAGCAAGGCCAAGCTGAGCACAGACAGGGCTTGTGGTGGTCCCCACTGCTCCTCCAACCTGGGCATTACAATGACTCATTAACTCCTTCTGGATCTATCCCACTACCAGCTGCAGAAACACACCAAAACCATTTGAAACAGTTGGTCTTCTGCCTTTTCCATATCTGACAATTATGGGTTCAAAACAGAGATGTGGTCATGATCCTCGGTTCACATGTCATCACAAAAACATCTTTAAAGTGAAGGATAAATTTTAAAGTTATCCAAAGACATTATGGCCTGAAATGGGCCAAATGGGCAAATACCCTTAATCTGCCCTGCACAGCTGCTGTGATTAGGAAGCATCAGCAAGAAGCTTTCTTCTCCTTCAGGAGGTCTCACTGGGTTTTGCCTGCCCTGGGGACAATTTGGCTGTGCTGCAACTGTGAGCAGTGTGTGTGTGTGTGTGTGAGAGAGAGACAAGAGAGACAAGCCAACAGCAGCCACCTCCAATGGAGCAGCCTGGTGAGATGATAAACTCACAAGGTGCATGGAAAAGATTTTCAGTCATATCAGTTCACAGATTTAGTGCTAAGCAGTGAGAAAAATCATTGTGTGCTTGGTGTGCAAGACAATTACCCTCCCCTGACTTGCAGAGGCTTTGGGAAAGGGCTGCAGTAGAGTAAAAAGCCCAAAAGCTTTTGTCTCCAGCCCAGGGGGTGCTGGTGGTGCGAATCACCCTTGGGATACGGACAAAGGGATGGGATGCCCTCTCCTTCAACTCCCCGTGGGACAGGCAGTGCATGCCTCACCACCACCAAACCCTGGATCTGGCCCTACTGGGTTCAGTCTTTCTGCAGTGCCATAGAGCTCTTCTGGATGGGATGGATTACTTTAATTAGCTCTTAGCACTGCTCAGTGGGAAGCCCCGTTACCCAAAGCCTGCCCACATGCTGCATGTTATAATGGCATTGGAGGGAAAGGCTGGTGGGGGTATTAGTGCCCGATGTTTTAGCTGTGGGATCTCTCAGACCCAAACAGTGCAGAAGAAGGAAGCGAGAAGTGGGTTTTAATTGAGATTGTCCATACAAACCGCTTGACAGGCAGTATCTTGGCTTCTACCTCGATCAGACACCAAACCTCAGTGCAACCTAAACAATCCCAAAGATGCCCAGGCTTCCCTAGCTCTTGTGCCTACCACAATGAGACACATCTGCAGCACCTCTTTACTCTGGCTGTCAACCCTGCAGTGACAGGCAGACACAGTGCCCATGGGCATGGACATCAAACCCATTCAAAGGGGCAAATTCAAGATGTCCTGTGGTCCACAGGGACCTTGGCAACCTTAAGCTGAAGTCCTTGATGCCAGCTGGAAGGTAGCACCATCAGCCACCCAGCAATGTTTCTTTATCACTCAGCATCTCTCTTTTTTTTTTCTTTTTTTTTTTTTCTCTTTTCTTACTTCAGCTTTATTTTAGCAATTCTGCCAGACAGCTCAGTAAGCTGTTACAGATTAGAATTTAATAAAAGCAACCAAACATGGATGTGAATATGCAGCTCCTGCAATACTTTGGTACTACTGTTATCCCATAGAGCATAGCATCCCATCAGAGATTATTTGCAGTTGTATGAACAGTATATTTTTAAAAGTTGCAATTTTTCCAATACCTCTTTCTCTGGCCACCAAAGTTAATACACATATTCCCTGTGATCGCCTCTTAATTGCCTTAAGAAAGTTCAGCTGATGTTTCTCTCTTAACATGGCACCTTCTTTAAAACTTGTCATGTCATTTTTTTGATACAGCTCATAAAAATATCTGCATAGGAAATGTATTCTTGTTGGCTACTAATATGAGCATGTGTGAATATACTTCACTGCGTAAATACAAGTACACTGGAAACTGAGTCTTGCTATAAATAGAAGTGAAAACAAATGTCTTCACTCGCAGATGCCCCATATTTAATAACATTAAATGCCAATGGCACGAAAGATGTATTACAACTGATACTGTTCTGCTTACTGAAAGAGCTCAGTCTGCAATTTAATGTCAGGCCACAGTGCTCTCTCCCTGTCTCCTGTTTTCCATGGTTACAATTGAACCCAGGGACACTCCAGAAAGAGCCCCAGATATTTCAACTGCATGAACAGTCGTGTCACCTCCACAACGTGTTCTTATGTGTAGCTTTCATTTAAATCACAGTGTCACGGGGAGCAGGGCTAGGAGGGATTAGTCCACTACTCCACCCTAGTCCATGGTGGCAGCCACTACTTTTAAATTGCTTCTGACAGATGCTTGTCCAGCACTTGACCCAGTCCTTGGGATGCTCTGCACGATGTGCCCCAAGTGGTGGATTGTCACACCCTGCTCCCGTCACCTGCATGGCCATTTCTTTTGAAAAACCCCAGGAAGAGTGCTGCCAACCCATCTCCTGGTGATGGCTGCCAGTTTGTCCCTCTCACACCCACCGAAACCCTTTCTCTAAGCCTTTTGCTGCCGTCTTATAATTTGAGCACTGCCTTCCTTACCCTGCCAGTCCAGGACCTCTTTAGGGCTATGCACCTCTCTGCATGTCCCTGCTTCCAAACTCTCAGCTGGCCACATTGTCCTTGCTGCTCTCCTGCTCCTCATGTCCTTAAAGTCCAGTACCCCAAGGTGGAACTAAGGCCTTTGCACTGCTAAGTGGTGCAGCAGAATCAGCTCATGTGTCCTGCTCAAACCCTCTTGCCTGTGCTCTCTAGTACAACACCACTGCTGTGGCAAGGCACTGCTGGCAAGTGAGATCTTTTTCTGTTCACCTCCTTGGTTGATTATTCCCATCTCCTTGCCCCCTCCTGCTGTTTTGCCTCCATCCTCACCGAAGTGCATCCTGTTTACTTCAGACCGTGTCTCCCATTTGTCACAAATTAAATGACTTGCACAGCTCCTCTCCACCTGCTGCAGAAGAAACAGCCAGGCAAAAAAAAAAAAACCCCTAAAAAAACAACACACTCCCAGGCGTGGAAACCAGATCACTATTACTTCGGACTTTGCGGGACGTCACGCTAAATCGCATCAGCTATGACTGAGTTATGCTGCACCATGCAAATCAGGGCTTAAAAGGGGTCAGCAAGAAGCTGAATGCAGGATGAACATGGGAAATCCTGCAGCTAGAGCTGTTGCTCGTTCTCGGGATCTGACCATGTCACAGCAGCTGAAAAATTCCTTCCTGCCCTGCACACAGACAAGGCTCACCTGTAACCCACCACAGTGTCCCTTTGCCCTTGGAGATCCTGGTTAGCAGATTTGCTGGTGTCAATCCTCCCCTGAATATGGGCTTAGCACAGTGCTGTTTGGTGGTGGATGCTCATTGCTGCCTGTTGGGACATCTCCTTTCTGAGCCCCTGCCGCCAGCAGGGATGCTGAGGTTGTGTTACACACTCCCTGTTCATGTTGACAGTGACCCAGTGGCACCGGACTGTCCATAAGGGTCTGAGTAAGAGCTGTACAGAGAAGAAGAGGATTCATCCTGGCCCAACTGCAAATGCAGGGCCCGAGGACTGCATATCAGCCAGAAGGAGACAGGACAAAATTACACAAGAGAAAGCCAGCAACATGTTGGGAGGCAGCTCTGGGAGTGCTCTTCTGGGGCACAGGCATCCATGAAGCATCTTGCTTCTTTCTGGAAGACGCTGCCAGCAGTGAGCAGATCTGCCTTGATCTGATCAACAACTGCTCTGCAGGAAGCAGTCCAGGGCAGACCTGAATATTGGTTCCCTTGCACACAGTCATGGGGATGGCAATCGGGCTGGAGCTGGGGATGCTCCTGTCCCACCAACAGACCCACATTATACATGCACCGGTGACCTGTCCCTACCCATGATTTGCTCTGGCCCTACCACCCAGGAGCATGGGGTCTTCCAGGTCCTGCCTGCAGACCAAGATGAGACTCCGACTCAAAAGCAGATCTAGAGCCTGTGTTTGGGTAAGCTGTCCAGGCAGGAGGCAGTCATTTTAATGACAATCCAGTCTTAAGATGCTGATCTGGATCCAGCCCAAGCCTTTGTGCTAAGCTCCTTGACATCCTGTTTAGAAAAGCATTATTAAAATCTAATTGCTTCATGCATATATTGTTGGTTTAATTATAACAGAAGCAGAGGAGAGATGCGAGCAGTAATCAATCTCTCTGATGATAATACATATCTGAAGAAGGAACTGGCCATAGGCAAAGCCAATCCAACATAATATATGGAAGTCAGAGGGATATATTCCTAACGATTGTCCATGCTGCCAACAGCACAGTCACAGTGTGGCCAGGGGTGGCCTCCCTAAACTGCTCTTTGCTTTGAGTCACTGACCAGGATGCTGCACCTGAATTAATTTTACATGTTCGCTGCTGCGTCTCTGTTGTACCAAAATGTAATTACTTCAGTGCCATAGACCAGTTAAACCCATCTGCTCAGCTGGCTGCCGAAACTAATGGACCTTCTTTGCAACAGTGTATTGCAGAATAAAGGCAGGCTGGGAAGAAAACAATGCAGCAGTCATTAAGGTCCTTAACGTAAGCACTTCTCAAGCTAATCTCTCCATTGCTCAGCAGGTCCCACCAGCACCAAAGGTGGAACAAGGTCAACAGGCAGCCTGCAGCTTCAGCAAGACAGTGGCCATGCTGGCAGAAGCTACTATCTGTCAACTCACCACAGGTTAAATGACTAGAGGGAACCTGTTCTCAGAGGCTGACTGAAGGTGACGCACACACCTAACACTAAGGACACAGATCCGCTACATTAAAAGAACAACCGTGGTACAAAGCCTGTCGTTTTGCTGAAGTTGGAAGCCTCAACACATCAGCAAACGTGGCCTGATCCTCACCCCACTCATTATATTGCTGGAGCTGGGACAGAAGGACATGGCTGGGGCAATGCTGCCAGGTAAACAGCCAGCATTTGTCCTAGAGGGCCCTTGGAGAAGATATCTCCTCGGTGGACATGCAGAGACCTTGCCACATCTGGATACTACTTCTGGCTGAAGATTCCGCCAGCATGATCAGAATATAACCTCAGGAGGGGTGACTTCTTCTTAGGCTCTCCTCTTTCTGTTCTCACCTGAGCCCCTGCAGATGATGTTGTCAGGCTGCAGGTCTGGGAGGAAGTAATAAAGGCTGAAAAGAACCTGGTGATGTTTTGAGAGTCCTCAAGATGATAACTGAAATTGTTCTTCCAGCACAGAGGAGACGCTTAAACTGACTTAAAGGAATGGTGGAAGCAACTGCTTTGTAGGAATAATGTTGCCTTACCTCCCTATATCCCACTGCTTGTCTCACAAAATAGTTAACCACGTGGACCCTGTGTGTCAAGTGCTGGGAGATGGAGACACCACAAGATGCCAAGACATTGTAGTTTCTGCAGGAATTTTGCTGATCGTGCTTTCCCCCCTCACTGCGGTGCGGTGCTCAGCATGATTTGAGAGCAAGGGATAAGCCCATTGCACTGCTGCATGCCTGGCACCGCACAAGTGCCTCAGCATCAAGAACAATCCTGAAAAGAGATATTTGCACAGCTGGCAACCAAGCAGGAAACAAAAGAAGACAGAAAGAGGCCACTTGTGCTCAGAAAATGAAATCCAAATTTAATTCCAGTAACTATACTTTCATAACATGCTTTTTGCCATAAAGATGCATAAAATCCCTAAGTGAGAGCTGCAGTTGCTTTGAAGGTGAGAAGAAGGTAACTGGGAAAATAGTGCCAGCTTCTCCCTAGACTGTAAAATCCTTAAGAAGCCTGGATCATTGTGAATGGTTATTGTTCTGTTCGTAATTTAACTTCCCCAGCAACCATCTGTAAATGAGCCAGAAATCCAGCGAGAGCAGCCGAGAACCTCTGACAGAATTGATTTATTCCAGTAACCCCTGATTTAACCGTAGACAAATGCAATGTTTCCTATACGACCATCTGGTCTTGGATGTTATTTTGCTAAACACATAATGAGCCACATTCCCACCTCACTCCCCACTGAAATCACACCGTGGTGCAGGCACAGGATTACTGACCGGGTTGGGCTCATTAATGTAATTCTGAGTCCTTGGACTCCAGGAATGTGGTCCAGGCTCTGCACCGATCAAGCACAGCTGAGACCAGCCCTGGCAGGTGTTTTTGGTACTTTGTGAAAGTCATCACTGAATTCGCCTCCATGATTTCACTCCATCTCTCCAACATTTCAAGGTCGTGTGGAGATCTGATGCAAAGTCTTTCAAAGTCCTTGTGACCCTCCATGCCACCAGACCCTCTCAAGACTTTATAAGTGGACTCTCTGCTAGATCACCCAAGGAATGAATGGGAAAGTTGAAATGCCAGTGAGGACACCAACCAACAGTTATGCCACTGCTAATTGCTCTTTTGGGGTAACTTTTCAGCCTGTTACTCCTCCCACTTCTGGCATAACCTTTGTAATCTCCTGGCTTAGTTCAGTCATGCACTTGTCATGTGGATTAGCATCAAGTCTGACGAAAGGCAAGTACACAGCCACAGGAGAAGGTTCCCTCCAGAGAGACAGGTAAAGCCAAGGATGGCTACAGAGGCTGAGGTGAGAACCACGCTCAGCCCCTGTGTAATGCTATGGCGTAAGAGGAGCTGTTGGTCTAGGAAGAAGCCCATGTGTTCGATATTTCCTGTTGTACAACAGATAAAGCTTCAGCACATTTTCTGCAGAAGGCTGCAACACAGGTAGGCAGCTTCAAGCCAGAACGTGGTAATTGAGAAACACTGGGTAAGTGTTAATGAAAGCAGCGTTGTGAGGTGGGAGGAAGTGAGGAGGGTGAACCCCTCTCACCTCCTGTCCCCAGAGCTGTTGTGCCATGTCTTAGTCACCAGAAAAAAGGAAAGGAGCTTTTTAGGGAAGAAAGAAATAAGATAAGGAGATGACGGCTATACTGGCTCAGTGCCTCTGTTCTCTGCCTCTGGTGATAAAAAAACAGACTAAAAAGTCTTAATTTTCAGCTAATGGATAGGAGGGTTCCAGTTTCACCTGCGGGAAGAGGGGTAGAAGGTAGTTTAACAGCTGAACTGAGATGTCATGTTAATAAACCAGACTGAGTCCAGCAGAGGCTACCCAGATTGTTGGGGGCTGGAGGATTTGCACTGAGAAGACAGTAAGGGTGCTGGGCTTGTTCAGCCTGGAGAAGAGATGTTTTGGGGTGACCTAACAGAAGCCTGCCAGCACCCAAGAGAGGATATCAGGAAGACAGAGATGGGCTCTTTACAGGCGTGTGCAGCAGGAGAATGAGGCAAAACAGCCACAAACTGAAAAAGGGAAGGTTTCAATGTGGCATAAGAAAGTTTTCCTCCACGATGACAGTTAGCCACTGGAATTGGGCTCCAGAGAGGCTGTGGGATCTCCAGCCTTGGAGGTTTTCGAAATAAGTCTAAGCCCTGAGCAACCTTGTTTGATTTCAGGGCTGAGCCTCCTTTGAGGTAGGGGTTGGACTAGAGACTTCCCAACATCCCTTCCATGAACGTGCCCGTGGCTCTGCGATCCCAGGATGTTCTTCACTACCAAGTGTGAATGTAAGGATGAGCTTTGTAGCTTTACCCTACTCTGTCATTGTGTTCCTACTGCAGACAGCATTTCTAAGCAAACGTTCTCTTAACCATATTTGCTCCGTGTCAGGACTGGTGTAGAGCGATCCAGCCCTCAATGGGGCAATTCCCAGCCCCTAGGGAATGCTGGCACACCGTAAGAGGGGACAAGCTCCCCAGCACCCTCCTCTCACAGTATCCAAAGGTCAAGGAAGCTGTACAGACTGGTTTGGATGTTGGTATTGGATGTTGGTAAGGGGTAAAGAGAGGAAGAGGGTCTCCCAGTGAAAAAAGAAAACCAGGAAGCACTGGAGAAAACCCATGGAGGGCAGCAGCCTGAGGCAGATGGCTAGAGGACCAAGAAGGAAGCTGGACCCAGTCTGTGAGAGCTGACACCACAGAGATCTTAAAGCAAGGACCGTTTCCCTGTGCTTACTGACAAGTGGGAAAGCTGGCATAAGGGGGGAGCTTGTATGATCCCAGGCACATGGGGCAAGCATCTATATTCCCACTAGGCTTTCAATGGCAGAAAAGGGATAACATTGATTTAGTATTGACCCATGCTTGCTGTTATTGTAACACCTTGTTTTCTCTGAGTGCTTACAGTTTGACTGTTTAACACATGAGCTAATAAGCCAGACTCACAAGAACTGAAGAGTTCAGAAGTCTGTAAATCTCTTCAAATACAGCTACCTGGCCTGTTCCAAGCTGCAATTACTTCTTTAAAAAAGCTGCAAATCTCTCTCTCTATAATGCTGCCTGCCAATCCCCTATCATTTCAAGTAGATTCAAAGTAGATTTAATAGATGTTATGCCCAGAAATAACTGTTATGATTCACACAGCCTCAGTCAGTAAACTCATCACACCAATGACTCCTTTTGGAGCTGAAGCACATCTTTCAGTAAAAGACAAGCAGTTTTGACCTGAAGGAGTTTGAGGGATGCAGACAAGCTAGTGCCACACTAAATATGTGTGCTCTAGTTCTTGTTTGAATTTGGTCAGCTGCCAAGTCCCATTATGTCTCTTTCTGCTAATTTAAGGAGCCTTCCACTATTGCAAATCCCTTCCCATACAGGTGTTTTTAGGCTGAGATCAAGTTATGGCTTAATTTATTTGTGAGGCCCTAAAAACCTCCTTGAAGTGATGTTTCCCAGGCCTTAGATTAACCCTTTTGCTCTTTCCAGACTTACTTTTCATTTTTTATCAATAAGTCTCCTCCATTGAAGTGCCAGCCCTGGATGTGTGCACTGCAGATGGTGATGGATTTGCTAATGCTGCTCTCAGCAACTGGACCCTGGTTTCATTCCTGCTCTGAATTACCCCAGTGAGGTTGCCAGGCTCTGTTATTGGCTCAGTGTTTCAGTGACATGCTGATAGTTCATGCTTTTATTTACAACTTTCAAGCCTCTTTCAGCATCTCCAGTTCCAGGATGCAGCCCCAGAGCTGTGAGGGTGGTCTGCATGGGATTTACATCTACCCCATGCCACCTTGTTTACGGCTGTGCTCTGATGGGCATTCCTAAAACAACACCATGACGCCAAGTCATCTAGTCTGGCATCTGAGACCATCTTGCTGCTGCGGCTATTTGCTCTGCAGCAACACTCACATTTGACACTAACAGCACTACCAGCAGGAGCTGGGTCATGAAAATACCCTGCTGGACCTTGCAAGCTTCATCTATATCAGGCAGACCCTCCCCCTACTGTTACCTTTAAAGATCTGCTTGTCCCAGCCCCCTTTAGCTGAGTACATGCAGGTTTTGTGTGGTGCTTTCTTTTAAACAGGGTGTTTACTTTTAAGAGAAAGTCCATGTGGAACCATTCTTCCAGGCTATAAATAATACCTTGCAACAGGTTTATCACAGGCCTGAGTCAAACAGCATTTGCCAGGCAAGGTCTGGAGTGGGTCTAGTCAGTGTTTCTCTTAGCGTTTGGACAATGGGACAGATGGGAAGGCTGTAGGTGTCCAGGAAGGCAGGACTGCAATTTGGAATTACTTTGCTGGACCAGAGATGTGACCTGGAAAATCTGTATGGGAATATACATGGACAAATGCAAGGTATCATGAGTGAGCAGGGACAATTCCCTGCACAAATATAGGATTGTGGGGAGGGAGCATTCTGCCAACAGGGCTGGGGTTAGAGGGATAATCACCTGGATGGGACCTGGAGCTCCTGTGATACTGTGAAACAGTCAGCTGTGCCACCACAGAGAAATAGGAGCACCATGGCCAGGCACGTAAAAGGATCCCTCTGTGCTGGGGAGGGCAGCGGGAGAGCTATATCCATAGGACACTCTGCAGCGAGGGCACAGCTTGTGGGACGTGGTCTGGGCATAACGATAAGGAGATTTCAGCATAATGGGCTGGAGGTGGGAAACACAACACTGCTCAGGCAGAACAGGTCTCTGCACTGGCCAGGACACTGCAGGGGGTTAGGAGCTCAGATGCCCCCTGGACTGGGAGCAGTGGGATCACAGGCAGCTTCCTGGTGGGATGTGGGAGTATGGGAGAGCAGGGGATCTTTGCCCTAGACAGCCTCACACAGTTGGTGTCTGACATCCCATCTCACAGAAACAGTCAGTGAATTGGAGCGTAACGGCTTTCCTCCAGGAGATCCTTGGAGCTGCTTTGATTGCAGCCATCACTGCATCTCCCACAGCCAGAGGGACTGTAAGTCAGCCCCTCTTCTCCTCTGCTTTGCAGGGCTCTTCTCTTCCTTTCCTCCACGGGATAAAAATAATCCTTTTGCGTCAGTTCCATCGCCATGAGCGCAAGACATTGTATTCATCGGCAATTCCTTCCCTTCTCTCATTTAAACAATTCCCCATTGAGCCCATCAAATTAATTTGAGCAAGGGCCACTTATTTGGCCTGCCTGCCAGCACAGGTGTCTCCCTTACTTTTCTTTCAGAGGAGGCTGGTAGGTGGCATGAGCATGGGTCAGGGAGAGGATCGGCAAGGGCTAGGAGCAGCGTGATGGTTTCAGTCAGGGCATGCAGGGGCATGGAGGTCTTAGATTGACACACCCAGTGTCAGGAAACACACAGGTGAAGTCTGCAAGTGCAGGGCTTTTTACAGCAATGTGTTTGGGATGTGTTTTACAATGGCACAGACACAATCTCCCAGGCAGAGAGCTGCCCTCTGTGTCGCTGCTGGCAGCCTCAGCTCTTTCCAGCCCCGGCCGGCTGTTTGGGGAAGGCTGTGTCAGGCTCTGGCAGAGGCTTAGGAGGAGTTACAGGAATGTGCCAAATCTCAAGCTGTTCCTCTGGCCCTTGTAGCCGGCTGCATGTCTTCCTACTCTATGTTACAACAAATTTCCTGCCTTTGTCACTGCAGCAAATACCACCAGGCTCTGCAACGAGGGACACTGCCCCAGAGTGCCCAGACCTTGCCCAGGGACAAGGTATGTAATATCATAAGGAAGGAAAAGCTGAAGAGCTTGAAGAACAGTAAAATCCCACCTTCCAAGCTCTGCAGCCTTGCCAGGTTCAGTGAAGCAATGCAAAAACATGATTGGGATGGGTTTTGCAAATGAAGACTAGTGTCCCTTTTGCCATCGCTGCTGAGTCCTCAGGTGCCCAAGTCACTGTGACAGCCACGAGTTGGAGAGAATTAGTTACATTTTTCCACCTAAATTGCATGACCAGCACAAATGGAGGCCAAACCAACCACTATGGAGGTGCAGAGCCAACAGGGAGCTGCTCACCTGTGTCCCAGGGTTTTGCATGCTTTGTTGGCCAGGGCACCTGTGGGATGCCTGCTCCTTCCTGCTCATGCCATGATCCAGCTCCTCATCTTTTCCCTTATACTACTGCACCCTCTTCCCTCTGTCCCACACTGGGACCTGCACATTCACCCTCCCTTTCTCACTCCTCTGGCTGCCAGGATGGACAGCTGAGGGGGGGGGCACAGGGCCAAGATGGGATTGCTGGGCTGTAGTTGTAACAGCAGGAACATCACTGACAGCAGTGGCTGCTAGCTGCAGGCAAGTATATCTCGGCGTCCCCTGTTCCGCTTCCTAACTTTCACCGTTCTCCAGGGACCTGGCTGCCCTAGCTTGAAATTCTGGGCTTGATAGCCTGTGGCATCCAACTGCCTTCCAGTGATGGACAAGGCAGGGAGGCAGGAGACCCTGCCAGGAGCTGGGCCCTGGTGGGGGCAGGGTTGTCCATCAGCACACTCCAACATCAGCTCCTCTCCTGAGGTATGACTGTATTGGATATGTCCAAAAGCTTTCAGCAGGATGGACACACAGACAAGAAGCTGTGGTAAAGCAGATCCATGGTGCCTATGGACACCTCTCCTTTGGCCACTGTGGCTCCCAGGGAGATGGGCACCCTCATCCCACTTCAACATGGCAAGGTGCTGCATCTCATCCAAAGAGATGCAAAGGCCAGGTCCAGGACCAGGGCTGGGTCTCCCAGGCCCCAGATGCTGCTTTGCGCTACATCCTCGTGATGAGACATCACCTTGCCCTTCAAACGCACCCTGTGGCTCAGGGGTTGAGCTAAATAGCTTTCCTCTTCCATACCCCTGCAGCAGAGCCAGTACTCAGCAATAGCTGCACTCCTGAGAGCTGCTTGGGGCTCTCGGGCAAAAAAGCAGCTCACCCCCAGATGACCTGGAGGATAAGCATCCACATTGCCTCCATCAGCAGGCATGATCAGTTATGGCAGGGGGCTGAGCACAGAACAGCCTCTGCAGGAGACACTGCAGGCTGGCAGACCTGCTCTCACACCCAGAGTCGTTGCTGGAAGAATGACAGTCTGCCAAAAAGTCTCCCTTGCTGGCTTTGCCAAAGGCATGCTTTGAAACAGCCTGCTCCCCCGGGGGCTCCTCTGCCTTTCTGCTGGGGCTGTTACTCGGGCAAAGAACTGGTGATTTCTTAGGATCCCCCAATCTCCTGGAGGGCATTTAAGTCATGTGTGTAGAAATGAATTTACAGAGGACAGCTAAAGAAAGAAACAGGAAGGAAAGCCAAGCCAAGCAGCCCATGAGGCTGGGCAGTGCCTCTCTTGCCACAACATCATGCTGTGCCCACTCCTCTGTTGTCACAGCTTTCTGCCAAGGCGCTGGAGAAAGCGGAAGCTCTGGCTCAGAGATGAGCTGTGCAAGCTGAACAGGCATATTCAGGCAATCACAGACCTAACCAAAATGCAAGATGTGAAGCAGGGCTCCTTATGCATTAGGTGTTTCCCAGGACAGGCAGGGATGAGCTTATCAGGCTGCAGAGGAGCAGAGCCCAGGATGCCAGGGCTTGCGGAGCTCTAGGGTGGTGGGCACCAAAGTATAGACACAGTCTGTTCACGAGGAAGAGGATACAAAGCCTACAGACAAAACAGTTCTTGTAGCAACATAACTATGCTAGTGTGGAGAAATACAAGGGAAGATAAAATAAGGCCCCACTAAAAAACACTTTGCTTGGCTAAATTCAGATTTCAGTTACTCTTAAATACCCAGAGGACAGAAAACCCAATGGACACACCAGATTTATGTCTAGAAAGAGGCATTTAGCTCAAGTGACTTGCTTATTTTTGATCACAAAACTAAATCCCCCTAGCGTTTTTCTCCAGACACCTAGTATTGCAAAGTGGAGTAGTCTTGCATCATTTTCAAACATGGTCAACCTTTTTTTATTATGCAGATCTTCAAAAAGGAAATTGGAAAGTCAAAACCAGTCCTCCTGGCTTTGCCAGTGTCCCCCTGACAGCACGCAGCACCTCACAGGGTGAGACTTGCACTATAGAAATAATTTACAAGTACTATTGAATTTTCTTAAAATGGGACCTTTTCTTGCTCCAGTTGCCAGTGTTTCCATTTAACGTACTAAACACAATTCATCCTGACCAATGGGAACTGACTTCAGCTTAAAATAACTTGCAAATATGCTGATGTTGTCCCTCCACCAAGTGCCAAACATAGTCACAGAAAGTGACATTACACAACAAAAATAAGGTTGAAGACACATGGCCAGGAACAGTGAAGAGAAGAAAACCCCCAGCTCTTTGACCTTGGGGTTCAGCAATCCTGCTGTTACACAGAGCTCTTTTCTCCATTCACATAGTCTGATGAAACCCAATTTTTTTTTTCTCCAAAAACAAAGAAAACTGATTTACTAAGAGACGATTCAAGTCCTTTAGATCTATTGCTGTCTTGTTTGGGTTAGCTTTCCAAACAGTGCTAGTGTCTAAGGTTGCCACATCTCTGTCCAGAATCTAGAACTCATTGTACCTGTGGTGTGACGCTCTTGGACATCTGGATTTGTGCCACAGAGTCACTCTCCTGTGCAAGTGGGTATGTCCAGGGTCTCCAGATAAATACCCAAAGGCTTCAGTTCTGCCTGAGAAGAGCTGGAGCCTGCTGGCACATGGACCAGTTCCTTTCCAAGGAAACAGCCTTCCAGGACTAAACATTCCCCTCATTCTATCTCAGGCTATGCTAGATTAGGAGGTATCCTGATGTGGGACAGTGGAGAAAGAAGGGATCCTGGGGGGCTGTGAAGTTCTTCCTGCTAATGGGTTTCCCAGCACAGTGGCAGGGCAGGAGACAGTGGCAGGGAAGGACAGGAGGAAGAGGCAGGGGAGCCTGCTTCTGTCAGTGCACCTCAGCATTCCCTTCAGTAGATGCTGATGTACAGTTACGAGTCACCGATCTGCCTATAGCAAAATGGCTGCAGGTTGCATCCAATGCAAGCTGCACACAAGTGGTATGGCCTCTTGCTGGCCTCAGTATGTGCTAGGACCAGCTCATGTCGACAGCAGGGACTGCCAGAGCAACCGCCTTCAGCCCTTCCTGCTCTGAGGCAGGGACAGAGCGACCTGTCCCTACAGATGTGTCTCTAATCTACTCTTCTTGAAAGCCTCCGGTACTGGGTTTCCTTCCCGTACCAAGGAGCCAATGCCAGTGCATGTGTCCTTACATGGCCCACACAAGCCACACAAAGCTGTGAATAGGCAGAAATAGGGTTTCACAAGTCCCTGGATCCACCCCGTGGTGCTCAGCTCTTCCCCTAACAGTACAGCGAGCAGC
Source organism: Falco naumanni (assembly GCF_017639655.2). NCBI lineage: Eukaryota > Metazoa > Chordata > Aves > Falconiformes > Falconidae > Falco > Falco naumanni. The sequence continues at coordinate 76,179,896 of NC_054080.1, forward strand.
TATCTGCAACTAGCTTAAATAATAGGGAAGGGACTGAAAGGAAGTCAAAAAACATTTGACATTTTCAAATCTGAGAGGAAGCAAAGCCATCAAGCTTCAGGTCAGTCTCTATGAGACCCAAGCTTATTCATGTGTGCCTCCTTATCAGGGGGCCAGGCTACATCTGGAGGAGGCAGTCCTGATATAGACAAGGTACAGCAGCAGTCAACGCCAAATTCCTCCAGCACTGCTTGTGCTCTGTGATTCTGGGTCACTGCACAATTAGCAAGCCCTGAAGAGACACTAGGAAATTGGCCACTGCTCGCACAGCACAGAAGTGACTACGGGAATCTCAATGAGAGAGGAGAATTTGCATGAAAACAGGGAGACTAGGAATTATAACGTTAGAAGAGAAAGACTTGATCCATTTGGAGCTGAGAGGTGAGTGCTTTTCTCTCAAACAGAATAACATCACATGAGAGCTGTTGAAAAAGAAAGTTTGGGGACAAAATGCACTTCCCTCAGTGCTAAACAACTCACCAGCCCAGGACTGATGTGGCCTTGGAGAACATACCTCACCCATAGCTTCCTTCTGTAAATACAGTCTCACGTGCAGATGGACTGTACCTCCTGGGACAGAAGGAGGGAGTTCAGGTTCATCTTCCTGTGCTGGTCAGTTTATCCCTCACAGCTATGGAAACACCTCCCACTGCTACAGGAAAAGACTCACAGAAACAGTTTCCTGGTCCTTAACTCTTTTGGGTTTCAACCTGTCACCCTAGGTCACAGCAGCATGAGGCTGCACAGCAGAGAGGTTCAGGCTCAAGCATCCCACTGTCCATTCACACTGTCCAAGCTTTGTACCAGCTCTGGGGCTGAGCCACATCCCACCAAGGCCAGGTATAGGGGCAAAACTGGAGTCCTTTATTGAAAAAGCACTGTGTGCAGTGGATGCTGCTGGGGAGTATGAGAAGGAAGAACCTCAAGCCCCAGGAGACAGGGAAGGAGGCAGTGCTGGGGAGGGGGTTAGGCTGAAGGAGAGATTTCAGCCACTCTCCTACTGTCTCCCTAAAACTTCACACACTTCCACCAGTCTTCCTCGAATCCCCTTCCCTCCTTCACCTCCTGAAAAGCCCAACACCCTTGCACTGTCCATCACAGTCCCCTAAGTCCTGGTTGATCCCTTCCAGACCCTGCCATCAGCTATAGTCAAAGAGCCAAAGTGGTTCAGTCAGCAAAACCCACGGCCCCTTCCTTGGATGAGCAGCCCTGCTGCGTTGGATCCGGCCAAGAGCAAAATCACCAGGGCTGCAAAGAGGCAAGGGGGCACAGGGAGTTCAGAGGTGGCACTGGCTGGTGTCATAAGGCACATGGAGAGCAGAGCAGCTGCCCAACATGGATAGGAAGGCACAAAGCCACCCCATGCTCCTCGCTTGTCCCCACACCACAAGCTGCTCACAGGCACCCTGTGTTGGAGGCACAGGTGTGTGCCTGCAGCTCCTGACCCACGCGCAGCCCTGCCACTGCATCCTGGGATGGGCAAGCAGCCGCGTTCCCCTTCCCACTCCATCCATGCCCAGCTAGACCCTGCCAGCCAGGATTTACTGCCTGGGAAGTAACTTGATTGTCCCTGAGGGACAGAGAAAGAGGTGACTTGCAGGTGAAGAAACGAGTAGTGGGAACAGAGACTGAGATAATCATCCTAGGTAATCCAAGATAAATAAATCCAAGACAAGCACCAGGCCAAGAAGCTGGCTGCCTCCCTGGCTGTCAGCCTGGGTACTGGCCAAGAAATTTGCATTGGCCTTAGCAAATGCTGTATGGTAACCTTTCTTTGACCTGATTTCTTGTCTTCTCCCACTCTGCTCTGGTCTCCCAACATTTCTAAAAACTCTTCACACATTTTTTGACTATCTTCTGCTTACTTTTGGCATTGATGGGGTTGAGCCAGGCTATATTAGTAGTTTTTTAAAAACAAACCAAAGCCCATGAGCAGCTACATTCTTCTGACTGCGATGACAAAATGCTTTAATTTCTTCCAACCCTGGAATGAAACCCGGAAGGCTTACTAATTAAACAGCTCTGCCCCAAACCGATTCTTCTCACAGCAATGCTTCCCTTGGGTGAACTCAACCACCAAGTTCATTACATATTAGGAATGATACTTTATTAGTTAAACAATTCCTGCCTGACAATCGTTGCAACATTTAAGGAGTGCTTGGAGTCCAGAAGTGGCCTGGGCAACAGCAGAGAGCCACTTGTTCCTTCTGATGCATGTTAAAATACTGTGAGCATTTCTACGCCACCTCTGAGCTCTGAGCAGGACCCAAAGTAGTTTCACCAGCTCTCCTTGCACAGGACAATTATTTGCTGGCATGAGCTTTCTGCCCAAGCAGGGCTGGGTGCTCAGGGAGATGGGTGTTCGGCATGGCCAATGCAGGACCATGTTGGTGGTAGTTTGATTGCAAACCCACCCTCAGCAAGCTCTGCTCTTTGCCTCATGGTTGCTCTTCCCACAGGGTTTGGGTCCAGTTGTCTGCCCTGCCAACCTCCATGCTCCCCAGGCTCTTGGAGCTGGTGCTTCGCAGTTGGGTAGTGTGTTCCCAGAGAACTCCCAGGACTACCAGAGGACTCACACAATCTAGAGACAACAGCAACAGGCACAGAAAACCTCTACCAGGATCACACCTCATGGACGTACAAACAGCTCACTGCCTTGGGGCAAGGGGATGTCTCTGTCCCACCCCAGAGACTTCATCCTGTGGGGCTAGGGAGGACTTCAGGATCCAAATCAGCAGGGCAAAGAGACAAGAACGCCCACAGTGCTTGGCAAGAGTGCAGGGACCTCTGTACCCTCTGTGCACAGAGACCAGCCCTTGACACAAGTGCTTGATAGGTGGCAGAGCCCCTGTCCCCAGCTTCCTCTCAACAACAATTGTACCTTTTCCCATGCGCCACGAAATGATTTTAGAGGCCGGAACTCACAGGGAGTTTTAAGCATTTTTTGAAGCTTTTACTGTGTGTCTTGGTGAAAGTAACTTCTAAAAATGCCACCAGAGTGCTTTTGAGAAGTTTCTCCCTTGGCATATTTGTTCCGCCAAGTGTTCATAAATGAGGCTGCAGTAACACTGCTGACAGCAAAACCTGGAGTATTAAATAACATTTCTTAAAGAGCCCAAAGTGGTTTACAAACATGAATTAATTAAACTGCAGATCAACCCTGCAAATTATTTAAAGAGCTCTTGAACCTCCCTTGCTCACTTAAGGACTTGAAGAGAGGAATGAACCAAGGTCTGACAGGAACCTAGCAGTCCTTACCCTTGTTATTTCCACTTATCCACCACACTGGCTTTAACAGGCAAATCAGAATAAATTCAGAATGGCTGAAATACCACCAGGATGAAGTTAGCTCAGCCCTTTTGGTGAGCCCTATCTTGGAAGCCCAGCGACAGCTGAGGGATCTGCAGAATATGGAGCAGACAGCACCGTGTCTATTTTTAGGGGAATAATGGGGTTTGGAATGACATGTGGCTATTAAGAGCTCTCTCAAAAAAAGGTGATTAGTCTGCAAGTCATACCTGTCAAATGCAGCTGTCCCAGCTGTGTGGGAAGCTGGCCGAGAAGCTTCAAAGGCAAACCCCTGTGACACTGGTGTGAAACAGAGGGGCAGCAGGATCTGGATGAATCCCTGGCTGCCCTGTCCCATTGGCACCCTGAGTTCTGCCAGACCTCAGCAAAAGGCACCTTCCCACCTCCAAAGGAGTTGACAGAAACAATACCAGGCAGCTGAGCTCACAGATGCCGGGGTTGGCATGAAGGCCCCAGTCTCCAGAAGCACTGGACATGGCTTGCCCTCCCAGGTGTCAGGCAGATTTCTGCACTGGGCTCTGCAGGGATCAAGTGCCAGACAGACCAGGCTGGGGTACCTAGGTACCAAGACAGGCACAGACAGGTTTCTCTATCTGCAAAGAGACAGCTGGGATGCCAGGACTCCTCTGCATGGTCTTAGACTCTCTCCACTTACAAAAATCTGTGGATATTCTGTGACTGTTAACTTGGCTCTGGGAACTCCCAGAAAAGATTAGGAAGTGAAGTCATATCACAGAGGAAAGCTGGCTGCACAGGTTAAAGAGCATGCTGACTTGATCTTCAGATGGGCCAGGATCAATACCCTGGAAGTACATCTGATTCCCTACAGTGAGATGATACTCTTGCAAACGTGGCTGGAAGCTTGCTGCTAACCAAGGCCATGAAGGCTGGTGCTGGCACAGGAGGGAGGTGGAGAAGGATGCAGTGGATGGCACTGCCTGTTCTGCCAGGGCTCACCCTCCCTCTGTTAAAGCACCCTCCGGCACCAGCTAAACCACCTCACCACAGGGTCCTGGACACCAGCATTTGGCACAGCAGACGCCACATCAGCCGTAAAAGATGGGCTCAGTGACCAAGCTCACCTGTCCACTTGTGGCACAGAAAGGCTGCTAAGCTGGCTGGGCCAGATCCACCACTTTGCCACCACACTGCATGTCATCTGTCCTAAATTCTCATCTCTTTCAGAGAAGAGCTGGCTGTAGCCAGGGGACCTGCACACATCACCAGTCATGCCTGAACATCCCTCCTTCTTCTCCACATGTGCAGGAAACATTTAGTTCAGTGTTTAGTGTCCCTTCAAACCCAACTAAGCAAACAGAAGACAGATAGCTTAATAAAGTCAGAGCAGAAGAATCCATTTTCCACTCATATATATGTTGTCTGGGATACGGAACCTATTGGTTTAAGGTCAGCAATAAGTGATGGAGCCACTCCTGAACTCACAGTGTAAACTGCTTTGTTAACAACATGCAATTTGCCTCTGAAGAAAGTTGGCAGAAGGAGATGACAACATTCATACCTACTTGGTGGGCTGCTGCTGACCACCATGGCAGCATGCTGGTATCACTTTTAAGCCCCAAAGTCTGATTTTGAAGGTCCAAACCCCCACTTCTAAAGTCCAAAGCCTAATTTATAGTGCCCAAAGCCTCATTTTTACTTTCCAGATTCTTAGGTTTTGCTTCTAAATCCTCATGTTAGGCTCCAAAGCCTCATTTTTAGGGCTCAGTTTTCATTTGCGAAGTCTCACTTTCAGGGTCCAAAGCATAATTTTTAGGGTTAAAAGGGTTAGTTTCTGTTTGCAGAGTCTTATTTTCAGGGTCTACAGTGTCATTTTTAGGATCCAGACAGACATCTTTAAGGTCCAAGGTGTGTCCTGAGTGTCCAAACCCTCATTTGGAGAGTCCAGAGCCCTCTTCTAGGGCTCAAAGCCTCGGCTGTGGGTCCCAAAGCCTCATTTTTAGGGTCCAAAGCTTTGATCCTATGGCTGAAAGCCTACTTCCAATGCTCCAAACCTTTGGTTTAGGCTATCAATTCCTCACTTAGGGCTCTAAGCTTCATTTTTTTTAATGTCCAAAGCTGCATTTTGAGCATCAAAAGGCCCATTTTTAGGATGTAAATCCCCGTTTTTAGCGAAAAAAGTCCTTACTCCTCAGGTCCAAGCTTGTCTTTTAGTAGCCATAGCCTTTTTTTAATAGATTCATTGTTAGGGTCCAGACCCTCACTGTTAGGGTCCAAAGCCTCATTTATAAGTTCCAAGGCCCACTTTTAATGTTCAAAGACTCATTTTAAGGGTCCAGAGCACCAGTTTTAACACCCAAAGTCTTATTTTTAAGTTCCAAAGCCTCATTTGTAGAGTCCAAAGCCTAATTTTAGGCTCCAAAGTCTCACTTTTGGGTCCAAAGGAAGGAGACATTGGAATTAATTCTGGCTCACAGTGCACTATTTCTGGGTGCTGCTCAGCTCAGAGCTGGGGTGTAGAGGAGAGCAGCCGTGTTTATCTGTGTGTGACCCATCTCCACTGCTGAACCCTTGTGCAGCCAGGGTCTGTGGCAGACACGGTGCTTGCCCACACCCAGGAAAGACTCATAAAGCAACCAGGAAGCTTGTCCCAAGCCAAGCTGCTGAAAGCCCTGAGAGCTTGGATGGTCTCAGGCTGCAGATTTTATGGAAATAGAAAAGCATGAAGCATATGAGACATTCTCCTCCACAGCTCCCATGCCCAGCCCCACACAGATTGCCACACTACTGTGTTTGTTATGCCCTCTCAAGACAGGGAAGATTCACATTTCCGGTGGTGTCTGGCTGAAGTAACATTTCAAAAATCATTTGGAAGACTCTGGAGTGACACTAGGGTGATTAGTTCCTGGCCAAAGACCCTGTCTAATACAGCAGAGTAATAGAATCTTTGGGGATATATAAATGAAAGATGATTATCTTGACAGACTGCTTTCTTGGATCTGCTCTAAAAAACCTGAAACTGAAAAAGCTCCACTAAACAAGAGACAACTGGATTTGAGAACTACATGGGCTCAGAAAGGACACTGCATTTACAGACATTCAGCTCATAGTTGGATGAAGCCCAGAAGGGAAGTCTAGCAAAGAATCCATGTGGGAGACCTTATCATCCTTTGTGACTGGCTGGGTGGGAAGGGGGGCTTCACCAGCTCACAGGGGCACATGCATCTCCTTGCTGTCACTTGAGACAAGGATCCCAAGTCCCTTCACAAATTAAAAATAGTCCTTGCTCATTCACATGAGAAATGACATGGTTGTCGGGGCACAGGCTCTGATGATCCAGGAGTGCAAGAACACAGGCAGCACGCACTCTGTGGGAGGACTCGGGAAGGACTTAGAACTTCCTTTACCTGGTTTCAAGGAGTTTTGCAGATAAAACCCAAAGTTCAGAAAAGATGTTGAGCTTTGGGAAACAAATGAACCTCTTCAGAACTTGTGGGCTTGTCTGGACCATGGTGAGGGACTGGACCCTTTTCACTAGTCCCTGCTCCTGCCCAGGAGTGAACTGAGCCTTCCTACTCATACAAGGCAGGGATCCAACATCTCAGACACCCTACCCAAAATGCTTGAGGTAATCTTAAGCACCTTGACAAAGAGACCACATTTGCCAGCATCATTGCACAGAAGGAGAGGGGATAGTGATAAGGCACAAAGACACCTGTCGTGGTTTGGTGTCTCCATTAGGGGAATGCAGGTTGTTCTTACCTTGGGCATCCTGCGTAGATTGGGAGAGAGCTTCAGGGAGGTAACGTGGCCTCGTTCATCTCCAATGATGACAATAGGGTAGACAGGGTTAAACTGGATATGAGTTATTTTATTTTTCTTCTTGGCCACCACTAGCTGGGTGCAGAGAGCTTCATACTTATTAATGCTCAAATCAAACACGTGGGCCTGGGGGGAAAAAAGGCAAAGAACACAGAAGGGATTGATCAGGCAAGAATATCCCTCAGCGGCAGAATGACAGCTGGAGAAATCAGAGAGAAAGGGTCCCATGGAAAGGCAGCCTCAGCACACAATTACCATCTGCGCAGTCTGGGCCTTTGTCCTCTTTTAAGTAACCAGTGTGCAGAAGCTGCCTGCCGCTTTTGTGGGACTGTCCCTCTCCTGGCAGGGACTCATGGAATAAGGACCGTTCCCTGCTGTCAGTGCAAGCTCTTTCCAAGACACTTGGCAAGGCTCCAGCTGATCTGGACTGGAGAAGGCTCAGAGCCAGCATTGCTAACCCCACAGATCTTAATCTCCCTTCTCAGTGCTGCAAGTAATGAGACAACCAGGTGTTAAATCAGGGTCTGACACAGATTGATGCACAAAGCAGGGAATGCTGTCAGAAATACTTAATACCCCTTATTGCAGAGCTTTCCAACGTTTCCAGCTTAATAATAACATTAAAGACTCAAACCAGTAATTAACAGGGAAGTGATGGGAACATGGACAGTATGATTAACGGTGTACCCTGGGGTAAAGCCAGGGAAGCACAGGCAAATGCACAGCACAGGACAGCTTGGTGCTGGCAGCCCACTCAGTCCAGCTATTCCAGATGCTATGACTGCACACATGTCCTTCTCCCACAGCACTGTGAGAAGAACCAGGTAAAGACTGGCCAAATGGGAAAGTAAGGATGGAGGGAGACAGACCTGATGCCCTGCTCAGGTGGGATTCCCACTGGCATGGACTTCAGAGCTATGGCACTGATACAGACCTGCCACATCTCCAACTGCATGATAATGCACATTTCATTATGACTCCAGAGGGAACAGTGGTAGTTACTCAAGAGAACGTGTTAACTTTTTCTCCCAATAATTGCAATTAGCCCCTGTCATTAATACAGTCTGCAAATGATAATAAAACATGACATCCTTCTCTTTCCCAGTGCTGAAGTGAGCAGTCTCCAGCATGCTGGACTCCCACCTTGAATCCACTGTGGAGACTTTCAGCTTTATGTTTCTTTTCCCATTTCTGTCTTCAGAAAAACTAAGGAAGGGGATACTTTATGTTAATAAGTACAGTGGGAATATGGGGAAAATTAGGACTGAACTACTTGTACATCTCCTGCCAGCTGTGTCTTGTTTACTAGCACTTAGGAGACAAATGAGACATATTATTTCAACATTGTGCTATGCTCACAATTTGAATCTAGGAATTATCTGAAATTGGACAATGTTACCCTATATACAAAGAGTGTATCAAATCAGTACATGCACTTTCCCATCATACACCAATGGGGTTGATGTATTTCACCTGAATCCATGATGAAAGAGTTGGGCAATGTGCAAGTACACATCCCAGGCAGTCTCTGGAGCTGATGTTTCTTCATAGCACTCAGCATCTAGCAATTTGTGATGTCCTTGGTCTGGGCAGGAGAACCATGGAAAGGTTTTACAGATGCAGAAAAGATGAGGAAGACTCCCTACAGACTGAAGTAAAATAAGACTTTTCCAGATTGAGAAAAGCTTGAAAAGTGGGCAGGGTTCTCAAACATATTTTGAAGAAATCCATGACAGTATAATTCAAGAAGGGAATCCAAAGCATCAGTCACAGATGAGGATCTGTACTTGGGAGAGTCCTTCCCCCGTCAGCAGGAGCATAGGTGGAAAAAAAGATTTCATCTGCTCAAAAATTAAATTCTGAATCTAACACTTGAGGTCCTTCAGTCCAGCCAAGGTAATCCCAATTTCCTACCTGTAGGCATAAATAAAGGTGACTGTCCTGGCTTGTACTTTACACCTGCTGTCTTGCTATCTCTGAAAATCTGTCTTACTGAAGATCTTTGAAAATGAAGTCTTACTATCTCTTTCAAGCATATCTGCCCCCCATAACCCACACTTACTGAGATTTAATTTCTTGCTTTCACAGAACACATTTTTATTCATTCAGGGGCATGATTCGCCCCCCCTCCCCCTACAATGGCACAAGCTCAGTGCTTAGTAACCTAAGAATCTGGGAAATGCCCACTGCCTGAGCAGCATGAATTAATCTAGAAAAAAAAGCAACATGGAATTAGTGGCCAGGCTTCTTTTCGGTGGCCAGGTCTGCAGTGCTGTTCTATAAGGCTGTCGGTGTATCACACCTGCACGCTCTACCCAGCCCTGCACTGGAGAAAGATGGCATGTAAAGGCTCAGTGTTGGAGTGCTGAGCAACGCAAATTATTCTGAGTGAGGCTGTTTTTCAAAAATGTCACTGACAGCTCAGACAAGCACAATGTCTGGGACAAGAACTTGAAACCATCAGCAATGTGGAGAAGGTCAAAAGCAAACAAGTTTATAAATGTTCCCACTATAAAGCTTCTCTTTTATGAGCTTCTAAACAAATGGGCTTGTTTTCCTTTGCCAAGGGAATCATGGAAAAGAACAAAGTAGTTCAGTTCTTCAGCTGGAAACATCAGCTTTATATCAGCTGTCAGATGCTCCAGATGGAGGGCTGGGCCGTTGGTGTTAGGAAGGGCTTCAGAGGCTTTGATTTAGAGGCTTACAGGCACTCTCAGGAGACAGGGAAATGGGGTCAGACCAACACTGTTATTGGCACTTTGGGAGTGACTCAAAAGGGGCACAAGGCTTCCCACAACACCTGAGGCAGCTTAACAGTGCTGTACAGCAGCAGAGCTGCATGTGACCAGCACCATCTGCAGTCTCCCTGGGGTCTGGAGCAGGGCTTTCTGCCCAGAGAATGGGAGACTGAAAACCTGTAGCTCTCCCTTGAGTTTCCTAATCCCATAAACTGCCCTGCTGGCCCAGGTCCTGGGATTAAGGATTATGGAGCAGGGTCCAGCTCGATCTCCTACCCCAGAGACTCACCGCAGCACACAGCTTCTCTCCATCACACTGCCCCGGTGGCCTCTAGCCCTCCAGACTACTGATCACTGCTAATACACAAGGACAGCCTCTCGGGTCTTGCAAGATGAGCCTCCGGAGTATATGACTAAGAAAAGTGCAACCATGACCCACAGGAGTGCCACCCACCCTACATGTGAGCCAACTATCAGACTCATGGGGAGCCAGGATGACCACAGCCAGAGCCACAGCTAAACCCTCTCCATGGAGAGCTGGTGCCTCAACAGGGCACCCCTTCTTCTCAGGGCAGGCACTCATCCAGCAGCACCCAGATGAGACATTGTCAGGTAGCTGGCGCAAATGAGCACTTCTGATGAAGGCTGGTATTTGTATAACCTTCCACATGTGGTGGACAAGAAAATTGATATATTCACTGACATACGTGACAGGTCATCCTGGCCTCCTACAGCTCACGCGGCAGGCCTGCTTCCACCTATCTGGACCCCAATGCCTTAGTACTGTAGCACCACCCTGACTTGTATCTCCACCGACATAGCAAAGCAGTGATGCTTGTCAGATTGTGAGACCTCACAGTTCAGTAAATCCATGTGAAACATGGTAACTTGCACAGGATCACTAAAGCAGAGAGCATAACTTTGGTGGGAAGATAGCATATAGCAACACAGCTGGGACACCAGCCTGAGTTTTAATGGTAGTGAGAATTGTGTAGGAACAAAAAGCATGTCAAAGCAGTATCCTTGTCAGAGCTTATAAACCAGTGAGGGTACCCCTGTGAATAGCCCCCTCTTTCCTGCCAGCTTTGCACACCACTTCTCCTGCTGCCTAGGCTGGTCCCAGCACTTCCCTCCCTGCAGGTGCTGAGACCTGGGGCCTGGGGCCACCACACTCAATCACCCACATTTGTCCAAGAGCGGTTTAGAAACTACAGAGTGGAGGTTTCTGATTTTCAGGCCTCAGAAAGTGTTTCCACCATGCTGCATGTCCCCAGAGAGGGCGTTGGCGTCTCCTGACAATAAACTCGCCTTTATCAGACACCTGTAGAAGCAAATCAGGGACCTGTGGGGTCTGCAGCCCTGCTGCTTACAGACCATGGCAGACACCTTCATTCTTTCTGCTCATAAGCATTCAGACAATGGCAAAGGGCATTTCAGTTCTTTTGTTACAGTCCTTAGGAATAATGTCTAGCAGCTTCCATAGAGAAACATAAATCAGATTCCAACAACAAGAAACCTGGGGAGAGGCACAGAGAGAGAAGTAAAAGAAATTTGAAAATGTCTGAAATAGGAAAGTGCCAGAACTTTCCTCTGCCTCCCCCAGCTTAACTGCAGATCCCCAGGAAGAATAAAGCACAGGGCAGTAACCAATTACTACAACAGCCGCTTTATTTATGGTCCCTGTAAACCTGCATGCCCACCCCAAGAGGTTCAGTAGGACATGTACCACCCCTCCAGATGAAGCCCAAGCTGTTGAGCTAAGCAGTTCCTTGTAGCATGGGGATTTATGAGCTGGCATCAACAACCATCAAAAGAAACCTAGACTCACACTACCAAAGTGCTGGGCAGTCTGATGATAGATAAGTCAGGCAAGATGCTAAAAGCAAATTTCTTCTTGATGTCCTTCTTGAAGGACAGTAACTCTGCTAAGTCAGTAGCCCCTGAAAAGTAGCATTGAATTTAAGCAAATGCCCAGTTACCTCTGAGACGCGATCAGGTGAATCCCACAGCCTCTGCCTGATGCTTTATATGCAGCAAGAACATTTTTAAATTGCCATCAGGGTAATGACAGACCCTCCATGCTTCAGGTACAAGCAAGAATGGATCTAACTCTGCTGTGTTACAGTTGCAGAAGATACTTGACCTAAGTAAGCTGCTTTGATGCCTGACTCTCAAACAGCCAGAGAAGAAATCCAGCTCAGCTACACCCAGACCAACAACTCCTCTGTCTATGAATCATGCAACTATATTCCATCCTCCAAAACCCAGCGGTTTCCCACTGAGGCTCCATACAGCTGCTCTGTAAGCATGGCACAGTGCACGTCCAAGACTACTACTGTAGCTCTAGCATCAAGCCATGTTCAGAGTTTTGAAGATCTAATTTCTCTTCCTGTGCTCTGCAAACTGCACTTAACAGCCTGAAAGTCAGCCCAGGCTCTCACCTGCTCAGCAGCTCCAAGGTGACTTGGACCCTTCTGTCCTTATACTCTGCTGTGACCCCCTACACCGCAGCACAGCAGCCTGGCAAGCCAAGGGAGGGAAATAAATGCCAGGGGATCTGGGGGAGATCTTGACCCTCCAAACAGAACCACCCAAAAGCAAACAACCTCTCTGCCAGCAGAACATACTACTTGACTTTTGTGGCCCATGAAGAAGAAAGCTGAAGAGCTACTTTGTCCTACTCTGCTTTTACTGCATGCCTTGAACACACACTGCGTCTGCAGTGGCTACAGCCTTGCTGTCCTTTTCTTCCAGGCTTACAAGGTCTGGGCAATGCTTACATGTTCAAAAACAACCTGACGGCAACCAGAACCAAGGCTGGAGGGAAATATGTGTGTAAGAACAAGGCAGATGTACTTGGTAACTTGGCAACAAAGAATAAAATCGGTGCAAGAGCAAAAGGTGAGGGATAATTTAATATCACGCTGCCCTTTACCAGTTGACATCTCTTTCACTGCTTGGCTTTCTCTGTCCTTGTGATGGATTTGCCTCATTTTCTTGACTGAATCACGATACTTCATCCATTTGCAAATTCCACAGATTGTTTCAGACTCTCAGGTAATATATTTCACAAGTGGGCAGGCCACCCTGAGTCCCTGTATAGCACCAAGACAGCTGCTGGAGCATCCTAAAGGCACCAGGCAGGCAGGACAGCCCCAGCATGCATCAAACCCAAGCTGCTGTATGGTGGAGGCCTTACTTTGCATGATTTCTATACTCCCAGTGCATCCAGAACAGCCTCCAATACAATAAGGGTTGTAAGAGAGTCCTTGGTCCCTCTGATCTGGGGCAGTCAGGGGCTTGGCAGGAGGAAAGGAGACCCAACTCAGAAAACATTAATTGCTTCCCTGCTTCTGCAATGGTGACACAGGAATGTTGGTCCTCTGCTGCCCTGATACCAGCACCAGACTGACCCTAAAATTCACAGGCTTTCACAGCACTTTCATGCTACCGGTGAAAAGATGTGCTCCAGCTCTGTTACAGGTATGTTCAGAGGTAACTTTGAGCACAGAAGGATAAGCAGTCGTCTGTGAAAGTTGCTTTCTGGGCTGAGCCAGGTGAGCTTTGCCAGCTGGCAGCCAACTGCATGTCCTGGGGCACTGGAGAGGGCTAAGCACATCCCTCTGCATTGAAGCATCCCAACCCAATGCTCCAGACTGTGCAACACAGCAGTGAAGGGAACATCTATGTCACCTGATTTAACTGTAGGAGACGCTTCACTGTAAGGCTGCATCTCTCAGCTTTACCTCACTCAGTAAGAACTGGGTCACTCCCAATTTGACATGCTAGGAAAACAGCATTAGCCTCAGCTGACTTCACTCAACTCCCACAAGTCAGTAAGAAATCAAAGCCTCAGACATAGAAGGGCTGCTATTCATACCTTTTTGGAAACCCTGTTACACTGCTTTACAAGAAAGTGCTTGTTTATCCCAGCTAACTGCCTTGTCAGTCTCCACTTCTGCCCTCCTGGCTCTGCTCTGAAAGTCTCAGTGATTAGGATAATCTCCTTCATGTCTCAGTCCTGCACACTTCTGAATGCTGTTATCTGGTGCTAAATAGCTGATACATCCTACTCCTGAGCTGGCTGCACTTCAGTTAGGTCTAATATGATGTTCTTATATTGCCCATGACTTTTTTTTTTTTCACTCTTTAACATTAATAGCGTGCTTCGGAATGAATCACAAAGCCTCCTCCTGCTCTTCACTTTCGTACTAAAATTAATGTTACTTTCCAAATTACTTCTGAAAGGTAAAAGCCAAACAGAGAAACTAATCTGTGCTGAACTCATGCAACAGCTAGGCAGATGGTAGCAGCCAATACCTCTGCACTACACTGCAATCCCTTCTGCAACAGCAGAGATGGTACCAGCATCCAAAGTCCTGCCTGAGCCCTGGCTGTGCTCACAGGGTGACTCTCCCCTGCACCTCCCAGGGTTTGACTCAGCAGCACAGTGTTAGCAAGAGCATGCAGTGCAGGCAGTCTCCAGCCCCAGCCTCCCTTAGAGTCTTGCTGCTTCCCCAGTTAGTGTTCATATTGCACATTTGGTTTCTGTCTTTACTGAACTTCATCTCACTGATTGCAAATTGTGCTGAGGTTGTCAAGATCATTTACAATTCCAGTTCTGGCACCAAAACACTTGTAAGTTCTCTCCCCTTCGTCCCCCCACAATTACTGCTGGCTTTCAGCAACAGCCCCAGTCCCCAAAGCATCCCTAGCTGCACCACACAGTCTGCCGAGGATGACTTCCATCGTGCCACATCCACCTTCTCACCTACCTAGTAGTTTGCTTATGGGCTTGTGTCAACAGTGTTCCCAAAGTCAACCTGTAAGCATGCATTACATCTCCCTCCTCTGATCTACCAGGCCTGTTACTCTCAGGAACAGCATTAAATCAGTTTCATGTGATATGGTCTTACTATATCCTTACTAGACTGGCTATTCCTTGATCTATCAGTGCTTAAAATAGACCGTTCAATGATTTGTCTCAGCATCTTTCTGGATAGCCTATTTAGGCTGCCTAATCTGTCCTGCACTGTTGTGCTCCTGAATACTGGGCAAAGAGTCTTTCTTTCAGTCCTCTGACACTTTCCTACTTTATCCCATCTCAAATACCTAGTGAAGAACTGGGAGACTGTTTCAACCAGTCTGTTACGTGCCCCGGGGCAAACCTCCCAAGGCTGTGCTATGCAAACACATCCCAGCTGTGCCAGTCCCCCTGCACCTCTCTTCTGTGACCCACAGTCCAGTCCCTGATGTCAGGCTGAAATGGGGTCCTCATAGACTAAGACCAAGATCCACCTCTTCAGACATTGGCAAGGTCCTGGCTGTGCCCCACCACGGAGAGTCAGTGCTGGAGGCTTGGGCATGGGTGAAGGCAGGCAGTCGCACAAGCAAGGGCAGCATCAAGGCTGACAGAAGAAGCAGTGCCTCCACCACCTGCAGCCTTGTGGCAGGCCAGCAAAGCTGTTCATATGGCAGATACCAAACTGTCACAGTTTGGAGACTGGCATTTAAAACGAACCAGCACAGATTTCAGGTCATTATAAAATGCCAAACAATAAATGACAAGGTTCAGGAACTGCTGTCTCTGTACAGCAGGACGGAGATGGGGCAGACTGATGGAGGCTCTCAATGGCCCTAAAGCCAATGCTGCCCACCTGCAAACCTAAGTGAGGGGCCATTCTTAGAGGTGGCCAATAATGAAGAGCAAAGCAGTACCTAGGAGCAGCTTTCTAAACTCGTGCAGATACTCCTGGTGGGCTCTGTGCCCCCTGTAGATTTTTATGCAAAGTTTAACAGATGAATCAACAAAATCTTTGGAGATGCTGCTCAAGTCATTTTTTCATTCACATATGTCCATGCAAGCACAAAAAGACAAACTTTGTTCCTTGGTGTGGCTGAACAAACCAGTTAATCTCAGCAGGGTTTCGTCAAAATGTTGCATTTCATAACCTGAAAGAGCAATAGCTCTAGTAATGAAAAAATGGCCTGCAAGCATCTGTGTAAGAACCAACTCCTGAAAAGCCACTGACAAAAAGGGGTTTAAATATGTCAGTTTGACTTTGCACTGAAACCAACTACTGTGCTAAAAAGTCACCTCACCTGCAACTGAGTAGCTAAGGGATGTGAGTGAGCAGTAGTGTCATGAGGTGTCTGATGCACATCTTGAAGCTTGGAGCTCACCAGAGCACCCTATGATAGGATGAGAGCTGCAGCAGGACAGAGGTGAGGGCTTCAGACCCTGCAGGGCAAACCAAAGTCTTCCAAGCCAGCTTTATTCCTGAAAAGCAGCTGCTAGGGAAGAGAAATGCTAATGCAGAGTCTGGTGGCTGGGGGAGGAAAAGCCCAACTGGCACAAAGTGAAGGCAGCATCAGTTCCAGGGATTCTGACCATCTAACTCACTGAGCTTTGACATGCCACCAGCCCTTGTTTTAAAGCAGACAGAAGTCTGCCCAGCAGTCCACATCAATCTCAAAGATTCAGCAGGGAATAAGAAAGAGCCTTTTAAGTTTTGTGGCAGAAGAAAATGAACAGTTTTACTGGAAAACAACCACTCATGCTGTGAATGCAATTTCAAAGCCATTTTGAGAAAGCCTCTGCCCACTTCAGCCTTACTCAAAGATCCTTGTGGGTGATCGCAATGGGACCTGAACTCATTTAGTGTTTTCACACCCCAGCAATTGCCCCAGCTACGGTCCAGAGAGCCAGGAGGTGCCTTACCCCAGCCCTGCAGAGCTAGCAGTGGCCCCATAAGGCATGGATGGACCCCATGGGCTACTGCAGAAAGGTAGGAGGAAAGACTTAGAAGCAGCAGAGACAGCTGTAGCCATGAGAGATTCACAGTCATGACTTCTCCGGGCAAAAGTGTTGACTGATGCCGAGAGGTCTCCTTGCACCCCTGATTCATGGCCTGCAGGGAGAGGCAGGATTAAGTCCAAAATACCCAGTGAAATACTTGCAAACCTGAAAGGTTTATCAAGCCTCTTATCTGCAAAATCATTCATGCTTTTAAAGACAGATTGGCTTTTGCTACCAGTCAATGCTGGATGGACAGCAAGTCTCTGCAAATTGCCGTATGAACACACACACATACGCCAGCGCTAAACAAGTGTTTCTCTCCTAGCTGGGAAAAGATGGGTATCAAGACAACACGCATTTCTTCAGCATCTTATCCTGTAAATGAGACACAACAGGAACCTGGTCTTCAAGACTTCTCAAACAAAAGAGTTATTCAGTAAAATATGTTTACAATAGTAGGAAAGGGCACACTTACTTCCTGAGCAGCACAAACCATTAGACAATTTCCTGAAGGTTTGTGTTGTTTCAAGAATTTCACATCTTGAAAGGTCAACAGCTTCAATAATCAGGAGAAGTCCTGGAGCATATGTCTAAGCAACTTCCTTTGCAGAGTGCACACTTAGGTGGCATTTATCTTGAGGCTATCAATATTTACTAAAGATGGCTGTAACATCACCTTGCTCTTGCTGCATTAGTCATGAAGGACACAGACCACAAAAACATGACAGCAAATGGACTTGTACTTAGTACGTGTTCCCAAGCCTGTTCTAAAACCCCTGGGATCCTCCTTCTCACACAAGGACATTTCCTAGCACTGCAGGTTTAGAAGGTAATTCAGGTTGCAAGAGACCCCCAGAAGTCTCTGTTCTAACCTCCTGCCCTAAGCAGCATCAGCTCTGAGGTCAGATGCGGTTGCTTAGGGCTTTACCCAATCTGGTCTTGAAAACCTCCAAGGACATAGACAGCACAACCTCTCTGGGCAAATTGTTCCATTACTTGACTGCCTTCATAGCGAAAGATTTTTGTTATATCCATCCAAATCTCTCATTTCAACTCTTCTCAGCTGTTGCGTCTCATCGTCCCTTCATGCACTGCTGTGAAGAGCTTGGCTCAAACTTCTTGATGATGTCTTTGTAGGAACTGGCAGGCTGCTGCTGGGTTCCTCTTTCAGGTTGAACAAGCTCAGCCTGACCACACCATTACAGCTATTGCATGGGGCAGCTGTGGTCCCCAGCCTGGGATCCAGCCATCTGGGGACACTTGTGATATGGGTGTCTTTGGCTTTTTTAACAGGGGCAACAACACATGCATGAATTCAGCACAAGAAAGCATCCGCACACCTGGAGTGAGCCAGAAGTGGAGATCTGCAGCATTGCATAGCATAACCTGTCAGTGCTGTTTTTGTATTTAAGGAAAGTAAGTAAAAGAAGCCCAAGAAGGAAATTTCAGGGATAATTCCCACTTTTACATGTTTCAGGGTGTTTTTTCTGCTTTAAGTGTAAGTTTAAGATGGGCTTACAGCAAACTCCCAAAGGCAAATCCTGCTGAATGCCACAAGGACTGAATTCCATCCCTCCCCATTTCTCTGCCACCTGCCTTTAAAATAAGCTGACCAACATTCCCAGATTTTGTGCATCCTAAGTGTAAGGGTCCAGGTATGCACATCCACCTTTTTTTTTATTTCCAAAGTAGGTCTTTCATCCCAGATAGCCTTTTTCTTCATGTTAGGCTTTTACCATTTACAACCTAAACTAAACTAGGTATTCTCTAACTTCATTTTATTTCAGTGCTAATCACATCAGTATCTGCACCCAGGTCCCTGTAGGAGATGGCCTGGAGGGATCACAGAGCTTCTGCCAGTCAACTGAGCTGCAGGACTCCTGTTTAGAAATAACAGATCCCTCCACCTGTCTGCTTTAGGAACCACTATGGAGTCTTCAAGGAATCTAAGTGTCATCTGGAATGCAATCACAGAGCAAAACTGCAGTGGACTTAGCACACTGATTGAAACCAAAGCTGAATGCTCTATAGCAACCACTCTGAGTGCATCCAGCAGACAGTACATTCCATAAAAGCAGCTAACTGTCCAGTCCTTTTAAAATCAGGCCGCTTATTTAGGCACCTACTTATAGAATTAGAGGGTTCTCCAGGCAGTGTTGGCATGGATGTGCACGTCTCACTGATCATTTCATTTTATTTCAATTTTCATTGCAAATCATTTATGCTCATTCTGAAATAAAATGGCCATCGGGCAGAGCAGAACACTAAGGAAATTACCCAGAACATGGTAAAAAGCAATAGTAGCAGTTAATATCCAATGCACCAGCAGCAGAATGTGCACACTCAGGTTATTTATGAAGAGGTGATGCTGTCCAAAGCAGATACCCAGCTGCCCACACACACATTTTATCATAATGCCCCTGATATTCACAGCTTTTCTTAAATGACCACTTCCTGGATTTATGGGGATTATGGAGATTCTAAAATGCTCCAGTTTCCAAGTCAGTCTTAAGAGTTAGGGAGCCGATACACACATTTTGGACACACAGCACCAGCTTGAATAAGGAAATGGGTTTTTCAAAATATGCCAGGTATCCCTTTAAGACTGTAATTAGGGCCTGAATTTAAAATGACCTCCAGTCAACCTTCAAGTTTTGAAGGCATAATTATGTGTGGATGAAAAGCTAAAGGCTCTTTATGAGCAGGAGGCCTTTAATGTTTTATTTTCTGGCTGCACATCCTGTAGTTTTCTGTATCATAGAATCGCAGAATATGCTGTTAATATCCTGTTAAAGTAGTTTTTTTCCCAGCATTAATGGAGACTGCCCTTTGCAAGGTGCAGAGTTATTCCCAAGAAGTGCACTCTACTACAAAGTGGAATATGTCCAGGAACAAAAAGGCCGTAAACAACTATTTATTCCACTTCCACTGCAAATCTAGAAGGTTCTGCTCAAAATAGAAACTATGTCTCAGGCACACCCTGCTGCAAACAGCATTGTTTGTGGCCAACACAGGTACCCACAATTTCTATCAGCATCAGTGCTGGCCAGCCTACTGCAATGGGAAGGCAGCTCTTGCCTGGACCTTTCCTGCTAGGCAGCCCACTTCTGGGCTGCTCATGGCTGACAGCCAGTCTTCTCAGAGTTTGGGATTAAAGGCATAAAGTAGAACTAGATGCTACTAGATTAGGATATAATTAGGATTACTGAATTAGATCCAAGGTAGGATAGCCAATGTGAGATACCCTGGGTGCAGTGTTGCCAAGTTAGACAGTTGTGTGTCTTATCCATAAACTCATATGAACTCCAGGTTCATGGATGCTGCCACTAATGTGACTGCAACAACACAACTAGAGTCACTACAGCAGTAGCTAGGATGAGCTAGGGGTCTATGGAAAGACCCCACTGCACAAACTCTTGCCCAGCCCTTAGGAGCTTCTCTGCAGCCGGTAAAGCTCTGATAAAGAACTTGGCCCAAGTGAGTAGTGCAAAGCCTCTCTAGAGCTGAGCTATCATTGCTGATGCTTGACCACATGAATAAGAAATCCAAGTACACCCAGTGTTTACCCTCCATCTGTTCACGCTGCCCAGGATGTATCACTGCCTGCAGCCTGCAGACATCTCCAACCTCTTCCCCACAGCTGGGCGCCAGGACACAGCTGGGGTACCCACAGTTCTCTGCACTGCTTACCCCACCACTCAATCGAAGCTATGAATGTCAGCAGGACCCTTGCCAGATTTGAGGGCACCCACAACTTCACTTGTGGAAAACAAGTCAGAGGATGTGTAACACTGAATGCATGTATTTCATTTGTGCAGGCCCTTCATTTGGTATGTGGGAGAATGGGGACAGACAGATTCATGAACAAAGAGCCCAGTCCTGACCCTGCCTGCGAGGGAAAAACATCAACACTGTTTTCGGTAGGCTGTGGTACCCTGAGCTTCCAAGGGAGACCAGGTGCCCCAGTGAGGAGATTTCTATTGCTTAGCTTCAGAGAGACAAATTCACAGCCTGAGCCAGTGCATCAGTGAAATGAATTTTTTGCTATAACATAAAGGTTAAACTGCAATAAAGTTGCCAAGGCATCAATTCATTGATGGAGATATATAAAGGCCACCTTTTTGCTAGAGTAATTTGGCCAAACTGCACAGACTTCCCAATTTATACCAGTAAAATATACAGCCCATGGTGACAGAGCAATGTGGTCTTACAGTACAAAACCAGTGTTGATGGATAGCTATGTGCCCTGGCTACTTGCCAAGTCCAAATTAACCATCTGAGCTACTACAATGGATGGCTAGGGGCAAAAATATAACTGCCATCATCTCAGTATTAGGACTGGTCTAAGTACTTCATTACCAAATCGTTACTCTTGGAGACAGCCTTGCACAGTGGGAAAATGTTGATTTTATTTAATTGGAATAAAGTTCTATTGGCTGACCCTGGGCATATTACTATAACTTATTTTTTAATATCAATATAAGTATATAAACACTTTATTCTATTGCTTCTCTATAGCTTGGAGGTTGAGAACCAATGCCCTGATGTCATCTCATATGAGGGGTGCTCTGATCTGGAGCATTGTCTCTCCACCCCCAGAGAAGCACTGGTTTAATAAGCTGATTTCACACTGAGGGAGTTAAGTGTTTTTCTCCTGGCATGTGCAAGCTGCACACCTGCACCGATGTGGTCAAAATGAGAGCAAGCAAGGACTTGCACGGATTTGCAAAACTACCTCAAACCAGGAGCAGCATTGAGGAGTAAGGAATTTATGCCCAGGGATATGCATGTCAAAGGCAGGAAAGCACAGGAAAAAGCAGCCTGTTCCCTGAATCCTGCTTTCCTCTCTGTCCTCGGAGTACTTCCATCCCTGGAGTAAAAGGAGCAAGCTAGGACTGCAGGGAAATTTGGCTTGCTTATGCTAGAGGGGCTGGTGGGGCTTGGCCCCCCAAGAAGCACCTATGCTGAGCGAGGGCCCACATGCATTTCTAATGGGTTTGTCAAGGCCGCAGTGAGATGTGCAGCTGATCCTCAGCATCTGCTAAAAGCCCATTGATTTGTGATTTAACATCACCTGTTTGCATGGTTGGGCTGCAGCTCAGAGATTTCTGGCCATGTTGCTTGTGGGGTGTGGTAGACCTGAGGGGAAGAAGGCATAAGAAATGCAGCTGTGCAGGTTTCCTGATCTCTGTTGCTTTATGACTTCTGTGTCCTCTGTAATCATACAGAGCAAAGAGGAATTAATAGTTTGAGGGCCTTGAGCTACCAAAGTGACCCTACCATCCAGAGGCAAGCAGCTCAGGCAAGCTGCAGCCAAGTCAGCTTGTCACTGTAGCAGATTCCTGCTCATGGGAGATCTACAGCTGCCTGACATGGGCTGACCTGTCCCCACACTCAGCCTTAATCTCCTTTGACTTTCTCTCAGCTCAAATCAGAGCAGTGTTACTCCCAGTCTCTCACCTTGCCATCAGTGGTGACTGCAGCAAAGACTGTGGAGGAATAAGGGGACCAAGCAACATCCGCTACAGCAGAATTCAGGTCATAAACAAACATCGGGGTCCTGTAAAAAAAGATCCAGGGAGAAGAACTCATTTAAACATATGCCGTTCTGGAAGCAAAACATTGAGGTATAAACATTTTGATGCTGCAGCTTGTGTTGTTCAAGGCCAGATGCAAGAGTGGGAGATGCAGTACTTCTCTATGTCAGATACTAGCTAGGGTCTGAGCCAAAGCTGAGCATCAGCCCAAATGGGTTGGGATGGGTCCTGCTGTGATGAGAATAAAGGTAGCATGATTCTTTCTTTCTGAATGCATTTTGAACGTTTCCTCCCCAACATGAACAGCAAGATGGAGTCTCTCTGTTTTAGACTCATAAAGGAAAAAGTGATTACCTCTCTGGACTTCTGAAAACAACATTGAACATTACAGCAGTATTGGCAACAGGAAATACTTGACTCTGACTGATTTACAACAAAATCAATTTCCTGATTGAAACCAGACATTCCTCAACCACTAACCCCGAACTTCATTATGCATTTTTAAATTTTTAAATGTTCCAATTTCTTTTTTTTTTTTTTTTTTTTTTTTGCCTCTCTGGCTCTTAGGAGATGTCTGGCCCCCGAGGCCATAAGCCAGCCCCTGATATTTCTCTACAGCATTGCTCCAGAATCACCCTGCCACAGTAGGTCCTGACTGAAGAAAGCCAGGTCCAAAGCAAAGCAGTCAGGCTCTGTGCTGAGCTGCACTACTTGGCAGGTTCCTGGGGTGGATGATGCCAAATCTTATGCCTCATACCTGAGAAGTACAAATCTGAGCCACCAGCCCCAAAACTGGAGATAAGAGAGCAATTAGCCATATCAACACCTAAGAGGGAAACTGAGACTGAGGTATAAGCAAAGTCTATGCGTGCAGCTGGCATGTCAGGCTGTACCTCCCCGCCCACGGCTGGACCCAGCAAGACCTACTTAATGGTATGATCCCAGATCTTGACTGTCCAGTCAGAACTGCAGGAAATGAAGACTTTTGGGTGGTATGGATTCCAGATGACTGAGTCCACAGCCATGTGATGGGCTTCAAACACATCCAGAAACTGGCTTGAATAGCATTTTGAACACTGAAATGGAAAGAACTAGTCAGGAATTGCAGCTTGACCTTCTGGAGCTCATATTCCTGCAGAAAGATGCCTCTGAATACTTGTATGGTCTCCCAGGCTCTTCTGGGCTGGCTGGGAAGACATGGCTGGTACCCAGAGGTGCTACAGAAACAAAATAATTTAATACATGCTGCTTCACCCCACTTGCAGGCAGCACCAAGTTCCCCTCTGCAATACAGAGACAGGAACTGAAGTTGTCTGGTTGGATTTACATTCAGAGCCAGGCTCCACAGCACATTCTCCACTGCAGGAGCTCCATCACCTTCCTGAACCCATTAAGTTGGGGAGAAATTACAATCTACTTTTCTGCACAAGCAGAATATGGGCTTCAATATAGACCCTGTCAGTTCTGTGTACACAGAAAAATGTGTGTACACACCTCCGCCCCTCTGACGGCATTGGAGGCTTCCTTCATTAGCAAGAAGGACCTCATCTTACAAGTAATGTCCTCTTGGTTGTGTTCTCACACACAAGCTGTAACCACACAGCAGGCTGGGGTGGTTTCAGGATCTTCTGTTGGGCTGCCTTGGTAATGTCACTACAAGGACCTTTCAGCACCTTTCATTTCTCCCTGATGAATGCAGCAACATATCATCTACCTGAACAGCAGGACTGCTGAAGCGTTACATGACTTTAATTCTTGCAAACCAAAGCTCTAATTAATCATAAGGTTTAGCTGTTTATTACATATGACACTCACTGACTGGGTAAGCAGACCTGTTCCGATGTTCTTGTGCACCGGTGCAAGTACTGGATTTAGGGTGCTAAACATTTCACACAGCAATAGCTCCTGCAGCCCTGGGAGGGTTGCTGTGGTAGGAAGCAGAAACAGGAATGTGGCTTGTGTCCCATTGAGATTTACTGACAGTGTCTATAGTTTGCTAATAGTTTAGTGCGTACTCTGAGTTACTCTCTCTCTGTGTAGCTGTGGGACTGAAATCTCCTTTAATAGCATGTTTCATAACTTTACTTCATAATTCTTAATGTTCAGCCACGCAGAAAATTGGTACTTGGCTTCTTTTGAAGTCACTTTGCTGGGAACAGACAGAATGGGTCACAAGTAATTAACACAAGAGAGAAGCTGCTTTAGTTGTCTGGCCTTCCAAGTATATGGACTGAAGGTCCCTAATACATGAGGACTTTGAAGAGTGAGATCCTAACCAGGTTTGCCTGCATCCACAGAACTGTGATGCTCCAGCACTCTGTTTTTAAAGCCTGATTGGGGCTAGGCCCTTGATCAATACAGCTCTCCGGGCACTGGTATGGGAGGCCTGTCATGCACTGGGATGTGTTGATCCACTGGCTTTGCATTCTGCAAATTTGGCCCAGAGCTGAGGCCCAGGCCCCTACAAGAAAGGGATTTGCAGCGTTCCTATGAAGTCAGCAGCAAAAAGGGTTCTAGGGTTCTGTAGGGCAGATACCTGTCTGTGTCCCTTGTGAGGAATGAACCTGGCATGCCTGCTTTAGCCTAAAGCCATACATCATGCTCTGGCAGTGCCTGTCAGCCCCATACTGTGTTCACCCCAACCTTTGGTATCATCTCTGATTGCCAGACAGTGCCATGTTCTTCCTAAGAAACACCACAAACATGAGAAAAAGCCCAGAAAGAAGTATGACTTTCATGAATAAAATAATTCCTGAGCTAACTAGGACTGCTAGGAAAGTCTTCCCCTACTACTCACTTTAAAAACCCTACTGTTACTAGACACATGTCAGGATGAAAACAAAACCACTGGAAAATGTGATGCCTAACTCCTGACATGACAGCTTTGAAGAGGATAAGTAGGTTCAGGGAGCAGGCAGTTGTGCAGCCTTTCTGATCTCCTAGAGCACTGCTCCAATCTGCTGAGAGTGTTTTTCTCCTATTTAAATGGTAATAGATGTGTGTGAATAGTAAATTATATTTTTATGAAGAGACAGGAAAGCAAGAAAGTGTCTATGGCAATACAGGAAACCAGTACAAAGAAGACTGGTAACAGGGCTACAAAACATAGAGGAGGAATACTGGGGAGAAAGGAGATCTCCAAGAACAAAAATTATGAGTAATCTTCATTAACAGCATTCCAGTTTACACAAGATATAATCCTGACACAAAACTCCTCCACATTTGTGGTGAATGGATGGTTATTTTATACATATATATATATCCCTCCTTATAATGTAGAGGGTTTCTTTGGTTCACTAACAGAAAAGCTGAGATTCTAGGCAACATAGAAATAAAAAATTTAATCTTTTTTCAAAGGAGGTTTGTATCTGGCAACAGAGTACTGCCCAACACTGGCACTCCCAGACAGATCAGGACACCCAGCTGCTCTTCAGAAACCACTGGCACAAACTGTTGTTGTGGACAGCTGTTATCAGCAACACCAGAGGGTCTCCTTGGTTTTTGCTAGAGATCTGTAACAGAAATACTAAGATTTGTAGAAACACTTATGAATGGAAACAGAGGCATGTGAATGCATCAGGAGAAACAACAGGAAATGGTAAAGGAGAAAACCTGTGTTAATTGATGGCAAATGCAGTCAGCCAAGTGACAAGATAACCAGAACAAACAGAAGCCCCAAAGCTAAGGTGGCAAGAAGATGAGGAACAGAACTCAACCCGTAAAATAACCAGACAGGGAAAACAACTTTGCCTAAGACAAAGCGAGACTAGACACTAAGGCAAATGATCTCGCCATTACTAAACAGTCACTGGAAGCTGTCCAAACACCAGTTTGTCATCATCATTTAAGGAAAACCCATGAGATGAGATAAGGACTCAGCAGCCAGCATCCTTTGTCATCTGTATAACCACAAGAAATCCTGTCCTGACCACACAGATACAAATGTCCTGGTATGAGAGAATGAATGAATGAGGGAAATTAGTTTTGTTTAAAATTAGCATCAACTTTTCCTTCTATATAGTCTTGCACTGAGTTTTATTATATTCATTTGTTACACTCTCAAGCAAACTGCTTAAGACTGAAAAAACCTTCTTACATGAATATGTTCAAATCTCATCACATTTTTTCCATTGAAGCCCTGTTTATTAATAAGTAATTATGACCAGAGTTGAAGCCACAATAACGTTTCAATATGAATCTCAGAGATGATACTTTGTGATACTAAAGCTGAACAATTCCTAAACAGCAAATAGGATATGCAAAGAGGCAGTTTTGCATTACAGAATCATATTAATGCAGAAACAGTTTGTCCTCTACATAAAAGGGCAATAGATAGGTCTGTGTGTAATTAAGATAATGATTTCTTGGCTTCAGAAACACTATTAACTAAGCCATTTTTAAAAATTCACTGTAATTGTTCTGCAGCTAAGGAATTAACATATTATCATGCTATTTGTGGGCATGCTTGGTCTCTGAAAAAATGCCTCCCTGAAATTCTCGTACCAATTTATTTAACAAATAAGCTAAAATTCAGCCCTGACTCATACAGCGTGTAAGGAATCCGTCCCTCTCACTCAACACGCAGTGGCAAGGGCAAGGGCAGCACAGACACCTGAGCACCTCACTCCTGCTCAGTGCAGCCACAGGACCCAAGAGCTGCTCGAACAGCTGCAAGACTGTCACTGTTTTCAGCATCTGCGTGGAGCAAGGCTCCAGGAGGCAGTCCACGGGTAGCTCCAATACTGGGTTCAGCATGCAGTGTTTCAGTAAAGGGTGTGATGAAGGTGTGTGGTAGTCCACGAGAAATGACTGGAGCAGCAGCCAATCCCAAAAGTCTTGAAACTGATTGTAGCAAACTCTTGGGGGATGCTAAGGGTGCACTCTTCCCCCTGTTTTTGTGGATACTATGGAGGCTTGCTTGTACTAGGCACAAGATGTCTCTTCCCTGTGTTAGCCCATACAATCTGATGGAAGATTGCCTCTTCCTGCCCACGGGAACACTTGCATTTTATAGGGCAGTGTTGCACAATGTGAGTAGTCCCACTTTTCCCTATGGCCCACCAATGCAGGAATGTTTTGCTGCTTACCAGTAACTCTGAAATCAGCCTTAGCACCAATAAAAGAGAAGATTCTGTATGACAGTATCTCTCTGCATTGATCCACCCAAGAACTGATTAAAATATCCGTGTCTTAATGGCTGGGACTACTTCTTATAGCAAAATCCCATTCTAGTTCTAGTTTCACTGAAGATCATCCAAGGCAGGTACACCTACAGCTTTGTCAAGGCAGATGCTGCCAAATTCTGTTCCTATCCAGTGCTTCTCCACGAAGGACTTCCTTTGCTATGTAATTCAGCCAAGACACCAGACTAAACATTTCTCCTGAAGGAAAACTGGTGGCCCCCACCTAACGCTGATATCTACTGAGTATCCATAACTCACCTAAGCATAGAGTAAGTTAAAACATGTGGTTCCTTACTGCCTTTTTGATCAGGACTAGACACAACAGTACCCAAACAATTTAGAGTACAATACCCAGGGTATCAACTCCCATGAGTGACCAGCCAACTCAGAACATCTGCCCGTGTCTGAACAGATGCTGTGTATCCTGAAAGCATCAACAAAAAGTCATTACACCTACTTCACCGCCCACAGCCCATCAGTCCCCCCACTTCTCCCACCTCCCTTCTGCACTTGTCTTGTCCAATGCAAGTAAGCACTGCCCAGAAATCCTCCCTAGATACTGCCTGGCAGAGGGAGAGATTCCAATCAGCATCATCCTTCTGGAAGTGATACATATTTGCTTGTTAATCCCATCTTGCCTAAATGAGTGACAGTGATTTCAGAATATGACTTCCTTTGGGTTCTTTTTCTCTGTTTTGTTTCTCTTTTGCAGGCAAGACACAGGGAAGGAGCTTACAGCATCCTTCAGGGATGGCTGGATGGATCCCTGCGCATCAGCCTCCTGCTGATGGCCCACCCCCCAACAGTGGCTACAATATTAACAAAGCCCCAAAGTCAGCTCAAAGGAATGTTGTGTAAACAAAAGTTCTGTGAGTAAGATACTACTGGCTTTATTTTCAAGGCTAAATACAGCAGGTCTTGAAACTTCCTATTTTTGGCTTGATTTCTTAAGGAAACACAATGACTGTGTCCAGCTGTCTGTTTGTCTCTCCTCCCAAACAACTTTTGACCTCACTGGCAACTTCAGCCAAAGCTGGCTGCATGTGGGACTTGGCAATATTAAGGTCTTACACATTCTATAAAAAGGGATGGCCCCAGAGTGCAAACATCTGGGAGATGCCCCCACCCCAGGAAGGGCAAGGAAAGTTTGGCTGCTGCCCTCATCACATGACTGGAGCTGGCTGGCAGACAGCTCCCAGCTGGAACTGTGCACTAAGGCTGCAGGAGCACACTGGAGGGGAGGCAGCCAGCACTGCCTGCAGGAATCAAGGGTTATAGCTTGGTGGTGGCATCACCGAGCTGGGGACAGCATGGGGGTCATCAGAGGGAGGAAGGATTGGAGTACATAGTGAAGAACTGGAGATAGGAGGGCAAGGAGAAAGTGGGACTGGGGAAAGGATCTGGGATGTAATTGTGGAAGGGAAGGGCTGTGGGATACTGATCCATAGGAAATGAGGCTTCATTAGCCTCACTGCTCATAGGATAACAGGTCTAAAAAGGAAAAGAGCTGAGATTTTCCCCTGCCATTTCCCCATAGCCATGAGGACAGAGGATCAATGCCTTTTAACTTCTGCTCTGATCATAGCGCCTCACTTGCACAGCTGCAAGCTGCAAAGCATTCTGGGATGCAGTTTGCATGAAAAACGTTTCTGCAAAATAAGGTCTTAATTGGATCTGTGCAGAGAGCTCTCTGCGACCCTCTGTGGCTCTGTACTGGTCTCAGGCTCACCATAGGGATCCAAGGGCAGGACCAGGCTCTGAAGTTGTACCTTTGTCACTGCCTGAGCAAACAGTTAAGATGATGAACTGAAAGACAAACACAGGTCAGGGGATGTAAAATAAGGGACAGAGAAAGCCTTCTTACCTTATAGATCTTTCCCTCTTCAGTACCAACAAGAAACAAATAGTCTATCTTTTTGTGAAAATCAAATGATGTCCCACAGCCTGTTAACAGAAGAAAAGTCTGTCAGACAGAGAACTGGTTCATCTGGCCGGCACACACTCTGCCTGTGGTACACACACACTGTCAGTGTTTTCAGAAGTGATTTATTAGCCAGAAGCTCCCAAAAGAAATTAGAGCCACCCCTTCCGCAAAAACTTTCCAAGCTGTGCCTGTCCCCAAGACCTGCAATTTGAAAATCCAACGCAGAGAACGGAAAAGCAAACTAGAAGAACTGGAAAGGAACTGGAAGAACAGATTGGACCAGGGTTTACTCTGGTAACAATATAAAATGACTGGTGCAAATGTAAAAGCCATGAGGACCAGGCTTGCCTCATACTGGGGAACGACAGATCTTTTTTGTTTGTTCAGTATTCATAAAAATACAAATGGTTTCCCATGCATAAAAGAGCCCAGAAAGAAAACACCACATCATACCTCCCTGTGCCCTTTTCATTCTTAGCTCAGAAGCCATTTAGCAAGCTCATTTCAGTAAAGCCAGTAGCAAAGGATATGATTTGGGAAGAAATCCTCTGCCAGGCACAGAAGGATTCTCTTAACTTCAAAAGCCCTGAATCGAGCAACATTGTGAACTGTGTTCAAAACAGGTATCTACCACAACAGGATGTGAGTCCTTCAGATTTTGCAGCTTCTGCTCCCAAGGCAGATGCAACATCATCCAAGAGTGCCAATTCTCATGGTAGTGAAAGAAAATTTCAGCAGGGTACTTGTGTGAAGATGGGATGTCTGCGGAGTGTGACAGCCACTTGGAGCTGTTGACCAGCAGGGACACCCACAGTAATCATCAGATGAGAAACAGAAACAAGCAGACAAGGCTCAGAAGCACATAGTTACAGAGAACTTTCTGCAAAGGCAGCTGTCTTAAACGTTAACAAAATGTAGTCCTCAAAGGAATTGTTAAGGTCATTTCAACCCTGTATTCCTGTCTGCATTTTTAACATTTAAATAGTTTGTTAGCTATTCAAGACAAGTCTCTGAAAATCCATTTCGCGCTAACGCTAACAAATAATCCCAAAGCCCCTGAGAGTTCTGCAGTGTACTGCTTTAGCTGATCTCTTGCAGCCTATGTGGCAACACAAACCTTCTCACAAACAAAATGGTTCAGCAATTACTACCCTAGAAACACAGAAATACTTAAATCATAGAATCATAGGATGTTTTGGGTTGGAAGGGACCTTAAAGATCATCTAGTTCCAAGCCCCATGCCATGGGCAGGGGCCTTCTCCAAACCCAGACCACAGCTTCACAGCCAAAAGCAGGTGCAGTAGGATGATTAGGGGATTCTCCAAGCTCCTTGTGTGGTCCAGGACCTCCACAGCTGACTCATCCCATCCTGTCTCAAACACAGGATGGTCAGAGTGAGGGGATTCAGCCTAGGACTGCACTGTCTCCACCTTGTATAGAGGGAGACTAATATAGTAGCTCAGAATAGATGCTGCGCTTTGAGAAAGACATAACCCAATAAGGCACATCCCACCACTGGCTGGATGAGCTGTGCACCCCAGAAAGGGTGCATCTTAATTTGGTTTCATCTTAATTTGGCCAGTCCAGATCAAGGTCTGGCAGAAAGAACAAAACTGACTTAGTTTTGACAAATACAGGTAATACCTGTGCCTTGTCTGCATTGGGATATCCCAGTAAAACATTTTTTGAATTAATGTTCATCTTTTTCTTGCAAGTAAAGGCAAGATGTAACCAGCAAAACTTGACTCAATTTTTGCCCATCGCTGTAGACAGACTTTGCCCTACTACATAATGAAAGCAAGGAGGCATAACCCTTCTTTAGCTCCTTTCATCTTAGCACCCCACTCCCAATTTAATTCCCCAGAATGCCTGATTAAAGGCTTTATATTAGTAATTAACCAGCATGGCAAAGATTTGGGCTCCTACCAAATGTTTGCAGCTGCAGCCTCTCTGGCCCCTGCGTCATTGTTCCCTCTACTGACAGCTTGATGACATCTGTATGAACCAGCTCATTCTGTAGGCAGAGGAGATTCCACATGAATAACATACTTCACAGCAACAATACATAGACATTCAGTACTTTGAAATGGCAAATTTTATGGAGGAATTTTAAAAAGCTGTCCAAAAGTTGCTTAATGCTTCATACTGGCAGTTGGCAACTTGCTAACATGCTGTTGTACGTAAAACCCCCAGGAAACTGATGCTGTGGTGCACTGGAACGGAGAGCCTCTGGTACATCACCCAAACACAGGCAGCTGACCTGAAAAGCTTTGGGTTTTGAGGTCAACGTTTTTGAGTGGAGGTTAACATTGTCAGCTTAAATCATTGTGTTGTGACACCACACTGTGTGGTTTAAGATGAGCATTGCATATTTATCATGAAGCTAACTAAAATCTGAACTAACGGGTAGTAACTTACCATCTTGCTATCATCGCCAGAGCAGCCTCGGTTCCCAATACAACCTCACAGGCTCTGAGATTCAAATAACAGCAACATCTAGCAAGCAGCTCCCCCAGGGGAGAAACGCCCAATGTTGCTGTTACCAGCAGACTTTGCAGGCCAACAACACTGCTGCGCTAGGTGATGTATGGACACAGGGCAAAAAGGCTGGGTCCCAAATTGTTTACAGTTGAGGTGGGAGGCAGAAGAAAGTGGACACAATGTGGGTGAGTATGAGGAAACAGCGAGAGGGCAATGATCCATTCTTAGCCTAGCTTTGGGAATTAAAATACCACTGCAGAATGGAGCTGGTTATGAATATAAGAATACTGTGGGGCTGATAAAAAGAACAAAGAACTAAAGATTAAATTAGTGAGCAGTGTGGGCTGTGGACTGGATGTTTTCATGAATTTGCAGATTTCCCACTGGAGCACTATGAGAACAAAACATAACTTCTTAGCTCAGTGAATCAGGCTTTAGTTGGAGCTTCTCTAAGCCCAGAGCAGAACTCAGGTAGAAAAAGAGATTCTGCCTGGCAAAGTCAATCTGAGGGAACTGCGTGTTAGGAAAGGCGGGAGAAGACCTTGTGAGCATCTGTTCAATACTGCAGCTCAGAGGGGACCACATTCTGTAAGACATTTTTATCGTGTTTTGGGGGTACAAATTTACAGAAGGTTCAATAAAGGTAAAACCCCATAAAACGGTGTACTTCCTTCTCACTAATTTGCACTGCTGCACACCCACGTGCCCTGGCCTATTGATGGCAGTAACTGTTCTCTAATACAGCAGGGAGAAGCAGGACAGACTCCTGCAGTTTGTGGAGCCCTACTTTCTTTTAGTCACCCTTCTTGCAGCACATGGCTTACCTCAAGTCAGATTCAGTCGGTAAAGGCATGAGTGATGCTAAGGAAGAGGCCCTATATGCTGGTGTATGTGTGCAAGAACTGGAAAGAGCAGTGCCCAGAGAATTCAGGAGCAGAATATATCCCAAATGCCACTCACTGCCCATCCAAATAGGACTGCTGGTGGGCTGCTGGGAGTGCAGTCAGGGCATGCTAAGCCGGCACTTGCCTCTGCTCAGGCTCTCAGGTCTGCCTGCTTTCCAGAGAGCATCTGTCCTGTCTAAGCAATGCCTGGTGGCCACACGGGTCTGGTCTGAAGAGCAGTTGTGGAGCTGCCCGCAGCTGGTCACATTGATATAACCAGTGTGTCTCACAGAGGTCAGACACATGAGCTGTGCAGACCCAGAGGTGTGCTAGCACACTTAACTCTCTTTTCTGGTAGAAAGGTAGCCCACACAAGACCTTTTCTCTAAGCACGCACCTTTTGCAGCCTTTCTCTGAAGATGCCTCCTGGCACCCCCACGTGGCTGAGACCTCTGTGGAGAGCTTCTGTAGCCTCTCACCTTCACAAAGGTCTTACTTCCCTGCTGTGCTGCTTTTGTTTTGTATCCAGCTTCACGGTCTGCAAAATGCATCTGTTCCTGGGGCTGTTTGTCACCAGAGCCATTTGCATATTCCTCTGAGTAAACAGGCTGTTGGACAGTTTGGCCTTACAGGAACACTGAACAATAAAATAATATGTTGCTTCTGCCTAACAATTGTAAAGTGCTTTGAAAGCATTGGTGAATTAGGCCTTGCAGCTGCCTATTTCCCTTTTGCTGTTATTAGCCTCAAGTGATAAGGAGGTCCAGAGCTGTTCAGTAATTTATCTCTAGGTCATGTAGGAAGGGTGAACTACGACCACTAATCAACCCTGGGATTGCTGAGGATCAGCTTGAGAAGCAGTGCCAGGCTGC
Source organism: Falco naumanni (assembly GCF_017639655.2). Taxonomy (NCBI): domain Eukaryota; kingdom Metazoa; phylum Chordata; class Aves; order Falconiformes; family Falconidae; genus Falco; species Falco naumanni. The sequence goes on from NC_054080.1 coordinate 76,213,442, forward strand.
AGCCCAACTGATTCCTTTTCCTTTTTGATAGGCCACATGTGCCCCCAAGGTGGGAGAGTCAAGTCATCCAGCTGCAGAAGTCCTGCATCTTTCCTCACCATTTCACACCTTCATGATGACCCAAAACCAAGCCAAGATGATAGCCTAAGCACACACAGCTCATGTGTGATCGCGCAGTTTGTCCAAAGTTATCGTGCCCATTTCTAACAGAGACAACCAGTATGGTCAAGGCAGATCAGCTGCCTCTAAGCTGACATTTGACAGTTCTTCTATCCAAATTTTGAGTGTAGCTTGCCAAAATCTAGCTGGAAGCAAGAATGAATTTATTCACTTTCTGCTCTCGGTTTCAGAAGTGTCAAACAGCTATCAGTGTTTGAAGAAGCTTTACTTCTGTATAGTCCTGTCAAAAAGATTAATGAAGCTCTCTTTCATTTATTCCCTATTTATACTATGGATTTGCAGAAGACCTCTGGGGTCTCTTCAATTTTATTCTAAATAAAACCCAGAGATGGCTCTTTTGCAAAACTGGCATTCAAGCAGATTATCCATTTCTCCTTGTTGGGTACAAACCCACAGATTGTAACAAAACAACCTTTTCATTCTGTTTCTTGCTTTTCTTGTTGAATTTCTGTCCAAAAGAAGAACCCAAACAGCACCCAAAACTTTGCTGTTTTCCACCCCTGCCACTTTCTTGCCTGCTAAGTACGTCCCAGCTCTGGCAATTTCAGAGGTAACTTCACCTCAAACAGATCTTAAAACAGTGCTTTCCGTATGGGTATGGACAAATTTATAACAGAAGGGCAATGAATAAGTAGAAATGGCATTGTGTTAAGTGGATGCAGGTCTTAGAAGTCGCACCACGGATGCTTAAGGAGGTAAATCTATGTGCTCAAGGGACAGAAAAAACCACCAGCTTATAACGTGGTAACACAGTCAAGCACAGATGAATCACAGAAATGTTGCAGAAGACCCTCTACTACATGACTTGCTGTCAGAGTCCATCTGCAGACTCATATTTAGGGCAATTAAATTAGTTTTTAAGTAAAGAATTTGAAAATCTTCAAAATGTAAAATCAAATAGCCAACAGAAAAAAACACATGTTGAAATTCAGAGACATACATTTAAGGGTCATTTAGGGACATTAATGCTAAGTTCCTGTGAATGTATGTACTCTAAAAGAAAAAGTGATCAAAGGCAGTTGTGTTGAGTGTGTGCTAGCAATGTCATGGTAGGGGGAAACCCTCTGCCTGTCTGACTGCGTGTTGCCATCCCACTGCAAGCTTACCCAGTGCTACTTTGGCAGCAGGGGAAGAAATCTGCACCATCCCTCTCCCATTCTGAATTCAATACATAGGGGAGCATTTTAGGGGTAAGAGTCTTAACACTGGGGAAGAAAATAGATTGCTCTGTCTCTGGATGACGCCCCTGGAACACAGAAAGTTTCAAAGCCAGGACCAGTCTTGAACTCCTGCAGCCTCAGGAGAATGATCTCATACTCAGGCCCGTGGGTTGCTACAGGTGCAGGCAGGATGAAGGTTAGGTCCTGAGCAAGGGGCAGGATGGTTCTGCTCACTTCAGAGTTTAACATGGAGCCCCAGACCCAGCTGTGGCTGCACCTACAATCTTTTGCTGCCACTTCTTTTCAAACCTGGCTCATTAAATATAAAAATAAAACTAATGCGTCATTGAACTTTGGAGGCAATTAATCATAATTTGGCTGGGAAAAGAAATCATCACCTACTGTTTACCTTAACTAAAGTCCATGAAACAATCCGACCATCTGAGGAGACGGAGAAGAAGTTCAAATTGTTGTCCATGTCATCCTTCTGCCACTTGACCTTAAAACAAGGAGATAGTCCCAGTCAGCACAAGGCACTCAGCATTAGTCAGACAAAGTTCCATGCCCTTAACAGGGTCTTCTGAAATCCTTCCTAAAAAGCAGCTGGCTGCCACCCCAGAGGCCTGCTGGTTCTCAACATGTTCGAACACCCTTACCTTCACAGGCAGTTTCAGAAGTGCCTCCAGCTTCTCCTGTCACTCAGTTTCTTGCAGGGATGCTCTAGAGAGGGGGCAAAGTCCCACACCCGGGGACTCTGCACCTGCCCATGGCCATCTCCCCCAGCAGTGTTAGGACCACTGCCATTAAGGATGGGCCTTGTGAAACGTTAGCTATGCAGCGCTTTGCACTACGGCACTATGCATCATCCCAGAGATCCCCTAAGACATCTCCAGATGACACCAGTGGTGCCCACAGAAAGGACTCAAGACACCTGAGTATATCACTGACCCTCCACAAACTAACCCCTTCCCATCTGGCTAATTACTCCAAGTGCAGTGCCATATGGCTACCCTTCAGCCAGACAACCTCAAATTAGCTTTCTGTCCCTATGCGGAGTGCAGATGAGCCCTTGCAGACAATGTGTGACATAGGTCCTTGGAGTACTTCTGTTTCAGAGAGATGAAAATGTCTCCATTAAAATTGAAATCCTCCCTACACCTTCAGAGCATCTGTCTGCCTGGTAAGGAGATCTGCCTTTTGACTGTGACAGCTCAGCAGGAGAGATTAGAACTCAGATAAATGGCTTACAGTTTAGAAGAGACATTTCAGTTAGACCAAAAGCATTAAGAACACTCGATTTTCAGATCTGGGAATTCAATCAGACTGAAGGGAAAAGGATGAGTTGTCATTGGGCCTGTCAGCACACACTCCTGTGGGCATCTGTCAGTTCAGGATGGGGACAAGCACTTCCACAGGTTCTGCTGAGGTTTTCAAAAGTGTATCTGTTTCTGTCCAAGCAGTACAGCAGATACATTTCCCTAAACATCATCCCATAAACATGATAAATGGGCATGATTATCATAGAGCTTACTAAATACTCTACCTAATACTTGGTACCTATTCCAGAAGACAAGCAGCATTCTCAGTACTTTAATTACACAGACTGGGTATTCTGATGATACTTCCTTGGGATAAACTGTGTTAATTCTCTTTTGTAAAATTGTTTATGCTGTGAAGTTCTGTGGAGCGTGAAAATTCAGCAGGAGACTCAGCAAAGAGTAATTAATCCTTTAGTGAACATGTGTCCTACCTAGAACACACTATTCTGAGGATGGAAAAATAAAATATAAAAAGAATCCATCTAGGAATACATCAAAATGCCAGTTTCATGTCCATAAGGCGCAATTGAAAAGACTTGAGTAGCATATACCTTTGAACATCCTTGCACAGGAGAAATTTTAGGGCTCCAAGTGGAACCACTTTGCTATCTGGCATTAAAGGAATAGTGCAATTCAATATGGCCTAGAATAAAATGGCTAGAGATAAAAAGATAGGTTAAATGGCACATATGGAGAACAGTGATTTCCATGGCTGGCCACCATGCACAAAATGTCCTGGGTATATCTATTCCAGGAACATATCCCTGGGATCATGAACTACTGCTGACAATGACGGTCACCTGCAGCTGCTTCAGATGAAGGGGTTGATGTAGTGAGGAGTTTTAATTCAAAGTGAGAAACACAGAGTTCAGGGGAACTGGTTACAAACACACACCCATTGTGTCTCATACTGTGCACAGAAGAAGAGTTATGCTTCAAATCAGAGCTTTTAAAAATGTCACTCTAAAATTGTCTGACAAGAAGATGTTTTTATTTCTATGTCCAACACACCTCTCCTCTAACTCATGTTCTTCTCTTCAGTCTACTTTCCCAAATACTTGGGAAAACCAGACATACTTCTACACACCTCTAAGGCAAACTGTGTTCACCTGAGGTTGGGGAAGATATTTAAGACAGTATCTCCTACAAAAACGATGTGCAAAGGTTTTGCCATTTAAACCTGGGAGCAGTTAGGACAAACGGCTTAGATATCCTCTGCTGAGACAGGACTACACTGCAAGCAAAGGGGTTCTCCAGTATCTGAAACCTGCAGCCTGAACCCAGCAATGCCCTGAGCTACATGTGGAAGACAAATGCAGGTGACACATACCTGTACTCAGTCAGCATGGGTCTGAGCCTTCCTGAAGTCTAAAGCCACCATCCTGGTTGCTTACACAACGCACATGTTAGAATCAAAGCTGGTCCAGACCCTCCCTGAATGAAGAGTCCCAGCTTGCCCCCTCTCAGTGTACGTCTAGATGCTCATTAGTAAGCGCTGCTTGAGTTGTGCAGGGGCAGATGCAGCTGAGTTCTCAGCTCTGCGCTTGCCAAGTACAGTGTAAACATTTTGCACCTGAGCTAGAGCCAAGTGACAGCCCATCACAGCAGTGGAAAATACATGGATGAAGGCTCAGCAGCTGGGATCCACCCCGAACACCATGTGCAGACACAACTCCTCAGTCCTCAGGTCTACGCTAACACATATTGCAGAAACCTCATCTAGAGGTGAATGACAACAGAAGTGCTATCATGAGCTCATGTTTGTTTTTTCCCCAAGCCAATTCCTTTCAGCCTTCCCCAAGTGAAGAGCTTTTCCCCAGGGTTTGCCCACTCCAAACACCCTCTCTGTGATGGAGATCTATTCAAGTTTTCTATTGTCGGTACTCAGTTAGGTGTCACAACTACTTCTCTTCATCCCTTACACAGACAGGGGGAGTCACCAGCCCCATAAGGTAAGTAGGCTGATTTGCTTGGAGTACTCCTGCTCCTACATTTAAAGCAGTCCACAGCACCTGAGTTAGGTACATATTGTAGACAGCTTGAGCACAGTCCCTGAAGGGCATTAGGATCTGCCCTCAAATGACTGTCAGCAGCTCTCAGTGACATTAGCATGAATTTCAGAAAACAGAAATTGGCACTTACTCCTTTCAGTTTTCCTTCAACATCTCTGACACCTTAATAGTATTTGTGATCTTTTTTCTCCTGATCTCTGAATCCCATGAATGCTTATTAAAGTAATTAGCCATCATGATACTGCAATCAAATCGGGCATCTGATCAGAACTGGCCTTTTCTCTGCTCCCAGAGGCCCGTGAACACGGCACAACCTCCTGTCATTAGCACTATCTGTGCTGTGCAGGGTGGAGCATTTGACGAGAGAACCAGGCAATTGTGTGTGTAGTGGCAAGAAGTTAATCTCCTGAAGCATGTGATAATCAAGCCAGGATTTTAGCTGCATGAAACAATTTACAGCAAAAGTTCAATTATGATACAACTAAGAGTAAAGTACCACATGAGAAACGAAAGTGTGTGTAAACTGCAGAAAGGAGACAAGCAAACCCAGCAGCAAGTCATGATGAGACCTGTAATAAAATCACAGATCCACTGCTATTTTTTTGTGTGATCTTTAACCTGACTATTTTTGTAGTGCAAAATCAGTGTGTGAAACTCGTTGCTGTTAGAAGAGCCTACGACTTTTTAATTTTTATTTCTTAAAACCTGTTTATTTATAAAGAAGTTGAGACTATTCAAACCCCTGTTTCATGGAAAAATAAAGATTAAAACCTGCATGTTCACTGCCATATACAGCAGGTTAGCAGGGCAATAATCCATCCATTCTTAGCAAGGAAATACTTCCATCCTTGTCCATGGCAGCTGGTAATGGCTCCTGTCCAGCAGGAGATAAGACCATTTATTCAATCTGATTTGAAAATTCCCATGTTTCTGATGTCATTCCTACGTAAGAAATAATGTTTGATTACTTTTCACGGCACAGAGGCTGTTAGTCACACTGACAAAATACAATTGGTCAAAATCATCCCAGCCATGAGCCTGACTTGATGGCTTTGCAGGCAGCCACAGGCAGGATCTGCCTGCCTTTCTTACAAGATAACACCTGCTACTGCAGACACAAATCCCTCCGGCTTGCCAAAGCTCAGCTGTGGGGTGCCAATGCAACACATGCACATTGACTGATGAGTAATTCCCTCCCTTTCTATTAATTATCCTTTAAGGAGCCCTTTGCCAGCATTGGAGTACCATGGCCCTGCTGACACCTGCCTGAAGTGAAATAAGAGCATTTTGCTCATTCAATGACTAAAATAATAGATAAAGTCTGTCTATAGGTCACTCCTGCACAAACTAGCTAAATAAGACACTCGGATGACTCCAGCAAGCAAACAACTCCATGGGCTGCTGAGGAAAGTCCCTGCCAGTATGACCTGGGGAAAATTCCTTCCAGTGCCAGCCTGGCAATCAGTACAGTCCTAAGCAAAACCATCATGGCAACGCAGGGTTTGGAGGGACCCGAAAAGGGTATCTGTCATGCTCTGAGGCAGACTGGACACACTGCTACCACTGGTGACAATTCACATAAGGCTGTTCTCACAAGCCTCCAACAACAAACACTCAACAACCTCCCTGTAGATACATCAGTGCTTAATTGGCCTTTTACAGGAAATTTCCTTTACCACAAGTCAAGCCAATTACTCCTACCATCTCCCCAGCGGACACAGTGAACGATGGTTTATTTGCCTTTTTATGAAAGTCTTGAAACAGGCAAGAAAAGGTTGCTGTGTCACTGCTCCTTTCTTTTTTCTACAAACCCAACAAACACAATTGCTTCAACGGTTAGTTCCAAGTCCTGCTCTCCAAGCCTTTACCATTCCTGTTCTTCCCCTTCAGCCCTTCTCTGCAGCTGCAAGCACATGGTACAGGGCTACCTGTAGGCATTAGCAGACAGGAGTTACAACCTCCTTTATCTTATATTCCAGCTAATAAATCAGAATGACACATGTGCTGCATATAACATTGCTGACCATTGGCAGTGATCTGCTACACTCTCCCCTTCTGGCACTTTGCTGTCTAACCAGTCATCCCCTGTTTCGTATCTGTGTATTTAATTTCCCCTTTCTAAACATAGTATTTGCTCTTCTCTTTATTGAATTTCATCACATTGATTTTGGGTCTTTTTTCCAATTTATCAAGATCATTTTGAACATAATCATGTCCTGCAAAGTGCCTTGTCCTCCCAAGGGGGCTCCACTATTCTGCAATCAGAGTTATTAATGAAAGTATCGATCAAAAGAAGACTAAGATTAACAGGTACAGGGTCTCACTTGAAGCTTCTTCAGAGTCTGACAGCAAGCTCTGTATAACTGCTCTTTGAGCACACTGCCTGAGCCACCTGAGCAGCCTCTTTATGGTGATTTTGCCTAATTCATATTTCTCTGCTTTGGTTATAAGAATGTCACTGTGTGAGCCTGGATCAAAAGCTTAAGTCAAGTCAAGATGGATAGAGGTGATAACCTTGACTTCCTTCCCCTTTTTCATGAGGCCCATTTCTCTGAAACAAAAGAAAGAAAAGAAATTATACTGGCTTGACAATTTATTCTGGACAAATCCGTGTCAGCTTCTCTGAATCACCTTATTATCTAGACATTTACAAATGGTTCTGCCATTTATTCCAGTGTTTTTTCCAGCCATCAGAATTGGTCTGGCTGGTCAGTAATTCCCTGAGTCCAGTCCTACCATTTTCCTCCAGATATTTTTTCACTTCTTCCAAACCTTCAAGAGCTTTCCTCCTTTTCATGGCCATGCTTGTCCTACAGGCCAGAGTGCAGTCTGATGCACTGCTGTGCTATCACCCACACTTTTGAAGTCCCTGTGGCTGGCTTAGGATGCCTCTAGCTTGGGTGAATTGTCCAGACATTGGTTTCTGGGCTCTGGTACCTTGTCCATGTCACTATCCCCCCTGCATGCACAAAATGTCCCTTCAAGGAAGCACCTGTAGAAACCTCTTTTGCCAGACATCAGCTTACAGGATCACTGAAAAATGTTTTGGGATTGATGACCACAGACTTTATATGTATCATGTTCCAGTTCTCCATGCCACAGGTAGGTGAATGTGTGTGAGTCCATAGGCAATAGCAGAGTGATGCTTCCCTTCATCCATGCCTCAGAGCACACCCCAGCCCAGCTTCTGAGTCAGGGTACTCAATCAGCTCAGATGCTGTAAATGGGCTTGCATATAAACACTAGGCTCTGCTTGAAATACAGGGTGGATGTAGCCCAAAACCTCCCTAAAAGGCCTGTTAATGGTTTGAAATTGCTCTGGCTAGTTCTTTAAGTACTCCAGGGTATGTTTAAGCCAATCTTGCTGATGAGCAAGAACCTGTCTCATCTAAATATTCTTTAATGTGCTCTTTCTGACCTGTGCTTTCATCCTCTTGTTACATTAATCATACTAAGCAGCCAGTCTCAGACACTTATTGTAAGATTAAACAATACAGCATCAAATATTTAATCCTCCATACCACTCAGTATTAACTGAAAGCTTGCTTTAGTAATGAGTTTATATTCTTCATTCCTTTAACTTCTAATGCACTTCCCAAATATTTTCCCCTTTCCTTTTATGACTCAGGATAATCACAGCTCATTTTGAACCTTCACTTCCTCTGTATTAATTTGTCCTTGTGCTTTTCTTTAATACTCATCTTTAGACACACGTCCTTGTTTCTGTGCTTCAACAGTTTCTTTGTAATTCACTGCCGAGCTCTGGATGCAGCTGTACGGACCCCTCTCAGAGAGCTTGCCATTCTGCCCAGCCCAGCATCTCAGGCAGTTTACCCATTTGGTTCAGTAGCTGAATGGAGCCACGGCCTCTTGCAGGAGCCTAGCACATTTGCTTCCCAGTCACCGTGTTTTCCCCATATCTTGGGCACACAGGGATAAGCAGGGAGATTCAGACACTTCTCCTTACACTCATACGGGCTGAAGACTTTGACTCAAGGCTTCCCACTGGCAAACATTCACTCCTTGAGCAAGCATGCAAACACAGCAACAGAACTAGCCTTCAGCTCACTCTAGCTCTGCCTGTCTGGCAGCAAAGCACAGGCACAAACCCACTGTCAAAACCACATTTCTCCAGTGTCATTATGCATAAGCCTGGACCAAAGCAAAGCGCCAGCAGAGCTCTGGGGCTCTCTCAGGGTAGATGAGCTGAACATGTGCTATGATTTAGCAAAGGCACAAGCAGTTTGTCTGCATCCATCACACAATGGCCCAGGTCACCAGCTGACAGGTGAACACAGTACGGATGCTTGCAGAGGCAGACAGACCAAACTCCAATCAGAAGTTACCCATCCAAACCTGGCTGTGTTAGTCCAACAGTGTGCACCTTGGTCCGTGTAGAGGATACATGTTGCTGCTATCCTGTTTTTCAGTATGCCTCAGGATCATGCTGAGGGCTCATGCTGAAGTCCTGATCTATGACAAATTGCTCCATAGGCCACATCTTCTGGAGCCAGGCTGATCTCCCCTGTGCTCTAATGCATATATTCTCATGGGCTCCCCTGCAGCAGTCTCCAATTTGAGCTAAAAACCAGTTCTCATTTCTTCCCCCTGTCACCTTCAAATGTGTTTCTTGTTGGTTCCTGCCAGCAACTTTCAGCAGACGGCATCCAGAAAAATCAAGTCATTACCAGCAGAGAAGAAATCTTTCACGTTCTCCTCCTGTCAATGACAAATTGCCACTTTTTTGTTTGTTTCCCTACCTGTGTCACTTGCCTCTGCTGTTTGCCCAAGGGATCTGCTGTGGTGAAAATCTCCTAAGACAGTCAGTTTATCCTGAGTCCACTGACTTTCTGTTTTGCTGGAGCAAATAGTTTGTCCCTCCTTGCTCCTGAAACAAAGCAGTGCTTCTACAACAAAGTCCCCAGATGCCCTCTATCAAGGACATTGCCAGCTATTTGTTTGCTTCTTTTCATGCACCCCAGCCTGGCACCATAAGTGGGCCTTGCCACCTCACTGAGTGTCCTCAGCTAGCTACCAGAAGTGAAGACAAGGTCAGGCACCTGAAGGAGTACATGCAAAAAGCAAGGCTGCTCTCCTGCAATCAGTCACAAGAGACCCCAAAAAATTATTCACCTGGTCACCTACAAAGCACAGGCTACTTTACTCACATGCAAAGTAACTCCACATCAGTCTTTATGTAGCAACAGACAGGCAGAGCAAGTTTTAGAGGTGAGAAGCAGGGCTGCGTCTGGAGTCCCAGTGCTAACTTGGACAGCAGTACAAGTTGTCCTATGAGGAAGTGGGAAGAGGGAATACAGAAAGCTTTACTCCTCCCCACGGTTAGTTGGGATGAAGGCAAACAGTGAGCTAAATTCAGATGACTCACTTTGACTTGAGGCAATAATGAAAATTTTAAAGAGCTGTGATAACTGAGTGCATACTCCAGGATTTAGGTCAAAGCAGCCCAGTCAGCCTCTTTGCCTAAGTCCATACTTGGGGGAGAAAGAGCTCCTGGGTCCTGACTGCGCTTTGGCCACACTGATACCACTGTGGCAGGAAAAGACCTGGCTGTACCCTGGCTGCGCATGGGTCTGGGTTTCCTGGCAAAGGTAATCCCAGGCAGGCAGGCAGGCAGGCAGAGAGGAGCCATAAGCCCCAGCTGGTCTCTTAATGAAGGTTGCCAAAACCATGAGGTGACCTGCATGCTCATCCTGGAGCCAGGATGGCAGTATACAGCACAAAGGGCTCCGGCCCTGTGGTGCATGCTCAGCAAGAGATTGCTGGTTTGTATCACGGCTTTTTACCATTCCTATTACACTGGGAAGCAGACAGCATTTCTGCTGTGGAACATCTAGCAAGAGTGAAAGATCTCCAAAAAACCAAGAGTTTTGGTCAACATTGTAATAGAAGGCATTAGTTCTTGATTTTGTTTTCAGAAGCCCTGCTGTGAAAGCCTAGTGCTTGTCCCCATCCACATCCCTGAGCTCTAGAAATTATGCTGGTAAAAACACAGTGAATGGGTGAATCCGGCCACAACTAAAGACGGGCAGCTGCCCCAAAGAGGAACGATCAGGCCTGCCATATGGAGGGAGCTGGGCTGCCACTGTCAGGGTCAAGAGTCTTTGCACATCCAGAAACTTCATGGAGAAAGCCAACCCTCACGAGCTGGGGGACACTAACACCTTTCTGCTACTGCCTGAGACACCTGCACGGGGAAGAGGCTGGAGACTCTTTTGAGGAGAAAGGTACTTTCAGCCACAAGGCTGGTGCCTGCATGGAGCCAAAATCAGACAGCCCAGGAAGGTTCATCTGAGCTTCTGCCTTTTAGACCCCATTTACTGTTTATGAAGAGGAAGGCAGGTCCCACAATGAACCACAGGTAAAGGTATTAAGGCCTTCCTTATTTCAGTGCCATATAAAAAGATAATTTGTAACTAGACATTTAACAAAATTAACTTTAAGGAGCACAATCCCGAATGCTGAGATAAGATGGATATATCCAACTGTGCAAGGCCTGATGAAATTTGGCCTAAGGGCCAAAGGGAACAGCTCTGAAGCAATCTGTGATTCATTACAATTATCCATGAAAACCAGAAGACAGAGAGGTCCTGGGGGATAGCAACAAGGTGAAAATGCCCACAGAAAACCCAAAACAAAACCTGTCTTGAGGCACAGGTTAAAGGACTGTGGACCAGTCAGCCTAATGCTGGAATAAAGTATTAAGTCATCCATATGTATGTACAGGGTAAGAAGATATGGAACAGTGAATATGGGCTTGTCAAGGAAACATCTTGTCAAAATTTATTTCCATCCTTGGCAGGGTAATGGGTCTAAAGGATTAGAGGAAAGGAGTAGATGTGACTTACCTTTAATTTTGTAAGGCCTTTGCCAAACTTTTTGTGATGTTTTCAGAAGCAAGCTAAGAAAAGAAGATCTAGAGGGAATTACTATGAAGTGGATGAGTGATAGAAAATGAATTTTCAAGAGTTATAACCAGTGATCTCCTGACCACCTGGGAAAACATCTCTAGATGGTTCCCACAGGGACTGCCCTGGGTCCAGTTCTATTCAAAATTTTCATTATTAAGTTGCATAACAGATTACAAAATACATAGAATATTTGCAGATGACACAGTTTAAGAGACAGAAGATCAGGACTCAAAGTTATCTTGACAAACTGGAGACATAGTCTGACAACAATAAGGTAAAATATGATAATGACAAGTGCAGAGGAACACAGCAAGGAAGAAGAAAGCATATAGACACGTAGGGAAAAAATGTAGGGCATTTCTGGCTCAGTGACAGTAGTGCAGAAAAGGATCAGAGGCTGGTGCAGGAATCATCACAGTGATACTGCTGTAGGGGTGGGGGAATTACAGAAATCCTTTTCACATGCATTAAGAGGTGTGTACCATGTAAGCCATAGTAGGTAACGACTCCAGTCCGCCAGTACTGGTGAGGACAGCCAGACCACTCAATCTCATTTTGAAGAAAACACTTCAGAAATGATAACAAAACATCTGTGATGGTATGATGGGAAGAAAAGAACACTCTCAAGGCCTCTGCCAGTTCTCATTTCTGTGATTCACTAACAGTTCCCCAGTTCCAGAAAGGAAGGTTTGGCCTGATTTTAATTCAGTCTCACCTCTCATGAGTTTACTGCACGTCATGCTCAACCACATTCTGACTGCTTCATTCACTGCAATAGATGAAACTGCTTTGTATATCAGACAAGACTTTTGAGTGTGAATAAAAGCTGATGGAGAGATATAAATAAAAATTACTTTGATTTACATACACATACATATATAATCTTAAAAATAAATTAATTGGAAAATATTCCTATCTTAAAATCTGGGGTTTTCTTTTAAATGCAAATGTTCTAGCTATGACAGTAATCTACAGATAAGGGAGCTGCTAAGGGAAGAAGGTTCCTCAGTGCTATTCTGTCCTTTGTAGGAAAATTTATTGATGTTTTACTGCAAAATCATGCAACAAGATGGAATGGATCAGCTCAACGTGCTTATGCCTCCATGACAGAAGTCATTAATGAGAAAAGGTCTGCAAGGACTAACTCTCCCTAAAAGTGAGCTAGTAATATTTAAATACTTGGCTGTACCATTTGCATTAGAGAGGAAATGGTTTAGACAGCTGATGAATGTTCAAAGATCAAAATGTTCGAAGATCTCAATGCCTTCCAGTCAGCTTGGGCTTTCTTCACTTCTCTTACATCTTTAATGAGCAACTTTGACCTAAGGCACTCCCTGCCACCCTATCTGAAGCAGAAGTAGGGATTTACTCAGAGTCTCCTGGCTTTACCTACTGTATTTTTGTGTAACACAGCTTTCCTAATAGTAACATGCTGGTTGGGAGGGTCAAGGTAACTGACAGTCTTGATAACCATAGACAGGTACTAAAACAATGGTTTCATCTACAAGTAAGTTAGGCAGCATCCAAGGCAGCCAGCTTGGCAGGACCATAACTCACCAAGCAAGGATGCAGGAGGAAGAATGCTTCAGCTTACTGCTATGATAACCAAAAGCACCTCAAAACAGGCACAGCACAGCAGTGTCTAGGGTGCTCCTGGAGCAGCCCTTGACCACAGGCTGTCAGTCACTTATGTCATGGGCGTAAGGTTGGCTGATGGCTTTATTCATGGGTACCAGCAAATACCAGGCTCATCTGGTGAAATTTGTTTGCTCCAGCAACAGGCAACAGCAGGAACTTCCCAACTATAAAATTTACAAATGCCTTCTCTCATTCTAGCGGCACATGGCTACTTGCAGGCTTTACTACAAGCATTCCTGGGGTGTTCTCCTCACAGTCCTTGAAAGCTTGCTGGTTGCTGAGGGAAAAGTTAGATGCGTTCACCAGCAGCAAGGACACACTGGAAAATAAACTCCCATGCTGTATTTGGTCCCATAAACACTCCTCTTCTGAAAATTACTTATCTCTCCTAGCTAGATCAAGTGCCTTCCACCTTGACGGTATCTTCCTGGGACTCGCAACCCCAGACACCATCTCTTAAGCACCAATGAACTGAAGGGCACAAGATCAGCAGACAGGAGCAAAGAATCTGGCCCACTGCATCTGTGTGTTCACATATCACCCACAAATTTGGTGTGCTGAAAAAGGGTAGCAAAACATCTCCTACGAAAAATGACATTTGGTGATACTGGAGGGACTCAGCACTGAGTTGACCAGAAAGCACAGCCATGGGAGCACCACTGATGAAGGACAAAGGCCCGGCCTGGTGCCTGTGCATCACTCACACTTCAGAGACTCAGATTTATCTGGAGGAAGCAGAGCTCAGTTATAAATAGCACTGGATAAGGCTGCCCCTACTTTCAGTTTGTTTTCTTCCTGCTGGGATTCAGATGCTCTGCTTTCTACAGCATTTCACCAGGAATCTGTTTGCTTATTCCCCTCACAGCACTTTGCACTGTATTTATTAGGCTGGTAAGTTGACAGGCAAGGAGCAAGGAACCAGACATTAGACTCTCACCTGTTTGTCCCATCAGTGGCCATGTCCCCATGTCAGACAGAGCAGGCAGCTAAGTGATGGGTTCCAGAAGCCAGCAAAGCTCAGAGGTAATTAACCAATTGCAATTCACAGCTCTTGGTTTCAATTCTGACTGTGCTCATTGAGCAAGGTTCCCTATTTACAGACAAAATATGAAGTTTCACATTCTGTGTGCAGGGAAAGCAGACACATGATGGGCAGGCTCGCATCCAAATCCCTAAGCTCTCTGATGCTGCTAAATCAAAGACAGCATCTGTAATGTACCTTACAGAAGTTTCCCACCACCACAGGATCAAGCGGGCTCATAGCAGGGATGGCCAGAGATGGCCCCAGGGCCTGCCGGGTGCTGAGGGTCCCAGATACTGCACCAAGCTGTGGCAGCTCATCATGGCTCCAGGGGTGGGAGAAGGATGGGAGCCACTGCCAGCCCCAGCTCCCCACATTTTGCTGTGATCTGTGCAACCTTGCTTGCACTGTCCTTGCCCAGCTTGCCTCTAGCTCTGCCCTTATTGCTCTCCTATCTCCATTTCATCCTCTTTGGAGAAGCACTCTGTTGTTTCACAGGCTGCATTAGTGCCATTAAGACCCATCTTAAGACCCATACACTTTCTACACCTATTTTGAAGATCAATCAGCAGTCAAATTTCATAGGCCAGCAAAGAAATACTTTTCTTCCACTATGATCCAACATAGTGTCCTGATTCCTATTAAATATTTAGCTAGCATTTGTGACTGCTATAAAGCAATACAACAGGATTCAAAGGCCCAAGCAACCAAACAAATATGTTACAACTTCTCTGCCCTTTTAAACATCAGGCTAACATTTTCCAACATCCC
This sequence comes from Falco naumanni, assembly GCF_017639655.2. Taxonomy (NCBI): domain Eukaryota; kingdom Metazoa; phylum Chordata; class Aves; order Falconiformes; family Falconidae; genus Falco; species Falco naumanni. Next base: position 76,228,472 of record NC_054080.1, read on the forward strand.
AAGGCCTTCAGGTACTCTTAAATTTTATAAGTAAAGTTTTCTCTGCAAACTAGCACCGATAAAACTAACAAAGAAAACTATTTATACTTTTGTTGCAGACACCAGAAAAGAAATAAACAAGTGGAAAACCCACAACAAGATGGTTCGGATCTTAAGTAAAAGGAAGAGGAGAGAGAAGAACAATACAGGACTAGAGGAGAATCTATTTAGGAAGCAGCAGTGAGAGCAGAAGGCAGAAAGTAAGTTAAGTTTAGCATCTGTATGAAGTACAGAGGGAAAGGCAGCAACAAAGCAGGAAAAGCGCCTTTTCAGTTACATGATCTGCAAGGCATGCTTTGCAAGATAATTTCTAATGCACAAGAATCCATACACAGTGCACAATTTAAAAATAACCAGCTAGAGGAACTGAATCTCCAGAACATACAGTCTGACACCATTTCAAAACATACAACACTGAAGTTAAAAGATCAGGAATTTTGTTCATTATTGTCAAAGACACTTAGGAAGGAGCATTTGGACACTTAACCTTGCCTAACCCTAAAGTAATTCAAAAAGTGTCCAAAAGTTTTTGAACAAGGTACAAACATGCTGCAAAAGATTTTATCCAGCATCTCTGCCACAGCAGCATCTTGCCCTTCCTGCCACCTCCACCATGACTAAATGAGCCCAAAGTTTCCAGATGAATTTCTGTGGCTTAGCAGAGCCTTTCCAAAAAATGGTGAAACTTGGCTCTGTGGGAGACAGGATTTTCTCCAGCAGGGCTGTGACACTGCAGTGAGCAATCCCAGCAACTAAGGACAACCAGAAAGCTGCTGATCTTGACCTTGTTCTCTACAGCGAGCATATGGCAACCCCTCCCAAGCACAGCCCTTCTTGCCCACACTTCCTTCCAGGAGACAATAAGGGAGCAAACACATGACAGTTATTTGTTTGCCACTAAATGTCTCACGGTGCTGCAGCAAGGTGTGGGGTGTCAGGTCCTCATTAGACCAGCACAACTGCTGCTGCAACAGCCTGTTCCTGGACTCAGAGTTCACTGTAGGGGAGCAGGACTGCAGCTAAGGACTGCTCCCACAGGGAAGCTTCTGACAAATTGAGGTCTCTGGGCCCCAAATGCATCCATGCAGTCCCATGGATGCTCTTCCCATGGCTCCATACTGCTATGAATGTGCTGAATGATTGAAGTGACGTCTCTGGTGAGGATACACTGGTGTCCCTTACTCCTGGGACATCAGAGGTTAATTAAACTTCTTGCCCTGTTTACACTGGGTCAGGTATGCAAGGCAGGGCTGGTAGCAAGAAAAAAGTAGTAGAAAGCTGGGGCTGGAAAGAAAGTTTGTCTGTGAAGACACTGCAGTGACCTAGCATGAAAGAAGCAGTTTGCTTGTGTTACTCTAAGAGCTTTTGCACTAAATGATCTTCACCATCAGGTTTCTGCTCTGTTATCCCTTGAAGCTACATTCTCCCACTTGCCAGATCCTGACACTCCTCATCCCTATCTCAGGTCCAGCCTCTTTGTCACTCTCCTCCCCTCTCCAGATTTCTGTTTCTCCTATAGAGTTGGCCCCTAACAGTATCCTCACAGAACTGAATGTGTTTTTTTCACTGAACTACTCCCAGCAAACACCTATTTTGTGTTCCTTAGCAGTGGATGCAACAGGATGGGCATTGAGCCTGTTCTGAGACAGCCGATCTTTATTCTGACCTTGATAGCAACCTTCTGTCTTTTCTTTTTCTTTTATTTCCTTCACATCAAACTCTTTGTTTGCCTGAAGCCAAAGGAACGAAATATTATGTGAAGCAGTAACATCTCAGAGACAATGCAATCTGCAGAATCTGTTTGTCTGACTGCAGATGACAGATTTAGGAGACTGCCCGTCATCAGAAAAGAAACAATGTGCTGGTGTTACAGTGGATTATGAGCAAAATGCTTTTTCTTCTCCTAAGTGCAGCAAATACAACCAGCTTCCTGGAAAGGCTTCTTTTTTCTTTTTCTTTTTTTCTTTTTTTTTTTTTTTTTTTTTTTTTGCGTGGAGCTGTGCCCAGCAGCAAGGAGTGGGGTGGAGAACAGCAGCTCATGCTGACTTTAAAGGGATTCTTAACTGAGCTCATTTACTTCCATCAGCAAAACAAGACTCAGTGAGTCTGGAATGGCTTTCACGGAGTGGCTTCATGACCTGCTAAGAGTCAGTGTAGACTTATTTAAGGACTCTGAACACAGAAAGCAGAGATGAAGAAGGGATCACATAATTATGGGGCATATTCCAGTAAGCAAGTCTCAGGTATGTTTTATCTGGTTTACGTTTGAGATGGGACTTCCACAAGTTCTGCTGGGAAACTATTCTGCAAGTTGACACTCCCTCTAGTTTCCTTTGGCAGTTTGCAGGTTATTACCATCCTGCCTTGTCTTTTTTGTCCTAACCATCAGTGTCACATTTAACCTGAACAGCATTTGGTGAAGAATTAGCAAGCAGTGGCCAGGCTTTCATCCTCCCATGCATGAATATAAGGCAGAAAATAATTCTTTCAGGATGCCATCTGAAGCTCCATGGTATCAGCAACTCAAGGAGGCCAGATCAGCTTCAGTAAACTAACAATGAACCAGCCAAGTTGCTTTCCCAACCAGTGATCACCACAGCAATTCCAAACCATGCTGTACACATGGGAAAGCCTGCCACAGCTGAGATTTGCTCTAAGCACAGCCAAAAGAAATGTTCCTTTCGCTGATCTTAGGGTCAACACTCTGCAGTGGGAATTTAGTCAGTAAATTCTGAAGGTAGGCAAGTAAAAAAATAAGTATTTCCAACTGTCTGCAGCACTACTGGCTCCGTACTAGTCCCAGCAGCAAGCAGAAATAACGACCTTTTGGTTTGAACTAGAAAGTGAACTAGAAGTACACAGTGGAATCAAATCTGTTGAATAAGATGTATTTTAGGAGGAAGACTTAACAGCAGAAACGCGTTGACACAGCAGATAGTTTTAGTTATCCATTCCTATTACTGAACTGCTCCAGCTTCCAAATGCTTCAAACTTTTCAGTGATGAAAGGTAAAAGGAAAATCACTCTTCTCAGCTGTAAATAAACTCTAATCAACTTTTCTAAAAAAAAAAAAAAAAAAAAAAAAAAAAAAAAAGAGGGGAGAAAGTAAGAACAAAGCGCAAAGACTGGAAAAGGGAGAGGCTCTATCCTGAGAGCTCTATCCTGAGAGCTCCTTCCCTGCAGAGTGTCACTTCTCCCCAGAGCAGACTGCTGTTGTGGGCTCTGCGGTGCCAAAGCCTAGTCAAGTTGTCCCACTTTGGCCACCCTCATTAACACCCAGAGCCAAGCCCTGGGACTAATCCATTGGCTCAAACAGATACCCTGTCCAGGGACTTGCTTTCTAGGAGTACTCAGTGCTGGAGGTGATGGGAGTGTGAGGATTTTGCTGACTATTTGGAGCATCATCTTGATTAAAGCTGGGTTTAGCTTAACCCCACATAGGGCTTTTGCTCGCAGAACATGACCAGTGTGACACAGTTTCACAGGAATTGTCTCCTTTTAAGCTGATGTTCGCAGCCAAAGGCAAAGGCCTGAATTCACTGACCTAGGAGACCAATTCTAGTCCCATGTTCCTGTAAGTCCTAAGCTGGTGTATTAGTTACATTGCACTTCATGCATATACATTCACATGTCCATGTTTGTGTTTATTCCTTTCTGGCTTTGGGTCTTAATCAATTGGTAGTAAGGAATTAGAAATGCGTAACTTCAGCCAGAATTTTCCATTATTCACAATATAGGAGCACTTAATACATAGAAGACGATTGCCAAATCTATAACAAGCCATTGCTATGCTCTTTCAAAATATGAGTATCAGGCAGACAAACTTATTCTTAGGTAACAGAATTGGAACGTTTATATTGCTCTATTTCGCTCTTAATAGTGGACTATGTTACATCAGCTTTGTTATATGCAAACTTACTGAGCTATTACTAAGCCACTGAAGATGAAATGGCACAACAAAAGAGCTGTCAGCCTGCTTTACTCACTTCCCATTTTGATTCCATTGTGTCAGGGCTGTATTTTTTCAAAAGGAAGAAGCCAGGCAGTCCAAAGAACAAAGGCTCCTAATTGTTCAGGAGAACTTTGTTACTTTTCTAATTGGTCCTCAAAGTCATAGTCTTGCTGTCTCTACAAGAGTAAGGACTGCACAGGGTGGTCTAAAGACCAGGCTTCAGACTAGTTGGGATATTGGTGGGGGAGAATAGAGCACCTTCGGACTAAATATGAGAAACAAGGCATCGCTTTCCAGAATCATTTAATGCAGAATGATGAATAATAATCCAATGTCTCAACCTAACAGATAGTCCTTCATGTTGCTTTTCCTCCTGTCAAGTGGGGAGAAAACCTTTTCTAAACCTTTTCACTGATATTGACAAATGCCTACTGTTCAGGTCTTTCCAACAGAAGCACAATCTCTTCTCCTGATTGCAGTGCAATCACCTTATTACTACCCTTGCTCACTAGTTTCATAGCAAGTAAAAAAACTGTGAAGTTTACTAAAAATATCGATACTTTATTACAGAAGAAAACAAAGAATAATGATTCTCAACGCTCAGCCTTGGGAAATAAGCAGGAGCCAGCGTCTACTCATACCTTCATCTACCCATATTCCACGAAGTAGTTTCTCTCCTTTTCAGAGGTATCTCCCTAGAGTTCCAAATGATTTTTTTCACCTCTGAGCCACATTGCTGCCAAATGGTACACATAAACCCATCTCTAAAACCCCTGTATAAAATGAATCTACTGCTGAACATACCTGCTTCTGGTCTGTAAGGATGAGGCCACGACTAACACCCCTTAAGCATACTCTGTCCTTCCCAATATCATCTGGGACACAAACGATCTGGGATTCTGGTGTCTACAGTATGCAATAACAACTGTTGACTTCCTGTAGCATGCCAAAGCAAGGCCATGAAAAGCTGCACATAGGACTTACTATTTTGTCAGGGTTTTTACCTAAATGGAAGTGGAAGAAGCTTGGAGTTCTGGGTGTGTGCTTGACACATTGTATTATGATAATAACCTGTGGCTAGGGTTCTTTGTTAACCTGTGAGAGTTTCTATACCTGGGCTTTAGTAAAGCCTGCACACAGTGTCCCTCAGCATTCTCCTGGAGACACTGGCCGCTCATGGCTCGGACGGGTGCATCTTTGCTGGGTAACCAGCTGGCTGGGTGGCTGAGCCCAGAGAGTGGTGGGGAGTGGAGTTACATCCAGCTGGTGGCCGGTCACAGGTGGTGTTCCCCAGGGCTGGGTGCTGGGGCCAGTCCTGTTCCGTATCTTTATCAGTGATCTGGGCGAGGGGATCTAGCACACCCTCACCAAGTTCACAGGTGACCCCCAGCTGGGGGGAGCGTTGATCTGCGGGAGGGCAGGAGGCTCTGCAGGGGGGTCTGGGCAGGCTGGAGCGATGGGCCCAGGCCAGTTGTGTGAGGTTCAACCAGGCTCAGTGCCAGGTCCTGCCCGTGGGTCACACCAGCCCCTCGCAGCGCTGCGGGCTGGGGGCAGGGGGCTGGGAACCGCCTGGGGGGAAAGGGCCTGGGGGGGCTGGTGGGCAGCCGGCTGGGCATGAGCCCCCCGTGTGCCCAGGTGGCCAAGGAGGCCAGCAGCATCCTGGCTGGTGCCGGGAACAGCGTGGCCAGCAGGGCCAGGGCAGTGCTGTCCCCCTGCCCTGGGCACTGGCGAGGCCGCCCCTCGACTCCTGTGTTCAGGTTGGGCCCCTCACTGCCAGGGGGACGCAGAGGGGCTGCAGCGTGTCCAGAGACGGGCAGGGGGCTGGTGCCGGGGCTGGGGCACAAGGCTGGTGGGGAGCGGCTGGGGGAACTGGGGGGGTCAGCCTGGAGAGGAGGAGGCTCGGGGGCACCTTGTGGCTCCCTGCAGCTGCCTGACAGGAGGGTGTAGGCAGGGGGGTCGGTCTCTTCTCCCAGGTGACAAGTGACAGGGCAAGAGGAGACGGCCTCAGTCTGTGCCGGGGAGGTTTAGGTTGGGTATCGGGGAAAACGTTGTCACTGACAGGGTGGTGGAGCACTGGGACAGGCTGCCTGGGAGGAGGTGGAATCACCGTCCCTGGAGGTGTTGAAAAAACACATAGGTGCAGTACTTAGGGCCATGGTTTAGTGGTGGACTTGGCAGTCCTGGGTTAACTGTTGGATCTGATTATCTTATACATCTTTTCCAACCTAAATGATTAAATGGTTCTAAAAATGTTTGCTAGAGGAAAAACTTTGGACAGACAAGCAGCAAATATAAAATTCAGGTCTTCTCTAAAATGTTACATTTGCATAATCTCTCTGTTTATGGCAAGTACCAGTCTTGCTCTTGGCATATTCCACATTCATCTGTAGTCCTATCAGGATCCCTTGATTTCTTTGACTTCTATTGGAAGATGCAATAACAAGGAACCATGGCTGGGGGACAATCCATGCATGGCATTTGCCAAAGTATAAGCAACACTGACAGTGTGCCTAGACTTATGCCTGTATTAGGCAGCCTAAATTAAGTGACAGCTATAGTTAACAGCAGCAACCCCTGTAGCCCAGTCTAGCAAGCCAAATACACACCCCTGCACCTCAACAGACTCATACAAACCATGTTGAAATATGTGTTGCCACACTTTTACTGCTGTAAAAGAGATCAGAAGTGCATATACATTCCAGTGCTCCACTCATAACTCAGACTACATAACTGTGAAGTGAGCTGCATGTAGCAACATACTCACCCCAGTCCTTCACAAGATCATCCATCTGGTGACTCTCTGTGGCAGATGTCAGAGTGGCATTACTTTAAGAGCATTACCTGCACATCACAATTCTTAATTCGCTGTAATACTCCAAGGTCAACAACAAGGTAGTGTGTCTTGAATCCCAGTAGCAGCCAATTCCACAGACAGCTGACCCTGGGTTTATTGTGCTGAAGAGAGCTCTCTTTTAGGGCTGATATACGCATTTTATACACTACCCATCACTTGCTGCCCTGTGATTTTGTATTTGGAATATAAATAGCATTGCACGTTGGTATATACAGAGGAAATTAGTTCCTCCCCAACCAGAAGTCACTTATAATAACGAAAACTGAGGAGAAATAACTGTTTATAGTAAACTTCTGCTCACATGTTTAGTTCCTGTTGAGGACCAAGGATTCATGCAATTGTTTTACCTTTCTGCATATTTCAAAATTAGCTTGAAATACAATTTAATAATCAATTGCTAACATATGTATTAAACTAACACCTTTCCCCGTATGGCACTTTTCTGGCTATGCCCAAACTCAGCCCAATTAAAAATCCAGTTAGGGGAAAGGAAAAGCACCCTTACCTGCCACACTGGCTCCATGTGCTTTCCTGACTTAGCACTACTCTTGTAGGTGGGCTGGGAGGTTGCCTTCTTCAGGTTGTAGATGGCCACATTGCCGTCATAGAAGCCTACTGCCACAAGGTAAGGGTGGTCATTATGGAAGTCCAAGCACATGACGCCACTCTCACTGCTGAAGATATACTCTGGGAAGGAGGGGTTCTTCATGGTGTAGAACAGGAGCATGCCCTGGCCTTGCTTCATGAAGTCATCTAAACAAGGAGAAGCTTTGCTGGTAAACCAGTTTCCAGGATCCTCTGCTACTGAGACATACAATCTGACAGTATTCACCTATGCCTAAAATCCACCTGAATGCAAAGTCACATGGGAAGGACATCAGTCACAGGACCAAATGGTCATGTTGGTGTGCCTACATCTGAACATCCTTTCCTGCATTGATATGTCATCCCTAAGACATGGGGACAATGTGCTTATGCAGAAAAACTTCTGATTTTACAGGGTTTTTTCTAGGAAAGAGACTTTGGAAGCCATGGAAGAAAAGTGCAGAGGGAAAAAGAATCTTGTGGACAACTTCTTTGGGCTAGGATTTCATTCTGCATTGCAGAAATGCAGGCTGAACCAAAGATACCAGCATTTAAATTTCTGTATTGCCAATATTTGATCTTACAGACTCTACTGCTTCTTTAAAGTAAAGCATTTCATTGAAGTATCTATAAAGCATCATATCCACTGCCATTACACATAACATACAATGCACAAGTCACTGTAGCTTTATTTTCTGTTTATGTCCAACATTATGTCCAACTCCTTGCTTGGCACTGAAGCTCTTTTTTTGCCAAGACTTCCCATTTTCTTTTCTACTTACTTTCACCTTTGCTTTGTGCTGCCTAAAATTAACACTCTTTTTTTCTCAATAGGACCATCTTTCTTTTGTGGTTTTTTTATCATGTCCTGACTGTCTGCAAATCTCAGGATTTTTCTCATCTGAAAAACAATTTCCAAATTCCTTTAAAAGGGATGAAAAGCTGTTGATTTAGATAAGCTCTCCAGAAGCAAAGGAGCTTTCCTAATCTATGAAAACAATGCTCTGAAAGTATCCTAGCCATCTCTCCAAGTGTTTTTTTCTTACTGTCAAATGCCCTCAGGCACACAGTATATGCGGAACAAATTTACTGCTGTCTGTTCTTCAAGTACCCACTATACATCCTATTTCCAGAACAGTCCTCTCCTTTAAAAAGTGTTTCCTGCCTTTCTTAACATTTTGATCAGCCTGCAGGATAAGGACTTGCTAAATGTGTACCCTAGTGATAATAGTTCAGAGAACTCTCCCTGGCAGCAAACTGGTCCCAAATCAGCATAAAGTTACAGACATTGCTTACCTCAAATTTATCAGGGTTACATAGAGAACATTCAAAGAACCAGTGAAGAAATACGTATCAAGACTGTTACTGCTGATTTGTATTTGGATTGTGGAATTCTATTTTCACATGCTTTTCTGTACATTGGGGCCAAGCATGGGGAATGGCCTCCTTGTTTCTAATACCGGCACTACTCTAAACATATCTGAAGCCAAATAATATTTTTAATACTTTTTTTGAAAGAGGAGGAAGCTTATTTCTAGAATTCCAGCTGAAAATGCAGTGAATGTGCTTTCTCCATCAGAGATTTGCCCTGTCCTTTGAATTCATAGAACTCTTTATTCTTAGACAAGTAACATCATTGAACTGATATTAAGTGTAGGTCCAGCCATGGTAAGATGAATCCCTGCTCTCCTCAGGAGCAAAAACACTTGGGAAGGCTGTGGAAATGACCTACCAAGAGTGACTCACAGCAGAATGGACTATGAAGTCAAACTGGTTAGAAAGCCTTTGAATTCAACCTGTTTCATGCTTTTATTTCTCCTGGAGTGTGACAACCATCCAGGTGTATTTCCAAAAGGTCTGTGGTGCACATTACTTTTCCATAAGTTGGCACTGCACTGAGAGGCCTCAGAGAGCTGTTCCCATGCTCCCTGCACAGATGACAGAGAAGACACCCCTTCAGAGGTTGATTCAATCACCAAACACCTGATCTGTGTTTTGAAGATGCTTTTCTCTCCACTGATCTGGCAGTACCATAGGCCAGCCAGATTCCTCAGTTAGAGATGATGGAGCAGGCCTTTACTGGGTAAAATAGCTCAGCAGCTTCAGCGAGTCCATATGGAGGTCAGCCTGGCAGGTGTAAAGCAAGGTCTTGGGAAGAAGCTCTGGCAGAGTGAAACACAGGGCTCAGTTTGCAGATTAAGACACCCAAATGCAGGTCTACATATGGCTGGCTGGCTGTGCGCTCAGAGTCTAAGCTTCTGCTGCCATCAGCAGAGGTCAATCAATCAATCTACTTCACTGAGTATAGAAAACTCACCTTAAAGAAGATCCCTATATTAGGTCTGCTGATTCACCCTCTGGGCTCCACTGATCATAATGGCCAGCCTTCTACTGGCTGTTAAACCCATCTTAATCCGAGGGCTGAACACTACTCATTGTGTCCTTTATGTTATGAAATATCATGGATGTGGGTTAAATCACAGTTACGTGAATACTGCACGTAAGTCTGGACAATATGATTGCTAAAATACAGCCTATTTCTGATGAAAGGCAAAGTGATGAGAATAATCCACAATTAACGCTGAAGCATGGCACATAAATCCCAGTAAAACAATAACCTTCAGAGAGCAGGCATATAAATCCATTTCAATGAAGGGTGAATTCTCACCCAGAGTACCAAACTGTGACGTACCAACATGTTCTTTAATAAATTAAAAAAAAAAACAAAAGGGCTTATTTCATTAGTGATATTCAGTGTTCCAGAATGGTAAGGACAGAACATACCCACGGCAGCCTGTCTGTGGTATAGGTTTGAAGCACAGCCTTTTCAAGAGCAAGGATTGTATTTTTCAATAAAAACTAGCAGAGCACTGCAGTGTGCCCCAAATTCTGCACAGGTGGTCTCCCACGATGCAGGTAGCTCACTGAAACAGTGTTAGAAGACCACACAGAGCACATCGCAAAGCAAAGGGTGCAGACCCAAGAGCTGACAATGGCGGCACCAACTGCTGGAGGGGAAAGCAGCAGCTTCAGATCTGAGACTACTGCGCTGCGCTGCATGAACCCACCAGCATGCACTGGAAGAGCAGAGAATATCTGCCCCATGCAGAGTACAAACTGCGTCTTTTTCTGAGATACAAAGGCTGGAGATACTAGAGATATCAGACTGTTATTCTGACAGTCAGTGCTAGCAGGAGATGTACTTTGCAGGAGGACACAAGGCAGCAACACAGCAAAAAGAGAGTGAACAGAGGAAGAATTGCTGTAATTATAAAGAGTTGCATGTCATGAAGATCCTTAGTGTTCACCTGAGCAGAGGGTGAATTTCAGACCCTGACATGTAACAAGTGTATGCGGGAAGAGAAATTTTGCTAATGAAAGATCCAGATAGCATGCTTTCTGGTGGAGAACTGAGCCTGTAAGCATCACATGCAATCGGAAATAGGTTTCTAACCAACTATTACTGCTGTCTAAAACATTAATCTGCAATTGCATTTAAAGCTGGACAGATTCAACCCAAACCCTTTTCAGAAAAAATAACAATTTAGTGGTAGCAATGTACCTCAGAATAACACTGTGGTGTCACCAATTAGTTCACACAAAATAAAAATCTGAAAAGCATCTAAATATTTCATTCTGATGCTTACTAAGTGTCTGTTTTAACAGATTCTTCATTTATGTTTTTCCTTAGCTGAATTTAAAAGAATCAGAAAATGTTCAATATCAGATCAAAAAGTTTTGTTTGCTGTACAAAAAAATATTTTTATTTGCATCTTTCAGTTTCGGTTTTCAAAAAAAAATCATGACACATATGGCTTTCCTCCATTTCCTCCAAAATGCTTAGTGGTTGAACCAGTACGGTCAATGCAACTGTATCCTCAGGTGAGAAACTACAATGCTTAGGGTAAGTCCTGCATTCACACAGTGAATCTTGACGTGGGGACCCTCCACAGTCACAACTCAAAGTAGGTATTTTTACTACACAAGAAGGCAATGCTACAGTTCCTTGTGTGATAAACAGGCAAATTACCTTAGCTTTGGAGGATTTAAAACCCCAAACCCTGCATGCAGCCTTACATCTTAGATCCTGTGATACCTGGCTTCCTATAAATCAAGTCTCACTGATATGGCTAACACCAACAAAACACTATGCTAAGAGAAAGCACTGTTGCTTAAAATCTGCCCTTTCTCTTCCAAAAGTCCATCTAAAAAAAGAAGCAAGATGGAGAAGCACGGTTGTGAACAGCTGCTTGTTTCTGAGCATCACAGCTGCGCAAGCACATCTACCCTCCTTTCCTAGATGTGCCCATGTGCTGTGATAAGCTTGCTGGCTGGAGCCCTATCTTTTAGGTTTGGATTTCCAAGAAGCCAAGGGAAGGGGCTGGCTGTGCTTTACACTCAGTTAGGCAATCTCCTCTGGGGAGAAGAGGTAAGTTTCAAAGACAAAACTTTTGGTACCCAAAGAAATGGCTCAGCTGTTTACTTGCCTTTCAGACACTTGAAGTGTAGAAGACAAAAAGGGTTATCTGCAGGCCAGCAATTTTCTCCAAGCAAATTATAATTATTATTATCCAGGTCTACAAAACCCTGGGCATAGCCTAAGAATTTGCCTGTGCTATAGTCTGCATAGCACAGACAGACGACTGAGCAAGTCACAACTTAATTAATTCTCAATAATTTCTATCAGTGAGCAAAACCTGTGCAGCATGGCACTGAACTCGGGGTAATCTATCCCACTATGAAACATGCTGGGTGAGTTTGTGTTGCTTCAGCAAGACTGTCTCCTGGCTGATTTAAATAGCTCTGCTAACTCCACACTTTCCTAGGTCACAGAATGGGTGTGCTTGTAAGAAAGGAAATGGCTGGCACTTCGAGCTTAGCTGTATGCCAATAGTTCAGAAAAATCAGGAAAGAACAAACCTTTCCCAGGAGCTCAGAGAGTCTGGGCATGTGCTGAATGTGTTTTCAAAGGCTCTTGGGACACAACAACAATAACTTAAAGCTGTATAGCACTTCAGGGTCCTGTAAGCCTCTATCTGCAGCATTTGTTTTTACAGCCAAGGGAATGAGAAAGAGCAGTGGAGGGGATGCCAAAGACACTATAGCAAGCTAGAAGATTAGGAAGCAGAACTGGGACTTCACAGGGCTCTGCTTATGGAGACCCCATCCCCAGATCCCTGAGATTTAAGCCGGGATCACTGACACCCATTCCCTATGTTCCTATTCCCTAAAATGCCCAGAAGCACTCAAGTATACTGCTGTGTTGATACAAGCCCTTATCACCATGGATCTGACTGTGAACCACACTGTGGGCAGGGAAAAGACTAATGCTGAACTTTCAGAACAGTCCTTTCCCAGAAAAGAAAATGTTTTGAGAATTCATTACTTCATAACTCAAGGCCAGAAAGCCTGGCCTCCTCTATGTCACAGCTCACAAGTGTTACTGGTATATCTTGTTTTAAGCCCAATAACTTGTTTTTGGCCAGTATACGCATGGTTCATTTGAAGATCTCAAAAGACAGAAAAGCCACTGTTCCATTTTGCAGTTTGTTTCAATGTTTAATTGCTTTGAGTGATTAAAAAGCTGGACCTAATTCCTTATTTGACTTATCTGGCTTCCCACTGTTAATTGCTACTATGGCTATCTTGATTGGATGAGGGACTTCTTTCATATCTAGTGTTTTCTCTTCATTAAGATACTTCAAAACTGAACACTAGTCACTTTTTGTATACTTCTGACAACCTTCACAGCCTGAACACAAAAATCCTGTTTATCTTCACCAGCACAGAGGGGCCTGCTCAGCAAAAACTTGGAGCCAACACAAGCTTTGCCACACCAGTCAAAGGCATTGTCTTCACAGCTGCAAAGAGAAAGTCACTTCTCAACAGATGTGAAGAAAAGCAGAATATTAAGGAACTTTCCACAGATATGTGGAGGACATCACATGGCTAGGACTTCTGCTCAGGCCAGACAAAATTCACTCACAGGCCAAATTTCAACTGGATATTGTCCTCTCTTCACCTCTAGAGTATTGTTTCCATCTCTTGAATCAGCTTGGGGCTCTTTACTGATCTACAGGTTTTCTGCATGCTTTGAAAAATGTTAGTTCCAGAATCAAACATAATATTCCACTGTCATTCTCACTAATGCCTGAAACATCTCTCTCCTGCCACTCAGGACTCCCTGTTTGCACTCCAGTATCATGTTCACCCTTCTTGCCAAGATACCACACTGGAAACTCAAATTTACTGCTTGTCTACAAAAACCAATTTTTTTTCTTTTTTATAGAGTTGCTGCCTTCCAAAACAGCACTTCTCCTTGTTTAGAGAGGTATAATGTTATATTTGGCTGCATTAAAATGCATTTGGTTTGAATAATTCCAGCTTACCACAAGATTAATCATTCTGTATGACAGCCCTGTTCCCAGCATGATTTACAACTCCACCTGCCTTTTCATCAGTCACACTTCTCATCTAGTGTGAGTTTATATTTCCATCCAGAGGACCAATGAAAAAACGCCTAGCTCCAGGGACACCATGGGTCTTGACAGGACCCCCTCTGAGACACTGTCTCAGATGATAACCCCACTGTCATTGATTTTCTGACATTTGCCAGTGGAAGTTGAACCCCTTGCAGAGACCACCTGCGTTGGTCTGAACTCGGTGTGCACGGGTACTTCCCATCCCAGGGAAATACATAACCTCCAGCAATGCTGACACTATAAGATCTGCAAGCTCTGAGCAAGCCCATCAGTGCAGTGGAGGAAAACCGTAGATCATTTTGGTTTGTGATGATTCAGATGTTTGAATGTCAGATTTAACAATCTGCTTGACACCTTTCACCACCTGCTGAACTAATGCCTGATGCCCCTGATCAAATTAGTGTTGTTAGACGGGGCTCTGTTTGGGAAGCACAGAACTTGTGGTTTGGATAGGAGAGGGGAATAAACAGGACTTCTAAGTCTTTTAGACATTTTAGAAAAGACAAAACTGACAGATGATGAGGCAGGCTGTAATTTATGCATGTCCTGAGGCCATGTTGCAGTCCTAATAACTGTTTGTGGCGGGTTGACCCTGCCTGAATACCACGTGCCCACCAAAGCTGCTGCACTGCTCCCCTCCTCAACTAGACAGGGGAGAGAAAACAGATCAAAAGGCTCATCAGTCGAGATAAGGACAGGGAGATCACTCAGCAACTACCATCATGGGCAAAATACACCTGACGTAGGGAGATCAGTTCAACCGCTTACCACTCAAATCAGAAGAAAACAGTTTCCCCCACCCCCCACCCCTCCCCTCTTCCCAAGCCCAACTTAATTCCCCATTTCTCTACGTCCTCCCCCCAAGTGGCGCAGGGGAGCAGGGAATGGGGGTTATGGTCAGTTCATCACATGTTGTTTCTGCTGCTCCGTCTTCCTCACACTCTTCTCCTACTCCAGCGTGGGGTCCCTCCCACAGGAGACAGTTCTCCATGAACTTCTCCTACATGAATCTTTCCCACACGCTGCAGTTCTCCACACGCTGCTCCAGTGTGGATCCCTTCCATGCCGTGCAGACCTTCAGGAACAGCCTACTCCAGCGTGGGTCCCCCACGGGTCCACAGGTCCTGCCAGCAAACCTGCTTCAGCACGGGCTTCCCAAGGGGTCCCACAGCCTCCTACAGCATCCACTGGCTCTGGCGTGAGGTCCTCCACTGCCTGCAGGTGGGTATCTGTTCCACTGTTAACCTCCATGGGCTGCCTGCCTCACCATGGTCTTCACCACGGGCTGCAGGGGAACCTCTGCTCCGGTGCCTGGAGCACCTCCTCCTCTTTCTTCCCCACTGACCCTGGTGTCCACAGAGCTGACATAGTCTCACTCCTCTCTTCCACTCGTGCAGATTTCTGTCGTGTCCCCCCGCCCCTCCCCCCCCCCCCCCTCCTTTCTTAATATACTATCATGGAGGCACTACCACCGACCTACCACTGACCCTGATCAAGTCAGCCTTGGCCAGCAGCAGGGCTCTCCTGGGGCTGGCTGGCACGGGCTGCGTGGGACATGGGGGAAACTTCCGGCATCTTCTCACAGAAGCCACCCCTGTAGACTTCTGCTACCGAAACCTTGCCATGCAAAGCCACCACACTGCTCTGCATGTGTCAGAGGCAAGACACACACACCAGAGAATCACGGATGGATAGGTACAAACAGCCTTTAAGAAAATGAACTGTCAGGTATATTTACATCTTTCTCTAAAATACAGTCTGGCAAAGTAATGCAAGAAAGACCACAGGCAGCTGGGCCAACAAAAACAAGAAAGTTAGGAAACACCTGGAACAATGCCTTGTTTGTCAGTGCATGCAAGAGCAAAGGCTCAGAAGCAGAAAAAAACAGGGGAGAACTGGATGAAAAGATGTAGCACCTTCCTGAAAACTGCAGGAGGATCCGGCTTGCAGTTCAGCTCTCTCCTGGTTCACATAAAGGCAAGTAGGTGGAATAGGGAAGGAATGTGCGACTGGACTGAGTTTGCAATGCTATAGGTAAAACCAGAGTTTACTCATTCTGATCAGAGTTTTGCATGATAGGTTTAGCAGGCACTACAATTATTTTTTGAATTTTCTTCTTTAAATAAGATATTCATAAGGGCTTGGTTCTACAATGTAAATAGTAAATTGTAAAACTGCCCATATATTAAGAATGCTAACTTACACTCTGAAGATACTCAAATCAAATGGAGAGAGAGTTCATATCTTTTTCTTGTACCACAAAGGTACAAGACTAGCAACAGGGAGATCTGTACTCCGGATCTTGCTGTGTTAAGACCAGCTACAATGATCTTAACCCTTTCCCTCTGTGCTTCTTACAGCACTTCTAAAGATACACATCACAGATGAGGGAGGGAAAAGGTGATCAATGGGGGCTATAAAAGTTTTGTATATCAAGAAGGTCAAAGCAGTTGTTTTCAGGAATACATTTATGTTTTGACCCGCAGCTAGACAGACTAACAATCTTGCATAACTTGCTCCCATACCTCCTCAGAAAACAGGGAGCAGAGGACACTTCGCAGCTGCAACACCCAGGAGGAAGAACTTGTCTTTGTAAAGCACTCTGGAGCTGGGAATCTGGATGAGTGCTAATCCTTCCATTACACATCTGGCAGCAGTCAGCACAACCACCTGAACTCTTGCTCCTGCCTTTCTTATTTTGGTTGGCTTAAGCTGCAATCTTGATAGTGTTTCACTATTTAATACCTGAGGCTGCTTCCTCTACCCCTGTTCTAAGAAACTGGCATACTTGATAGCATTTGCAACCAACTAAATATTTAAGAGTGCCATCAAGTGGCCAAGTCGGAGGCTTCCAGGAGGCACACGCCGTTCAGAAATCCCCAGGATCACGCAACAAATGGACGTCTATAAATGGGCTGCTTTTGGATAATCACACCAGCCTGCTGTTACTGCAAACAAGCCAGGCTGCCAGTATCTCAGTATTCCTGACCTGAAAAGCTCTGAGGGGGATGCACACACTGCAGGAGATGCATATGTATTCCGTGATTAAAGAAAAGGAACATTAAGAGTTTTATGATGGCTCTGCAGCTTCTTGAAAGCAGACAGATAATTGATGAGATGGATATATACAGTCCAGACCATGGAATAGGCAATTAGAAATGGTGCTACATCTCAGAGAACTTTTTTGAAGACATTTGGCAGAAGACCCATATTTGATTGAGAAGCAAAGAAGAAGTAGGGTTACACAAACAGGCCAACCTGCAGTCAATTTTGCACGGGTATGTACTTCAAGAACAATGAATATTAAGAGCAGCCACTACGGCTCAGACACATGCCCCTATTCCACACAGCAGTCGCTAACTTCAAATGCTTAGGGAAGTGTATAAAAACAGGGCATAAAATCAGTGATATGTCTTCTAGAATACCATCTAGGCCCCTACTAATTTGTGGTTAAGCATCTCCCAGGTCCCTAATGGTCCTCTTCCCATTCCCCTGTGCAGCCACCTACTGATCATTAAATCTGGACAGTATATTTCACCATTCCTCTTTGTGTAACACTGGAATATACCAGATATTCAGTTCTTCTCACAGTAATTTGGGGGGTTTTGGCTTGCTTTTATTTTTAGTACATGAAATATTGTGCATCTCAAGCAGATATGTGAAGCATATGATTGGTGGTTAGTATAAGCAGTTTTCAAGAGGTACTAGAAGTAGATTTCAGAGAAAAACTATTAGTTTTCTAAAAATACTGAATGAGAACTGAAATAACTTTTGTATTTTTTAGTCTCAAATAAAGTCAGATCTCAATGTATATAGCAACAAAGCAATAGCTTTCAATCCTTTGGTCATATAACAAAAGCAGGGGGGGAAAGGCAGTTATGGCAAAAAGAGGATCCTTCAGAATTAAATTTTCAAACATCAACTTGCTGTTACAAGGGAATGGAACTGGTCCAAAAGGCTCACATAAAGCATCAAGTATCTATGCAAACCATGGGCCAAATTTTGGCTCACACTTAGATATGATGGATAAAGGATGAAAAAGAAAGAAAAGAATCACAGAATAGCTGATGCTGGAAGGCATCTCTGGAGATCATCTAGTCCAATAACCCCTGCTTAAAACAGAGTCAGCTAAAGCCAGGTTTTTAGTATCTCCAAGAAGATATCTCCACATTCTCTCTAGGCTGTGGAAGTACTGTTCCATTGCTCAGCCATCCTCACAGTGAAGAAGTTCCACCTTATGTTTAAAGGGACTCTTCTCTATCTCAGTTCACATCCATTGTTTTTTGTCCTTTCACTTGATACCATTGAGAATATTCCAGCTCTGGTTTTGTTATTCCCTCCCATCAGGTATCTATACAGATAAGAAGAAACTTCCACCTTTCCCTAGTGACAGCCGCTCTGCAGGTGCCCAGCTCTGGCAAGCCAACCACTACATAAACCAAACCAGACTACAAGCCTGGTCAACACCACACACTCACTGTGAGAGCTGAAACGGATTTTAGGTCCCCATTACCTTCTGTCCGCACCAGTCAAGCTGCTGCTGGGCAGTCTGGCTGCCCTGCAGCGTCTCTGCAGCAGAGGAAGAAGCCTGGAACTGCATAGCATCTAGGAAGTATGTGCTGCTTGAAACCATCACCCTCCTGCTCTGTGTGAGCCAAGATGGGGAATAGAGTGCACCTGGGCATCTCCCCTCTACATGAAGGGGATGCATCTGGCCCTGGGCAAGACAAAGCTAAACTGCCCAGGAAACTGAACACAGCAAAACACTCGGACACTCCAGAGAGCCAACATCATGTTACCATGTGACAAACAGCTCTTAGTGTTTTGCTGTGGTGACCATGTTCTTCCGAGCGCAGTCGTACAGCTTGGACACAAAAATACAGTCATACAGCACCAAGGGTGCCCAGGAAGTCTAAGCCAAACTTCTCCAAACTTCAAAATCTTTGGCATCCACAATCCACAGTATCAGCATCTTGATAATCTACTGTACTGGCTTCTCTTTTAAGAACTTGCCAAACAATAGAAAAGCTGATACACCTGTCCCTCTGTGAAGATCTCTTACACAGTGTTGGAAACCACTTCATCAGGCACCATTTGATGGGAGGAGCTGGGGAATGTCAACGAATCCCAGTCAGCTCTCTTATACCTGGAGGAATCTAATGACAATAACTTAGGACTGAATGAGCTGGCAATAGCTCTTGGAGGAATACCTGCTGCCTTTATTTTAAGACAGGCAAAACTCTTTCCAGTAACAGTCACTTGCTAAAATTTAGCAATGATCTAACTCCAGTATGATAATGTTGAAAAATTAAGGATGCCTAGATTATGCAGTCCTAAATGCAGAATAAACCTCAAGTTTTTCACATAAGAAAGTTGTATTCTCCTTATGTGATAGCCAGGAAAACAGAAGTGTAGAGCAGTTGCTAAAGATGCAACTCAAAGCTAGTTACATGATCCACCACTTAGATTCCTCACTGATACAGAGATTTAAGCTTTTCTGAATAATTTTTTCCTACCTTCTATAGTTGACTTCATCCTACAATGTCCTAAAACTCAATTTTATCCTCTCTCACATATATTACAGTAATGTGACATACTTGAGAACAAAACATACAGAACTCAGAAAAATCAAAAAAAACCCCTCCAAAAAACCAACAAACCCCCCTGCCACAAAATGTCTAGAGGTTTTTATACTGTTCTGGTGTAAGAAGTTTTTAAAAACTGAAAATCTGGTCTGCTCTTATTCTTCAATGGCCAGAATTTTTAAAGTATTTTTAAAGTATTCCTGATAGAATCTTAACCTGAAGTGCCCTATAATATGAGTCAGTTAAGGTTAGCATCTAGATATTCCTGAGTATGCTCTAACAGTTTGGCAGCCTAGCAAGTACTACCAAACATGAAATGGAGAACTGAAAACTATGACTGAGTTCTCTAAGTGGGGATCAGCAGAGAAAAATGTTATATTGAAGAATATGTGCTCTTGTTTTGCAGCAGCAAGAAACCAAAGAAGCTAAGAAGAGTGTGGGCATCTCAGAGGTTTCAACTCTAATGAAAACATTAAATTAGATAGATTTCCTTAAGGTTTTTACCGATCTACTCTGTTGAAAAATGGTCCTCACTCATCTCCAGAACAAAAGACAGAGAAGTCTTTGAAGAAAAAGTCTTTAATGGGGCTTTATACAATTTCTTTGTACCACTCTGCCCCAGGAATAATGACAAGCTATCTAACTTCAGGAGCTTTCAAAGTAACTTACATATTGCTAGAATTAATGAATGAGCCTAATTCAGATTTTTAAATTCTAAGGCCAAAAGAGATCATTGTGATGAATATTTGTTCCTATGCTTAATTACTTCCACCATTAAAAATTCAATTTATTTCCAGCTTTCTGAGACCTCTGTATTCTACTTCAAGTTGCTAGATTCTGTCCTAGATGAAAAAGTGAGATGAAAGAGCTGTTCTGTAAGATATCTCCTTCCTTTCCCTTCAAGTAACTAATGGACAGTAATCAAATCACTACTAAAACTTCTCCTTAATAAGCTAAGTTGAACTGCTTAAGTATTTCACTGTAAAGTAGTTTCCAAACATAGGTCATACTGTGGCTTGTCTCTAAACCTTTTTCAATTTTAAAATCTGTTTTGAAGACTGAACTGTTAATAGCTTATTACAACATTCTAGCAAAGGTCTTACCAGAATCATACACAAAAGCAACACCTCCCTCCTGCTACTCTCTAGTGTGTGAATGCATACAGCATCCCACATCAGACCTCTTCAGATCCTCTTCTTCAACTGCTCTTCCAGATTTAGCTGGTTTTTAGAGTGTACATTGAGATAGGAAAATATTTTCAAGTCCAGTGTCATGACTGACACAAAACAATCTAACCATGGGTTGCTGCTAAAATGCTGGTCTGTCCTTCCCTCTGCCTTTTTTTCTTCCCTCCTCTGTGTTCTAACCCCAATGAGCCTGTGCTTCCTGATCTGGCTGAAAAAACAATCCTTTAAACAGCACTGTTGTCTTAGAGTACTGACAGTGATATTACATGCCTGTAACACTCAATCTATAGAATTAGGAGTTCTTAAATTAAATCTAAGGAGAACTAGGTCTTTAAAGCTGCCTGGTGACCCAGTTTTCTAACTGCATACTAGCCAGCAAAGACAGAACAGATGACTTGGCAAGCTTCTTGCTTTTTGCAGGATCAGGGGGTGGCTGGGACAAGTAAGGGGCTCTCCAAAACAGAATGATGGTGGTATGGCGCAAGACTGGAAAAGTAGAATTCCAAGTTGAATAATCTCTCTGAGAAAAATTCCTCTATAGTCACTGCCCCTCTGTGGGAACTGCTGGAATACAGCCTCTTGTTTCTAGGACTGTCCTATGGGATCTGAGATGAACGCAGCTCTGGATACATCCTGTCTTCTGTGGGTCCCTTGGTTTGGCTTTTTCATCAGTAAGAATGGAAGCAGCATTGCCTGATCTCAGCTGGGAAGACACAGACAGTTAAGACATAAAGGAATTTGGACACCACAGCAACAGAGACCATTTAAGTAACTGAAACAGACAGGCAGAGATCCTGCCCCCTCTGCAATCCAGATCATCATGGAGTCGCTGTCATATCCATTGGCTCTGAAGTCAGTCTAACCAACAAATGGATAACTGCAGCACCTGGCTGGAAGGCAAGGGCAACTAGAAATTAGCTCTGCTGGGAGAATTGCAATACATGTCTCCCAAACCATGTTTCTACCTTAACTCTTCCTGAAAGCTATGTTTGGCCTGGAGGCAGGTCACACCTTCTCACTGGTCTCTTTATATTTTTTAATAGCTAGATGCCATAGCTGGAGCAGAAAGGGCTTCAAAGGAACAGTAGAAAGTTCACCTCTGGTATTGGGAGCAAGGGTATAGAAAGAAGACAAGGAAGGCAAGCTCCTGTCCTCCTGAGCACTGCTTCACAGTCTGTGTAGTTCTCTGGTAAGATTCACTCACTAGCATTACTTCAGACAAATGAATAAAACCAGTTGATGAATGAAAGCAACATGTAGCAACAGGCTACAGTGCTTGGCAGGAATATTGCTGTTTTCATTTCTGTGCTTTCATATAAGCTCTTTCTCCACAAAGCATCTAATCAGCCAACGCTGTACAGCAGAAAATTAATGGTTTCCTTCAGAAAGCCGCCTCATGATGCCAGAGAGTATGGTGGGATTGTTTGTAAACATTTGATTAGAAGAAGCAAGTAAAACTGGCATGAAAACATGCAAGAATTAATGCTGTGTCACTATCCAGTGGGGATATTTATGGTAGAGAGGTGATGCCAGCCAACATTAATACATGTGGTGCTGCACCAAATGCCTTCGCCAGCAGCTGTGCCCATACAAAGCCAGCATTCCCACAGATCCAGTTTGTAAACAGCTGAATGACAGGACCTGACATAGTTTCCAGGGGATACATTGGGTGTTTTGTTCTGTTCTGTCTCTACACTGCACACAAAAGGGATGACACTGGAGCATCCTCAAGAGTCTTTGTGTACACCCTGAGCCCTCTCTTTCCCAAACAGAACAGGGGACAGGGCTTGCAGTGGGAATAAGCCCAGCTCTGAAAATCTCCCAAAAAGGAGCAAAAGACATGAGCAGTCATTAACCCATGCATATTTTTCTGTGGACATTTTCATGCAGCAGAACCCTACTTTGGGGAGGTGTTCCCTTGCAGGAGTCTCTCTCTAAAGAGAGGAACATCGGTAGGGCATAGGCTATGATAAGCTTCAAGGTCCTCTGCATGCGCATCAGCACAAGGAATTAAAAGGTCCTTGCTGCAAGAAGGCAGCATGGCCACAGGAAAGAAGTCTCTCCTCTGGGAAGGATGCACTTGCTTGCCCACCTGGCTGAAGTGGGAAATCCCTCATCTGGTTTCCTATCCAAGCTCTGTTCCTTTACTTCTGAATATCAGGTTTGGAGACATAACAAACCCCCTGGCAAGGGGTGCCAAGTGCACTCTTGAAGGTTTTTTCTCCAGCAAGTGAGTCTGACAATTCTGGGACAAGCTGCTTAAGAGGAGATATGAACCCTCATCCTCTTGAGATTTAAGGCACTGGTCTTAAAAACGCCACACATTTGTCAGAAGCCATTAGGCAGAATTAAGCCTGCCGTGATACAGAGAAGTAGTTTCTAGATGCCTGCTCATGCCTGATCTTATATTATTCTTTCACTTCATACTTTGACTTCTGTATGAAACCAACATTGTAACAGCCAAAGATTAAAATCAAACCAATGTGCTAATTTACAGTTCCTTCCAACAAACAAGGATAAACCTAAAGGCAGACATCATCAAATACCTTCCCAGTGAAAACAGAGGGCTGATTCTGATCTTGTTTATGTGAACATAAATAAGATATAATTCCATAGACAGATGTGCTGGTAAACCTAGGCATGAAACCAGAATACAGCCTAGCAGTATGTTAGATATTGCCTGATTGCCCTCTCCTAACCAACACAAAAAATACCAATAAGGTCCGGTAATCATCCCAACTGACAGTAAGCTTTCATTGCCCAGTTATCTTGGTCATTACACGTGGCTTTCAGAATTACTGCTCTGCAGCCGTTTGATCAAACTGACAATTTCTTTTTCCACTTCAGATGAAAGTCAAGTTCCTTCCTTTCTCTTAAGTAATTCTGCAGTTATGTAAGTGCTACCTGTGCTAAGTAAATGACAAAATGCATGATTAATAGTGCAAATGGCACCCAGTGAGGCTTGGAGAAAGCTAACGATTCAAGGCTTGGAGAAAGCTGACAATTCAAGAAACATAAGAATTCAAACTGGGAAAACAACAGCTTGTTAAAATGTAATCAGCTGGTGGTCAACACAGAACATAGTCCCAGCTGACTGTCATTTGTAAATTAATTGAGATTTCCTTTTGGTGGCACCCACCCTGAGAGTCCAGCTGAAGTAATTTATACACTGTAGCACAACTCAGGAAATAGCATTACACTTTTAGTGTTCAGTCTGGGACTACATACTGCCAGCTGTAACACCGTATGCAAGAAATTATAAGAATCTGTTTCAAAGAAGAAAAGGAAATTGCAATTTCCAGAGCATGCTCTGAAGTCTGGAAGGATTAGAGGCTGTCAGAGATCTTGCAGTACAAGAGGCATATAGGAAGAAGCTAAGCTCTGATGCCTTTAAAGTCTAGGAGATCCCAGTGGGGCTTGGGATTTGGTTGGAAATCTTGAAAAACCCTTTGCAAACCTGAAAATGTATTTAAAGTTTTCCTTTCCAAAACTTAATTCATTCTTTTCAATGGGAACACAAATTTGAAAAATTATATTAGAAGTTCATAAATAGTTCAGTGACAACAGCAATCTAATCATTAAAGATAAACAAAAATGCTTTAAAGAAAGTAACTGAACAGCAAGGTCAAACCAGCAAAGCTGGACCAGAGCTGTGAATTGCCAGTGAATTATTATTGTATTCCAGGGATCAGAGTAGACTGTGAGCTGGTCTCACAAGACATGTGAAATGGCAAAAGTTGCAAGTCACCAGATCTGCATAGCCATAAACTCACTGGGATTTTTCTCTTTCACAGAAGTCCTTTTATTTGGGAACTACTGCCTCTACCTTCATGAGGGGGACACTGCTTATGAAGTCATACAAGTCATTCTGTAGACAGGAGCCACAACAAGGCTGCCAATTCCTGAAAGTTTATCAGGAGTGGTGCCATTAGAGGAGTTTTGTTTGGGTTTTTTTCAAGCTTCAGTGTCATTATTTAAACACAAGTTCTGCTTCTGCTTTGTTTCAGAATAAAACGTTGCTAGCCCTCATGACAATAAAGGAAAGTTTTAAAACACCAAACAGATTCCACCCTGAAAGTGCAGGAGGCAAATAAAAAGAAGTACAGTCTTACCATTTGTAATAATCTCATGATTTTGAGAGCCTGTCCTGCAATCTCTGAATTATCAGACTTGGCAATACCATACCACCCTTAGGGAAAATTTCCTAAGTACCAAAGAAATTCTCCCTATTCCCTGAACGTGAACTTCCAATGTTTATTACTATTACCTTTTCTACTGCTAATTCTTTCTGTTTTCTCACTTTCACATGTCAAATAGCTTTCTGCTGAGGATATCATAAATCTTTACATTGCATTCAAAACAATTTAAAACACATTATTTTTATCATAGACAAAGACATACATATTCTATCACTCCCTGTCTCCTGAAATTCTGTCCCACAGACTGCTTTAGTAATCTAGCTTATTTTGCTTTAAGACCATCTATCAAAAGAAACAACTATTAGTTAATACACTTGTTAAGTTACCACATGCAAATAGAGAGCTATTTTGCCTATAGTGGTTTGTAACAAAAATTATCTACAAACACAGCCTTGCTTTTAAAGGATGACAATGGCATGCAGTGTGGCAAGGGGCAGATCAAGTCATAGAAGTTACACCGAGGAAAATTTGCATGCTTTATGCTATATGTTCACATTGGTAGTTTTCTGCACTGTAGTGTGACTCCAGATTCCAGCTGACATGCACGCTGCTTACACTGATTCATACAGCAGTGTTATAAGTATAACTTACATCCTCTGCATAGATTCTTCTACAGTGCCCAGCATTTTGGTGTAGGAGTAACTAAGTTCAGAAATAAAACAATGAAAGTGGAAGCTGTTTAATAAGTAGCCCATCTGGCCAGTGTGGTATTGACAGTCACACCACTGCTAATAATGTCTGCACAGAAGGTCTGATCATGAGCTCTGAAGATTTCCCGTACAGTGATTTGTCTTTTCTCCATCTGAGTTAGAGAAGACAGATAATTTTATCGCAGTGCACAGACGCAAAAGTGTTGTCACAATATAATCCAACCCAAACACATTGGAGCAGCACGTTTGAGGGTACTTAAGCCTTACAGCCAAAAGACATCAAAATTTATTTCAAGCTGGTATATCCACTACACCTCAGCCACACAGCAACACACTCATTAAGAATTCCTGCAGCAACTTCCACATCACAGAACAGAAACAAGGGTGTTTTCTGTAACAACCCCCTTAACACACAGAATTCCCCTCTCTTACTCCCAGGGAACTGTTTGCCAAATTACAGACTCCACACAGGGATTCACCATTAAAGTGGCTACTTAGCCTGAGCAACTGAAAAATGCAGATCACCTGATCATATAGCTAAGCCTGCAACTGTTAACTTTAAAAAACTTAAAAAAAATGTAACAGAATTCCATACAAATTATTTGTATGACCATTGAGTGTTTCAATAGCTACACTTCAGTACCAAGGCTCCTTTCCTGTAGTCATAACAGATGAACAATAGGTCTATCTTCTTATCAAGGATTTTAAAACGTTTGAGCTTTAATAGTACTGAGCTGATTAACCACAGTAAACTATGCATCAGGCAATAAAACTTATAGAGTCAGCAGTGTTCCTTATCTGTGTGACTGATTTCACAACCACAGCTGCATCTGAGAAACAGAAGAAAATGGAAAGACCTCTCAGGTCACTGGATACAGTCTTTTACTGGCAGGCAACCAGAGCAAATCCATAGCATACCAAACTTCCCCTTAAAGTAATAGACGTGCCTGCACTAGCCTTAAATAGCTCTTATGCCTCCTCTGCATTTATCAGCACTGATATACTTATGGAACACTATGGAGGCTAACCAAATAAATTTATTTAGTCTTCTCTTGCATGAAGGCTCTGGAATTCCTCTGAAGAAAGTACCATATAAATCTGGATTACTGTCCTAATGCAAAGACTTATAGCAAGGCCAGATCTTCAGTCTTGCTATTGTTATGTCTCAGATAGAATTCAAAGCACTCAGATTAGGAAATCTGCTTTGTAGCCCACATCAAGGTTTTAGCAATGAAAAATAAAGCAAGGAGAAGAAAATCAAGTCCTTCAAAGTACAAGTTAGTATGGAAAAATAAAATTAAGTATCTGGCATAAATAAAAACGTCATGGCTAGGTAATGTTGGCTTTTGTTTTATCCAGATTTTACTTTCCTATTTACCTACTTAAACATCTGGTTACTGGGGGAACAGAATATGTGTTAAGGCGGGTTGCAGGAATCACTGGCTGCTCCCTAAGAGATGGGGAGCTGATATCCAAGCACAATAATGCAGCCAGAGTTGCAGGGGCCTCAGCAGCCAGTGCTCATCCCACTCCTCCTGAGAAGTGATGCTGGTAAGGCTGGTCAGGGCCACCAGAGCCTATTACTGCCCTCAGGGCCCTGGCCTGACAAAACCAGTATTTTTGCTATTTAGACTGGAGTGTGAGAAGTAGATTTGATTCCAGGACTTTTGATACGGAAAAGTCAAGTACGATGATAATGTAACCTTAGTATCTGGAAGGAATGGGAAATAAAAACCAGTGTTTGGCTTATAGAACACAGATACAAGAACATCTGTATTTCAGAAAACAAATCTTTAAAATATAGCATAACATTATGCTTTTTAAGAGAGGGTGTGTAGAGCTGGTTTGCCTGTTCTCAGTATCTGTTGATCCTGTGGAGTGAAGGGATCGGTACAGATAGGTGGAAAGTCTTTTAGCAGATTTTCATTACAAGACCATCACCTTGACATCGACCACAAAGAGAGTTAACCCATCTCTCCTTGGTTTCTGTTGTGCAAATGCTAAAAAAAGAATTCCCACAGCAAACTAAATACGGCTGTTTCCAGGGACAAAGCAAAGAAAGGGAAGGCATCAAACTGGCTTTATCAAACAGGTGAGACTCTATGGCACAGAAATGTTTAGTCTCCTGTGGATAAAAACACACTAATTAAACTAACTGGGCTAGACAGGGAGGTAAGTGGGTGGAAGCTAATGGACTGCAATACACCAGAGACACAACAGGATGGCTGAGCAGCTCCTTTGATCCCCAGGCTCTATAAAATCTGTTAATACATCTTTTTCCCCAAACACATCAACAGAGCTCTTTACTATTTCATGATTAACAAAATGCTACAGCAAAAGATGATGTTATCAGTTGATTTAAAATTAAATTAATTAAAAGGTTAAGGCTAGGAAATCTAGGCAAAGCTTACAGAATTTGAATTACAAAGCAGTAATTAAGTCACCAACTGAAATTAATCTTTCATATGATTCACTTACTGTATTATACTTATTAGGTTATATTTACTAACAGAGTTGACAGTTTAATATGTACTGTCAATTTTACACTCCCAGAGCCTGGATGTGTGGTAAGAGATACTTTGTATTTGGAAAATAGATTTTAAAGTGTTGTAATTTTCAGTGTAATTACATTTAATTGGCCACAATTAGTTATCCCAATAAACTGGGTGTATGATAGCTTGAATTTCTAACACTGATTCCACCAGTGAGGTTTTTCAAAGACTCTCAGACATGGAGGAGGACACAGATTTTTTTGTAAAGTACAGATGAACTTTAAAGCCTCCAACACCAGACAGTACAGAAAGAAGCCTCTAAAAAGGTTAGAAGAGTGAATAAATCAGACTCAAACTCCTGAAGAATATAAGATATAAAGAATATAAGATTTTTCTACATTTAATCTTGTTTTAAATGAAAAAGTCATGGCTGTGACAGACTAAAACTTAAGAGAGAAATATAACATCTTTAAAATTTCCACATTTCACAATATCCAGAGGTTGGGAATTTACCACGTGCCAAAACTAACTGTTCTCAGTTACCCATCTGTTATTAAAAAGCTACACTTCTGCCAGAATTCATGTAGTTCCAGTTTTTCTTTGATCTTGTTACATCACTTGTCTGGCAGATTAAAGATCCCCTTGTTACATGATCTGCTTTCCCAATACAGGGAGTTAACAGACTGCAATCCAACTACCTAATAAGCTTTTCTTTGACAAGCTGAACAAGCCGAATTCCTTGAATTTGTTTCCCTAGGTCAGTCATCCTGTTCTTATATCATTTTTTCATTCTTTTTTGAACCCTTCCCAGTTTACCACCCTTTTCCTTGGCATGTCATCTGCGGTGAGCATGCCTTTCCCAGGTGGTCATTCCAGCACTAAATAAAAAGGGCTCTTTTAGCCTCTCCAGTTCCTTTGCAAACCCTCACCTGTATAGAGCCAAGGACCTCTGACGCAGTACAGCATTGGGGTTTCATCACAAGCTTTTTTTAAAATCACTGCTCCTCAAGATAGGGCTCCCGCAATGGTTGCATTGCTTGAATTTCTTTGAACGTATGCTTGGACACTGTAACGCAGACTGATGCCCTGTACTCTGCTACAAAGGGATCTAAATTGCTCTTTGAGCTGACTGTCCCATTTTTTACCACCTCCCAGATATTTTTCTCATCAAAACATTTTATCAGCAGAGATTTTCTGTTTAGTTCTTCTTCACGGATGAAAACATAGATTAGCATTAGACCTAGTTATTAATGACTTTTTATATGCTTGCCTCAGAAGAATCTGATTGCTAGGTTTTATTTCCTGCCTTTTTTTTTTTTCCCAGCAGGTTCTTTTAATTAATAGAATGTAGTCATGGAAAACCTCTTAGTCACACAGCACAAACAGCACTCATAAATTAATACAGAGCAGGCCCATGTCCTCCTGGGTGTTCCTTTTTGACTGTGGGGGTACTCAGTGTCCACACAAATGCTCTTCAACAACTCACACATAAAACTTACATATTCTTTTATTTTTTTCTCTATGCTTATTTTTTTATATTATTTTTCTGTATTGTAGTATTGGCTTACAGTAGCAACTTTGCATATTAGTGGGGCTTCGGTCTGCCTAATATGACAAATATAATAAATTAAAATCATTGGCAACTAAATAACCATTATGTATTAATTCTGTGATTGGTTTTTTTTTTTCAACATAAATTCACTGCTGACAGTTAGATATCATCAACTATTGTATCAACTACCACTAATAACTGGCATTACCAGCATTCACAAAAGGTGACATTCTTTCAACTTACAGTACAAATATCCAAAATGTCAATAAACAGTGCATTAACAGCTAAAAGGAAACACTCAGCCACCATGTTAGCACAACATAGTTCTGAAACCTGTTACCAAAAAGTCAGGGTGAACCTCGTGGGTCTTTTACAATTGAAGATGTATTTGATTTTATCAACTTCAGATCAGTGCTGGGCACATGCCTCTGACTGGTAATGGAGACATTTTCCCAAAGCTGGGGTCTGTTATAGCATTTTAGTGTTTTATAGAAATGTAGGCCAAATAGCAAACTGAATCCAGAGTGCAATATGAACTCTTTGCGGTCTGTGGGCCACATGACTCTATCAGCCTTTTGTAGTACTACACTCAGGAAACTTCACTGGCTTTACTGTGTGGTCCCAACAGACTGAAGCTCATTGCTGGACCTGGTGCAGCACTCAGGCCATCAGTGACTGGGGAGCTGCCAGGACCCCCCCTCCAGTGCAGTCCCCTCACATGAACTGCATGTGCACGCAGCCTTGTACAAGACAAGGAATTTCATCTAACCAATCTACAATGCTTTTTCTTTCTCTGACAAGCTCTTCAGTTTCTATTCCCAGTATAAGAATAAACTCATGTAGCTTAGAGAAAAATTGGCAGGGACCTCTGCTCCCAGAATACTTCTCTGCTGGTTCTGGGAACATAATTTAAATACATGAAACATTTCCAAAGACACCTGGAAAAGATTTTCTGTGAGCTGGTTGAGAGATCTGAATTTGTTAGACAGTATTCAATTCACTTAGTGCTTTTACTTAAAGCACTTCGTCATTCATCAGAAAATGCCAAATTTAATAGAAGATTGTTATGTAAATCCAATCTGGAACCTTTAAATCTACTACTGCAGAGAAGAAAATTATGCACAAGCACCTGCTACAATTTCTAACACTGACCCTCCTTAAACCCATAGCCTATACTGTTAAGTCAAACTTTTCAGGCTTTTAGAGTTCTCTTTCTCGAACATACACTTCCGTCCTTGTCACAAGGATTGCCTATCATCTGTAGGGCTTTGCTCTCAACTGCACCAGGAATTACAGTGCGTGCAGTCTTCATTAAGTGTACTGTTTAGTCCTCAAACCCATGCTTTAAACAAAGTACTATCTTTCATGGAGGTGAACTATAAACTTTTTAAAATCCTTTTCAGTTCTATTTTTTAGGACTTTCTAATGTATCTGTGAGTTTCAGAGAGCTGGGCTCCACAAGTCGTTACTTCCAAGTTTTACTGAGATCTCACAGAAAACTTGAAGGATTTATCTATGTTTTAAGATCAGATAAAGCATTATGACTTCTAACAAGTAGTTAACATGAACTAATGATCACAGACCTACCTGTATGCAGTGAGATTCTTTCAGTGTGAGAACAGACCCCAGCCCTGCTGGTTTATCTCCCCTATTACTTAGATCCCTGCACCTATGGAGTAAATGTCTTGTCAAAG
The DNA here is from genome assembly GCF_017639655.2 of Falco naumanni. Taxonomy (NCBI): domain Eukaryota; kingdom Metazoa; phylum Chordata; class Aves; order Falconiformes; family Falconidae; genus Falco; species Falco naumanni. The sequence goes on from NC_054080.1 coordinate 76,259,743, forward strand.
CCACCATCCCTCTTGTCAGGATGACTGACGAAATAACCATGCTGACAAAAATGTGTCTGTGTATTCATTTGGCATTCAGTTAAGTACATCATAATAATTTATTTTAAAAGGTGTATGACATAGAATTAGGAGACCACATACTAGCTGAATTAAAAATTGGTTCACTGCCAGAGCCTAAAGTAAATAGAAAGAGAAATGAACAGAGATGTTTCTAGGGCACGTTCCCAGGCATCAGTTCTTTGTCCAGCACTGGTTAACCTTTTTATCTATGTAATGATATAAAATGTTTGCCGGGAAAGCCTGAAGATGACACAACAGTGGGTGGCATGCATAAGAGAGAAACTAGGTAAGTATGGCTAGTGATGGCTTCTGCGCTCATGAAGAATGCAGGTATGTTGTAGAAAGGTTTGATGAGTGCAGCCTAAAGAAGAGAAAATGAGAGATGTTTTCATCAATGAATATGAGCATTTACATCACTTATGGAGAAGGGACTTGCTGGAAAGGCTTTTTAAGCTTGTTGCCAAATAAGGAGTTTCAGTGGCTGAAAATTTGTTAGACAAATTGAGATACCATTTATCAGGGGGCAGAACAATTAAAAGTTGGAACAGTGTAGCAGGGGAGGTGAAGGACTCACCATCACATGGAGTTTTGACAAGGAAACTGAACATCATTCTAAAAAGATATGCTCTGACCCATCTTTTAAGTAAAATCCTCCAGCCAGCACATGAAGGTAGCACAAGATCCAGCCCTGTTGTCCATTACTTTCTTTCTTGACTCCAAGAGGACCATCCTCTCCACATTCAGAACACCTTAGGAGAGTTACAATCACAGCTTATACTTCAATGCTTTGATTGTTCTATTGCATCAGGAAGGAATGTTTTCCTGAAATGTAACCCAGCTCCCAGATTCACATTTTCTGCAAGTTTATCAAAAGGCTGTCCATAGCTGAAGAGAAGGTACTGGCAGGACAGGGTGCAATTCTGCAGTGATACAGAACATTCCGTCAGATGCCTGGCACAAGTGTCTTGCTTACATCCTCAGGATCCTACACTCTTATGTCAGAGAGTACATGCTCTAACACACACGGACAAGACTTTAATGTTTCAATGTCTCTCTACAGCATCATGAGATGATGTAAGAACAACCCTTGGAAACAGGGTACAGGGTGCCTAACAAATTTCCTTCCTTTGGAAGGGGTACCTTGGCATCTCCTACAAGGAGAGGGCTCACAGGTCCTTATCCCAATAGGGGACTTCAACTATCTGGACATGGTGATGGAGAGTCCAACTAGAGGAGAGGCACTGCTGGGCCTGTTGTTCACTAGCGCAGAACCTACCAGAGACATCAAGATTGGAGGTAGCCTGGGCTGCAGTGATCATTGCCTAGAAGGACTCTCAGTCTTGAGGGGTACAGGATAGGTAAAAAGTAAAGTCAGGATCCTAAACCTCAGAAAGGCAAACTTTTGACTGTTTAGGGTGGTAGTGCATGTGACCCCTTTGGAAAACACCTTCAGAGATAAAGGAGCCATTTAAGCTAGGAGATATTTTAAAACATTTTTCTTAGGGCGCAAGAGCTCTCAATCTTGACACGCAAGAAGCTGGGCAGGAGTGGCAGGGGGCCAGCTTGGCTAAGTCAAGCTCTTACCCAAACTAAAACACAAAACCAAAACGCATAAGCAGTGGAGGCAAGGATATGCATCCTGGGGACATTATAGGGATATCGCCCAAGAGTGCAGAAGGGGGATCAAGAAAGCCAAGGCACAGCTGGAGCTGAACTTGGCTAAGGATGTAACAAATAACAAGGGTTTCTTCATGTACCTAGGACAACAAAGGAAGAAACTGTACCCTCTGCGATGACTGAAACAGGAGACCTGGCTACAACTGACATGGAGAAGGCCAAGGTACTCAAAAACTTTTTTGCCTCAGTCTTCACTGGCAAGTACTCTAGCCACACCACCCAGCTCACAGAATTCAAAGGCAGGGACTGAGAGAATGAAGTACTGCCCACCATAAGATAAGGTTGGGTTCGAAAGCACCTAAAGAACCTGAACATGCACAGGTCCATGGGACCTGATGTGATGCATCCACAGGTCCTGAGGGAATTGGCAGATGAAGTTGCTAAGCCACTATCCATCGTATGTGAAAAGTCATGGCAGAGTGATGAAGTTCCCAGTGACTGGAAAAGGGGAAAGATAACTCCTGTTTTTAAAAGTGGAAAAAAGGAAGACCCAGGGAATTGCAGTCTCACCCCTGTGCCTGGCAAGATCATGGGGCAGATACTCCTGGAAACTACCAAGGCACATGGAAAACAGAGGTGATTGGTGACAGCCAACAACACTTCCCTAAGCAAATGGTGTCTGACAAACTTGGTGGCCTTCTATGACAGGGTTACAGCATTGGTGGATAAGGGAAGAGCAAATGATGTCATCGACCTAGACTTGTGCAAAGCATCTGATACTGTCCTGCACAACACTCTTGTGTTTAAAAAGGAGAGACATGTATAGTAGGTTTGCATGGCAAGGTTTTGGTAGCAGGGGCACGACAGAGGAGTGGCTTCTGTGAGAAGATGCCAGAAACTTACCCCATGTCCAGTGAGGCCCATGCCAGCCGGCTCCAAGGACATACCCACCACTGGCCAAGTCTGAGCCAATCAGTGACAGTGGTAGTGTCTCTGTGATAGCATACTAAGAAAGTGGGGGGACAGAAATCTGCACGAGTGGAAGAGAGGAGTGAGACTATGTCAGCTCTGTGGACACAGGGTCAGTGGGGAAGAAAGAGGAGGAGGTGCTCCAGGCACCGGAGCAGAGGTTCCCCTGCAGCCCGTGGTGAAGACCATGGTGAGGCAGGCAGCCCATGGAGGTTAACAGTGGAACAGATACCCACCTGCAGGCAGTGGAGGACCTCACGCCAGAGCCAGTGGATGCTGTAGGAGGCTGTGGGACCCCTTGGGAAGCCCGTGCTGAAGCAGGTTTGCTGGCAGGACCTGTGGACCCGTGGGGGACCCACGCTGGAGTAAGCTGTTCCTGAAGGTCTGCACGGCATGGAAGGGATCCACACTGGAGCAGCGTGTGGAGAACTGCAGCGTGTGGGAAAGATTCATGTAGGAGAAGTTCATGGAGAACTGTCTCCTGTGGGAGGGACCCCATGCTGGAGTAGGAGAAGAGTGTGAGGAAGAAGGAGCAGCAGAAACAACGTGTGATGAACTGACCATAACCCCCATTCCCTGCTCCCCTGTGCCACTTGGGGGGAGGACGTAGAGAAATGGGGAATTAAGTTGGGCTTGGGAAGAGGGGAGGGGTGGGGGGTGGGGGAAACTGTTTTCTTCTGATTTGAGTGGTAAGAGGTTGAACTGATCTCCCTATGTCAGGTGTATTTTGCCCACGATGGTAGTTGCTGAGTGATCTCCCTGTCCTTATCTCAACTGATGAGCCTTTTGATCTGTTTTCTCTCCCCTGTCTAGTTGAGGAGGGGAGCAGTGCAGCAGCTTTGGTGGGCACATGGCATTCAGGCAGGGTCAACCCACCACAACATGGATTTGATGGGTGGGCCACTCAGTGGATAAGGAATTGGCCTGATGGTTGCAATCCATGTTGTGGTCAGCTATTCAATGCCCAGGTGAAGATCAATGATGAGCGTATCCCTCAGGGGCCCATACTACGACCAGTAGAGCTTAACATATTTGTCAGGGACATAGGCAGTGGGGTAGAGTGCACCCTCAGCAAGTTTGTGGATGCCACCAAGCTGCATGTTGCAGTTGATATTCTAGAGGGAAGGGATGCCATCCAGAGGAACCTTGACAGGCTACAGTGGTGGGCCTGTGAACCTCATGAAGTTCAATAAGGCCAAGTACAAGGTACTGCACCTGGGCTGGAGCAATCTCAAACATGGATACAGGCTGGGCAATGAATGGACTGAGAGCAGCCCTGCCGAGAAGGACTTGGGAGTATTGCCAGATGAAAGACTGAATATGAGCCAGCAGTGTTCACTCACAGCCCACAAAGCAAATCATATCCTGGGCTGCATCAAAAGAAGCGTGGCCAGCAGGTGGAGGGAGATGATTCTTCCCCTCTACTCCGCTCTGCTGAGACACCACCTGGAGTACTGCCTTCAGCTGTGGGGCTCCCCGTGTAAGAAAGACACGGACCTCTCTGAGCGGGTCCAGAGAAGGGCTGCAAAGATGATCAGGGGGCTGGAGCACCTCTTCTGTGAGGAGAGGCTGAGAGAGCTGGGGTTCTTTAGCCTGGAGAAGAGAAGGCTCTGGGGAGACCCTCTAGCAGCAGCCTTCCAGCACCTAAAGGGGGCCTACGGGAAAGATGGGAAGGGGCTCTATCAGGAAAGTCTAATGATAGGACCAAGGGTAGCAGTTTTAAACTGAGAGAGGGTAGATTTAGGTTAGATACTAGGCAGAAATTCTTTACTGTGAGGGTGGTGAGACAGTGGAACAGGTTGCCCAGAGCAGCTGTGGATTCTCCATCCCTGGCAGTGTTCATGGCCAGGCTGGATGGGGCTTTGAGCAACCTGGTCTAGTGGAAGGTGTCCCTGCCCATGGCAGGGGGGCTCTACCTAAAGGATCTTTAAGGTTCATTCCAACGTGAACCATTTTATTATTCTATAATTTCTTACTTGTGCCTCTCAAATTCATATTTGGCAGAGAAATATTTTGCTAGAAAACAAAGTATTTAGCTTAGCAGAAGTCTTTGGGGCTCAGAATAGGCTGTGTACAAACCTAAGTAAGTGGTGTGTAATATGGAGCTGATCTCATTTTTCATTAAAACTTCGGAGTGAATAGTGAATTAGGAGCTCTCTACTGATTATTTTTTCCACTATTTGCCTTCTAGACAGAGGGGACCCAGGCTTCTTGCACAAAAAGAGGGAGAGGAAAATGGCACACCTCCAAACATTCTCTCTCAGTCCCTGCAGGATGACTTTTCCCCTCTATAAGTGATACAGTTTTGCTACCAGTTATTTTCTTTATTTTAATCTGTAATTAAAATGCTTGATTTTGCAAATACTCATCACCAATTATGGTGCCTTGTAATGAATCCTTATTTCAGTTGTCTGTGCAGGACCAGATCGTGGCTGAGAAGCTGTTTCCAAGTAAGAAAAGCACATTCCATGACAATGCCAATTTTACTTGACATTCATCTTGCTATCTTACCTTCACTACACTTCCAGGAAAGAAAGTTTCTCAGTGTTACTGAGAAACTAGCTCCTTGAGGAGCTGTACTTCATCCTTTAGTGGTAAGTGCTCAAGGAGCACTGAGGATGAATTTATTCAATTGACTTGAAGAGTTGCAGAAGTGCTGTGGGATGAGACTTCCAGCAGAGCAAGCAATGCTTATGAAGCACAGAGGTGAGTGGGAAGCTGCAGTACCTTTGCTGTTTAAGCCACGGCTCATTTTCTCCTCTTCCTATTCCCAAAGCACTCTGGGCATGTCTTATTTGGGGATATCTTTATTGCAATGACCATCCATCAGCCTCAATCAGTAAACGGCTGTAAATAAAAGACTGTTCATGTTCATTGGGCAGTTCATTTGAGAAATGGGAAAATACAAGACTGTCCACTAAGTACACCCAGTCTCCCTGTATTTACCTGTCACTCTTATAGGAGAGTGCAACAAGAGCTCTCCCATGATCTCAGTGTTCAACCGTGAGTCCTCAGCACCAGGAAGCCTTAGGACACCTATTAAATACCAGCTCCTCTCTGTGAAAGCTCTGGCCCAGATTTTACACCAATTTAGTTCAGCCACAGAGTCACAACAACTCTTTACTTTGGATGTAGTCACACCAGTTTAAGGTCCCTGTACTAGCACTGCTTATGCTGATTTTACACAAGAAAGCTAGAGCAGTATAGGCATCTTTATGTAGTCTACTTCTGTCTACATGAGGCCCCATTTCAGACTAAGCACTGTGAAGAACTGAGTAGATAGCCTTGCCAGATACCTCAGATTGCCAGTGCTTAGGCTGTGAATCCGTACCCCTCATGCATTGCTGTGACTGGCAAGTTATATCCACTAAGTGCAAAGTAGGATAAAATACATTGGCCATACAGATACTTTTTCCCTACTCAACTCATGTTGACAGATGGAGCTACACATAAAAAGCCATCTCTGAAGGCTGTCAGAGGCACGCTTGCTTCTGGAACATGAACTGAGGTGATTGCAAAGACGTGAGATTGTATTTGTAGTGCTCCCATCAGCAAGCCAGAACACAAGCCCAACACCCACCACAGGCTCTTTGAACCCTGCACTGCAGGCTGCCAGACTAGTGAGAAACCCAGTAATCTCATTTATGCAAAAACAAAACCAGAAAGACAGCTCCTCCTGATGGGAATAAAAATTAATTCCAGCCAAGCAGCACAAACCGTGAATTGCAAATTACAATGACAATACTTCCTTGTTCAGAAGAGGCTGCCTCATGCCAAAGAAATGCCATTAGCATCAGAAACCCCTTCCAAATAAATCATTGGTGAAAACTCCAGAAAAGGGATACAAAAGCAAGGGAGAGGCTAGGGCCCTCTTTGTAAAGAACTCGCCACGCTGGAGTGAAATGGACCTACAGCAAACAAAGGACCTTTTGTTTCAAAAAGTATACTTTGTGCAGTAGGACAAATGTGTTACTTGTGTTTTGGCAGTACTCCCAAATGCATGCTGCACAAAAGACTGGTAACGTAATTATGGCGACCACAGACCCAAAGATCTGGGTTCTGCTCCTGGCTTTCTACCCCAGCCTCTGTGTGACTCCAGGATTATTTCTTCTGGCCAGGTTTCTTCTCACCTCATTTTAGCCATCTAAGAGACAGGCATCTAGACTAGGTGCTCTGCCTAGGGTCACTCCACAGTCCATGTGGAGGGACCACCCCTTCCAGATCCTCGGACACCAGGCTTACTGCAGGATGGATGGCCTCTGGATGTGCTGATCTGTCATTTCTGACTAAAGGGAAACCTTAGGGCAGAGACTCATCCCCTAGCTGTTAGCTTGACACAGCTGGCTGAGATGAACCATGCCCTCTGTGTCTGCTGTAAAAATGGGATAAGAAGTCTTCTGGATCTCTTTCCCACTTAGGTGGCAAGCCACTGACTTAGGGTCTGCTTTCCTCTACATCTATGCATTGCCCATGGCACAATGGACCCTGGCAGAACTAACACAAACCACAAATAAGTCTGCACAACCCAGAAAGCACACACCAGGGTTTTGATTAGTGTAACAACTTAAAACAAATGTCTGAACAGGCTAAGCAGGGAGGTTACCATCCTTGAGCCCATATTTCTCCTCCTGTGCCTGGGTGGCAGGGAAGTGGAAAGTTACTGCCCAATTCCTACACTCTCTGAGCATAGGGACTGTAAGCACAATAAGATTTTGCTGTGCTGTACAAGGCAAGGAGTATCCTGAGCACTTCTCACCACGCTTTCTTTTGCAAAGAATGATCCTAATCTGCTTTTTGGAATAGCTGCTGCCTGCTGAATTAAAGAGATTGTCAGGCCAATCTAGGTTTCTTGGCAAACTAACAAGAACATTTCCAGGGCTCAGATGGAATGAACTTCAAGAGAAGAATGTCATTTTAAAAGAAGAATGAAATTTTGCAATATTGCAAGAAGAACACAATCCTGACTAGTATAAATGAAGGCAACCTACCTGGTTTCATTGTCAAAGCACAGAGATACGTAAGAATGACTACTTGGGACCACACCAAAGATCCCTGTAGCCAAGTATCTTATCTCCAAGAGTATTGAGTAGCAACTGCTTAAATATTATAAGAACCTCAGCAAATATAGATCTATCTCCTTGTACGTACTCAAGAGCTCTAGCAACTCGCAGTTATGAACTTACTGAATCAGATGGTTTGTCCTTCCAACAGCAAACTGGCCTTCCATGAATTTATCTAACCTCTTTTGAATCCATGCGTATCTCTGCTTTCCAGATCACAAAAGGAGGAACAAAAGTTCCACAATTTCATTATGTATCATATTATCCTGTTTTAAATTTGTCTTAGCCCTGCTACTCCATAATTTCTTAAGGACTTCCTTATTCTTGTATTACAGGCAACAAATGAACATTTGACCCCTTTTCACTTTCCCCATACCACTCAGGATTCTACAGACCCATACCAAATCTCTCTCCCTTGTCTGTTATAGGGAGACTAGAATCCTAGTCTGTTTATGCTCTCTGGTCAAAAGTTATTATATGTATTTCTGTTCATCCTTGCTGCCCTTTCTTGGCATTTTCCAGTCCTTCCACAGCCTAACACATTTTTCTTCAGAGCTCACAGCCAGAACTGCACACAGTAATCAAGATGTCATTTATCACAAATCTTTTGTCCTCTTTTTATTTTTCTGTTGTTATTCCTAGTGCTGCTTTATGTGTTTTCTCTTGTGTTTCCACCATACCCAGAAGTTTTGTGTTCTTTTTCTTTCATAGTAATTCCCATCAATTTTTGTTTTGTCTTTATCACTACTGCTGAGCACTACCAAGTGTTTCAAAAGAAACATGCATTTGAATGACTTCAGGATCACTTTCCTGAATAACAGCAATCTCCTTGGAGCCCAGTGATGAGTTTCTTATCCCACCACACTATATTTCTCAACAGTGAATTACATTAGTAATTTTATCACAGCTGAGAGCCTTCAGCATTCACTCAAAGCAAGGTGTTCCCTTAAATACCAAACAACTTGCCTTGGTAGTTTAGAATATTCACAGCCAATTCTAACCTTTTCAGCACAAAGAACACCAGCAAAACTGTCCACCCCAAGCACACACAGATTAACTGAAATGGCTGGTGGGCAACAATGTAGCTACTGGTAACATACTCTCTTTGGCTCCCCCAGTCAGTCCTCCACAAAAAAATTCTATGGTTGGGGTATTTAGGGTAGAATTTTTAGTGCCTAACCATACCACCCACAATTCTCAACCACCGGTTACCAGTAGCACCATGACTGATCTTTCTTTCAAGCCATATGGAGAATAGTGCTCTACAGAAGACTCGGCTCTTAATTATATAAGATAAACAAGATAAAATACTAATAATCAGATAAGAAGGACAACTCTTCTGCTAGGGATAGTTAGGAGACTGACTGGGTCAAAACACCTAGTCCTTGGCACAAATCTGATGACTGTGGTGTTCTCCAGTCTCTCCTCTTCCTGCAGCAAGGAGAAGGCTCTGCTACCTTTGTGATACTGTTCTTTTCTCAGCCCCGCTCTGCTTTGTGTCAGCGATAATGGCAAGGCTCTGGGGGACATCTTTGCAAAGGAGCAAATGCCCTGGAGATGTACAGATGGGGTACTGCTGTGATCTTCACAAGCTCTCAGTAAAAGCTAGTGGAGACTTAAAATAGTTCGGAATTTCAGTCATTCATCTATATCCCCTTGTTAATTAACAACAGCAGGCAGGCTGGCTAACTCGGTGAAGCAAGCATTAAACTGAACGACTCAGCAGGAGAGGTCCAAAGTGGCATGCCATCACATCCAACTGGGGAATAAGCTGGGCCAACCAGAGCAGCAATATATGCTCCTTAGCTGCCTCCTAAGATGAGAACCAGAAGGCCAGCCACCTCAAGGGGGTGTGTGGCCATGGCGGAAACACTTGCACCTCTCCTGGGAAACCTGCGTGCTCGATTACCTCTCAGAAATGCCTGTACACCAGCGCACGCAGCATGGGGAATAAGCAGGAAGAACTGGAGATCTGTGCACCGTCGCAGGGCCGTGATCTCGCTGCCCATTGCAAGGACACAGACACGGCGGGATGACTCGCCTGACAGGCGTGCTGCCATGGGTGGCTACATACTAGTTAGGGAAGGCAAGCCAGCAAGGAGAGGTGGTGGAGTCGCTCTTTGTGTGCAGGAGCAAGTGGAATGTGTCGAGCTCTCCCCTGGGGTGGATGCAGAAGGAGTCGGGAGCTTGTGGGTAAAGGGGAAGGGGCAGGCCAGCGTGGGGGACGCTGTTGTGGGCGTTTGCTACAGGCCACCTGATCGGGAAGAGGAAGGTGATGAGGCCTTCACAGACAAGCTGGAGGTGGCTTCCCGATCGCAGGCCCTCGTCCTCTTGGGGGACTTGCATCGCCCCGATAGGCACTGGGAAGACAACACAGCGAGGCTCGCGCCGTCCAGGAGGCTGCTGCAGAGTGCTGGTGATCACTTTCTGACACAGGCAGTGGAGGAGCTCCTAGACTTTGTCATGAGAAAGGCAGGAGGACTGGTTAGGGTTGTGAAGGTTGGGGGCAGCCCTGTCAGCAGTGACCATGAGATGGAGTCAGGTTCCTGCGTGAAGGCAGCAGGGCAACAAGTAGGACTACAAGCATGGACTTCAGGAGAGCTAACTCTGGCCTCTTGAAGGATCTACTTGGAGGAATGCCATGGGTTAGGACTCTGGAAAGTAGCGGGGTCCAAGAGAGCTGGCTAGCATTCAAGCATCACTTCCTCCAAGCTCCAGATCGGTGCATCACCATGAGTAAGAACATGCTGTGAGAACATGCAGAGAGGTAACGAGGCGGGCCAAGGTGTGTTTGGAATGAAACCCGGTGAGGGAGGTCAGGGACAAGAAGGGCTTCTTCCAGTACCTCAGCAGGAGAAGGATGACTCGGGAAAATGTGGGCCGGCTGCTGACTGAGGTGGGTGCCCTGGTGCCCAAGGACAGAGAAGGAGGAGTTACTGAATGCTGCCTTTGCTTCAGCCTTCACTGCCGAGGCCGGCCCTCTGTTATCCCAGAGCCTGGAGGCAAGAGAGGAAGTCTGGAGAAAGGAAGAGTCTCTCTTGGTCGAGGAGGATCATGTTAGAGATCACTTAAGCAGCTTGACACCCACAAATCCACGGGCCCTGTCGGGATGCACCCAGAGCGCTGAGGGAGCTGGCAGACGCTATTGCCAAGCCGCTCCCCACCATCTCTGAAAGGCCATGGAGAACAGGAGGGGTGCCTGAGGACAGGAGGAAAGCCAGGGCCACTCCAGCCTTCAAAAAGGGCAAGAAGGAGGATCCGGGAGACTACAGGCCAGTCAGCCTCACCTCCATCCCTGGAAAGGTGATGGAACAGCTCATCCTGGTGGTCATCTCAAAGCACATGGCGGAAAAGGAGGTCATCAGGAAGAGTCAACACAGATTCACCAAGGGGAAATCATGCCTGACCAACCCGATAGCCTTCTCTGATGGAAGATGAGGGGAGAGCAGTGGTGGATGTTGTCTGCCTTGACCTCAGCAAGGCTTTTGACACTGTCTCCCATAAGATCCTGACACGTAAGCTCAGGCAGTGTGGACTAGATGAGTGGACAGTGAGATGGATCGAGAGCTGGCGGAACAGCAGAGCTCAGGGGTTGTGATCAGCGGCGCAGAGTCCAGCTGGAGGCCTGTAGCTCACGGTGCTCCCAGGGGTCGGTGCTGGGTCCGGTCCCGTTCAACTCATTCACCAATGACCTGGACGAAGGGACTGAGCGCACCCTCAGCAAGTTTGCTGGTGATGCAGAACCGGGAGGAGCGGCTGACACACCAGGAGGCTGCGCTGCCGTTCAGAGAGACCTGGACGGGCTGGAGAGTCGGGCAGAGGAACCTCATGAAGTTCCACAGCGGCACGTGTAGGGTCCTGCCCCTGGGGAGGGACAGCCCCAGGCACCAGCACAGGCTGGGGTGACCTGCTGGGGGGCAGCTCTGCGGAGAAGGACCTGGGAGTGCTGCTGGGCAGCCAGTTGCCCGTGGGCCAGCTGTGTGCCCCGGTGGGCAGCCAGTTGCCCGTGGGCCAGCTGTGTGCCCCGGTGGGCAGCCAGTTGCCCGTGGGCCAGCTGCGTGCCCTGGTGGGCAGCCAGTTGCCCGTGGGCCAGCTGCGTGCCCCGGTGGGCAGCCAGTTGCCCGTGGGCCAGCTGCGTGCCCCGGTGGCCAAGCAGGCCAGTGGGACCCTGGGGGGCATGAGGAGCGGGGCCAGCAGGTCGAGGGGGGATCCTCCCCCTCTGCTCTGCCCTGGTGAGGTCCCACCTGCAGTGCTGTGCCCAGTGCTGGGCTCCCCAGTTCAGCGGGGACTGGGAACTACTGGGAAGGGTCCAGCAGAGGCTGCAAAGAGAAGCACCCGCCTTATGAGGAAAGGCTGAAGGAGCTGGGCCTGTGTACCCTGGGGCCGACTGGGAGGGGCATCTTCTCACTGCCTACAGATATCTTGAGTATCAGGATGGGTCTGGGCTCTGTTCAGCGGTGGCCAGTGACAGGATAAGGGGCAACAGTCACAAACAGAAGCACTGAAAGTTTCACCTGAATCCAAGGAAGAACTTATTTACCTTAAGGGTGACAGAGCCCTGGCACAGGCTGCCCAGAGAGGCTGTGTAGTGTCCTTCTCTGGAGACATACAAAACCCACCTGGACATGATTCTGCCTTAGGTGAATATGCTTTAGCAGTGAGGTTGAACTAGATGATCTCCAGAGGTCCCTTTAAACCCTGACCATTCTGTGATCTGTGAACACCCATCTAAAGTAAAGCTGAGGCTTTAAGGTCACTGTTTGCTATATGAGAATGCCAGCAATGTGACTCTACAGCAGCTACTAACAGCTAAGAAGATTAGAGTACTGTGAGTCCCAGAAGCACTTTCAGGGCACCTGAAAAATTTACCGAGTAGTCTGCTGAGAAGATAATGTTGAGAAGCCAACATAACTTAGGTGAGAGACGCCAGGAAAACTTATCTCACAACTGGTCTCCTCCCTTTGGGAATTTCCCTGGGAAGCAGTGATCCTTGGGGAAACTACCATAATGCTGCCTAAGAAGCTATTAATGACAGTGAGCACTTCAAGTAGAGTTAGAAAGTAGAAGAGAATAAGAGAACAAAAGAGAGAATGTCTACTCACTAGTGACATCGTTATGTCATCTACACAGCAGTAAAGGGGGAGATGTGAAGACAAGAATTCAGAATATAGCAATCAGTAATCAAGAAGAGATACTGAAAAGAAGAAAATGCAAGGTTGTTGATATGGATGCCCATGTTGTTGAAAAACCATAAAAATGAAATATCTAACTGAGAAGGTTATGCATACAGCAAACAAAAACAAAACAACAACGGTGAGAAAACATCAACTTGTTAGAATTCTTTTCCATTTCCTGAATATGACAGCAGTAATACTGGATAGAGATTAATACGGACTAAGACAGCAACCCTTGAATTTATGTTCAAAGCTACTTAAAATTATCACATATCCAATCCCAGACACTATAGCAGGGAAAGTGCCTTTTCACAACATCCAGGCCTGGTGTGCCCTATTGGAGAGGTTAGCTTCTGAGACACCCCTGGAAGGTGTCTCCTAACAAGAAAGTAATGAGTTTATGCTTAGAAAAGTCTCTCATTATTAACTTCCAGCAAAACAATATATGTGGTCTTTTAGCAATTAGAAGGGCAGAAACAGAGAAATAAGAACCTATCAAGTAAGATAAAAAGGATTAAGTCATGCTTCTACAGGCAAGTCCTTGACTGAAGGGAGCATCAGCACAGTCATAAGCCAAAAAGCCCTGGCTAATGCTGCCTATGCCTGTACATTTCTGAATGTTTGTGTTATGGAATGTAAACACCTAATCCCTATCTTGAGTTAAATCTCAATTTACTGCTTTGACATTAGGTGAATCCTTGCTGTGAGATGCAGTCTCTGCCCCAGAGTATTGCATGATTTGACCTCAATGCACCTGTTTAATATTTTAAATCTCTTAATGATTCTTCTGCATTTGTTACTTACAAGAGCCATACCCCACTGCAAATAGGTCCTTGTACTTTGGATTCCTGTATGGAGAAAACATACATAAAAGAGCATTTATTATTAACCATATAATTCCACAGAAACACACAGTGTTTCACACATTAATATCAAGAGCGCATTCTCACAGGATGGCATAGAGTCTGAGGGCTTGACCCTTTGAACATATGCACTAGTGAAGTTCATGTATGAGTAATGCTTCCAGGCTCAAGATGCATAAAAAACCAGAACATCAGAAGACCACAACAGTATATGAAAAGAATAGAAAGAGCACAGACAGACATGCTGTCAATCTCCAACATTTCTTGGCTTATCTGTTCCATAATCATGGAAAGTTTACTTTTATAAATGAGGTCTTTGAAGAAAGGAAAAAGGCAGCAATGAGTTGGTTTCCACCTTTCAGGGGCAAGAATAAAGGAGTTTCTAAACCACAGCAGAATAATACCCAATACATTTACTTTCCCTACCTGTTATTTAATAATGAGGGATGCTTCAAGAGATAGCTATTGGTTCATGAATTCATGATCTTTCACACGGACCAGTAAGGGAAATTCCCTTCTGACCCGTTGATGAATCAGTATATTTGCTAAAGCATACTGACTATGAGCAACTAGCCATCTACTATGTCTTCTAAAGTTCCTTTATCTGAAAAACAACTACATTCTTTACAGCTTCTGCTGTGCGTGGACAGTTACTGTAGGATTTACATGGGACACAGGTCAGTACTGTTGCTGTCCCTCAGCTCACACAGCACGACCAGTGGGTAACAATTCTGTGAAATTAACGTCTGTGAAAATTATCTAATGAGTGTTTTCTCTGACTTGCTATTACGAATTGATAAAATAAAACCACTTCTCTTTTCATTCCTCCTTTTTAACTTGGGCTAATACATAGACATCCTATCTTGCCCTATCCACTAAACACACTGTCACTGTTAACAAGGTGAGAATAAAAATTGAGTTAGAGAAGCTTATTACATAAGGCAATTTGGAGTCATTCTTCCAATTTCAGTTCCATCTTTCTGTTATCATTTCCTGGAGACAATAATAACAGAAGAACAAACTACCTATTAAAGATGCCTTTTCTCCCAATTTTATGTCTCGTTTATTGTTATTTTGTAATTCTCACACAACTGCATCCTTGATATTCTATGAAAGTCTAATTTCTGCAGTGGCTTGAAAGGACAGAAGACTGCAGTCCTGCTCTATCTCTCCATACATCCTCTTTGGCAAGACACAGATGTGTTCACAGTGCCCCACAAACAAGTGAGAGGCAGTAGCTGCAGAGGAGCACTATGTATGTCTCACGCTCAGCGCATGAACCAAGCCAGTTCTGGGGAAGATCAAGCATGTTAAAAAGAAAAAGGACTCATTCAGGTTTGCGGTGAGTGTTTTTTTCATGGTAATAACCATGGCAATAACATCTCAGAAAAAGAGACTTGATTTGAAAGTACCAGTGATGATTTTTGGACTGACCAGGAATAAACATGCAACAGTGGACTGCAGGGCAAATGCTTACTAAACTGAATTGTGTAATGTATCAGTACATAAATACCATTGTTGTCTGGGCAGTGACTGAGTATGTATCATGCATAAAGGTCTTGTCTGGTGTGTTTATGACGTTACCTGTCTGGCACATGCAATGTTTGCATTTCCCTTTCTGCTGCTTTAATTCTTCTGTGTCAATACTTGTCAAAAATATAGTTGCTATCCCTTCTCCTCCCCTGGGCTTTTCAGGATTGATTCCTACAGCACATTGTCCAATGACATGTCTATCAGAGCTCTCCCAGGAAGGCACTCTGCTCTGCTAACTGCACTCACTTTGCTCTAGTGCTGCACAGAGCCTGCTGTGCCTTCACCTTTTGCCGAATGGCACACGCCTGGCACATTCAGCCTTACACAAGGTGCTTTGCATTCAGAAGCACCAGGCATGTCTAGATGCTGTCAGAGTATCTGACTGTAATTAGTAATTATTCGAAACAGTGTTCCCAAAGAAACCATCAGTGCTTCGTAAGGTGCCATGACATTCAATTCCACTGCCCTGCAAAACAGCCCAGGGTAAGTTTGTAATAAAGAGACCTACCAGGAGATGGCAGTAACTGCAAGTCTCTTGGTTTTGTCATACTGGAACTTCCAGAGTGGGAGGAGGGTTCCTTGCTGGTCTCTGTATTCATCCGAGGCATCCTCAAAATATTTAAAATCTAACCCCAAAAGAAAATAAAAGAAAAGGTCTCGCTGTATAAACTGGAAATAAATCAGCACGGTGCAGTGCCAGGGAAGCTTTAAAAAAACACTCTGTTATCCTCACAGCCTCTGCACAACCCAAATGTTAGTATAGAAACTCTGTCCTTAAGTCTCAACTCCAAACCAGCACATAAGCCCTGTAAAGGCATTTTACCAAGCAACAAGTCCTCACACCAAAAAGGTGATGATCTAATAGCAAAGGATTAAAAAGAAAGCAGAAGCCTGGAGCAAGAAGTGATTTGGCCACACCTGGAGCGTGATGTGCCCTTTCAGAGTGGAGCTGAGCAGACACAGCAAAACCCCTGCATAATAACATTGAGACCGAGTAAGTTGCTGTGGGTTGGACCTGTATGCCAGCAGACGGCTGCTCAGCACTGGCTGCTGTCACCAGCACCTGCTGAGGGAGGGAAGTGCATAGTCAGGGCAATGTTATCCTATCCTATCCTGTCCTGTCCTAACCTTGCTATGGCTGTGGCCACTCATCTACAGGACTTCTGCCTTGACTTAAAATCATCCCAGCAGGGCTGTACCTTGTGCAATGTCATCAAATGTGTTCAGATTCACCATCCGCTCCATTATTTTAGCAGCCTGTGAGATCTTGGTTATATCATCACCCTGTTGAAAAGAAAAACAAGGAAGAGAAAATTTATTTCTTATCTTTTTACAAGTCATCCAGACTTTGTGATTGAAAAAATTGAGTTCTTTGATACTGAATACAGGATAATTTGAAGCTCCTCACACCAGCACCTAAAGATAAGGACTCTTGAATTAAGGAAATGATTTTAAGTTTAGCAAGATGCCATCTACAGCTGAGTTGCAGTAACTTTAGTGTTTGTTCCTGACTTAGCTCAATTGGAAGGTACTTATCTGTGAAGACAGAGTATTGTCTTCTCTCAACTCCATCAAGCTACTTCATGACAGGATGAGCTAAAAGCACACACGTGATCCCTCCCCTGTCTCACTTGATAATAGTTCATTAGCTTCAGTAACGAAAACATAAATGATTAGCTTCAGTAACAAAAACAAATGATAGATCATGCATGAGCATCCTCTCATCTCTGTCTGGAGAGCTTAAGGTCTCATGTATCAAGTAAAGATCATAGGATCTGGGAGTCCTTCATCAATCATTGGGCAATTCAAACGATGCATTCACAGTTCCATAAGCTCATACAATATATACCCAACATGCAGAGGTCAATTTGCTGTCCAGCTCTTGTGGAAATTGTTATGATAATGTGGAAAATCCCATCTTCCTGGCCAAGGAACACAAGTAGGAAACCCTGTGTATGTGAACATATGCAGATATACCTGCAGGTGTGCAAGTACTGGAATCTTTCTGGGGAGCGGCATCTTGCAAGGCCAGCAGTTCCTAGGTAACTGTATCAGTAATATCATGCAAGGCTGAGATTGCGTAGGAAACTATGCCAGAAACAGCAAACTTGGGTATGGACATAGCAAAAATGTGACCAATGGGGGAAAGGTAATTAGAGGCACGCTGTTGATATGGAAGGAGACAAGGGTAGAGAAAGGGAACAATCCAGGTGGATGGGTAAAGCAGCAGCATAGACAAATGGAGAAAAGGGAGCATAAGAGGGGCTGTTTGACTGTCAACAGGTGGCTGGTTGGTATGCTTGTCTGACAGAGCTGTGTGCCTGACCATCACAGTCTCATAACCCGTCTTCTTATTAAACGCTATTCCTATTTTTTGTGTGTGTGCTGTCCTCTGTGTGCGTATGTGCTATCAGTAGCAAAATCCAAACTAGATTAAACAGCAAATAGAATAAGAAGCCTGGTTGCCAGCAACTGGAAGGACAGAGCTTAAAAGTCACCAGACTGTGCTGGGGATGATGCCAGCACAGCTCTGTGCAATCATGTGAGAATATTAGGGCAGAACAAAGTTCCCTGAGAGCATGCTGCCCCAAAGACCTGAATCCCCATCTACTACCACTGTCCCAAAGCCCCATCAGTGTTTCAAAGCATTTCATCTTCAGACCCCTGCTAAGCACTGATCACTGCCAGCACAGAATGATTTCCTCCACAGTGACGACACTGAAAAGAAACTTTTCATCCTTAACACAGCTCAGAGAGTGCCCTGAACATGAAAAGAAAAAGTGAAGTGACTTGCCAAAACTACAGTCACAGTCAGAACCAAGAACATGACTTCACATTATGTGCATCCCAGCTCTCTGATTCATTCTGGAGCTCTGCACAGACTCAAGGGAGACTGAGAGTCATGCTTCAAAGAGGATGAAACTCAAAGGACTACACAAAGATGACAGGACAAAGGAGGAAAAAAAAGAAAGCAATTCTATAATCTGGAACATCCTTTATGTATCCGTAGTTTGCCTACACCTTCAGTCATGCGTGCAGTCATCTTCTCCCATCTCAGAAATCATAAATGACAACTTGGGACCAAATCTGGTCCAAGTCTGGTATGATTTCTGTAACAGGAAAAACTAAGTAGGCTGAGACTTGCCTGTCTGGAGAAGAGGTCATTTAGGACGTCATGAGACAGGTCTATGAAATCCTAAATGGCCCAGAGAGGACGGACAGGGACTGACTGTTCACTCTCTCTTCTGATACAAAAAGTATGGGTATGAAGTGAAACTAGTGGAGGTAAAGTTCAAAATAAACAAAAAGAAGTGACTCCTACATAAGGAGGATACGTCTGGGCAATTCCTTGTCAAAGGGTATTGGTAAATGCAAGATTTTTGCACAGTTTCAAGGAAACTGAGAAAGTATTTCTGTCTATGTGCCAAAGCACATGAAGCTTAGGAAACAGCAGAAAATAGTTGAAAGCTGGAAGAATATTTAGGACTAAGATACATTATTCCTGTGTTCCTACCCTTCCTTACACATTCACTTGTGGATAGAGCCTTGATCTCAATCAGTGTGGCACTCTCATGTTCTTCAGCTTTTCCCTGAGTCTGTGGGAGGACTTCTTGAGAACAGCACAAAGAATTTACTGTTGTATTCAGAATTTAAAGAAGCACAGGAAAAGATCTTTTCAAATTTTAACATAGTATGATATTCTCTAGACATTAGGAATTCATAAGTATTTAGAGAAATTAAAGAGGGAGACAAAGAGGATGCTTGAAACTTCTCAATTAGAACTCAATAATCCCAGTTGCTGGGTTTTCTTTTTTTTGTTTTTAAGTTGCCTTTATTGCTTCTGCCACAATAAGACCTGTTTTTCTCTAAAACAGTTCCTAAAAAAAAAAAAAAAAAAAAAAAAAAGACCTTTGCTAACACTTATCCAGCAATGCTGGGATCATGCTTATAAAATTGCCATTGGCTGACAACAGCATACTGCTCTGAGTAAGCTTAATTGACAGAAGTTGAATGTTTAAAAAGAACACTTTTCTCTCCAACATTATAGAATTCATCGTTGCAAGGTACAACGAACAGATCCTCTGGAGTCCTGCTGGTTCATCATATTGTTAGCTTCCATTCACGTATCATGCTGGCAAAAAGTTCTTTTCCATTTTAACATTGCACCTGCTACTGGAAGGAGCTGAGGAAGAATGGCAGTGCTGTACTCTGCAGACCATGGCTCTTATTCTCTTACACATCCAAGGAAACTTACACTGCAAGCATTCTGAACTTCCAACCTGAGACATCATTCTGAATTAAAGATCAGAAGATGAGGCTTACTTTATGTATTCTTAATGATGAATGCTAGAACCTGCTTTATCTATGACAATACCAAGCTGAGTGGTGTGGTTCATACCCTACTTTCCTAGAGGGAAGGGATGCCATCCAGAGGAACCCTGACAGGCTACAGTGGTGGGCCTGTGAACCTCATGAAGTTCAACAAGGCCAAGTACAAGGTACTGCACCTGGGCTGGAGCAATCTCAAACATGGATACAGGCTGGGCAATGAATGGACTGAGAGCAGCCCTGCCGAGAAGGACTTGGGAGTATTGCCGGATGAAAGACTGAATATGAGCCAGCAGTGTTCACTCACAGCCCACAAAGCAAATCATATCCTGGGCTGCATCAAAAGAAGCGTGGCCAGCAGGTGGAGGGAGATGATTCTTCCCCTCTACTCCGCTCTGCTGAGACACCACCTGGAGTACTGCCTTCAGCTGTGGGGCTCCCGGTGTAAGAAAGACACGGACCTCTCTGAGCGGGTCCAGAGAAGGGCTGCAAAGATGATCAGGGGGCTGGAGCACCTCTCCTGTGAGGACAGGCTGAGAGAGCTGGGGTTCTTTAGCCTGGAGAAGAGAAGGCTCTTGGGAGACCCTCTAGCAGCAGCCTTCCAGCACCTAAAGGGGGCCTACGGGAAAGATGGGAAGGGGCTCTTTATCAGGAAAGTCTAATGATAGGACCAAGGGTAGCAGTTTTAAACTGAAAGAGGGTAGATTTAGGTTAGATACTAGGCAGAAATTCCTTACTGCGAGGGTGGTGAGACAGTGGAACAGGTTGCCCAGAGAAGCTGTGGATGCCCCATCCCTGGCAGTGTTCAAGGCCAGGCTGGATGGGGCTTTGAGCAACCTGGTCTAGTGGAAGGTGTCCCTGCCCACGGGAGGGGGTTGAAACTAAGTGATCTTTAATGTCCCTTCCAACCTGAACTGTTCTATGATTCTAAGATACTATAATTCTATTATTTTATATCTATCTATATCTTTTTTTTTTTGTCAGTGGTAAATAGGTTTAAAAAAAAAAAACAACAATCCAACCTGCAAATACAGAAAGAATGGATTATTCAGCGGAATTTTTCCTGCAATGCAGGAAACTCTCCAGATTAACTGAATGCACTTTAAGTCAGTTTGCCTGTTAGGTAGCTAATGCCGTTAGCAATGCAGCCATGAATAACTACATTTTTGGCATTAAACTTGATCAGAGTAGAGTTATTTTCTCATTGGATCCTGTCCTATTTCAGGTTTGATTTACTCTCTATGTTACTGAAATAGATCTTAAGTGGAAGTGATAGTCCTAATTTACCTTTTTTTTAAAAGATCTGTTTGAAACTAATTTTTTGGTTGAAGGACAACTCTGGGCTAGCTAGCCAAATGTAGTGAGAGCTCACCAGCTAACAAATTTGTTTCATTTATTTCTGTGCATAAATTATTTTTATAAAAGCAATAATGTTAATTGAATCATGTGTAAAATGGATAATGGGCTAGTATTTTGAAAATAAATGTCTTGATCTTGTTCTACTATTCATTAACACTAATTGCTTCACATTTGCTTCTCAGCAGCTAGCCAGTTGCAATGAGTAACTCCAGTAAGCTGAAGCATGAAAAGGCTTCTGCTGGTGTATAACTGAATATCCCAACAACAAACCTCACCCTCAAACTAGTGCAGTGCCGTTCATACCTCTGGCAATACATATACTGTGACTAGAAGAACTTTCGGCTTGCAAAGAAAAAAGCATGGTGCAGGGGTGTTACCATCTGTTGCCCAGCCAACACCTCCATGCACTGCAAATACCCACTGCAAATCCCAAATGAAGTCCCCCAGGTTGAATACTGTCAAGTAGTCATTAATTTCCAGTATTGCACTCATCTGTTAATTTTCACTGTTTACTTAATTCTGATACGTTGTAAACAGCAGATTGAAGACAAGGGAGTTGGTAACAACTCATCCACTCCAAGGGGTGACCAGGAGCAGGTGATAAGATGTGAAGGTTAATTGCATTAAGATTCCAGCTGTTATTTCAAAAATAACTATGGTGCTTCAGGAGTTTCCAAATGATAATTATGATCCTGTGGGCTAGGCTGTCTCACTGGGCATCTCAAAGAGGTAACGCTATAGCGAGATACACAAATCAGACAGAACCTCACATGATTCAGGAATGCACTTTTTTTCTGTTAAGTATAAATTCTGTTTGGACTTTTAAAGAAACCCTTCAACCACTTCTGCTTCAGAGGAAATTAGAGACTGTTCCAGTGCCTTAAGTTCCACCTTTAACATATTCCTAACTGGTTCACATCCGTCTGTATTTCTGTCAACACTATCCTCTGCCTTAGTAATTCTTCTTACTCTCTGTTATCTACCTCAGATTCCCTCTCTACCTTTGTGTAACCAGATAAATATGCTAAGATATTTTTTTTTAGTCTTTTGTATTTGAGCTTTCCATTTCTTATATTATTTTCCATATCTATGCAGGTTTGTAATCTATCATCTTTGAAAAGGGGTGATCAAAAATACATAACCCTGTACTACTCCACATAAGGTATCACCCTGTCTTACATAACAGATAGTATTTCTCTGCTATCCCTCACACAATATATTCCAGCAATGTACTTGTCTTCTCATAGCCACCTCACAACTCACCACCAACTGATACACTCATGTTTCTCCCTGTCATTTCAAACTGTAAGCCCTCACTTTATCAAAGATTCTTTGATATTCCAAAATGCACAGTCTTCCTCTCCACCAGTCCCTCCCAATCTGTACTAATAACTTTTATAGTTTATCTAAGTATTTCTTAATCACACTGTAGCAATAGTTTCACAGAATTTCAGCTAGATTACATTTATTGTACTTTTCTTGTTAAGGGAAACCAAAGTTTTCTCTTATCAAAGAAAATGATGAGATTACTTGGACACAGCCTACCTTTGGTAAACATGTATTATTTTATTCTGTTTCATATTTACTCTAAATTCTCCATTCTTTAGCTCCCTATTAATTCTATTGTCTCATACACTGTTAAATGTCAGGCTAGGGGAACCATTTTTACCACTCCTACCTATAATATATCCTTGTTATACTCCAATTACATAGCTCCACTCCTCTTTAGATAGATTAATTAAAAATCCTTTCTACCAGGCTTGTTATTTCATGCTTTGTCATCTCAGGGTGAGAGGTGCCTGCCTGTATCAACTTAATTGCATTAAGCTCTTTGCATTTTGTTTCTACCTCAGATACTGTAATTTCTACACTCACACAACATTAGGAGGGTTGTACTGTATCAGACCAAGAGTATCTCAAGGCGACAGTCCTCTCTAATCAGTCCTAAGCAGATGGGTCAGGAACAGCAAGAACAGGACAAGCAGATACAAGACTTCTGCTTAGTTCTCTCCAATTCCAACTATTTTCAGCTCAGAAAATTTAGTACCTTTCCTCTTTGGTATTCTGTGTTCTCCATGTTCTGTTTGCTGCCACATTTAAAACTGAGAAAAAGTTTCATATATTGCATCACTGCTCTCAGAAGCACACATGCTGTTCTCTTTAGATCCATTTGAGTAACGGACACACCGAGATTTCCAAGAGTTCCTCATCACAGTCTTGTCAAATTCTTTCTGTCATTCTGACTTCTACTCACTCACATTATTCTTCATACCATTTTCATCCTTCCTTCTTCTAAAATCCCTGGTTACATCCATTCCTTTTCCTGTTGGTTGCCTCCCTTCTGCTCTGCCAAACCACAGCTTCCTTGCTTCTTCTCATTCTTCAGTGCAGTACATGGCTTCATTCTACTTCTTTTCCCCAAGTAAGGCTCTTCTACTCTACTGTCAAGGCTCTCTCCTCCTCCCCTCCCCTCCCTTCCCTTCCACTCCTCTGCCCTCCTCTGCCTTTGGCCACATTCTTTCATAGATCATGTTCTCCCTCTCCGAGTTACCTGTTCTCTTAACCTCTTGTTCATTACCAGCACTGTTTTCTCTTTCTTTTCATCCATTATGTTTTCAAATCCTCATCTGACCCCTACCATCATCTCCACCTGTGGCTCTAGTCATTGGATCTTCTCTTTCATGGCCTCCTACCGTAGCAAAAGCTTCCATCAGAGATCCTCTTGTGGTAATACCCACTCATTTTCTCTTCTTCCCTTTGGGTTGAATCCACTGCTATCTTTAGTAGTTACCACAGTTTTTTTCTTCCTAGTACTTAGGATGATGGAAACACAGGTGAAAATCAATTGCCACTTCTAGTCAATGCATTCTCTATCCAGATCAGCCACATTTCCTGCTCAGTGTTTCACAGCTCCCTTTCAGCAATGATCAAAGGCATTATCAGAAAGTGTTTTGTGGAGAGCTGGAAAAGCTCTGTTTCAATTGCTATGTGTGATCCAACATATGTAACCTGTAAGTTGGAAGGTCCATAAAACCCACTTCTCCATTTGCTGACTTGAGATCATAAGTATAGATTCTGCAGCCATCAACCTTTAATTTCCATAGACCTATACATGACCAGATGTAAGGCCTGTTCTAAGTCTGATTTTACCCTTGGTTTACTTCAGGTTGCATTTTTCAAGTTATTGACTGGAAATTTCAGCAGGTTTTTCATACACTTCAAGCTGGTCCACCAGCCTTGCAGAGGGCCTCAATCTGGGACTCCGTCTCTGCATAAAAAGCTTTCCCTTTCACTTTTTCAGTGTATTGACTTTCTGGCTTCCCTGCAAGCCCCCTGGAAAGTGCTAAGAGTGAAAAGCAAAGCACCACAGGGAGGGATCATGGGCGCCTGGATTTCAACTTCCTACTGCTGTCAGTGGAGCATGCAGCAGGGTTTTACAATATGGTTTCATTGGTAGAATTTTTATTTCATTTTCCTTATCAGCTTTTTGCAATCCACCCTTTAAGCCCATAATTATAATGTCGACTTCAGACTTAATTCTCCAAAAATATACTCAGGTGAAAGGTTTATTAGTTTTCAAAAGGACTGTGAATTTCAATGGCACAATTCACAGGAAGAAGCCTGTCAGAACATGTTCCTTTTCTGTTTATACTATAAGGCTTTTGATGGCACGGTGCTGCTGGGGTAGCTAAACCAGTCCAATCCTCTAAAGCTGAATCAGCCATATGGTATGAAAGTGCTAAAGCCAGTTTCATGAGCCAGCTTGTATTACATTGATATATGTTAGTTATGTTGGTATATGCCTATTCTAGGGGCAAGCTATGAACTGACTTCCATGTTTTTGTATTACAGTTCTTAGTGCATTTTGCTCCAGTCATTACAGAAATTATTTCAGTTTGCCTCTAAATGGTTTAACATAGACTGGGAGGGAAAGAACCACCCACAATTCCCTATAGGTCAAACTCTGTTAAACTCTAACAGAAACTTCTTGAACCCCCTGAAAACATTCTGGAACATGAAGAAAATCTTTCAGGGTTGTCATATTGTATTCGCAATGCTTGAAGTGGGATCACATTTTTAAGATGGAGATATTGTCACTTTAGCAGAACAGACTGTGTCATTCCTGCAAGGCACTCCTAGGCTATTCCTGACACAGCAGCCTGGATCAGCAGTCAGTTCAGCCCTTACAGCAAGATCACAACACCAGCCTGGAGCTTGGCAGGCGTTCTGACACCTGCTACTCTGAGAAGACAGACTAACGGAGGCTACTCCAGTACAGCAGCCTTTGCCATTCACTCTGCTACTCCACAGAATTGAGAGTGGCTGACCCCCTGCTGGGATGATCACATCACTGTGACTGAGGTATCACCATGCTTTATAATTACTGGCCATGGCATAGCACTTCAAACACCACAGAAAGACTTTTCTGTCACTTTCCAACTAAATTAATACATAATGCATCAAATATCCCTCTGCAAATTAGGTCAAGCCTCCCAGAAAAATTATTCAATGTTAAGTATGTAGGTTTTGATTTCATATTATTAACTTTTATATGTTGTATATTATATACCATTTATATGTATTTAACTAGAAACTATATAAATTATAATTCTTTAACATTATCATTAAAATAATAAAAAATAGTGAAATGTGTTTCACCACAGTGCTTCAGTGACATTTTGAAGGAACCCTAAATTTCCTCGTTTTTCATATTGGAAGATTGTACCTAACACCTCTGCATCACCTAGAATTCCTTGCAAAGTCACAGTGTTTGTACTTATTCCATTCTTTTATCCCTCATATGAATAAAAAATGAGACACAAACATAATAATGTACACCAAAAAAAAGCTGTAAATCTCATTTGGAAATCAGGACTGAAGAGAAGACTATGGCTTCACACTGTTTTGTATTCCCACAAAAAGTATAGCAAAATGGAAATCCCGTTTTGGAAATACAGTTCCTAGAAAAAAATTAGGTTTTACATTTCTTAGAGTTGCTATTTGCCAACTCAGACAACTAGCTACACAGCCAGCACAACTTGTTAAATTTCACCTGACTTGCATTACGGATGCATCCACCACCACTCTGAGCAGGGCTCTTCCAGCATTATGAAACGTACCTGTGACTCTAGAGAGGTTAACTTTCTTACTTTCTTCTTCTCCTCTTCTCTCTTTGCTATTTGAGCTTTTGATTTTTCTTTTTCTTTTGACTTTTCCATTTTCTGAAGCTCCTCCACATAGGCATCATAGATCTCCCACTGAGAAACAGACAGAGGCAGGATTTATTGGGACCTGATCATTCTCCAGAAAACAGCCATCTATGCCACCACAAAAATATGATAGTCTCACAACAGTAACACTGCCACTGGAATCAGCTGAAGAGAACTGGATTGTTGCACAAAAAGCGAAGGATTGAAGCCCAAGATTTTTAAAGCTTGATGGGGCATGTCTTCCTAAGAACACATTATTGTATTCTTAACATTCTCCTCCCTCCAGCACTCTGCTTGGTGCTTTGACTCCATATCTTTCTTGTAGGACTTTCTGTTTAACTAATTTACCAGTGTTTAATAGGAAACATGCATTAAACACCTGCTTTATGACATTTCTTATGTGATGTGGGAAAATTAAATTGTAGCTGCTAAACACAATTTAGATCTTGGACTCCAACTCTGCAGCATATGATCAAACAGAAACCGAGAGCAGTTTTACATCTTATGGTATGCCACATGCCACAAATGTCTTACTTCAGTAGATCCAAAAGTAGTTTTTCTACTTAAGAATTATTCATTAGTATTAGAGTGCTAGTACTGTATCTGAAGCAGTTATATTACTTTCAGGACAAAACAAAAGGCAACCTAATTCTGACACATCAGCTTTAGGAGTGGGAGTATGATTCAAACACAAAATATAGACTAGTACATTGGAATGAAGAAAAGTAGCAGAAACCTTTAGCAAAAAACCTGCATTGTGTTGTAAATTTGCAGGTAAAAATGAGACGGAAAGATGTTCCAAATATCAGGGAAATGACAAAGGAGATATGATGAGAACAGCAGCAGAAGGAGCAGAACAGAAAATCTTGGAATAGGAAATTGTGAGCATAAGGAAGAACAAGAAGGAAAAAGAGCTAAAACAAAGAGCTTACATTAAAACATTTTTTATAACCATGCAAATATTCAACAGGATAAACAGAAAACAAGGCAATACTTTTCCTCTTGGTTTTCAAACATTTCATGCAAAATTTTAACAACCACCTGAGTATCTTAATAAGTTCTTTTCTTTCTAACTGTCAAGTCATCTCACTGCCAGAAAAAACGAAAGGAAACTCCAGCTGGAGGGAGGGAAGATCTCAGGACAATTACTCTGTGATTTCAAGTTCAGGAATAGACTGGATTGTAGTTTTCAGCTTGACAGTGACACCTTCACTCCCCTTCCTATCACTTTCCTATTACAGCATATTTACAGTTGCTGCCATTACCTTATACTTTCTCCCGGGTGTTTCTATGGTACACTGGTAATGAAACAATATTTTCAACACCAGTCCAGTACACTGGTTTGAAACAATATTGTATCAGTGACAAACACAAATACATTTTGTAATTATCTGTGAGAATTAATTAGCAGAATCGGCTGCATTCCCTTTCCAATGAAAGTTATAGGGTACTTAATATGTAAAATGTAATGCAAAATAATTTTTTTTACATTTTTAAGAGATGGAGAAAATACCATACAGTTCTTCATCATGGATAAACAGGCACATTCCCACTATGTAAAACAGAGCTAAGTCTACTGCAACAGGCCTTTCATGTTCCTTATTCTATAGTTCTCATTGGGTTCAGCTTCAGACTTTAGAAACCCTATTTTACCTACAACTAAACTTAGACAAAGAAAAAAACAGTGTTGCATATATCAGCTTAAGAACACTTCCAAATATGTATGAACCCTTATAAATTCACAGCTGCATGAAATTTTCAGAAGTCTCCACTCTCTAAACACAGTGCTTAAAGTGGAGCTAGCACACAGACATGTTCTAAGTGCTTTTTCATTATTGTATTCCTGCATTTTGAGACATCAGACCTGCCCCCTCCTAAATAACCACAGCTCCTCTCAAATAGCCAGCTGTCATGGTTTAACCCCAGCTGGCAACTAAGGCCCACAGAGCCATTCGCTCACTCTGCCCCCCTCCTCCCACTGTGGGATTGGAGAGAGGATCGGAAGGGTAAAAGAAAACTGGTGGGTTGAGATAAAGACAGTTTGAACAGGTAAAGCAAAAGCCGTGCATGCAAAGCAAACCAAGGAATTCATTCACCACTTCCCATGGGCAGGCAGGTGTTCAGCCATCTCCAGGAAAGCTGGGCTCCATCATGTGTAATGGTTACTTGGGAAGACAAACACCATAACTCCAAACACCCCTCCCCCTCCTTCCTCTTCTCCCAGCTTATATATACTGAGCATGACATCATACGGTATAGAATACCCCTGTGGCTAGTTTGGGTCAGCTCTCCGGGCCGTGCTCCCACCCAGCCTCCCACGCACCTGCCCACCAGCAGAGTATGGGAAACCCAGAAAGTCCTTGATCTAAAGCAAGGAACAACCAAAACATGACTATATTTTCAATATTATTCCTACACCAAATCCAAAAAGCAGCACTATACCAGCCACCAAGAAAAAAATCAACTCTATACCAGTGAAAACCAGGACTCTAGCTCACACACCACACAGTGATGGAAGATCTTCAGCAACAGGACAATCCCCTCCTCAGAGAGCCATATACCAGAGAATTCAGTGCCTGCAAGCTGCAGCCCAGCTGTTGCTGAGTCTAGAACCATTTTCACACTGTGGTTTCCCAACTTCCACTCATTTAAGAGTCTCTAAAGCAGACTGGCCAGGGTGGCTGGCAAGCAATAGGTAAATTAAAAGCAGCTAAACTAAGACACTTGACCCTAGAAATATAAACTACTGCAAGTTCAGCCATTAAGGCAGAAAAGGGGGTCCACTAGTTTGCACTCAGATTTAAACCAGAGATCAGAGCCACAGCATGGGAGTTCATTCCACTGCAAGGAATGCAAACACTGCAATTTTTTTTTCCTTTCTCATATCTCAGTTTCCTACTCTAAAAATGCTTTAAAAGTGAAAAGGATATACCTGGTTAGCAGTGGCTGAGAAATTTTTACAAGGTGTAGGCTCCGACTGACATGCTCTTTCCTGAATAAAGAAAAAAAACATAAAGACACACAATCTTTGCATTGAAACTCTTTGTAGTGACATAGTCCAGCTGTGGAAACAGCCTTCTCATAGCAGGTAGTTAGAATAATATTGATCTAGGATTAATTCAACACCCAAATGACTCCTAGAGCACTGCACAAACATTATCAATGATTGTGCAACTACAAATAGATTTTCTTGTGGACCAAAAGAAGTTCACAAGACCTTCTGATTTTTTTTCCACATACTTAAAATATTTAATTTCAGTATTTAATTTTGAAGGAGTTGAAATGGTTTGTTCCACTCTACCATTTGAAACATTCTGCTACCGATTATGGTATCAGTTATGATATCCTACCAAATCTGAACAGTCTTGACCTACGTATTAAAAATCCACTTGGGTACAGCAGTCAAAACAAAATAGTTCAACAGAATTATAACCTATAAATAATTTTTTGATGTTACTGAAATATTTTTATCACCATTACATCATCATTCTGAAATACATTAATATATTTCTGTGAAACATCCATTTCATGGAACAGCATTTTCTTTTTGTTGTGTCAGGACATTTTCAAGAATTTGTCTGTAGCATTTCACTGACCTCTGAAATGAAGCAGTCTCAAAGGTGGAAACTGCACATCCTGTACAGCACGCAGCAGTACTGCACAGCTATTTAAGGTCTATATTCTGCTTTCAAAGGCAGAATGACACAGAGGCACACAAGCTTCTCCCAGTAAAATCAATGGGAAGAGAATATGCAGATCTGAGGACAGAGAAATAACAAATTCCGTGGCCTCAGCAGGGATTTTTGAAAGATGCAGAATCTTAGATGAGACTATGCAGTAAGCTCTCCACTGTTGGATAAACTCTCCTGACATCGTCTGACTCTACTAGTCGGCAGAGATGGTATTCCTTCTGGGAGATAGTAGCTCTGGCAAAACAGTAACTCTTAATATCTCCAAGCCCATCAGATGTAAAGACATCTCACTTTATGTGTAATGGCTGAAAGAAGGCAAGAAGGCCCTCTGAAGAAACTGTATATGCTCTGATTCCAGGGCAGCCAGGAAAACAAGAGAATTTTCTCTCTGAAACTTGTATCTCTGATTCAGAAAGCTCCTTTTTGAGCACTTAGCCAGGAGCCAACATCACCAGTATTGCTTGGTCAGAAGGCCCTGTAAAGCCACACTCATTGGGATGGCTGCAGGCTCAGCAAAAAGCTTAGGGAAAGAAAAGGCCTTGGGTCTGTATGGTCTGGAAAGTGCATGCACAGAGTGGGAGATGTACCATGTAGCAGCAGTAAAGATTTGTCATACTTACATGGGTCTGTTACTGTAGTGCCTGTGCTTAATACAAGTGTAAATACCTTTATCCTTTTAATATAGGGGCACTTATATCCCTGGTCCATGGGTAAGAATTGAAGTACAAGGCCACAAAAGGACTCTGTGGCAAAAGGAAATTGAATTCACGGATTCCAAGACCTCAGCTGCTACCCTAACCGTTGCTCCATACTTTCTCTGATGAGAAAATAGACATGGAAAGTGTTATATCTAAGTAGAGGTTTAAGGATTTACAGTAGCACCAAACTTGCAGGCTGTGTAAAAGTCCATGAGGCAAGAATTTTTCTGTGACCATTTTCATCACCCCAAATATTTTACCGTAGTAAAAGACTGGGTTTTTCTCTTAATAGAGATCACAGGATATGACACAAACACAGATGATCCACATGCCCTCCCAAAGGAAGGATCCTCCAAGTCACTGAAGGAAATGGCAGCATACCCGCACAGGGTTGTTGACTGTCCTTGAAGCTCTCTCAATGAAGTTGAACTGGTTTGCAAGCTTCTGCTCCTTCACTCTTGGAGGAGAAGGCTCTTCAGCCTCTGCTGCCTCATCTACTTCTGCTGTTCCTGACCCCTCTGCCTCTTCCTCTCCTGCAGCCTGCAAGAAAACAGAGCAGTGACTCCACCCATAAAAAACCAGACATCTCTTTCCTTCTCCAGAAGCACTTGACAGCTGGATTTCTGCTGTCTAGTGAGGGAGACTGTAACTGAAAACTCAATATTTAAGATGGAAATTAGGAGACTTTGAGCAATCATAGCAAGGAGATTCTGGAATGGTATCTAAACAGGAATATGGAAAACCAGAAAATGAAGTTACTTTAAAACAAAGCCTGACACGAACGAGATAATATAACATCTTGGATAAATTGAACTCGGGGACCAGAACACTGTTATAGTCCCACTACCCTGTGTTTTCATTTCCTTACTAGACAGTGAGATTTACCTGAAATTAGTCTGAAGTTCATTCCATGGCCTGGAACTATGTGGATAAGAACAAACTTCTCACAGTTTACTCTTTTCCTAATCAGCCAACTGCCTTTACATCGGGGCATTGCTTATTTCAGATAATTCTGCCTGCTGCTTTCATGCCTCCACATTTTTTTTCACCAGTTTCTCTTTCAGAAATGGACATACTGTCCAGAAATATTCCAGATCCCAGCAAATTACACTGTATGTTGATATACTATCTGGATAAATACAGATCTGGTGCGAGGGACCTCATCCCCCTACACAGCTTCTCCAAACTGAAAAATGGCAAGAGGAACCCAGCTGTTCAGTAGAATCTGCAGGATCTCACCTATAGGAGAGACATCTGAGGCACAACAGAATCAATCACAGAAGCTTCTCAGCAAGCCCATTTTATAATAAAGGAATTTCAAATCTAATATTAAAAATAAAAGGGACAGTTCTCACCTGACTATGGAGAATTACCTGAACATCTTCTGTGCTTTCTTTAATCTCTGCCTCTTCACTTGTTACTGCAGAAGTCTCAACAGGAGCCTCTGCTGCTGACAGAAAGGATATGTGAATAAGTCCAGGATGATAGAACATACTATCCCATATTCTGCAGATCCTTCTATCTTCTGAAGCATTAATATACAGATGCATTCTTTCCTAATGCTATCTCACTAGACCACACGGTAACTCATCACCAGTTTAGAGGGTCATTGTTTGCTCAAGGCCACAGAAGGAAACAATGTTATTACTAGAATGAAACTGCAGTAATTCCGGCTGGACTGGAATAAAAAAATTGATTTTGATTCAAAACAAAGTTCTGAAATCCACTTCTGGTCTGAGTAGCTTTGTTTCTGGGTATCCCTTCAGATCTCGACCTTTCTTCCCTCCAAAAGTGGCTGCAATTATGTACAACCATGAAGAATGCTTGCAAGGCACATGGTTTTTTCTTGTTTATATGGATAAAAATGAATATACTAGTCTTGTTAGAGAATAATGGATGTCTACATTCCAGTTCCAGCCTTGAGTGTGTAGTAATACTGGCATCAAGCTGCTTGAAACTGGCTGGTTTGGAATCTCTGAAAAGCACTGCCAACAACAACAATCCATGCTTTCATGGCATCGAAGATCCCATTCAGCATTTTGTCCTACTTCAAATCATCATGCACATTTTGTTCAGTGTAAAATAAGAGAGGTACTGACCCTCAGAAGCTGCAAGTAACAACTATTCTCAGGTGCTTATCCAGTGGTATCATTGTGCCTGACAGTTATAACCTTGAAAGGACACTCTTTGTGACACAACTTCTCTTTAACAAACAGCAGAAATACAGGAGAATCCCTAGGCAGTACATCTTACCTTGCTGAAAATGCAAACCTAGAACTCTTTAATAACAACACAGCTTTTCAGCTGTAATTAAGGTGTCTCTTTGCCTGAAAACTTAAGAATGGTGATACTAGCTCAGATCAAAGGTCCAGCTAGTTCAGTATCTCGTATCTCACATTGTCCAGAAGCAGACATTCTGGTAAGAGTGTAAGAGTTAGTTACACATATAGTAATTTTCTGAATGATCACCCAGCTTCCAAACATTTCTGCTTGAATACTTTAAATTATGGCTGAAAATTTCAAAGCAGGCTAAGGAGTTTAGACATGTATGTCCAACTAACAGTAGTGGAAGATGTTTAAAAGACACTAAATAGCTCCATAAATTTCAGTGTTAATGTTTATCCAGCTCAAAAAGTATGCACCATTTTCTACACTGTGTCAGACATCTGGCTGATTGTTTTTTCTGGTTTTGTTTTCTGAGATGGATGCAAGCCAAAATAGGAGCTGTTTGATTATATGGTCATGAAGCATGATCCCTTATCATCATGAACATTATTCTCCCATGTTGAATACGTACCAGTGCCTAGTTGTAATTAATTGTGATTTCAGATACTAAACCTACCTGCTGCAGTGCTTAATCTGATACTCTGACGCCTGCCTTCATCTGAATCTTTGAGTATCATGTTTCCATTCAAAGAGAAGTGAATGGCCGTTTGATCCACATAGCTTATTGGCTTGTATGCTCGTTCCTACAAAGAGGAAAAAAACAACAAAATCAGCACAGAGAAAAAATACTTCGAACCAGAAATACTATGTACCCTGAATTGCTAAAGCTAAAAAGATCCATACTGATATTTTTTTACTGATATTATTTTTTACGTTTACTATTTGTTATTGGCACATTCACACCAAATTTCTTCCAGCAGGTATTTCTATCTCAGGACACTGAGAACCATAAATTAAAAATACAACAAAAAGAAGCAAGAACTTGAAACCTCTAGCTCTCCACCACTACCACAGCAAAGGAGTTGAAGTATAGTTCTAGTGGACTTCTACTACACAGCACTCGCTAAGAGATTCTCAAATCCTGTTGCGCTGAGATCCCTGAATGAGTTGCTGTACCTATACAAGAGCAGCACCATAGGTAGAGAGCAGCTCTAATCTGGAGACAGTACAGGCTTCTAGCACCATGCCCAGGTGTACTAATTCACCTATTTGATCCTAGCTTGATTGACATTTGCTTGTTGACTACTGTACAGTGCAGGCACACACCTAGGTTCAAACTATGTATTAAGGTTTTGAGCTGCACCTAAAAGCAATCAGAAGCCACTGCAGACCACAGATGCTTCAACAGTTTCTTCTTAAAAATATGACTGCTTTCTGTACCAATCACAGCATAGCATCAAGCCCACTGCAGTTGCTGTGGACAATTTGAAAATATGGAGCAATCATCACCTGTTTCTGTCCTATAAATATGAAAACAACAACACCAAATAGAAGAGAAAGGGACCTTATTTGCTTCCACAAGACTGATTTCCTTTCTCTGGTGATCTCATGTAGTGGTTGGTCAAAGTAGTTACAGTATCACACAAATGAGACAGGTTCAGGAATATTTCACCTAGTTGTCTGTTCCTTGCCTAATGTTGGGGATAATCCAATGCCAGAACTAGAGGAGCTGTCCATGTGTCCTTTCTTTCATGGGGGCTGTGGGACACTGGAGTTGTTGGTGCCAAATACAGAAGCTGTGAGTCAGTTGGGAGCAGTGGGATTTGAATTGGGCGCCATACTTATCTCACAAAGCGGATATACTGGGTGCAGTCTAACACTCACAATCAGCTGAGTGATGCCTGGGGTGAGGCGGGGGCCTCACAGCCCCGTCTTGCTTGAGTAAAGCCAGAAAGACCTCCATACTTCTGTACCAAATCCTCCATCCTGTGTTGAAACACTGGGCTCCACTGGCCTTCCAGAACTGACAATCCTTGCTGAGGGCCAGTTGGCACACAATGATTGACTCCGTCCCACCTCACCATGAGTATCAATCTGGCATTTAGAATCCTCTGTTTTGAGGACGAGAATTCCAACTAGTGGACAGGTTGATAAGCCTGGATCTCTCCCCTCCAGGCAGGGATGCCTCTTTGGCAAAACTTGTGCCTCTGACTATGATGGATGTTACCCAGGAAAGTCTTGTTAACACAAGCACTGAACTCTTACCTCAAGCTCAATTTTTGCAGTGCATTTATGAACAGCAATTCTGAATTTGTTGTATCTGTCACCTTAATAAATCATACATTTTTTCAACTTTGTGAAAGTGTTTCAGTGAAAGTCCTTGAGAGGGCTCTGACAGGCAAGCATTGACTCTGATAAGTAGTTGTACATATAATCCTTTAGACCTACACTGTTGACCAAGTTTGAGACTAGGATTGGAACTAGCCACACCTAGACTCTCTGAGAAGGAGTTTAGAAACCAAGGGGGTCCTTTCTGATCCTCATGACTCAACAGGAGGGCTCTTCCCCCCACTTAGCCATGTGCCAGACTCATACACATAATGCAACAGGGCATAACCCTTCCAAGGGAGAAGTGGGCAGCAAAGCCGTCGTTCCACCCTCTCTCCGCGGCAGCCAGTGTTGCTAGCTGTACATGCTAGCAGGAGAAGGTTGCTTCAGGGTGTCCTGGTTTCAGCTGGGATAGAGTTAATTTTCTTCTTAGTAGCTGGCGCAGTGCTGTGTTTTGGATTTGGTGTGAGAACAGTGTTGACAGGACACTGATGTTTTTGGTGATTGCTGAGTAATATTCATAGTAAGTCAAGGACTTTTCAGTTTCTCAGGCCCTGCCAGTGAGAGGGCTGGAGTGGCACAGGCGACTGGGAGGGAACACAGCCAGGACAGGTGACCCAAACTAGTCAAAGGGGTATTCCATACCATATGATGCCATGCTGAGTATATATAAGCTAGGGGAAGAAGAATGAGGGAGGGGACATTAGGCATTATAGCATTTGTCTTTCCAACTAACCATTATGCATGATGGAGCCCTACTTTCCCGGAGATGGCTGAACACCTGCCTAACGATGGAAAGCAGTAAATTAATTCCTTTGCTTGCATGCACAGCTTTTGCTTTACTTATTAAATTGTTCTTATCTCAACACTTGAGTTTTACATGCTTTTCTAATTCTCCACTCCATCCCTCCAGGTGAGGGGGGAGTGAGCGATGGCTACGTGGTACTTAGTTACCGGCTGGGGTTAAACTATGACACAGGGTAATGCAGTGTGTGCTCTTCACACAAAAATGTGAAGGTGTGACTCTTGGATGTTTCCTGGAAGTCTTTGATGCACCTTCCCCAGCTCACTCCACCCTCCCCTGCTCACTCCTACTCATCATGAATAGAGCTCTTGTCAGTGATTTCACAAAGCACATTTCTGAGCTCTTCTAGAATTCAAGCAACTGAATCTTGATGTGAGGATACTGAGGCATGACTGTCTTACAGACTGAGTAAAGCATTGCCTTTTATTCTTTGACCACCACAGAATCAAAAAGTTACCACCTGAGATTAGCTGCACTAATTACGTTCACTGTCAAGATTTTATTGAGTAATTGTTACATCCTATTTCTGAATAAATACGTCGATGCTTTTAGACTTTTACCCTCTGCAAAAGAACCTTTAGGAACCATTGGCAGTAAGTATGTAACAACAAAAAGCCACATTAAAAGGAAATTTACCTGGTTATAAATCAAAGGAAAACACAAAAACACTTAATTGAAAAAAATCTCATCCTGATTTTACAGGTCATCGCACACTTACTTTAAAGCTGTATCTGACGATATTCTGTGGAGCATGGGGATTATTAGCTGTCAGGATACGTGTAAATTCCTCTTTTAATTCCTTTGGAATGGAAACAAAATAATATTGTAAATAAGGTCCACTATGAATACAATGTGCAGCATACACAAATCACCAGGTTTATGCTCAATTCTATGATGTTCAGTTCACTGCAGTTACCTCATGTGCAGCTGATGCCTCTACAAGAACAATGCTTGGAGCCAAGCTAGCTCAGAGGAGAATCCAGAACAGTCATTCTGCTTCCTACCATAGTATTTCAATGGGCTTTCTTGATTTCTTTAGCTGGCATGTTAATTCTTACCTAAGCTATGGTAGCAATTAAAAAATTCTAGCTGCATTCTAAAAGGCAAGAAGCACAACCTGTGTCTTGAAACATAAATGGTCCAAAAATAGAGTAAACAATAAGCTCAGTAGCCGTGCTTCCAGGACCAACCAGTGGAAACAAAAACACTACTGGTGTTAACTGTTTTCACTGCCTGTGTCAGGGGAAGTAAGTATAGCTTCCCTTTGAGAGATACTTGGAGGACAGGGAGAAATGCTAGAGTTTTAGAAGACATTGAGAAGAGAGAGACAACTGCAGTTGGAAGGGTGACCGACTGCAATCCTACTAAACCAAGCTGAAAATAAATGGCCTTAAAACTGTAGGACACCTCCCTGTCCTGTGTATCACACCGAGGCACGTGAAAAGCTCAGGGCTGCCTCTGGGGTCCTCCTTATTGGAGTGAAGCCTTGGCCCCATTCCCCTCATGGATCAACTCCACGTAGTTACATTGTCTTAAGCCCAGAACTGTGTTTCAAAGCACGTTCTCCCTGTTCTGCAGCTGACAGCCATTTCAGTTTATGCTGCAGACACTGCTTTAGCAAGTACTGGAGTTTTACTCTTGCAGAACTTTCTCCAAAACAAACAGGTAAGAGGTAGGCTTTGGTTTACAGTTTCGTACACATCTCATGACAACTACAGGCACTGTTTTACTCACAGCTTCAGTCAGCTCCAGTTGATCTGGGGGTTTAACTAGAGTCTTTGCTGCTGCCCATTCATCTAACCCCTCTCCCACTTCAGTGGAGACATCTTCATCCTAGCACAGGAATGACAAACCCATTAGTGCACCAAGACTGTGACTGCTTTGCTCCCTCCCAAAGTAGCATTTCTGCAGTCATGGGGCAAGGAGTTGAAAACAGTGTTCCCCCTTCTACCTCTGCTTTGAGCACAGCAGATAAACCCAAACGGCAGGCCCAAATCTGAAGACTGTTGAATGTGCACACACTTGCCAGCAAGGGTTCAGTAGGTCAGAGGAGCTGCTGTCTGAAGATAATTTCTGGCCGGTAATGAAACTGGAGTAACTCCAGTAACAAAAACTCAAGTAATTCTACTTCAATTTCAGTTTAAAGGTTGGCAATTCTGTTTCTTTTGGCTATGTAACACCAAAATGAGTCATACTTTAGGACTACTCAAGGGCACAAGTCAAAGACTTGCAATAACTTCTGAAGTGCTGTTCTATAAGCTACCTTTAGAAATTAGTTCAAGGTACAAAGCTGCAGGGATGTAGCTCCTGGAGGAATGTTAACCATTTTCTTGCAAAGGCCAGCAGTTTGCATTCTCCCAGCACAGAGAGCTGTTCTCTTTGGGCTGAGCACAGGTTGATGTCATGATATCATTAACAAGAAAATGCTTCACTGCAGGGACAATTTTCAATTAATTGTCATTACAAATACACTGCCATAATATACAGTTGCTGATTAAAGTGTTTAACTGCTCCCGGCAAAATTTCTCCCTCAGTTTGAAATGTATAATGGATTGATTTAAAATAAATCAATCATTCTTTTAAATACAGTTCTCTCAGGTCTGCTAAACTTTATGGCCATACAGAGCTGCTGAGGAGTCCAGGGTATAACTGAAAGCTGGCTGCAGGTACAGAGACTGGACCCAGCAAACCTTTGCTATCTGCAGAGTGCCACAAAAGTGAAAAGCACAATGCTGTTTAAAAATATGCAGTGGCTGAAAGTAACAGAGAATCCTGCATATGCCAGGCACCTAGGAAAAGATACAGGCTGCAGCCTTTTCCTTCCCCCAAGGGAGCGGTTATGAGGCAAGCTTCAAGGAAGGCCAGGTGCTCTGATATACAAAAGACCAATGCGGCAGAACACTTGTGATTTAATGCTCCCTGCACATACACCTGCTTGTAGGACATTTGTCATACTCAGGTTCAATGCCAATTAGTTCAGTGGGTGATTTCCTTAGTGAGTCAAATTAAAAGTGTTGTTGGTTTAACATTTTTATTTATGTTTATGATTTAAAACTAAATAGCTTTTCACTTTTAAAGGGTCAAAAGAAACAAGACTGTGATTTGTCCTAAGAAAGTGAAGAGCTGTTTACCACCATGACTGTTTAAAGGCATGTAAACTGTCCTTCCATCTACGTCAATGGGCTAAATAAAAGGAAAGGAGATTAAGTCAAGGTATTCTAAGTATTTATTTGCCCATAATAAAAACATTATCATGAGGCTAACAGTCAAGAAGTTTAGGCTACTTTCACTAATGCTTGCATTTCTCTGTTAATTAAGTGAATATGGGCTGTTTTGAATTTTCTAAACCAAGCAGGCATTTTTCTCACAGTCTACGTCAGCTTATATTTTGGAATTTACAACCCAGACATTTTATTTTAATCTTTCGTATTGCATTTTACCTAAATTGTGCCCTTGCTTTAGCTGCCATTTTTATTCTAACCTGCTAGTGTAATTCCCTTCTCAGTGGAAATCTAGAGCAGCCCTTTACTGCTAAATCAATAGAAATGTTACCAATTCCATAAAACAAACCATTGTTCAGACTGAATCCACTTTGCACCTCACAGATAAAGATGGAAAAAACATTTTTTAAGACTCACGGATTTGTGGATCTTACCCGTTTTTTAGATACAGCTTTAGGTGGCCTTAGTGGTACTGTCTTTCCTCCTGAAGGTCCACTTTGGCCCTGAAGCGAGAACATACCCAATGTAAACCTTCTAAACCTTGTTTCCTAATTTAACCAAAACAGAGTAAAAATTGAATGTGCTTATTAATGCTTGCTCCAATGGTTTGTTTCAAAAGCTGAATATAGCAGTGTTTTGTCTATAAATCACTTGAATGAAAGGCAATCACTTTCACAATACAAGACAGCAGTTTATCAGCATGAAGAAACACTGGGTTCTAACCTTCTTACTACCTGTGATACAACTAAAAGTCATTCTCATGGGATTCTAGTGCATTACTCAAACACACAGAAAGGCTGTTCTTGGCCCAAATGCTCTCATGTGACAGTAAGCCTGAAGACAGCAGATCAATACCTACAAAGCCACGAGTGTTGAGAAAACATGGAAAACACTGATAAGTAGCTGGGAAGTTAACTACTGCCAGCCTGTCCAAGCACATCATAGAACAGAAATTTTTTTACGACAGGCTTTAAGGAAAACAATGAAATAATTACTGACAGGGAGCCTTACAGAGTATATCTAAGGGAGATTACCCAAAGGTTAAGGAATAACAGAAGGGCACCAGTGCCAAAGCTTTATGAAAACTTTACAGAAAGTGAGAGAAGAAATGAAGAGGATCCTTTCAAGAAGATGCTGAGGAACAGTCAAGACTTAGAACCCAGAAGGCAGAAGGGAGAGAGAGCTGATAAATCAAACAAAGGAGACAACATTAGAAATCTTGGCAAGAACAGTTTCAGGATGGATCCCAGATAACACTGGATGGGATGGATGGAAAAAGCAGAGGAGTTACTTGGAAAAAGTAAAGAAAAGAAGGGGATCCTACAGAAGAGGGAAGGAAAGTAAACGGGTGGGAGAGCAAGCTCCCATGGGTTTACCGATATTCTTTAGAAGAACATTAGGGTGTGCCTTTCAGCTCAGATTAAAGGTCCGCCTAGCCAAGTATCTCTCTCTAACAGTATTCAAAAGAAGGTATCTATGGAGCTTTCTCCAGGATATCCTCTCAGCTTGACATATGGACTTGGAAACATAAATGCTATCCTTTTTATTTCGTATCAGTGAACCTTTTTCTCCATAAATGTATTCAGCCATTTTGGAATCCATGTGCCTTTTTAGCACATGCAACTTCCACAGCAAGGACTCCCATGGTACAACTACATGCTAAAGCAAAGAACTGCTGCTCGCTTTTCAAGTCTGCCACTTGCTGCTTCCATCTGCTTTTCCTAGTCCTTCTACAGAAAAGCCCAGCTTTATTACATTATCTATTGTTCATCTCCTTTCCCATACCTCTTAGGAACACCTTAAGGAGCACGAGTCTCTACAGAGATTCTAGGCTCCTCTCATGATTCCCCTTCATTATGAAAATTAAATATCCATTTCTACCATCTGCTTCCTATGTATTAAACAATTAAGCAGCCATAATGACTTTGACCCAGTATCCCCAAGCGTTGTTTCTAAAGCCCCATTACTTGTTAAGACTTGACAATAAGAATTCAGAAAAGAAACCTTTTCAGAAAAGAAACCTTTTCAGAAAGGAACAAACTGTAGCAGAGATGCGAGGCTGAGTCTTTCAGTGTTGTTTCTGTTTGTACAAGCTAAGCTATGTAAAACTGTTGTTACAACAAGGCATCAGGGATTATTTTTATTCCAGAAGATACATATTAAAAGAGAAGAAACATGAGCAGACTGATACATTTTTATGCTTAGAAAATGTGCCTCACTTTGAAATACAAATTTTTATGACTCAAGTGGAGAAAATAAAGAGTTACGACATTTCCTTTAAAATCCCACAGTGGGCTGGTAGCAAAGCGGAGCAGAGAGCCTAGGAGCCCCAGCACCACAACACGACTGAGACCACTGGATTACGCAGCTGGCCTGTCTCCCTCATGTCATTGCTCGGCAATGGGCAACAGAGCATCCTATGCTACAAGCACCATGCTACATATTAATTAGATGTGATTTAAACTACAACATTTAAAACAGATTTTCAGAGCAGAATTTTACTCAGATCCAAACAA
Source organism: Falco naumanni (assembly GCF_017639655.2). NCBI lineage: Eukaryota > Metazoa > Chordata > Aves > Falconiformes > Falconidae > Falco > Falco naumanni. Next base: position 76,301,343 of record NC_054080.1, read on the forward strand.
AAATCAAAGTCTTAATTTTAAACATGAAACAAAGCTTACGCAATATTAGCCTTTGTAAATGAGTCTATGAAAGCATTTATCCAGCAGCAAAGGCATTGACAAGGCAATCTGAGGGTAATTGGTTCTGGCAGTTGCACAGATTTCAGTTAACATAATCCAAAGAGACACCTGTGAATAAATATCTGCAACTGTATTAAAATCCAAAAGTGACACTGAAAAAAAGCTAGAGTGCACTGGAAGGAAGCAGCACAATCCCTGCCCTGCTCCCCACACCTTAAAGCATTTGTAGGGTAGAGCATGAGCAATTTTTCTAATTAGCCAGGGGCCTATGGCTAATTTTCTTTATTTCTTTTGTTTCTATACAGTATCATCATGGTTTTACAACTGCTACTTAATTATATAGTACAGGCCTGGTATGACAGAGAGGCCCTGAGGAGACCTAGGATGTGGGAGAGCAGAGTAAGGCAAGGAATGATAAGAGATGGGGTGCAGGCTTGACATTAGAGACCCCACAGCTGTAAACATCTCACCACTGGCCAGTTAGAGAAATGCAGACCTGCAAACAGGGGAACTGGACAAAACTGGGTTTAGGAGTAACAAAGAAAAGAGAATAGCAGTACCTAGCATACTTAAGAAGTATCATCTACAGTAGCATCAGGTGTAATGTGGAACACCAGACCAATGAAGAAAGTGAAATGTGAAAGTATGTTAGCTAACATATGGAAGAAACTCCCAAGTGGGTCCTAGAGTGGAGAAGAAACCATCAACATGGACATCTTATCCTTCCGAGCGAAAGACCCCAGATGCTGACAACTTGCTGTAACATTCCCACCAACACCACCATTGACAGCAAAATGAAACCATTAATCTTGGAAAACAAGAGGACCAGAAGAAGGGTGATCACAATACCAGAAAAGGAGTAGACACTGAGAAGCTTGCATGCAACAATTTTAACTGCATTGTTATTATTAGTAATGATATTTTTTTTTACACAGAAGTACTTCTTATTTTCTGTAATAATCACATCTGGTCTGATGATAATGTTTAGACTAAGATTTCAGTAACACTAACATTAAATTCTCAGCTATATAAATAAGATGTCCTTCTTCTTTGCCCATAAACAAGATTTTGAGTGTAACAAAGTTTACAAACTACTTTAAAAAAGAACCAGGCTCTGAATGTCTTAATTTTGATCCCATGCACGTTTTTACCCTTCATCAAAGTGTAGCTGGATGTACACTCAGTTGTGTAGAACTGGGAGAAGATGTTCAAGGGAGGGATCTCATTGCATCAGTTGGTGGGATTTACCACCCTTCTCCATTTGCCTCATTCTTACTTTACTGACCGAATCTACTGCCTAACTGTGGCAGCTTGTTTCAGAGCTCCCTGGAAAATAAGCAAAGCTGTTCCCCACAACAGAGAGCAAGAACATGACTGGCAGGACAGTTACAAAATTTCACTTATTATCACTGGTATTTTAAACTAAAAAATCTCTAGCTGCCTGCTCCAACCTGAACAGTTATGGCTGCTTGGCTGTCACACAAATCCTTGGCCAAGTATGGACACAGCCCACTCCAGAAGTGTGCAAAACCTGAAGAGGAAAGATAGGAGCCAGCACACACCGATCGATGTAGGCCCTGGGCTCTCTTCCATATGTGCTCCACAAAGACAGGACAGCCATACCTGGAGCAAATGAGCACAGGCTTATCTGGCAGGTAGTAGTAGAGTCCAGGAAGGTGTTGGTCCTTAGTTTATTCCAGGGTCCTTCAGAAAAACTCTTGTCTCCTGCCTAAATAAATCATCTCTCACAGCAGAGACCTACTTCAACAACAACGAAAGTTGAGTATCTTATTTGTTGGATTTCATGGACTTTGGCCACTGAAGGTAAAGACTGCAACTCTACTTGATGCAATACTCCACAGAGGACAATATAAAAAGCAGAGGGCAGAGTTCGGGATGCAAGATCATTCCCATGGGGATGTGCTGCTGCAGCCTGTGCTGTGGAAGGTCCATCTCAAAGTACCTAAAACTGTTGAAATCCAGCTGGAAGGTGACACAAACATGAAGAGATCAGATGAGATCCTAGCATTTTGGCAACATCAGCAGTAGGCAACACTCATCAAAACTAGCAGATCTGTTTAAAACTATTACAAGAAGCAAGATGGGGAGCAAACTTGGCTCAGTCAAGGATACAAAATCTTTTACATCACATCAGATTCAGATAATAGCACAAAGTCTAATGCTGTGCCACTTGCTGAAAAAGTCCTGATACTCCTTTTTTTTTGGTGTACCTGTGCTTTGTCCTTTTTCTACTTGTTTCGCAAGCTCATGCTCCGTGTAAATCTTTCCAAAGCCAGCACACTGTCCTTCTTCACACCTTTCCTTAAAACTCCTCTCTGCCATATTAGCTGTAAAGAGTCCTCAACAGCAACCAGGTAGCTGGCGTCCTGCCACCACAGCTCGGAATGATGGCCATTGCTTACTCATTCTTATTTTTACTGTATCTATGTGTTACCCATAAACTATTATTTAAAATTTAATCCTTTTGTTCTGACAGCTATTTCTTTGTTCCACACTGCAGTGTTTGTACAACAGGGTAGAGGTCTCAAATGCATCCACAATAGAAATAAAAAATAAAACTATAACTACATATCAACATAATGATTGTATATTCACTAGCAAGATGCTCATGACAGTGACTGACCTTCATACAGATCTCTAAAATTCAAGCACATTTTTGTTGTTATATAATTAGCTACAGAAAAAACCAATTGGAAGTTAACAGACTATTATTAGCATCTCAAAAAGAAGCATTCAGAAGTTAGAAAATACGAGAATTATTCACCCCATTGGGCACAGGCATTATGATACACAGCTTAACTCCACAATTACACACTTCGTTTTTTGTAGCTTCCTTGCCTCACTTGAGCAGTCCCAGACTTACAAGCATGGACAGAGCTCAGACAGCAAGTTGCTACTAGTGTTTTGGTTTATGTTGTTCAGCATCTAAAGTCTTTTTTTTTAGACATAGCCTAAGTCAGACAGCCAGCAAAGGACACTTCAATCCAAACAATTACATTTTAGCAAACTCTAAACAAACTGAAGATGGTCTTGCTATAGAAAAAGTAAATAGTCTTCCTAAATCTTCCTAATAAATGGTGCTACTATTCCTGCCTTTAATAATAATAATAATTAACAAGAAAAGGAATGTGAATAATTATAAGGAAATTATATTAGGAAAAAAGACACATTGTTGCCAGGGGACTAAGGAAAGGGTAGGAGGCGTTAAGGAGTTATGAGGTGTTTCTCACCTCCAGGTCACCATCATAACTCTGACCACCCTGGGAGGTGCTCCACTGCTACAGCAAAAAATGCCCGAGTGAGAATTTATGCATGCTAAACGTGTTTTACTCTGATGACTGTCTTACATTAAATAAACAGATTACCATAGTTCCCACAGTGAAAAGATACTAAAAGCCCATAACAGGCATCAAGAATATAGAAATATAGAATATAGAAACTCAAGTGACTTTTTTTCTGGACCTTTCTTTCAGGATGTGTTTATGATAGCAGCACCTAGATATTCCTGCCTGGCCCAGACATTGACTAAGCTACACAACAAATTGACTATTGGCTACAGGAAAGATAGTGTAATCCAACGGGATGACACAGATCAAGAGAGGAAACAGCTGAAAAGTGATGCTTTAAATGCCACGTAATTTTCCTTTCCCTTGCCACAGCTCCTTCTAACACAGCCAATCATCAAGAGTTACATCACAGACAATCAGAGTTGCAAACAGATGCAAAATCAAGTCCTTCAGCAGGAAGTTTTCCTGTTGCTGACCTATCCAACAAGCATTTATAATGGTATTTTAAGGTAGAATGGGTTGTCTCCAAATGAAATTCCTCTAAATATTTTTTTGTTTGAGTTTTGAAACTGGAAAACTAAAATAAGAAGAAACTACTGGCTATTTTCAAAAGGACATTACTGTAAATGAAAAAAAGCACTACCAAGGTGGCATTTCATAACAGCTGTCTTACTTCTGCTCCCAGAAACATGTAATCGGAGGGAAAGCATCAAAGAGATGCAATCCCTGTGGAAGTTTAGCCCTCAGCACCCTAGTAACATGTTTCCAGCTTGGCCTGCAATGAGGAAAACAAAGATCAACACTCAACCATCCATTCAAGTCTTGTCCTTGCTTATTCTATCCAACAGTGATTATTACTCTCACTTTGTGTTGGCAAATGTGACAGCCGTCAGTTGCTGATCTGAGACTCATTAACTGAATTTATACAAAATAGACAGGACTGTTAGTACCTGTCTTCTTGATTAGGAAAAGCTCTGAAGCTTTTACCAAGCCCTGGAACAATCATGTCTGGGTCTTTCTTAACAGCTATTTTCTATGGCCTTACTTTTCAACTATTTCATCCTCCGCTGCAGAAAACATCTGACTTGTCAGTGGCAATGCTTAAGTAAATTATCTTGGTGTTCTAAGAAGCAGAGATGTACTCTCAAAAGCAAGCATTCATTTAAGAACGAGGCTGAATCCCAGATTTTTGACTGCAGAAATCCTTCAGGAAAAAATGTATCCATTCCTCACATTCAGATGCAAGGCCTGCCCTGACTAACTGAGTAGGAGACGCAATGATGCTACTACATGTGCTGTCCTGCCATCCAGGGTGAGGTTCCTTACTATATCCTACAGCCTTGTCTGGGTGGTACATCCATCTCCTATAGTGTCAGATTAAACTGCCCCTTCCGGACTAGCTTTTGCAGCTGGTCATTCCATGGTGAGAAACCACACACAGCACTATACAGTAACTCCTTGAGTAACATGAAATTTCTCCCTGTGCTTAAAGCAGGAGGTAGGCTGAGTAGATCTGGATTTGCAGATCCAGCCTAAAATACCAGAAAACTCTGAGGCAGGGAACATGCAGGTTGATTAGTTTGCAAAACTGCACTGTCAATTCCTATTTTCCAAGGGCTGAAAATCGATTACATGCTAATGAAACACCCATCAGGGCAATGACAAACTAGACTACTTTTTTTAAGATCATTACAGAGACATTCCTGCAGTCTTTCTGCTTCCCATGCTAGCTGTCACCATAAAACAGTCAGATTACAAGGCTGAGCAATCACAGACTGCTCTGGCTAAGTTCACTTCCTGAGCAAAGGCATCACTCCCCGTTCCTCTGAAGCACCCCTAGAGGCCAACGTGCAATCTGAAAAAAAGAGAGAACGCAGCTGCTTGTAGAATTTCTGTGACAGACACATTGTAAGAGCTAAGCTTCACATGTCTGTAAAACCATTCCATAATTTCCTGGTAGTTTTTTATGCATGTTTTGAATATTTAGAAGACTCCACAGCAAACCACTGCTTGGCACAAGGAGCAGAAAAGCACATAATGGAAACAAGGCCAAAGGAAGCAAAGTGACTTCTAGCCTGCCTGCAGCAGGCATCCATTTACACACGCTAGGGATGCCAATTTAGGAGCTATTTGCCAATACATTTGGTAATATGTTTTCTGAGAGACACTAAATTGAGTGTTTATTTTATATTCCATGATTTGTTTAATGCACGTTTAAGAGCTAATAAACACCTTAAAAGCCTTTGCTGGCAAAGGAGTACAGCATGCCTTGATTGTTGACTGTGTTTGGGGACGGGGGTCTCTTTTCTTTCTCTTTGACAGCTTGCTGAATATCAAAGAAGCTGCTTACATGTCAGTGGGTGCAAGACCATGGGTCAAGTGTACCAAGAAATGCCTCACTCTCCAAACTCAGACGCTTTCTTAACACTGCATAAGTGACCTGCTGCTGATAGTGGGATTGATCCTAAATGATAAGAGCTCTCAGTCTGGTTTGGTACACTGTAAGTGCAAAGGAGTGTATGCAATGAGAGTTAAGAAACCATAACCAAATCTTGCTTCTCCTTGGGGTGGGTTCAGCCACAGAGGTACACAGCAGCACAGGGTGCTCTCCACTCTTCACACAAGGCTTTTCCTTGAGCTAAAAAGCAAAGACATGGAAATCTGGAACCAACACTTCCAACGGCACACCTGATAACCATGTTTAAAATAACAATCTCAAAATTGTTGGAGACTTTCTTTCACCACCCAGGACCATGCATGGGACTGACACCAGGCTAATGTGCACATGACACACAGGTCAGCATTTTTAGATAATACTACTCTTTTGAGTTTCCCATTTGTCACACTCAAGACCTCATTTTCTTGAGAACCTAATTCTCATTTTCTTGAGAACCTAATTCTTCCATTCCCTCCAGTCTGATGCAGGGATGTTGGCTTATGCCTTTCTATAATTCCACAGCTTCCCAAAATGCTGTGGAGCTCAATTGCACATACCACGTTTCAGATCTGAAAGGAAGGATGTTATTGAAGCACAGAACATACATAAGTATTATTATTTACAAAACACCCAGACATACTCAATTATTTTAAGACTTCAAACACTGAAACACATTTCTTATTAATGTACACAAAACACAGAAGAGCCTAAAGATGCTTCTAATTAAGGCTCAGTTCAAGTCAGACAATTCGTCTGGAAGGTCACAGCTTTCACCTCTGATGGTCAACTGGACTTCAAGACATTTTCACCCAGGAATATGGGAGATTTCTTTCAAAGAAAAAGACAAAGACATCAGGTGGCTGGAGATTGAACTAGAGGCTGAAGTCACCCAGACTTCAAAAGAAAAAAAGTGAAACAAAGCAAGAAACTCATGTCAGAGAAGGGCAGATACAAGACAGGCACAGAAGAAAGGCAGGCAACCACCACCTCTAAAGGAAAAGAAGAAGAGTAAAAGAAGACTTGATCACAAAGCACTTGAACAACACACAGCCATGAAAGCAGGGGAAGGGCTGGAAGTGACACGTGGTAAAAGGGAAGGACCTGGTAGTGTTCAGGTAACTATTTCAGCTTTGTGAACAATCTTGGGAAGAAAATTTTCAAAGGGAAAGCAGTCAGCAATGAAAAATCTAGGAAGCAGAGCAGAACAAAAGCAATATATAGGAAACAGAGGAATGAAAAGCACAGGGACAGATGAAAAGAGTACAGTACTACTAAAGAATTTACAATGAAATGGACAAGGGAGAACAGCCTAGGGAAATGGTGCTCAGCAGAAAAGCCAGCATCACTGGCAAGTAGCAGGCTTGTCTTCTGCCAGTGAATGTGTATTATTGTTATTAGTGTTTTACAATTTTAGCATAAACATCTTGTTATCTAGGACTGGATGTGTTTTTTGGTTCTGAGCTAGTGTCCTCTGCAAACTTTATAAAGCCCTTTGTAACTTGATACTTAACTAGTATTTCTCAGTAGAAGACTAGGAATGTGACAGTGATCCTCTCTTACTCTTGCCTACTCTAGAGCCCACAAACCCTCCTACTATGTGTGCAGAAATACCCAGATGACTCCCAGAAACTTCAGGGGCCATGAGGAACTGTTTCGGTACTTCTCTGGATTTCAAGTTCCAACCCTTGGTTGCGGGAGCAGGGAAATGTGATCGGGTTCTGCAAAATCAGCTCACACTTAGTGGAGTTTATTATCTCAGGCTTCAGAAGTTGCATAGGTGTGTACAGTCTATACAGCTGTGGTGTGGATAAACCACAGACAAGATGAAACACCTTGGGTAACTGAATGGGGATCAGACTATCAGCAAGGATTGCCGTTCCCTCACTGAAAGAACTCCTACTGTCCAGACCCTGTCACAGATCACTGGGGATTGCCCAGGGATCTCTGCTGCCACCCCACAGCTCTGGACCATCACGTTGGTCCCTTTTTTGCTCCTGCTTTTCTTGATCAGTTATGGCTTTCTAGCACATGTTCCAGACTGAGGAAGCAGGCTGCTTGTTCTCAGTCACTTCTGGGCCACCTGTGCTAACTCCCTTCCCTCCACCCCAAAGATCAAATACATTGGGGTTGATTTAAACCCGTTATTAAAAGGGTTTTATCAGCCAGGTCATCTTCTGCTTTTAAATAAAACGCTTTGATGGTCCAGTAGTACATGAAATCCAGGAACAATTCTGACTGAACTCTTCATCCTGCAAGGGGATGCACACAAACACGCCCATGCAGAGCACGAAGGCATACAGTGAGGTCTCGCAGACACATATCTACCCACACCACTGCTCCCAGAGTAGGGTTAGCCATGAAGGTTAGCAGATGACTTCACTGCATTGTCTGAACTGAGTGGATACCAAAGAGTAAAACAATAAGAAAGTTATGAAACATATAGCTAGATATAGTTGAAAAAATGTTGTAAATTTTTTTAAACAAGCATTTGAATCTGTCTGCCCAGTGTCCCTGAGAGATTCCCTGGCAGTCTGGGGACACCTCAACCAATTAAATCCTGCTTTTGAAGGGATGTGTCATATGCTGTAACAGTGATGAAATGGCATGACAATGATGTCCGAGGACTTTGTAGCCTCACAGGGTTGCAACAGTACAGTGACACAGTGTGGGGCACTGCAGCTTTGAGACTTGCTGGTTTGCCTGAATAAGGTGTGTAGAAATTACATAGAACATGAACCCTGCCACTGGCAGGGTGGTGACATGCCTCTGTGCAGGGACAGAGCGATGCAGCATGATGTAACCACGAAGTAAGCAGTGCTAAGAGGGGCTGTGCTAGGCCCCTCAGTGTGTCACCGAGCCTTGTGGGGTGACAGCTCTGCGGGATACCTTGAAGGGTAATGAGCTGGGCTACACATGATGATGTAATGTGTGGTGGCTCTGGGAACAGCATTGCCGTTGTGGGCCTGGTATCACTGTGTGACACCGTGGCGTCCACTCAGAATAGGAGCTGACGGCGGCAGAGTCGGAGCGGGACTACAGGGCGACGTTCCCTCGTGCGAACCGCCATCTGCCGCTGCACGAGGCACGGCAGTGACGCCATTAGGGGGGTGACGTCACGGCGCCGGTCTCTGATGACGTCACCACGGCGCTGTCACGGGAGCGCGGCGCCGCCCTGCTACGACGCCCGCTGGGGACAAGCCCTTACCTGCCGGTGCCTGTCGCCCGCCTTGGCCGGCATGGCGGCTGCTCCAGCGGCTGGCTGCCGCCGGCCGCTCCTCACGACGGGCCCGCACCCTCCCCGCCACCGGCCGGCCGGAAGTTGATAGCGGTAACCCTGGCAACGCGCCGGAAGCGGCGCGCGGCCAATCCGACCACTGAACGCCGTCGGCCCTGGCTATTCCCTCTTCCCCCCTGCCCCTAAGTGCCCCGCCTCCCCCCGGGAGAGAGAATGGTACGTCCCAGCGGCGGCAGGGCGGGGGCCGCGGGGAACCGAGCATCCGGGTCCCGTAGCTATTGACAATGGCCCCGCCCACTTTATGAATATGCAGATGTGGGGCGGGCGGTGGCGGCCGGACCCGGAAGCGGCGCGGCTGAGTCACCTCGGCAGCGAGCGCTGGCGGCGATGAGGCAGCAGCAGCGGCGGGCGGCGGCGTTGTCGTCCTTCGGTGCCTGAGGAGCCTCCCAGCGCCCGGCCGCCCGCCCTTCCTCCCTCCTGCCCGCCCGCCCGCGCCGCGCCCCAGCCCCGCCGCCACCATGATGGAGGAGATAGACCGGTTCCAGGTGCCCGCCGTGCGTGCCGAGATGCAGCCGCTGGTGAGGGGCGGGCGGGCGGGGCTGCGTGTCCCTGGGAGCCGCCGCCTCACCGGGGCAACGGGTGTCGGTGCTGCGGGGGCGGCGGGGCTGAGGCTGGGCCCGCGCGCCGCGACCGTTATGTAACGGCCGGCCCCTCAGTGCAGCGGCCGGCCCCGCTGGGCCCCGCGGCCGTGCCCAGCGGCGGCTGCTGTGTCATGTCGGGGCGCCGGTGGTCGCGGCTGCCCGCCCGCCCCTTCCGTCCTGCCCCCCTCCTCCTCGTCCGCCTCCCCCGGCGGCTCTCCGGGCGCCCGCGGGGAGGGCGGGGGCGGGCGGCAGCGGCTCCGCTCCTGCCTTGGTGGGAGCGCCGGCTCTCCAAATGCAGCGGTGGCCCGGAGCATCCCGGCCTGGCTGGCGCTTGGGGCGGGCGTTTCCCGCCGCCTCGGCCGATGAGCTCCGGCACCGGGCACTGGAGCGCCCCGGGGAGGGGTGGGAAGCGGCAGTGAGGTGGGGGAGCCTGGCCGGGGAAGCACGGGGCTGAAGACGCTGAGGGCTGGTGGGGCTTTAGTCGGCTTTTACAAAATAGGTGAGCTGTGGGGGAGGGACTGGGCAGTGTTCGTGCGCAGCCCGGTCTGGGAGCAGCGGGAGCCGTGCTCCCCAGGGACCGGGTGGCTGCACGGGGTGGGTGTGGAATACGCGTGGAGCGAAGCTGCAGGGCCTTCCCCGTGGCTGGTTTAATAGCCATTGCTCTCAGTGCAGAGCTGCTGGTAGGTGCTCATCGTGTGCAAAGTCAGGTGTTTTGCAAAGGAACATCTCTGTCAAATCAGTTTTGCTCACATGAAATTCTTTATGTAAGAAAAGCAACCTGTGAGGGTTCATTTCCCACCCTTCTCCATGCCAGGGCACGTGTACTTCATATCAGGATGTTTTTTCACTTCACAGACAATTATGCTCAATTAATGAGCTCTGAAGAGGTTGACATAATGGTTACACTGCTGCATGGGACCCTGGGGAATCTTTGCAGAGAAGGAGGTATACAGCCTCGGGGGACTTTGTGGCTGCGTAAATGGGCAGGTAGAGTGGTCCTGGGCTTTTGGTAGCTTCTGAAATGACACTTACGAAGGAAGGCTAGGTGGCTGACAGCCATGGGAGATGCTAGATCTTCACCAAATACTCCAATACTTCATATAAGCATGTAGCTGCTTTGCTTTGATGCTACAGGCTTGCTTGTGTACGTGTTGTGCCCCAGCTGCGTGCCACAGAACACTTGAATGCATTTGTCCATTTCTGTTTCACATGGGAGAGGTTCTCTTCTGTGTTCCTCTCCCCTTGCTCCCATCTACCTCGCTCTCTGCTTGTAAGGTGTGGTGTTATGTGTAACCTGGGACCTGTTAAAATACAGTTCGCTTTGGCCTTAAAGTGAAATCTGGGTCACAGGCTGAGGAACGCATGTTGATTCCCTTTGGCACCTGGAGTAAGCAAATTCCATCTTGGTGTCTGGTAGTGTGAGATGAGGATATGAAATGTTTGGAGAGGTGGAAGGAACTTAAATGCTTGCACTGATCCTTTTGACAGCAGGTGAGGATAGGGTATTGGCAGGTTCATGTTAGCACTGAAGATGCTACTGAGATTTCGAGTGTATCAAATTGTACATTATTTAGAGTAGATATACCAATCCTTGGTTTCTTGTTGCAGCTAGTTTTTGCGAAAAATTGAGAACACAGTAATTGTCTTGTGAACAGAGATTCTCTGTGAAGGTCTACAAACTCAGATTACCCCTCAATGGCAAGAAAAACACTTTTTTTGGTGATGGGATTGTTGACAAAATATGAAAATACTTTTAGCTTATGTTTTGTTGTTTGGTTCTTTAGCTTCCAACCTTTGTGGTAGGGAAGAAAACTAACTGTACAAGCTGATACGGACTTGTTACATGCCCATTTGTGTGTACTTTTGTGGAGCAAAGGCAACAGATGTGGCAGTGGGCATAGCAGAGAGATCAGCAAGTTTGGAAAAGCAGTTGGCAGACAGAAAATACTCCTAAGTATCTTCTAGAAACCCTGTGATAGTAGTGGAGGAGTGGAATTGGCACATGCATGCATGTTTGCGTGGAAATGGAGTGAACAGAATCCAAAGAGGTTGTCTGGTCCAACCCAGCTGTCTCAGGATAGGATGGTATATTGTGCAGTGGCAATAGTAAGGTTAGGAAGCAGGTTTCCTTCCCTTCTTCAGCAACCAAGAATTAGGAAAGTTGCACGAAGGGCTTTAACACTTACATTAGAAGAATACTCTGAACCTGTGCTTCAGGGTTTCAGTTGATTTTTAACTAGTGGAGCTCATAGCAAAACTTTGTGTACATGAGGAGGCAGTTGCTGTGACTGGGTGTGTAGGATTCTTCCATGAGTCTGGAAATGCTGGCATTGGGCTCTGCAGTGGACAGAACAAGTCGTTTCCAGTGGTTTCCTCTGCTTTGTGCCATTGGTATGTGGCTTGCAAGAGTCCTTGCAGTTCAGATGCCAGCTTATTGTAAACCAGAGTTTATCATACTAGTTTGCTTGGATAACATGGTTCTGGGCAGTACTGCTGCTTTGTTCTATTACAGTTAATGTTTCTCCCTTCCTGTTCATCCTGAACTTTAAAGGTGTGGTGGTTTAACCCCAGCTGGCAGCTGAGCCCCGCACAGCTGCTCAGTTACTTCTCCTATGTCAGGATGGGGGAGAGAGTTGGAAAGGTAAAAGGGAGAAAACTCATGGGTTGAAATTAAGACAGTTTAATAGGTAAAGCAAAAGCCGTGCATGCAAGCAAAGCAAAACAAGGAATTCGTTCACTACTTCTCGTCAGCAGGCAGGTGTTCAGCCATCGCCAGGACAGCCGGGCTCCATCATCTGTAATGGTTACTTGGGAAGACAAATGCCATAATGCTGAATGTCCCCTGATTCCTCCTTCTTCTCCTAGCTCTATATGCTGAGCATGATGTCATATGGTCTGGAATATCCCTTGGGTCATTTGGGGTCAGCTCTCCCAGCTGCGTCTCCTCCCAGCTTCTTCTGCACCCCCAGCCTACTTGCTGGTGGCGTGGGGTGAGAGGCAGAAAAGGCCCTGACACTGTCTAAGCGCTGCTCAGTGATAAATAAAGCATCCCTGTGTTCTTTACAAATCCAACCCATAGCCCCGTACTAGCTTCTGTGGAGAAAACTTACCTCCATCACAGCCAAAACCAGCATAAAACCACAGAATAACCTTAGCATCTCAGGACTTCGTGTTTCCTCTACCCATTATAAAAGCTTTCAGTTCCACCTGGTCTCAAGGAGAGATGAGGCTAGTGTCTTTTCCACATCCAAAGGGCTGAGGTAGAAGTTAGGACCCATCTGGAAAACAACGAGTCATACTATTAAAAAAAAAAAGTGTTGAAACGTGATACCCTGCTGAAAGCAGATGGGGAAGAGAAGGCCCCTTGCTTAATTTGAAGTGCATACTCTATATGAAATGTTTTTTCATCCTGTTCAGGCTGGAGGGTTTCCTAGGAGACCGCTGTTCCCTCTGAATCTGGCCAGTACCTGGCAGTGTGGAAGGGTCCTGAAGTGAGATTTGTGAAGCTAGGCTTTGCTCAAAATGCTTAAAAACTTTGTGGTGTTGACCAGCATGTATTCTTTTGAATATCTTTTTAATCTGTGTAGACAAACTGTCATCTTAGCTGTTGATGTTTTTATGCTGAACTCCAGGATGACTGCCAGTGATCTGCCTAGAAACCATCATGACAGGCAGGCCTGCCTATCTGCTAATCTTCAAAATTAAAAGATGGGTATAGCTGTTAAATGCTGAAGGGAAGCCATTCTTAGAGGGTAGTCTGAAGCCTTTCTGAGTCCCTCAGCCTCCAAACCTACCACTGATACTGGCACTATTGATCAGCTGTCTGTCAGGGATGGTAGTACAGTGATGTCTGGTGTCTGCTGAGATTACATCCTGACAATAACCAGTGTTGTATTTACTGAGCAGGAACGGAGAACCTGACACATCCATGACTTTTTGCAAAAGTAACTTCTTTAAGGCTCAAATGTGTCTGGTGGGGGAACCTTCTCTCTTTGACAGCCTTGTCCAGCCAAGGGCTGTGTTGCCATCTCATTGCAAGGCCAAGGGCAGCACTTAACTAGTATAGACTGGAGCTGTGTGGAGAACTACTTGCTTTGACAAAGCCTGCAAATTTCTTTCTGCTAATATAAAGTTGGATAGGGGTTATGTCTGCAGGCTGCACGTTGGCCAGCTCTGTGACCTCCTACCCTTCACATCAGGTGGAGTGATGTGAAGTTAAGAAGGTGGGCAAGTCATTTCCTCCTCTCTCCAGCCTGTTTAGATAAGCACTGAGGAGTCAAGGAAGCGCTTTTGACTCTGCTTGACCTCTGCAAATGTGTTCTGAGAACTGCTGTGTGGTGAAACAGATCCAAGTAAAGGTTCAGTGTGTGATTTCATGAGAAGGAGTTGTTGTGGGCTAATGAACAGGATGGCATACAGACCCTTGTTAAACATAGACAGGTTGTAGGATGGGATGAGGCCCAGTGTTTCACATCTTTGCAAGATGCATTACTCTGTGTATTTTGATACTGTAGCACAGTTCTGTACATAGTCATTGTGGAAGGGAGGAAAGGCTGGTAGCTGGCCCTTGGTCACATTCATGTGGTGCCTTCCCATGAAAATGGGATGGTCTGTTCTGGTCCCCGTTTCCTATTGTGGATACTGGTGGCTCTTGGCTTCCATCTCAAAGATGCCTGCCTCTTCAAATTAATATAAACTCATTTACAAGGAGGGTTCTTTACTCTTAATGCTTAGTATCATGTCTTCCCTATCAACATGATGCAAGCTTACCTGTGGAAACTCTGTTCCATTTTGCTTCTATTTGATTCCAGCTCAACTTGTCACGATCCTTCTGCACTCACAAAAAGGGCTTTCTTTGTTAGCTGCTGGGTAGTAGACTAGTTTCAGGTAAAGTCAAAGTAAAGTTCCAAACTTTGCAGAGAGATACGATGTGGTGAGGCCTGAAATTTGTGATTTCTGAGACACTTACGCGTGGTCAGTAGCTATCTTGGTTGATGGGGTTGGTATTTGATGTGTTAATTTCCATCTAGACAATTATTAACAGTGTGGTGTTGTGGTAATTGGCGTTGGTTTGTTTTCTCTTAAGTTTTTTGTCTGAATGGTTTTCTAACATAATTCTCATTACAGAGGTAGATATTAAAGGGAGAGGGAGATTAAAGGACACTTGCACAGTGAGGGTGCTGCAGAGAAAAATAATTAAAATATTCTTCGTAACAGGAATGGGGGAGCCTGTAATTATAAGTAGACCCATCTTTTCTTTAGCACTGGAGCCTCACTGCATGCTCTCCCTGTGATTTAGAAGTCTGTGGTTTGTGTTGTTAGCTAAACTCTTGCAAAATCCTTGATACTGTTGTTAAAATGAAACATACTGAGCACAATGCAGTGGGGTTGTATCTTGAATTCTGCTATATGAATTATGAATATATATCTTGAATTCGGGTATATGAAACCTGCCTGTGTCTCTAGAATACATCAAGCACTGGCTGGCATATGATGGCAAACTGACAGGTAACAGTGTTGGATCACATGTTGCTCCTATACACTGATGCAGGCGGTTTCTGTTCTTAGCACAGAAATGGAAGTAGAGTAAAAACGCTCTTGCCCACATGGCAGCAGTATGATTTTTCTGACGAAAAAGCACCTGTCAAAGTGGAGCAGCTTCAGAGGAGCTTTGATACAAACTCCTGAGACTTCGGCTTGCTTCCTGAAAGTGGCAGCTGGAATGCAGTATTTTAGTTTCCCAGTTCTCAGACCACATGAAAAAAAGGGAGTTCTTTCCAACGAAATTGTGCTGATGGTTCTTATATCTCTTTCTGAAGCATTGTGGCCAGGCTGATTTCTTGCAGATGTTTGCCAGGCCTTGGCACCTTGGGCTGGTAGCTCTAGTTGTGATTACGACAGCCAACATCAGGATTTTGCTTAGCCACACGTCCTACAGTGATGCTGTTGGCTTTTTAGCTGAGATGCCAAATCTATGTTCATCCTGGAGGTGTTAAATTTTGAGAAGCTATGAACATACAGAAGATACATTTCTATACAGCTGGGGTTTTTTTAACATTAGAAGGGAAAACCAGAAAAGAAAAAATATTATCTACTGGATGCTTAGTTTCTAAAAAAAGAACTATAATTTTAGTCAGTGGACAGTATGAGTACTCAGCATGCTTATAAAACCTGCATTCTTTAGTTTTTGAAATCATTTACTATCTCATCCTAGGAAAGTTGTGCTGTGTGTTAAGATCTCTTTTTGTCTGTTGTCCCTAAAATTGGGGAAAATGTAAAAATGGAGAACCAAAAGTAACAAAGAAGGAAAAAGAACGGTTATACCTGTAGGGCTTAGAAATAGTACGTTAATCTAACATTAGGTCTCTATTGCAGATACACAAGAAACCCATCTTTCCTGAAGGAAAAAACTTCTAAAATGAAAATGTCATCCCTGTGTATATTCATTGTAATGTAGCCCAGAGGTTACACAACTATACGTTTTGTAAATGCTTACAGTACATGAGATTTGTAATGTCTCAGTACTATGGGTTCTGGAATAGCAGCACTACCTGAAACAGAACTTTTAGTTATACAGCCTGTTTTGATTTGCTTCAGTGTCATCTATAGCAGTAATCTAAAGATTACCTCCATTAATACTTCAGTTCATTGATGTTCTGTCCTGTGCTCTCCCTGTTATGTATCAGGCCTTTGGTGCAGAGGTACAGGAGCATTTTTATCGCCACCCCAGGCCAGGCTGAAATTCCAAGGGTGAGCCAGCACAGGCTCCCAAATGGCTGTGGTAAGGGATGTGGCTGATGTAGCTGGGGATGATCTGTCAGGACACAGGATTGTGTTCTGACTGGCACTGTCTCTGCAGGCATGCTGTTTCTTCTTCTCTGCTTCTTTGTACAAGCTCTGACTGCAGTTGTTCATGTTTGGAAATCTCTTCTTGAGTAAAGCAAGGTGTTTAAAAAGAGGCACTGAACTCTATGAAGTATTAAACCTGCACAGTACCCTCCTGGGATTCTTCCATAACTCACAAGAGCTTGTTATCAGTAGCTTGGTATGAGTATCTACTCGGACACCATTTTCTGCTACTGATAGCTGCATACTCTCCTGCCAGTAGGTAGTGGCAGGTCTGTAAAGAGTTGGACAAGATGAGCAAGATGGCCTCAGGTGAGGGAGGAGAACAACACATGCCTTTAATTCTGCAAGCCTTCAATGAAGGAAGGCCATCAGCTTACCAAGGGGCTGTAGTGCATATGTGGCCTCTCTAGAGTTACATCTTCCTTGCTATGAAACTGAAGACTGAACTTAATAAGAAAAGAGGGGGAGACCCCAGCATTGGTTTGATCTGTGGGACAGAGGATTAAATGTAGAGTCAGTCAAGTCACGATGGCATGCCTGTTTTCCAGACATTTTAAGGCCTTGGCGGAGTATTGGTCTTTTGGCTTCTACGCAGATCAATTACCTGTCACTTTCCACAGGCAGGAATTTGTGCTTTCTTCTCACACTTGCACATGCTATATGTCTTCAATGAAGTCTTCTGCCATTTTGACGATAAGGTTATTCTGTATCTGTCACTATAAAATTGATGTTGTGGTGATGCAGCCACTTGCAACTAGTAAATTCGTCAGTTCCAGCTCAAACCTTGTGTAGTCTCCCTGACCATTATTCTTTCTGAGGTTTGAAGTATAATTTTGTGCCATGGATCAGTGTCCATTTTGTAGTTTGCATTAGAAATCAAGCACTTGCTTTGTTGGTTTGATTCTAAGGATGGTGAGTTGAAGTGAGTGAAATTGTAGGTGGAAATTTTCTTCGTTTTGAAGAGTACCTGCTAGGGAATCTGCTCAGCTTTTGGACACAGTTAACACAGATTCACAAGATAGCAAGGCTTATCAGTTTGGGATGCTTCTTTGCAAAGAAATACTCTTAAATGCATGCAGAGTATACTGGCTGCACCCCAGCTGCTTTACTAGGTGAGCTGCGGAGTCATCTTAGTTGTGGACTGAGAAAAGTTTGTTATTTTTGGTAGTAAAGCTGAAGGTAACACATACTGCTTTTGTTGAGAAGAGTTGGCTCTCTAAATATGGCTAAGACCTTATTTCCTATACAGATGGGCTAAGGGAGAATGTTATTTGTTATGTCTTAAGCTATTCCAACTGTACTGGCAATTTGTCTAATGGAGATGCAGCCTCTGCCTGTGAACAAGTTATTTTGCTAGGACATATTTAAATTCTTCCTGATCTTCATTAAGTTCTACTGCATAGCTGCAGCTTTATTATAGCTGTTGGCATGTTATCTGTGTAGACTTGGTGGAGAAAATGTGTCAATAAAGGTGTAGTATTAGGTCAGGCTATCCAATAACTAGCTACCAAGTAACTCCTGTGTCCTGGCACCATCTGCCTGCCAGAGCGTATTGTTTAGGCTGCATGCAGTGCTGGAGTGGGTAGCACTAACCTCATCACCAGTCTGCAACCTTCCTGCATATGCTTCCCAAAGTTTGCTTCCAGAATAGACTTTGAGCTCTTCCGTTGAGCTTCTGTTTCTTTCAGCATCCAGGACCATCAGACATGAATCATTCCTCCTTGGGCATGGTACAGTGTCCTGCCTCGTGCTTGTCTAACACTTTCTTTTCAGTGTCCTTACTGAGCTAAGATGCATTAATATGAGCAGCTGACCTTCTGGGATCTGCAGCAGTCTAATAAATCCTGTAGACAGTTTCTTTTCCTAAGCCAAGCATAGCAGCAGTATTCTAATGTCACAGTTTCTCTGTCTTGTGGGTTTTACTCACTGTGTGGGAATGTGGATTAGTGATTTAGTACACCCATATTCAAATAAACTGTTTACTTAAGTTATGTCTTGTTGCAGGTTTTTGTATGTGGCCCCAGGTGAAAGGAAATCTTGGTTCCTGTCTCAATGCCAGAGATGCTTATACTAACCTAATTATTTGTTCCTCCCCTACCTGGCAGTGAGTATGGGGCATGGTTGTGTCTGTCTGTTCACCAAGTTCACCAAAAGCATTGGAAGAGCTTTTGAGTTGGGATGAGATAGTGTGCTTTGGTGGCCTCTCCTGCCTTTCTCTTTAACAGTTGGCAAGTAGAAGATCTTTTTTTCTGTTGGACCAAGTATCTTTAGCTTCTTTAAATGCAGTTACTTTTGTGTCTTCATCATTTCACTCCTATGGACAGTTGTGTAAGAAAACGTGAGAATTTTTTGTGTCCCTGTGTGCACCTGTGATGGTATTCTCAGACTTAAAGGTACTGTGACTTCCTTTTTTCCTTCAAAGGGAGAAAGTACTGCAGTCCCTGCAGAAAAGCACACTGGCAGTGTATTGTGCTACTTAAGTTGGTTAGACTCATGTTTGTAAATCAGAAGAGGTTAATTTATGCTTGCCTAAGCTCTTTTGTTAGTATTGTTTAAATCGCATTCCCAGAGGGTGAACTGTGTTGGTTTGACTCTTTGGCTGATGTACCAGCCTTACAGCAGACTAGGACAAGGGAAGCACATGAGACTTCCCACATTTTGAACGAAGCTAGTTCTAGGAAGGCAACTTCTTGGAGCATGTTGGAGTGTGCATGTCTAATACCTGTTAGAGATGCGGAGGTAAGAGATTCAAATCCACTCTTGCTCAGCCTCCCCGTTCTGCTGAATTGCTAGCCAAGTTTCTTACTGAAATGACTATTGCTGTCTTGCTCTGTAGTGGTATGAGATATTCTTAGAGGTCACCAAACCTTTTTTAACAAAAAACCCCAGAAATCCCAAAACCAGTTATACATACACGTCACTGAGAGGAGCACCAGAGTCCTGTAAACCTAGTCTGATCTTAAAAGTGTTCTTTATATCGAAAGACTTTCAAAGAAAGAAAATGCACAGGAACCATAGTGGTAATGCTCATTTATTCAGAAAATGTTTGACTTTTGTTATGAGTAGAGCAGTTCCCTAAGTCAAATCCTTATGTTTCTGGCCATGGTTAGAAGTCTCTGAGTATAAAGGCTTTTGCCTGCAGTGGTTAATGCAGTAGAGGAATGTACTTAGTATTTTAATACTCATGGGGCTTACCCTCATTGGTAGTGACTCGGTTTTGGAGCTTAACTTTCAGTCTGAAACTTGGTTTGTGGTCATTTGTTGCAAGGAGTTTAAGGTGTAGTAAAAGATAAATTTCAACATTTCTGAAGTCTGCAGATCCTGAACATCCAAGGAGCTATCTGAGCAGACTGACTCTCTGAGAAATGGGAGGGGGAGGGAGAGAAGTCTGCATTGTGTGAGGTGCATGTTGTTAATTGGCCAGGAACACCCCTATTTGTTTTTTCTTTCCAGAGATGCATTGTAAAGCCTTTGTTTGGCAGGATCTTGTGACTGATGCTTCTGAAAACAGTATGCTCTTTTGTATGAAAGCATGATTTTCTTCCCAACTGCATGTGTATGATGTATATGGAAGTACATTATCTCTGATGGCTAGAGCAGACCCTCCAGCTGAACAACACATATAGGCACCACTTTGTCAGTTGAGGCATAGAAGGGAGTGATCACATTGATAAAACTAGTGAACATTTGCTTTTCCAGACTTGACTTGTGTCATTGGAGTAGGTAGTCTCAGGTATACAGAGAAATGTGCAGTGCTCCTGTGTCCATACAGGGAGCGGTTTGGTCAGCGTAGCCTCCAGTCCCATACTTCTGTGGGACAGCTTTGTTCCAGTGACAGAACAGATGTAGCTTGAGTACAGCCTGCGTCATCAAAATGCTATAGTGTCTTTTTAGTTTAGCACTGAGCCCTAATGGTTGCAAATGTGAATTTGTTTTGAATGCACATGAACCTTGGTTCTCATGTCTAGCTGTGGAATGCATGTGGAGCAAGAGGAAGCTGAGCAGGGTATCACTTGAGATAAGCTGCAGGTGTATGTGAACAGTATGGGGATGGGAATGTGTTACAGGGCTTTCACAGGATTCAGGTGATGTGGAAGCAGCAGGAAAAGCTTTTTTTCTAAGTTTAAACTCCAATGAGCCTTGCAGCAAAATTGTGCTGTAGTCCAGGGAAAGACTTAACCATGCCTTTCTTCCCCTACTAACCTCTTTTGGGTCTGTGGGTCTGTCTAGATGTCTAACCTAAAGAAAAAAACCTGTGAATAGCAGTCCTGAGAATAGTTATAGGAACAGCATGTTCACAGGCTTTGAAGATAGAGGTGACCTAGCCCACTGGTGCATGTAAAAGCTGCACTTAGCATTAGATTGTTGGCCGTTGGTAAGCCTAGGAGAAACTGCTAGCTCATGATTCAATTTCTGTAAATGTGTGTGTGTCAAAAGTTAGATTTAGTTTCCAGTTTTGATTACTGTGCTAGGTTTAAGGGGAATGGGTATGGTAAAGGATTTAGGGGAAGTCCAGCTCTTCCTGAAAATGTGTTGTGACACATCTGCACTGAAGTTTAGCTGGCAGAAATTGCTACTTCTGGATGTTAATGCAAAGCCTGAAGATACAGTACTGAGTTCTGCAAAGCACTGGCAATTACTCTGCTGCTCTGATGGAGTCAAAAGTCAGACTACACTGTGTCTTCATCTGCTTCAGCAGAGCCAAACCCTTCAGCGGATGTACTTTAAGCAGCGTATCACAAAAGCACTTTTCTGTGAAAAGAATTTTTTGTACCTCTTGCAAAAGTTATAGCAAAGTGACTGTGAAAATAACTGAGATGATCCATGCTGTGCATGTAAGAATTATCATAAAGAGGTTATCTGGTTGTGGAAGAAGGCTTCATTTGGATTATGTAGCTACATAAATTCATAATCCGTGCTTTCTGCAGAAAAAAAAGTTTCCTTGTGCTGCAGTGGGAAATGTCAGATATGAGCTTTTATTAACTCCTAAGGTTCTGTGTTTGCAACATTGAATTCTTAAAGGTTAATCTCTGAATTTGGGAGAAAAATTTCTTCAGGTAGAGACCAACCCAACAAAAAAGTTTGTCCCATGAGGTTAACTGCTAGCACATAAAATCTCTTGCTTCTGTATTGACTTTCAGAGATAGGAAGTTTGCAGTGCTTGCTGCTTGATTTGTGGCCAGAGGCGGTGCTCAATTTGACAAATGAAGATGCATGAATTTGGTTTGCACTTAACCTCTTCTCAGCAACTGGGGCCATGGTGGTGGTTCAATCTGCATATGAGAGCGAAAACGTATGTATGTGTGTTGCCAAAACACCAGCTCTCATTTCGACTCTGATCTGGAAACCAATAATCTGTAATATCTACTCTGCTAGTGCCAAAGTTTTCCCTTGCTTGTCCAAGTGATTAACACTTGAAGCAATATTTAATACTATATGCCTGTATAGCACTGCTGATTTGAGGAGCTGGTGGCTCCTCCTAGCACCTGACTGAAGAGGCACAAGGTGCTTTTACTGGCATAAGAGGTATGTGTTTGATACTGGCTTGCTTAATTTCCTCACTTGTTTTGTGATTCTGTGTTACAAGCAAGAAATTTTACTCTTTCTTAGTAAGCTATGGCAGTTTGACAGTGGCACGGGTGCTGAATGACCATTGATAATTCTGTAAAACAGAAAAATTCAATGTTAAATCTTCAGACTTCTCAACTTCTAAGTCCACACCTGGATGTGTGGTTATTCTAGTGTTGCAAATTCACTTGATTGAACAAGGTCCTGACAGCTCTTGGAAGTCTTAATTGGTTTGAGGATCAAACACTTCATTTCTTGGTTTTGTGCCTTGTCTTTTATGGAAGCCCAGTCAGAATTACAGGAATATGTGAACTTTTTTTTGACAGATATGTAGGAACTCAAAACCCAGTCCTGATGCATTTTTGTTGACTCCTCCTCACCAGGGTAGTGGATTTTGGGTTTTTGAAAGATTTTCAAATGACTGCTGAAGTCTGGCTTGCTATATTAACAACTGGAAGAAAGCTAGATGCTTTTACCACAGGTATCCTCCATTGGTATGGCAGATGGTAGATATCGCGGAAAAACCTGCTGGGAGACTTTGCATAAATTCAAAACTCATTAACATCACAGGGAATTACCAGCAGTCAGTTGCAAAGGTGGTAACGTTTTCATGCTGACACAGAGAGAGCCAGGAAGCATGGCTGAGGCAGGCCTATTAAATACCACTCTGAGCTTGACCTTCTGAAGTGTGTTAGACCCTTGCTGAGATTTTATTCCCTTGATATTGCAGACTTGCTCTTTTGGTAGAGTGGAGCTGAAGAATTTGCTCTTAATAGTCTGAAGCTGTACTTCAGGCTGTGGTCTTAATTGATAAACATGACAAATCCTTTAATTTCTCAAGGTTGAAGTCAGTCCATTGTTTTTATTATGTGAAGATAGAAGTTCTCTTCCTTGGTCATTACTAGGGCAAGGGATTTCATGCTGCTATTGATTGTCAGTGATGATTAAAAAATCTTCAGCTTAACTGGTAAATCACACCACATTTAACAGGGTTCACTTCCAAATGAGTATTTTGGTAATTGCACTAGGCCTCATTCTGCCTTTTCTTTTGGAATAACTACCATGATGTGTCTAAAATAGTTTTTAGACGGACTTACGCCTGCTCTTCAAAGACAGGGCTGCTTCCCTAGCAGGTTGCAGTGCCACACATCCTGTATTGCAGTGAATAGTCAATGCCATTATAGACCTGTGACTGCCACCAGAATCCTCTCAAACTTCAAAACAGTGTTATACCTGTGGAAATGCCATCCTTTACTCAAACGCTCTGCTGACAGCAGTGTCAATTGCCGTTTTGTATTGCTGGGTCATATTTTTCTGAAAATTGGGTATTGTCTTTCCTGAGTTTCCAGGTACGTTTTGCTGTATTTGTCAGTATGACCTTTAGTTAATACCGCCAGTACCTGCCCGCAGCCTGTCTATTGTAAGTGAATGCTGTCTGAACTTGAGTTTCACTCTGAATCAACTGGGGTGGTGAGCATTTATAGCACTCTAAACCAGAGCTACTTGATTAGTTTTCAGTAAGGTCCTGCAAATACATGCTTCAGCCAAGTCCTGTGTACATCTGTTACTTTTTGGAAGAGGGTATTGTGCTGTGGTTGCCTTGAGTGGTGGTAGGATGTGCAGTCACCTTCTTAGGGCAAGAGGCACCTGAGAGAGATGGCTAAGATGGGGTAAAAACTGTTTATGGTTAAGGTTCAGTTTAACTCTCTCGTGAACGGTTTCAACAGTTCAAGTTATAGACATCTTAAAGGCTAAGACAACCAAATCGATGTCCTCTGAAGTTAATTTAAAACTATTTAATTTTTGTCTTGCAGGAACACTTTTAAAAAAACAGGAAATAGAAAATCTTAAAGAGAGGATTTTTTTGCTGTTATTTTACTACTTTATTTAGCAGTTCTGCCTAAATTTGTCCTGTTTCTACCTGTAGTATTTACAAGTGTCTTGGTAGTTCCTCTACAGCAGGATGGCAAAAGGGCTAATAAAATACTGGGGATTATTAGAAAATGTTTTACAGCTTGCTGAAGTGCAGAAAGTGGTGCTGCAAATCTTGTCTTCTTTCAGTTTGGCAGAGCACCTGGAAAACTACCAACCATGTCCAGTGAATGTTTCAGCCTAGTTAATGTTTCCTGACTTGTGTTGCTGCTGTGAAGCTCACCTGCGTTTGCACCAGGGAAGAGCAAAAACTTTATTTAGGCTGGAGAGGTGTGGTGAGTGTACATCAAAAGCTCTAATATGAAAGTAAGTGTGTCTTCTGGGGTGGAAGGGTTGATCCCTGAGATCTCAGCCCTGATGATGGGGGTGAGAGTGGGAATAACATCTTAAGGATTCTTCAGGAGCTGTTACTCATGGTGTGCCTCCAGGTCAGTGGATGTTTTGGTGTTGCTGTGCTCTGCTGCAGGTGTTGTGGTGTCTTCAGACCAGGCTGAAATGCAGCATGGTTTTCACCTGCAAAAAGCTGGAGCTTGTCCAGAGGAGGGCAACAAGGCTGGTGAAGGGTCTAGAGAACAAGCCTGATGAGGAACAGCTGAAGAAGCTGGGGTTTTGTACCCTGGAGAAAAGGAGGCTCGGGCAGACCTTATCACTCTCTATGACTAACTGAAAGAAAGTGGTAGTGAGGTGTGTGTCCATCTCTTTTCCCAAGTAGTAGGGTGATAGGATAAGAGGCGATGGCCTCAAGTTGCCACAGTGGAGGTTTAGATTGGATATTAGGAAAAATTTCTTCACTGAAAGGGTTGTCAAGCATTGGAACAGGCTGCCCAGGGAAGTGGTTGAGTCACCATCCCTGGAGGTGTTTAAAAGATATGTGGATGTAGTTAGGGGCATGGTTTAGTGGTGGACTTGGCAGTCCTTGGTCAACAGTTGGGCTCTGATCTTTTCCAACAGAAATGATTCTATGATTCTAAAACTAGTGGACTCTTGATAGAGCCTGTGTGTCCTCCAGTATATAGCTGTATGTCAGTCTCCTTATATACCTTAAAAACCCCAAATTAAACGAAAACAGAAAAACAAAATCATTTAAAAGGCCTACGTGCTTGAGGACATCATACCTCTGAGTCACCAAGTGGGAAGCATTTTACTCATTACTGAGATTGTTCTGTCCTGTCTTGCTTTGGTAAGTTGTGCTCTGTGAAGAGCTTGAAAACTGAGTAACAAGGGATACCATCAGGGTGACGGATGATGGGGATAGATTGGGGATAGAACAGCTGTTAGAAATCTCCCTTAAAACTGCAAAGGAGGACCCTACAAGTGGCAGATTTTCTTAAGGGTCATAAGTAGAGTGGCATGAGCACAGTGAGACTGGGGCAAGGGAACGCTCCAGGCAAAGGTAAGAAACTAAAGGGACATGTCAGGGAGGAGTGGATTGAAGGAGGATGCATGTACGGTCCTCAGACCACTGTTGCAGCAGGAGGTGGTGAGTGTATTAGGAGGCAAGGCAGAGGGCTTCATGTGTTTGAATCTATAATATGCCAGGTGCAAGTGTCATCCAAGTCTTAAGCCCTGTTTTCAGCTTTTAAAAAGGGGTGTTAAAAGTGATGTACCATCAGTGTTGTGCTGATGCACCTTTTCCTTCAGGAACATGCTAGTGGAGAGAAATCAATTACTGTAGCTGTCACTTGAGCCATACTTTCTTAAAGGAACAAATTAGTATCACCACTCTTAATTGCTTTCCATAATGGCAATTGGACACTTTTTGAAGGTGGACAAGCTTGTAGCTTTGAGATCTGAGTGGGGAGTGCTGGTTAAATGTAACAACTCTGTATACCACCTTCTCTTACTGAAATAGAGCAAAGAAAATGGCAGATTAGGGCTGTTCCTCAGGATGTCTGTAGAAATGATGGGTCAAAACCAGATTTTATTTTTAAATTGAGTGCTGTGGTTCTTATCAGATTGCTATGATAGTGTAAAGGCTGCCATGTAATTAAAATTAATACATATCAGTATTGGTCTTGTTGACCTACTTTGTCATATTTCTAGCTTCAGGTGTATCGTTAGTAGGCAGAGTCTGAAGGTAAATAAAACATGGTACAGTTAGATGCTGGAAACTGCAACAATTCTAAGAGCTCTAATCAAATTCAGTGAACTCTGTGGGGAAAGTTACTGTGCATATGCAAGGTAACATACTGTGCCATTCTCTTAGATACTTGCCGCTGCAGGGGACTTCCTACCAGCTGTACAGAGTTCTGTTTGTGAGCTGTCATGGCTAGTTTGCTCTGCTGTTGCAACCCATGATGTGTTCGTGCTTTCACCAGCTGTCCTAGCCTTAGTATTGTTTTATATTGTTCTAAAGAATCCTTTTGCTTTCATTGCTTTTTTTACAGAGGTTTCTTCTTTCTTGTATTGATAGAATTCTACTACTAGCTATCATGATTTGGTGTTGTATGGAATTTTTTCTTTCAGCTTTTCTCTCTAGTTTCCTCCCCTCCTGCCCATGAAGTGAAACAGAAATAAGAAATAAAGGAGAAACCTTTAACTTTTTGTTTTGTTTCAAACCTCCATTGGTAGGTTTATGGGATGAGCAACATCTTTCCTTGAAATTTGCATTATTGCCAGATTGGTATGAAGGTATGATTGAGATTGTTACAGCTGCCACTGGGGGGGGGGGGGGGGGGGGGAATTAATCTTACATGTTGCTTTGGGTTGTTGAAGCCCAGTAACTCTTAATAAGAAGGATGTGATTACTGTGATTAGTCCTACTTGAGATGCTGAGCATCACCAGTTTTTACTCAGTCTCAGGTACTAGGTACTGGCTTTGGTACTGCACAAAGCTTTTGTTGGCTACTAGATGTTTCCCTTCCAGCAGTAACTGTAGTGGGTGAAATACTAGAATTACAAGTGTCAGAGCAAGTATTTGAAAGAAATGATTGCATGACATTGCTCTGATAAAACAGGAAGGGCTTCATAGTACATTGGCTAGCAGTAATAGCGTGCGCACATTTCACTTAAGGATACCCAGGTTGTATACTGGCAATGGACAGTCTTTAACATCCTCAGCATGTGCTTAAGCTTTGTTTACAGGGATGTGTAAACTTAGCTGCCTTGTACCTGATGCAGCACTGCTGCGTGCTTCTGTCACTTGTTCCACAGTGAGTTGTATGGTCACATTTTTCAGTGTTACAGCCAGGGATGAGTTTGCAACCATAAATACCAGGAAGTATCACAGGACCCTGACCAGCTCCAGTGTCAGGTTGTGCTTCATGCTGCACATTGAGTGACTCTTGTGCTGAAGCTTTTGAAAACATTTCCAGGATAGTGTGTTAAGGGTTGCTGGTAAAGCAGCTAGTGGGGATTGTTTCTGATCTCCTGAGGAGCTGCCCTCTGAAGTCTGTATCTCTTTCTCATAGCTTGGAGAAGGGTTTCTATGGATTTGGCAATGCTTATGGTGCTGGGTCAGGACTTTCCTTCTGAGAACTCCATTGCAAGGTAGCCTTTGCTTTGCTCAATGCTCCTTGAACACAAAAGCCATGCAGCAGCAAGAAGAAAAAGGCAGTGTTATTTAGAGTGCTTTCTTAAAAAGCTTTTCACCAGCTTTTACAGAACACACTGATGGCTTAATTTGACACATTCTATTTTTAATGCAGGCAGCTCCCTTCTGGATACTTAATGTTATCTAGAAAATGGGCAATAGATATAGCAGCTTTCAGGGCTTGGTATTTAGTTTGGAGAAATTAAGCTGCGTTACAAGGTCCAGTGAACAGGAATATGGACTGTCTCATGGTGCTTTTGGTACAGGCTTACCATCTGGCTAATTATCCAGCTGCTGGGGGGAGGAGTATGTGGCAGTTCCTTTGCTACCTGCATGCCTTTGTCAAGTTTGGGTAAGCTGGAGTATGTCAGGGCTTGCAAGGTAAAGCCTTCCTGTAAACTATTGTTTTGCTGTTTTGGCGTAGCTGGTACACATTTAGCTGTACAAAGAAATTAAAAGACCGTGGGCTACTCCAAACACACATGTAGGATTTGGGGTGTAGGCAGTGTGTGTCTGATCTGTGGCCGCTAGCTAAATCTGTCATACCTGCGCATGTCATCTGCTATATCAGCTTTGCTTGCATTGCTGTTCGCAGCTGGCAAATTGTTTCCCCCTATCTGGCCTTGTCCTGAAGAACCAGGTTCTTCCCTGGTTAAGGTAAAAATGCACCCAAGCTCCATCCTCTGTGGTCTGCTAAATGGAGGAGTTTTAAAAACAAAGTCTTCCATCTCTTTTCCAAAGTGTTTGTATCTATCCTGTCTGTGAACTTGTCTCTACTAATGAACTATTGAAAAAGGGACAAACCTGGACAACTGGTGCTGGAGTGTTTTAGTTCCGGCCCAAAATGTGTAGGAGGGTGGGTAAAAGTCACAGAAAACCCTGATGAACCAAAATCGGTAAAATTTCTCTCTCTGAAAGAGGCTTTTTGCCCGGAAAGAGGCTCATGGTCCACTTGGGGTGATGTGCCCCATTGCTGTGAAAACTGTTACCTTGTTGATATACTGTGAAAGCCCTGCATGCTGGGCTTTTGTGGGCCCTTCTGTCTCTCAGAAGAGCTATAGGTAAGAAACTAGGTAGCAACTTCTCCTTTCCAGAGGAAGAGGTGGCAGAAAGTAGAAACCTCCAATTTAAAGTCTTTTCTCTAGAATAAATGATTGTTCTTTGTAAGGTTTAAATTTTCTATGTGCAGTGTTGATTAAAAGCACAATGATTTTGTGGTGCTGTACCACTGTCTTTTAAGTATTCTTAAGAATAACCATGTCTGAGTGTTAGAAAAACAGCTCTTGAACCAGATAGTTGTACTTAATGTCAGCTCTGTATTAAGACAAAACCTCTGATTGGATGTGCACTCAGTTAATATTAAATAATATTGTAGTCTTGGTTAAGTATAGTCTGGTGATAGCGCCCTTTTGTTGCTATAGGCAACCAACACATTGTAAACTTACTGAATATCAGGTTTATATTTAACGTTTCCATGGTCTTTCTGGTAGAAACAAGGTTTCTTCCCATAGATGAAGACAGCTCTGATGAGTCCACAAAAGCAATGCTAACAAGATCGGGCATTTAGATGTCTGTTTTCATTTGATTAAACGTTTTTCCACTGTGGAACAGGTTTTCTGTTTAAATCTTTCCTTTGCTTTCTGGGTGATCGGGGCAAACACATTGGAACCACACAACTCTCACTCTGTGTATCTAAGATTAAAAAGTGAATTTTGAGTTTACACTTTATCACTGCCTCTGAGATTCTGGCAGGTCTCCCCATGGTGGTGTTGGCCACATTCCTAAGAAACCAACAAGATAGATGGGAGTGAAACAAGACTAAATTAACAGACTGCTTGCATCAATTTTCTGTTGTTGGTCAGTGGCTCATGGCTGTCCTGGAAGCAGTGGGAATTCTCCAATGAAAACAACCCAAAGAAAAATTAATCCTATCCTGGCCGTGAAACAGCATAAGGAACCTTAAGGCTCCCGAGTGCTAGACACTTGTGTTCCACAGATGATCTCTAATGTGATCTTGCACCATCGATTTTTGTCTTTATATCCTCTGGTGGTTCTCACTGAAGTCAGATGGTAGTCGGCAGCCAATGATAGGCCAGAAATATCCTTTTGCGATGAGTGTGATGTCCACATCCCCTGTTCTCCCTGAAGAGTCACTGCTGCTCTTGTTCCTACAGACAGGATGTCACAAGCTGATTTTATACAGAACCTACAAGTTCTGAAATGGTTTCACTTTTATATAAACAAGAAGTATATGAATGTTTCTTTATCAAGAATAAAAAAAAAGTTCTATAACAATTTTTTTTTTCTTACAACTTAATGATTTGGCTGTGTCTTTCATCTAACTGGCATGGGATGTAAGTATCTCCTTCATTATGAACTATATATCACTTTTTTACTTTTAATGAATTCAAGTCTCTTATGTGGAAAGAACTTATTGTCCAGTATGGGATAAGGTGTTATGTAGGCAGTCCTTGGCTTCACAGTGATGATAGCTGTTTTACAACCACGTGGGAAAATAAATGGTCGTGTGGTGCTGGTCTCCATTTCCAGTGACATCTGAGAGTGCATCTGTGCTGTAACTGTATCAACAACTCCAGCATGGTGTGGAGATACCTGAATTAATGTTAGTGTCTCTGTGCTGGCATTGCAGCATGAAGCCTGGCAGGACTGGAAGATCTGTCCCAAAAGGCAGGTAATTTAGCCTTCAGTGGGCTTTGTGCTTTTCTCATACCTCAGGTAACTTGTTTAAAGCTAAGTGGAGTTGTCTTTCAGCTGCATTGTAGTAACTTAGGTAGTAGCGAGTCTCTCGAGTGCTGAAGTTTTTTTAGCCACATGGAAGAGATTTGCCTCTAAGCTGTCTATGCAAGAGTGCGTGCCAGCCATGCAGAGGTTGTATTGCCTGTTGGTTACATGTCTTTGCTTACTAACATACTGAGCTGCTTCCAGTGAGGTTACTTGTGGACCAAGTTTGG
Source organism: Falco naumanni (assembly GCF_017639655.2). Lineage (NCBI taxonomy): Eukaryota > Metazoa > Chordata > Aves > Falconiformes > Falconidae > Falco > Falco naumanni. The sequence continues at coordinate 76,331,877 of NC_054080.1, forward strand.
AGGAAGATTTTTTTTTGATGCTCATTTACTTGACTTTAGTTTTATGGGTCTTAAGGATGTGTTTTGTAGGTAACTCTACAGGGGTGGCAGTGTGGAAAGCTGGGCACAAGTCTTTGCTTGAAAAATAGGGAAGAAAACTTTATTTCCCTTAGCAGTCACTTACTGAACTAAACTGTAATTAAATTTCCAAGCAATCTCTAAGCGCTACATAATACTGCATGAAGTTGCAATAATGGTTTGTGCAGGGCAATGATAACTAGGGAGAGTTTCTAGAGCTTTTGCAGAGTAACAGGGGACTGCCAGCAATGCTGCTGTGTTCACTCCTAAAAAACTATCTGGAAGGTGTTTTCAGAGGAGAGGGTTTTTTTTGTGAAAAACTAATGTAAAAACCTGGTGCCAATGGATTGTAGTATCGATATGGTTTCAATCTGCTATGCAGGGTTTTGTCTCTCAAGGGCAAGTAGCCCCAAAGGACTGAGCCTGTGGTGTTACTTCCTGGCCAATCTGTAAGGTGCTCAGCTCTCTGATGCAGCCTTTTAATTCACAAACATCCATACAATTGTGCTTAGTAGATATCTCAGGTTTCCCTGCCAGGGAATTGTTTTGTTTGAGACTTTTTCTTGATTAAGAGGTCAGTATTTTGCATTACACGGTTCTGCAAATCAGTGAGTTTGCTTTCAAAGGTATCACTAAGCATGCCTTTAGTAAAGCAGTCTTCCTTGCTGCCAGCCCTTGTGCTGCTGTCCCTCCATGTTACTTAAGATTGCTGTGGGGTCAGATCCTACTTTATAAATATTGGGGCACAGCTAAGTGACTTTGTGTGCAATTGCAGGTTTCGGTCCATGGTGTGAGAGTCACCAAGCTTTGTGCGCACCTGCAAGAGACTGCAGATGAAGCAGCTAAGGAAACATGGCTTGCAAGTTCCCTTCAGAGGTTTGTAAGGGGGTTTTTGTGTGACAAGGTGTAGCTGTTGGCAAGGGGGTGACAGCAGGCACCAGCACACAAGTCACGGGACCACCTGAGACGTGATGCAGGCTGTTGCATCTATGACAAGTTGTAGCAGAGCAAAGGAAAAGAGCCCCTGGAGAACTTCAAAGCAGCCACCCATCCATCAGCCCCAAACAGAAGAAAGAGGGAGCCACAGGCTTGTCAGGTGTTCAGTGGGATGGGGTTTCTGCCATGAAAATAGCAATTAAGCTGTAATTAGGCAGCAATAGGCTGATGAAGAAATGCCAGAGGCCAGTGACCTCTAACAAGGCTTCTGATGGAAGGCACAACCCTTGAAAGTTGAATCTTTTCCAAGATCAGACCTTCTGAAACCTTGGTAGACACAAACCTGCCACCAAAACCTAGTGGAATGGAGGGAGCTTTTCCAGGGAATATTTAATGTAACATTTTGGTATATGCATTGGGAGTGTGCTTTTATCTGTGGCTGATGACTGCAGTGGTCCTCAGCACAAGCCTCTTTCTGAATAAATCAGCCCAACTTTACCTCCATTTCCAGAATTTACAGGGGGAGAGGCTTCTGTCTTCTGCTTGATCTCTCTTGTGTTCCTGCTCCTGTAAAGTAGGTTGCACAGCCAAGGTCATCTCCTTCACAGTACGGGTATAGGAATCAACACATCAGAGACCAAAAGCAATTGCAGCTTAAAAATACCTTTATGTTTGAACAACATCCAGCTTTTTTGGCCACCTTATTTTAAACAGTGCTTTGAGAAATTCTTGTCAATACATTCATGGGGAGGTAAGGCACTCAGGTAATCACTTAAAGCATTAATGACTCTGGTTTTGGGATACCTGCTTATTTGCAGTGCACTTCTCAACACCTGGTCATCAGCAGAACAGAATTAAGAAGTGGAGAGTGTTGTTTTTCCTATAAATACTCAAAGCTGCATATGGAGTATTCTCATCTTTGCTTCTGTAAATAAGCAGTACTGCTTTCTGCTGCTGGAAGGGAGCAGCATCTGGTTAGGAATATAAGTGTGTCCTCTACCAATCTGAACAAGAAAGACATGTTTCTGCACCCTGGAGACAAACAGCAAGGCTTCGGAGATGCCTGGTTAGTTGTCAACCTGTTCTCTGATACCATTCAACTTTCCTTCTTTCAAGCAAGCAAGAGGTCCTGTGTGAAAGAGACCTCTAAGTAGAGAAACTTTTCTATCCAAGTTTAAAGAGTTTCTAGGAATGTTACTGCGAAAGTAGGGAATGTAATGGTTACTACGTGCACTTTTTAAGAAGAAAGAAAGAGGGAGATGCTTGGGGGTATAGTGGAGGGGAACTTGTGAAGAGATGCATAAACAGTGCTTCGCTGGAGAAATTTAGATTATGGTATTATTGCTTACTGTTGCAGCCTCAACCCAGTGATGTCTGTCAGGTGATAACAGGTAATCACATGGAATTGACAGGCATTTCACTAATGTAATTGAATTCTATTTGAAATAAGTAATCAGCTATTTCAACAATTCAAGACATATTTATTTCAGAATTAATCTGTGTGAAAGAAACTTGCTACTGTATAAATAAAACATTCAGAAGAACACATGATATTAATGCGTCGCAGTAAGTCTAGCAAACTGGAAAAGTCACAATCTGAACACTTGGTGCCTAAGTCTGATGTATGAAACCCAGCTTCTTTGGTAATTGTTCAGGGACATAGAGATTTTTTTCAGGTTATTAAGCTGAACTAGTTGAATAATAATGTCACAGCTGAGAAATAATTTGGGAGTTCGAAAAAGGGAAGAAAGCTTTCTAAAGTTGTGGAAGAGGTCTGAGACAGAGACCTCTTTGTTCTGAAATCTTGTTGCACCTGTGGTCAGAAATTTGATCAATTTTGCAACACATTGCTTCAAAATGTGCATTTATAATCTTAGATGTGCAGTGTTCTTAAGACTTTTCATTGCTTTTTAAAAATTCAACTTGTATACTTGACCTCCAATTTCTATTCAAATGTGGTTTCAACAGAAGAGTAGGAATTTGGGGGGAGGGAAATCATATTAATTTATCATGACACCAGAGACGCCAGAACTGGATGAACATAATGATGGGTGATTACTTTTTGTATGCAGATTGTTACCAGTAGCAAAAATAGTAACTATGATGTAAGACTAGATTTAGTGGCAAATTGAAAATTAACCTTGTTGGAAAAATGGAAACACCAGTCATCAGAGTAAAAATTAATGTATAAATGGAAAGTTAGTCAGTGACTTAAATTTATGTTCCATGCTGGATGATTTTATTTTTAAGTCACTGATGTTAATAAGGATATAAATCACTTAAACTCATCCTGCTATCTTTACCTTGGAATTCAAGGCAATTAAAACAACCTGTACTGCAAAGAATATACTGGCAGGAGCAAAGGTATGTTTTTCCCTACCAGTTCTGTGTACCAGGTCATTCTAACCCGGTAAAGCCCTTTGTCTTCATGATCTCCACACAGCCTGGTCTCTGCTCTAATGTTCTGTAAAACTTTATGTAGCCTTGTTTTAACATGTTCTGTTGGTTGAGTTTCTGTTGTTCTCATTAATAAATGTTTGTTTGTGCTAGTTGCTGGTCTGTAAAGCTTATTGATAAAGACTCAACAGTTCTAATACAAGTGTGTGTTCTCTCACCACAGAAGAATGTCTGCTCATGGAATCACTGCAAAAAGAATAAACTTTCCTCTTAGAAAAGGCTGACCATGGACTAACAATCATTATGTTATTATGCAGTGTCTTCATTCAATAGCTTTGGTCCTAATCTTGAGGCATAAAGTACATCAGTCCTCACTAACTGTAGTGCTGGAAGAATAGGCTAGATTTCTTGGGAAGTCTGAGGACTGAAAATCCTTCCATTAGCATCACCATAAAGACAATACAGTGCCCTATGTGGAACTGGAGGCAAAGGGACACAATTCTGCATAGGGCAGGCACATTCATTCAAGAAGCCTCCTACTTCTCTGTGGCCTTCAGTGTGTCAATAAATTTTTGCCACCAACAATTCTGATTGAAAAGCTGGTTTACTTGAAGACGTGAAGCTTCCTTGCTGGGTTTTGTTCTCTGCAAGACTGAAAAACTTTGAAGTGGTTAGGGTACAGAGCAGGTAAGGAAAAAAAACTGAGCATAAAGAGCTGGATCTCTAAACTAGACAGGGTGGCTTTGGCTTCCCAAAGCTTTAACCAAAGAGTGGTCTTGTCTTGGTGGTGGTGTTATTCTTCCATGTTTGCTGGCTGGGTTAGCTCTCACCTGCCTTGGTAGGAAGATGTTCTTTTTATAAGAGCAGATCAGTCCCAAACTGGATGGGCACATAAGATCATCATGCTGCTTCATGCAGCATCACTTGTGATGAAAGCGGTGCAGGCCAAATCATGCAGTCTCTGACATAAATTCTGTTTGGCAGAATATGGTTGTGAGTCCTTAAAAGCATTCAACACTTCAGTTCTAGGTGAGGGAAAGGATCCTGCCACAGGGTTGCACACTGCTGACCAGGAAAATGTTCCTAAAGAACTTAAGTGTGTTTGATCTGGGCCATTGAGATTTGCTAACTTTGAATCCTGCGATGATGTTTTTAGAATTGGTTTCCAAATGTGGAGCCGTGTTTTAATTTCTCTGCAGGACTGGAATACCATGTTGGCTGACTCTTAAATACTTGAGCAGGTTTGGAAGGAACACATCTGTGTTGAATGAGTCTAATTAGAAATTAAAAACTTGCATTTTTGTAGCTTTGGATGAGTAGAAAAGGATTTTAATGCAGAGACTGTGTCTTGGGGCTCTTGTGTGTGTGCAGAAAGAAAGGTGACCCTGGGAAACCTCTAATTTCTTCCAGTTTGAGGCATGTGCACAAAAGTTCACTATGTTTCACTCTTAAATATTGTTCCAATCTCTAGAGGTAAAAGCTATTACATCTTTCATCACCTTGGTTAAAATGCAGGTGACAAATGCCATTGATTGACCCCACTTCTTAGCTGTGGAAAGTGCTGCTTCGAAGCACCTCTGGCACCCAAGAAGATGACAGCTATTTTCAGCAGCACATAGAAACGTGAACATGTGTCAAGGTAATTACAGAAGTGCAGAGCCTGCCTCCATAATGTAGTTTGGTTGCAGAAGGACAGGAGGCTTATGTGACTGGGAGTCTGTCCATTTTCCCCTGACATGTTTTTGCTGGCTGATACAAGCCAATTTTAAAGCTCTGTTTCAGGTTCACTGGAAAACAGCAGGGTAGAAGAGACTTAAACAAGTGCCCCACTGTGGGAAGGACAGACAGATTTCAGGAAGGCTGGGGTCTGTGTGGCAGCTGCCTGCAAACTGGGCCATGCACTCCTGGCTCTCACCGGATCAGTGATGCTTTCTGCTTCCTCAGAGTATCTAGGTATCACAGTATCTAGGAGGGATATTGCAGTGAGCTGGGGAGGAGACAGTTAAAGGGCAAAATAAATAAATCTTTTTGTAACAAAGATTCATTAGTTTTCCTGGTCAGGTAACAGCCTGTAACTTTTAGAAGAAAATCAGAAGGGTTGATTTTGGGGTAAGAAAAACTGGCTGTGGATCAGTATAATCTAACAACTATCAGAGTAACAACCTGTAAAGTACAAAACATGTTAACAAAGGGTGAACTTTGGCCACATGGTAGCACAGCACTTGAAGTCAGGACTGTGTGAAATGATTCAGAAGGGCCCCTCTGTGCATCATGTTGTGTTAAATTCTGTCTTGGTTTTGAGGCTGTGAGCTTATTCCTTCCACTGTGTGCTTCAGCTTCTTTGTTCCCGGTTCTCCGATGCATCTCCTATTGTCCCCAGTAGCGCAATGTTCCTCTGTATATTGGTTGGGGTTTTTTTTGTTTTGTTTCAATGATAGACTATGATTTCCTTCAGGCAGAAGATGGGAGGGTGGGAAAAACCTGAAGTAACGGATTAAATTGTTCTGTGAAAACCTCAATTACAATAGTGCTGGCTTTTCCCTCGCCTGCACTTGGATTGAATGGAAGACGAGTTTGGGAGAACCACTGTGTTGGAGAAACCTGCACTAGTGTTTCAGACCCTTTAAATGAATTAGCTGTCCATCATATCATAATAGAATATAGCCATTCAGATCCTGCTGTGCTCCATATTCATTAGCAGAGTTCCTTCTTTTGCTTGTATGACTTAATTTCAAAATTAAGTAAAAATAAAAATTCGTTCCTTTCTGGAGCTCTGATGTTCTGGGGCAAAGTGCAATGACTGTACCCTTGCACAAAGTTATTGCCACCTGACTTTGCTAGCCTGTGTGTGTCCCGTGGGAGACTGGTTCCTTGGCAGCCTGTCTTTGAGAGCAGTCTCTCCTCAGGCCCCTCACCTGGCATGGGCAGGGACTGGTACAACTAGGAGCCTACCAGCCAGGCTCAGTGCAAACCATCTGCTGCTCACAGCAGTGCTGGGTAATGATCTCAGCATGTTTCATGCCCTGGCAACTTGGTGCAAACATGGTTTTTCATACGGTGGATAACAAGGAAGCCCTAAATGGTTCTGGCCTGCAGAAGGCCTGTGAAAGCAGTAGTCAAGTCGGGTGGGTCAGATGCTGGTGGTCAGCAGAAACGGTGGTGCTGTGGGCTAAAAAAAGTCACTCCACCGCATCTGGTGCGGATAGGTTGAGCCCCGGCACACTGAGCTTTACTTGCTCAGTCACTTCTGCAGGGAAGCACTGTGCTGTGCTTGCCACTGTAGAGACAAGCTGTTCTCTCTGCACAGCCCAGGGCGTTTCTTCCAGCCCTTTCCTGTTTCAACCACCAGTGTGCAGCTCTAGGGGTGGTTTCGCTGACCACTAATTGCTTGTTTCATTCAAACATGGAAGGAAGGGTCACGGTGGATGTGTCTTTTCTCCCATTATCGTAGATTTCAGAGCTCTGCTCTCTAATGCTGCATTGTGGGGGGGGGCTCATCTTGTTCTGTTCAGATGGAGCTGTGAAATGTTAGTTTTGGTAATCATCCTCCTGGGGTCCTTCTTGCTGGCTTTGCATAGCCAGAGTGGGGCAGTATCCTCTGAGCTGGCTGAGGATGGTGGGAAACTGAGAGGGGAGAGGACAGTGCTTGAGGACAGTACGTTGTCTGAGAAACCAGTTTCCCCCTTCTCCATGATTGCACACCTGTCTGACCTTCAGAAACTGGCACAAGCTTCAGGAAACTCGGATACAGGTTTTCCATGTGACAGAGTGCTGGATAGGTGGAGTAGCAATTTTGGAGCTCATATAGGGCTCAAGAAACTACTTATGCACCTGGTATCTCAGAGCTGGGACAAAAGATGGGGAGAGACATTGCATTGTCTGCCACAGCTGCTGCTGGAATTAAAAGACGTCAGGATTCCTGCTGAAGTGGTCCTGCTTTTCAGTATGGTGGAACCTCATTTAGTCAGTACCTGCAGAAAATAAAAGTATCTGAGTTGGATCTTCCAGTTGGTTTCGTTGCTGGAAAGGAGGACCGTTATATCTTTGAAGCCATGCTGTTTGGATTGTGAACAAGAGAGATTTTCCATTGTCTTCTCCCCTGTGGTTTTTTGATTTGTCATTTTTTGATAAATGATAGCTGCTAATTAGTCAGCAGAGTAAAACAGGGCTGGCTTTATTAAGTTACACTGCTCACTATCCTTTTCTCCACCCTGACAGAAGTACCCAGAATATCGGTGCTTGCTGTGCTGCTGGTGGGCAGAGCACAAGGAGCTGCAGAAGTCCTGTCCATCTGCAAACAGAGGACAGCATTGTGTTGCCTCCCATGCGGAAGCAGAGGGGTCAGGGCTTTACCACTTCCACATCGCAAGTTTGCTTTTCCAGCAGGTGTGGTCATCTGTCTGTTTGGGATGGGGTCCTGGGCTGCCGTTACTTTTTGTAATGGCCTGCATAAGTGACTGCTAATAAAATGTACAATTTAAACCAGGGCATAAAGGTGAAAAGCTCTGTTGTCTTTCATCAATGCCTTACAATATTAAGGCACTAGGGTTAATCTTATGAAAGGAGCTGGCAACTTGACAAGTCAGGTTTTTTTAGTCTAATTGCCCTTGCATTTTGATAATCACTTGGAGCCACTGGCCCTTAAATGAGTCAAAACTTTCAAATCACTGTCTTGGACAGCAGACAACTTGATATAGTTTCCAAAACCAATGATAAACTACAGCTTTAAAAGCTCATTTAATTATTTAAAAAAACCCACTGAGGGTTAGAGGCATGCTTCTGAAACTTGCTATTTGTGAGCTGAGATGAATACAAAAGGGAAGGAGTCAAAATCTGCTGGCCTTCTGATGCAGTGACTCCCATGCAGTGTTTCAAACTATTTTCTGATTGGCAAGCTGAGTGTCCCAGTCCTAAAAATATTAATAAGCCTTTTGTAAATGATTTTTAACTTGTTAATTAAGAATTTCTAGCTATGGTTATGACCTGCAGGGAAATGTTTAATTGACTGTTTTCCCTAGCTGGTTAAATGTCATCTAACGAAAAAAGAGGAGTTGTATGCTTATGGGATTTGAGTACCTCAGACGTAGTGTAAGCCAGGATTCCTGTGCTTAACACTGCTGCAGAAATTTTCACCAGTGACCTCTGCAAGGCAACTTTCCACTTCAGCACAGTGTAGCAGCACTAGCTTGTCTGCCCAGGTTTCCTCATCCCTTGGAGATGAATGCAGGTAGTGGGAGGCAACAGAAATACAGTCTTTCCTGATGGAGCATGGGCATAGGTTTCCCATACAGGTGGAGTCTGTCACTGCGGGTATTCAGAAGCTGTCTTGTGGTTCTGGCCATCTGGCTCTAGGTGGCCATGCTGGAGCAGGGGGGATTGGACCAGATGACCTCTCGAGGTCCCTGCAAACCTCACCAGCCTGTGATTCTTCTCTGCCAGAAAAAGAGGGAGGGAAGGGAATGCACCCTTGCAATCACGGTAAGGTATGCTGTGAGTCAGCAGCTAGCTGAGGTGCAACAGGCCAGAGAAGAGCATGGAAACATTTGGAGCCACCCGCCTGTGTTTGGAAGAGGGTGGCTAAGGCATGAAGGGTGATGCTTGATGTTCCCAAATGAGATGAGGGTGACTAGAAATTGTGCGTGGAACCAAAACATGGACCTGCATCCGCTATCAGATGGGAATGCTTACATGCAACCTAGACTGACTTTCCAGCACCCAAACAATGTTCCCTGCTATCGGCTAGAAAGCCCATTGAATTACTGGATGCTGTGCTAAATTCCACTTGTTTGTTTCTAGTTAAGTACCCATAAAACTTCAGTTCAGTTGCCTGGAGAAACTGTAGAAATTCGTTCAGTGCTTCTTACAGTGATATCTGTTTTCCTTTCTGCAGAAACGCAGCCAGTACTGGAGACAGCAGTACACCTTGGGTGTGTGGGGCAGAGCTTGGGGAAGGCACTGTGTGGGCAGGATCATTGACATCACTTTCAGTTAGCTGGGACAGGACTTCCCTACTCAAATGGAGAACACTTCAGTACTTTGCGCAGACATGCTTTCTGTAGTATGGAACAAGACCAGAAGAATATTTCTATAAAAGTAATTTAGAACCTTTTTCCAATTAAGTTTTGAAGACAGTGATTTGTCGCTGCACTGCAGCTTCCTTTTTAAATGCTTGGTTGTGACTGAAAACAATCTGAAGCTTGAATTCATATTTCAGCAGGTTGCAGCCAAAATCTGGAAATCCAGTCACGTCTGTGTACCACTGTTATTGAGCTTAATGAGAACTGTATGTCTGCAACAAATGGCACCCCATTTGTCTTCATCTAATCATCCATGAAATCCTCCATTGCTAAAATAATCTCAGAAAATTTGGGGTGAATCCCTGGTTTAAACCAACTGTCTTGTAGCAGTGGCCATCTGGAAATGTTTGTTGTGGTGTAGCTATGAATGGTGAAGAAGCCCACTTTCCCCATTCCTGTATACAACTCTTTTTTAAGCAGAGCATTTCATTTGAGAGAGCAGCTACATGGCAGTTACCACTGTTGCAAACCACTGCACTGATTGAGGTGCTTTGAGATGAGCAGTGTGAAGAAGTGACTGGAAAATGACTGAGGACTGTGTGTGCAAGAAAATCTTTAAAGCAAGTGCTGTTGGAAGAGTCAACAATATTTTGTTTATAATGTAGACTGGAATTTCCTGCTAGTTGAGAATAATGCAAAGGTCACTCACCAGCTGCAAGGAAACAGCATGTCGTTGATTCTAAAATTAGTTCATCTCTAACATTTCCATTTCTCTTCCCTGCATTTCTTATGCAATACCTTAGGCCTGGGAATCCTATTAAAGATAGTGCAGCCCTAAAGGAAAATTAGTTCTCTGTAAACATCTGTAAATGGCTGCAGTTGACATGACTAGGTATCTGTTGCCAGTCGTTATGGCCAGAGTATTGTGATGTCCCTAAAACACTTTCCATAGGCTCAATGACATGATTTTAACTCTTGAATGGCTTAGTTACCCTTTCCTCCCCATTGACTGAAGTCTGCTAGCACAACCGTATTATCTGCAACTATTTTACACTGACGTTTTTTAAAGGGAGAACCTGAATAAGGCCCTCAGAAAACTCCATTTCTTTTTCCTGATGAGCTGTGAGCTGCTGGTGTGATGATGCAGCACCATGGGCAGTCTGGAGGTGGAAAGAATGTTGGAGCCTTGGATGGAAAGGAGGACAACAGCACTGCAGACATAAAACTGCCCCCGTGTTAGCTGATGTGCAAGGCAGCACTAACTATTGAAGAAGGTCACTTCAGAGAGCAGCTGCTCCTGCTTTAAGGGATCTTGTAGAAAGGTTTAAACCTGACAGCTGTATAGAATAAATAGCTTCAGAACAGAAACACCTATCTTGGGACATGTGGATAATCCTTTGCCTGCACAAGTGATTTGTATGGCAGAGAGGTGGTGATCCTTAGACCATGGCCAGCTGGTAACACAAAAGAAACTCATCACATTCGAGTGAGTTGAAACACTGAGAGCCAATTGTGCTGTCTGGATGTAATAAACCAAATCCTTCTCTCTGCCAAGTGTTACCGGCGAAATGCTAGTTAGTCTAACACACTGCACAGGTAATGAATGGATGGCCACTCAGTTCCTGTTCTGTGTATGAGTATTGTGTATCTAAGCCCAAGGTGTGATCTATGCACCTCTGTTTGGTAGGTGGATCTCACTTCTCTGCGTACACTTATTGGTACTTGCTGTGGGCAGAGCTGTGTTAAAGCAGATACGAACACAGCAAGGCATATGGGACATGGTTTCATCACACAGTCATGCTATACCAAGAGAGTATTTTATAATAGATAAAAGTATTATTTTTTATAGCCCTTGTAGTTGAGAGAATGAGATCTGGAATGCTTTGCATCAAGGCAATGCTGTGGACATAGACACTGCAGGAGGAAGAGATGACAACACTGCTCTGTGCAAAAGCCTTGGGCATCTTCACTTTTTCTCCAGCTTGTCTATCTTCTGCAGCCTGTTTAGTGGGACAGGCAGTAGTATGTTTGATAGTAATCTCCAGTTAAACACTCCTAATCAACAGAGTCACAGAATTTATCAAATCGCCCAATTCGTAGCTTGATTCCTTAGGCTAGAGCTAATGTTTCCTTGGACTGCAAAGTCAGAAGTTTCCTTTCTTCTCTGTAATAAATGTAAATACAGTTTTAGGATGCGGGATTTCTCACTTCTAAAGCATAGGAACCAAGATAGCTCACTCTTGTCGTTTCTTCAGTATTCTGTGTGTTGAAACAGATCACCTAGCTAGGCAGCCTAATGGGAATTTAATACAAAAGATGCTAAATGCAAACATACCTTTTAAAATGTTGATTGTGGGGAGACATTCATGTTCTTATGTACAGAAAGTGAATTTAATCTTAGATGTTACATTCTGTCTCGTAATTTTGTTTTGACAGTGATGAGAGTGCTTAACAGGGAAGTGGGGTGTTACACTAAGGTAAAACTCAAGCAGTGACATTAAAAGAAAAGGTTTTTCTTCAGGTTTCCTTGGTGGACTGGGAGTAGACTGTGGTCTGCAATCTTGTGTTGCATCTTAAGATGGAAATCTCTCTCTCGATAGTAGCTGTAAAACAGAAAACAGCCATACAGAACACCCAAAAAATTGCAGCAATAGAAAAGAAAAACCTCTCAAGCCATGTCCTTACACTCACTGAACTTTTCTGCAGCCTGACCAGGGTGACCCACGTACTGCTGGCACCCAGAGCTGTGCTCCCCGTGCTGTGTGTGGCTGGCTGGCAACCACGTGCAGCAGGGACAGGAGGATGTTGGTTGTTGGTACGGCTTGTAGTGATGCAGCAGAAGTTTTCGGTAGCCACACAGAACTTCCCAGAAGAGGTGGTGTCTGGTCTTGTATTTATGTCCAGCTCTGCTTTCTTTTTTTAGTAGATTTGACCTCCTTTTTACAATTGTTCACAGGATAGTCATGATACGTGGCCTTAAGGAGCGTTTATCTGTATCACCCATGTCATTCAGGATGCTTGTAGTGACATCCAGACCATGCTTTCAGGGGAAGAGGGAGAGAGAATCCTTAGAAGCGTTCATTCATGTGTGGTGCTTGCTTGAATATTCTAGAATGGCAATCATAGTCTTGTATGTTTTAAAGAAGAAATAACTTGCATTGATACAGGGCAGAAATTACAGTAATCAGAAATGCTTGCTGCTCAGCACTGTTCCTTAACATCCAGTTCAGGGGCAACAGTAGAAAAAGGTTAAGTCTTAAATGCTATAAAATTAAACTAATCTTTTAATTCAACCACCTGTTTATGACACTTCCACTAATCTTGAAACAACTGACTCTCAGGGCCTCTTAAATTCAAGCTTCTTTTTTCTGTGTTTCCCTAGCATGGTTTTCGTAGTCCTCTTCAATGAGACAAATTATGGAGTCTGAGAATGGTAGAAGACCTTTCACCTTTGAACTGCCCAGTCCAGTCCAGCAAAGACAATAACCAAGTGTCATTCATTACAAAGCTATTTGGACAGAAACGCACAGATTTTCATGAAGGCCAAATTCTGCTATACCAGAGCCCATATGAAAAATTATTTATGAAACGCACCTTTTACTAGCCTAACTCTTGATCTCACCACACCAGCTGGAAAGGAGAGTAGTGTTGGCAGTCCCCCAGGATGGTGAACTTGCTGTTCCTTACTAGCAAGACATCTGTTTTCACATATTAATGTTTAACTTGGAGGGACTGCATGGCTCTTCAGGATGGCCTGCCTTGCACCAAGCACTACAGACTGCTGTCAGTCACTTTTCCTAGGAGCTGCTAGCAGGGCTGAAGGGTCTGGAGTGTTGGGATTAATTGGGACCCTGGCGTGGCTGGAGGAGCATCTCTAGCAGTTCCAGCGGATAGTAGCTGCCAGGTTACACTGGGATGGTGGCGACCAATGCACAGCATTTGCATGTGCCGCTGAAATCTACTTACAAACCTATTCACATCTCGTATGTGGGGAAACAGGGACTGAGTTTCGTTTTCACCTTGTGTTTAATGGGCCTCCTGGGAATCAAATGCAGACATTCCTCATCCATCCTCACTCCTATGGGAAGGCACTTTGCTTATGAACATCCAGATACTCTGCTATCTCAGGTTTATCCAGACTGCTGTGTAGTTTCTCTATCCCCTGTTTGTTATTGTTTCTGTAAGTCACTCTGCGGCTTATTAATTATTATTATATAAATATTAAATATAAAATAATTTATTTTTACAACACACTGAAAGGTAAGGATAAAAATAGGGAACTTATAAACATGTTAGGGAGAAGCACCTCAAACAGCCAGTGTTTGTAATTAAAAAGTTCAATTGCTTGTAATTTTGAAGTTAAAGCTACCTTTCTAAGCTATTTAATTCTTTCTTCTACCTTGAACAACCCGAAAATGTACTTGGCTACAATTAGACTTCCAGATACAATAGGTGAATTGTAAGTAAAAACCATCCAGTGGAAAATTACACTATTAGCCTGGAGCAGCAGCCCTGATCTTTGCAGTTTGTAGTGCTGCACAGGCTACACATCCAGTAATGTTCTGTGAGTCCATAAAGTTGAGTGAACAGTCGCTTAAAAGCAAACCAGTTTACGTTTTTGAAAAAATTAGTCATTATTGCATTCTTCTATTTTTATTATTTTTTTAACATTCCATTAGTCTAGTTTAAATGGAAAGTGATTTATCTTTGCCGTACCAAGATCTATTAGGCAACAGTCCTGAAAGGGCTACATTTAATTAGTTTCAGTCATGGTTTTAGTACGTGCAGGATAAAAAAATATATATATATATACGTAGATTTCTGTACAGGGAGCGTAATAGTGATTGTAATTTAGAGTTTGTGTGTTGCACGGTTGTGCTTTGATTTTAATTCCTTTTCTTATAGAGAGTCGCATCCTGGTGGTCCAGGTTTGCTGTTTTATGAAAATGCTTTGCTGACTGTATTAATGAAAGGCAGTGGTGCACACATTCAGCTATCACTGATTCATCTCAGTGTTCATGGAGAAGCAGGAGTGGCAGTGTCACAGCTGGCTTGGGAAGAAATGAGCTAAAGCTACACAGGAGCGGGTAGGAGTCGGGACCATGTGCATCTAGGTTCAAGAGGGCAGTGAACAATTCAGGCTACTCACTGTCTAAAGCTGTCATGTCATAGCTCCTGAAAAAGTCATGGCACTGGCTGGGATTGACAGCTGGAGCCAGCAGTCTGCATACAGACTCTTCTTCATCTGCTCACTGCACTGGGAGCCAAAAGCATTTCAGATGCCGTTGGACATGATTTGAGTAGGGTCTTCAGTAATTATGTTAGTTGGCTTGGGCACAGGACATTAAAACTGACATCTTGTCCTCCTGCAGGGTTTGAATAGGTGCCAGGTTGCATGAGGTTTGTCCTAGTATTTAAAATAAACCGAAACAGTAGAGGAGCTTTCACTTGACTAAAAAGGATAGCTGTAAATAAGTGGGTTTTTTTAGCTAGGGAAGAGGCTGGAGATCCTTGTGCTTCATTTTGCTTACTTCCACCTCTGTCTGCAGAAAACACATAATATTCAGGGTCTTCAGTTCTGAATGTATCTGTAGTTTGTTTGGGAGGTACACTTAGCGACAGGGATCAATACCTTAGTACAATTGTCAAATGATCTGTTATGGGATAGAATATGTGTTAAAAGAAAGTCCTTGGGTTATAAAATGTAAAAGACCGCTGGTGTGTTTTGGATTAAAGTGATATGCTTTCCTGTTTTCTCCTGAAAAAGGAGAGGAGTTTGCCAGTGGCATCTCCCATCTTTTTTTCTTTCCTTTTTTTTTTTTTTTTTTAATGCAGCAAAAAGAAATAGAGTCTCTTTAACCATTTCTGAAACACAATTCTTTTATATTTGTACTTTATATTTACTTCACAAAGAACAGCTGTGGAATTGTTACTCCAACAACCTAAGTAAATTTCTTAACAGATGGCTCTTGCACTGGGTGGGATGAAAGCAGCCTCTTCCATCCTGGTGTGGCTTGTTTGTTGTTCTTAAATCCTGATACCTTGACAGGGCTTAAGACAGACTTTCCTGTTTTCATTGCAGTGTAAGTATAGTGTTGCGTCAGTAATTCTGCATTGAAGTCTTGCCCCTTTTCCCTTTAAAATTTTTCTTTTAAAACAAGAGAGCAACAGCATCACCTTTTTTTCTTAAATCACAGCGCTGGTGCAGCATGTTCAGCCAGAGAGACCTGAATGGAAACGTAAAGTTCCTTGGAAATGGTTTTTCAAGGGAGATACTGAGTGCAGTTGTGGCG
This sequence comes from Falco naumanni, assembly GCF_017639655.2. Classification (NCBI taxonomy): domain Eukaryota; kingdom Metazoa; phylum Chordata; class Aves; order Falconiformes; family Falconidae; genus Falco; species Falco naumanni. The sequence goes on from NC_054080.1 coordinate 76,347,577, forward strand.
AAGACACTTGTTGTAGACCTTGAAACTTTCTTCCCTCCGTTGCCTCAAGTGGGGAGAGTTTATTAAAAAGGAGAGATGCTTGGACCACATAACAGTTTGCATATAAAATACCAAGCTTGCTCAGATAACATTTAAACTCCTGTTCCTGAAGCAAGGATGAGTCTTCACACTGCAGAGATATGTGGACACTTACTCACCTCAGACTTAAACAAATATAGGAGTCTCATGCTTAGAGTCTTATTTTTTTCACCTGCAGTGTTTTTGTGACAGTCATCTTGAATATGACATGACATACACCAGCCCCCTTCCTTTGCTGTGCCAGCAGAACCCATGAGTCAGTGTGGCCCAGCTGCAGTTTCTTCACAGAGCTGGATCCTGCCTTTGAGGGCCAGTTGATGTCGTTGGGGCTCCAGCAGTTAGCACTGGGCTGCATGCGTGTGCAACGAGTGGTGTGATCCCAACTTCACTCTGTCCCTCCAGGGACTGCATCAGCTGCTCAGGCTGTCTGGGCTGGTGAGCACCACAGCTTTGAGGAGACAATCAGATGATAAGGCAGTCTATGCTACCAGAAAAGCCATATCCACCCTCTTTCAAGGAAAAAGCATCACGCCAGCCTGGGCTGCCAGCTGAACTATGCTGTTGTGAGTGGTGGAAGAAATGCAAAAGCATACTGCGAGCAAATGTCACAATTTCTGGGTGAATGACTTGTCAGCCTGGCAGTTGATTGCAGTTGAAAGGGGAATGTATTGTGTTTGTAGTAAGAGGCTCATCAGAACAGCTGAAGTCATGATTCAAGTCATTATCGTAGGCTGTTTAGTGTTCACCTGCCTCTGTTAGTTCGTGCTGTCTGTGGGGATGTGACTGGGAAGTGGTTTTCCAAACTCTTCTTTCTATTGATCATCTTCAGGTAGAAGTCCCAAGGAGTCATGCTGACAGAAGGAGCAGGAGGTCCTCTTTCTACGGGCTCGATGAGAAACCCTGTTCACTTGATTGTTAGTGACCTGGCTGCTTCTCCCATGAGAAGTCATCTTCACTTTGATAATTGCCTCCTGTAAATGTATTGATGGTCCAAGACCTAAGCTATTTCTGGAGGCCTTCGGGAAATGGTGTTCTTCAAGAAAAGCCATACAGTACAGCTGTTGCTGGATGCAGGCAGGGAGCAGAGACAGTGAGGAGTTAAACTGAAGTGATGGGAGAATACAACTTCAGCATCTGTGTTCTCCACACAGCTGTGCTTTTGTGAGATATGTCTTGGCTCTGTGTGAACTACAATACTAGCTCCTGTTCTACTTGATGTACTTTTCATTTCTGGATTTAGAACATGACATGTTAATGCAATTGGATGCCCACCAGTGTGATGGAAATATGGCACAATTACCAAAATGTTTATGCAGGATGAGCCGGAGTGTAGAGTTCAAGGTGCTGGGCATGGTTGTAAATGAAAGTACGTTTGGCGTGGCGCCTGTATAATTGAGATGCCACACATTGTCTCTGTGCATGGATCACTGTCAGCACCTCAGGATTATCATGGGCATGATAGCAGGAGGCAGGTACCTTCACAATTTACTTGATATAAAAGCTGGACCTGAGAACTAGCAGCTCAAACTGGAGTTCAGCCATACAGATGATTTTGGAAACTTCTAAAGCAGTCACAAATTCCCTGAACTCTGCCACATTATAGCTGAGGGAGTAGTTATATCCAAAAAGCCCTTGGAGCAGTTGCAGTAAATGGCCCTAAACTGTACTGTTTGTGCAATTTAATATCCCTTTCTGCTCAAAGCAATTCTGCAGGGATTTTACATGGTGTAAGAACAGAATGATTTAATTTTGCTGTGTTAAAGTCTATTAGCTTTCCTGCAAACAGGAAATAGTTCACAGCTTCTTAATAATTCTGAAATGACTGAGGTGGGAAATTCATGTGAATTAGATTTCCTTGTGTAAGCACAGGTGTATACTCATTGTTGACTATTGCTCTGCTTCAAATGTTTGCAAATACTGCAGAAATGGAAGCATAAAAACCATAGAGACAGGGTGGATGTAGACCAGATATCCTTTGATGAAACTTAATGCAGTCTTAATGTCATTCTTGGCATAAGTTATTGTCCTACTGGCTGTGCAAAGTGGGTGAAACACAGATTGCAAATAAATTGTTGATCTCTGGCATAGATGAACCATTTGAGTCGTTTTGGGTGTTTTCTGGCTGTGACCCTATTTCTGTTTCTGTGACCCTGTTCTCAGGCTCAAGCCATCTCTGTGCTGTCTTGGGAAGACCCCACATCAGACCTCTCAAAAACTATGGTTCTGCAGGCACTTTACACAAGCTCTTGTGATGATGCTCGATTTCCAGATACGATAGATGGTCCTGTAACTTAGATTGAAAACAATTACTTTGGACGTAAATTAGGTACAAGATAGATTTTTACTTCAAGAAATAATGAGAAGAGTTTAAATGGAAATGTAATCAGTTTAAAGTAAATTGAAAGCCTCCAAGTTTTGTCAGATTAGAGCAGAGGTTACAGGTAGGGTAGAGGCTGGCTGCTTCATGGGAAGTGAGATATCTCACCTAGAAATTACTGCCTTGACAGGAGACCCTGTTTGAGGCTAATAAGCTCCCATTAGTGAGTGAAAATAAAAGATCTGGGAATAAGGAGAGGAAGATGGTAAGAGCTAAGGAAGGTATGTGAAAGAGCAGTAGAGAGCATGCAAACCTCAAATCATGTCCTGAGATAGCTGCACTTAGCTTACAGGCTAATCATTACGATTTGTGTCATCAGTACATCATGTGTTTATACATCATAACAGGTTAGGACTCTGCTGCCTCCTTTGAAGGTCATTACAATACACTTAGGTATCTTGTGTTTGCACAATAGGAGTGTCAGTTTAGATAGATCTGTATGCCGTGAAGTATGCTGAAGATGTGCCCAAGGGTTAGACTTTATGTAGATCAGCTTTTTAAAACACAAATTTCATCTAAAGCATCAGAAGCTGTCTCTGGGCTGTGGTGCTGGAGGCAGGAACCTAATGAGACTGCTTTAATACAGTTCTAACATACACATTAGGTTGCGGTTGGAGAGAGTCTTTCAAGGTTTAAGCAGCACTTTCTGAAAGTGCCTTCACTTAACAGCTAATGACAAGCTTTCTTCAATTTTCTCTCATTATCTTGTATAGCCAGATAATGAGAATGGTCACCCAGAGAGACCATTTAATTTATTTACCATTTTTTATTTCATTGGGAAGCTTTTGCATATTTGAGCCAGTAACGTTCATGATTTGTGCCTCCATAAGTCAAGTGCCCGAGTTCAGCTTCAATCTATCATTGCTCTGAAGATTTACGTTTCAGATAGCTTTTTCCAGCAGCACAGATGTTGCAAACCTTAAATTAATGCACTGAGCTGCTTCTACCCTGCAGAAAATGGAACTAATAGGTAAGGAAAACAGTATCTCTTTCCCATTCCTGTCTTCTTAATGATAGTGGAATTTGAAAGATCTACAAAGGGCTGTTTCAGCTAAATATCTTACGTCCACCAGTGTCTGAAAAGAGAATAATGAGCTGAAAGTGTTTCTGTGCCCACCCACAGTGTTAATTGAAAGCTGTGAAGACCAAGAGGTAGAACCTGTCTCAAGAGATCTTTCTTGCAGAAACTTTATGTGAGCCATCTTCCCTGTATCTGAATGTATTGTCTAAGCCATCTTCATTAAGCTAAAAGGTTTCAGTGGTAATAAGAGGTCTCCTTAATGCTTCCCATTGTAGCAAACTGAAAAAAAAAAATCAAACCAAATTGAAACCCTTGCAGAAGATACCTTTCTTACATTTTGTTAACTCTTCTCTAGCATACAGTGTGCATAGAAATGTATATGCTGCTATACGCAGCAGAAGAAACTGACACAAATGTGGACCTAGCCTCCAAACTTAAAATTGAGAAAGTACCTTAGCAGGAAAGTTGTGCGTTTTTTAATTTGCTTTTTAAGATCATGTGTGCTGTTCTTGCAAGTTTCTTATATGAACAAGAATCACAGGGAGAAAAAATTGTCAGATATGACAGACTGGTAGAGAGGCAACTCTTTACATTGAACAGGGATGTGTGACAACTTAAATGTTGGGGAGCTCTATTTGAAGTACAGTAGTTTGGATGATAATGAAAAAGGAGTTCCTGAGAAAAATAACTGAGCAAAGAGCATGAAGCCATTCACAAGGCAATTCTGGAAGAACATCTTCCTGGAGAGGGAAGACGATAGATGAAGAAACAAGCCTGTATACTGAGACCAACCTTTAAGATGTCTGGGGAATGGTCTGGCCTGTGACACTTGTGATTTGTTTGTGTAATTTTCTGCTTAATACCAAATGTTTGCAGGAAGGGACCACTTTTCAGGACTGTGATATAGTCCTGGAACTGCAGCTCCTGACCGCTTTTTTCCCCTGCAGTGTAGTTGGAACCATGATATCAGTACTTACTGCTTTCTGGTGCGTGCTGTCAAATGAATTCAGCAGAAATGTATTTATGAAGATACTCTTGTCGCAGGGGACAGAGCCCTAGAGGAGTACCCAGCTGTCCTGCTCTTGTGTTAAGCAGCTTCACTTCTCTGCATCTCAGTTCTCCCAAATATAAAATAGGGGATAATGATTCAGACGTCTCTTGCAAGAATACTGTGAAAGGTGAAAAGGAGAGTGGGAAGGCTGAGAAACAGGGAAAAAGAATTTAGTGTCTCTACAGGGAACATGAATGAAGCCATCTTTGCCATGTGGTGACAGAGACAAAAAAGCACACAAAAGTTCAGGTAGATTAAAATGAAGACAAAAACCTGTGAAGCCATTCTAGATCAGTAATACATTGCCTCGGACATGGTGTGTGTTTCTGATCACTCATCCTAAAAAGGAGATTGTGGAATCAGCAAGAGTTTGAGGGTCTGTAATAAGGAATAAAGAAACAGTGGAAATAGTGAGATTGTTTCTTCTTGAAGAACCAAATAGTAGGAAGCATGCTGAGGAGGAAAATAATCAAGGAAGCAGAAAAAAGAGAGAAGGGTTAATAGATATCTGAACTCCTACTCCAAAACACAAGATGTTAAGAACTTAGTGGGACTGAAAGACACTGATCCCAAAGCTGAGTCAGTAGAGTGGGTGGGAGATGCTGGGATGGGAATCCATTCCTACAGCTTGTGGACCTGCTGGCACAAGACACCAGTTAATGGATAAGGAGGATGCAGGGATCTATGCCAAATTAAAAATAAACAGGGTGAGAAGGAATAGACATTCTTTTTTCAGCAACTCTGGCAGTCCTAGGGGCTTGAAAGGGAACTTTCCCAAGTGGCAGGTCATCCTGAAAGAGATTTCTTACTTCGCTTGGGGTGAATGAGCACAGGCTGTTGGTAAGATCAAGGCAAGATTGTGCCATCATGGAATGATGTAAAGGACAACCAGATGACCAGGCCCAGTCAGGATGGGTTTATGAAAGACAGGTCCTGCTCAACTAATCTGATTTCCTTCTATGACAAGATGACCTGCTTAGCAGATGAGGGAAAGACTATGGATTGTCTATAGACATTGGTAAAGCCTTTGATACCCTTTCCACAGCATTCTCATGGGGACACTGGCCGCTCATGGCTCGGACGGGTGCATCTTTGCTGGGTAACCAGCTGGCTGGGTGGCTGAGCCCAGAGAGTGGTGGGGAGTGGAGTTACATCCAGCTGGTGGCCGGTCACAGGTGGTGTTCCCCAGGGCTCGGTGCTGGGGCCAGTCCTGTTCCGTATCTTTATCAGTGATCTGGGCGAGGGGATCTAGCACACCCTCACCAAGTTCACCGGTGACCCCCAGCTGGGGGGAGCGTTGATCTGCGGGAGGGCAGGAGGCTCTGCAGGGGGGTCTGGGCAGGCTGGAGCGATGGGCCCAGGCCAGTTGTGTGAGGTTCAACCAGGCTCAGTGCCGGGTCCTGCCCGTGGGTCACACCAGCCCCCGCAGTGCTGCGGGCTGGGGGCAGGGGGCTGGGAACTGCCTGGGGGGAAAGGGCCTGGGGGGGCTGGTCGGCAGCCGGCTGGGCATGAGCCCCCCGTGTGCCCAGGTGGCCAAGGAGGCCAGCAGCATCCTGGCTGGTGCCGGGAACAGCGTGGCCAGCAGGGCCAGGGCAGTGCTGTCCCCCTGCCCTGGGCACTGGCGAGGCCGCCCCTCGACTCCTGTGTTCAGGTTGGGCCCCTCACTGCCAGGGGGACGCAGAGGGGCTGCAGCGTGTCCAGAGACGGGCAGGGGGCTGGTGCCGGGGCTGGGGCACAAGGCTGGTGGGGAGCGGCTGGGGGAGCTGGGGGGGTCAGCCTGGAGAGGAGGAGGCTCGGGGGCACCTTGTGGCTCCCTGCAGCTGCCTGACAGGAGGGTGTAGGCAGGGGGGTCGGTCTCTTCTCCCAGGTGACAGGGTGATAGAACAAGAGGAGATGGCCTCAAGTTGCTCGAGGGGAGGTTTAGATTGGATATTAGGAAAAATTTTGTCACTGAAAGAGCGGTGAAGCATTGGAACAGGCTGCCTGGGGAAGGATTGAGTCACCGTCCCTGTAGGTATTTAAAAGCCATGTAGATGTGGTGGTTAGGGCCATGGTTTAGTGGTGGACTTGGCAGTGTTCGGTTAGCAGTTGGACTTAATAATCTTAAAGGTCTTTTCCAACCCAAACGATTCTATGGTCCTGTGATTCTAAAGAATGGGGCTTCTACTCTGTTGTTATGGTAGATCCCTTGCTCCTACTTCACCAAGTGCTCCCACTGTCCCAGCTCTCAGTGGAGAGTGGCAGTGCAGGCAACAGTGTGATGCTGGCAAGGGAACTGGCAGGGTTGTGAATAGGGTTGCAAGACACAGCAGTGTGTCAGGGAGAAGGTTAGGTCTGCTGGGTACAGCAAGACATGGTAGAGCCCCACACACACACAAGATGAAGAAAGGCATAAAACTAACATTCTGCTGACAGCCAAGTAAGTAATTTTGTGGGCTGTTTAGCGTTTGGCTCAACAGATAGCATCTGAACATTTCACAAAGTCCTTCTTCATCTCTGAAGCCCTACTGTTATGTGAGTGGATGGATTAGAAAGCTTTACCAGATCCCCCTAGTCCTTTCAAAATCCCTTCCTTCGCTCTCATGATCTTGTGGCTGGACAGATAAAGGCTTGAGACAGAGACTGATTAAGGCCAGAAGATCATCTGGGGTTTTCAGTGCAACATATCTATCACCTGATGATTTTCCCCTCCTCCTGATTATTACCTTTTCACCTACTCAAAGTGCAGTTTGGTAGTGTTTGTAAGCAGTCATCATACCATACTGCAGGGCTGTGATCCAGGAGCCCAGCAGAGGAGTGAGACCTTTCTAGTGGCCTTTTGCAGGAAAACTGGTTTTAGAGACTTGGCACATTTCATGTAAGAGCATAAGGGTCCCAGTTCTCTAGGATAGCCCCACGTTTTATAACCACAAGATCATCTTCCCTTCTGTTCCTCCTTCCCTACATGGCTTGCAGCTTCTGCAAGAAATCACGTACTTGGGATTCTGTTTCTTCCTTGTGTAGCCCTGATTCGTGTCCTGTGTAGTCCATGCTGACTCCTGAATTATGAAAGGAAAGGGTTTGCATGAGTATGTCATTAAAGACTTTTGTAGCACATAGGTTGCAGGGGCTCAAATTAGGCTGCAGTATCTGTATTTAAGACCTTGGCAAAACAGCCCTGCTTTTTTTTTCTAATGTCGGTTCCCTGCATTTTTAACAGAGGAAAATGGACTATAAGGAAACCGCATCATGGCCTAGCACAGTAGCACCAGCATGGCTCTGGGACATCTGAGCTCATTGCTCCGTGCCACCAGCCTTAGCTGAGTTCAGGCCACAGAGACAGTCAGGTTCCTAAATACCTTCACTCAAATGTAGTCTGGGACCAGCTGGGGAAAGTAACAGCAATGGTTGGTTGTTGTCCTTCATGTGTGCAAGCCCTGGCAGAGCATCAAGGTGCATCTTATCACAGATGTCTGACAGCTATGTCCTCTGCTGCTCTTGACACTCACTGCCTTTTGCTGTGCCTGTCCTGTCTCTTCCTTGTCTTCTAGGAATATCATTCAGCCACTCCTGCTTCCATTCCTGGTTACCCATCCAGTCCCCCCATCACCTTTTACAGTCGCCTCTAGTCCTCCTAGCAGACCCTACATTCCCTCCCTGTTCGTCTCCTGCCAGTCCTCTGCCCTCATCAGACTGTCTTGGACTGCAGATGCTGAGAGGGATAACACATAGAGGGGAGGGTTCAGGGTGACCAAATGTGTTCCTAGCACCTCACTCCAACAAAAAATATGTATATCTATATATTTATGTGTGTGTGTGTGTGTGTAAAGTTATATTTAAATATATATATTTCATATAGAGCTGAGAGAAACATCCAGAGTGCAAAATTTCACCCCAAAGAGTAGACATTTGGCAAATGAAAAAAAACTGGTGACATACAAACATTTGGGCAGTCACACTCAAGGAGCAAAGCAGGCAACACCCTCCATGGCTCACAGCAGTCTGCCTTCCAGCAGGGCCTTCGGGAGCCCTGGCACAGGCCTTTGGGGCTGGCCTGTGTCTCTGCAGCAGAAGGAGCAGCAGCCCGGAGGGAGCTGGATAAAGAGCGACAGCAGTATGCATGTGCCTGAGCCTGTCCCAGGAAGCACTGATGTTGTGGTCACTTTCCATATCCCTTCCCAGCTCAGCCAGAGATGTAGTTTGGCTACTTGTGCGTGCAGTAAGCTCCTTCGACCTCCTCTTCCCACCTCATGCAGTGCTTTCTCCCGTGCTCTGCAATCTGCTGCGGCTCCTTCAAGGGGGCCAGGGACAGATGGCTTGATTTTGGCTGATAAATGGGCTGCCTTCAAAGGAGAAGTGAGGCGGAAGCCGTCTGGCCTGATATCTCTTTCTGGTGCTGTCAATGGGAGGCCAAGGAGGCAAGCTGGAGCAGAATGAAGACCAGTTGCATTGCAGGAAGCACAAAGGGGAAACAAATTCTCCTTTAAAAACGCTCTCCTTGTGCCACTAAATGGTGTCTGCTTGCCTTTATTTCAGACAGCTCCTGCCAAACCCCGTTTACCTCAGTATTTAAGATATGCTGTGGTCTTTGCTCAGCCTGCTCTGCTACGTGAAACACAGCAGCGCTAAGTATCTTCAGATGCTCTCGAGGGACAGCTGGGAATGTGGCTGGCATTTTGTGTGCTGCTGACTTTTAAGCTCAACATGGTAAAATGCTATCCAGGCTTGTCAGTTTCCATCCACAGCATCTGGCAGTGCTGGGGGCTGTCGGACACCTTGCTGAGCCTAGCCTCAAGTCAGTGGTGGGGGGCTGCCACGCTCTGTAGGACCCTTGTGGTGCATAAACTGCAACCCTGTAATAACTGAGGGAATTAGGAGCAAGCTTAGTGGATAGGGGAGATGATAAAAGCCACCACTTGTGGGAATAAAAATAGGTTTTTCTTCAGAGACCTCAATTTTGCACTTTTTTTTCAGGATTAGGAAGGGAAGAAGCATCCCTGCCCTTTGGAGGCAGAATAATTTATAAACCACATTTATAAAAATCAGCTATTTCCCTTTAAGTTAGTTCCTGTGCCTTTGTCTCGACTTCCCTGATTAGTCACATAATGAGGATATTTCTAATACAAATGTGTCAGGGGAGAAGGGAGCCAAACAGCACTTCTTCAGAGGAGAATCTGTATCCCCCTGGATGCTAATTAGTCATGGAGAGGCAGGTGTGGGGGGCGGGGGTGAGTCGAGCTCTTATTTTAGAAGCCAGAATGATTTGTGCTCTCACAATTTCTTGCACAGGGCTGGAAAGCCATGCCAAGGTAGAGTGACTTGAGATCTCCCTTGGCTTTTGCATCCCTGCCCCTCAGACGTTTCCCATGCTGCTGCTCCTGCTGCTGTTCGAGGGGTTATTTCTGTCAGGAGCTTGGCTAAACAGAAACTCTCTCCTTATACATATGGAAATCTGATGACTGAGCTCTCCATCTCTTGGGACAAGTTGAAAGCATCATGCTAAAGAGAAAAGGGCTGCTGAGCACTGAGCTTGGTAGCTTTGTTTTCTCAACTAGTGGAGAGAAACTGTTAAGGTTTTAATGCTGGGATCCACCTTTGCAGGATGGGCAAGTGACTTCTCAGGCTGTGCTCACAGGGACGGTGCTGAACACTTTGAACTGGTAACCACAAGTGAGGACAGGAGCAGTCCTGCCTGCCCGGTGCTGCCCTCTCAAAGTTGTTAGTGTTACCCACCAAGATCCTGGCTGAACCTATCAGCCTGGGTTGTGCGTTCAGGAGGCAGCACTAGCACTGTAGGGGTATGAAAGCATGGGCTGTGGCAGTCCCCTGCTCCGTTCGGGCTAAACTGGTGTCCGCTGCTGAGATTCCCACCTGTCTGCAGTGTGACAGATATGCTTGGTGTGTAAGCCTTGGGAGCTGCTCATCTTTTGGGTTGTGTTGGAAGAGTCTGTGTTTTTAGATTTGTTGAACAGCTTTGAATGCTTCCAGGCATCCATTATTTTTCCTGAGAAATCTTTTGAAACCTCCATCCCAGAGTGGTGGGCCCCCACAGTGCTTCTTCAGAGCTTTGGTTGGATCCAGTTTATAGCCTTTCTCCTTTCCTCTGTTTTCTCAGCATCCCTCCTTCCCTGCAGCCAGAGGTAGCTTTGATCTTGGACAAATGCATAGGTATTTGCTCTTCCCTCAACATCCTGTCTGCATTCACTAGTCAGCATTCCCAGATCTTCAACTTCCCTAGAAAGCAGGGTGCTTAGGGCTTGAGATTTCCATGCTGGTGACTTTAACTCTTTCCAGAGCAATGTTTGGCTGAGTACCTGAAGGGAGATGCAGTGATTCCCTGCTGAAGGCACTTAAAAGAACCACCCATGCCCTTGGCTTGTGAGCACAGGTTGAGTAAAGTGCAGGCATACAAACTCGGCTCGTATAGACAGTGAACACCCAGCCTAGGGTGCCTTGGGTTGAAGGCAGTATACCTGGCAAATGTGAAGTAGGTGTGCAATGGAGCAGGCATCCTGTGGTTTCAGCATGAATCCAGAGGCTGAAGAAAAGCTCCGCAGTGTGCTTTCTTTCCAGGAATGTCAGACATCAAGCTGACACTTGACAGGTGGCATTGTTCATTATATGGGTCTCATGGTTGGCTTGAGACCTCAGAGAGCCTGTAGAACCAGATATCCCTGCCCTCTGGGAGAAGCGGGTTTTACTAGGTGCAGGAGAAAAGTAGGATGAAAAATTATTGGTGGAGGAAGAGTGAACAGGAGAAGCAATCAAACAGCTCAGGAAAGGATCTGAGGGACTGGATTAAAGGTGCAAGGTATATTCCAGGAGCAAAGGTATGGGAGCTGAATATATAAAACCCAGCCACCTTTCTTAAAGTATCCTAACTGCTAACTGGAAAAGAATGAGTGGCCCCAGAGGTATGCTAGTAATAGGTGTAACATTGAACCATTGTTTGAAGTCCATGGTCTGTTGAAACGTATGGATGTGGAGCCATCCCACATTTTCCTGCTATTATTTGTACAGCCAAGGGCTCTGAAAGCTTAGTAATAGCATATTTGGCACTGGCTAGATCCAGTCCATGGCCTATAAAAGTGATTCTCTGATCTCCAGGCTGCTGGAGGGAACTTACATCACTGGAACAGAACTCCCCTACTGTCATTTGTATCGTGCCAGGAGATTTTTGTGAGGATATATAATTTCTGCAATATGTGCCAGAACCAGCTAAAATTTATAGTGTTTCCTTCAGGTAAACTTTGATCTTGTCTTTCATGTACGGCTGGAACAGCCTAGCTGCCTGCAGAGAGGATCTGTAAACCATTCTGTATACGCTGTGTGTACAACCACGGCGTTTCAGCAGTGATGGCAGCTCTTGTCTTGCACTTTCTCAGCCAGTTTCTCACAGTGTTGGGGTTGTCCATAGGAAGGAAGGTTCCTCTCCACCCTGTGGGGGAGTCTCTGATCATTTCAGGTGGAAAACTCAGCTCTCTCTTTGAAAATACTTTTCCTCCTGGTGAGGCTCCTTTGAGACCTTGAAGGAGTTAAGATGAAGCACACCTTTGAAAGAAGCTATAAACACTAACTAGTGATCTTGAATTCAGTCACTGCAAGATCTTGCTGTGGTCCCTTATGGGCAGCACTAGGGCTGTGCATAGCACTGCAATTTTCTGTAGGATTCAGATAATACAGATAATGCCTGTACACCAGCGCACGCAGCTACAGGCCACCTGATCGGGAAGAGGAAGGTGATGAGGCCTTCACAGACAAGCTGGAGGTGGCCTCCCGATCACAGGCCCTCGTCCTCTTGGGGGACTTGCATCGCCCCGATAGGCACTGGGAAGACAACACAGCGAGGCTCGTGCCGTCCAGGAGGCTGCTGCAGAGTGCTGGTGATCACTTTCTGACACAGGCAGTGGAGGAGCTCCTAGACTTTGTCATGAGAAAGGCAGGAGGACTGGTTAGGGTTGTGAAGGTTGGGGGCAGCCCTGTCAGCAGTGACCATGAGATGGAGTCAGGTTCCTGCGTGAAGGCAGCAGGGCAACAAGTAGGACTACCAGCATGGACTTCAGGAGAGCTAACTCTGGCCTCTTGAAGGATCTACTTGGAGGAATGCCATGGGTCAGGACTCTGGAAAGTAGCGGGGTCCAAGAGAGCTGGCTAGCATTCAAGCATCACTTCCTCCAAGCTCCAGATCGGTGCATCACCATGAGTAAGAACATGCTGTGAGAACATGCAGAGAGGTGACGAGGCGGGCCAAGGTGTGTTTGGAATGAAACCCGGGGAGGGAGGTCAGGGACAAGAAGGGCTTCTTCCAGTACCTCAGCAGGAGAAGGATGACTCGGGAAAATGTGGGCCGGCTGCTGACTGAGGTGGGTGCCCTGGTGCCCAAGGACAGAGAAGGAGGAGTTACTGAATGCTGCCTTTGCTTCAGCCTCCACTGCCGAGGCCGGCCCTCTGTTATCCCAGAGCCTGGAGGCAAGAGAGGGAGTCTGGAGAAAGGAAGAGTCTCTCTTGGTCGAGGAGGATCATGTTAGAGATCACTTAAGCAGCTTGACACCCACAAATCCACGGGCCCTGTCAGGATGCACCCAGAGCGCTGAGGGAGCTGGCAGATGCTATTGCCAAGCCGCTCCCCACCATCTCTGAAAGGCCATGGAGAACAGGAGGGGTGCCTGAGGACAGGAGGAAAGCCAGGGCCGCTCCAGCCTTCAAAAAGGGCAAGAAGGAGGATCCGGGAGACTACAGGCCAGTCAGCCTCACCTCCATCCCTGGAAAGGTGATGGAACAGCTCATCCTGGTGGTCATCTCAAAGCACATGGCGGAAAAGGAGGTCATCAGGAAGAGTCAACACAGATTCACCAAGGGGAAATCATGCCTGACCAACCCGATAGCCTTCTCTGATGGAAGATGAGGGGAGAGCAGCGGTGGATGTTGTCTGCCTTGACCTCAGCAAGGCTTTTGACACTGTCTCCCATAAGATCCTGACACGTAAGCTCAGGCAGTGTGGACTAGATGAGTGGACAGTGAGGTGGATCGAGAGCTGGCGGAACAGCAGAGCTCAGGGGTTGTGATCAGCGGCGCAGAGTCCAGCTGGAGGCCTGTAGCTCGCGGTGCTCCCAGGGGTCGGTGCTGGGTCCGGTCCCGTTCAACTCATTCACCAATGACCTGGACGAAGGGACTGAGCGCACCCTCAGCAAGTTTGCTGGTGATGCAGAACCGGGAGGAGCGGCTGACACACCAGGAGGCTGCGCTGCCGTTCAGAGAGACCTGGACGGGCTGGAGAGTCGGGCAGAGGAACCTCATGAAGTTCCACAGCGGCACGTGTAGGGTCCTGCCCCTGGGGAGGGACAGCCCCAGGCACCAGCACAGGCTGGGGTGACCTGCTGGGGGGCAGCTCTGCGGAGAAGGACCTGGGAGTGCTGCTGGGCAGCCAGTTGCCCGTGGGCCAGCTGTGTGCCCCGGTGGGCAGCCAGTTGCCCGTGGGCCAGCTGCGTGCCCCGGTGGCCAAGCAGGCCAGTGGGACCCTGGGGGGCATGAGGAGGAGCGGGGCCAGCAGGTCGAGGGGGGATCCTCCCCCTCTGCTCTGCCCTGGTGAGGTCCCACCTGCAGTGCTGTGCCCAGTGCTGGGCTCCCCAGTTCAGGGGGGACTGGGAACTGCTGGGGAGGGTCCGGTGGGGGCTGCAAAGACCATCAGGGGACTGGAGCATCTGCCTGGTGAGGAAAGGCTGAGGGAGCTGCGCTTCTTTAGCCTGGAGGAGATTGAGAGGGGATCTTATCAATGCACACAAATACCTTAAGTGTCAGGAGGATGGGTCCAAGCTCTGTTCAGTGGTGCCCAGCGATGGGACAAGGGGCAGCAATCACAAACAGAAGCACTGAAAGTTTCACCTGAATCCAAGGAAGAACTTATTTACCTTGAGGGTGACAGAGCCCTGGAACAGGCTGCCCAGAGAGGTTGTTGAGTCTCCTGTGGAGACATTCAAAACTGCCTGGGCATGACTCTGCAGCCTGCTCTAGGAGAACCTGCTTTAGCAGGGGGTTGGTCTAGATGATCTCCAGAGGTCCCCTCCAACCTTGACCATGGTGTGATTCTGAGACTCAGCTGCAGTATGTAGCCCAGAGCCCAAGCTCCTGTTCCTGACTCTGTCCTCCAACCACGCTGTGACCTTGGCTCTGACATGCTTCTCAATTTATAATCATTCTGAGGGTATCCTCCCGCATGAGCTGTGGTTTGAAGAGCAGTTGTAAAGTTGTTTGGTGATTTTTGATATCCTGGTTTGGCCTGATGCCTGTTGCTAAACGGACTCCTACAATAGCTACCAAGGATTTTGTGGTGCTTTATTGCCTGACGTACTCATATGTCTCATGTTGCAGCTCAGAGGTGTGGCTGTATAACCAGATGTGTATAAGGAAAGGTGTAATGTCAACATAGGTATGTCCTTAACAAGGAAGGAAATGCTTTGGTATTGAAGCACCCTGAAAACATACTTCAGTTAATAGCTGGTTTAAAATAATTATTGCATGCCAGCCACTTGGCAAGCGCTACAGGCAGTGGGAAGTGCAGTGTGGCATTTCTCTAATTTGCAATGTTAATGATCCAATTTAAGTCATGTAAAGTTAACACAAACCTATAAATGCATGTGATAATAGTGATGGCTTATGCGTGAGAGAAGAGGGAAATACGGTGTTAAATATATTCTATCGTGATTGAAAGGAAAGGACTGTGGGATGCTTGTGCTGGTTTCTTGGAGGGAAACCTAACAGAAATCATGTAATTACTGCCATTTTTCTTGCTTGTCCCTCAGTTGCTTTCCCAAAGTATTTGGTTGGTGCTTCCTCTGTTATTGTAGACTCCCAGGATTAGTCATACATCATCATCTAAAAAAAGATACTTTCTTCCCTGTGCTGCAAATGTCATTTTTGATCAGGAAAACAGAACTGTGAAGCATCTTGTTCCCTTTCCACAGCTTACACCTTCCTGCTTGCTGCATTTTTTTCAGCTTGAGTGTGGCATGACAAACCCCTTGCAGCCAGGGCTCCAAGGGAGCATTTCAGCGCGAGCTCTGTGACATACACAGGCAGACTGGCACTTCTCTTCTGCCCCCATTTGAAACACGGCAAAGATCCAAACTCCTCAGTACCTGCCAGTAAGCTGAGTTACCCCAACTACAGGTGTACACAGTAAAAAGTCATTTAAGTGACATTCTGGTTCAATTTAATTAATATGACTTGAGGTTTTAATCATGGAGCAATTTCAACAGTTCTGGCTTTTCAACTGCTAAAAAAAATGGCTTCAAATACTGGTTTGTCATACAATTATAAACTGAACAGGTTCAAAATCTGGATCTTGTAGTGGATATTGCAGGCCTAATTTGTTACTGTTAAGTAAGTTTTGTTGGGTTGCTCAGAAAAGGAAAACAGCAACGTTGTAAGTGGTACATTGGCAGAGCTAGTAGAAAGTCAATAAACAGTTGTTGTTTATTGCTTTGTTGAAACTGAGTCGGTAGCTATCTGAATGTATTTCAATGTATCAGTCGTTGCGTCACCAAAATGGCATATATTTTCACTTTGGTGAAAAGTGGTGGTGATGCTGAGATGAGCAGTTAGTGCTCTGGATCCAGCAGCGTGCACATGCTGATGAAAAGTGACAACCACATCTTCCCAGGAGCCTTCTGCTGTGATCACTGTGTGATTCTGGAGTTCCTTCAACATGTAAGACTTAGAAAAAAGATGGTTTTCTTCAGCTTACCCAGAGAGAAGGTGACGGCCAGCTGTAGTCCTTGACAGTGGGTAGGGGAGTTTGGAGAACCTCTCTTTCCTGGAATAAACTGGTGTTCTGCCTAAATGAGTTTGGCTTAGAAGCAGGCTCCTCGCCTCTTAAGACAGATGGGGGAAAGGGACCTGAAAAGATAGGGATCTTACCAGCTTGCACCAAATCCAGATGAACTTGCCCCAAAACCTGATCAGCTTTGTTGATTTTCTGTGTGACAAATTAGTTTCTAACCCAGGCTCACAACAGCAATTCCACAACTTCCGTCAGGCAAATGTACAGCTCCTTAACCATACCTCTGCAGTTTTCTTTGCTATTTCCTTGCAACCCTGCTGTAATTTAAGGTAATTTTTTCTTATTCTAGTGATCAGAAACATGAAAAATAAATTACTTCCTTTTTCTCTGTGGCAGTCTTTTCTGTATGTGAAGATGGCAATTGTATCCCTCCTTAGCCTTCCCCTTTCTGCTCTGAACACCCCATTCTTCCAGTGTTCCTGGATGGTTGTAGCTTCTAGCTTTTATCTGTAGGACAGCTGAAGGAATTACATCTTCCTTGAAATAATGGGCTCCAACATTGTGTGTTTAAGCTGAAGCCTGAGGGGTGTGAGGGAGAGCTTGACAGTCTTTTGTGAGGCTTGCAGGTTCCACTCCTGCCACACATCCACCTGTGACACTTTCCTTTCTCTTGCTGAACATGCCATTATGGACCATTGTTCATCTATATGGTGGATTCAGCTTGATCCACTGTAAATCTGACAGCCTTTGAGCCTCTCCTTTTATGCTATTTCTTACACAGACTACGTGCATCTTGATTCCCAGTGGTTTTGTACCCAGTGGTTTTTTTAAGCACTTCATGTTCATAGGTATGTCTATATTGTAGTGATACATAGAGGCTGCAGAGGTCTGTTGTCCAAAACACTGTGAGGTCGTGCTATTACATACCTACCTGTGCACACTGAGTCCCCTCCCCAGAAGCCTGCTGCCTACAGCTGCATTTCTTGGTATAACCTAGTGTGGTACAGCTTGAAGCAGACTGAATCTGCAGACACCATAGCATTTTCTGTTCCCAGGGCAGAGAGTCTGAAGGCATAAATATTTATTAGCAGGAGCAATGTTCTAGCCTGAGAGCCTGGGATGACAACATAGGAATGATAGAAACTTCTCGGTGACCTGAATGTACCCCCTGTATTTGGGGTGCATGCAGTTTCTCACACATTTTCCTGTTCCCCAAGTCAGTCTCTCAAGTACAGAACACCTATCAATTTTTCCAAACTCAATGTTTGATGTGGAAAAGAAGCAAAAAACTTGGGCTTGTTCTTTCTTGTTAGCATTTGTTTGCAGCATGTGATCCACATGGGCAGCTTCAGAAAGCAGGAGTCCACTGAGCTGTGAGTGCTCACTGTAGGCTGTCACACACATGTTGGTACCGAGACTTCCAGCATCTTTAAGAAGACAGCAAGCAGTGGTACTGGAGAGAGACAAAAGGTAGCTGGGTGATACTGCTGAGCAGCCATCTCATACTGATTCAGCTGATGATGATCAGACAAAAGCCTCTGCAGAGGTGGTGGGTAAAGCCAGCCCTGTATATTGGCTCTTTCCTTGAGATTAGAGGGTAAGGGCAACCATACCCCTCTGCTTTATCAAAAAGCAGAGCTCCTTTAATGATCATAGAATTTCCCCCAGGCAGCAGAGTGGAGAACATTTTCTTAGGGCTGTAAAAATGACTGATTTTTAGGATAAGGAAGGGTGGGCAGATAGAGACATCTCGGTTTCCAGCTGTGTTTTTAAGGGGCAGCTGAAGGCTGCAGAAACTGCATGTGCCCGTTTCCCTTCCATGTGCACTGGGGTCCCAGAGGATTTGCAGGGTGAAAGGCAGAGGCTAGTGAAGCTTACAAGGTGTCAGAAGTGTTGACTGTGAAGTACGGCAAAGGAGGCTGCATTTTCCAAGGCGTTACAAGGATATATTTGTATGCAGCACTCAGCTCCACCGCTGAGGGTGTGACTGCAGAGTTTGCTGGCTGCTTGAGGCTATTCCCCCCACACCCCCCTACTCAGTGTGGGTTACTGGGAGAGGTATACAATAGGAATAAAAAGGCTATTGACCTGGTGCATTAAGGCAGATGATGTGTTCGTGCTAAGTACTGCAAAAAGGAAAGGAGGGATTTTAAAAAAGAGAAAGAATAAAAACCCTGCTGAACATGCCATCTTCCTTCAACTCTTGATTTCAGTTTTGAGTCATTTTAGCTTCTCTCTGTGCCCCTGCATATGGAGGATTCACAGCACTTCTGCTCCACGAAAGTTCACTGGAACTAATTTCCAATGTTCAGAAATGTCACACAGTACACACACTGTAGGACATGGCTGTATCTGGCAGGAGGGCAGTTTTCAAGGTCTGTTGTGTCAAGCCTATAGGAAAAAACAAACCAGTAAGGAACCACCCCACTGTTCAAGTGCTGTGGTTGTGTATGCCCCATTAAGCTGTGAACATGTGGGGAGAAAACTTCGATTAAACTCTGGCCCCAGCCAAACATTCACGCAGTGGCCTGATTGAATGTATTTTTTCCTTAGGAATGAACACATAAGGAGACCTCAGGAAAAAAAAATCCCTTAAATATATTGAATTTCCATAGCCATTTTAAAGTCCCTGCAGCAACATCTCAGTACTTGCCTTCTAATTGGGAGTGTTGTGTTCCCTCCAGCAACCCAAGAGAAATCACATCGTCTGGCCTGGTACCAGTCACACCACCACGTAGCTGAGATTTTGATGTCAGGGTCAGAGCTGAATGCATTGGTCTAGGGAGACTTGTAAAAAAGGACAAAATTGCAAAGTGAATTCCAATAGCAAAAGCCCACACTGAGTCTCAGTGTGCTCAGAGGCATTCACAAGCTAAAGGCTAATTAGTCAAGTAAATGTTTCGCTGGGTGGGTGAGCTATATATAGAGAAATGCACCTGTTCAGTATGCACAGAAGCAAAGTGTGTTCCTGCAAAGAGGCAGCTCCAGCCAAGCAGCCGTGGGAATGCTGCATTCTTGCAGCTGGGGTTGTTACTGTAGAGTCATGTGTGTTGCTGTAGAACATCTACGAAGTGATGGATGGGAAATACGACAGTGCCTTAGCACTCCTGGCCCAGGGATAGATACCTGCTGGCACTGGCGATGCTGTCTCTGGCCCAGCTTGGTTTCCTTTTGGATCTGTTTTACTCTCTGGAGGCAGCAAGGCTATGTGCACAGCGGTGATCACCCAGACTGCTGTTGCTTTGTGATCCCTCTGTGCAGGTCTTGGATTTGTTGTGTGGCCATAACATGTTCCCCTGGTGGGTCTGCTGTAGAGGTGCCATGCTGCTGTGGCAGAAAAGTGTCATTACAAACCTTGGAGATGAGTTCCTGGTGCGAACCGGCATTATTATGGACTCTACTGCTGTGTCCTTCATCGTTCTGACCTCCAGTGTCAAGAGGCCGGCATGCAGTCTCCACCAGTTGGCCAGCCTCCTCTGTAGTCAGTGGGGAGAGGGGACAAATCTCCAAGGACAGATTCATCTCTTTGTAATGTGAGTGTCCAAGACAGGATGGAATGAATCGCTCTTTGAAAGTCATCTTTGTTTTCTCTGAAGGTCTAGGAAGCCTTTTGTGTTTGTTTGGTCTATAGCTTTGAGATTGCTCCAGCTGTGTCCTCTGGTCCAGGACCAGAGTCCAGATCCTCAAAGGCACCTCAGAACATTTCTCCCCTCCCTCTATTCATGCAAATGGATGTCTGGTATCACTGGCAGATTACCCAAAAGGAAGAACTGCTATCAGCACATCAGCTGCTGAGAAAAGTGAGGGCTGGTGTTTGTTTAAATAGTTTAAACAAAATTTTAACAATATGAACCTGAGTTAATCCTCATAGCCAGGTTCCCTTCTCTGCCATGTGAACTTCTGTCTGTGAGCAGATGTGACTCTACACTGGACTGTACCAGCACAGGAGGCAGAACGTGGCCATCATACTATGTCCTCTACCATAATATGTCTACTCCCATGCCTTCCTGCAGGCAGCAGGTTGTGTCTCCAAGGACTTGTTTGTGGTTAGTAGCACTAGGAAGCATCCAGCTCTTGGATTCCTGCTCCTTTGAAACAGCTGTATCCTTCCTTTTCCCAGCCTGTCATAGAAAAGGTTCTCATCCGGGAAGCCTGGACTCAGATGATGCCACTAACCACCTTACATATCCTGTCTTGGAGAGCTTCTAGCATGTCTAGGAGACAGTCATGTCCTTTGTATTATCTGGCCATTCCCATGAATATCCTTTCCTACAGCCTTCTTAATCTAGCCCCTTCATCTGGGTGCGTTTAAGACCAAGCCCATGTTCCAAGGATACTGCAAGAACTGGTCTTCGATTGAGATCATAGAATAGGTTCTGACACAGAAAAAAAGGTTGGCTATTTTAAGTCCATTTAAAGGTCTCACCTACTGTTGTGCCATTTCCCCAAGAGGACAATAACAGGGTGAGCCCGTGGTGGTGCCTCTCCCTGGTTCCCTCCCTCCAGTGATGTGTGTCTCGGGGCAGGCTGAGACAGAAGCAGTGTTTTTGGGTTTGGCAGATATTCCTTCCATTCATTTCTCCCACTCTTTTCTGAGCCCCTTTTAGCATCCACAGCAGCATATCATCTGCTGTATGGAGAAGTGCTGAGTTTGATCCCAGCTGCTGCATGTTCACTGCCACTTGGTGTCTCATGCTTGTAGAAAATAAGGGCTATCTGACCCCTTTTCACCTTCTCACCCTACTCAGGATTATTTAGACTTCTCACAGAGGCCCTGTGCTTTGTATTTCCCTGGCTGAAGAGTCTTGTTCTGTCTAGCTGGTTGTGCCATGGGACCTGTCATCCAAGATATCTCTTCCTTGAGTGAAAGCTGCTAGCTACACCTCATCATTTTCATTTATAAAAGTTGTGATTGTTTTTCTTCTTTGTACTACCTCACTTTTAGCTTAATATAATTTCAGCTGCTCTATTTTGTCATTTAGTGTTGTTATTAAAGTAGGATTTTTAACCTAAAATGCAGGTGATCCATCATTTATGCCTGTTTTCTCCTGGAGACTGGCTTGTTGTTTGCAACCTGCTCTAACCTTTTTAACCAGTCATTAACTGCTGCATTAAAGGGAAAGTGCAGCAGTGACTGCATTAGAGGAAAGCAGAAGAAATTGCATTATCTATTCAATGTCCATTTCAATGTCAAAATTGAATGCAAGGTCTTGTAAGCACCATCCATTTTAAGTATTGTCAAAGTTTACAGGATAGTGCGAAGGAGCAGAATTTTGATAAAATATTATAACCCTACTTACGTTATTTGACCAGTTTCTATGAAGACAGGGCCTAATTCAGGAATCATATTTTATCTCAGAAGCACAGTGTATTAATAAGAGCTAATGTGCACTGCAGAGAGGAGGCAGGCACTAGGGAAGAAGGGACAGTGGCTCGCCAAGTGATTTTTTTACTGAGAGCAAAGTCCAGTGGCACCTTGCCTTGAAATTCAATGACTGTGCCTTGCATACAGGTGTCAGTGGTAAACAATAGTTGCATTTTTATAAGAAATTGTGTACAAAATACAAACTGCAGAAACTGAGAGACAGGCAGCATCAATTCACCAGTTTGGAATGGTATTTTCTAGTATTTGGTTTCTGGCACTTTGTTCCATTTCTTACAAAGTGACGGTTTCTTCAGATATTAGACCTAACATTGGATGTTTGTTTTCCTTGTGCAGCTCTATTATAATTACAAATTTACATACACTTATGCATATATGTATGTGTATATTCAGTTTAGTTTCGAGCTTCTAGGTGGGAAGAAGTGAACACGTTGGAAAACCAATTTTAATTTTCACTGTGGTGCTAAGTAGAGATAAGTTCCAACAGGTTTGAAGTTTGCTGTGAAAGATCTGTAAATGTTTTTTAGCTGTGGTAGAACTGCCTTAATTGGTAGTTTGAATCTCTCTGAATCCTTTGATGTGCTGTACCATAGAGTACAACACTACCTGAATTAGGTTGTCTGCAGGTAGGCATGACGGAACGGGCTCTGTGTTTGGGGAGCACTGGTTTTCGGAGTGATTTCACTGACAGTGCGAAGTACTGTGTTGACAGATACTGAATAATTTTTTCCAGTTAGCCACAAAATAAGTTCAGTATTAGAAGTACAGGCTTATTCATTGTTCTTCCAAGAGGGACCGGAGATTGAATTCTACTCATTCAGTCGTTATTCCTTCTAAGTTGGACTTTCACACAGGCTGGTCATGAGCTTTTGAGTTTTAATCATGAGGTTTACTGTTCCACTTGGAACTGAGGTGAAACTGTAAATGCATTTCATACAACACCCCAAAGAGTCATCAGATGAAAATGATTTGGGATTACTGCCAACCCAGGCTGAATTTGAACTGGTGACCCACCCTCCACATTATATTCCCAGTATCATCCATCATGTAAGTCTGATGTTGAAATCTGGCATTTCCAGAGGTACTTTGAGCATACTAAATGTGCTTCCAAGTTCTGTCTTTTGCCCCTGGGTTTCAGCTATTCAAAACACCATCATGTTCTCTGCTCCCTGTGAATGCGGGTGGGGGTGGACTCGCCTAACAGCCAGAGATGAGACAGCATAACTTTTAGCTAAACCATTCTGTTTCATTTCCTTTTCTTTCTTAACAGGATCCAACAGCTGCATCTATTTCGGACAGAGATTGTGATACAAGAGAGGGAGAGACTGTAGCCATGAACTATAAGCCGTCCCCACTTCAAGTGAAATTAGGTGAGTCTTTGCTGATGGAGAGTGAAAAGGCTGAATCCAAGGTCTGAAATACAGTGAGGTGCTTGTGGGATCTCCATGCGTGTGGCAGAACATGCCAGCTCGGCTCAAACAACTCACAGAGTAGTTTTATCATTGTGATTCTGCTGCTGAGGGAGCTGACCTACAAACATGTGAGGACCCTGTATCTTGGGCAGTGGTAGAGGAAGGAAGCCATGCCTTGAAAGGAAGGCATAGCTTTTTAAACCTACAGGTTTTTATCAAGCTAAGATCAAGGCTTGGCCAGACAAAGAATGAAGATAATATAGAGGGATTGTAAAAAGAAGAGAAGACAGAATAACTGCAAACAAAAGGGAAAGGATCAGAGACTTGGGCCACTACCAGGAAAAGACAGAGCTGTGTTACTTTGAGATGAGGGGCATGTAGGTCTGTAAAGGTTCACATACAAATACTTGTGCTATTTCTGAGCAATATTTTTTAAGTTCTGGAAGCAGAATCATCCAATTAGCATAATACACTGCTTCCTCGCAAGGCTAATGCTTACAAGAGGACAGCAATCCACACGTGGCTGTCTTGCCTCCAAAACCTGAGCCACTATTGTGTCACACAGCCTCAAGAAACTGATGAAGGACAAGTCAAACAGTGTGCTTTTTGCTCAGAGCATGGGTAAGTCTGGAACATTTCCCAGTGGGGGCAGGAAGCAGTCCTCTAGTTCTCCTTCACATCAGAAACAATGACACTGAGAGGGTGCTACTGGAGCTGCTAGAGGGTGACTGTGCCATGTTGGGGAAGACTCTGAAGGGAGTGGATGCCCACATGTTTAGTGGGATAGCTCTGGCCCCTACCAGATGAGTAACAGGGAAGGTTAGCAGACAGCTAAGATTTGAAGAAGATTTGGGAAGGTTTGGGCTTTGGTGTGTGATTATGAAGAGATGCTCTCAATAGATAGGTTTTACCCAAGGACCTGCAGTACTACTGCAAACACTGCTGTTGGCCTCATTTATAAGAGGAGCCTTAAAGAAACACCAGGAAAAGGCTGGGAAGCACTTGTGAAGTCTCAAGGCTCTGCCTGAGTAGATGGTAAATTGAATAATCAGACTAATCTGGTCATAGCAGTACAGAAAGGAATGTAACAGAGTAGACTTATAGACAGCAAAGGAAAAGAAAATAGTTGAATAGGCAAGATCTCACTGAAGGAGTGACTAGAAAGGAGAAGATAGAAAGTTGGATATGCAAATGCAGCAAGATTGTGCAGCAAAGTGAAGGACCTTGAGCTGCTGATACAGGATATGAGCAAGTACACTGGGCCAGCAGATCTGTCCTGCAATCGCAGTTACAAATACTCTAAAACCAGTGGCTGCTTTTCAGGAAGGGGAGCAGCTGTATATGTTAGTGACAGCACAACTCACAGTTTGGTAAAAGATTATCACTGCCAGCATGCCATATGCCACTAGGATCCTTTTTCACTGCCAGAAGAGTTTTGTAACGCTATTAGAGAGATAGTTTCTACTGCAGTAGTTGTTTGGGATAATCTAACATCAGGAATCAGGCTGGAGAGCAATTGATACTATTATTGGTAAGTCTGAGATGTTCTTGCATTTCTAAGCAATAAGAATATCCTCCACAGATTCGCTAACAGGGCAGAAAATGGTGCTATTTTAGACATGGATTTGGTAAGTCATGAGGACATTATAGGAGATCTGATCATAGTTGGGTTCTGGGATAACAAGTTCAATTCATGCAAATTAAATGAAAATATAATTTGAGGTAGATCTGTAACAAACCTCAGCTTTATAAACGAAGTGCTTAAGCAAAGCCAGTAGACTGAGAAACCCAGGAACTCAAAACACATCAGATTGTGTTTAAGGAAGTTGCTACATTAGTTGATTGCAAGATAACTAATTATTAAAATGGACTAATACGTGAAAACACTCCATAGTCACACTTCTGCAGAGCTTACCAGCTCTTTTCCAAGGATCAGATACAACAGAATTAGTCTTTCTGCCAGAACTTCTGCTTTTCCACAGAGGGAAAATTCTGTTTCACTTAGCCACCGCTGAATGGAGGCAAAGGGAGGTATTGGAAGACTGAACCGTTTTTGTGGTAGATAGACGTGTACCATTGTCAGGGCCTCCTTTCCAGCTAGGGCTTCTGCCCAGTGAATACTCAGTGCTGACCACAATACACTTATGAATGTAATAGTTGTGTGAAACCTACCAACTTAAGAGGAATTGTCCTGCAAGGCTGACAAGCATCCCTGCCTTGTCTCCAGAGAGAAGTCTGCTTAAAAACCTCTCTCTCTCCCTGTGGAAACAGTGTGCCTCTTTAATTAGATGAACACATACCTAGTGGCATTTGGATTGACCCTCTACTCTTAGCTACACCCAAGTGAGCTCTAAGTTACTGGGGCAAAACCAAAAAAAACCCAAAAAAACTATCGGTATTGTCTGTAGCCAGTGTAACATACCTTTAATCCACATCAGCTCCTGCTGTTGTCATTATTAAAATCTGCTGAGCCTTTACAATTTTCAAACAGTTTAATAGCTTGCATCTCCCAGCTGTGACCCCTGTTCCTCCAACTAGATCTTTGTCTCTTCTGCATTTAACTTGTCAGGATTTGGATTGTTTTTATAATCTCTTCAAGGCTAGACAAAGTCATGGTAGTAAATGTTTAATAGTTTAACTGGCAGAGCAATTGTTGGGGATGGTAGCAACTAGGATTTTCATCCTATTGCAGGTAGTGGCATTTTTCACTGTTAAATCAGAATCAATTGTTCAAATGTCAAATGCTCTGATGGAGGGTTGATAAATGTCATTTTTCACTCTGTGAAGATTCATATATAAACCTGTCATATATGCTTGCTGGAAGCTTCTTTCAGCTGAGCTCAATTAAATACCAACCCAGCATGAATGCAACTTTTGCCTGCATAGGCCACAGTGATTGAAGTGTGACAGAAAGAGCGTGCTGTGCTGCATGCACTGAACACGGTTTATCCTGCTGCTTGAATGGTCTTTTCCTTGGTTGTTTCTCGCCCTCTGAATAAATACATTTGGCCACGTGTTTACTTGGGGGGTCAGTCAGATACAAGAAAAACTTCACAGGTGGCTTATATTGCTACTGATTTCCTAAAGGTTACACCTGATTTATAAGTGGAACAGTAAAATATTTAGCTTGCTGGTGAGGCCACATCAGAAAAGAGAACCTCACACCAAGGAAAAATAATGTCTTCCAGTTCATGTAGTTCATCATCTTAAACCCTGATTGATATTATATCCATATTAATCATGTATTTCTTACTTCTGTAACACTCCCACTTTGTCTTTCTGTCAGGAACTGTAAGGCTCAGCCACACTTCTTTTTTCCTTTCAAATCACTTGATAGGGAGGCTTCTGGCAGCACTGGGAGGGGCTGGGTGTACATTAGTGCTTAGGAGATGGCTCCTTATTAGGAGGCATATCCAGATGGAGCACATACCACAAGCCTTTTGAAAACAGAAGAGAGTAGTGATAAGGGGAGAGGGAGGGACAGGATAATCCCCAAGTGTAAATCTCAGGGACGCCATATCCACTAAAAGGCAACGGATCCTCATGGGATCCCCAGGAGACAAGATATTATTTTAATGAAGCTTATGCCATCTGTTTTTCATTTTGCATTTTTAATTTCCCTTCTCTTCACTGAGGTTGCCATCCAGGCAGTCTGTCTGTCTTACCTAGCGGTCAATGACATCACAGTTTGTGTTAAAACAGAATGACCAAGATGGCAATTTATTGGGGTTCAGCAAGGCACACTACAGTGGTGATTGGGGGTTGTGGCAGTGGCATCTTCATCAGCACATCCACCACACCGGGAGCTTGGTAGTAAATCTCCTGCATCCCTGTCTGCAGATGAACATATGGGAGAGAGAGCAGACAAGGACACTCATAGCAGCTTTCATCCCTCCGAGGTAACTGTTGCCTTAGATGTAAGCACCTCCTCTCCTTGGACTAGATAGAGAATAAGTCACTGTTTTTGGAGGATTACTCAGTGGAGTGCCTAAAAGTAGAATGAGTGTCTAAGCTAGGCAAACTGGGTCCCATCTCAAGACTGAGCTACATCCAGAGGAGGTCTTCTACCACACGACCAAGAGGAAGCCTAGGTGATATTGATGCAGGCTTCAAAGTGTTCATGATTTTGGTTTAGATTTTTCTTTGAAAGCTTCCTGTAAAAAAGATGGACCTGGATTGCAAATGTGACTAATTTTCCTGCTTTCCTAGCTACTGGTTTGTTCCCCTCCAAGCTTAGATCTCATGCTGGTACTCATAATACCAACTGTCGTAATAACACAGTGACTATCAGCCCCATAAGAAGCAAGTGTCACAAAGTTGCCTTTGGTGTAAGCTGCTGTACCTGAAGTCTATAATCCACTAGCCTAACCAGAAACTTTCCTTGCCTTGAGAGGCAGGAAGCTGTTGTAAAAGTAACAAAGCAGAGCTATTTCATTAATTAATAGGATACTAACACCTTCCTCCTGCTAGCTGCATTGTGGGATGTTGCTTTTTTTCTCTAGGAGACTCAGTGCAGATTGCTCTTAAAGCACATCAGCCACAGCCCAGCTACTGCTGGAAAGGAAATTCCACTTGCCAGGAGCCTGGACCTATTGGTAGGGTGAGCATAAAAGCCTCTTGAGTCACCCTAGCCTGGCATTTTGGCTTTCTGTATGACAAGAAGGGTGTGAGAACAAGGCAATGGCCATAGTGTGGCCCTGAGCCAAGCAGATGGCTCAGGGAGAGGTAAAGGAAGTCTTAGCAGAAAAAGTAATTCTCTGGCAAACAACCATAGTGTTCATCCTTCAAGGACAGATCTCAGATGATACCACCAAGGCTTCTTGCCTCCTTCTCCTTCTTCCTGTATCAATCTTGCCTCTCCATCTTAAGACATATAAACTCCATGACAGCAGAGGAGTTCATATCTCTTGTCTTCCATAGTCTCTAGGTGGGGGTGCAAATTCTGTGTGAAGGGACCTATTACGTGTATCTACTTTCAAGCACTGAATTATTTTACTTGTGCTGTTGGATTAATTCTTGCTTGTTAACAAACACATTTCTCAAAAACCTCAAGTGAGCAACACTGGTAGGGGTAAAACAACAACTGAAACCCCATTGCAAGGAAATACAGTGTATTGTTCCCCAGCGTACTTGGCTTGGACAAAACTGAGGATCTAGTTTATGTCTGGGCCCCATCTTGATGAGACTGAAGTGAACAGAGGAGATAATGCACTTAGGAACAGAGGCTGATGATGTATCTGTGGTGTTAGCACCTGCCTTCCAGCCTGCTGCTGTGCATTCATGGCAGATGCTGAATTGCAGTACTGTCAGGAAGGAGTAGTTCTGGGAACATCAGTCAATGAGCTGAGAACTACAAAGACCTCAGGGTTCAACATAACAAAATTGGTACATTTCTGGTTGAAACTTTACAGATGATCTTTAATCTCAGTAAAGGACAGACTGCCTTTATCTCCCCATGTGCTCTTGAGACTGATCTTTCAATTGGTGTAGTTATTTAACCCCCTCTCGTAGGGCTGGGTGTAGGTTCAGAACTTTTTTTAAAGCACCTCCACAGAAGAGCTGCAGAGTGCACAGCAGAGCATCCTATCCCACTGCTGTTCCAAAAGAATGCATTACTCAGAGATGCCCTTCTGAGGCTGCTCTTGCCACAGGTCAAGATGAAAAACTGGCACTGGGAGGTGCAGTCCCAAACAGCAGCAAGCGTCTTAGGTAGGCTGAATGGCTCAGTACCTGCCCACATCCATGGCTCCCTTTCTGCTCACTTTCTGTCATCTCTTCCCAGTCTGCTTCACAGCTTGTGACTTCTAAGCTTTTCATACAGAAAACAGAATGATAAGGGGGGGTGGTAGCAAACTGGACAGATCAATGCCATTAGTGTATCCTTTTGTCAGTACCTCAAGTACTGTACTATTCCCAGTTGCTCTTCTGTAACAAGGCGATTAATGCTAATTAGGTACAGCAGCTGTTGTTTCTGGGAAGAAGCTCTGTAGGTAAATTAGGGAAACATTTTATAAAAAAGCTGTAACTCTTAAGCTAGGTCCCCAGGTTCCAGCTCGACTGACAAAATTGCAGATTTTCATATCCATAACTGTTTGCATGGTGACCTCAAGTGACATTATTACCTTAAGTGCACAAAGACATTTTCCTCCTTTGGGAGCACCCATTTCCTTGAACACAGTCTGTACTTTGTGGGAAGGGGGGGACTAATGTGGAAGCCGGAGCACAGTGGCAACGTAGCTCTACTATTGATTTTCTTCATGAAGATAAAAGTGCAGCCTTCCGCTCAGAGGTCTCCTGGGGCCTGGGAGGAATTTATGTAAACATTATTTCATGTGTTATTACTCTTTCCGTTTATAAGAGAAATGCGTGCACAAATTTATTGTAGCATCCTTCCTGTAGAATATCTCCAGGCTCTTTTTGAAGGGGATGAGAGAGTGAACAGCTGCATCACGTTAAGGGCAGTAGGGCTCTGCAGACGGAACAGTAAAGACGAGAGCAGAAAAGCAGTTGTGACAGGCATATTATTGCAGATTAGTTAGAGGAGGAACAGAGGGGCAGAAAGGAAGAGGTGTGTGAGACACTGTAGCTGACACAGGCTTGGGTAAACAGTAAAGCCATTAAGAGAAACTGGAACAGAGCAATTCACTGGAGTTCAGCAGAGAGTTTAGGGCAGGAGGGAGTGTGTAAATGGATAAGATGGAGGGAAGGAAGGTACCATTCAGCAAATCCCTGGAGCAAAGCATGAGCATGTGAATATGAGCATGATGTGGTGTGATGTTCACCAAACAAGCCTAGTCTTCCTGTCACTGCAATTTGCTTGATTTGTTAGGCCACCCACCAGGGATCACTGGCCTTTCCTAGCCCTCCACTGTCACACATGCACCTTTCCTGTGACTAGTTACTGGGTGCCCACACACCTCACAAGCTGGTAGATACATGCCCACTCACATCTTGTGCTGCACACACCACTCTTGGTTAATATACCTCCAGATTAAATGTCATGAAGGAGAAGGTAAGGTAGCGGAATCATTTTTTGGGGCATTATCTGGCCATCCTTTAGCCATTCCAAATTTTTACAGTACCTGCAGGTCTGATAGTCTAGGAAGGGGACTTAATCCTGAAGATCTGCTTCTACACAAATTATTTTGCTTTGTAATGAGAATGGGCTAAAAGCATCTGGAGTCTGAATGGGAGTTTTGCCCCTGAAGCAGAAGACGAGAGCTGCAAATTACAGGTTCTCTTCTTTGTCCTGATCCACCATCATCTGACACCTAAAATATGGGAAGTAGCTCAGATGGTTGTAAGGCAAAGCAAATTGAGCAAGTTACTGAGATTCTGTGGTAGAAGGAAGGAAAAAATCAGTAACTGAAGAAGTGATGAGAATAAAAACTACCTGATCTAGCAAAGCCTAACTCCAGCAGGCAGCACCACAGCAGTGATAGACTGGTGGTCTGTTCAGAGATCTCGTTACACAGTACATATTACTCTTATTGCTATTTTCTGTGAAGTGCATAGAGAGCTGGTTTAAAGGAGAGTGATTTCCCCAAAGGTGATTTACACCCTGTTCCTGACATTAGAAAGAGTAATGCCAGCTGAGTTGACAAGGCTGCCTGCTCAGGTGTTAGCATCTTTGACAAAATCAACACAGGAAAGGGCAATAGTACTGTTTTCTGGCTTCTCAGAGCCCTGTGTCCTTAAATGTAGATTACACCTGTTTCCCTGGCCCACCACAAGGGAACATTTCCCCAGTTCTGAATTACACAGGTGTTACTATTTCTGTAATTCCTTCTGATGTCTCCGTATGTAGGTAAGTTTCTGCATAGCACTCAAGGGAAGCAAGTAGAGCCCAGTGTAATTAATGTAAACTTGCTCCAGAACAGACCACAGCATCCATGGACAGTATTGGATGGTGCAGATTTTAACATGTTTGATTTATTAGTGACGAGCCTTAAACTGTACCTGATGGTTAAATGAATCTGTTCTGACTGTTCAGTGATGTGGGCTCCCCCTTTGTCTTCTCAGTGCTGCGCACTCAGCTCTTAGGTGGAAAAGGTTACTGACTGCTTATCGAGTGTTGGGGCTAAGATGCTACGTCAGCAGATCAGGCTCCATTAAGTAGAAGTAACACACTTCTCAAAAGGAAGGGATTTGCACTGATATGGGAAGTTCACTTCAATTCTTGCTTTTAACTGCTATCCTTATGCACAGAGGATGCTCACAGCACCCTAAAAACTTTGTTCTGTTTCTCTGAGATCTTAGCAACAGTCAAGTTTTCATCACGTCCATCAGTTTTTTGTTCAGAGGTCTGGGGAGGAGCAATTCCCACAAGCAGCGGGGCAGCACAGAAGAAACCACAGAGGTTTGTTCTGTGGTTCTGCATGGAGGGAGGGCTGACTGGAACAGGTCGTGGAGTAATATGGGCCTGTGCTGGGCACACACAAAAGAGGCTGTTGCCTGCGTTAACAGACTGGTAGAAGCAACTCTACTGCAGCTTCAGCTCTTCTCAGCATCTCATCTCAGCTTGGGGTCAGAGATATCACCACCTTCTTATACCAGGCAACACCACTGCTTTATGGAGAAGTTTAAGGAACAGCAGTTAAGCAGCAGTGGAGATGATGGGACTCGTTGTGTCAAGAGGCTTCTGGATCTTGCAAGCCCTAACTGGGACTATGATAGAGCTTTGCCTGTTACCTGACAGATGCTTCACACCTGGCAGTGATGAGACATTGGCACTCCAGGGAAGACCACAGCCTACACTAGTCACAGCCTTTCTGCTCTGCTGTGTGCAGAAAGCTTTCTGGCAGCTCTCCTCCTTTTCTGTCGAACCTCAAGCTTTTGGGACAGCTCTTTTCTTGTTCTACTCAACAGTCATTTTCTATAAAGCAGACCACACTGAAGGAAAATAAAGCCATTTTTATAGACACCACATATTTACCAAGATAAGATTTTATTTAAGAAGCTATAAAGTCACAGCAGTAATTGGACAGTCTGATCCCATTTCTTCAGTTGCTAAACATAACTGTCATTCAAAAAGCTTTAATTACTGCCAGAATCACGGCTGAATAGCTTGTGCTAAGGGTATGCATTTATTGCATCATTCACGGAAATGAGACGTCACCGTCTGGTACTGTGTAAAATAGCTGTAGTCCTCTTTTTGAAACTTCTTCCTGAAGGAAAACCTAAAATTAATTAATCAGATTTTAAAACACTGGAGGATTCCTCAAACCCTCTTTCTAAATTAACATATAGAAAAATTAAGCCCCATAGACAACATTTGCACCCTTTCTCCAGCTCCAGTTACAAGGGGAGGGGAGGGGTAACAAGTACATTCTTGGCAGATAGATGGAAGTCTTCATGTATTTGCTCAAAGAATCTTCTCCAGCTTCTCCTGTGTTACCACTGGGATCTGTTCATCTTTGTCTCCAGCCTCAGCGCAGTACAAATTAATAGACTCCTGTTCTCTCCACTGGGCTTTGCCAACTTCTCCTCTCCCAGGCTTCCTTCCACTTTCCATATGAGTGAAATCATCCATCCTCACTTTTTAAGGCTGCACAGCTGAGCCGTTGCCTCTCAATGACTCCTGCCTTACTCTTCATGTCCCTTTCACCTGTGCACTCTGCCTAAATCTTTTTCTTTTCTTGATTCTGTGCCTTTTTTTCTGCTCACTGCTTACCTTGAGAAGAGCTTGAATTGATTCAGCTTAAGCCTTTGTGAATGGGGAACTGTTTCAACTGTCTTGCAGAGTACCACTGTTTATAGCATAATAAAATTAATCCTCTACAGGGCTTTAAGGCAATTCTACTGTAAACCCAAAACCATCATGTTACATTTGCTATAACTTTGGTTTTTTCTACCTTCTGCTCTGAATGCAAGACAATCCCCACTTTTTCCAAACAACCCCTCTTTTTTGCTCACTGCTATGGAATTGGTACAATCAAGTCAGCAGGTGTGGATGTCTTTTGGAGGAGTGATGTAGTCTTCTGCCTAGCTCAGTAGTCTGAAGCATTTGGGCTTAAAAGTGCTTTCTACCATGAGTAAATGGTGTGCTCGCTATGAAAAGAGTTTAATCACACCAGGTGTTTCACAGCTGCAGGCTGCTGGCAGCCCCTTTGCTGCAATGGAGCTCCAGCTACTCCACGCCAGAAGACAGCCCCTCTCTGTCCCCTGTCGCTACCCAGGCCTAAAGTAAGAGCAGATTTTCAAGAAAGAAAGATTTGCTATGATTTATTATAAATACTGGTTGTAGGACCAGGAGCTTGAGAGAAGAGATGAATAGTACAAGTGAGACAATTGTACTTTGTAAAAGTTCATCTGAGAAACTGTTTGACATATTAAATAACATTGTGCTAAAAATACATCTTGAACAAGCCTAGCATATTTAATATTTAAAGTGATGCTGTCAGGCATGGGTAGTTTGAGTCCAGAATGGAGGCTGCTTTTAAAACTAAGATTTTCAGGTTTTGCTTACAATTTTTAAAGAAAAAAAAGCATCTTGGACTTAAACTCCCTAGTTAACCCTAGCAGTATTTCTTTTTGTTGTTTTAAGTTCACTAAAAGAATATGTAATGGATTGTTCCAAAACCATTCACAAATTCATGTTTAATTTACAAGGTAGTTTTAGCTATAGAAAGTTTGGGATGCTCAAGTCACAAATCAGCTGTGCCTTTTTTAGCTACAGACTTTCTGCCAGAACATGGAAGACTCAAGTTCAATTCTTTTTTCTGCCTGAATGCTTTAATTACTGGACTGAAATATGGCTTTACACAGCTTTCTGATGTGTGGGGCAGGGGGTGAAACAAAATGTGAAAGCAAAACTTTGACATAGTTATTCTGTGCAGGCAGATGTTAAGCTTTTAGTTCCTCTCAACTCACATAGCTGACTCACTTCTGCCTATGTGCAGTCACGGCAGTCCTTGAATTTGGCTTTGGGTCCTTTAGACAGCCCTTTGGATTTTTCTATCCTTCATTGAAAGGGCATGATCCAGTAACACAGGGAGGTGGTCTTAGCTCCTTTGTTGCCAGTGGTGTTCTTTCTGTTGGGAATTAAACATTCGTGGGTATCTGGGAGTTTCCACCTCCCTAGAAAGTAGTGTCATGACCACATTACAAAAGGTTATGGCTGATTTGGGTCTCATTGACTAGGTGAATGGAATCATCTCCAGGGAGCCTACAGGATATTCATACGACCTAGAGCCTCTGCTCTGATTCAGGGCAGGAGTGAAGGGGAAAAGACAGTGACAGCTGGCTGCATTTACCTGGTAATGACCATCAGATGGGAGATGACCAGGATAACCTGGAGGGTTGTGAGAAGAGTGTAAAAGCTTCATGTGAAACTTCCTCTGTCCCAGTGAGGAATGGTATCAACATGCCTGAGTTTTCTGTCAGTAAATTGCCTGGAGCATCTAGTCGGTAGTTCTTTCCCAACCTGTTTCTTTTCTCACCTTAATCACCTTAAGGAAATCCTTAAGTCAAGCACGGGAAAATTTTCTCAGGGAGGTATGTCATCTCCATCCTTGAAGATTTTGAAAACCTGACTGAATAAAAGCTCTGAGCAACCCAGTCTGATCCCATAGCTGATCCTGCTTTGAGCAGATCATTAGGCTAGAAATCTCCTGAGGTCCCTTCCAACTTGAAGTATCCTATGTTCCTTTTCCAAGTTAGGACTCGAGTTATCTTTTTGGATGTCGTACACTTTCTACTCATTACTGAAAAAGCCTGTCTAAGCCCTATCTATTGTTCTTTTGGACTCCCAACACAAACACAGTAGGATTTGCAGAGGTAGACAGGTAACTTGCGTGCACTGGCCCAAAGCAGTCGTCTTCCATGAACACCGGTATGTCCACTGGTAAACATGAGAAACCTAATTGCTACTTGATTTTCATGCTGTTACAAATACTCTTTTTTAGTTGTAATTATTGTTTTCTGTTCTTTCTCTTTAATTCACCAAACCTCCTCAACTGTACAGTGGTTAAATTTAAGAACATATTAAAACATTTTCTCCTTTGCTTGTGTCTCTTTCTGACTGCAGTGCGCACACAGGGAAATTTGTTCTTGCATTTTATCTGTCATTCTCAGTGCTGACTGATCTTTTAATACCAGCAAGCAGCTGATTTCTTGTACCCAGTATGTCCTAGTGAAGCAAGGGCATTCATAGAGTGTAGTGATGGGATATTACAAGGCAGAACCAAATTCAAGGTGGTTGTGCACATGTTCATGTGAGGTACAGCACAGGTGACAGCCAAGCAGCTGCTAAGGAGGCTGTACAACACTTCGGTTTTGTAGTTTGAGCTGTTCTTGGCATTGGTGGTGTCTCAGCTAGCCATTGGAAAAAGCATTTTAAGTCTGAGATTGACAGAGGGATTTTTTCCTGCTGTAATTTGAGGTTTTAAGGGGACTTTGCAGGAAAAGATAATGGCCCAGAGGCTGACTGTCGCACACAGACCCCTACCTGCTGCATGCCACCAGTAATTACAAGAAAGAACAGAAGGAAAAACAAGCAAATGATTCCTTCCATCCCATGCTTTTTCCCATTTGTATCCTGTGCATTTTTCTGTAGGACAAGGGAGTGGATTTTAATCAAAGGAAGTTAAAGTCCATCCTTGAGGATCAGTTCTACTATCTTAATAACTTGAAAAATACTATTTTGAGCTTATGAGGATTTTAGGGCAGGAGTGGAAGCAGTGGGTGGATGTTCAAGACTGTTAAAGGTGTGGAAGTTGCCTGGAGAAAAAAATGAATGCTGGTCTGGAGCAAACTGATATGTTGCCTGTAGACCAGCAGAAATAAATCCTCTTTCATGATCTTGGAGTTTGGAACGAAGAGATACTTTTGTAAAGCTGATTGTTGTATCTAACAAGGTTACAATAATAAAACTTCTCAAAAGTGGGATGCAACAAAAAAGGAATTTGTCAGGCCTCACAGACCAGCTCTGTAATCCAGAGGCAGAATCACAGAACTGGGAAAAAATAAGCAGAGAGTATCTGAGGTTCTGAAAATGAAGATTCATGAGTACATTTTTTCTGGTCCTTCACCTCATTACTTTACTTACTCTGGCTTTCTGAGTACTCATCATATAGTTAGGGCTCAAGGGGGCCCTTAGCAGTGGTTAACAGGGCTGTTGAAAGACTGAGTACTCTGAGCTGTGCTCTGAGGAGGAAATGGGATTATGTTAGGTGAAAGGAAAGGGTAGGTAGTGGCACGTTATGATTTACGGTGGTGTCAAATCCTCTGGGGTTTGCTACATATGGATCCCTATGTCAGTCCAGCAGTGTTGAGGGCACCCAATGACTTCAAGTGGTGGCCTTGGACCTCAGAGGCTTCCAGAATGAGAGTGCCCCATTGGCACTGACTTTTACCTCCTCCGCTTGGAGAGTTTTGGCTTGACTTGGAGACTGACAGATATACCTGATAAACACAGGCTGTCTCAGGGTGATGCCTTGCTGGGTCCTCTGCACCTTGCACTGTCATGAGTAGGTGTTGGTTGACCTTCATGAGGTCTGTTACAGATGATCAGGTTATGGAGCCAGCGGTGACTCCTAAGTATGATTTTTCACAAGGTCAATGGAACTAAGCAGAGTGCATTTAACACTCCAAGTAAAGAAAACCATTCGTCACTGTCCGACTCACAGAGGTCTCTCCACTGAGCAAAGTGCAGTAGGTTTAATCCCCAAATTTACTTTTCTGTATTACTGGAATTTGCTGTTGCAAATCACCCTCACCAGCACAGAAACAGCAGAGACACTTCGTTGGGGTTCTCAACTTACTGAGAATTTACTCAAATTCACCGCTTTTAAACATCAAATTGATGGTGATTTACAAAAAAAAAAAAAAAGACTTTCTGCCTCCGCTTTCCAGTACCATCTTCTCCAGAGGGATGTGGAAGAGCAGTGGCTCTCCATGCATTTCCCACCAGACACTGCTGCAGAGGTGACACAGTCAGAGCTGCTCTTACAGCTTTGTCACAGCATGGTCAGGAAAGGAGGTGCAGCTTTCCTTCCTTTGTATTTTACTGGATCCTGGAGACCTGGTAGGAAGAAACCTTGTTTCTGTCTTTGGACTGAGCCAATGTGACTTAAGGCACCCAGGGAACAGATGGGGATACAAAAATGCTAGCTTGAGGGTTTTTTTTTTTCCTCTCCTCGGTTTTTATCTCTGTGAACTCCAAGTCAGGTCATGTCCCCTTAATCAGGTGACTTTGCTGGATTGTGTATTGGGTGATCAGAAAACTATGATTCTTTCTCTCATTCCTTCAGCGCATGCACTGCCCAAGGAGAGACTCTGTTGAAGACAGCTCAGCAGATCCCAGTGTCCCCAGATTTTGGCTCGAGTGCCATCCTGGAAAGGAGAAGGCTGTCAGTCCCTTGGCTTCTTCCACATCTGTACTGGTGCTGACCTGGCGAGATGTTAAAGGGCTTTTATTCCCCAAAGTTTGGCATTGCCCTTCTGTTCACCTCACAAGTGCAGCTGTTAGCAGCCACAAAAAGCTGTTTGAAATACTCTCTGCTGAAAGCAGAGAGTATTTTCTGCCACCCTTTCACTGTGTTCACAGCTTTTCCCAGTCCATTTTGAGCACTGGGTGTGCCAGCATCAGTGGGGTGGAGAGACTGTCAGGAAATCTGAGTGTTAAAGCTATTTCTGTTTGGATCTGGGCAGAAGCCAGACTTTTCCAAGCATATTGTGTGTGAGAAAGAGATTCCAGGCTTGGGAGAGTCACTGAATGTGTGTGTCTGTGTGTACACCATGGCTCCTTCATCCTCCCTGCAATTGCCTGAACTTTCTGCCTTAGGGGAGCCAGTGCCTCACTCCCACTCCCCATCTCCTGCAGACACTCCAGCCTGTGTGTTCAGAGAGAGTTTCTGGTGTTGCTTCACACTGAAGTTGACTTCAGGACAGATGATCCTGTCACCCTTATTTTCTCTCCCTAGGGTAATTTGAGATACAGTATGACCTAGAAGTTGCTGATGCTTGTATGGAGGGAAATAGCGAGGCAAAAAGTATGACAGCTGATACTACTAGCCCTGCATGCAGTTGGTGGGCAATGGAAATCTGTGTTCTTGATTCAAAACAAATAATGAACAGGAAAATCAGTTTATTTACAAAAATGCATAGCAAAAAGAAAAACAAAGCAAGCTTGTATCTCTGCAAAGGCTTTCTGAAATCCCACCATACCTAAAGATAACAATCCCCTGCTCATCTCATCTTTTGCTCTAAATTGGAGTCTGTAGGGTTTTGTTCCAGCATATCCTGCTGCCCACTCCATTGGCAGATGTGCAGAACCCAGCCAGCATCTCCCCACTGCCATGTCCTCTTCCCTCCCCTCTGCCTGTCTACCTGGAAGTACCAACTGGCTGAAGGGCAGGCAGGTAATTTCTTACAAACTTCTTTAAAAGGGACTGGAATTAGCACAGACCCTGGCAGAGTTTTTATCAGTGGAAAAAACCTGAGCCTCCTCGCTCCACTTTGTCATCATTTCATTCATAGCTGTGCTTAAGCACCTGTGTATACAAGTTAAAGCCTGTTGAATATCTTAATTATTGAAAGATAATTCAAACTGAAGTTGGAAGCAAGAGACACTGCACATCACTGAAACACCTGTCAGTTAGCTGCCTGTACTCCTTATGCACAGTCTGTTTTCTGTCTTAATTTCCTTAGGCAAGGAACTACCTGTCTTCTATGTACACTCACTAGTCCCTTAGCACTACTGCAATAAAGCATTACTCGCTGAGACCCTCAGGCTGCTTTTCTCCTTCTTCACTTGTGCAGCTCTTCTGTTCCTCTCATCTCCAGCTCCAGTTGGGCAGCCAAACAGCTAACTGTACAACAATAAGCCTTGTGTTTGTATGCAGTTGGCAGTTTTAGCTCACAAATATGTATGTTCCAAGTGAAGCTGAACGTGCATGCGCTGTGGCCCAACAAAAGCCTGACCCAGGCATGCAAGGGGCACAAAAAATATGATAATTCTTTTACTGCTTTTGTTTGTCTCCTCCCTTTTTCTCTTAGAAATGCTGTAGAAAGTCCTTAGCTAATGGTCTTCTGATAGGCAGATCCAAGCTGGGATTTTTCCTCCCTTCAGTGCATACAGCTGGCCATTGAGCAGGGAGATAAAAATGTTGGTCTGCCAGAATTTCTGCCTCAGTGGGTCATTTAGGAGAGTGGGTCAGATAACGGAGGCTTGGCAGCTGCAGTGTAGCCAGCAATCTCATTTAGTGCTACGGTGTTGAGAGTAGGCAGCTGTGAGGTAGAGCTGGAAACTTCCCCTGCCTGCTGTTTGGGGGAGGTGGGCTCATTTGCCAGTCAATGGGATCTTGGCTGTGGCAAGATGTAAAAGTTTGAATCTTTGCAGGATTAGTAAAAGGCATGGGGTCTGTCATTCAGAGTCTAGATTATACCTGCCTCCCCTTTGCCTAGACTCCCTTTTACAGTGCCCCCCAAAAGCAGTGTTACACCTTGCTCAGACCAGCAGTGCTCTGGCACCCATCCTTTTTCCTCTGGGGCTACCAGGGGCCTGGCAGTGAGCAGCACTGGGATGGCAGTGCCATAACAACAGCCCTGAAAAGACACACCAGTGCCTGACAACTTGCATTAGCAAACTGCTTCCGAGCATCACTGCCCTGCATGCTGTCTTGACAAAGGGTAACAAAGATGTGAAATACATCAGCGTTATAATACTAAACTGTGTTTCGTTGACATCAGAGTTCTATATTAAGAACTGTCTTCATCTTTCCTGTACGTTACCGCTATCTGCAGTGTGAGCCAGCCTTTCCCTGCATTCCTTTGAGCTCTCCCTGCCACCAGAACTGCTGCTTCTTTGTCAGAGGCTTCAGCTGAGCAGTGTGCACGTTTGATTTCCCAGTGCAGGGCTCTGCAGTTTGAGATGACATCTCTCATCCCCCAGCCTTGCTTCAGGTCCTCCAGAACTCAAAGCAGCTGCAGCCAGCAATCTTTTCTTTCACCTTCTTTCAAGCCCCTTTCTCGGGGGTTTCAGCAGGGACATAAGTTTTCTCCTTGCCAGTCCTGTTTCCCTCTGCCATTCAAGGCATGGCTGTGTTTTGCCACCAGTCCCTCTGAGAGGTGGAAGGAAAAGGCAGCTGCCAAACCCTCAACCCTGTGTCTAGAAGGAGGAGGACGTTAAGGAACATAAAAGAGCTGGCAACGGCACCTTAACCAATCCCATTGCCATCCTCTACTGGTTAACACTGGCAGATAGCAGACCCATCTGAGAAAGAAGACGGGATCCTTTGAGGGTGGAAAAAAATTTAATAATTTATGATAGTTTGGGACTAATCCCTGAGCCCAGTTCTGATTTCTTCCCCAAAGCAGGGTCTGAGCTTGAGGAGAAAGGTGGCAACATCCTACCCCCTCTGCCAAGGCACCCTACAAGGAACAGATCACAGTACCCAGTGAGCCCCATCCTTCAGAGCACGCGGCAAAGGGCAAAGCTGGAGATGAAGCTATGAGCTTTCTCTAAACTCATTGCAAAAAGAAAGAGGAAAGGAGTTCCCTCTACTCCCTGGGGTGAGCCACCCACATGAATCCAGATGAGAGCAGGGTGGATATCAAAATGACAGGCTAGGCTCTTTCAGACTGTACTTGTGAGGTCTGCAGCTGCTTGCCTCTCTCCATGCTGCCTGGCAGGACTTCAGGAGAGAGAAGTGGGAATCTTTAAGCTGCACCAGGTATAACAACCAGGCTGCAATGCCAAGCTGTCTCCAAGGGCCACATGTCCTGGTGATGGGGCAGCAGCCCCAAGTGCCACTCAAACAGCTTTTGCAGATTCTTCTGCAGCAGGAGAGAAGTGTCAGGGCATGGCATGTACAAGGGCTCACGCAGATCCCCAACCCTGTTCCAGAAGGAAAAATATTAAATTAGCGACCACTATCCCTCTGAAATAGAATTCTTGTCAGCATAATTCATGAAAGCTTAATCAGCAGATTGGTTAATCATAAGCTTATTAAATAACTAATTGAGTTCTAAGGCTGTCCAATTTCCAGACAATGGCTGTCTCGCTAAGGGAGAGATCAGGTCAGTAATCCTACTAAGGGAGCAGGTCTGCTGTGTGGGACAGCTCTGTGGCTGAGCCGCTACTGATCCAAGTATGTGGGACTAGGACTGAGAAATTGAATAGTAGGAAGAGGCACCCTGGGCTGCACATACCCTGTTCTCTCATAGAGTTATATTGCAAACAGGCAATTAGTCTAAATGAAACAGTGCCTGGAAGTCCTCTTCTAGGGAGCAGGGTGGAGGGCAACATGGTAAGTTAGTAATGCTTTCTTTCCCTTTTTCGGGGAAGAAGACAGTAGGTATCATACTGCAGAGCAGGGAAGTCTCAAAAGGATGGTTGGGTGAGGTGTATCCATCCATTCAGCATGTTAACCAGCCTGGTTGCCTTCTTCATCTGCTTTTATTTTACTAGATAGAAAATACAGAATTTGGTTTGAAATGCAAAGGGCTGTAGAAACCCAGTGCAGCAGATGATAAAACAGAATGGATCAAATGACATTTTGCTGTTAAATCAAAGCCAGAAACATGGCTGGGACTGTCAGCTGTAGTCCAGGCCTGGGAACAAGAAAACTCAAAGGGTCCTTTCCAAGCAGGATGCTGGAGTCAGCAAGCTGCAAGTCTGTTCCAAGCTCACATGCTGCCTGTGGCATTAGCACTTCTGTCCCTATTTGTTTTGGCTACTAGTCTAGTAAGACGAGAACTCAACAAGTCATTCCAAACAGCAATATCTGCCAGCCAGTGAAAGCTTTCACAACTACAACATCTTAAAAATAAACTAAAACGTGTAGTTTATATAAGCTATAAAACACATGCTTTCTGCTATAGACCAATCACTTACTGCGTATTTTAGACTCGTGCAAGCATGGACATTTGTCCGTGTATGCACTTCAAGTGTACTTACGTCAGAGTCTGTTCAAGTGGGTTTTATACCAATATGCACTATATGATGATGGTGATGATCTCCTGATTACACGCTGAAGGCTGTGAGTATTTGGCTAGCAAATTTGTACTGTTGCTCTCCTAAACACATAACACACTTAACTACATGTGTCGGTGACCTTAATGCTTCTTCACAGAACACCAGGACCCATAACAAATGTGTTGTGGGCACCAATATTAACTGCTTATTTGGTAGATTATGCCTTTAGCATAAGTGATGCCTTAAATGAAGAGAACTGCTTAAATGAGAAGAGTTAAATTGCACCTGATAGAGGCCTTTTTCTGGTTGTGGGATGGGGTGGGTGGGTGAGTGTGGGTGGCTGTGAGTGTGTGCGTGGGGGGGGTTGTCTGTGCCTGTGTCAAGCAAATGGCTTTGACTTAAACGTGTTAAGTTGAGTAGAAGTGATGAGGGGGCATTTGCAGAAGTTCTTTCAAGGTGAAATAACTTAATTCTGTCTGCCCATCTAAAATATGTTAGGGAGAGAGTAGCTCCATTTTACGGATCGTATTTCGTAGAGTTCAGTTTATAAACTGAAACTTTGTGGCTGGCTTGTCAGCATGCAAACACTCCTCCAGATACCTACCTTTGTTCTTCTGTTTGTTAGAAAAAATATTCTTTGGAAAGTACATGCAAATACCAAATAAATCCCTTCCTCAAAGTAAATGTGAAAAATGGAAAAAAAAATAAATAAAAATGTTGCTGTTCATATATTCCCATTTTGACCGTTATAAATGAAATCTTTATATACAGTATTTTGCAGCCATTAGGAATGAAAGTCTCAGTCCTTAAAAATTAAGTGAGAAAGCACAGGCTGAATCACAACAAAATGCCCTTGCGAGCTGGGAGCTGCGACAATAGCTGCCATTGAAATCAGTACAGACAGATGTTCAAATACAGACAGCGATAAATTGCTGCCTGCTGCTACATGGTTGCAACCTGTCTAAATGAAATGGCTGCAGGGACAGCTCAGGCAGAGGACTGGGAGCCCGGAATCCCTGTTCTCTGCTCCTCTGGTGCCACGGGTGCCCTATGTAGCTTTAAGGTAAATCAGTTCAATAGTTTCTCCCAGCAGTAAAATACAATTTACTGTTTTCCAAAGATGATTTGCAATTATGTCATGCCATGAAGAGGCAAAATACTCTGTGTCCAAAATAGTTGGTTTTTTTTTTTTTTCCTTAAGTGTACATCTGTAAGGTTTTCTTTGCTAGATGACTTAATTGCGCTCGATGCTCTGCTCTCCTAAATGTCAAAGCCCAACAGAGTGGATATAAATGGAGAAGTTGTTCCTTCCTATAATCTCATGAGGGTCAGATAAATGAGTTTGGGCCTGGGATAGTGTGGCTAGGGGCAGGGGCATGCTGCTGGAACGTAAAGCCACTTTTGGTGATGCTTGTAGTGTAAGTAGATGATAGCTTTGATTGGGGCTGGAGTACTCATTTACCTGTCCTCCTGTTTGCTAAGGAATATAATGGCACTTCAGTTTGGTGTGTGTTTTCTGATGGGAAACACAAAAAGTAACGTCAGCCAGGCCATCAGAAACCTCTCTGTACCTTGTGGAGGCAGCGCTGTAGGTGAGCATTACCCCAGAATAAGCCCTGCATTGCTGTGCATGGAATGCACTGACTGCATGTTGTGATAGCTCCTATGTGAAAAGCTAAGGATTGCATCCTTGAATAAGAGATGCAAATGTTGTCTTTGTACTCCCTAGGTCATTTGCCAGTTCTTTGACTGCCAGGCCTTTTCTGGAGCTGAAGGGAGCTTAAAACCACTCAGAGCCCACCAGTGTTTCTGCCAGCTCTCAGCCATGCCAAAGGGACAGAGCAGCAGCCAAATCAACAAAACATAAGGAAATGCAGCTACTTGTTTAAAACCTGGTCCAAGGAGGACCTGCTCTTCCTAGCCAGTTCTCACAATTAGGCGTAGTTCACTAATTTCCCCAGGTTTGGCTGGGTCAGCAGAAATAACACACTTCAGCTAAAAATATTGTGTCTTGCCCAAGCTGGTAGTTGGATGACTTAGCTATCTGACCCTTGCTTATCTGAAGAGTCTTTTCTGAAGCTGGGTGAAACAATCCCGATTCAGATGGCCTGTCCTGAATAATCAGTGCTGATGCCCAGCGTATATCAGCTTGAAACCGTATTCCCTGTATTCAGAGCAGGAGTCTGGCCGCAGACAGATCCTTTTTGTTTCTGCTGCCCGTGGTTAGTAAAAATCACTTTTATTTTGCCTCTATGATTCAGGGAGGCACAGCCATCAGCTGCACTAATGCCACCCACGTGGTCACATTTATGCTTTCCAAATCTCCCCGGGGTGCACTGCTCTCACGGGGATCAGCGTGGCTCTGGCACCCAGCTTTCTTATACTTCCCTTTCTATACAATCTGCAGGCAAAGCCCCTTTTGATGTACATACCCTAAAATCTTTCCAAGAAGCGACACAGTCCTTGCTGACAAATACTCTCAGAGGTGGAAGGTAGTGAAGGTTTCATCATTAGCTAGATGTATGCTAATGTCCCTGAGCTAAAGGCCGCAAGTGAGATGAAATCAGGTCT
This sequence comes from Falco naumanni, assembly GCF_017639655.2. Lineage (NCBI taxonomy): Eukaryota > Metazoa > Chordata > Aves > Falconiformes > Falconidae > Falco > Falco naumanni. The sequence goes on from NC_054080.1 coordinate 76,392,147, forward strand.
TGGGCCTGAAGTACAAGTTGTAGTCGGCAGTTTATTCTTTCTCCTTCCATTTGCTCACAACTCTGTTCATCGTTCAGTGGGATCTGAACAGATAGATTAATTTTATTTACTGTGTGATTTACTCATCTTGCCTGAGAACATAGAATTTTTCAGGGAATCGCTGCAGTCCTCAGCCTCTGAAACGGTTCAGCCGACTGTGAGGAACTGAGAGGCAAATACATCCCAAAATCTCATCTCATAGACCTTGGAGATGGAAGAATACAACTCTGTCACACTGGATTAATTTTTCTTTGTCTTCCCACTGCAGCAAATTGTGTGGACCCACACTGCACTGTCCCCATAGCAGGAAGCTCCGTCTCCTCCTGGTCAGGTGGGTTCACAAGCAATTGAGTTAGCGAGGTTCAGCTAGCAGCTCTCAGCGAGATACGAGTGGTCTGTGTGCTTCCAGCCCACAGTGCAAAGGAAAAATCAGCCCTATCTGCCACTGAAAGGCATTTATGCCGATCAGGCTGCCTGAGTTGAGGGGGATGCATGTAGTCAAGCACGGTGGTGGTGAGAGGTGATGGCATCCTAAACTACTTTCCACCCACCCCTGTCCGACCATAGCCAGAGTCACTCATTATCTTGCAACACATGGGAACTGTGTATATGGGGGAGTCTCACTCTTCAAATAGCTCTTCAGCTTAGTATAGGGTGATCTTCACCAAGTTCCTGGGTTGTCTGCTTTGCCTGATATCACAAAAGGAGCAGTTCTGCAGGAGACTGAAGCTTATGGCTACTTTTGTAATTTCTGGTTTGGGGCAGAGTGTAGGTAAAACCAGTGCTCCCTTACAGAGCAACATGTCCCAAAGAAGCTGTTCAGCATTTCATTTTTAAACCCCAGGAAAATGTTATTAAAACCAGTTATGATTTCATTTAAACACTGAGACCAGAGGAGTAATTGTAAGGGTTTATTGAATTTTTAACACAGACATGGTCATGTTAAGTCCATTCTGCTTCACATGCTCCATTACTATTTTCCCTCATCATAAAGCAGCTAGACACAGCCAGACAGCAGAACAGGTAAGCATTTTAAATTGCACTAAGTAATACAGAAGTGCTTGAAATCATGCATTAGGGCTGTAGCTGTTCTCAAGTGCTAAGGGGAGAATTCAGGCCCCTCTTGACTTAGACACGACTTTCTCTAGCAGAGGTTCCTTGTGGGAATGGGCTTCATTTGTCAGCGTAGTTATTTGCCTGTCCTCTGACACATCCTAAGTTGGGCAGGTGAAAGCACACCAGGGCAGGGGCAGTTTGATGAGTGCTTAGCATGCTGGGGCACCATCTTATTGAGGACCTTTGTGTGCTGCTATAATACGAGACTGTTGCCAAACAGGATGCAAGGCTGGGCCAGTTATGTTCCTGATCGTGTCTGCAGCATGTGTTTCTTTTGCTGCTTTATACCTAGGTGTTATTTCTGCCTTACTGAAAGCTCCATGGGCTTCTTTGGCTGCTGTCTTATCACCAGTAGAGCTTAACCTTGGAGCAGACACCATGTGGCTCTGCTGGGTCAGCCAGCAGAGCAGGCTGGTGTGAGGCTAGCACATAGGTAGCAGCTTGCTCACTGAGCAGGTTAATCTTCTTTCTTTAAAAGATTTTAACATCACAAGGGGACAGAGTATCTTAAAGATGAAGTGACAAGGTGAACAAGAAGGGAGGGGCAAGATGTGATGTGATTGGCAGGTCCAGATGAAAGGCTGTCCCGCATGCTGTTCAGAGCAATATAGTGGTGTCAAGAGGATCGTGGACCACCTCCTCACACACAAACACAGGCATGTGCCGCTCCATGGGTTCCTCTTCTGACACAATATCCAGGATTAGCTTAAGTGGAACTGGTGCAGCCAAATTCCCCAGTGCGTCAGGCTGACGGCACATCTGTCTGTGTTCTCCGAGCTCTCCACTCAAACAGAAGCTAGTGCTGCTTTGCTCCACTCAAGCATGGAGCTAGGAAGATTATCTGTGGTGGGCTGACCATGGCTGGACACCAGGTGCTCACCACAGCTGCTCTATCACTCCCCCCCTCAGCTGAACAGGGGAGAGAAAATATAACAAAAGCTTGTGGGTCAAGATAAGGACAGGGAGATCCCTCAGCAATTGCCATCATGGGCAATACAGACAGGAGGGTGTAGGCAGGGGGGTCGGTCTCTTCTCCCAGGTGACAGGGTGATAGAACAAGAGGAGATGGCCTCAAGTTGCTCGAGGGGAGGTTTAGATTGGATATTAGGAAAAATTTTGTCACTGAAAGAGCGGTGAAGCATTGGAACAGGCTGCCTGGGGAAGCGGTTGAGTCACCATCCCTGCAGGTATTTAAAAGCCTTGTAGATGCAGTGCTTAGGGCCATGGTTTAGTTAGTGGTGGACTTGGCAGTCCTGGGTTAATGGTTGAACTCTATGATCTTAAAAGTCTTTTCCAACCTAAACAATTCTATGATTCTACAGTGGTAAAAAGTAGAACAGGCAAGTGAAATGAAAGGTAAACAACTTATTTCAAACACTTGGAAATGCAATGTAAAGAGCTTCATTGGAGCTCTGCTGTTAAATTGCCAGTAATTAGTGATTTCTCTGAAGTAGCTGGAGAGCCACCTTGTTTCATTCTGGCTTCCCCATCTCCCAAGTCTCTGTCCTTCACCTTGTATCTCTGCTGTATTAGCTTCCCATTGATCACAACAGCAAACTCACCAGGCACAAAATAACCTGTGGCTAGAAATCAGTCTTCTGTTTTTTGATTTGTTTTTGTGTGTCCCATTTTCTCTGTATTTGGCAGGAGTGCCTGTTAACCCTTCCTCATTCTTCTGGTGCCCCAGAGTTGCCCAGAATTGGGCAGTTTTGTAGGGTCAGCACTGATTTTCCATCAAGCTGCATTGCCTTCCTGGAGTTTCACTGCACATACTGGAACGCTGCAGGAAGCACAAGCAGTCACTGACGTGGAAACCCTTTTCACAACTAGCACCAGAAACCACCAAGTGCTCAGGACAAGGTACACCTGTCCCCTCTGGTGGGACTGTGCCCTCAATGTCTCAAGCTAAGCAGCAGCCTTGAGGCTGGGGGAGACATATGGGAACACAGGTCTCATCCAAGTCCAGTGGGGAGTACTTGACTACCATATCAGAGAGTCAGGAATGATCCAGAAGGAAAGAACATCTTAGCTTTTCATTCCTTGATAATTACGCAGGTGTGTGGTTGCTGGGTTTCACACAAAGGTTAGCACAGTGGTGTCAGTGGAGGGTTGTGATCTTGGGATTCATGCTTATGTGGGTGTAGCATCAGCCAGGATGGGGCAGACTTCAAAGAAAAATGCAATTTACTTATCAAGGGTGGGTTGTGGTTCCTTCTCTCACCTTGTCTTTACCCTGATGGTTGATGCAGATTCTATGAGAACTACTTTAATTTGTGAAATTACAGAGTTTTGTTAAAAAGTTGGACCCTCTGTTAAAGAAAATGGATTTTGAATTAAGAAATCTAAAATGCTGAAGCTGCAAACTGGCATAACCAGGCCTTGGCCATAGCCCTAATGCAAGACTGTTAAGTTAACAATCCAGTCAAATTAATCAGTAGGAGAATAGAACAACAATAGATGATCAATTTGTATACACAGGTGCTCTCAGAAACGCAGGTATTCTTAGAAAAATTAATATATGTGAATAGGAATTGCTTGGGCAAAGACTAAGTGTGATTGAAGGGTTGTGTGAGTTAAAGCAGGCAGAAAGAAGATCATGATCCAAGGAGGACCTTGGAACCAAGGCAGATATTGGAACCGAATAGATGAATCAACTGGGACAGGGTCAGGTGGTGGACTCACAGAACTGACAAGACCAAAGGAAACTTCTAAAAACTTTGGACATCAACTAATGATTTGATAAGTGTATATAAACTCTGCTATATTCCTTTGTTCTCTGCCACTCACTGAGGTGGTGCCCCAACTCTGAGTTGTGATTAAAGCAAACCTAGTGGTACCCATGTCTGTGTAAATTTTTCTTTTAGCGCTCTGAAAGTAACATCTTCAGAAGTGCCTAAATCAGTCACATTTCCAAAAAGAAGTCAGGTACTTAGAGTTTAGGAACCTGCTCTTCAAACATCCGGGGGCAAAAAACAGATGAACTGGAAGCTAGAGAAAGAGCTCGCTACCTAGAAATGAAGTTCACAAACACCTGCTGCACCAGGAGGAAGCACCACACAGAAAACAGGTGCTGAAAACCTACTCCCTTGTTCTGATGGACTTGATGGTTGGTGTGCACGGCTGGAATTTATAGCCCAGAATTACTGCAGGAGATTGGCACCCAAAAGCTCCCTTGGATGATGATGAAGGTAGCAGTAGTTCATAATACTTGTGAGGCTCAAATAATAGGTTTCTTTGCATCAAAGCCTGATGTGACTCCTGCATCTCTACCGCCTTCCAGGAGATTGTCGTAATACACCAGGGCTGAGCAGGCCTCCCATCCCCCCTGGAAGCCATCACATTTTGGCCACCAGGGACTCACAGTTCACAGCATCCCAGAGGGAGATGAACTGTTGATTCACGGTCAGGAAATTTGGCTGGGGACACAGACATGGATGTTCCTACTGCACTTACATAGCGTTGGAATTGTTCACTCCAAGCCACTAAATAAATGAAAGAAGGCGATTTCGTATTGTTCAGACTCACATGTTGCAATAGACTCAGTAATAGCACAGAAATAGTCATGGGGAGACCTACTGGAGGAAAAACACACTTAGCCAAAGTCCAGATTCATCAGCCGAGTGGGTAAGCTGAGTTGGAGAAGGGCATTAGTGCCTGTACCAAGCAATCGATACAGGGGGCAGAGCGCATCAGTCCATTTAAAAGGCTCAGGCAGGCCTTAACTGCCCTGACAGAAAATGAAACCTGTAACCTTGCTTCTAAGCCAGGTGCCTTGTGTGAATTATACAGCCTCTTAAAGCCTTGGCAGCTTGTCTCAGCACTGGGTATTTGTGGTCGGCACTGGAGGTTCTTGTGTATATGGGTGGAAGTTGGGTTGTATTTAGGGCTGTAAACATTTGCCTCCGTAAAACCCTCTATGTTTGAATAGCAAAATTCATGTGGCTGCAACATACTAGGCTTTTATTCTGGAGGCAGAGATAACCAATGCATTTGCAAGTTCCACTACTGAGAAATTACTCTGATTTAAGGTTTTGACTTCAATTCTGTACCAGTCTCTTGTTGCTCGTGCCAGAGAAAGTTATTATCCGATTCTTTTCCTGCCAAGTTCAATGAGCATTTTATTCACCTCTGCTGTCAGCAGGAGCAGGGCTGGGCATGGTTTGTAGGAGTATGTGCTCTTCTCTGCAGGTTCCTCAGCCGTGCTCATCATCGTGATCTCTAGGTATCTCTGCTGCTTATTTGTCCCTCAAAAAAAACAGCTTTGGACATGTGGCCCCTGCTTTTACCTGCGTGGAAGGGACAGAGATGGCCCACCTTGCACTTGCACGCCCTGGTAGGCACACCATGTTTCCATGACAAGTGGGAAAAGGTGCTTTTCTCTCCAAGGGGAATAAAATCTGCAAGAGCACATTTCACACACTGGAGGGGAAGGAGAAGCAAAACAAATTCACTATTCATGTTCCCCAGCAAGCAGTCTGGTAAACCCCTATTATTCAGGCATGCCACAAAAAGTAGTTCCCAACATTTTCTCACACTCTGGAAAACATTTTTAACCAGTCCCTTTCCTGCCTTACTGGCCCTACAATCAGATTTTCCCTGCAAACTTTGCCTGACGTTGCAGGATGAGATTGGGGCAGTTAACTCAGATTTGCAGCTGATTGCCAACTCAGCCCAACTGATTTACCACAAGGAACAAGGAAGGACTTTGAATCAGAAAACTGAATGTTATTTATATGAAAACGCATCATGCATGGGCTCCTATCCTTGCTGGAGGTGGGGCCATATTAATACAGCACAGACACTGTATACCTGCAGAAGGCTTAACTTCAGGACCTCGGTTCTAGTTGTGATGCTGTGGTGAGAAGTTATTAAGAGAAATAGTCTCTCTCTGCTAAAGGAGAAGCTAATTTAAATCCCCTCTTGCACTTAATACATAAGGAAAGCTTGACGTAGTGTCCGCATTTTAAGTACATTTCAACAGTGAGTAGAACACACTCTGAAAATTCAAGCAAGCAATATGCTGTTTAAAAATGCAGCTGCAAAATGTTTCACATTGTTTTTAGAAATGAAGAAGGCAAGCTCCCAAGAACCAGTGTGAGATAAAAGAAAAAGATACATGGGAGACATAACAGATTGCCAGGCAGGAAGAGAAGCAGGGAAGGCAGCAACACTTTCAGCTGTAGGGTGTGTTAAGTCTGGTGAGCTGCCATCTAGGGAAACAGTAATAACTCAGGCCTGATGTCAAGTTAGGCTAGACTAATACTAAGTGATTGTGCGGCTTTGATGGAGAGACACATTTCTCTCCCCTCTGGGTCCCTAAGTGGCAGCCTCAACAGGAGGAGAAAAGGTAGAAAGATAAATTCCCTTGCCCAGAGCAAAGCACAGTCTTAGGGTCCATGCAGCAGCTGGGTGCAGACAGAGACAAGGCCTGTGCCCTTTCTCTGCCTCAGCTGGGTCTCATCCAGAAGCTCTGTGACCGTCTGAGTGTGGTATTGTCAGCAAGTTGCTGTGAGACAGCGTACATCAATTTTAGGCCGTGGTGACCTTGGAGGCAATGAGACACAGCTCTTCCAGCCTTTGCACTATTCCTCCTTGTGAGGTGGAAAGCTCATGGTCTTTGCTATTGATCCAGCTGTGCCTTTTGCTGCTCTCAAATATGGGTTTCTGCAGATGTATCGTGGCCAGTCAGGCTGTTGCCTTAATTTTGCTTTTCCCCTTTGTATTCCATATGCAGAAAAGCAGAGAGAGCTGGCTCGGAAGGGATCCCTGAAGAATGGCAACATGGGAAGCCCAGTTAATCAGCAGCCCAAGAAGAACAATGTGATGGCACGAACAAGGTAAAAGGCTGGCAAAGCACTCAGCTGTGCTCTAAGCTGCAATCCCTAATGGCCTTAGGATGGGCAAGGATGATGTTCATTGCGATTCACCTACTGCCAAATACGCTGTGAGAGCAGTCATGGCCCTTCCCAGAGCTGGCGGGCCCAAATGCTCAGTGCTGCATCACATCCCATCCCCTGGGGAGATGTAGGGACAGCTGAGCCCGGGACCAGTGACACTGCAGCCTGCAGGAGGCAGAGGTAGCCCAACCTGATCAAAATCAGGGGGTTTTTAACAGTTGTCTTGCATGTTCTGGGTACCGTCATGTAACACATAATCCTGCCAGCAGGAGAGGTACGATGCTGCTTTGTGTAAGACAGACTGGTTTAGAGCTTAGTTCTGCCTTAGCTGCTTTTATCGCAGTAGTTCCCCTGTTTCTTTTTGATGATGACCCTTCCCCATACTGATTGACTTAAGGCTTGTAAATAATCCATCTCTGTTGCTTTGCTGTATACCTCCTCCACACTGAACAGCATGGTCATGCTTTGCTGGAGCTGTTTTGGCACATCATGACAGGCAGTGCTATGAACCACTGTAAGCAAAGACATTCCTAGCTGAATACTTTCTTTTAGAGTATTTATATTTTTTGCCTGCAACCTTCAGTACACCAGTGTATCACTTACCTGTGTTCAGGAGGCAAGAACCCCCCTGAGCCCACACAACTGCATGCTTTGCATGATACTACAAAGGTGGCAGTTTTTAGTGAAGCACCTCACCTAAAATGACGGAAGAATCTGCGTGAATGTTGGGCATTTACGGATGAATGGGAGAGTTGCATGGATTAAGTATTATGGAATCATACATTAAGCAGAATAGGAGCTGCAGGTTAGAGCCTCTCCATATGCAACACATTCAACAATGAAGTTCCTTTTTCACATTAATTCCCAAAACCCAAAATAGTAGTCATAAATACAGCCAGGACTTTGACAAGTTTTATGTGTAAGCCCCTGCAATGTTGGTGGAGTACACTGCATTGCTCCCTGTTCTGTGTTTGGTTATTGAGACCATATAAAGGAGCCAGGCCCTTTGTGGCAGCAAGAAATTCAGCAAAGTCTCAGACAGGTTTTCCACACCCACTGTTCCTCTTTGTAGTCCAAATCCAAGATGTAAAGACTTGGTTTCTTTTGTCAATAGGCTGCATGCTAGCTTCTGGAGAGTAATGGTAGCAGATTTTCTGCTTAAGAGATATAGAAACACTGAGATTAGTGGACGAAGATGGTAAGGGAGAGAAGATGGGGTAAGTACAGGTGCCTACCTGTAAAATTAGTGACTTCTGCTTGGAAAGGTGGTTGGTTTTGAGCTGCCAATAGAGTGATTTGAGTGGGGAAGAGCAGAGCAGTGACACCTATTGACAAAAGCTTTCGAACAGCCAGCTCGGTTTTATTCCATTTGTGGATATCTGAGCACTGTTAAGAGAGCGTGTGGACCCCTCAGGACCAAGCATAGCCTGCTGGCAGTGGACTTGCTCTCCTTGGTTACTTTTTACAGAGCTTTCAGAATCATCCCTTGGGATCTGCAAAACAGGGGTTTGCAGCCATTGTTTTAGCAGTTCCATTGTTCCCATAAGGCTGGGAGATGTCTGGCCCACCAACCCAAGTGGTGTCTGCCTCACCAGCCCAAGTCCCTTCATCTCCCAGCTGCCTTGGCTTTCTGGGAACCAAGCTGCACCATGAGCATGGTCCTAGTAATACCTCAGAATGGTTCGGTCTATCTTGTCAGAGACAGGGCAACCCCAGGAAGGCAGAAATGCCACAAGCTTGTTCAAGCAGCTTCTTTTCACAGTGTAACGGTTGCAGCGTAGCAGGAGATACTCCAGTGGGATACACTGCAAAATGCCCAGGTTATGGCTGAAGTCTGAACTGTTGGCTTCCTCTGGTCTCTGCAGAAGGGCAATAAAATAAAGCCATTCCCCCCTTTTTAACAGTTTTTCTGTTCTCATCAAATATGTTTTCCTTCATTCAGGCAAACCACATTGCATCTCATAGTCTTTACTCCTCCTCCTTCCCCAAGGCTTCTGTTCTGTATTATCTGGATGAATTTCTGATATCCAGCCTCTGGTACCAAGCAGTGCCTTCACCGTTCAGTCTTCTGTTGAGGCAGGGATATGGCCAGCCTTAAAGGTGAAAGGATCTGAATCCGTAACATGCACAGTCTTTCTAAGAGCAAATAAAACGTGAACAAGGTTGGAGTGATGCTGGCACACTTGCTACAAGCACAGGCAGAGCCCACACCACCATCCGCACCGCTTGGGCACAGCTAGGTAATTGCAGTCCACTCTGACGATAACCTAAACCTGGATTTGTGTCAGAACATATTTAATGTTGTGAGCAAGAACACCAAGACAAGAAGCTCATACTGGGACAGTTGTGGATGAAAGCAGCTATGACTGCCACCTGGCTTTGTTCAGGGACAGTGGGAAGTGAAAATGAGGACAATCAAGATGCAAGGGAAAGACTTAGATCTGAGCAAAGACATTATGACAGTTTTTGTCTGTTGCAGAAAACTTGAAGTTCTGTGTTTCTAAGAAAAAAGACGTTTCTCAAGAAAAAGATGTAGTGATGTTTTTTTAATCAAGTAAATAGCACCACAAAGGGTTCTTCTTCTAGATCCCCTGATAGTGCTTTGGTTGCTCATGATACAGTAAGAAATGTCAGTGAGTATATATGAAACAGGGACTTGAAAATTGGAGAGTGAGAATGGAAGTCAGTACTTCTGCTATCTGTATGGGCAGGCTGCTGCCGCCAGATCACAGGTTCATTTCCAGATATCTTTGCTTCATTACTTCCTTCTTACATGCTTCAGGAGGAGAAGGACCATTGCATGCTCTGAGAAGGGGTATTGCATTTTGTAGGTGGACCCCATTTTCTCCAGTCCCCTGGACAATTTTCAGGTTGGAAATTCTGCATCAGTCTTAAAATTAATTTCTTCAGTGAACACAGTAAGAAAATACAACTAGTTTTGAATCTATATATCTGCTTTGTGATAACCTTTGTTATATTTTACTCACCCTGAGCCTGCCCATCTTCAGTGACTGACAGGCTTTTGCATTGCTAAAATTGTAATGGCTTCCTGAAGTTTTCTGAGGAGAAGCAAAAAAAAAAAAATTTCAGGTAGTTAGAGAGCAGTTGAAGCACAGGTGAGATGGATTATTGTCTTTAGATTTGTATTTCCCAAACTCTTAGTGAAGCATCATTTTGCATCACTGTGTGTTATTAAAGACCAGTTCTTCATTTAGGAGAAAACCTGAGTTAACCCACTGAACGAGATTTTCATCACTCTTACAGTTCCCACCTGCTGAACCTGGAATCTTAATCAATTTGTTCAGTTTGGTTGATCTTACTTTAAATATGAACCAAAGTCTTTGTGCAGTTTTGTGGATGAAAGAACTGTGTTGTGAGCTAGATATCATCGTATTATGCATTTTCCTTATCATAGAAGCTCTGAAGCCTGCTTTCCATTTCACAGACTCTCTCAGGCAGTTAAAGGTGCAAAGTCATTGTCAGCTTTTCTAAAACTTCTGATGAAGTGAAAGTCATTATAAAATAATGGCGTTTTAAAAGTACTAGTCTGACTGGGCTCTTACACTGCACCCACCAGCTCATATTTCTCTCATTACTAATTTTAGGACTAAGACCTCAGAAGTGTTGTGTTGGCAGGGGCTGCATAGGGACCCAGGCAGAAAGACCACATTCCTGATCTCCAATAGCAGAATAGCGGGAGCACTGAGCTTCAGCATTCCCCTAGCCTCCTTCTCTATTTGCTTATTGCTAGTGTGATGTACTCATTGCCAGGGAAAAAAAGGCAACACAAAAATAAGCCATCTGATACCACAAGCAGTGCTAGCTGAACAGGTTCACCAGAATGAAGCACAGACTGTCCCAATGTTTTTTCTTCCATCGAGAAGCATGTTCCCAAGGCATGTCCAGTGTTCATCCCTGTGAAGCTGCTCTAAGCTACCCAGAGATACAACTCGCTTCCTCTGAATTGCACTCATTTAAACGTCTTCAGCGATAGGGGAGGGCTTGCAAGGAAGTGAAGCATGAAAAGCCTAACTATCATATATGTTTGCCCTAAACTATGTGTGGTACTGAGCTTTTCTGTGTGGTTAACAGACAATGTTTAATTATTTCAGGCTCGTCGTTCCCAATAAGGGCTATTCATCGTTAGACCAGAGTCCAGATGAAAAGCCACTGGTGGCCCTGGATACGGACAGGTATGCAAAGGGTTAATAAGATGATGTACATTATGGTGCAAGTGAGTTTTCATGCCAGAGTGCAGCACTGAGTTAACTCCTGCTGAAACTGCTCCTGCGAGCTGCTCACGCTCTTTCTTACTGTGCCCTTTGGCATATACTGTAACTGGTCTGTGTGTGTAAACAAGTAGGAAGGGACTTGAGTAAAGAGCACTGAGATGGAGCGATCTGAGGGTCACAGATGAAAGCTGCTCTCCAGGTTCCCTTGATGTAACTTCTCTGTGTCTCAATGACAGTTTCATGGCACGAGAAAGGTAGGGCTAACCAGGGAATACAGGTCTCTCTAACTGTTTCCTTCTTTGCTGTATCTTGTCCTTCCCTGCAGTGATGATGACTTTGACATGTCCAGATATTCCTCCTCGGGATACTCATCAGCTGAGGTGAGTTATACTCTTTCCTGCCATCCTCGCCGTGAATTCTAATAGTAGAGCAGCCAGAAACAGCTTAGAGTGGCCTTGCCCTGCCAGAAATGGCTACACAATTAATTTACCAGTGGTCTGTGAGTCTGAAAGGGGCCACAGCAGAAACTGTGTCATGTTTCTTTCTTCCCTGGTGATCCAGTTGGCTCCATCCCCTCACTGCTGTGGCACAGAGATCTGCCTGCCGGCTGTTTTCACAGCTACCTTTGGCTTCACTTAGGCTTTTCCCAGTTCTGCTTAGTCCTGCAGTGTTAGCCCATGTGCTGCAAAAACAGCAACTTGTCTGTCCTGCCAGCTCAGCACCCGTGTGCTTGCCAAGGACACAAATAAAGGATGTAAGGGTGTGCTGTGATTTCCAGTTCTTGGGGCCGTCAGAGTCGCCCAGTACATGTTTACTTGGAGCAGGCAGAAATCCCAGGGAGGACTTGCACATGTGAACTCTTGCCCTTTCAAAGAGAAAAGGCAGGAAGCTCAGGCTTGTTAATCCCTCTGCATTGTTTCTGAAACATATTTCCAAAGTCTTCTAAGTTACTTGCTCAGCCTTTGCCTACTGCTCCTGCGGGATCTGATTTTACATCCAGGGTGCTGAGCAGCCATTCTGCACACAAGCTGCTGGGAACTCTTCCCTCTTGTATCGCTTCCCTGGGCAAAATATGTCTGAAACACAGAGAAACAGCCAAGAGCAGGAACCAGATCAAATGATCTGGGCCATCTCTCGGCCCTGATGAACTGTTGTTCACCCAGATTGGGTTGGACAGCACTTGAATCTGAGATTACGAAGAGCCCAGAGGCTTTACCACCCTTCAGCTGCCATAGTGTGCCCCGGACTGAGAGGAGGGACTGCCCAGCTGCTAGTTGGTTTATTAACGTTATTATTACATTACTTTAAATGAGGGCTCATCTTCATGGAAAGATTACTCCAGAATAAAATAATGTATCAGCTCGCTACTCTGGAATACCTCAGTGTAGGTATTCCTATTCTGGAAGAAGCTAGAACAGAAGGCAGCTCTCACCTGTGGTTGAAAACTGGGACTCTGCATTGGTGGGACAGCTGCTAATGATGGGGAAATATGTTCCAGAATAAGGGACCTCCTTTATCTTCTGACCATCAGAAGTAACAAGTCTCAAGTGTTTGACTGTTTGTCTCTTTGTCTGTAGCAGATCAACCAAGACTTGAACATCCAGCTGCTAAAGGATGGGTACCGGTTAGATGAGATCCCAGATGACGAGGACCTCGACCTAATCCCCCCTAAATCGGTCAACCCTACCTGCATGTGTTGCCAAGCCACCTCCTCCACCGCCTGTCACATCCAGTAGTGAGGCCGGCAGGCTGTGATCAGTGCTTTCCACTATAACTGTAAAACTTAACAGCCATTGCTTCCTCCTATGGTAGGACGTGCACCTCTTTGTGTTCATGGAGCCAGGAGAAACCAAAAAATTTGTTTTATGATTGGGTGATAAGTTATTTTAAACTATGGTTAAACAAAAGAGAGTTGCTCAAAGTACCAGGCAGTGCCTGGAAGAACTGACTGGTCTGGGGCGTGAATGCAGAGGGGTTTAGAAATACCTTCTTGGTTTGTGTAGGCACTGGGGATGTTTTGTAAAGTGTCTATTCCAGAATGGGAAGGGTCAGATGGGGCTGCAGGTAATCCTGCCCACTGAAACCAATCCATCTGCAAGATCAGGGGTGAGTCTGAGGTGTCAGGGGGGTTTACCTATGAGAGGAGGTCAGTTCTTAATTCATTCACTAAACCTCTTTAATTTGTATAATCAAAATTACACTGTAACTGGGGCACAGGTATGGGAACAGAGTAGGGCTTCCTTTCTTATGGTAAGGCTAGCCAGGACTAGCATGACACAATTCATACTTTTTCAAAGAGGACAAATAAGTGGCATTTCACTGTGAGTCAGTACTAGCTAGAGCTGTCATGTCACATATCCAATGCAGTCTACCCTTAGCTCCAAGTTAAATTATCATCAAACACAATTAGATTCAATCTACAATCCATCTGTGCTCTTCACAGATTCAGTCCTTGCCCGAGAGTACCATACTCCTGAGTTCAGTCCAGTCACGTATACTGAATTCAGCCTATATTTAATTCCCGTGAGACTCATCTGCTTCCAAAAATCTTGAAGTTTTTTCAGTTCAGAAAAAATGAGTCCTGTGTGAGACAGGACTAGAGCTGTACAGTCTGAAAGTCAGTGCCAGCAAAGCTAGTTGAAGAAAGCACATTTTTACAGTGCTTGACTGTTGATATTCTCTTGACACTGCATCTCTTGGTACCTGTGGGAGAGATTTTTAACACTGAAGGCATCTGTGTGGTGATGTCAGACTTTAGGGGAGTTTTCAGCAACAGCAGGATTATTAACAACTTCAGCTGAAAAAAAATCAAACATGAGAGGAAACTACTGTTTATCCTGTCTCTGCCTGCTTGAGAATCAGGTTTCGTCAGGTCCTGTGTTGGGAGCAGTTGTGTTTATTTGGTGCTGGAATAGTCAGGAAACCTAGTGTTACATTAGATTGCTGGACTGAATTCATAGTTCACCAGCAGATTGTTTTGAATGCAAAATAATTTCTGGAATTAGGAAACATGTCCACTCCTGGCCGCTCTTACGAAGCTGGCTTCAGCGTATGTGGGTCTCAGGTGAGGGATGGGATGGCATTTTTCTCAGTGTTTAAATCCTTTGCCACTGGCAGGACCCTGTATTTCCCTGTCCTGCCAGGAGGAAGGACTGCCTGCCTTGGGTCATCACTTACTTCATAGCCTGGGGAAGGGAAAAAGCAAGGGCAATTCTGAGCTTCCATCAGAATTCTTGAGTCACAAGGCAGAGCCTGAGCTCCACCTCGACAGAGAGATCCCCCGTCTGAAATCTCCATGAGGTGAGTTGAGTCTTTAAGAAGTCCTCTTCATGATTAGGAGGTTTAGGATTTAACATCCTGGTGTTTCACTCTGTGCGGTGCAAAGCATAGTAACATCCACAGCGTGAGCAAAAGACCAGGCACCCAAGATTCCTGGGCTTATTATTCACTAGCTGGTACGGGTAACTGCTAAAGCTATGTTTGCTCCCCCTCCTTCAAACAGCACACTGCCACCCTGGCTCCAGGCCATAGAAAGAGGACTGAGTGATGCTGTTTGCTGGGCACCCCTGCCTCCTAATGCAGAAGTGCTGGCTAACTTACCAGCTCCTCTAGGAAGAGTGTCCCTCAAGTGAATTCCTCCCCCTTTCTCACCATCTGGTAATGCTGAGGGGAAATATTTCCAAAATACAGCTCAGGTTGAGGTTAGCACGTTGTCTGGAGGTGGGGTAAGAGCTCCAACAATGCAGTGTAGAGAGAAAAGATGAAAGGTAAAAAACATTCCTTAAGGAGTCTTTTTTCAATGGGGAATATAGTCAAAAAACTAACAGAAGCACCATGATCAAACCAAATCCTATAGGACATGACTGAGTCTCTAAAGCTTTGCTTTTCTAAGGAGAAATTTTGCAGTTCAGCATTGGTACCATGCAGTGTTGTCATTGCATTTATCCTCCTGGGTCAGTCTCCGTGCCTTGCAGACAGGCTGCAGACGTTCAGCCTTTCCCACAGCCCTTGCTCAGGAGCTCGGAGCATTTCAGTGTGCCTGCTAGAGCAACAAGCTGTCTGTTTGCATGGGTCAGCCGTGGAGGACTGCAGGTCTCACAGGTCTCTGTCATGCTGCTGTCATGTTGAGTCTAAGACAGAATGAGGTTTGCTGACACTATCTCCTGGGGTTAACACCTCCTCTCTGAAGAACTGATAACCACTGTCATGTGGCACCACGACCAAGTCCTTTTATTACCCCTGTTGCTGGTTTTTGCCTGCCATACGCCCTCAGGCATTCCTCAAGCCTGCAGCCCTGAAACTGCCCTCAGCCCTTTGCATTGTGTGATGTGCACCTGCTTCTAGCGCAACCCTAGAAAAGTAGGGAGGGAAGGAGGTTAATGTTAATGTTACACTCAGTGCTTCCTCCAAACACAGGCCGAAGTACAAGCCAAGTGTTTTTCCCTGCGCACAGGAGTTGGTTGCACAAATAGCTGGTTTGGCATGACAGTACAGGACCATAAAATGGCAATTTTTTGGCTTCTCCTCTCTATGCTTTGTGTTCATATATTTTATTAGGGGAATAAAGTAGAAAGGGTGGGGAAAAGTTGTTACCTGTGTAGGTCATTATCAGGAAGGCTGAATGGATTAAGGCAATGCACATGTGGCTACCATAGAAAACTGAACACTAACCTTTCCGAACCGCAGCCCCTTAAGCAGGTTATGACCATGTGGCATGTTTGTTGGCTTGTTATGGAATATGGCAGACAGCCTGTCAGTATCTACTAACTGCAGATTGGGCTGGCTCCCACTGTCTGGTCTCATGTTCAGACTTTTGCTTCAGCCAGAGGTTTTCTTTGTGCCCTCATTGGAGCTTATGCTGTGGTGACTTCCTGGGAAGGTGTATATAGATACATGGCCGTTCTGGCACTGCCCTTCTTAGGCCAGTGTCTGCTGCCGTGGCCTGGAGAAGGCAAAAGCAAAGAGCACAGTCCTGACTCTCTGTTGCAGCATTATCAAGCCCTAAAATCTGCAGAGCTGCCGGGCACTCTCCTGAATGCAGATTGCATGCAAGAAAGCAAATTGTTCCTTGTTCCAGTCTGTGCACCAAACCAGATGGTCTTCTCGGTCCAAAGCTGCATACAGAATACCAAGGGGAGAAGCACCATGGATTATGAAACACTGCATCACTGTCCCTCTAAATTACCATGCAAACAGGATTTAAGGATATTGATGCTGGTGCTTCCACAAAGGAATTTGCATTTGATGCCTCCTAAAGCCAGACTGGCTTTCTGTTAGGATTTTATGTAATCTGAGTCACCAAATTACTAAGTTTAAGCAAGCCCTTTCCTTCTATCAGATGTTGATTTTGCCCTTTAATGTGAGCTGGCTTTGAACTCCAGGATCTCAGCACTCAACTCTGTCTCTCTAGTCCACAAACTCCCCATTTCCAGATGTCTGTGTGAGGAGGAACATCCTCCTAGTGTTGAGGAAGGTCTTTAGATAGTCTGCTTTTCTGGTGGTTGTACATAAACTTTGGCTTAGAGGAGGCTAATATCCAGGCGACCATCCCAAAGGCTCATTTGATGTTTTATTGGACATGCCATGAAGCCAACCCTTGGAAGAGCCACTGGATCATGTCTGACACTGCTGCATGTCCATCCCCAACACATATATTTGGCCATTGGGTCTGCTATTCTGTTCTGGCCGTCTTGCCTGCAGATGCCTTGCAACCACAAAAGCAGGTAACCAAGCCTGCTGCATGGACTTTGAAAGGGACTTCAGGATGCTCCCCATGGACAGGATCGACTCAGATGCTTCTGGTTTGTCTCTCCAGCTCCTTTCCCAAAAGAATAGCCCCTGCTCAGCTGTGTGCTGGCTGACACTTTGATCTGCAATCCTGAGCAAAATCCTTTCCTCTCCATGCTGAGTCTGTCCTCAGGCCTGCAAAGCTGTACAATGGCATGCAGGAGACTTGAAAAGTGCAGCGCCCTGTATGTGACTCAACAGAAACATGAAGATGCTTTTGAAGAAAGGAAGGACCCAGCTGGGCACCAGATGGAATGACAGGAAAATGAAAACAAGCAGTAACGAGAAATGTTGCCAAGTGCTGTCTTGGCCTAGGGCAGATCCCAGTTGTCCGAGTTAATCTATCTCAGTGCAGTGCTGATACCAGCAAGGAGCAAAGCTTGCTTTCAGATGCACACACCAGAAACACCATGTCCCTGAGCTGGCACCACAGCCAAATACAACTGCAGAAAGTCTGAGGAACTGTTAACAGAAACTGTCTCAGAAATGAGATCTGGGGTCCCTTGCTGCTGTTGGCACGTGGTACATGTTTGCTCTAACCTCAGGCAAGTCACATCCCCTCTTGATGTCCATTCCCTTCTGCAGCACAGGGAAGAAACCTGCCTTCCCAAGGTGATACCACCACCCTGCATGGGCATTGCCGAGTGTGTAACAGGCTCCGCTGATAGGATAGCTCTGCAAGCAAGATGTGAAAAGCATGCTATAGAATTTTTACTCATCTTTTCGAAGTACTACTTTGCTTTCCCTCTGTTTACCAGCTTCTGATGTTGCTTGCATGTGCCAGAAGGCTGCGGGGTGGAGGTTAGTAGAGAGATTAAACAGCTTCGGAGGAAGATGTTTGGCAAGGATGTGTTTCCCAGCTATTTGGCAGCTGGCTGTCACACAACTGGCTTCTCAATCCTCATGCTGCCACAGGGAACATGTAAGAAGATACGGTGGCCCAACAGCACCATCCCCTGCTAGCAGAATTAGGGAACTTAGCAGCGCAGCTGGGATAGTGAGTGCTGATGAGGGGGAAGAGAGCACCGAAGGGCTCATTTGCGATATTCCCACATCTGTTTCATGCTCTTTCTTTTAGCCTCCACGTAATCATCTGAGGGTATAAATTGTCAGCTTTGCCTGGGCTTTTCCTTGACTTTTCCATTCTCCATTCAAGCTCCCATGCAGTATAGCCACTCTTACCTAGAATGAGGTAGGCTTTGTCACCTGGCTGCTGCTTGGCTCAGCAAGTACAGGCTGCACGTTACAAAGAAACATCTGCATAGATGGGCAGTGCCACAGGGCAAGCTGGGCTAGGTTGAGCCTAAGGGGAAGGCATGGGAAGGTCCTTTTAAGGTGCTTTTCACCTGTAGGAGAACATTGCATCCTTGTCAAATCCTTTCAGGGCTTTCCTGTGAGAGAGATTGCACCAAACCTTGAACCACATCTCATCAGACAAACCCACCTCTGTTAAAAAGCCACACAAGCCCTGAAGCAGAAGGGCCAGCAATTTAGCATAGAGGAAGAGGCTGTGACCTGGGATTACCTATGGAAGATTAATGCAGGTTTCTCACAGCGGCTGGCACCTGTATTTTAACTCCCTGTAATTATGCAGCAGAGCTGCTGCATTGCTTCCAAAAAATTATGTCCCCTCCTTTGCCGGCCTTGACATTGGTGGCAATCACAGGATCACAACAGCTAACTGCTTGCTTGGCTGAGCACTGCTTTGACAGCTTTCTGGGGAGGCGAAGGTTGGGGGCTAATGGAGATTACATGGAGCAGAGCACTGTGGCCCACGCAGCCGTGCAGCAAGCCATGTCGCAGAGTGGCACGGACCCTGGCAGGACAGGTTGCGGCCTTCCCTGGTGCCTGTGGAGAGCAGCTCCTCCCTTTGCTTCCTAGATCCATTTGCCACTGTTGGTGGCTCTGAGCCTTTCTCTGAGCAGAAAGTGCTGCTGCAGCAGAAGATGGATTTGCTCCTGAAAGGAGCCCACCTGGCTGGTTATGTCTGGTCTGTGGAGCCATTTCCATTGTAACAAAAGGTGATACAGGCAGTGGGATTGCATCAGGGAGTGGAAGGTACAAAAGAAGCTTCATTAAAATGTGGCTGTCTGAGATACATCGCTGGAAACGAGCACAGTAGGCACCAGGACATGAAAAGGCCATCGAAAGACCATGCTTAGATAAGTCCTGTTACTTCCCAAGATGTTCACCCTCCCATAGCAGCATTTCTACCCTAGCTACCAGTGGCCTCAGGTGAGCTCACTGGCAAGCACTGCTCTCCACCCAGACTGCCATCTTGCTTCTGTACCCCACAAATCTACAAGTCCATAGTTACCCACCTTCCTCAAGCCTGCATGAGTTGGGAGATGCAGTTTGTTGGGATATGTAATACAGATGCATGGAGAGAACTGGAAGACTTGGACAAGCTCTGTTCACAACAGCCCTTCTAGTTTTTTCAGCATCTCCATCCCCAGCTCACAGACTTCCTTGGCCAGTTTCTTTGCACAGAAAAGCCACAGTAGCAGCTGTATTTGGCTTGTAGTTGCCTCTGTCCTGAGACAAACTCAGGGCAAACATCAGACCAGTGGGAGATCCAGCAAACATGACGGTGGGTGAGACAGAGAGCAGGGTGGGATTTCTTTTCACCCACCTGAAGGCCGTGGGGCTGAGAGTTCATCAGGCTAGTGTAAAACCTTGGTGTGATCCAGCAAGCTGAGCCAGCTGCCTTCACCCTGCCAGTCTCAATGCTGCGGGAGGTCTGGGACCCAAGCACCAGGTCCCAGGCCTGCCAGCCCACGTGCTCCTGGTGTGTGCTGGAAGACCTGCAGCAGAGGTGCCAGTGGGATGCCTGTCGGCTGTGCTCTTGCTGTGCTGGGGCACGGTACTGTAAGACACACTGGTAGGGCTGTAGTCCTGCAGAAAGAGGGACTCTTGCAGAGGATGAAGTCTTTGCAGGGGTGAAAATTCAGAAGGTTGGGGTGTTCCCCCCCTTTTTGCACATTTTTAACCATTTTTAATCCTTCAACAGACGCTATGGAACTTTCAGTTTAATAAAGGAAATGAGCCACCATTAAATAGCTTTCTGAAGGGTCTGAAAGCAGGTGCTACTCACATCAGAGCTGGTCTGTGCCTAACATGGGACTTCCAGACCTCATTGTACATCTGTAGCTGAGTCACCCCATGTGCTGTGTGAGGACTGGGGTGGGAGAGTCAGCGCTGGCCATCATGCCAAGCAGCCATGGCTTCCCAAAGAAGAAGAATCAGACCAGGAAGCGGGTGGCAGAAGGAGCAGCGATGGTAGAAGGGTAGCTAGTTGTCACAGGTAATCTTCATTATCCATGTCCAGTGGTCAGTCCTAGAATTGCAAGCCTTGTTATATTGCACACATCCTCCTTCCACTCTTCTCAAAGCAGCCGTCGCCAGCCCTTCCCCCTGCCCCATGCACTAGTGATGAGCATCAGAGGCAATTGCACCAAAGTGACTCTCAGCCCAGTTCTGCATACCACTCTCCCACCTGAACCCAAGGCAGCCCAGACAGCTGGCCTTCACTCTGCTTGGGTTTCTTTCCTTGTGTACCACAGCTTCCTCCGCATGCACTCTAGCAGGGCAATACAGGAGGCTCTGACCACGTCCCAAGAAGCTTCTTTACCCCTGGCAGCACATTGCAGACATGCACCTTACTGGGAAAGTACTGGGTCAATGCTGGTGAGATCTGGCATTGTCAGTCATGCATAGTTGATGGGGATCCACTAGGGGAAGCTGGCAGAAACTGGCTACTGTCCCTTTTCTTTTATTTTGGAGGAAGAAGGGGATTCTTTTGGCATTATGATTATTGTCCACCTCCCAGTGGCTAAGTTCTGGGCTGCATTAATAGTTGGGGTTCGTTGGCTGTCCAGGCCGGTATGGAGCTTTGCACCAATCTTAACAGCAAACATCGTGGCTGTATCCAGAGCCTGGATACAAGGCTGCATTTGTCTTATGCTGGCAAAGTGCTTTCAGCAGGCTCCAAATAGACATTTGTGGCAGACAGGGAAATGGCACTCCTCTGAGCACAGATCAGATCTGCACTTCCATTTAGTGTCCTCAGCTTGGAAAAAACGCAACCCAAGCAAATGCTTCCCAGGCCTCCTTTCCCCGTGCGGTGCCTGCCACCCCAGGGGAAGAGGCTACGGGAGATATTTCAGGATCACCAAAAGCAAGATCCATTTTGGATGTATTTAATGGAAATATCTTTCAGGAGGAAACACCTCCCAACCTTTGCATTAATCTTAAAAGAAGGGGATAAATTTCTGGCTGGCCTTGCATATAGTGAAACATAGCTGAAACAGCCAAATGTAAAGTAGAGTTAAACGTAGGGTTTGACCTGAATAACCTTTTAATTAGGAAGATAAATTTGTTGTAGCTTGACCTTAGTCCATGTTAGGAACCTGCTAATCATTTGACATGCAGAGCGTATTAATGCTGCACTTAACTTGGCCATTGGTTTTATTATCTGGTTTTAGGAGCTTTTTCACTCCTGAAGCATCAATCTGCATCTTTTATGGATTTTCTTTTCTTTCTTTTTTCCTCATTCAGAACATGTAGCACACTGTTGTACTTC
This sequence comes from Falco naumanni, assembly GCF_017639655.2. Classification (NCBI taxonomy): domain Eukaryota; kingdom Metazoa; phylum Chordata; class Aves; order Falconiformes; family Falconidae; genus Falco; species Falco naumanni. The sequence goes on from NC_054080.1 coordinate 76,413,800, forward strand.
TGTTCCCGTCTGCGTAGAGTATTGCCTTAAACAGATCAGTTGTGTTGTGATTTGTTTCGGGTTTTCTTTTTTCTACCATCAGTTTTATGCATTAATTTATTTAAAACTGTGGGGGTTTTGTTTTGTTTTTTCCAAAAACAGGAAACGTGTAATATTTTTTTTAACATTTCCATTGCAGTATTTATCATTGTTACTGGTTGTGTGTAGTGTTAACAGAATTAATGATATTAAAAAGCATACATATGAAAACCAGCCTGCCAGCCTTTTTCATTGGAGCAAACTGGGATGAGAGGGTATGAACTGCACCATCTCTGAGCCCACAGCGGTCACAGATACTGAAATCGGGGTGCCAGCCTTCACACTGTGGCCAACACTGGCCTGCTTGAGCCCAGTAGAAGCGGCTGGTGTGGAGCTGTGCTGTGTGGCCCAGGTAAACCCACCAGGGCCAGCCAGCCCCCAGCCAGCATTTGGGAAGCTTCTCCCCAAGGCAGCAGGAAGGCGTGCAGGCTGCACCCAGCCATTGCGTCTGAGCTGAGACAGAAGCGGAAAGAAATGCTGCGTCTGTACAACACCGATGGGTGAAGTAATGTTTTCTCCAGCATTGCAGCCATTTCTGCCGCTCAGGGTTGTCGGCATGAGAGCCAAGCGCTGATTTTAATGTCCATCACCAGCAGCTGGAAACCCCAGGGACTGCCAGGGACAGGGAACAGCTGTGGGGGAGCCAGTGGCCCATGCTGGCAGGCAGTCCAGTGCAAGATTAGTCCCCCCAAAACAGAGGCTTGGACTACCTCTCTGCAGAGCCGTACTCCCCAGATCTGTGCCCTGGGGTGCTCCAAGGCCACGGAGCTGGGGCAGCAGGTAGGTACCTCCATATCCACCCTTCCCTCCAGTGGAAAGCCTAAGCCTGGCTCAGAAGAGACCAGCAGGCTGTGAAAATCAAGGACAGATTGTTTTCTTCCTTTCACCTCTGACAGCTCATTAATCACATTTCCCTGGGGTGCCCCAGGCTGCTCAGCCCCACCGTCACCTGCAGCAAACAGAGCAGGGCTCTGCAGCCCTTCAGGCTGGCATCCACCCTGCCAAAGTGGACGCGGGGTCTTCACCATCACCTCCAAAAACATGGCAGCAGAGGGACCAGCGCCAGGAGCAGAGCAGGGCTCCAAGTTGGCACTGCGTGATGAGCCAGGCCAGACTGTGGTTTCTGTAGGGGCAGGGATTGCTCAACTCCCCAACTCTGGGAAAAGCAAACCCAGTTCATGCAAATCCCTCCCTCACATAACCCAGCTGCCTTTATGTATTGAGATGCATGAGGACCACTCACTCTGCAGAGCCCATCACTTGGGACAGAAGAGCAAACCTCACAGGATCACCTGAAAAATCGCAGCTTTTTCATTAGAAAGGGAAGATGGAGCAGGTGATAATTCCCCTGGCTTCCCCAGCAGGCTGGAGCACCCATGCCAGGCGATGTGCCCCAGGCATTGACTGCACTGCTGTGGTGGTGCGTATGCGCAGCTGGGCTGCTGCAGGACTTCTAAGGAAACACGGGAGAGAGGAGCTGGAAAATTCACAGTCGCTGCTCCTGCACCGCCCACAATGAAGTTATCTTGACTAGGACCAGCTGAAGCTCTTTCTTATTATTGTTAAAGTAATTGTCTGCAGGAGGGGAGGAAGCCTGGAGCAAGGACAAAGCCAGGAGGGTGCAGCCCATGGGAGGATGAAGGCAGCAGTTGTTGTGCCCTAGGCTAGAGCCTATGGGACTGACAGAAAGCCACCAAATGCCCCTGCTCCAGCTAAGCACCACCCTAGTCTGGCACAGCAGTGGCACCAGCCTGGTTCCATTTCCTATGTAGGCTGCAAGCTCCCAGTCCCGCGCAGTGCTGCTCATCCAGCGGGGCATCCCTGGGACCCTCAGGGACTCCAAGCACTCCTGTCCCAACAGGCTGCTGCACCATGTACCTCTTCTCCAAAAACCACAAGACCCTCATCAGCACATGCACTGACTCCTACTGCCCACCATGCTCTTCAAAAAGACCATCCAAGAGCAGGCTCCACAGCAGCTCTGGAAGGAAAACAAGTTTGTGACAAAGGTAAATGCTGTGAGAAGAGGAAACCTCAGGGTTTCTACCCCTACTCAGCTGCAGATGCTCATTGTCTGGTTGGGGGTGGCACAGGGACTCATGGGGTGCCTCACTGCATGTGTGTAATGGTGGGGATCGTGCTCCCTGGTTAGGAAAGTGTTTGACACCCTATGGCCTGTGCTTGCTGGCTTCTTGTCCCTGCAAGCTGCACCCTGCAGTGGCTTCAGGCTCTCAGGGCTGGCAGTCAACAGCACAACCTCTCCTATGTCAGCCCTGTCCGTCAGTAGGTTTCAGAGTGTCGAGGGGGTGTTAGAGAAAGATTGGTCAAAGAAACTTTCTAAGACTTGTTTTGGAGTTTAGAAAGCAGGCATTTATTATGGTGCCAGGAGCACGGGGGATATCTCCTCCTAATGTGCTCACCTTATCCTTAAATACAAGTCCCTTGTATTCTGTACAATCATACATAGATATTACATTTCCCCAATATCCCATACATACTCAATTGTCTCCCCAGTATTCATTTACGTTAGTCCTGCCTTCCTTTGCACTTGTGCAGTTCCTTCTGAATTGAATCAAAACACTGCTTTTGTGAACACCGACCCAAATTCATTTCCAATTACTTCATGACCTGGTCACCTTAGTCCTCTTGCGATGTTACTTGGCAAAACCTGCTGGGTTTCCATTAGATTCAATCAGTTCTTTTCATTCATCCATGAGATTCAATCCGTTCTTTTCTTTCATCACAGATGTTCCTTTTAAGTTAGATCATAAATCTCATCCATATAATACCAGGTCTTCTCGATCACAATCTAATAATTATACTGATACAAGGACATCTTGGTTACAATCTAATAATTATACTAAGGCTTTGCATATACTAAAGTTATGCAATAAACTTCTGGTATCACTGGTATCAGGGACAGGGTCTACTGAAGAAGGGAAACTGAGACAGTGGCAGGGCTCAGCCCAGGGCTGCTGTGTGACACTGTGGCAATGGGGGGTGGGGGGGTGCAGATTGTACAGCTCTGAGAGCTGCTCCAATACACATCCCCCTGGCTCTGCTCAGCTCCAGCTGGGGGGCATTCCCTGCCAGGGTGACATTGTGAAGGGCTGGGGGAAACCTGAGTGCTGAAACTCCAGCCCTGGTCCTGGAGGAGCAGGGATCCCTGAGCTGCGGCCTCACTGCAGGGGGGTGTCTGCAGGACATGCAGCTTTCCACACACAGGCTAACAAGCATAAAGGCTGTGATGCAAAGCAGACCACAAACTGGCTCATCTCTTGCAGCCTCGTTAGCTTGTGCATGATAATGAGGGAGCCAGCAGAGGGCATGGAGAGCGATGTCACCGCTGAGCAGGGACAGAAATGGCTCATGCAACCAGGGCACCTATCTGCCCCACAAGACCCAAGCCCTCTTGGGCTTTGCCAGCTGTAGGACATTGGTTTGGTCCTGTCACTCCCTTCCCAACATCTGCTGGCCTCACACCCGGCAGTCCCAGGGCACCCACCCCACCTCCCACCCTGCAAAGTACCTGGATGCCTATGAACATGCTGGGTGCAGGGTGAGAGGAGCCAGCGGTGCTCAGCCATGCTTCATCTTCCAGTTTCAAGCAAGCAAGGAACCTGCAAGGGGGATCATGGTGCTGCTATGACCCACATGCCTACTCACTGCGAAGGGAAGCTTGGTACGCGGCTCTCCAGCTGCACCTCCAGCATTAGACTCTGCCTGGTAATCGGCTTCACTGTGTGGCCCAACGGCTGTGAAAGCAGGTGCTGCCACACGGCCTGGGTGTCTCTCCCCCATCCCTGCTGTAAGTAGGGATTAACGATGCCTCTGGTGCAAAATCCAGCCAGCCAAGGTCAGCCCAAGCAGCTAGTTAAGGCGACAATGCAGGAGTACTACAGGAACACCGGTGACCCCACTGCATACTGGCCTGACGTGTACTGGCTGGCCAGGTCCAAAGGTACCACCAAGGTCCTGCTGTTTCCCTGTGTCACATGGGGCACACCTCCATGGGGTTGGGGGGCTGAGGGTGCTGGCAGCAGCTCTATTCATCCCCACTTTTGCATGCTGTGTCCTACCCTCAGTGGCAAAGGGACCCTCCTTCAGTATCTGCACTTGTGGGTTTGCTGCAGCCACCTGTTCCCATCCCTGCACTGAGACTGTCACTGTCCCAGGGATGTCCATGGGTCCCCAGGGTTATCTCCTTTGGTGGCCCCTAAATACCCCCTGGTGGTAGATGCTGTCTGGGGGACACCCAGCTGGCACCCCATAGCCCCCAGGGACGAAGGCTGTGTGGGCCAGGACAAGTGGCCAACAAGCCAGAAGTGGTGGCTGTCACCTCCGTCATAGATCCTTAACAGGACCTCAGAGGCAGCACCTCTGACATGACCCCTAGCCCCATGGCATGGCATTTTGGGGAGAGGGGGAACAGGTGGGACTCTGGCTGTCCTCCCATGCCCCCAGCACCACAGCACACCCCTGCCTGTCTCTTTGGCATTGCAAACCAGTAACAATTGCAAAAAAAAGCACAACTCATTTTTTGTCAATGAGAATGAATACATCACCAGGAGAACAAGTCTCTACAACAGCACAGCCTCCTCCTACCCCTCCTACCCAAGGTAGATGCCAGCCCCCCTGGCCCTCCACACTGGAGCCTCCTCAGGTGCCACCAGCATCTTGGGCTCTGCAGTGAAAGGTGGCAATCCTGCAAGGGCTGCCATTGCTCCTTGCAGGAGACAAAGGGTGAAGATCTTCCTGCATACCCATGGTGATACTCCCTGAAACCCACTTGCCTGAATCAACCTGGTAACTACCCTTGCCCTGTCCTCGTACTCCAGCTGTAGCTGTGCCTGTGCCATTCTGGAATCCATCTGGGTGATGGTCTGGCTGCCCCTCCTTGCCCTTACCTTCCCCATCCCTCCACTTTCAGAGAGGGAGGTGGTCACTGACATGGCTCACAGGCTGCCCGTGTACACTGTGATAGGGAGGGGGCCCTCCCAGGGCTACTACAGCCCCTGTCCTGGGCACTGCTACTGCCTGCAAGGGCTCGACTGCTCCATTGATGGAGTCCCTGCCAACAGAAGGCATCTCCACACACTAGGAGAGAGGGCTGTAAGGTTGGGATGGCTTCAGCTGTGATGGCTTTGGTTGGGATGGGATGGGTTGCCTTGGGTTGGGATGGGTTGCGATGAACATGACTTCCCTTGTCCTTGGGGCCACTGCTCACCCTGCCTTCTCTGTCTCTTGCAGGAGTATGCCCTGCTGCAGTTACAGCCCCAGAGCCATGTTCTGGACATCTACAAATCACCTCCAGCCATCGTCCCTCTGCAGGAGCCCTACATACAGATGGGTTCAGTGGGGGGAGTACTTCAAGGTGGTTGTCCTGGGGGCAAAGCTTATTATTTTTTTCCTAATGCCAGCCAGCCACTAGCTCTGTTTTCATTAGGGTTTCATGCAAAATTTCTCAGAGGGTTAGTCTGGGGATGATGGTGAAGACTTCAGACACCAAGGGGTGGCAGGTCCCATCACAGTGCCCATGCAGGCAGCAATGCTGCTCTTGCACCTCCATCTCACAGGCTTAGTGGATGTGACCAGGCAGGGCAGGACACCGTTGCAGTGCTGGGCTGTGGAGTATATTGTTGCTACCCATGGAGAAGCAGTTGCCACATTTACTCCCAGGACAGGTGTTTCTATGCTTGGTCTCATCCAGAGGCCCCTGGGACTGTACAGCACCTGAAATCCTGCTGGCATCTCTGAGCCCGGCTGCACGTGGCTTAGCATCTCCCAGATTTTGGGGCCATGTCAGTGTTTCTTGTGCTGCTTTTGCATTTTCTTTTGCCATTGTTTGCTCTTCTTACCCAAGAACCTGTTCCCTGGTCACACCGTTCAGTAGGCAGTAACCAGCCCTGTCCATCACCCACTGCAGGTCTGGCAGCACCTTTTAATTTCCATACTTCTTTACATTTAGGATGTCACCATTGCTGAAGCAGCTTTCTTCAGCCCTGGGGAAGCAGCAAGGGGAGAGGGGAGGCTGTTCAACCAGCTTAGTTGTCACTCTGCTACTGCATCAACCCCCAGCGGGCCAAAATTAGGCATCAGGCTTTGCAGAAAATATGATTGGTTTTAAATACCCGAGCCCAGAAACTAAAACCAAACAACAACAAGAACAAACAGGGAGCATTCGATTCCCCATAGATGTCCCTATGCCTGAGCCTCAGAGAGACGTTTCTCAAGGCCTTCAATGAGGAACAAGAAGATTTTCCTGGGCTGAAGCAACTTGGGGAATGAAGATTTTAGGAAAATGACAGCGCAAGAGTGAGTGGGTGTTTGCAGGGTGGGAGACCCGCTGGAAACAGCTCGCTGAAAATGGCAAAGCCAGGGAGCTTCAGCTCTTCTGCCCGGGCTTGGCTTTGGCCTCAGTGCCCAAAGACACCCACCAAAGTGGATGGGGGAGGCTGCGTGTCCACTGCTCACCCCTAAGCCATGCTGGCAGCCAGAAACAGGTTTTCTGCTCTTCTTCCTCACCAGAGTTTTGTCCTCCCATGGCTCATAACTTGTCTGCTCTCCTAGGTGGGACACAAGCCACTTCAAAATGACCGGGGGAGTCCAGTGAGGCAGCTACACCATCCACCCCGAGTTTATCTCAGAGGCTTACCCTGCCCCATGGTGCTGGTGAAGAGCAAAGATGAGCTTTCATTAAAACTGGCTTGGGCAGCATTTCCCCCTTAGACCCTTTCCTACAGGCTGGGGGGGTGTGGGGTGTGTGTCCTGGGGAGCGGGGAGAAACTTCAGCGGCTGCTGTCTTGGTGGGCACTTGAACAGCCCTCAGGGGCTGGTACCCTGCCACCACCCGCGAGCTGGAGAGCAAGAAAGCACACAGGGAAAAGGCCTCAGGGCACAGCAACACAGCCAGAAATGGAAGCAGGCACTGACACCCGTGTTTGTCAGCTTTGTGCGGGGCTGTTTGGGATGTGCTCGCTTTTGCCAAGTTATCCAGGAGGAGTTGCCACCCCTATGGGATACCGAGCACGGCCACGGCCTAAATAAGGAGGGGATCTGAAAGCAGCACGTAGTTAAGGAAGGCGTGAAATGCCCTTCTCTGGCTATGGTCTGGGAGCCCAGTGCCAGCGGGCAACGCCACCCGGGCCGTCCCCGTGCGCTGCAGATCACACACACACGGGTCCGGCGTCCCCTCGGGGGCGACGCGCCAGCACAGACCATCGGGGGCTCCTCGCTCCTGCGCCCGCACCGAGCGGCAGCACAGCCCTGCCTGGGGCAGGGAAAACCCCGCCAGGGCCCGGCCCCAAGCGCCGGCCAGCACCGCCCTGGGGGTACCAGCACCCCCGGGTGCCCCCCCCCCCACGGCATCCCGCGGCGGGCGGGGGCCGAACTACATCTCCCAGCGGGGCGCGCCGCGCCGGGGGGGGCCGGGCGGGGGGGGCCGGGCGGGGGGGGCAGGGCCGGGGGGGCCGGGCCGGGGCAGCAGCGGGGCGGGGCGGCGGGGAGCGCCCAACCCCGGAACCGCGGCGGGCCCGGCCCCGCTGCCCCCCGCCCCGGTGCCGCGCACAGCCCGGCCATGGCCCGGCGCCGCCGGTAAGTTTGCCGGGTGCCGGGCTGCCTTGCCGGGGGGGGTGCGGCAGCCCCGGGCAGGTTTGGGGTGCGCGTCCCCGGCTGGGGGAGCGGCCGGGCGCGGGGCCGGCGGCGGGCGGGGCGCCCCGTCCCGCAGAGCCCGGTCCCAGCCGGCGGCGGGCGGGCGCGGAAGGGCCCGCGGGGCGCGGGGTGTCGGTGCGGGCCCCGTCCCCGGCGCGGGGTGCCAGCCTTCCGCGCTCCGCCGCGCAGGGACCACGCGGGGTTTCCGTGTGCTGCGTGGGAGTCTGGCTGCCCGGAGGAGTTTGTTGGAGCCCGGAGACACGTCGCCGGCCCCGCTTGCAAGGTGCAGCTTCATCTTCTGCCGCTGGACAGATGTTTGGCAGGGAAACCTTAAGCAGATGAGTTTACGCCGCGCGCTGTGCAATATAGCGGGTTGGGTTTGGAGTGGTTTCTGGGACAACCCCTCCGTCAGCAGGTGCTGGCAGCGTCCATGAGTGGCCAGAGCTGTTTTAGAAAGGACAAATCGTTCCTTCGCTTTTCCCTCTCCCTCTTGGGATGCTCGAGGTGCCCAAAGGGCAAGTGCCTGGCACAGCAGACACCCGCAGCCCGGTGGGCGATGAGGGTCTGGTGGTTGTGGCTGCATGGCTGGATCCTCACATGGAAGAGTTTGCCAAGGAGCACTTTAAGGGACTGGTGGTTGCATTTGTCCCAGGGCTGTCCAGCATCGTTGGCTGTTGGATACAGATGCGAATTCAGGGTCCCAAGTTGCCAGCCCAGCTTTGTGAACCATCTGCCGCTCTCTGGAGCTGCCAGCACCTGGAGTTGGGTGGTGACTCAGTGTCTGGAAAATCGCAAGGGCCATGCCAGAGGGATGTGCTTAGGTTTCCACTCCTTCCCCATATCGCATCTTAGTGCTTGGGTGTCGGGATGGGCTCAGGTTTCAGCCTGCCTCAGTGTCTGAAACACTGAGTGCTCCCAAAGCGCCAAATCAGGTCTTTTAAGAAATTACCAAGGGGGGGAAATGGGGCATTCGGTCCCGCTGTGGGGAGGTTTGTCTTGGAGGATGGAGATGAGCAGGAGTGAGATTTAACATCCACAGGAGCACTGGGGAGGGAGGCTGTTGGAGTGATGGGGTGGCAGATGAAACACACCTTGTATCAGTAGGAATTGGGTTGGGGGACCAAAAGACAGCAGCAAAGACACTGAAATCTTTATGGCTGTATGTCTTATATGGCACACATGAAATAAGCTAAGAGCGGACTGGTGCTTTGCACCAGGGTTTTGTGTGCCTGCCTGCTGGACCACGTCCTAGCCTGGGTCTGGCTCCTTTGGTGGGAGCCATGAAATTACTGCAGTTATTGCTCTCCTTTCTTTTTTGGGCAGATTTCTGTCATTCTGGCATGGTGCTGCATGGAACAACTTGTATTTGGTGTTTTGCTTTTGCCACAGTGGGCACAAACTGCGTGGTTTTAGTGGATGCCTGTCTGAGAGCTGCTGGCCCTGCCAGTGCTAAGGAGCTGGCTGCTGGGCTCTGTGTTACCCCATGGGTTGTAACTTCAAGGACAGACTGCCTCATGCTTCCCCAGGGGCTGTAGGACATCTCCAAAGTGGACACAGAGTTGTCCTTGAAGGGAGAGCACTGTCCAGTGCACTTTGATACAAATAGACCAGGAGAGCTCACTTTATTTTAAAGTCTCCAGAAATCTTTGCCACTTAGAAATTCAGGTGCTGTGAGGTGCCTCCAGGCCGGTGAAAGTGAGAGCCCTCAGTCATGGTTTAGTCATGAGCTAGCAGCACTGCAAGTGGTGTGCAGGGTTAAAGTGAATATCCAGCTTATTAAAACTTCATCTTGCTAATTAGCACAGGGTGAAGAACAAAGACAGACCAATGTTGTAAAGGGGGAATTGTCAGGAGTGTTAAATATTAAGTCATCTGCTGCCAGAATTGACTCCCAGTGGTCTTTTTGTATTCATGGTTAGGCACTGGATGAGGTGTCTAAATGGGTTTAGAGCATCACTTGACACTGGCAGCTTTAAGGGACATAACCGGGCTGTAAAGTGACAATTCCTACAATATAGGTGAAAGTATTTAAGGCTGGGCAGAGCTAATACTGCAGTTTCGATCCTCCTGTCTGCTATTCCAGGTGGAGCAAGGTGTCAGGAATGCGTCTACACTTTGCAGATGAGCTCTCTATTCACTATTCACGTGCCCCCCTCAGATCTGGGGTTTATCCTCTGGATGCCTAGTGCCGTTTAATCCTGGCTTACAAACCAGCCGGTAGTGGTAGGGCTGCTTGTTTCTCTTTGCTTAAGGCAGCCTCTTTACTCTGCTGAATCATGACTCTGCTTAAAGTCACAAGACTTGGGGAAGAAAAAAAACCCCACCAGAAAAACCAAACAAAACCCCGTCTTGTTTTTTGTTTTGCCTTCTGATTCTGGAGAGCCTGCAGATGCAGGAGGGGATGAGTCTAGCAGTCCTTCCCACTTACCTGGCAGGGAGGAGAGATGCCAGCCCGAACCCCGCGACTCCAGGAGCTGGGGCTTTGCAAAGCGTGTGCCCTTCACGCCACCACGATGCCTGCAGCACCCGCCTCTTGGCCAGGCGCCGCTGCCTTGGCACACCCCACCTGGAGGGCTGGCTGCTCACGCATCCGTCACGGTGCCTGAGAAAACACGCCGCTGACGTGCTGGTCCCCTCCTCCAGCCCACGGACGCACGCTGCTCCAGCGGGGCGCAGCCAGCGCGTAGCCCTGAAACACCCCTGTGTGATGGAGAGGACAAAGCTGCTGGGGACGTGGAGATGTAGAAACGCTTATTTTTCATGTGCTTAAAAAAACAGCTGTAGCAGAGCCAGGCACCGGGCAGGGATCCCCAGGAGGCGATGGATGGGTAAGTACCGGTACCATGCCCCCGGCAGGACGAGCTGCCTCCTGGATAGGACTGTCCGTATCCGACAGCCAGGTGCTGCGGGGAATTTGCTGCCGTGTCTTGCTATGGTGGCAGCAGCCCCAACAGCTGACATCTCCCACTTCGCAGGAGGTGCGGAGCCCCCACCACAGCCTTTCCCTGAGCCCCTCGGACCAGGCAGCATGTCAGTCCTTGTTGCAATCGCAGCAGTGATGGTGAAGGCAGAGTTCCCCTGGGAAGGAGGCACTGTGTCTGTCCCCCCGCTGTCCCTGTCCCACTAAGGCAGGGTGGCTGCCCTGGCTTAGGGGTCGGCGGTCTGTGCCACCTGCATTCGCCCCGGGGTGGCTTGTGCACCATGGGGATAAACCCATAGCCCCAGGGTGATCTGGTGCAGTGTCCAGGGGGGATCCTTGCAGGTGGCTCTGTGGGGCTGGGGGGGGGAATCAGTGCCTCTGATCCATGACGAGGATGGTCTGTGTGGGGAGCAGCCCTGCACCCCTTGGTGTCACTACTACCAGGTGACCCTGCCTGTCCCACCCTTTCCCATCAGTGCCAAGCAGCTGGAACACTGATTTCACCCTTTAGGACTCCAAAAAGTCCTACATGGAACTCCAGTGCTGCTGCAGACCCCTCTAAGGGAAGTTAAAGCCCCAGGAAGGGTTTGCTGATCCCCCATCTCAGGTTTGCAGAGTCCTTTGGGCAGGGCTGGTCTCCTGCAGGGGGTTGCAGGGTGGGCACGCGGAGTTTTTTTCACCTCTACAAGCTGTTTTGCAGAGCAGTAATTTCCCCTGTAATTTGCCATCATAATTCCCTGCTCTTTTAGGGAGTTAGAGATGCCTCCTGGTGAAATCTGCAGTGTTTCCGGTGAATCTGTGGTGTTTCCTTAGCTCAACTCCTGCCAGGATGTTTGAGGAAGAGGTGGTAGGACCTTGCAATGGAGCGGAGGGTTTCCCAGCATGGGAAATCAGTGTGTGTCCCCTGCACGAGCTTCGCCCCGTGTGCCATTCAGAGCTGACCCCACCAGGACAATGGGGACCAGTTACATGTTAGGACTCTTTAAAAAAATGTCCTAATTGCAAAATTCCTGGGGTTAGTGGTGCTGTGGGTCTCGCAGCCGGTGGTTAGCAGCGGTGTTGGTAAAAATAGAAGCGGTCAAAAAATGGATTTTTATTTTTACTCCATAAAGTGTGTCCTGCTCAGATGTTTTTCTTTCTTCTCGAGCTGAGGCAAGACAACTCACTGCTTTCACAGAACAGCAAGAAAAACCTTTGTTTTGGGTCAGCTGGGAAGCTGCAAGCATGCTGTTTTGCTTTGACACCCTCCCTTCCCATTTTCTTTTTTTTCTTCTTTTTGAGGAGTTAAAGGTCACTGCAATGTCATCTTGGAGCAAAATAACAAGTTTGCATTAAAAAAAATATGTTGAAACAGGCTTTGCTTGAACAGGCACCTCTGTGGGCTGTAGCTCACAAGTGTAAGGTGGCAGGCATCTCTGGGCAGCTTGGGAAACTTACCTCTCATCTGGGATGGAGCCAAGTCACTGACTGGAGAACGTACATTTTGTTAACAAGGCAAAAAAGTAGAGGGGCTGGACAGGCACAGAACAAGATCCTGTTTTTACGTACCTCCCTGGGCTGTTGATGTGCTGGGCAATGCCTGCAAACACCCTTCTCAGCATGTTTATTGAAGTGGTACCCAAGCAGGTGATACCCATCAGCCCTGGGCAGCCACAGTGGTTTGATTCTGGTTCAGCCAAAGCAACCAGAACAGGATAAATCCACCAGCTTGCACATCCCTCCAAGGCAGATCAGTGTCCAAGGGCCACAAAAGGATGCAAAACCCTTCTTAAAAAACACATTATTTCTCTACTGGCAGCGGCAGTGCCAGCTCCTTCATGTACGTCATGAGCTCTAGCCCATGGGGGGAAAAGAAAGAAAGAAACAGCCTAAAAATAGAGCAGCTTCGAAGTAGTTCATAAATAATAAACCGTCCTCCTGAAAGGGAGATGAAAATTCAGAAAATCCCTAAAGCCCTGGGGGCTGCTGTCAATTTTACATAGGGTGTGGAGGTGGCTGTCCCTGAACCAGCAGTGTCAGCCATTTTTGGGCTTAAAACCCTAAGAGCTGGGAAAGAAAACACCATTTATTTCCCTTTTTTTTTTTTTTTTTCAGAAAACATGAAAACTTTAGAAAATTCTTTTCCCAAAGAATTTCCAAGTCCTGCTCAATGGAGGCTGCACGTTATTCCCCCCTCCCCCCCCCCCCCCCTCCCGCTTTGACCTTTGCAGTCCCCAGATAAGGCATGCATGAGACACAGGGCGTGCCTCCGATAGTGACAGGTATTTGCATCTCCCTCTCTGGCATCTCAAAAATTCCCAGTGCTGAGAGGGAGGGAGTTCTTCTGGTCTCAGCATACCCATCTATATTTCCAGAAGCAGCCTGACACTTGCAGTGCTGCTCAGCTGTGCCGCTTTTGTCTGAGACCCTTCTGCAAACCTCCTCCCACCACGCCATTCCCCAGTACAATCCTGCACGGCACCCTAAAGCCAAGGAGGGGCTGACAGGAGGAATAAAGTTTTATCCCAAACACAGGATTTTCCCACCACCCTCTCCTCCCTGTCTTTATTGCTCTATTTTTGCTGGACTCAGCTGGTCTTAAATCACACGTGCTGGTGGGTGAAGGCCCTGTTCTTCTCCTGTGTGACAGAATCCAGCCCTGGGTGACACAGCTGGGGTGGTTGGAGCCACCCCCATCCCATGCCAGGGCTCCTTGCCACCAGCGAGTGAGGGCTAGGTGGGACTTGGCCGAGGGACAAGTGGTTTAGCTAAACCTATGGCCCGTTCAGGCTAATCGCTTCCTAATGCTGTGGTAATCCCATTTAAAGCAGCTGGCAGTCTAGAAAGTTGCCAGCTCCCAGGGGAAGGTTAAAATGACCCAGCCGACAATGAAAATGTTTCCCCAGCTACAGGGTCTGGCACAATGCACGTTTCAAGATGAATATAAAATGCTGGATGTTCTGTTGAGCCTGTGCACAGATCCTCTCTGTGTTTACACCCAGGTGTCCCTGTAGTGGAGTAGCAGGGTTTAGGTGATGTTCATGACCCCTTTCTGCTTTATTTGTCCTTTTTTGGGGAGAAAGATCTGTTTGTGGTACAGAAGAAAACGTGCTCTGGCTTGTCATGCTTGTAGAGGGTTCGATATTTCATTTTGAATCTTTTCTTTAAAAAAGAAACTGAGTCCTTTGGAGGGGGTTGCTGATAAAGAGGGGGATTTTTCCCTCTGGTTTGCCCGGAGCTGGCAGGCTTCCAGCCCCAGCCGCATGCTGGTGTTTGCTGGTGCTGGGCAGGTACTGGCCAGCTGGTCTGCGGCTCTGCAGCTTCTTTCCTTCCCCTGCTCCTCCTGCTGCTCGGTTTGTTTCTTGTTGTCCCGTGTCCTCACTTTACTCTTCCCCTCTGGATCCCCAGCACTGTGCTTGGCTGAGCCCAGCCAGCTCCTGGCCAAGAAAAAGCCGTTAGGCTCTTGGTGCAGCCTGCTTCCCCGGGGCCGTGCAGGGGGAGCAAGCTGGAGATGAAACACAGCCCGGAGCCGTGCTGGATGGAGGAACAGCCCTTTGGAGGTCTTGCTGTCTGCCCCCCAGACCCGCTGCAGGGGTCTGCGTGCAAGGCAGGAGCGAGCCGCTCTCCCGCTCGGGGCTGCTGGTGCAGTACCCCCTGCAGCCATGCTTTGCTGCACAACGCACCCCCTACGTGCCCCCCAAAACCAGACGTGAGCCGCCGGTACCCCTGCCCTGTTTAGCCATCCAGGAGCTGCAGAGAAGCAGGTATTTACCGGCTGTACCTCAAAGCATTACCCAGCTGGAGCGGCCACGGTGTGCTGGGGACGGCGAGGGGACAGTGCTGCAGATAAACTGAGTTAAATCTGCCAGGGAAGGCAGTTTGATTAAAATTAAGAGCAGGTGCCTGGAATTGATTCATTTGCAATTCAAAACTGTCTTTTATGGCTTTTAGTTAGCCCTGTCCCTTAAAGGTACTGTCAGTGAGCTGATCCAGCTCCTGCTCAGCCTCCTCCTACCCCCTCCCAGTCTCTGCTCCTGCCTTGCTGAAAGTCTTCCCAACAAAAGAAAATTAATTACGGCAATGATTTGGTCCTTATTGCCCTGGCGTTGTTCTCAGTGTGGGGCTCAGTCTGTTCCCTGCACGTGTTCTCTGCCCAGGGTAATTGGAGATAGCCTCTAGGACTTGGCGTCAGCACCTGGCATGTCCCAGACCGGCAACGGGGGGACGGGGGGAACTGCTGAAATTGAGATGGCAAATGGATGACAAGCTGTCCCTTGATTCAGAGTTTCTTCTGAGTCTATTTATATCCTCTTCTTTTCAGAGACGGGTGCTCTGGGACTCTGCAGAGGTGGGAACTTTCCTAACAGTCCATTTTCTTCTCCTGAGAGCCCCAGGCTGGCTGCAAAGGGATCTTCCTTCCCACCGCACTGCAAAAAGCTCTAGAGAAAGCAGAGCATCATGTACACCTTCCTGCCCGAGAACTTCACACCAGTGAAGCAGAAGCCCTCCAAGGAGCTGAGGCCCATGCTTGGGGCCATCTTGCTGGGCCTCATCCTGTTCATTGCAGCGGTGGTGGCTTGGTGCTACTACACAGTGTCCCTGCGGAAGGCGGAGCGGCTCAAGACGGAGCTGATGGACCTGCGGGCGGATGGCTTTGTCATCAGGAACCAGCACGGGGAGGTGGTCTTCCGCCTGGCCTTCCGCTCGGGCAGCCTTGACCTGGAGTCGTGCTCCAAGGAGGGCGAGATTTTGAGCTGCACGCGGTCGGGCAGGGGCCCGCTCAACTTCTTCATCCAGACGGTGAAGCCCAAGGACACGGTGATGTGCTACCGTGTGCGCTGGGAGGAGCTGGCGCCCGGCCCGGCGGTGGAGCACACCATGTTCTGGGAGGATGCCCACTGGTATGGGGGCTCAGAGATGAGCACCCAGCACTGGCCCATCCGCCTGGCGGGCTACCAGGAGCCCATGCCCTACGTGACCAGTGACGTCTACTCCTTCCGCGACAGCTTTGGCGGCATCCTCGAGCGCTACTGGCTCTCCTCCAAGGCGGCAGCCATCAAGATCAACGACTCCGTGCCCTTCCACCTGGGCTTCAATGCCACCGAGCGCGCCCTCTTCTTCCAGGCCCGCTACAAGGACTCACCCTACAAGCCCCCACCGGGGCAGCAGCCCTTCCCCGAGCTCAGCTACCGCGTCTGCGTGGGCTCCGACGTCACCTCCATCCACAAGTACATGGTGCGCAGGTACTTCAACAAGCCCTCCAAGATCCCTGCTGAGAACGCCTTCCGATACCCCATCTGGTCCACCTGGGCCCTCTACAAGAACAATATCGACCAGGATAAACTCTTGCGATTTGCTGAAAAGATCAAGAAGTACCGTTTTAACTGCAGCCACATTGAAATCGATGACATGTACACACAAACTTATGGGGACTTTGACTTTGACCCTGTCAAGTTCCCCAACGTAACAGAGATGTTTGCAAAACTGAGAGAAGACGGGTTTAAGGTCACCCTGTGGACTCACCCTTTCATAAACTACAATTCCTCCAATTTTGGGGTGGGAATTGAGCGTCAGCTGTTCATCAAGGAGCCGTCTGGGCGGCTGCCTGCCATGGTGGAGTGGTGGAACGGCATCGGGGCCATCCTGGACTTCACCAACCCAGCAGCCCGGGACTGGTTCCAGAGCCACCTGCGCCAGCTCCGACACAAGTATGGCATCTCGTCCTTCAAGTTTGATGCAGGTGAGACCAGCTACCTGCCCAAGCAGTTCAGCACCTTCCGCCCACTCTCAGACCCCAGCATCTGGTCGCGGCGCTACACGGAGATGGCCATCCCCTTCTACGAGCTGGCTGAGGTGCGGGTGGGCTACCAGTCACAGAACATCTCCTGCTTCTTCCGCATCATTGACCGTGACTCTGTCTGGGGCTATGAGCTTGGCCTCAAGTCCCTCATCCCCACGGTGCTCACCATCAGCATGCTGGGGTACCCCTTCATATCCGCTGACATGATAGGTGGGAACTTTCTCCCCAACAAGACGGAGGGGGCGGTGGAGATCCCCGACCGGGAGCTGTACGTGCGGTGGCTGGAGCTGTCAGCCTTCATGCCCTCCATGCAGTTCTCCATCCCGCCCTGGCTCTACGACAAGGAGGTGGTGGAGATTGCACAGAAGTTCACGGAGCTCCATGAGTCGCTGGTGGCCCCGCTGCTGCTGGAACTGGCTGGGGAGGTCACTGACACAGGTGACCCCATCATCCGTCCAATCTGGTGGATCTCACCCCGCGATGAGGCCACTCACAGGATCGACTCCCAGTTCCTGATCGGGGACACCCTCATGGTGGCACCTGTCCTGGAGATGGGCAAGCAGGAACGCGACGTCTACCTGCCAGCGGGCAAGTGGCGCAGCTACAAGGGGGAGCTGTTTGAGAAGACCCCGGTGCTGCTCACGGACTATCCTGTTGACCTGGATGAAGTTGCCTATTTCCTCTGGGTTTCCTAACAGGCTCCTCCATTAGCTTCTGGATAACCATGCCTTATCTAGGACTTTGTAACAAATAATAATTCTAATTGCACATTACATTTGAGACTGGGGTTGAGGAAGGGGATTAAATAGGCTTTACTGCCCTTGGGGTAATTTTTTTTTTTATTTGGAGTCAAAGGGTGATATTTTTTTTTTTAATTTGGGTCAGGTGGGAGACTCTGGTTGGGTTACAGTAGGCAGAATTTTTTCTGTATAGGTATCAAAGGACTTGTCAGCCTGTCTGTAGACACATAGTAACCCCAGTATCTTTTCAGTTTCCAATGTTTTGAAGAAGTGGAGGTTGGTTAGCATCAGTGGGAGTGTTTCTGGTCTCGTGGGAGCACCCAGCGCTGGGCATGGGAGTATGTCGTGTGGGAGGGTTGCTACAGCACAGCCTGCCGTAAGTTTTATAACATGACAAATATATTTTAAATTACTTTTTTAAGAGCAGAAAACTAACTAGAGATATCCGTATGTACACATGTTTTTCCCCTCTTCGGTCTAGTGTGGCACTGGACTAAGAGTTGCCCCATGTTCCTGCTTTCCCATATACCAGGCGGGCCAGGTTACTCACGTGATGTCCAGGTGTTTTAACTGTATGGGCTGCGTATTGCTTGCTGGGGCAGCTGCATCCCACCTCCTCATCCATTTAACACCCGCTGCAAGGCACTTGCCTGTGTGTTTTATCTTGAGTGTCAACATTGCCTTTCCGATAGTGGCCCCGTCCATACCAGCGTGCCCCATTACTCTTTTTAAAGCGTTTGTGGCCCTGCTTCATTACCTGATTATCCTGCTGATATCACCCCCTCTGGTTTTTAAGGACAGATGAGCTTTCAGGTTTGTCGCTGGCAGAAGGACTGCCTGGAGCAAAGCTGTTCTCAAAACATATGTGTGGCGCTTCCCTGGGAACAGCCGGTTCCCATGAGTGGCACGTGTCTTGGATTGACGGTGATGTCTGCTGCTAGCCGGCTTGCCAGTGGGTGGAAAACACCAGCTTTTGCACTGATGGGTCTGTGCCAGCGGGTGTTCTCACTGCACCCGCGGAAGCGTTCCCATCTACTGTGAAATTAAGCTAATGCCCATCTCCATCTCAGGTTGCAGTTAGAGGTTGTGATTTTTAGAGGGTTTTCCCAAAGCAGCACTCCTCTCTCCCTGAGAAAATTAGGGGCCTTCCTCACGCAGCATTTGTGGTGCTGGAGGTGTGGTTGCTGTCAGAGGCTTCTGGAGAGGACACGGGGTGACGTGGTGCTCCACCCCAAGTCCCCGTCAGCTGGGATGGAGCTGCAGAGATGCCTCTTTCCCAGCTTTCCCATTTGTTTTTGTACGGGAAGATGCATTTACAGGGACTCATGAGCAATCTTTGCTCTGAGACAGAGCAAGCAAACAGGATCGCAGTCTGGCAGCCTTCCTCCCCAGGGCAGGACATGCCCGGCTGTGCCCTGGTTGAGAGCACATTTCAGCACCTGAATTTTTAATGAGCCTCTGCGGAATGGAGCCGTGTTGGCTGGTAAGGTTTGGGGCACTCTGCCCAGGCTGCGGCCAGCCAAGGAGAGCTCAGCATCTGTGGGGTTTCTCATAGGATTGTGTCTGGGCTGAGTGTCGGCCTGGCACGAGTCCGCCACCCATGGTCCTGTGTTTTGGCTAGGGTTGGGTACCCGTGAGGATCTTTCTCAAAGCCCATCTTCCACCACTGGGCTTTGCAGGCTGCAGAAAAGAAGATGCACTAAACCTGGGGGTTCTGTTCGAGTCCAGGCGCGGAAATTCAGGTGTTTAGGGAAAATCTGAAGTGCTTTTATAGTTAGGAAGAAAGTGAGGATGTCGACTTTGAAGAGTGCTTTGGAGCACAGGGTGCAGAGAGGGCTTCTCCAGCCCCAGCAATGCATGCTTTGAGGCCATGCAGGAAGGCTATGCTTTGAGGGGCTCCAGCTCTCCTCTTTCAACCTTTGCTTATGAAATACTTGTCCTCCCCTGGCATAGGAGTCATTGGGTCGAGGTGATGTTGCTGCATAGCTCAGCTGCCAGTGAAGAAGTGGGATCCTTGATACAGGACTTTATGGGAAGGATCTCAGCATGACCAGGCGATGTTGCGTGTCTTCTCATCCCCTGTCTCCACTGTGCCATTTACCATATCTCTCACTACTAAGAGGTAAGGCTACGTGAAGAGAAACACAACACTCCTCTTAGTATCCCTTTACTACTAAAATGATGGGAGCAGCCAGATGAGTGCCTTCCGTCTCCTTGCAGTGGTTTCAGGTGCTGTCAGGAAAGTCACGGAGGAAATTCTCCATTAGAGACAGTCTTCCTTCCCCTCCCCTCAAAAGAAAGGATTTTATTATAAAATTTTAATTTTCTTTTTATTTTATTATATGAATAAATGGGTAAGATTGTGGAGTACTCTTATTTTTCTAAATGCTGTATTTAGGGGGTAAGTGGTCATGGCTATTCAGTGCTCCAGCTAGGAGAGAGGTAGAGCTGTTGGGAGGACATAAGGGATGATGCTGAAGAGCAGGTCTGTATGGATGGCTCTCTGTGGGTCCATGGCACCTAGCCTGCCCCACCACATGTTGGGGACAGGCTCAGCAGTGCTGCCTCAGGCTCTCACAGGCTTCTAGGTGCCCTTTCCAT
The DNA here is from genome assembly GCF_017639655.2 of Falco naumanni. Taxonomy (NCBI): domain Eukaryota; kingdom Metazoa; phylum Chordata; class Aves; order Falconiformes; family Falconidae; genus Falco; species Falco naumanni. The sequence continues at coordinate 76,433,568 of NC_054080.1, forward strand.
CCAACTTTTTACCAAAACCACTATTTCTAACACTATGCTGTAGCACTGCAGGACTCAAGGACCTCTAGGACCTCACAGACCACAAGCACTCTGTGCACAGACACTTTGGGAACTGCTCCTAGGAATATTTCTGTGATTTACACCATGGGTCACTGGCCAAAGCTGGGTTTAGTTCAACTCTGCCAAGCAAAAGACCAGAAACAGGTCTGGGAGTTGGATTCAGCCTTTTCCATCCCAGCCTACAGCAGACCATGGGTGAGCAGCAGGTCCACATGATGCCTGTATGATTGAATTTTGAAGCTTGCACTGTTGTATGTTGGATTTTCTGGATACTTGTGTTTGTACACACCATCCTATGTCAGACTGTAATGCTGGTGGGTTTGTTTTTAACCACTTTTCTAATTCTTGATTGTTAATGAAGACAGAACTGTAACTTGAATCACCTTGATTGATATAAAATTTTGGAAAACAAAAGGAAGTTTAACTATGTCCATCTGTACCAAGTGTGTGGGGCTGGTGGTTCAGGCAGATTTGTTTGTGGGGTTTTTTTTCACCCTAGACTTGACTGAAATGAGAGTTGAGATTGTTGTTTCATGTAAGGCTTGCAGCCTGCAGCTTTGATATATGTTTTAATGGGAGGATCTGGCAGCCACCCCACTCTTGTGTTTGGAGTGGTGGCAGGAGACGGGGAGGTGGAGATGAGCCACTGGATCATGGATCGCCTTTCCTTGGGTCCAGACAGCAGAGGGAAGAGCTGTGCCTTAGCGCTGGCCTGAAGAAGACCATGTCCAGGTGAATACCGATGTTGCATCTGCCCCCAGGGGCAGACTGTCATGCCCCTATTTCTGCTGGTATCTACCCAAAAAAGACCCATCAATGCTGAGTCTGGGGGGTTTGCTGGTCACGCTGCTCGCAGAGGACACATGCTTCGGGACTGTTTGCAGGTGGTGAAGAACAGGAGCCTGTTCTTGGCTTCCCTCAGGCACTCCAGAAGGTCCATCTGGGCCCTGGCTGTCCCCACTGTCCCCGGGGACCCCCTTTCCAGGTGGTGCTGACTGCTGGGATGGGGATGGAATAGATGTTTGTGGGTATGGGAGCGCCAGAAATGGAGTATGTGAAACTCCTTTAGGAGCTTGCCTTGCCCCATGCCACCCCTTTGCCCCACACAATGATTTTCCTGCCCTTTCTATTGTTGCTGTACGAACCACAGCCTGCTTTGTGCCACCTGGGCATCACTAGCACTGCCCAACACATGCGGCTTGGCTTGAAGAATGAGGCGGTCTTCGATTTGCTCCTTTTGCAATAAAAGACATTTTCTGATGCTTTTTCTTTGCCTTTGCCCTTGGGTGCAAGCAGTATCATACGCTCAGCTGATGCTCACACTGTGGAGGTGAAGCTGGCGCTGGCTGGAGACCTGGGGGCAGTCTAGCAACTTGTAGCCCTTGCAGCCTTGCAACAAATCCTCAATAATTCAGGAGTCCTCCCTGGAATCGGTGGGTCTGGGTTTAGTTTGCATCCTCACAAAAGCTGTCACTGTGTGCAGGGAGGGTGTGTGAAGCTTACTGGGCACACGGGTACAGCAAGTGGAGTCTGCTCTCTGCTGGGTCCCAGCTAAGTGGCAGTGCTTGAAAACACATCCATGGGGGTGTACGGCACAAGGAGGAGTGTTAATGGCAAAGTTCAAACCCCAGTGGGGCTAGAGCAAAAGCCCAATTTGTTTGAAAACGGATGGTGCCTATGGGTGACAGCAGAACAGTGGCTGCTGACCCATGAAACCCTGTCTGGGAGCATGTCTATCCCTGCCTGAAATTACAGCTTTTATTAAAAGTAAGGAAAAACCAAAACAACAGGCAGGCAGGCAGAGCCCAAAGCTGGGGAGGACTGTGGTGAAAGGACAAGCTGACAGCAGCAGAGGCCCTTTCGGCATGTGGCCAGGAAAAAACCAGGCTGGTCAGTCACAGCTCATCCCAAGCCAGGCGGGAGCTGCCAGCCTGCAGATCCCTTGTGCCAGGACAGTCATAAAGGTTGATTGGGCTGATGCAAAATCCCAGAGGCTGAGTAGACAAAAGCAGGGATGTTTTTTTCTTATTTTCTTTCTTTTCTTTTTTTCTTTCCCCCCCCCCCCCCCCCCCCCCCAGTAAGGATGGGTGGTTTTTAGCTCAGCAATCATCAGTGATTGTAATCTAGTAAACTACCCTCCGCCCCTAGAAGAACAGGCAGCCTGGAGTGAGCGATGGGCTGGGGGAAGAGTCTCGTGTCACCAGCACCTCCACCAAACAGCTCTCGCTTGGCACTGGGAGTGGAAAAAATCAACCAAGACTGAAGCTTAGCAAGGCAAACAAGATGTCCCTTTGGCAGCACACAGCCCCGGTGCGGCAGGAGGGTGTGGAAAGATGCCCACGGTGCCACCTGCTCGCAGGATGCCTCCAGCACCAGTCCCCCATGGCTTCCTGCGGCTTGGCTGGGCAGTAGGGAAAAGCACTGGAGGAAAGGTTAGAAAGGGATGGGGATTTGAAGGAGAGATTTTCGCAGCCAAAGGGGACCAGGTGGCTTGAATCATCCCAAGAGTTTGCAGAAAGTGTCAGTGATGCTTTTTTTTTAATCTCCCAGCTGATACAGGCGAGCAAGCGGAGCTACGCGTACAGAGCACGCTGATTATGGGGGCAGAGGTGTGGTGTGAAGGGGCTGGAGCCTGGCCCTCCCACCTCTCCCCAGTGCCAGGGGCATCAGCTTTTCAGAAAGCTTTTGCTCTTGCTGCAGCAACCAGAGGACCCTCTGGCTGCCCCAAGCCTAGTTGTTGGGGTCCCCTCAGGGCTTCAAAGCAGCAACTGAGAGATAAAGCATTCAGAAATGCTTCTCATCCTCAGGGGAGATACAGCAGTGAAAACCACTATCCTGGAGTGGGAGAAAGCCCATGGTGAGGACCCAGAGATGGTCTGTGAACCCTGAACACCACTGCCAGATAGAGCATTGCTTTCCCTTTCACATCCACGGATTAAAGTGGGGGTTTACCTCCCATTGCCACACCAGTGATAGTATTGCTGCAGCTTGAGCTGCTTTCAGGAGCATCTAGAAGATGTTCTGGCTCATCACAGTTGGCACTGCTCCTGTGCCACTGTGACCATGCCAGGTCCTTGTGGCATAACAGACCCACTGATGGGTGATGAGGGCCTCAGCCAGTGTTGGGGCTGCTTCATCTGAGCACCAGTCTGGAGTGAGTGCCATGTTCTCCAGCCCCTCTTTACTTTTTAAAGGCAGCAGCTCTGGGGCAAAACTCTAAAGAAAGGAGCTTTATCCTGCCTTGGGGCCACACACAGCTTTACATCCCAGTGCCTACTAGCAGCAACGTGCTGGGGTCAGCAAAGGAAACAGTCCTTTGCTTTGGGAAGGTGCACTGCAGCCCAGAGACCGCAGGACCTTCCTAAACTGCTCAGTCATGTCACCGTTAAACTTCTCCCTGTCTAAAAACAGGAAAGATTGGACCAAGAGTGGAGAGTATTTCACAGCCAGCCTGCCCACCCCAAGCCTGCAGCTGCTGCTGAGACACCTTCAGCCAGAAGTCACCTTCATGGACAGAAGGATGCCGGCTCATGGACAGGGATCTCCATTAACACAGCTGGTGGCATGGGAGAACGTTTTTCATGGGGAAACTGAAGCAGCAGGGCGCTTGGGCTTGGTTTTTAATTATCTGAACTCTCCTGGGACATGAAAGATTACACCTTTTGGCTCTTAATGTGGTCCCAAAATGCACATGGATCCTGTTAGGTCCTAACCCATGCATGACTTGGTGCAAGGTTTTAACCTTGACTGCCATGAGATTTCACCACATGCTTACAGGCTTGGCTGAATCCACACCATGGACACGGTCCTCAATAATTTCTTCCAGCAAAAGGGGGGAAATGGTTGCCACAGCATCAGCAAATGCTGTAGCTTCTTTCTCCTCGCTCAGATAGCACAGGCCACGGGAAATGGAAACTCTTCTTATTCCTGCATCAGCACCTACCTGACTTGCAGGCTGAAAATAGAATACCTTCCACTTCAGGATAATCACAGACTGTTTCTTGTACAAAAAGTACTCTGCTTCAGCTGCCTCCTTCATTAATGAAATTATAAATATCTCAAGGGGTCAGCTGTGAAACTCAGTAAAACAAGGGAGTCCGTGTAAATGCCTTTATAAACCAGAAGCATGCATGGCATTTTTTTGCTGGGAAAAGATTACAGCAGAGACCATGCTTCTATACCAGGGGTCCTCAAACTACGAGCCCGTGGGCTGGATACGGCCCCCCCAGGGTCCTCAATCCGGCCTCCGGTATTTAACAGACCCCCCCCGCCCCCCACCCCTGCCGGAGATTTGGGGGGGAAACCAAGCAGCCACAGATGACTGCCTGCCACTGCATCGGCGCCGGCCCCCTGTTTAAACAGTTTGAGGACCCCTGATATATATATTATATTTGTCAGACTGCAATAACGAAGATGGCCCGTGAATATTTTTTCAAAGTAGGTTATTATACAACACTTGCCACACAAAACAGAGGTCTCAGCGTTTTCTTCACATTTCATACTGAAGCATTTCTACTTCAAAACCTACTAAAATTCACAGGTTATTAAAGTCATTGGTTCATTAATCCCCGAGACCCTTGCACAGCTAATGGAGGAGCCTGTTAGGAAACCCAGAGGAAATAGGCAACTTCATCCAGGTCAACAGGATAGTCCGTGAGCAGCACCGGGGTCTTCTCAAACAGCTCCCCCTTGTAGCTGCGCCACTTGCCCGCTGGCAGGTAGACGTCGCGTTCCTGCTTGCCCATCTCCAGGACAGGTGCCACCATGAGGGTGTCCCCGATCAGGAACTGGGAGTCGATCCTGTGAGTGGCCTCATCGCGGGGTGAGATCCACCAGATTGGACGGATGATGGGGTCACCTGTGTCAGTGACCTCCCCAGCCAGTTCCAGCAGCAGCGGGGCCACCAGCGACTCATGGAGCTCCGTGAACTTCTGTGCAATCTCCACCACCTCCTTGTCATAGAGCCAGGGCGGGATGGAGAACTGCATGGAGGGCATGAAGGCTGACAGCTCCAGCCACCGCACGTACAGCTCCCGGTCGGGGATCTCCACCGCCCCCTCCGTCTTGTTGGGGAGAAAGTTCCCTCCAATCATATCTGGCAGTACAAAGGGGTACCCCAGCATGCTGATGGTGAGCACCGTGGGGATGAGGGACTTGAGGCCAAGCTCATAGCCCCAGACAGAGTCACGGTCAATGATGCGGAAGAAGCAGGAGATGTTCTGTGACTGGTAGCCCACCCGCACCTCAGCCAGCTCGTAGAAGGGGATGGCCATCTCCGTGTAGCGCCGCGACCAGATGCTGGGGTCTGAGAGTGGGCGGAAGGTGCTGAACTGCTTGGGCAGGTAGCTGGTCTCACCTGCATCAAACTTGAAGGATGAGATGCCATACTTGTGTCGGAGCTGGCGCAGGTGGCTCTGGAACCAGTCCCGGGCTGCTGGGTTGGTGAAGTCCAGGATGGCCCCGATGCCGTTCCACCACTCCACCATGGCAGGCAGCCGCCCAGACGGCTCCTTGATGAACAGCTGATGCTCAATTCCCACCCCAAAATTGGAGGAATCTGTGTGTATAAAGGGATGAATCCACAGGGTGACCTTAAACCCGTCTTCCCTCAGTTTTGCAAACATCTCTGTTACGTTGGGGAACTTGACAGGGTCAAAGTCAAAGTCCCCATAAGTTTGTGTGTACATGTCATCGATTTCAATGTGGCTGCAGTTAAAACGGTACTTCTTAATGTTTCTTGCAAAATGTAGAAGTTTTTCCTGATTTATATCTTTTTTGTAGAGGGCCCAGGTGGACCAGATGGGGTATCGGAAGGCGTTCTCAGCAGGGATCTTGGAGGGCTTGTTGAAGTACCTGCGCACCATGTACTTGTGGATGGAGGTGACATCAGAGCCCACGCAGACGCGGTAGCTGAGCTCGGGGAAGGGCTGCTGCCCCGGTGGGGGCTTGTAGGGTGAGTCCTTGTAGCGGGCCTGGAAGAAGAGGGCGCGCTCGGTGGCATTGAAGCCCAGGTGGAAGGGCACGGAGTCGTTGATCTTGATGGCCGCCGCCTTGGAGGAGAGCCAGTAGCGCTCGAGGATGCCGCCAAAGCTGTCGCGGAAGGAGTAGACGTCACTGGTCACGTAGGGCATGGGCTCCTGGTAGCCCGCCAGGCGGATGGGCCAGTGCTGGGTGCTCATCTCTGAGCCCCCATACCAGTGGGCATCCTCCCAGAACATGGTGTGCTCCACCGCCGGGCCGGGCGCCAGCTCCTCCCAGCGCACACGGTAGCACATCACCGTGTCCTTGGGCTTCACCGTCTGGATGAAGAAGTTGAGCGGGCCCCTGCCCGACCGCGTGCAGCTCAAAATCTCGCCCTCCTTGGAGCATGACTCCAGGTCAAGGCTGCCCGAGCGGAAGGCCAGGCGGAAGACCACCTCCCCGTGCTGGTTCCTGATGACAAAGCCATCCGCCCGCAGGTCCATCAGCTCCGTCTTGAGCCGCTCCGCCTTCCGCAGGGACACTGTGTAGTAGCACCAAGCCACCACCGCTGCAATGAACAGGATGAGGCCCAGCAAGATGGCCCCAAGCATGGGCCTCAGCTCCTTGGAGGGCTTCTGCTTCACTGGCCTGATATTTTCAGGCAAAAATGTTTCTTTGGCATCCTGCTTTTGAGCTTTTCCATGTTTTCCCACACGTTGGGTCACCAGACTGTCCATGACTCCTTTGCAGTGTTAACGCCTCATTAGAAACTTTGCTGCTGAATCTTTTTTTCTCCAACTGGTGGACAGAAAAGCAAAGATGCTACATGAAGATGTTCAACGTCTCCTTTCCAAAGTGTGGCCTCTCACACCTGCAGTGTTATTTCATGAAACAGAGGGTTATAAAGAGCAAAAAAGCAATGAAATCTTGCTAATGGCCATAGCTCCTCTCCTCCCGTTTGCAGCCCGGCAGCCTCCGTGGCCCCGCAGCTCTGGCTTGCTTTGCTCTGTGCAATGGCAGCCCGTTCACTGGCAGCTGGGCTGAACCTTTTCAGAGTGGGGCTGTGCCAGGATTCCCATGACCTTCTCTTGGCTGCATCCTGCAGAGCAAGGGTGAAGGGAGGAAAGTCGGCGCCTGGAGGAGAATGGGGCCAGGGAAAGGGGCTGGTACCTGAGCGTAACAAGCTGGACATCACAAGCTCATCTGTTTTTACACTAATTATATTCCCTGCTGAATTTCCCGACCTGTGCACAAATTCTCTGCATCAAATGCAGGCAGGGAAACACCGTGCTGAAATGTCAAGCCTCTTGTTCCCCACCACTCCCCCGGGATGCAGCTGGCAAATGCTATTTGATCTCCTAGCATTCTGCTCCTTCCCTGAGCTGCATGGGGACATGGGGATGCACACACTTTGCAGCCAGCACTGCACTGCTCTGGGGTGGCAGGGCAGAACCCTTCAGCTGCCTTGCTGCCTATCCCAGAGCCATCACCAAGGACAGCCCCTCTTGTCTTAGCAGGGGAAAAAGAAGATCTTTCCCTACATCTGCATCTTCATTTTTTAATCCTAATTCAGTTATTGTAACTCCCAGGCTCATGCCAGGCAAGATACTACAGTGCAGCGAGGGTAGAAGATATTTAAGCACAGAGTTTGAGGGTGGGTGTACTAAACTAAAGTCATTGCAAGACCAGGACTACACTAAAGCTTTGTTTTGCTGAGAAATGCACAAGAAGATGACACATGTGCCAGGTGCATCAAGGGTCACCAAGCCAGCCGGTGCAGTGCAGCTCACAGCACCTGAAAGCATCCATTGCCAACAAAAATGACAGGTAGGGGAAACTGAGGCATGTGGCTCGAGGCAATGATCTCAGTGCAACTGGGCTCCTGGCTTCCCTGGGCCCATACTGGGTCTGGGTGGTCTGAAAGGATGAAAATTTGCAGAGGTCTATACGGGGAGGAAGAAAAAGAGCCAGCTTGCTCATCCAAGCAGTGCCCAGCAATACATGCCAGGCGTATTTACCCACGCTGCCATGACATCAGTACCTAAGTATACAGAGATGATAAGCCACCCAGGGATCCATTAAAAATACCAGAGGTCACCACATTTTGGATTGATCGCAGCAGCCTTCTAACCACCCAAATGAGCTGCTCAGTTAGTTTTCATAATGTGTTTTCTGGGTCAGTGAGGATTTGATGAGAAAAAGAGACAAAGTGGATAAAAGTGATCCCAGGCAAGCCCTGGCCAGGGTGGGGGGTGAGAGAAGGAAGGTTGCTGCTGCCCCAAAGAGATGGTGGTCTGGGACAGTGACCGTTCTGGGGAGCAGGTTGGGTTACACACGTGCTCGGGGTGCTCTGCCAGCCCCAAAGTGCTCAGACCTGGCAGCCTCCCCAGTGCTGGCCTGGCTCCTGGACACGGCTTTGCAGCTCTGGCTCAGGTGGTTTCCAGCAAAACCCTGGTGTTTTCCCAAAACAACCCTTTTGCTTTGAAGATGTTTTTACGTGCTGGGTCAGCCCTTGGCTGCAGCCCTTGGAGCTTTCCTCATCTTCTTCCTTCCTCTTTCTGCCCTCCCAGCCAGCCTGGAGACAGGACTCTCCTTTAAGATAAGTCCCACCATTTTCCAGGGTGAAAAAACAAGGAAGGGAAAGGGAAGGAAAATAGGTTTTCCAGGACTTCTGCTTTTTTAAAAAAAAAAAAAAAAAATCTGGAACAACACATTAAAAAAAACAAAACACGCAGGGACATGAAGACTCCAAAATCTGCACAAGAACAAAGGATGTGTGGGAAGTTTCCCAGCTTTCTGTGCAGTGGTCTCTGTCTCAGACTTTAAATCCCTCAATTTCCCCAGAAGCCAAAGATCAAAGATGGTATATAAGGGAGTCAGGCCAACCTGTCCTGTCCCCAGGGCCTTTTGGATTTTCCTCCTTCCTATGATGTGGCAGGATGTGGCGTTGGTACCCCAGCCCTGCTGCTCATGGAGGAGAGGTAAGATGTGGGTGGTCAGTGGGAACGGCAGGCGCTGGCACATCTGGAGGCAGAACAGGATGAAATTTGATTTCTGAGGTAGATCCCACCAGGGTAAGGGAGTCTTTGAAGTTGCTAACTCCTGCCCTTCAAGACTTATGTCTTAGGAAAGCACAAAACATGCACTGGCCTAGCTGGCAGCCTGTGCGCTGCACAGGGTTGATGAGGAGTCCTGCCAAGGGGTGCACATAGGTGACCCAGAGCCCAGCCTTTTCCTTGCTCTGTTCCTGGGATTATGGCATGACAGCATACCCTCCCCATGAATATTTAACTGGTCCCTGCAAAAACTCTCTGTTCCGGTGACTACTTAACCAACAAATGCAAAGTGCAACTGCTTCCAAGCAAGGATGGGCCAAATGCTCCCACAGCACCCCAAAAGCCACATGTCCCAGGGATGCACACACTGTTGTTTTATATTTGAGTGCTTTATCAGATGCTAGTCTGATATGGGTCTGGCCCCAACAGTCCCCCAGGCCTTCCTCCACAAGGAGCCATGATTCCTCACCCTGAGGATCTAAGCAGCCCTTAGCATACACAGATTAAACATTGACATAGCCAGCACTGTGACATGCAGAAAATGCACTGGGACTTTAGACCTCTTAGAGTTAAACAGGAACTAAGCAAGGGTTTCAAGTGATGAAATGCATGTCAGCTGGCTTGAAGAGCAGCTGGGTGCTGAAACCCCTTTGTGCACCCATCCTCAGAGCCTCCTTCCTCCAGACCAAATCTATCCCCAGCAGCCCACCTGATCTCTCCACACATGTGGCACATTTGCCAGGCCTTTGTGCAGGTCCGAGCTATGTGATTCCTGAATCCTCAGACTTCTGCCTTTCCAATGCATTTACCTGCATGCTGATGCAGGGAGAGCATCACTCATGAAACAGCCCATCAAGAAACAATTCTGTCTTTAAATCAAGAGATAGCTTTCTATATTAAGATTCCCTTTATAAAAGGTTATCAAACACTTGGGAATCACTATCAGGTGCTTGTAGGGAGAGTATACAACACATTCTAGCAGAAAGTGCCATAGGTAAAGTCATGGTCATAAAAAAAACTATTGCCCTGTCAAATTCTGCAAGAACTGATTAATCATTTACTGAGACCTTTTAGACTCTTTTAAATGGGACCTTTTTAGCGGAAAACACACTCAAAGCAGAAAGCAGTTCCCATCAGCTCACATTTCCCATAGCAGCCTGGCACACGCAGGCATCGTATGGGGAATTAATTGCTAAAAGGGGCCTGGGGGAGGTTTGCTCACCATTTGTTCTGTGTGTATAGATGACGTGAGAAAAGAGGTATCTGCTGTTGCTGCCACCAAGGAGGGGGGGTGAGGGAGAGCCAAGGTTATTGCATGAGCTGCCACAGATTAGCTACAAAACCAACAAGGCTTAACGCAAGGGGGAAGTGGCTGGGGAATGGATGCAGCGGGTGAGGTGACATTGCCAAGGATGCTCTGCAGTCCATGTGGTGCAGGTAGGGGGGCCAGCATCCCTGACTGCAGCACCGAGTACTTAAGGAGCACTTGGAGCAACTTGATAGGGTGGCTGAGGAGGGAAGCTGCCAGAGTCCCTCCCTCAGAGTGGTGCAGGATCCTGCTTCTCCCAGAAAAAAATCTCACTTTTGTCCTGAAGCAGGGAGGATATTAGCCACAGTGCCGCGTGCACCCCTTACCCAGCTCTGGGCTTCAAGCAATTCCTGATAGCTCCAACAAGGACAACAGTGAGGGCTGGCCTCACCTCCTCGACCCTTGGCCTGTGGGGATCTCACCCGGATCCTTGGGCTGAAACAGCAGTTTGGTTCATATTAACCCCATCAGCAGCGGAGTTCACCCTGCTGGGGAGGCTTGTGGCTGTGTCCTGCAGGGATGCACCAGCAGGCTTATTTCTAGCAGCCATGCTGATTTGGGGTTCTCTGCACTGCTCCCCATGGCTCCTAATGCTTGGAGGGGTTTTAGTTTTCAGCTCAGGGTGACGATGGCTGCACAGACTGCTGGCTTGTGCCTGTATAAAGGCTCGTGCTGCTGCAAATCTGTTAACCCCATGCAAGCCCGAAGTGCTATAAGCCTCCTGGAGCCAGGCAAATCCAGCCCGGGTCTAGAGCAGAAACACTACCTGGGGTTTTTCCTTACCTAGAGGATCTCAGTCCCTCACTACTGGGAATAAAGTGGTTTATTGCACAGGTCTTTTAGACCTAACCGCTATAGGAGCAGGCAGTGGAAAGTCCCACTCCTGTCCTCTTATATGAACAAACTCCTCCTTCCCAAGCTGGCAGAAAAAAAAACTGCAAAAGGAACTTTTTCCCCATTTCAGGGCTTGCTCTGACTCCTGAGCCTGCGCACAGTGTCCATGTGCTGCTCCAAGCTGCAAGTAGGGGCCACAGCATCCCGGTGCACGCTGAGCCGTTTCGCCTGCATCCTTGGGGAGGAGCTCCATCTGCTGAGCCAGTGGCCCAGGCTGAAACCCAGCGAGTGTTGCCAGGCTTGTCCCAGGGCTGCAGGGTGACGGGTCATCCCCTGGGCAGCACCGAGCCCACCGGACCCTGTTGCATCAGGATCAGTGCTTGTGAGGAACTCCAGGGAGTTTTTGAGGTGCCTTCCCCTGAAGCAGAAGCGAACGGAGCAGAGAGTGATAAGCAAAGCACAGGCAAGGAGTAGAAAAGTCATTGTGTGCTGCAGCTGCAATTGTGTGCTCAGGCCAGGGTACAGTGGAAATGTAGGAAAAGAGGGGAAAAAAGGGTGCTCTCATCTCAGGCTGCTCTGAATGAAGTCAGTCAGCTGGGCTTCCTCCCAGTGAAGGAATAAACTAGGAAGGAACCTGGATCGGAACTGGGCTTTCTCCCACTTAGGATACAGGCTCAGCTGGAGGCTCTGCTTGGAGAGGAAGCCCTCAGCTGCTACCTGCTACAGCAGCGAGATAAACAGGTGCAATAGCTTGAAGGCTTTCACCTAGGAGGGGAACTGCTATTTTCTTGTGAGAACGAGCCAGAGACCTCCCATGAGCTCCAGGTAGGTCCCTGAGGGATGCTTCAGGCTCTGCATGGGTTAAGCCAACTGCCTGCCAGGGCGAGGGGTCCTGGGAAGTTTTTCTCACACCTGCCCCTGTGGGACTTCTTGTGGCACTGGTGCACCCACGGTGGAAGATGAGGTTCTCAGGCAGGCTGAGGGCATCTGCTCTGGGCTTCCCACAGTCTCAGCTTGCTGCTCACATGGGCGCAGGGCTGTGAGGACCACATCTAACCCAGGCATTTCTAGAGATGCTGCTTTATCCCAAACCAGCTCCACTTCCCAGCCATGGGAGAATTTTGATATGTAAATATCTCTTTTTCCTTCTCTATTCCTTCTTGAAGATACAAGACCTTTACTGCGGTTACTTTCCTAAATGTCTGATGCTAAGTGTTTGTGCGTGATCAAAGGTTTCACTGCAGAGACAACCCTGCGATGGCCAGACCCCTTGGCTTGCCTTGGCACTTATCCAGCTTCAACTAGGGCAATGAAAGCCCACCTTCAAAGCAGACGTGGATGGAGGAATGACTCATTAGTGCCAGCCAGCAGCCAGAGGGATGTTTTAGGGGTCTTACCACTGAAAATCAGTCTGGTTATAAGCAAGAAAGGCTTCCCTGGGTTTTTGAGGAATTACACTGCATGGGTGAAGCTGATCCTATCACAAGCACTTTGAACCAGGCACCAGACAGAAAAACCTGCAAAAGGCCAGACAGCTGAAAAGAATGCTAATTAACATTTGCATCTTGCCCAAAGGAGCTTACCCAGGGAGAGGGGAAGATTTCAACCCCTAAAATATGGAACAACTGGAGAGCCCCAGCCCTCCTCACCCTGGGGACCCGGTGCGAGTTTTGCCATTCCTGTCCTGGCATGCCACTGAGGGTATTTTAAGCTGCTTGTTGATGTCCCCATGTCATACGGAGTCTGGCTGGCTCCAAGGCTGAGGTGAAAGCCTAATGGATGGCTGTGCTGTTCCTGAGCATCCCATGGGCTTTAAGCTAGTGAAATACTTGTCTCTGCTTGCTCTCCCAGCTGCTGTGCTGGAAAGCAGTGCCTGTCCCACACCAGACAGGGCTGCATTTGGGTGTCTGGTGAGTAAACCCTGCATTTGAAGATATGTGGGTAATACCATCTCCTTATCAGGAGATGAAATTTCACTCTGATTAAATTCACCATGAGCTGCAAAATTATGAGAAAAAGCAAGGTACCTCTCAAACTGATGATGGAGCCAAGAACTAGGCTGCTCCATGGGACTCAGTTTGGCAAGAACTAACCAATGTGGAAATCACATGCCTGAGAGCCAGCAGTTACAGGACTCTGTATCCTACATGTATCCTGCTCCATGTGGGAGAGACCACAGCTGTAAAGTAGCTTGCTCTTTCCTAGGGGCAGCCCAGGGAAAGAAAGCTGTGGAAACTATTTGAAGAAAGCATCTCTACGCGTGAGACTGTGCCATGCCATAAGCAAACCAATGCATCACAGAAGAATGTGCTCTAAGGCTACAGAGCAATTTTATACAGAAATGCTTTCTTCCATGTGTAAGAAGTAAGGCCAAAGTGGTGTCCTGTAATCCTAGAAATCTCAGTGACTTATTCATTTTAGTCTGTGTTGACACGCCACTTTAGACTGACCACTTTTCTCCAGAGTTTAAATATGGCTTTGGTTTCTGGGTTAGGCTCTCCTCTGTCCAGTGCTAGTGGGGGGCTCAGCAGCAGCCTGAACATCCTGTATCTCACTGAGGGATTGACAAAGCCAGAAAAAAAAGAATTTGCCTTTGGATATGGTGTTAAGTTGCATCTCTAGATGGAACAGATCTCCAGATGGAGAAGATCTCCACATGGAGCAGACCTCTGGTCTGGTGCCCCAGGGCAGGGCAGTGGGCAGCAAGAAAAGCATCCAGGTTCTGTGCTGTGGTAAGCCTCATCACTCTCAACACCAGCCAGAGCTCATGGCACCAGACCCAGGGGACAACTGAGCTGAGATGCTTCAGGACATCACATTGCAGGAGGAGCACCAGCACATGCCCTCTAGAAGAAAAGCTGAAGACTTTTCCTTCCTTTCCTTCCTTTCCTTCCTTTCCTTAGGGCAAGGGAGCGAACATGGCTTAACAGCAGGTGGGAAGAGGTTATTTAAAGCAAGAAGTTACCCTTCAAAAAGCTGGAATCACACCTTGGAAAAGAAAACACCTGGATTTCCTAAAGGCTTTGCACAGAGTTTAAAAGGCTCCAGCAGGAACAGAGGAGACTCAGAATAAGAAAGAATAGTCCAGGCAAGGTTAAATAACTGCAGAAAGAAGGAAGTGGTAGGAATGAGGACATGGACATGAGAGGGTCTTGCCCAGGGCAAAGTCTGAGCCATCTATCAGGCAGAGGCAGGAGATTTGCTAAACACACTGGCACTGGGAAATCCTGAGATGAAAATGGCAGGAAAAGAGTAGGGGACACTCTATGTTTTTAGTTTTTCCTTGGCATCCTCTGTGGATGACTGCTGGGTTCAGATCTGAGGGTAGAACTGTCGCCTGACCCTGCACAGTCCTTCCCATGCTAACACTGCAGCAAAGACCCCTGACAGCCCCCAGCCTAAGAGGAGGAGATCTTCCTGGCACATACAGGGAAAGGCTTTCTGGGTGTTAAAAAGCAACCATGATCCAGTGGATTGGGAGCTCAGAGACAGACTTGATGGCTCTGGGCAGATCACAGCCTCTATGTGCCTCAGTTTCCCCTGTGCGAAATGGACAGAAGGGCCGGGAAAAGAAACACGGGACATGTACCAGCTCCCAGGGTCAGAGCAACAGCAGGATTGATGCTAGAAGAGCACAACAACCTTTTCACCAGGATATTCACAGCAATGCTCTCCATCCAACGGGGAGACACGTCCACCCTGAGCTCTCCCCTCTTCTCCTTCTCCTGTGGGAGAGACACATGCTTGCTCAGCAAGCACGGTGGAGAGCATTTCCATTTTCAACCCCAGTCATGCGGGGGAGAGTTTAACATCTGTTAAATTTTTCATTAAAAATGCTCGGTATTTAGTGCAACTTGACACATTCCGATAGGCAAAAGGAACGAGTAATCCCAAGGAAACCCATTCTGTGGTATTTTTCTTGAGCACAGTGCTGCAGCCAGACAGGAGCAACCTCACCAGGGCAAGAACTTACTCCAGCCTTCCCCTTTGTTTGGCCATAGGATATCCCCCACCATATCCGCATCCGCCTGGGAAGAAGCCAGTCTGGATTGAAGCCAGATCCACCATCAGAGACCCAGGGGTGGGGTGGGTGTGAGCTCTCATCCCAGGGCTGGGCAAAGAGGGAACTGCACCTTTGCAAGGCTCTGACCTGAGCCCATGTCCTTGAACGGATGCCAGCACTGTGCTGTTTTAATTAGACAGCATGGCCACTAAACGAAGGAGCTCCCAGCTCTCCAAGCAACTCCAGGTCTCATGGGCAGAGCTGGGAGTTGTGGCATTGGTGGTCATCCAGGTCTGGACCCCAAAAGTAAAAGTGAAGCCATCACTTTTTATGTTTTTATGCAACAGGGTTAATGGTATATGATATATGTATTTTGCACACACACACACACACACACACATATATATATGTACACACACACACACACATATGTAATACATATATATATAATAGTCATGAGAATGACCCCAGAAGCGAGGCAGAAAAGTGCAGAGGGGATGCGGCTGAACAGGAGCACCTCGCTAGCGAAATGATAACTCTGTCTTCCCCTGCTGCTCTTTTACCCGACAGCCTTTCCTGCTGCCCCTCGGGGAGCGATGTGTGGTCTTCCCTCTGTGCAGAGCCCAAACCACGTGTGAAAAGCCAAACTCAACCTGAGCAACCCTCAGGGCGAGCATCAGGGCAGACCTGCAGTGGGACCCTGCTCCCCAGCCAGGAGCTCAGCTCCCCCTTCCATCACCCTCTGGCTCCAGGACACCCGCATCTGGTTTGTGAGGTTTTATCTCTGCCATGACTTGTAACGGTCCTTAAACTCATCTCGGCAGTGATAATTCTCCCTAAAGAGAAAACAACGCTGTGACAGCACAGCCGACCGCAAGGTTTCAGCAGACACATCCCACGCCCCTCCTGGCACTCCTGCCAAACTTTGCCTTTTCTTGCCAGGCCAGCCCTGCATCCTCCTCCGCTCCCAGTGCTGACAAAGGCAGCCCGCCAGCCTGCTCAGCATTCGGCTCCCATTGCTGGGAGCAACCAACTAAGGAGCCCAGCTCGGCAGCTGGGAGCATCCCAGTCTAGTGTCCCCACTATCCTGGCTCGTCGTATGATTTCTCCTAAGGGATAGACACTGAGCTGGGACTGCGTCTCCAAGCTGATCCTCTGCTGATAAGCGGGCTGCCAAGTCTCCAGTGCTAAGACAAAAGAGTTTTTCTCTTCCTAGCCAGTTTTGCTGCTGTGAATGACAGAGGAAGAGGGAAAAGCAAGCTGCCTGGCACTCCTCGTGGGCGAGAGGCTACAGGGCTCCTTCCCCCTCACTGTTCTGGCAGACCATGGAGCTTTTCAGGCTGAGCCTGGGGTGTATTTGCCTCCTTCCTTGGCTTGAGGGTAAGTTTCTCCTCCTTTGGGGTAGCTGGGAAGTGGGATGTGAACTGCCTCCCAGGTTTTAACCTGCTTTCCTGCTGAAGCGTTGCTTGGGTTGCAAAACTCTGAACCCACCAGCTGCAAAACAAGTGCCTACAGACACATTTCAAGGCAGCATTTAAAATGGGATTAAACACAGGGGTACAGGACAGTGAGGGACAGGCTGGCAAGGCGCTAGGATGGCTTGGCCAGAGACACTGTGGCATCATGCTGGCTGCTTCTATAAAGCGCTTTTAAGCTGCTAAGAGTAGTGGATGAATAAACCTGCTCTGAGGGTGAGGCAGGCACTAACTGACCTCCGAAGCACTCTGCTCCCTGCCCTGGCTGCTCCTTCCCGGCAGAGGTGAGCAGGCTCAGACCATGCTGGCAGCATGAGAGAGGGTGGTGGGAAGGGTAGCAAAACCTCATCGCATTAGTCCTGCTCCTGTGGTGGTCGGCTGGGAACGGGGATGTGCTGGGGAGCTGCAGAGTCTGTGCCGCGCATCTCCGTGGAGCAGACTTGGTGGTGGCTCACATTAACATTCAGCTGCTTGTGGGGGTCGCTCAAATCCTGGCTCCTGCCCGTACACAGCAGAATTTTGAATCTGAGCAGCCTTGGTTTTGACATGCATGGGTAGAGGAGGAAAGCAGAAGTTCTGCCAAGTATCGTCCTGCAGAGCTGGAGCAGTGCTACCCAGGAACAGCGACCCCAAAGCAGTGCTGCCTGTGGTCTCACCCATTCCATTGTGGGCAGTGAGCAGCATCTATATTCTCTAAAAACAGGCAAAGCTCCTGAGTTAGTAAGTAATACCCTTTTTATTTTGCTGTTATGCCTAAGATGCCAGGTTGAAAGGCACTCACTGAAATAGATCCCTGCAGTGCTTCAAGGCTAATTCAGCCCCTGAAGCCGCACAGAGGACAACTCTGCAGTTTTACAGGTTACTTGCTCAAAGCTTTTCAAGCTCCTGAGACCAGAGGACTACAGCTATTTGGGTGGCACAGCTGGGACTCTTATTCCTTAAAGACAAACCTCGGACTGGCAGCTCCAACCAGCTGCTTTCCATTCCCTGCTCCACAACCTCTAAGTGCACATTCCCTGGGTTGCTTCAAGCAGCTTGCCCTCAGCTTTCTCTGCAGCCAGATCAAGGCAGAGGTTTGTGCTCCCACAGATTTGACTTTTGCTCCATCTACTGCTGTTTTGTGTACCCCAAATCTTGCAATTACAATAAATCCAGTGAACTGAATCTCTTATTTTTTAAGGCCCCAGGCTGAGGTATGTCACTGTACTAGTGAAGGATGAGGACGTGTATTTTTTAAGTTACAGGATATCTGGTTAGGACCTGGAGGTGACATCATGGTGGGATGCCAGGAGAGCAGAGCAGCCTTCAGAGCCTTGCTCTTTCTCTCACTCTAATACAGATCTTGCATGGTGTTAGAAGAAAGTAGTTCTTTACTGCTGCTACATGACAGAAGCCCAATGGCTGTGCTTTGTTAGTAAATTAAGGAGGATGACAGGACATTTCCTTTCCAGTGAAATTGGTTTGGTGCCATGGCATGACCAGCTGCTACCTTTCAGCCAGACCACTAATAAAACCACAATTGTTTCTCAAGAAAGGAATTTATCTTCCCAATAACTGCCAATGCCAAAAGCAAACTCAAAGAGCAGACAGCAAATTTGTTCTTGCTTGGGTCCCCTGGAGCAGCCTCTCCCCATCCCATCCTGCCTGGGGCTGCTGAGCTTTCAGGCTGTCAGCAGGAAAGAGGTGCTTGCTCTCGACACACCTTAGAGGGCTTGGTTTCTTGCTGGAAAATGGAAATCCTGGAATTGCCTAAGCTGGTTCTGACAGTGGTTTCATCAGAAAATGCCTGCAAGCTGGGAAGGAGGCGACACGTTTTCTTAAGAAGTTAAGCTTAACAGTAACCCAGTGAGTTACAAAGGATGGTGGGAATTTGGGAACCAGCAGGATCTGTGCATATACAGGCAGAAAGAAAACTGCTGAAATAACACCACATTTAACACTGACTCTCAATTCTCATGCACCGAGTGTGAGGCTGGCGGTGGCTCTGTTTGGCATCCTGGCCCAGTCTCTGGGACCCTGGGGACTGCTCTCCTCCCCTCTGAGCCCGCGTGCAGTGCTGGCTGCTCCCCGAGCCCTCATGCCTCCCTCTCCTAAGGCAGCCCTAAGCGTCTTGCGTTGAAGAGGCAGAAAGACTGATCTCATCTGATACTTCTCTTCCCCCATATACTTTTGCAACATCCAACTATTTCCTGCTTGGGGGATTTCCTGATCCTGGTGTGTTTAACTCTTCAGTAGCTATCAGATCTCCTCCCTCAGCTTGTGCAGACTTTCCCTGGCAGCATGGATGCACAGAAGCCACCTCCTGCAGGTTGTAAGCCTTCCATTGGCACCCCTTGGCCCACCTGGGATCAGTCCTTGACCAGTTAGCCCCTGCCCATCCTCTCCAGACCTCTCTGGATTTTATAGACTTCCATCATATTCCACCAGGGACTGGTTTTCCCCACATGCTTCAGCTTCATGTTGACTTCATCAGACTCCCCCGCTTCCCATCATTTATCCATGTCTTTTTCCATGCCAAAACCTTCCTTGTTTTCCTACAGCTGCTCTGTTCCCTTGAAGGCCTTTGCTGAGATACTTGGTCAAAGGTGGACCTTGCAGTAACATGGAAAGCTATGAAGCTTTTCTTGGTTTGGGTCAACCAAAATCTCACCAACAGGGACTCACCAGGCTCTGTCTAGCATCATCCTTTCCATAGGTAGATTGGTCACATCCACTGACTTGTCATGGATATTTGAGTCTCTAAACTTTACATCCAAGTAAGCACAGTTATAAGGTAAAGGAAGACCAGGGCAAAATAAATCTAATATTGGTTCCAGTCAATAGCCTGTTTTGCAAAAAAACCCACAACCTGATCTCACCTCCTGCCATATTGGTCTTGGCTGTAAATTCAGGCAAAATATACAACAGAGTGCCAGTCTCACTGCTTCCCTGTGAATATCTAATTTCCTGCTTTTGACCAAACACATCTGGGTCACCACACCCCTCTTATGGCAGCAGGTGCCTTCCAGCTGTTTTTAAGATGACCTGGTTTTTAATGTCGTGGCTGCCGCAGATGGATGCTTGCCTTCAAGGACAGGTAGAGGCAGGAAAAGGTAAATTCCTGACTATCACTCAGCAGTCATCTTCTCCCTACAGAAAACAACCGCTTGGCAAGAGAAATTGAGCTAATTAAAGGATTTTTCCAACAGTTAGGAACCCCACCAGGGAGGGCAAAAGGGGCAGAGGCCAATGCTGAGGTTCCCAGGTGACCTGGAGTGTTTTGGGAATCTGTGCTTGGTCAGTGCTGACTTGGACCCTTCGCTCCACAGACCCTTTAGAGGGAGCAACCCATCCCCAAGCAATTTGCAGATGGCTTTGATCAAGCCGTCACAGGCACTGCTTAGAAACGGCAGAAACTTTCCCAGCCAGACCGGGATTACTGGTAACCAAGGCTTTCCTGGTGGCATTACCTTAATTAGGAACGTTGCATGGTCTTCGCTCCTAATCCTATAAGGAACAGCGTGTCCCAAGGGTGGCCGTGCTGCAGAGAAGCAGAGGGCTATATTTGCTTGCTTTTCTTGCTTGTAACTAGACAGAGTGGCAGTATCTTAGGACAAATGAGCTGGCAATAACTGCCTTTGCTAGAAACTGTTTATTTTGTTCCTAAAAATATGAAGAGGCCAAAATGTTCAAGCATGAGTAGCTTAAAGCAGGCATCTACTCAGGGTCTGTGGGTAAGGCTGGCATTTTCCAGAGACGCTGAGTCCGTCCCCAGGGAGCACACTGGATGCTCTGCTCACTCCAGGTTAACATTCCTAAAATGTTAGGGCTGATGGCCTCCTTTGCAGGGCTACTGGACAATGGGACTTGGCAGTGTTGGGGAAATAAAGACATTTTTCCTCCTGAGTAAGAATTGTTGGTGTCTGATGTGTATATACTCTGATTTTATTGGTGGGTCCACCCCTTGTGACTGTGTGGGGCATGTGCAGCAATTGCTACCAGTTACCTGTATCTAATCATAAGTTGCTCTCTTAGCAATATCTCAGTGTCAGGAAAGCAATAACATACGGGTAGCAGATGGTGAACCTGTACAATGGACACAGGTTCACACCTTGGAGGGCAAGGACCAAGCAAAACACCACAAGAAAAATCCTGCTGTTGGTAGCCAGCCTTACCAAGAGCTCAGCCTCACTGCTGGTAGGGAAGACACTTGGACCACAGTTCAGAGGAGCAGGATAACGGCCCCAGCTTTGCTGCCACCCTCCTGTCTAATGCTGAACCAAGTAAACTTTAGTTAGACCTCTGTTCCCAAGCTGTAAGATGGTGGTTGGACTTTTGGACCTGAGGTATGGTGCGAAGATAAAAATCTGTTAATAACTCAGTGTCATACGCTACTGAGGAGCTATACAAATCTCAAAGGAAATCACTTCAGTTGCAGTGCTGATGTTCCTCAACTCACATGTATACCCATGTAAGATGGGCTGTCCTGGTGGACCTTCAGTGGGGTGAGTCTCTGCAAACTGAGACCTGCATAAAAACAAGAAAGCTGGTAGAAAGTGGCAGTTCAAAAGTGCAAAAGGCTGGTAGATAATATGGGGGCACACAATTCTTGCTGCTAACGTGTAGGTAACACAGCGATTCTTTAGAGAGGAACATACAGTATCAGGGACTGTATACAAAGAACAAAACACAAATCTGCTGGCAGGGTTAACAGCAGCACTCTTCAAAATGTAATGGAAAAATGAAACCTGTGAACAGACAGTCATTGGCAATAAATAGCTGGCATAAGAAGGGCAGCCAAAGCAGGACAGTGTAGAAAGGCTGTATGGATTATCAGTTCCAGTGCTCACTTCAGACATGGTCAGGGAGGTCCTCACATGGCATCACTCTCTGCAGTCTGAAGAGTGTTATCAACCCAAATTGTCAACAGGGTACATTTTAGGGAAAAAAAAGATAAATAATCTCTGGGGAATGACCAGCCCAGATGGTATTCACACTGAGTTACAGGAAACCAAAGGTTACATTTTTTGCATTTCTAAGGAGTATGTAAACTCTTACTTAAAGCAACCTCAGCACTAAAGGGCTGCATTATAGCAATTATGTCTCCCTTAAGAGGGATCCTTGCATAGCCTGGGGAAACACAGGTTACTAGGTTTGAATTCAGTGTCAGGCAAGTCAGTAGAAGCAGAGAACAGCATTTGCAGACAGATAGATAAATATGAGAAAAGTCAATACAATTTTGTAGTGGAGATGTCTGACATCTGTGTTGCCATCAATGAGCACATAAATGTGATGAGCTGATCTAGACCTTGCACCTGCATTTGCAAAAGGTTTTTCATAAGATTCTTCCACTGAGGCCCTGAAGAAAGGCCATTCTCATGGAATGGGAGATAGCCACAGGCTGGAACAAAGAAGTGGAGTAAATTAACAACTTATTACTCACTTCCAAACTTACTGAATAAGTTTGGGTCTGGAGCACAAATCTTACAACGAGGGGAGTTGTTTATCCTGGAGAGGAGGAGGCTTGGGGGGGACCTTGTGGCTCCCTGCAGCTGCCTGACAGGAGGGTGTAGGCAGGGGGGGGGTCGGTCTCTTCTCCCAGGTGACAAGTGACAGGGCAAGAGGAGATGGTCTCATGCTGCACCAGGGGAGGTTTAGATTGGATATTAGGAAAAATTTCTTCACCAAAATGGTGGTAAAGCATTGGAACAGGCTGCCTGGGGAGGTGGTGGAATCACCATCCCTGGAGGTTCTTAAGAAACACACAGATGCGGTGCTTAGGGACATGGTTTAGTGGTGAACTCAGCAGTCCTGGGTTAACAATTGAACCTGATGATCTGAAAGGTCTTTTCCAACCTAAATGATTCTATGATTCTGTGACAATGATGATAGCAGAATGAAGGTATCGGCAGGTGCCAACACAGATAAAAAAGGGTGAACAATGAAATTATTAATTTTGCTGATGAGCAAAATTATTAAGAATAATCAAAACTGAAGCTGACTGTGTGGAGCTGCAGAAGGAGCTCATGATACTGATTGAGCAACAAAATGGTCTTTGAATTTCAGAGTTGAAAAGTACAAGGTAGTGTACATGGGCAAAATCATTTTAACCATAAATACCCAGCAATGCTCCTTTAACTAGTCCATAAATTCTAGGAAGGAGGCACTGGCATCTTTGCTACCTTGAGTGAGCACTTTGCTTGTCTGATTCTTACCCTTTTCCCCTATTAGCAAGTGCTGATGCCCAGTGCTGGAGACAGGATACTGGGCTCAGCACATATTTTATCTGACCCAGCACAATTCTTATGTCCTCCTGTTACATTTTTATGCAGCTGTAACATCATCATCACTTTGAAAATGGGTTATTCCTCATTAAGGTGAAACAAAGAGATGAGAGTCCTGAATTCCAGGTGCTAGAAAAAAGCATGGTGGTGGGATTGTATTCATCCCTTTGTATTTTCTAAAGATTATGGGAGGTTATATTTGAGACATATCTCCCGCCTTTAGAAGCTGGCAGAAACTCGAGGCCAAGGTGCATTAAACATCTTTTCTCCATCCAGCCCTCAATAGGGGGTAAAGGGGATGGGACTCGCAAGCATCCTCAGATCCCACAGAAATTTAATTTTCACTTAGGCACATGGGCTTGGAAGGAATTGCCTTGACTGGGGGCTGTCACAGGTCCATGAATGTCAATATCCCAGCGTGGACACATCTGTGCTGAACTCGGAGCCAGTGCAGGAGCTCTACCACAGCTTCTGGCTGCCTCTCTCCACACATTCAGGCTGACCAGAAAGCCCTGAGCTGTTTCTGATTTAACAACGCCCAGTCACTATTAATCTAGCAGACCCCTAGAATTTCCTGAGAGAAAATGTAAGAGCTCTATTAAGCTATTGTTCAACCCTTGATATTGTGTACCGGCTTCTGTTTACGCAGCCAGTTTTTTCAGGTACCGAGCCAAATACTTGCTGCCAGGGAAAAGTATTGTTCTTTGCTTTGTGGGGGGAAGCTCTGCAGAAACAGTTGTTTAGATAAACATCACGTTTTCAGTCTCCTCTTAATCTTCGTGCTCAATACTGTATGTTGACGGGGCTTTCATAACTCTGACTCCTGAGGGAAAAAAAGTCACCAGAAAAGCTGGAAGTTACCATGTGGTAATTGTAATTAAAATGAAAAGATTTCTCATAATGTCTAGAAACTTGGAAGTTTTATTTCTGTCCCTCTGTTTTAGGCACAAAACACACAGCAGAAGGTACTCCTGCATCAGTGACAGATGGTTTAGTATTTAACATTTTTCTCAGGATGTTCACAGGCCACATCTAATGATTCTGTACTGAAAATGGGGGCTATTGTCCAGCTAACAGGATGATATCCATCTTAAGTCATCAGAGATGTTGGGACCCCTTGCTATTAAAAGAAACAAGTCATTACAGTCAAATTGTAGTTCTGTTGTGAGGCAGCTGTAACAATACTCTTGTATAAAGGGATCCTTAAAAATGGTGCCTTCATGCCTGGGGAGCACAAATGTATGCCAAGTGTGCTAATTCCAAGTTTACACCAATATGTAAATAAGCTGTGTCAGTCAAGTACTTGCAGATTTCTGATGGGGTATGGTTTTATCCCAGCATTGCTGTAATGTCACCGGAAGCCACTTAACGGAAACAGTAGCCCAAAGTGGCCTAATTGGCCCCAGGTGAAAAGCACCTGAGGAATTCAGGGGTTTAAATTGCTTTTTTATAAGAAAGATTTGATCTAGATAGGGGCAAAAAACCCCCACACCCAACCATCCAATTATTTTGGAGGGAGGAAACGATGGGTACCTATTTAAAGGAATTGAAATACTGGATTAAATATATATAGGCAGATATTACATAATAGTTCAGCTTTTCAAGTGTGGTGGATTTTCACCCATTAGTTACAAGGGTTACTGACGTTGTTATTAGTTTTCTCTAGTACCGCTCCTGGCTGTTTGCATACACTGTATTTTAATGAAATATCATTCTGGGGAATTAGGAAGCTGGGGGAACTGTTAATCTAGCCATGCCTACCCATGGAAGGACGGGTGGGTTACGTCTCCCCTCTCCCAGGGCATCTGCAATGTCTGGTGCTCAGAAGGCTTGTTTGCCTTGGACATGCACAATACTAAACCATGCTCTGATTGTACCACAGTAGCAGAGGGACAAGGCTTCCTCATAAGGAACACCCGGATGGAAAAGTGCATTCGTGTCTCCCACCACGAGACCAACAGCATCAGCCTGACCGACTGCAAGGTGCACTCCCAGCAGCAGCAGTGGAGCTGGGACCCTGCCACCAGGACCATCGTCAGCCTTCACACAAAGCAGTGCTTGTCGGCCCACAAGATGCAGGAGTATGCTCTGGTCAAGATGGAGCCTTGCGGGGACTGGGAACGCCAAGTGTGGTCCTGCAGCAAGAAGGGACACCTGACTCTGCAGAGCTTGGGCTTCCACCTCAGCACCAAGAAAGGAGGCCATAAGGTCTTTGTCTCAAGGGAGAAGGACAAATTCAGCAGGTGGAAGACTTTAGCAGATGGAACCATCTGTGCTGCTGCCTGGACAGCAGCTCCAAGGCCCAACAAACCAACGCAACCAGCTGTAGGCACACATGTGTGGATCTATGAAAGTAAGATGAGGTCGATTTAGTATCAGGTAACATCTAACCTTACATATCATTCAAGCCACCTAACTCCAGGCTTGCATCCATCATTCTAACTCATGTTCACTTTGGCCCCACCTAGAGAGACACCAAATGGCTCCAAGTTAGCCCAGCTACTTGGTACCACCAGTTCCCTGTAGTTCCTGCTGAGTGTTTTCCAGAAAGCACGCAACACCTTACAGGATCAGGACTCTAAACATAAGCTGCATTTCATGACAGGCAGAAGTCAAGTATTTTGGAAAGTTCATGTGAATCGGTGCCCAAAGCTAAGAATAGTTGCAATTGCTTAGGCCTCCTGAGTCCAAAATAACCAAGGAAGTCCCACAGAGTCAGGCGCTTCACATTTTGAAAGGGCTTTTGGTACTTATTACTTTGGGATGTCATTTTCGGTAACAAGAAAACTGGGGGCAGCTGAAAACCTCTTTAAAACTTGTATGAACTACTGGAAGCAGCTATATTTGAAATGAGAAATTGTTGCTTCTGTTTCTAAGCAACAGGTTACAGTTATCTCCTGCCAGACCCCAACAGTGCACCCATCACAAGTGAAGCCATGGTTCTAGCCTTCATCCCATGCTCTTACGATCCTCAGAAGTGAACCTCGCTCCTGGTGCCTGATATAACCATAAAGAGAATAGTGAACACAGCAAGTAGCAGGAGCTAATTAAAGTGCTGCCATCCCTTTGCATTAGGAAAACCTAGAACATGACATCAAAGTTATAAAAAATCTGGTTTGTGTTACCAGTTTCATGACCTTGGCCTCTGTTAAAAAGATAATCTCTACCTTCATAAGCGTTCGCTATCCCCTGCTTAGACTGCACACAAAAAGGGCAGAAATCCTGGTCTTGTCATAGTTTTAAGTGTTGGACACCAGTCTAAAAGACATCAAGCATGGTCATTGCACCAGGATGTGACTGTCATAATTTGTCAGATGGCGAGTGAAGCCCATTGCTAACCACTGATAATTCACGGTCCAGTCTGTTTCCCTCTTTCATTTAGCCTCTTAGGCAAAGGAAGGTGGTTTCAAGACTTCTCTTGTGAAGTTGTGTGCAGATCTGAGACCTGAAAATCACACTCAGTTCCTCCCCTCATCCTCTCCTCCTCTCCCTTCTTCCATTCCACAGACGAAAAGAGCTGGTGTTTGTAATGACTTTTCTGTGTTTGCCCACTCTGTAGATGATGAGGTTCCCAGTCTGCCTCAGGAGAAATTTCCCTTGCATAAGGCTATTCCTTACCTTAAGGCCTGATGGCCCCAATGAGATTTTCAGCTTTGCAGAAATGAATAATGAGAAAATTTGATCAATCTGGGTGGCATAAGCAAATGGATTATGAGTGCAACCCCTTGACACAAAGAGGCTATGTCTAATTCAAAATAAAAAAGAGATAACACTAGCTTTTTTGGCTGTCATGTGCAGCTAAGATAGCCTTTTACCTGAGGTTTTTAATTAGCCAACTAGAAGGTTAACATGCAATTACGACAGTAGTCACAAGTGTTAGTGTTTGTTTAACATGCAGGTAAATACAGCCAACACAAATTACATACCATAACAAATCAGTTAAATATAGGCTAGGAAATGCGTGGAACATTTAAGATATGGGAAAAGGCATGTGAAAAGGGCATTTGCATTCCCCAAGGCAATGTTCCTGGCAGCCCAGGGCTGCCTCTGAGCCAGCCTCCCCAAACAAGGCTGCAAGGGTAAACACAGAGCAGGCTTTGAATCAGGTTGTGCCAGTTAGTGTGTCTTGTGCAAACTGGTAATTTTCCTATCAACCCCACGGTTCAGAGTCTACTGGAGGGAACCTCTGACTACTCAGTAACAACATCAAAGTCCTATGTGTTTGTTCAGGCTGTTCTTATCCAAGTTTCAGTTGATCATCAGCAGGAAGCTTTCATTATGGTGGGTTATTTGCTCGACAAGTTCCACCCGTGTACCCATGGATGCTCATGCCACAGGAAGGGATGGGGTTGGGATAAACAGTGGGGAGCCCTGAATATATGGGTTTCTTGGTCTTGCCACATGCATCAGTGAAGGAGAGGGATGACTACTGCTGCCACAAGATTTCCCACAACCTTCCCTCTAGCAGTAGTTGATACCCCACATACCCTACCTCTGGAGTAAGACTGGCAACACAAAGGATGCCATTGAGCCTTGCAAGAGGTATGGACTATTTACAACCCTTTCAATCCCATTTCATCATCTGCTCTGTTGGTAATACTTGTGATGCTTCTACTTGCCTCTTCCTCACACTTCATCCTTTAACAGCTGGTGTTTTGCACTCCATCTTTTTAGACCAATTACCTTATTTACCACCAGAAAATAAGCTCTGCTTTGGCTATGGGTTCTGTCTTGAAAGGTTCATTTCAGCTTTGAAATCTGTGAGAACTGAAGGCCCCTGCTTCACAGAAGGTCATCACTATTGCACCACGTCCTGTTTGCCATGCAGGCTAGAGGACTAATACGGCAAGGGCTGGGTTCCCTTCCCTTCCCAGGCACCAAGCATATCCAGGTTTCTGTACAAAAAATAAATGATAATCACATACATCTTCACTTTATTTCCTTCCAAGCTAAAACCATCGACTCATCAAAGATCAATGCCATGGACAGAGGATCTTCTGTGAGCTTGACTGACCCACCTCTGGCTAACAAATTTAACAGCACAGTGTCTCCAGCGAAGACCAAGCAGGCATACTTCCCAGCAAATGAAGGTGAGCACTTTTCTTTTCTGAAGGCATATGTAAGAACCACAGGAAGAGAAGCGTGGGTGGCATCTAGAGATTACTCAAGTATTTTCAGTGGTGTAAGTACCTGAGTACTTCTGAAGAACTTCCACGTATACCACTGAGCGGTTCAAGGCTTTGGTTTCACACAACATGTTGAGATGTTTGCCTTGGCAAGCAGTTCGGTGATAACAGCCATAATCTTAACCTGAAGGCACAGACATCAGATGTTCTAGGAACAAAAAATAGCAGTAGCTGGGGAATACCGAGGAACAAGAAAGTCTCCTTTTTCATTCGAGCTCCTTACAAAGGGAATTTGTGGTTACAGTGCAATCCCAGGAGGAAGCTGGAGCTTTCTCCAGTCCAACAGTGGAAGCTGCTAATCTGAGCCTCTCTGTTTCTTCCCATAGATGTATCCCACAATCACTCTAAAAAGCACCATGGAAATCGAGGCAAAAATGCTGGAGCCAGGCTTGCAGGTAGGTCCAGGGATCAGCCAGAGGAGGAGGAGACCAGATGGATGAAGGTTCATCGGTGCGTCTGACCTTCCCATCAATACAGTTACATTCCCCTGGGTCCTGCTGAGGATGCTTGGTAGGGAATGAGGGCACCAAACTACCTGTCAGAAAAACTCCTTTTAAAGATTAAACAAATCTCCCCAGGCCTGGAGTAAAAAAGTTAGTAAAAACATAAAAATGTTTTGTCCCAGCTCATGAAGGCAAATAGGTACCCACTAACACTGGTGCCTTCCCCAGCCCTTCTCTTTTTGTATCAGAGAGCTGCAGAGCTGAGAAGCATGGATAGTTACTGTCTTCCTAGGAAGAAAGAAAACCTTTTTGTTGCTATTTGCAATAGAAGGATGCTGTGCAGCATGAAGAAGCTGTAAGATGTTGATCTTATGGACAAAGCACTTTTCCTGTTACCTGCTAGTCTTCAGGGACATTACAGGTGGTTTTTGTGGGGATCATGGCTATTGCATAAGAATGGGGATAGGTACAGCAAATGAATATTATCTGATATCCTTTCAGGCACCAACTGGAAGACAGCCATGCTGGTCCTCAGCCCCTTGGCATTCATACTGGGGTTAATAATACTGACACTCAACGTTCATTACAACAAGTAAGTGAGATTCAGGCTCATCTGGTTTACCACTTCCCTGTCCAGCATCCCACACCTGAAGTGTCTGGCTCTAAGCAGATGGTCCTGCTCACCCATAATGTCACCCTTCATGATTTCTCCTCTCCACCACTCTGTTTCTCCCTCCCACCCACTATTCCATCCAAATACAGCCATTAATGTTGGCTCCTCCTCTTCTACTCACCTTGCACCATCCCTTGAAGGTTTAGGGGACATAGGCACTACAATTGCTGAACCAGTTGACACAGAGAAGCTACCAAGTGACAGAGGCAGTTATGTACCCTCTTCTCTCTTCTCCTAGGAAGAAGAAAATCCTCTCTGCTCTGAAGAGCTCCCCAGCCAACAGCAGCAGAGCTGACTTGCGGGAGCAGTCTCCCTTACGAAGAGGTCCCCAGCCATACCTTCCACCATCACGCTCCCCTTCCTTGAGGCGTGGAGAGATCCTCATTGAGTGGAAAGATGGGACTGTCACTCCTCTTTTTGATAATGCAAATTATCAAACAGACTAGCTCCATTATAATGGAGCTGTTGTTCCATCCTGTGTCACTTTTCCAACCAGGCAGAGTGGCACCATAGCCAATCGCCTCCCTGGTCTTGCTGTTTTGACAGGGAGTTGTAAGCGCTGTTTGGATTTTTTTTAACACTTGAAAACAATCTCCTTGCACAGCACGAGGTTGAAGCAAGCAGAGCAGATTGTTTGGTTCGTATAGGCACACGCTGCTTAGCTCTTCCAGAGCTGATTTAACCCGTAACAAAACCCAGACTGAGCTAAATCAAGCTGAGACGCTCACCAGCTGCAACTGTCCATTGCCCTGAAATTCTAGAGTTACTGAGCATATAAGCCTTGGAGGCAAGGTGTAAGGTGAAAAACAGAAATCCTGATGATCCTTAAACCCTTTTTAAGATAAAACTAGCTGCCAACAGACAGAAGGTTGTCAAGTTACTTTGTCAATGTGGGAACATAACTAATAAGCGCTGCATTCGGGACTCAAAAAGATTAAAGTCTCCTCCAGATACCTGCCAAAATACTCCCCCCACTAAGTTATCAGTTAAGTAACAGCAAGTCATTTTTCTAACTTAAAAGGTAGCACTCCATTGTCCTCTCTGCATCACCGTAAGAGTCCAGCTGACAGAATAGGTCTCTCTCAAAATACTTCCATATTTAGGACATATTAGACCTTACACACTCTTTCTTTACATAGAATGACAAGTAACATCAGTGATACTTGTCAGGGATATTACATTATCCAGCCCTTTTTACACCAGCCTCTGATTTCCTAGCCATATGGAGCAGTCAGTGAACAGATATAATGCTCCCACCTAGAGCAGGAATACAGTTCTTTTCTAGAAAGGAATAAGGCACTGTTTTCAGCCTTCACACTTGTTGTTTTGAGTATAATTACCTGTGACCACCACGCTCAATTCTGATTTTTTCTCAGTGAAACTAGCAATGTCTTAGTGCTTTCCTAATATTAATGGATTTATGCTTTCCTTCTCTCTGATCTTGTGATGATGTAAACTGTAATCATGGCTATAACTCAGGATTTATTTGAAGAAAGAAATACTAACACCAGGAAATTACAAGTATGAGCTGCATCAGTATATTTGTTCACTAGAGCAAGGGAAACCATATCCTAACCTCTGATTACTCAAGACTTAAACAACGCTTTTCAATTTACCCAAATTAAGTTGTGCTATTTCAGTGGAGCTTGAACTTCTCTAGAGGTTGATTTTATTTAACCTAAGCCAGAAATGGGGTCTCCAGGGAATTTAAAGTCTCTGATATTTTTTTTTAAACATATATCCACAGCCTGGTAAAATGGCTAATTGCCATGTGACAATATTATGACCAAAACCTTAATTGGTCTCAAGAAAGAAAATAGAAACCTTATTGGTTCAGGGGATAAAAATCATAGAGGTTAGAAATAAATGTCTTCCCCAGGCAGATTATTCCACTGGAAGGCTTCCCACATGCTCCTTGGGAAAATATTTTACTACTAGACATGGGCAGAGGAAGAACTCTTTCTCCACCAGTGAGCAGTGAACACAAACAAGAGTCAGAATTAAATTCTGAGCTTCCAATTGTTCCACTTTAGAACAAATCCAGAGATTTTTAGGACAAATTTCCAAATGTGTAAGCATCATTTTACACACAAAATTTGTGGGAATACATTCTGTACTTTCTCTCAAATGTACAGCTCTCTCAAAATGCAGTGCCTCACCAGTTAGCACAGTTACGTCCCTTGCACCTTTTTCTACAACAGTTAAGATGCCCACGTTTGAAATTCTGACCAAGGAGCACATCACCTTACAATGCACTTACTACCCTCCAAAACCTTGACACACTTTGGAAACACTGTGTATACAGTGCCATTAAAATGGAAACACTCGGAGTTCAGCTACTGTTGTGCTTTCCAAAGCAGCAAGTGCTTATGTTCATTACTGCTGAATGGGCAGAACAGATGACTTGCTAATGACTCTCTATAATTCATACTTAATATGCCAATCTTGCTTATAAACATGAAGGCAGTAACACCATTGTTTACATAGCACTGATTAAATGCTAGATTAAACAATAATGAAAAAAGTGAACCAACACAGGCTTTTATCTATTTTCTCCCCCTCTCTTTTACTGGTTGCTATCTTTTATTTACTGCTCACTGGTTTACCTACATTAAAGGCTATAAACCAAATTTTCCAAGGTAAGGACAGAGGAGCTGAAGGTATGAGTGGCACAGTAGCCAAACATCCATCAGGAAAGACTCCAAAACAGCTGACTCTGCCTTGGGGCTGGAGCTGGTGACAGTGGGAGACACCTTCCATCCTCTGCTTCTAAAATAGGTGAGAAACAGAGCAATCGCACAGCCTATGTGCCGTTCACTCTGCCATCACCTGAATGCAATGCTTTTGAACAATGCTCATAATCAAAATAAAACTTGACTGTAAAGTGAAGGAGCACTGAAATTGTTTGTGTGTATATATATAGAAAGCCCCCTTGTAGTCCATCCTTCTTTTGTGTGTGTATATATGTGCATATATATATATACAGACAAAAAAGGATGCACTCTAAGGAGGCTTTTATAAATCACTCTACAGGAAGGTAACAGTGATGAACAACACACCACTGTCACAGCGTTACTAACATTATTAATGTGCTGCACCAAAGGATGAATGCTAACTGGAGAGTTAACATGATACTGAACTGCCGCCTGTATTTCTCAGCCTGGTTATGCTGCATCTTGCATATCGCAGGTCTTCTTCAGGGCTGACGTGATGCTGATGACCCTCGTTCCACTCCTGCAGCTAGGAGGAAGACAAAGTGGAAGCAGAACCCACTTTCTCATACGCTTACTTGCTTTGCAAAGTTCAAGTGCCTAAGCAGCAAAGGCTAGAGGAGACGCAGGGAAAAAAGGATACTTGTTCTCCCACAAAGTTCCCCGGGATTCAGAAAACTTCATTCCTCCCCTAAAAATTTTAATAATGCCATCACTATTTTTTTTTTGTTTTATGTACCAAAACATCTGAAAGGTTATGAACCATTATTATGAAAACATGCCTAATCGTACCTCAGCTCCCACTAAGTGCCATCGACTAATGTCCATCACAAGAGGTCTCCACAAGAAAGCTGATGCAGGTGGAGCTCACTGGTACCACTGCAGGCTTCTGCAATCATACAGCGTATCTACAGCACAGCACTGGCAGTACACATGGCCCTGCTGCCTGCACATGGGTGTGGGCTGAAGCCGCAGAAACACAGATGTTATCCAATAGATGCAAGATTGCACATCAGCTTAAGATATTCTGTGCAGAAAATGCTGTATTAGTCAGATAGATTTCCCTTTCCCACCCCCCTGAACAAATGTATAGCTAAGGTGTCTGTTAAAGAGCTAAAAAGAAAATAAACAAGCAAAAAAAGAGCTTCAAGTTTACCATTTAAATACTATATGGCAACTGTTTACTAAGACTCATTGGATGGAAAATGTTTTCATAACAGTATATTAGTGATGTACATAAATCCATGATACAAACAAACAAGACCTGAAATGATCTAACAAGTAATCACAGTGTATCAGTGGAAGAGCTGGGAACAGAACTACAGCTTCCCCATTTGAAATGCAAGGTGCAACTTCTGCAAAAAATACTTTGTTATTTAAAATCCCCATATGCTCATTTTCTCAATTCTGTAGCTCTACATCAGCAAATCCAGAAATGTCAAGTGTTTGATTTTTCAAAAAGGTGTGTAGTTGTTCAGCACTTCAAGGAAAAAAAAGAAAAAGGAAAAAGAAAAGGAGACAGGGACAAAGGAAGTCTTCGTTAGCTATGAGTTTCAATTCAGACATCTCTGGCTCACAGTTCAATCAAACCATGTTTTTTTGCATTAGCTAGGGGAGAAAAAAGCACAAGCATCTTCACTGATTTTGTATGGATTTAAAAAAGAAAAGCGTATTTTGGCAGGCATGTAGTTCGTCCCTTGGTTAAAAAAAATAATAATAAAAGCAGGCCATGTTCTTCAGAAGTTCCCCTTTTCCTTCACAATAGCATTTACTCTTTGGAACAGAGAAACTGATGCACTTCTTTCAGCATTGCTTGCATGTCCTCATATTCTGCAAATCTGCAGGCATCCTCTAGTCTCAGCCACTGGAAAGCCTGGTGCTCCTCTGAGAGCTTGATTTCTGTGTTACAGTCCTTCATTTCCGCCAGCCAGTAAGTGACAGTCTTCGGTTTGCCACGGACAGGATAGTGCAGTTCTTTCTTGTACCCTTCTATGAGGGTGAGCTGACTGGCCTGAAGACCAGCCTCTTCCTGCGTCTCCCGGAAGGCTGTCTGCAGGTCATCCTCTCCTGGGTCCACATGGCCTGTCAAGAAGGTGAAAAAGTAAGTCTCTAGGAAGGAGACTCAAATTTTGTTTATTCAGTTGAGAACTGGGAAACGTTGGGAGACAGAGATGAGAGTACACTGTAGCTCATACAGAAGCAAACTGAAATTGGAGACCAGAGATTGCTTTTCCAACTTTCAAGTCTTATTTTATCTTTCTCTTGTGGCTTTTAGGATCGCTGTTTACCCCACATCTTCTGAAACTCCCAGTGGCCTGTCAGCACCAGGCATCTTTTCTTCCTCCTCTCCTCTTCTGGAACACTCTGCACCCATAATCACAGAATGGCTTGCGTTGCAAGGGACCTTAAGGACCATCTAGTTCCTCTAGATGTAATGTTACAACTTAGATCATACTGAGGACTGAGTGACTCATCAATGTTTTTCCTTTATCTAGTTAGGGAGGACACTACTCATCTGCAAGAGTGTTAGTTCTACCTCAGCCCTTTCCCCCAACAGAAGCTTAAGGCTCAACTCCACAAAACAGCTCAGAAGCAATGGGACCAGGCACCAATAAATGCTATTTAAAAGGTGGGTTTTCAGTCAGGCAGTTAGGGGTATTTTTATTTCTCTCCTATATTCCCCTCTGAAATGCAGCAAGCCTAAAAGCCACTCCTTTCACCAGATGCGTAGTTCTTCTAGGACACATTATTTATTTTACATTGCCATTACAAACAACAGATAAATATAACACATCCACAGCTGTTTGTACTTTTGTTGAGAAATGTCAGATTTGGTTTTCTCATGAAAGCTGCAGACAAGAATATAAATAGAACAAGCCAAGCAAGATCTCAAAAAAGCAACATAGCAGGAGTTGGGAGTCTTCAAGAGGAAAAAAAAAGTTAGCTTTATTTTGCCCCTGATGTCACTTTATTTTCTATGTAGCTGGTTGCAAATAGCCGTAATTTCATCAGAGATCAATCTTTCCTCAGGGCTTGGTACACAAAGCCACCCTTTAGTACTAGAACTGAGGTATATGGGAAGCTCATTTTGCTTTCCCAACAGGCTTCACTCACTTCTTTGCATATCAGAAGCTTAAACACCTCTTACAATGTGACATCATCTCAAATGTAATATACAGTTCCATTTCAAGCGGCAACTGCACAGAAAACAGCATTTGATGTTGCACTTGACACCTTGGATATTTGAGATCAAACAGACTGAGGCTTTAAGTAAAAATACTTTCTCCCTGAATCTCAGCAGTGCAAGTCAAGCTGTCTCCTTTTTGACAAAGTATGTATTTCCATAGCTGGGACTAACAGTTGGAAAACTTAATCCCCTTGGCCTTGCACAGCTGGCTTACTTTTACGGTACCCACAGCAAATGCCCACAGAACATCCATGAACAGTAAGTAACCACTATTTTTTTATGACAGTCATGATCCATTGTCACCAAATGTGCAATGAGTTGAAGCAGCAATAAAGCTGGAGGGCTGAGGTTCAATTTCAGCTCAAAGGACACCAGTGCATCCTCCTGCTCTCCAGCAAAGTGAAAGGCAATCACCTCACCTTGCTGTTGATAAGTGCAAGTATAAGCTCAGTAAGTTTCCAGCTTTGTGCAGTATAGTGTACCTACTTGGTAGAAAAAGGACTGCCACAGCTTCCAGACCCTACCAGCTGTTTGCACTAATGCAGTTCCAATACGAGGAAGAAAACGAAACCTGCATGCCCTCCCCAACAGCCCCAGCTAGTGCAAAGTCACAGTTCTAGGAGCAGAAGTGAGCCTGATGAAGCTCACGTAGGGGGATACAAACAAATCCAGTTTAATCCCCTAAGGGTTGTAGCTGCTTGGGCAAATTCTAAAATACCAATGTACAGCTATAGTAGTAAATTGTCTTTTGTGTGGTCTTGGAGAGAAATTACAACTTCTCATTTTGGCTTCTTGCCACATTAAATCTATGTGTGCATCATATACAAGTTATGTTATTGCACGACACAACCTGAGACTTCCTTTGAAGATGACTCATATTGCAGAGAATATATAACGTTATAGCTCTCCTTCATTCATTGCCCCCAAATCTGTACTGAGCTATAAAAAGCTGCCATCAGATTATGGCTTTGATATGTAGCTTTTGATCTATTAAACCTTAAAAAAATATGTTGAGGGAGGTGATTCTGCCCCTCTATTCTGCTCCAGCGAGACCCCACCTGGAGGACTGCATCCAGCTCTGGAGTCCTTAGCACAGAAAAGACACAACTGTTGGGAGTCCGGAGGAGGGTCACAAACATGATGATAAGGATTAACACACCTCCTACAAGGAGGAGCTTAGTCTGCTGGGAGACACCTGGAGAAGGCTCCACAGAGACCTTGCTGTGGGTTTTCAGCACTTCCAGAGGGCTCACCAGAACAATGGCCACCGACTTGGTCAAAGGGCCTGCAGCCACACCACAGCGGGGACCGGCTTCAAACCAAACGAGGGGTGGCTCACGCTCCGTACAAGGAAGGCAGCGCGCTGCAAACAAGAAGGGAGGCAAAACGCTGCAACACGTTGCCCACAGAGGTGGGACGTGCCCCGTCCCTGGAAACCTCCCAGGTCAGCCTGGACGGGGCTCTCAGAACCTCCTCTACTTGAGACGGCCCTGCCCCTTGCTGGCAGGTTGGGCCTGGCGACCTCTGAGGGTCCCTCCCAGCCCAACCCGACCCATTTGATAATTCTATGATTCTGAGTGCATAAATGTATGCCTACAAGTTATTTCACTCCCTACTGCAATGCTTACAAGTCATTTCAATCACTTGTCCAGAACTACTGTATTCCAGTGAATCTTTTCATATGGGTCTCTCCTCTTACAACAACCAATCATGTCCCAGCATGTGTTTTTTAGATTTGCAGTAGGCTGCAAACTCTACTCCCTTAGGCTTTTGGTCAAGTGGACAAAGGGGGATGTTTGGAAAGTTTTGTTCTTTCCCTTAACAGGGGACCATAGTCGATACCGTTACAAGTTGGTTTTTTTCCCAATCTGCAAATTCCTGTTTACAAACCGCTCCTGCACTATGCTTTAAGAGCACTGCATTTTGTGAAACAAGAAGTAAAAACTAGCAGGAAGA
This sequence comes from Falco naumanni, assembly GCF_017639655.2. Taxonomy (NCBI): domain Eukaryota; kingdom Metazoa; phylum Chordata; class Aves; order Falconiformes; family Falconidae; genus Falco; species Falco naumanni. The sequence goes on from NC_054080.1 coordinate 76,470,685, forward strand.
AATCTCAGCAGGTAAAAAGAGGGTGTAAGAAGACCCACAAGGAACCTGAAGTATTTCTGTGCTGCACTTTTCCTGTTACCAGGACTGCAACTGCGTACTACCAAACACTGGCTCTGCCATGTGTCCTTACAGATAAGGTGTTGCTATATGTCTGGGGGCACTGGGCTTATTGTCTTTGGAGCCTCATTGATGAGCAAGGATGGCTTAGGTGAACATAGCTGATGAGGTTACTTCTCCTAGCTGTCCTTCTCACCTCTGCTGCATTAGGTACACACTCTTCATCAATGGACTCCTGAACTTAAAGAAACTCCTGCATCTTCTAAGAAAAGTGTTTTGAAGCAAATCAGCACAGATTTCAGTTTGCTTTGTAATGTTGCACTGCAAACTGATTCCTCTCTGATTACATGAAGGTCAAACAACCATGCATTGGCAACAGCAGTATCTGGTGGAGGGTCAGGCCTGAGTGAGAAGGTAAAAATTTCTCTAGCTACCTAATTTCAGTTGTCTTCTCAGTGCCTGCCAGAAACATCAGATACCTGTGGAGCACAATTTGGTGACCACCTCCCAACCCCAATCAGTTATGTCCAATAGTTTATACAATCACAACTTGCAAATAATTTTGGCCACAAAACAACCCACTCAGCTGCACAAACAGCATAATCAGTGGCCACTGTCAACTGATTAACTGCCCCTCTAAGCTGACCTTAGCAGCATTCAGCCAAAGTTCAGTCTGTAATCTCACCCACTCCCAACACAAACAACCCTAAAGTGTGTTATTAGAACAAATATCACCTTTGGGTGGGGTCCAGTGGTGGGTCCCATAGGATGTCTGAAGGAGGAGGTATTCAATACCATCAGTGACCTTAGAAGATGGTCCTGACTGCAGCCTCCTGTAGATGATCAAGCCACAAGCTCTCACTGCCATGCCCCTCTTAACTGCACAAAGAGCTGTGGAAAAGCACAAAAGATCAAGCAGGAACAACATACAACATGGAGCTGAAACAGACTAGTTGTATTTAGCCAGCAAATGTATCTCAGCACATACTAAGAGCTGTCCATCCCTTTGCAGCTAATACATAATTAAATTGCATCTTATTAACAATCTTTTAATTGCAAAAAATGGAGTCCTTTCCTTTTAAAACAAGGAAATCACAACCTATATCAAAACTTTAAAAAAAACTTATCAAGAAGCATGAAATGTAACCTGCCCGACATTGCTCTGTTCCTGATATACTACAAACCACACCATAGGGAGGAAAAAGTTAAATAAAATTAAAGGAAACCCACCAACTAGCACTCTGGAGCTTTACACTTCAAATATTGAAAGGCCCTGCACAAAGATACTATCCCAGCATTACTGGAAGCAGCATACAGAAATAATTGCCCAAGACAGATCCCCTGCAGCACAGAACTCCTCAAGATGCCAGCCGCCGAGCTGAGAAAATGAGTGACAAAGGACAGGCTCTCAGCTGTCTGGACCAGGAATGAGCAGAACTAAAAAACATGGCAGAACTAAAAGCTTCTTGGCACACGTGTTCAGTGTTTAAATTTCACTAGAAAGGCACACACCTCTTAAGTGATAAATATTGTAATCAATAAGCTACACAGCCAGGACAATGGGTCCTACACGGGAAAAGAGAGAAAGCGATGAAGATGAGAAATACATGTTAAAGAATGCAGCAATTCCCGGTTCCAGGCAACGCCTGGCAGTTTGACAGAGCCATGCATCTCAGTAATAAATTTACACAACACCGTTTTTCCCTGGGATGTCCAGTGAGGTACTGGGACATCTCCAGCTGCCAGCCTGGGAAATGACAGCACAGGGTGCTTCACCACCAACCGAGCGCCAGCCCGGCGTTCAGCTCTCACGGTTCACCGCTCTTTAACCGCCACCAACTGCTAAGAAAGATAACCCCACCGCCCGCCACCCCCCGCCCCGAGAAGAGCCGAGCCCGCCCGAGGCGGGAGACCAGCACCACCTCCCGGGAGCCCCGGGGAGCGCCGCGCTCGGCGCCCAGCGCCGGGAAGGATAAACCCCTCCGGGGTTGGCCCCCGCCGCCGCCAGGCACGCCGCGGCCCCGCTCCCCTCCCTCCCGCCCGCCCGCAGAGCGCGGCCCACCGTGTCCCCGGGGGCTGCCAGGCCGCTCGGAGCGGGCAGGGCCCCGCCGGGGCGGGCACCGGGGCGCCAGGCCCGGGGTGGGGGCAGAGCCCCTCCGGCCGTTGCCATAGCAGCGGGACAGCCGCGGCGCGCACCGGGACACGGCAGGAGCCGGGCGCGGAGCCGGGCCCGGGTCACCCTCACCCTCACCTTCGCTTCCGGTCCGAGGAGTAGGCGGAGCGCCGCCCGACCGCAGGCAGCCTCAACCAATCGCAGAGGCGCAGGCGCGGGCCGTAGCTCCCCCCCTCTCGCTCCCTACTCCCTCCCCCTCCCACCTTTCTCTAGGCTCCGCCTCCTCCGGCTGCGAAGATCTCGGATTGGTTTCTCCCGTCGGGACACGCCCCATCCGCGGCTCTCCGTCTTCCTATTCGCTGGCTGAGGGTGTGAGACTGCGCGCGAGCGTTTGAAGCGGGAAAAGCGTTGTTGCTATGGAGACGCGGCCTAGTCGCTGCTGCCGAGCGGCGCCGCGGTCGGTGAGTGGTTGTGGCGGCTGCGGGGGTGCCAGCCGGGAGGCGGAGGGGTCGGCCGCGCCGGGGTGGTGGTGGTGGGCGAGGGGGGGTTGTCCCGGGGCCATCACCTGCCCCGAGTGGTGGAGCAGCGCCGCGGCATCCCTCAGCCCTGTCCCCCGTAGATTCCGAGCTGGCTGCGGTGAGGTATGCTGGGCTGCCCCCCTCCTTCGGGCCCCGCCCGGCTCTGGTGTGTGCGGGGAAGGGAGAGGAAAAAGCTGCTAGTGGAATAGCGCAGGGAAAGATGAGAGGAGAACTGGCACACCGCGGGTGGCAGGGGAGAGGCAGCGGCTGCTGCAGGAGCGGCCTGGCAGCTGGCAGGGTGTGAGGCCCCTGCCTCAGCACTACACCCCTTCTTCCAGGGGGTGAAGCTAAAAAGTTCCTCGGTCTGGGACTAAATTCAGTGAGGGAAGCTCTAAATCCCTGCGGGGCTAAATTCAGTAACTATGCCCCCCTCCTCAGTCATACAGTGTAATTCCAGATGCGTGGTGGTTTGTTTTGACACAATTATAAAATACATTTTGAAAGCTATTTGGTAAATTTTACAGGCAGGAGAAGCTCGGGCACAATTTTCAAATAATCAGCATCCCAATATAACTCAGATTATTTTTTTAGCGTGTGGTTGAATATTAGACACTTCCCATTTCCATGCAGCTGTTGTTTTAAGCAGTTGTCTGGGATCAGCTGTAGGATGGAGTCTTTTCTGCTGAGGTCACCAGACTATACTTAGTATGAAGGAATGATTGTAAAAAATAGCACTCTCTTGCCAATTGAAAAATACTGTTGGAAAACAAAAAGAACCCCAACATTTTGTTGTTGGTTTTAAGTCTGTTTCAAAGAGGAATGAAATTAATTGTAGTTTTAGTAACCAACTGTGTTAGTAGCAAAGGAAGTAAGGGTGTTGCTACAGGGAGAAGCCCTGCATCGTAGTCCAACTGTAAAATAGTTGTCATTTAACATTAAAAGTATTCCCTCCTCTCCAATTACATTTACCACACTGAAACTTTAAGTGGTTATCTATTGCTAGTATTCAGCTTTGTTCCTTCAAAACAGGCTGCTACAACACTTAGTCCAATGAGCAGCAGAATGTTTAATACCATGTTGTGTACGTGCACAGGGAGTTGCGGAGTGTAATCCTATGATCTTACAAAGGGATCTGCTGCAACATCAAACGCCGTTTCATAGATGCGTGCCTACTGCATTAAACTAAAATTATGAATTCATGTTACAGTACAAATGATCTCTTATTACAGATCTTGTGTTTATAAAAATGCAGCCACACCCTGACCCCGTTCTTCATAGGCATACCCTAGTTTCTGAAGAACGGGTTCAGAAGGATGAAAGGTAATCCATTTTGTGTGGTGCTGTGGAAAAGCAAATTAGCCATTCACTTCTGGAGGGCTATGTCAGATTTGGCTTTGTATCACAGTTAAAAAGGAGCTTGATGTTCAGATGAATAAGAAATAAAGGTGGATGACTGGTGGTGTGAGTTAATAAATCACCCTTTTCTCTGTTGTATGATGGCCAGATTGGCTTCATTCTGGTCTTCTGCTTTTTGCACTTCAAAAACCAGCAAACACTTTGGCACAGACAGAGCCTGTCTGTTTGGGGTATATGTGGTCACAAGTAATGAGTACAATACACCGCTACAGTTGTGGTCAGGAGAGGAAACATACCTACCTGCTATGTGCATTTACAAATTTTGTAATTTCTTAACTTTTGTTTTTATAAGGTATTTATATTGCATAACACAAAATGTTAGGCGGGCAAACAAGGTGCTCTGTAGGTTTTGTACACTGATTAACAAGTACTATGTTGAACAGATGCCCTTGAAAATTGTGCCTAATACAATTATTTAATGATCAGACTAGAGTTTGTGATTCAGAATTATCTTGGATTATTTGCATGATTAAGTGTATAGTTGCATTAGTTTGTATTTTTAGGTGTGCCACATAAGATTTCTTCACTTTGTGATGACTTAATTTCCCCAGTTTAAAGTATGGATATAGTGATACTTGTGTCATGTCTGGGTGGTGACACTCGGGAGTATTAGCAGTCAGCTAAAATTATCAGGTAAATATGAGTGAGCTACAGTGGAATAACAGGGTATGTGAATTTTATTAAAATGAACAGTGCAGTGAGATCTTTAATATATCAGAGATTAATAAGGATCAAGATATAGTGGCCTACCACTGGTTTATTCTCAAAATAGTCTATGTAGGGATTTTATGTGATTTATTTCATGCACAGTAACTGAGACTCACTAAGTTAGAATCTCTGAAGGTCAGGCTTTTCCCCACTTTGAAAAGTGCATTGAGAATGAAATGGTCTGTGTAAAAGCTAATTAATAATTAAAAGTGTTTTAAAATGGAGGATCAGCTCCTAGAGCATAATTTTGTGTTAATTTTTTTCAGAATACATGTAATGTAACACTCATTTCTACTACTTATGCCTGATTTTTTTCCCCAGCTCTATGACCTTGAAAAAACCCCTCTATTACTGAAAAGGAGGAGCTTTCTGATGATAGGCTGTGATCTTACTCTGTGCTTTGAGTTGGTCCCTTTATATAAAATTCTAATGCTTTTTTACAAGTATTTATTCACTACTGATATCTGGCAGCTTTTTAAGACCTTTGTAAGGCTTTTTTGCATAAGAAGTAAGCTGTAGAGAACTCTGGTTTGCCACATAAAGATGATGGGCTGATAGGCCCCTTCAAACATCTCATGTGTTCCAGTAGTAATGTATATCACCATTAACTGTTTCTCTCTTGATGCTAGCTTCTTGTGTATTAGTAGGTAAAGATGCACTGTCATGGACTTCACTGTTTCACTGACCAGCTTCAGCATCTTTTTGTCAATGCCAAAGTGGTCCCTTATGTGAGAAGAAGGTGAAAATTTCAAAGTGAAGCTGTCTTTCTGCCAGCTAAATGAGAAGGGCAAACACTGAATAGCTAAGAATTACAAGCGATGTTGTAATACAGATTGAGTGAGAAGTTTTTCTTAGGCCTGAGACTACCTGAGCTTATAACTGGGTGCTCATGGAGAATTATACCTCCTTTCTGATTCGCTTTTTTCTCAAAATGTGTTACATCCAACTATTTAAGAAGTCTTAGGCTTTTGTCTCAATCCTGTTTTCAGTGAAGCCACCATACTTCTGCAGGGAACGAGACCTGGACTTTGATATGACACTACCGCACTGAAGAATGTTACATTTTTCTGCCCCAGAACACAATGTTCTCAGATGAAGAAACAAAATTAGATCCTGACAGTAACTGAGGGAATACTGGCTGTTATTTATTATAAGAAAAAAAAGAAAGTTGTCTTTTTTCTTTTGCCAGAAGGTGGCATTATCATTAAAAATTTAGGATTCTTGAAAACCTACTGATACTCCTTTTACTTCTCTACAAACCCAGTTTATTTTGAAGAATTATGTGCCTGTTTTAGAAAGAGTGTCTTCAAACACAACAAACTTTACAGTCTTGGACAAATTAAGATATTATTTTAATAAGGAGAAAGGCATTCCTTTTAGAGCATTACCAATTGAAATGCCAAAAGGGTTTCACTGACAACTGCTATTTCCCCTGAATTCTGTCATGTATGAACCTGACCAAATCTTTTAGAAAATTATCTGCTCTTGAGTTTTAAAGTAATTAGAAATGCTGGAACCTATCACCATGATGATTTCTTGATTTTTTTTCCCCATGGTTAATTAATTTGTTACTCCTTCATTAGTCAGTGTTTGGTTTTCATAGGTTGTGAGGTTGCAGTTCCGTGGATGGAGAGACACTGGAGTTATCTCCTGAAAGCACTTTCATCCAGAAAGATTTATCATATCTGGGGAAGCAAAAGCAGTGAGCAATGGATACTTGAAGTGCTATCATTTTTCCATTTTATGGAGCAAGTAAAAATATCTGCACATATTAATCCATCTGGATGCAGACAGCTGCACAGTGCATTGCTAGGGAGACTTGAGTGAAGGAGTTGAGGGTTTTTTTGGCACACCTTACAGTGATGCATGCTGCTTTTTTTGGGTTTCCCAAGAATGCAAGTATGGCGTTCCAGTAGCATATATAGATTTAGAGAAATTCTGTGTTTCAGATTTCACATAATGTTTTGGTTATTCTGTCAAGTACACTTAGAAATTGTCACAAGATTCATGACGTACAAGAGAAAGTTACACAACAGAACTACAACTTTGCTGTAGTTCATCTGTAAGGTGAATGTTCTTAATTGCTCAGCTTGAGGTGAGGACAAATGCAGTTTCTTCTCCTTTGGTTAGTTAACCAGGGATAGCTGAACCACATTAGACCACATGCCCTGATATTAAATTGAGTGTCTAAAATTAGGCATTTTACATTCTGTAGCTTGAGGACAGGGTTTCAGTAGCCGTGGCATTCATCAAATAGACATCAGGCGTGTGGGAACTCTGCAACAGTAAGTAACACTGCACTGTGCATTTCTTGCACATCATTGTGTATTGTCTGTAACTCTGAAATATAGTTTCATGTTTAGTTTACTGTTGTTATTGCTGTGTTCTGTAGTGTTTGGCTGTCTAGTGTATTGTAAACTTGGAATTAAGCTTCTAGCCTAACTGCAGGTAATGGCATCAGGAAATGTGTGGTTTTTTCATTAGTAACTTTGTTACATGTGATGTTTCATATGATTCCAATATTTTTTTTTTCATTTCTTGTAGACTTCAGCTTGAAGATGGCATCATGCCTTTATGAATGCCTTTGTGAGGCAGAACTTGAAAAATACTATCCCCATTTTGCTGCCTTTGGTCTTAAGAAGATTGATGAGCTTGCCAAAGTTTCAATGAATGATTATACCAAACTGGGGGTCCATGACATGAATGACCGCAAACGACTCTTTCAGCTCATAAGAATAATCAAAATTACGCAAGAGGAAGACATTGCAAATTTAAGCAAGCAAGATTTTCGACCAAGCAGCCTCTTCATTCAGCCTCAGGTGACTAGATCAGGTCCCCGTAGACAGTTGCGTTTTGAGTCCTTCTTTGAAGAAAATGATGGAACAGTTAAAGACTCTGAATCTGAATCATATGGTTCATCTGACTTCAGCGCCAATGAAGAGAAGAACAGTGTAGGGGAAATGTTGGGACACATTCAATCACATGATCCAGAGCTGATCACATTAACTAGAAGAGACGTAAATACTCCTGGAATATGCACAAAAAAGGACCTGAGCTGTCCAACCGTTTCTGATGATATTGCTCCTCTCCTGGGGGATTCTGAAGCTCCTATCATACAAAGAATAACTCACATTTCAGGATATAATTATGGACTACCTCATTCCTGTATCAGGTAATAATCAGTCACCTTTATTTCGTTATATTTCAAATCAGTCATAATTAATTCTTTCTTCAATGTGGAGAAGAATCTGTCTTTATCACCTCCAAATAAGCAACCCTACCACTACAGAGTAATGCAAAGTCTTATACAGAAGAGAGGTATTAATAAGCACTTGCAACTTGCCAAGCCTGGTAGAAGGAATCAGCTGAATTTCACCAGCTGCTAGTCACCAAGGTTGTCTAAGAATAGTCTTTATTGCGTTTCAGGGTAGAAGTCTTTGTTTCTTAGTGTCTTGGCCAATCTTTCTTTCTCTCATTCTTTCCATGAGACGATCTTGCAAAATGTTATTTTTCCAAAATATGGCATTGTCTGTTGGTGAGTTTGACAAGTTGTAATGGCTATATTTTTTTATAAAGACATTTCTGAACTGGAGCTTTAAAAATAAGCAGAATGAATACAGCTGGGGTGGAATATAGATGTGGTGATGAGAAGGAAGCCTTGCAGCTGCTCCCCAAGCACATTGTCTAACTTTCATAATTTTCCCTCTGGTAAGAAGGGGCTATGGTTATCTTGAACCACTGGTAAATCCACCGGCAACATTGTTAAAGCACAGAATACTTTTTTCCTGATTCAGCAGTAGAGCACATACAGCTCTGCACACATACTACCAGCATCTAGCTTGTTGCAATGCTATCATGACAGTTTTGTTTTAAAATGTGGTGAGGAGATGTAGCTGCATGAGGCTGGGGCTTGGTCTGGGAAGGCTGTGGTGTATGGGAGGATCCATGGAGTCAGTGTCAGTTACAACTCCCATTAAGCATGCATGTAGCCTGGAGGGATAGATGCTGTTGCAACAATGGGAAGGTACTCCGGTGACATATTAGTTAGAGCACTTAAACTGTGACATGGAAGACAGAGGTTTATAACTCCCCCTTACTGGGAAAAAATTCATCCCCACCTTCCAGAGAAGTTCACTAACCTCCTACATATAATGGCATCTTAGTACATTCTCTGTCTTCTCTAGAAGTTGGGCCAGGGTGCAACTAAAAGGGCAGGGCATTCACAGTGCTGGCAAGTAAAAAATGATAAAATATAACCTCATGGCTCAGCTAGAGGAGTTAAAGAATTTTAATCCTGTCATAGAGCCATGTTCTTCATTGTTATCACTTTCTTCCTTTGTTCTCTTTTTTCCTAAGCACATTCTTCTGTGCTTAGCATTATGGTTCATCTTGTGGGCTTTCAGCATCCTCTTCCTGACATGCCTGAGTTTTCTCTTTCTCCTGTTTTGGCCACAGAGTACATGTTGTGCATTACAGGCTTGGGCCAGTCTGCTGACGCTTGGGTTTGTGATTCCTGTTTAGCAAGCTAACTCCTTCACTGAATCCATCATTCCCAGTCACCTTGTGATCTGACCACTGCAAAGGCTAATTTAGTCTCATCTGTGAGAAACACTGGAAAACACTGGCATGATTTCAGATGGTAGAATGATAGAGAGCTCTTTTAAATGTATTTCACACTTGCCCACAGCAAATGGCTTGATTTTGACAGTAGCAGACAGTAACAGGCATAGTCATTTTCTAACCTATTGCCTAATAAGGTTTCTAATTATCTGTGTCAAGATTTTTTGTTTTGCTGGTAATAAAATTTTCATATAAAACACAGTTTCTACTTAAGAAAGGTTAATAGAAAATCTAAACTTCAGGTTCAGCATATAGAATTAAAATTCATTCTGTTCCCATACAAAATATATTCATCTAAATGCGTTTCTATACTAGAAAGAATTTATGCCTTTTCTCTCGTAAACAGAGCCTACAAGGCTTCAGTTTTTCTGTTCTCCAAATCTTAAAATCAGTCGTTCCTCCTTCAGGCTCTTAGAGCACAATGGGCTTGTTCTGAAGGTCACCAAATCCAGCCTCTGACATGAGAATTAAACTTTGCAGCCTCTGATCATTTGTTGGACAACATTTGTGCCTAGTGATATCCATAAGCTCACACTAGCTTATGAAGCATCTTATTTCAAGTATCATTGCCTTTCTTTTCAGGGGAAAGAATTTTCCATCTAAACACAGGGCCTGATCCTGGTCTGCATGGAAAGATGTACTAAAATTAAAGGGACTCCAATTACAAGTAAAGATTACTTGTGTGTAGTCTTCACAGACTGCATCTTGAGATCTATGATCTGCATGTTGTATGCTTCTGGGGAATCATTCAGCACCACAGTAGTGATACAACATCATAGTTGTACTGAGATATGGAGTAGCTCGTGGGTTTGGTTTTAGTTCACTAGACAACTGTGTTAGTTTTCGGTTGCCACATCAAGAGATTTTGGAAGGGCGTTTGGACAGCATGGCAGAAACATTACTTTTGGGCAAGTTGGGGCTTGATCAAAATTATTTTTTTCTCATAAATTGACATTCAAATCCAAGCTGAAAATCATTACTCATTTGGCTGAAAACAGCTTGAAAAAGGGGAAGCCAAACTGAGTGCATTTTGGTTGAAGTCAAGCATATTCTGGGTGCTGCATCACAAAATGCTTTACACAGCAGGTTAATCAATGAAACATGAAATGAACTCATGTTTCTGAGGTGTGTCGAAGGGAACTGAAGTAGACTTGCCAAAACACAAGAGCATAACTTTGCCTGTGGTCTGAAACCACATAATTTTTAATGAAAAAAGACGAAAGGGGAGACAATGATGAGATCAATATTTCAAGTTTTCTTTCAACTGCATAGGAATTGGTGAGACTCTCTTGTTTCCCAGATTGGGTCATTTACTTGTAGCCTGTTTGACAGCCTGTAATAGAAAGAATGAAAGTCAGTACAAGAGGAAAAACAACTAAATATTATACCCTTTCCTTTTCAAGATCTGCTCATACTTTTATCTGTACATTATTAAGTGACCAATCATGAGTCTGAATAATTTCAGTAAAATTAAATTTCATTAAGTTAGCTTGCATATTATGCCAGTTTGAATCATATGTTTGAGGACAACTGAAAATATGCCAGTCTAGCAACAAGTTCAGGAATGTAGCTGTATAAACACAACTACTCTTTTAACAAAAGTGCACAAAAGACATCAGTCTATTCGGGAAAAAACAGCAGAAACTTCACCATGTAACAATGAGGCATGTTTTGGGTTTTTTTGATACGCCGCTAAAGACGGAAATATTTATCTGATAAAGCTAACGAATTTATGCATATTTTAGATTCTGTACTAACCTGATTTTTAAAATGTAAACCTACACTATTGTTGCAGATCCAGTACTTCTGAGAAAGAGACTCCATGGACAGAGAGTGAAAAAATCAGAGTGTGTGTCCGAAAACGTCCTCTAGGCCTGAGAGAAGAGCGGCGTGGGGAGGTTAATATCATCACAGTGAAAGATAAAGAAACGCTACTTCTTCATGAGAAGAAGGAGGCGGTTGATCTCACCCAATATATATTACAGGTAACGTGCTCCACTTGAATGTTGTGTTTATGAGCCAGTCACTTGCACTTGCTAGTCGCTTGGGATAAAGCAAATTGTGCTTGGAGTTTCCATGAGGCAAAACAGGCTGTCTGCATTTCTTGCACTGCAGTAGATGGTGGGCTCTTCTGTGAGCTCAGCATAACTATATTTGTATTGCTTCTGACTTATGCCAGCCTGTGGCAGAAAACCTGAGCTCAGAATTTTAAGCCTCAAAAGTATGTCTCTTGCAGCTTTCTTTGCAAGTGCCAAAATAAAACCCTCTGCTACATGCTGTTGCTGCAGGAGAATTGCCTGCTGCAGTCTCCTGATAGCTGGCCAGGGTACTTCAGTAAGGAATTTCCTTTTCGCTATTTCAGCACTGTATGTCTGTTTCAATGAATCACATACACCCTCATTCCCTCCTTCTCTTTGTTCTCAAATGCTTTTGAAAATTAAGTTCCCTTTTGGTCTTTGTTTCTTAATCCCAAGCACCTTGTACTGTCATAGTTCAAATTCTCAATTTTGACTGACAGCACCAGGACCATAAGTGATTTCTAGAGAGCAGCAAGCCATTCTCACTCTACTGGGTGTTATTTTTACAGTCTGGGTCCTAGGAACAACTTGGAGTATCCAGTAAAAATTCAGTTCACAGCTCTCTTGGGCCCAGTTCATGTACCACCTTTTATGGTGTGACACATGCAGCAACTCCACCCTGTTCCTTCCATCTGACTACCTATATTTGGCATTTATACAATGCTTATCACCTTTGTATCTCAGTGCATAATAACTACTTTAATTTTTTTTAATTTAAAAATTTTAATATAAAAAAAATAATTAATTTTATGTCAGTACAAACAAAATCTTGCTGTCAATCAATGTAGTCCAAACAAAATTATGCCATGGCAACAGCTGTGTCTATTCTATAGGACCCAGGAAAACTTCTTTATTTCCAAGTCTGGCTACTCGCCCTGCCTCAATCTCTGGTTCCTATAGAAAGAACGGCAAGGGGTACAGAGCGAATGGGAGGTGATGGGGCATATTCCAGCTTGACGGTGGAGGGACCCAAACTGCAGGCCTGTCACAGATTACATCTGCTCTCTGAGCTGACTGTAGCAGCTGAGACTCCCTGATCTAATCTGCCTGCGCGTTAGTATGGTGTGTTTGTGATTGTTGAAATTATTCTCATTCTCAGAGATCTGCCATCTTAATTTACACTGCAGTGAATTTGAGAGTGAAATGTTGGACACCAGTCTGTGGAGGCTCTTTTGAAAATGTGATGTTTGTCTCTGTCCCTACAAACACTATTCTTAACCTAGAAGGAGCCTGTACTGAACTCTGTTGCAGTGTTTCCACAGCCCCTGCTGCTTTAGGTCAGATCTGGAGTGGGAAATTTTGGGGTTTCTTGCCTCCTTTCAAGACAATACAATCCAGCTTTTCTTAGAAATAGGTTCTGTCTTCTCTGGCACAAGTTTAAGTCTGCAGAACAGACATCTAATCACAACTGAGGACTAGGTTTAAGACAGTCAAGAGCGACTCTGAGTTCTTTTTACTGTTACAGTCTTACTGTACATCTGTAGGCTGATTCATTTAAAGAACAGGGGTTTTGTAATTAGCATTTTCTTGTCAGAAGGCTGTGGTAGGTTCTGCTTCAGAATGATGGGAAATTAAGGCATCTTGGCCTCCTTTATTATTTTTTTTCCATACCCTCAGTCTCTTGATTAGTCATAACAATGTGTTCCTGCATATGTCATGCCACATGGTAAATGTGCTAGATCACTCTGTACCTGATCCAAAGCCATATGAAGTCACTGGAAAGACTTCTGTTATTTAACTTTACCTTTGAATGGGGGTGAAGGGGAAGTGAAACGTATTCATTTTCATGTAAAGATCATATTTATTTTTCAGCATGTTTTTTATTTTGATGAAGTCTTTGGGGAGTCATGTACCAATCATGATGTGTATATGAAGACAGCTCATCCTCTCATTCAGCATATTTTTAACGGGTAGGGCATCAGTGCTTACATTTTGTTATTTTTTGCTGTGTTGTTTTCCAATTTCATATACTGCTTTAGTTTTCCTTTATGCTTTTCATCTTTTGAAAAATACATTCATTTCACCTTTGTCACATACTTTCCCCTTTTAGAATGTCATTGATTGCAATTTTTACAAAATAAATCCGGGAAAACCTTCTTCACATTTGGTGAGAAATCTTAATCACAAAGAAAGTTAAAATTGGACCTCAGGTGCAACAAAGAGACACTGTGGACAGTGCAGAATGAAAAAAAGTGTGTCAGGATTTCTGAATCTAATCTCCACTCTAACAAAGGTTCTGTGTGTTATAGCACACTCATCTGTAGAGCAATAATATTACCTCTCATGAAACTGTTGTGAGGTATTTTTGCATGTATGGTTCACAAGGCAATAGAAATTATTAATAAACCTTGTGATTTATTTTTATTTTATTGATTTATATTTGCTTAGAGGTTTTTAGTCATTATCACATACTTCTTGACTAATGGGAAGTTGATGGTAGCTTTACAGGAGTGATCTTACTTTCATGCAAAGTAACAAGCTGGAATGTAGTTACAATTTTGAGTCTTTGAAGGAAAGGATTATGCATCCATGCTAAAAATTAACAAAATGGAGCACTTTGTTGCTGCAAATCTCCAAGCATCATTAGCAGAGACAGAGGATATTGTGCTCTTGAGAAAAGGAAAGTGAAAAAGGAGAATAAGGCTTGTAGCTTCCTGTGTAATAATCACTAAAGGCACAATTCACATTACAGCTAATCCAGTAATGCCACCAGAAGAGATGCCACTGGTTTTTCTCAGCTTTCTGTAACTTTTTTGTCCCTCCTGCTGCATCCCGTTCACTGGCATTGGTCTAATCTGACACTATGGTGAGCTAATTCTGCAGTCTAAACTGCAAGACATTGTTCACTGTGCTTACTGCAGCCCTACATTATTACTCATATCTTTGCTAGGGTACTGAGCCAGCTAAAAAGTCTTTTTTTAAGGTAGTTTTGTTCCATATTCTGAGACCGTGGCATTTTATGTGCATTGTCATTATAATCTTAGCGTGATATGATGACAAAGATGGAGCAATCTGGAATAAGCCAAGACTCTGGTTTTACTAGCTGGAGTGAGTAAACCAAACTGCTCTCTGTCACTGAAAGGGGATGATCCTCTTTCTTACTGGTCACTAAACTCATTCCCATAGATTATATGGAGCCAGTGTGGGCATATTTTGTCATCCTCTCAGAGGTAATTTAATTCACTGAAACAGCAGAAAATTGGCTTGCGAAAGAGTGGAAAGCTTTCTGTTGTTTCAGTGCAGTAAAGTCAAATACCAGAGCCAGCACCAGCAGGGGTGGGTCAATGGGGTAGGTCACACAGCTGGAAGCAAGGGAAGGAAAGAGCAAGACCTTCCCTTAGGCAACAACAACTCTTTAGACTGACTTAGCTGCCTGCAGGACTGCAGCCTGAGACAAAGCAACCCTGCTCAGTAAATTACAGGGCTGGAATGTTAATTTTCATCAAGTACAACATGCATTAATACAGTGCCTGACTTCTGGCTGTTCTGCATCTCATGTCACAGCTATTTTTCTCTGTGATTCATCATTAGTAGGGTTCCCACTCATAATCCTATGGTGTTTCTGCAGCATCTAAACAGCTGGAAGAATACTAATAAAGCTTACTTTCCTTAGATACATTTTTGGCATCTGGAAGAATGGAAGAGAGCCAGCACTCTGCGACATGCCAGACCTCCATAGGACATGCTTGGGAATCACTGCTAAGTGTTTTGCAGTTTCCCAGATAGGATAGCAAACCAAACCTCATTGCTAAGAGGCCATTACAGATAGATACTGACACTGCAGAATCTTCTTTAATAGATAGGAATGTATCAGATGTGACACTAAAGATGTAAGTTATCTTTACAGAGGCAATGCAACGTGCTTTGCATATGGGCAGACTGGTGCTGGCAAGACTTACACTATGATAGGTACTCACCGGAACCCAGGACTCTATGCCTTGGCTGCCAAGGACATCTTTAGACACCTGGAGGCACCACAGTCAAGAAAAGATCTCCTTGTTTTGATCAGTTTTTATGAAATCTACTGCGGACAGCTTTATGACCTGCTCAATGGAAGGAAGAGGTATTTAAATAAAAATACATTTTTCAATAAACTTATGGTTATGAATCAGTTGGCTACTGTTTATAAATCAGTTACTGTTTCCTCAATTACACTTAATGTATTACTATTTTTAGCAAACGTTATGTATTTAATTAGGGTTGTTCCTAGGAGCTCCTTAGAGAGAAAAGCACAGAATCCAACACTAAACCCTACGGCATTGATAGGGCCTCCTGGTTTTTACTGTTGGGGGTAGGGATAAGTAAGAATAAGGACCTGTGGTTGAGATATGAGCTCATGCTGTTTTGCTTACACTATAATAATGTAATAGCTGAACATCCACAGGTAGAGAAGGAACCTTCCTGTGGCCAGAAGTTCTTATGCCAACTATTGTGGAGTCCCTCTCTTTCCCTGCTCAAGCATAACCTCTGGCTGTCCCACCTGTGCTGGTGGGGCTTCAGTTCTTGCCAGTCTAGTCTCTGAAGATCCCATTGATCTCCCCCTTGTTGTGCTTGACACTGCAGCCTGCTTACCTCCTCCCTGAACACCTTTGCCCAGCAGCCCAGTGACTCAACTGGAGCGAGCCTCTGCAGGTGATGCTGCCAGCACCCTTAGTAGTAGCACCTCAGTCCCATACTCCTACAGGAGCTCCATCTGGAATGGAAATTGGGACAGCTCAGTACTTACCTGATATAAAAAGACCACTGTGGTCTGAAATGTTTAAATAAAATAACAGTCAGTTAAGATCTCAGCAGTGAAATCTTTTCAATGGTCTTGAAGGAACGTTACCTTTCAGCTGGAGACATTTATCAGCTTTGAGAGCACTATCCTTAGAGCACACTGGAGGGCTCAAGGGGAGGCTTTTTGCCTGGGGAAGTGAGCATCTGTTCACAAAGGAAGCACCTATTTCTGTGCATGTGTGTTCCCTTTCTCCAAAACAGTCTTTAAGGAGCAGGCGGTGTAATCTGTCATGTAAGGAGTCAGTTTATTAAGGAAGAGTGCCCTTATATTCTCTGCATGTCTATTAGCTCTCTTATGTGTCATTGAAGGAGACGATTACACTTCCTCCTGTGTGCCTCATGTCTGTATTCTTGCTGTACGCTGTAATGCTTCTCTGTGATTCATAGAAGAGATGCTCTGAAGTCTGACTGTGGCTATTTGAGCTACTTAAAATCCTTTGCAAAAATCCTGCAAAACTGAACAGAGCATAACTTATAACCTGAACTTCCTAGAGAAGTCTGAGGTGCAGTTTGAAGAAGGACAGGAGCTCTAAAATAGACACATGAGGATTTATTTCCCTGCTCTGTTATATTCCTGAACTAGCAGAAAAGCATTGCTAATGTCTTTAACAGTGAAATGTCAGTGATATGCATTATAAATGAAATAGCACTTCAGTTCTGAAAATAAATTAATGACAGTTGTGCCTCAGTCAATCGTCTTGATTGCTTTTTCACAGTGTCATAGCACTGACATGTCTTTGTTGCTGCTGTTTGAGGTTTCTGAAATCTGTTATGCACTGCACTGTTTCTTTTTCAGACTTTTTGCAAGAGAAGACAGCAAGCATGTCGTTCAGATAGTTGGATTGCGGGAGGTACAGGTGGACTCCGTAGATCTACTGTTAGAGGTAACCTCTATGTTTGTGATTGTTTTTTGTCTTCTACAGCCTGGTTTGCTGATTTGTGATATAATCATTTACAGAGATTGGTTTTTATTGTGTAGTACAGCTGTATGTTCTTGTTTAAGGTTCTGAAATTGGTAACCCCAGCAGATCACTGAGGAGCACTACTGAAAGTGCCTTTATTCAGTAACATTCTTGGGTCACAGTGACTTGTGTTAGCAACATACAAGCTGTTGATTTACAGCTGTTGCTTCTGCTGCCACTCCTTATGGAAAGATCTTTTCCAAGAAACAGGCTTCTATCACTTTTCCAGAACTTAAATAGTGTCCCAGCAAGGGATCCTGAAAGCTAGGTAGGTGTTTTTCTCCCAGTGTGGTTTCTTTGGCTTCTATGAACTTATATTTTATATATTAAAGCTACACGGATGGTGGGACAAAAGATATAAATCTGAAAAGTAATAGAACTAGAAATCAGAAAATACTCAAGACTGAGATATTGATTTTAATTAGGATTAAGACTGCTTAGGTAATGATCGGTGAAAATAGCCAAGTAAAATGAGGATATTTAAATGGTAGCTGACATTCAGCACAAGCAAGACTTCAGCTTTCCTTCCCTGTCTGGCTAAACCCTAGAAAGGTACTGGCAAATTTTCTGCCTTGTCCTACAGCAAGCAAGCTACTTAAATCTGCTTTCTGTTTAGCCTGACTTTGCATAGTTTAATTTCTTTACACTTCAGTAAGGAAGTGTAAATTACAAGTGCCTGATAGTGTAATTGACTCATTAAAACCGGCATGGTATTGTCCACTTATATTCCATTTAATTTTGGTTTTGGTCTTCCCGTTAACTCCAAGCTTTGGGACATGCTGGTGATACTTCTGTAAATTAGAGTGTAAATGTGCTATACGGTTGATTAAAAAATTCCTCTGTATTATCACATTCCACACACAGAAGAGCTATTAAATTGCTTTATTCTTACAGTTATCTTGGCAAAAAAGATGTCTGATATTGTCCACAGGGCCCTTTTGAACACAGAAATGTCACTGGCTTGACTCAGAGCATCTGAATAGTCTGCAACAGATACATGGAAAGAGTCTTGAATACGTCTGTAGTCATTCATTATTCATTGATGTTGGCTTTGGTTCAGAAATTATCAGCATTTAGCACTAATAATGCTCGGGAGCTGCAGCAGTTGGTTAGGTTGCTGGTTGAGGATTACCCACTGAAAGGCATAAATAATCCCGTCTGTCAACTGAGAATGTATTGATTTTGCTAGATAATATTTTAATTTATTTTTACAATCAGAAACAAAATTAATGACTTTTATGAATGCCCTGCTGCAGTTGCTGCTACACTTTCTGTGACAGTCCTTAAAGGTTTTCAAAAGAGAATTATCCAGATTTGTATCTTGAAGGAGCCTTTGTCCTTTTGCCTTGCTTCTCTTCCTTGTTTTCTTATTTTATTGCTGTATTGAGTATAATTGATCTTTTAACTTTGTTACTTACGCTGGTGTAATTTCTTTTAGTTGCAGAAACGCAGGAAGATTTTTAGCACTTTGTATTTTTTCTGTAACTTCCTGGCTAACAGTACCCATCTATTACATGAGAAAGTGAAATTTTACAACACAGCAAATCGTCACATGAGTCCTTTAGGTTATGTCTGCAGTCTTAAGTTTCTTTCATTACTGTCATACTTTTGCTTTTAATTTTATAGTTTGGATATTTGGCAAATCTGAGTGAACTTTTTACCTACAGTATGCTCTCTAGGCTCTGTAGTGTCACTGCAAGCAAGTCCATATACAGAGTTGTGAAACTAACATGGGGAAGGATCCAGTCTGACTTAACATCTGCCTTGCACCGAATCTGAAGACTGTAATGAACCATTCCTCCTAATGTTTCCCCATCTTAGGAGAGCAAGATCTCTTTCTGAGAGACTGTGTTTTTTACAATTTGCTTGCATTTTGTCCCCCTTATTTTGCAGGTGATTTTGAAGGGGGGGAAAGAACGCAGCACTGGAGCTACTGGAGTCAACTCTGATTCCTCTCGATCACATGCCATCATCCAAATCCAAATCAAAGACACAGCCAACAGGACATTTGGAAGGTAAGACTAGAAGTGGCAGTGCTCAGGGCTGATGAAGTCAAGCCCAGGCACATCCAGGAGGCAAAGAATGAGGAGGTGTTGAGTTAGCAAGCAGCTGTGAGTTGAATCAGAAGATAGGGTTCAAAGGGACTCTGAGAAATTTCACAGTCCTTTCTCTGTTCCCAAGGAAAGTACTTAAGCCACATCTGTGAGAGCTTTGTCAGGCTTGTTTGTAAAAGTTTCCAGTGAAGGAGTTTGGCAATCAAATCCATCCCTTCATCTTCAGTGTCAGAAAGCTTTTCCTGTCTCGTGTTAATCATGTCCACCAAGGGCATGTCCACATGTGAGGCTGTCACCTTTGAGGTCAATAGAAAGCAAGCCATTTCTGGGATCCAGTTGATGCCATTCTGCAGAGTCATCCTAAATTAGGTCAGATGGATTTGCCCCTCAAAGCACCTCTGTCCTGTAATTGACTACAAAGGGAGCCTGGGATGACTAGCTCAGGTGGAGATGATTCCATTAGAGATGTTTGCCTTCGGTCAGAGGAATTGTAGTACCTCACCTAAACCTCCCCGATAATTTGAGAGTGTGACTCTGATGCTATCTGCAGCAGACAAAGAGCAGTTTACTTCCTCTTGTAGCAGCCATTTTACATATTTGAAGACTCTTAATTGTGACTCTTTTCAGTCCTCTTTTCTCCAGACTAAACAATCCCAAGAAACAGGTCTGAGGAAAGAGGTCTAGGTGTCTATATTAGTGCTCAGTGTCAAAAAAAACATGCTGACACACCCTTCCAGCAATTACCATGTTGATGTACTTCCAGGATCTTATTTTAAATACAAGGCAAAATGCAAAAGCCACAAATAGTTGAGAAAGGAGAAGGCAGAACAGGCAGGCTTAGAAATAGTAGTGTATATGGTTATGTAGGTGTGGCATGTGTGCCATTTTTTTTGTTACTGAAAGCGAGGTGGAGCTAGAGTTGGGAAAGGATGCCAAGATACGCCTGTAAGAGAAGTCAGGGCTGTTCCAGGAAAAGAAGGAAAGGCAAAGACAAACATACAGTGCAACAGTCAGTACAGCAGCTGGCACCCAGAGCTGGGGAACATGAGAGGGATTGATTGAGTTTTGTGGAAGGAAGGGACAAGGAACAGTGAAAGCTCAGTGTATTACTTGCTACACTGGAAATTTCTGTTTGTATTGCTCTGAATTTCCATTTTATAGGGCAGCTATTTGCTTTACCTGGAAGGAGAATCAAGAAATTTACAATTTCTTTAATTGTGTTTAATTGTGTAGGAAACTACAAGCACAGTGATTATATGCAAAGATCAGTGTGTTGCACTTTAAACAGCTTGTCCATTAAACTGTGGAGCACTTTCATCACACGCCATTACACTTTCTATAATGATTGTGTTTGTGCCAGGATGCTGTGACACTGTTCCTGCTACTATGCTTATTTTGGTGCCTCAGATATTTCCAGTGGGTATCTATCTTTTCAAAAGTAGTTGTTTCTATTCATTCTTCTGATGTCCTGTGTTGATGTAAAAAAGAAGAAAAGAAAAAAGAAAAAAGCCCCTAAAACAAATGGAACTTTGTTTTTTCTAGAATATCATTCATTGACTTGGCTGGCAGTGAAAGAGCAGCTGATGCCAGAGACTCAGATCGACAAACAAAAATGGAAGGAGCAGAAATAAACCAAAGCCTTTTAGCAGTAAGTTACTAGCGTGTCTGGGGAAGGTTTTGTATTTAATTATTAGCATGTGTTTTAGGATAAAAAGGAACCACAGAATAATATATGTATATATTCCAAAGAGGGGGAAAAAACAACCAAGTACTAAGTGTGTCCAGTTTAATTTGTCTCGTGCCTGAAAGACAATTTAAGAGGGAAAAGATTTTGTGATGAAAATAAAATCTTTTTACTCCATTTTTACAGCCAGCCAGGTAAACATGGCATGAAGAATGTTAGGTATAGTATGATGTATCCCATATTTTATACAGAAAGTTTGTCCCTTTTACTTTGAGAGAATATTGGCTTGGGATTGCTATATTTGTTTCATAAATGGACATCTGTTCCTGCTAGTTAGTTTCACCACTTGAACTCAGACTTCTTTGTCAAATCAGGAGCAAATAACAACTACTGGAGAGCATTGAAACTAGCAATTCATGTATGGTGAGGAAGGAACAAGAAATGCACTCTTAATGCAGACTGTCTTTTAGAAGGGTACACAGTTGTGTAAAGAAGGACAAGGAGTACAGAAATGCCATTTAAGATAGCAGAAGTGCCTGTAAGTATAAATTGTGCAGAAGGCTTTGCACCTTCTTTAATTCAAATGAACAAAGCTCACTCGTGACTGAGGGCTTGTCTAAGTGAGACTGAAGGTGATATGCAATGAGTGAGTGTGAGTCAACGCTGCAGAAGTTTGTGCACACAACCGTACCTCTTATACCATAAATAGGAGGTGGCTTGCTCTGTTTTGAGAATGTAGGATGTTCTTTTGCACAGAGGCTTTCCCGCTGTGGAATATTAACATTCATACTGGGAGATAGCCTGTAAAGTGAATGTGTTTCTTGAGTAATTGCTGGTGAATAACTGCGTGGTGTGGGGAGTCAGGACCTGAACAGAAAGGATCCCTGGGAAGTGAGGCTTAATGTAAGCTCATGAAACTCTTTTAAAAGGAACTTTAAAATCAGACTGTGTGTATTTTTAGTATTGTGTGAAGCTGAGTAAATATCTAGGCAGTCCATAAGTAGTCACTGAATTAACTATAAAAGGCATCTTTGGGTAAGCCTATGTGACCTCCAGCCTGTAAAACCTGGCTCTGCCTTCAATGATCATAACACTGTCTTCAGGCCTTAAAACACATGAACTTTGAAGTTTGCTGCTGATTTGAATGTTTGCATTCAGATTCATGGACACATGATTTCAAGTAGAAGATACTCAGATACTGCAATTATGAGAAGCAGAATAAAAAAGTAGAATAGTTTGATCTCTTCTTACTTGTTAGAGGTGTGATTTTATTTTTAGTAAAATGGAGTAAAATGGGAAATAAGTGTCATTTTAAGTGTGTGTACGTAGAATGTAGTAAGGCTTTAAATGTACAAAAGCTGCTTCATGCTAGTATCACCATGGCAATACTGTAATCTACTTTTTTCCTCGTTGATATTTGCTCTAAATTAGTTGTCTCATGGCCATACAGTTCGTTTATGCTCATTTTAGAGAGCATCCAGGCTTGATACGAAGTGTGATGCTATTGTGCTTATTCCAGTGGCAGCATGACAAAAAGGTCCAGATCTTTGAGTTTGAGCATGACATCTTTTTCCATGGCTGGTAATAAATCAAGGGATGCTTCTTCAAGAATGCAGGCTACTTCTGTTGACAGTTATTAACAATAAGTTCTAATGAGTTCTGTGAAGGGCACGGGTGCAGCTAGCTGCTCATATTCTGTTAGTTTTAATGGGAGTTCTGTAGCTGTATCTCTATCCCCTGGGTAGTCTCTTGTTTCATTCTCAGTGTTTCATGTATAGTTCTTACTAGCCTGTCAAAAGTTTAGGCAGACAGGTGGTATCTGTACTGCCTTTTCTGAGTGTGGGCTTGAACCTGGACTTAAGACTTGAACCCAGCTCCCCTTACAGCTAATTGTTTGGTGTGGGTCCGCGTTCTGCCCTTTGGCTGGGTTTCGCATGTTGCACTGGTGTGAAGAGGAAATTGCTGGAGATCGGCTGCCTTCTCATGCAGCCCAGTGTACCCACACGTAGACGGGACATCTAGACTGCAGATTATAGTCAGTATGGGGAGGAATATGCACTCATTAACTCGTGCTGTATCTGACAAAGGTATGAAAATGTTGCCAGAGTGTCATAAGAAATTTGCACTGCTGTTGTCCAGAGGAGTGGGGTATTTTCAGAAGGGGAAGAGCTGCTTCTAGAAGAAAGAAATTTGTAAGAGGTGGAGCTCAAAAAGATCTGTTCTAAGGGTACACCTGCCCTGCAAGCTGCAGCATGATCTAGGATACACCCAATGTGGCTTCAAACCAGTTGCCTATGGCACAGGCAGCAGCAGGTCCACAGGATCGTGAAGCTCTGTGTGTGCTAGACATGCACGTTTACCCAGGTTCTTGGGTTTTGTATAGCCCACAGAACGACGGCAGGGCTGGCTGTGCTCTGTGCTGCAGCTCTGCTCTCTTTTGAGTGC
This sequence comes from Falco naumanni, assembly GCF_017639655.2. Lineage (NCBI taxonomy): Eukaryota > Metazoa > Chordata > Aves > Falconiformes > Falconidae > Falco > Falco naumanni. Next base: position 76,494,119 of record NC_054080.1, read on the forward strand.
GGGTAGGTAAACTGCTGCCGCTAACTGAACTAGCTGAAGCTGGCTGTTCATGGCTGTGGCAGCAGCAAACTCCCCTTGCAAGGGACATCACGTAGTGGGAGTCAAAGGTGCATGAAGGACATAGTACATTCATAGGATAGCTCTGATGCAATTCACTTCCTTGCCAGTGTGTGATTGATATGTTCTTCCCTCCTCTTTTTTTTTCTTACTTTTCTTTTGGTAGCTAAAGGAATGCATTCGGGCACTGGATCAGGAACATGCACATACTCCTTTCCGGCAAAGCAAATTAACTCAGGTAAAATGAGCAGAAAGGCAACAGTAAAGGCTTCCCTGGTGAGAACAAAATAATGATAAAAAAATTTTTAAAAATAACATAATTCAGTAATTGCTTTTAAACTCTTGAAGAAAGGAGAAATGCACAGCTTTTGCAAATGTTAATTTTAAAGGCTATCACAGAATTAAAGCCAACTGCAGTTCCCGCAGTCAATCCTGTGGACTGGCATTGTGAAAACCAAATAAACCAAATACTAAAACCTAACAAACCCGCTAACACTACCTTCCAGACTCTGATTCAGAGTTATCGTCCACCTCCATACAGTCCGCGACCGATTTACATTTTCTGTGCAGTAACAGCCCTTGGAGTTTTCATTAACATTTTTTCACTCCAGTTGTAACATATGCTTTATTCCTCAAAATGTATGGGCACCCTTGTGGCACCCGGTGCAAGGGCTTGTTCAGAGCCCTGATTAACATCTTATTCACTTTAAATTGCAAAGAATTGCAAGATAAATTGAGACAAAAGGACTACATTTTTTAAAAAAAGTACCTAATGTTAAACTGCCTCTGTACATATTGCTAATTGACAGGAAATGCAAGGTACATGAATTTCTAAGAATATTATTTTTGTCCTTCCAACCCTAGGTGCTAAAGGATTCTTTCATTGGCAATTCTAAGACGTGTATGATAGCCAATGTATCACCTAGCCATATAGCTACAGAGCATACACTGAACACTTTACGATATGCCGACAGGTAAGTGATGAAACTGAATCTTGCTAAGGTGAAAAACACAAAGAAAGAAGTAATGTATGATGTTTGAGGTTACGTTTTATTTTGGTTGCATTGGAAATGTTGATTTAGGCAAGAAATGAAATTTTCACAATAAAATCCTTACCTGGTCCAACTCCTATATTTTTGGTCTTAAAATTCTCTGGGTCTTGTAAATCCTTTCTGATGACAGCTTTTAGTGATGAAAATATCACTGTGCTCCCTTTAAACTGCAGGATTACTAACCTCAGCAATCAAAGATTCTGTTTTAGTTTTGTATTGTAGTTCTGCCAAGAATGTGTGCAAATCCTTCACCCTCCCTCCTTAGGAGGAGGAGGTAAATGACAAGCCGTGCAATGCTGGGGTTAAGAGAATAGATGCTCAAGGGGTAAGAGGAGTAAAGGAAACAGTTGAGGGGATACCAGTTAAGCAGCTCTTCACATTTACCCTGATGAGTCTGATCCAGGAATCTGTAGCTCTGTACACATATCACCTGAGCAAATTAGCCCCACTGCAACTAGTCCAAAAGCCTTAGTTTGTGTCTTGTGGACTTTATGATGTGCTGTGGAGAGTACTAGCTTGTCTTGAGCTGGCTCTGTGCCTTGCTGGATTGTAAAATGTGGAAATGCAACCCTCTTGCACTGAAACAGAGGCCATCTTCACTCGTTTGACCTGTTACTCACTGTTCAAGGCCAAAATAATGCCATAGACCTTTCTAGAAGTTCAGGGGGTTGGGGTGAGGGGGTTTGATGCCTGTGTGGATCACTGACAAAACAAAAATCAGGACACTGAATCCAGTGTTTAGCCTTAATTTGTGAAAACATTAGTTTGTTCTGAAGACATTGTTATTTATCTGAAAGCATGAAATCTTCTAAAGCCAGCCTCATTTACAGAGTCAAAGAGCTGAAGAAAGGGATTAAGTGTTCTACCCCTGTCACAAACAGACGTCGGACAGCTGGAAACTTATCTCCAAAACGTGTCCAAAACTCTTCCTCTTTGCCACCTGGGGAAAAGAGTTCTCCAAAAAAAGTAAAGCTAGGCCTCCAGCATCCCTCAAATGCTACAAAAACAAAGGCATGTCCTGCAGCAGTCCAGCCGCCGAGTGTCCCTTTTACCTCTACCCCCAGGGGAATCAACAAAGGACATGCTTACAAAGGAAATCCCAACTCACTGTGGTTCCATCATACCGGTCCAGTTAAGGGAGTCCTACGGATAGCACATCCCCTGAAGAAGAAAACTGATGATCTGTCCCCCGACTCTGAAAAGAGCCCTACTGCAAAGGATTTAATCATCAAAAATGCTGCCACAGCAGAAACAAAAAAGAGTGGCCAGAAAGATAAGAATATGCAAGACAGACCACCTGCCCACTGTCTGAAAGTCCAAACAGTGCAACCTGTTCAGAAACAGCTCGTTTCTAGAGATGATTTTTCCTTTGGAGATGGAAATCTGCCTTCTGATGGCAGACAGGAATGGAGAAACTCCTTTGCTAAACAATGTGTTGAAACGTGGACAAATCTGCCTCCATTTCAGAAGGAAAGGGAAGAGCATTTACGTCTTTATCACCAGCAGTTTCAGCAACCACCTATTCTACAGCAAAACTTGAACTATCAACCTCTTGAGAGGTTTTTAATGCAATACAAGCCTGAGGAGATTCAAGTAAATCAGGAGCTGAGCCTTACTCCCACAGAAGTACAGACCAAAGAGGGGATGCAGCTGGAAGATCTGGATGACAGTGATTTCAGTGAAGATTCTTTCTCACCTGTCTGTAGTCAGAAGAGTGTGAAAAGAAGAAACACCAACAAATGCAGTCAACATTCATTTTTCCTTCATCAAAGAGAACAAGGAACTGAAGAAGAGCAAAAAGGCCAAAAGCGACAGGGTTTGTTTTTTAAATATGCAATACCCATGCAAGAACATGAACTAGATGACAGTTGGGATTGTAGTGAGGGCAGCCCACGGACGGAGGAATCCATTAAAAATGCAGACTGCAGCAAAACTCCATCAGACTGGAGCTATGACTTAACTACTGAGTCTTCTCCAAGCAATACTGCAGAAAAACCTTACTGCCTGCAGGAAGATCCTGCTTGTAACTGGAAAAATGGCACAGATTTCCTAGCTGATCACAAACAGTACAAATCCAAACACAGGTGTCTCGTTCATTCCAGTGAAACAACCTTAGTTCCAGAAAAGGATGCTTCCAACTCATATGTTTCTCCTGTATTGAAACCAGGAACTCTAGAGTGCAAAGAGATCAACCTCCAGCATGAAGAGAAGGAAGAATCCGCTTTGGATAGACAGGCTGCCCTTGCAGGAGATGTAAAATGGAAAGCTCCAAAAAATGGAGTTTACCGTTGTGGATCTTCCAGCTGTTCCTCAGAACTCACTTCTGAGCTGATGGCCCCCCTCAAGGTAACCCTTCTTGACTATGAGGAAACAACTGATACAGAGAAAGTGTCTTCTAACCAAGAGAAGTCCCCCTGTGTGAAGCAGATCTCGGACAGGAACATACACAGCTCCCAGAACAGGTTTGAGGAAGAGGGCTGGCAGTGTACAAGAAGCAGAGCTCTGACAGACAGCATGCTGGAACTGGGGGAGCAAATGCGTCGCGGTGGAAGGCACTGCACCTTGCTGTGTTCCCCTCAAACAGGGGACAAGTGGCTGTCACCTACCTGCTGTGGTGTGAAGCCATGCTGCTGCCTTCTGGGGTTGGGTTCATCAAAACACGGAGCTGTTCACAGTTTACTTGTTGGATATGACCTGACAGAAACATCCACAGCTGAATCCACAGACTCCAGGAGAGAGAGAGAGGGTGGTTTGTTTCCGAGTAGCTCAATGAGCAAAGAGTACTCAGGTGGCAGACAGTGTGGTGCTGGTATTCAAGATACTACTGGTAATTCAGGAAAATCTAACTCAAATCAGGGACCCAGTGTTGAGCCCATGGCTCAGGAAATAAACACTGATATACCAGAAAAGACCTATTTTTCAGGTGCATCATGCCTTCTCACTGTGGGACATACGGATTACACAGCCCAGTCCCCTTCTCAAGGAAGCACCCTGTTGTTGCAGCACAAGTCAGGACTGAGGAATGAGGACTTCAGTCATTCTGAAGACCCAGCCAAGTCATCATTCAGCAATGAGGGAACAGGGCAGAGTATTTTTACACAAGAGATTTTTGCTGCAGATTCAGGATCTGCAACCAAAGATAGTAAGCCATTTGCAAATGCAAAGAGCCCCTCAGGCATGTCCAACAGCAGCTCTCCAAATGCTACATCAGAGATGGGAAAATGGCAGAGGGAAGCCCTAGAAAAAGCACAGTAAGTCTTGCTCATCACTGAAGTTTGTTATGAAGTGTAGAAATTGTAGACATGTGATAGATACATTTGCCTTTATTTGTGTATCATACTCGTATGTACTTCAAAAGCCAAAGGGAAATCAATCTATGAAATAATTATTTAATAAGATTAATGATAATTTATAGTAATTATCTTATAAATATATGATTGCTTGTTATTTAGTGATATTTTAAAATCTCACAGGAGGCCAATTATTCTATTAGAGCTTCGTAGGATAATGCTAGAAGAATTAATATTTTAATACAAACTGCAGTTCTCAGTAACTAACTGGCTTCCTATAAGCTATAAAGTACCTAAAATACATCAAAACTTCCCATTAAGAAGGAGGTGGTAGCTGTTCCATCCCTATGGAAAGAAAAATACCTAGAGCAGTGGGCAGTCACTGGAGATGTAGATGTCAGGTTTCAAAATACTATGAGCTGCCGCTGTCAGCTCCCAAGGAGTGGACTGCATTCACATGACTGAAGATAGATCGTTGGTCAGAGAAATCTGCTCAGAGGAATGAACGGCAGCACTGCCTTCCCGCTCTGCCTGTTTTTTGCCAAAATGACTTATGGCCTCATGGTTGTAAGCCATTTCAGCAATTAATTAGGCAATTTTTGGTGCTTCTAGATTTCCCTGTGGTAAAAAGCAGTATGTTAACTGGTGCCTATGTTAACAAGAGGCTGTGGTCCGTCCTCTCTGAGCAACCCTCAGTCATCGAGGTCATCTTTAACCCCAAACCAGTGCATTCCACTGCACTTCAAGGAGCACTGGTGTGCACTTTCTGAATGCCAGGGAGACAGGACAGCAAGGATTCCTCTGGGGCGGTACTCCTCCTTACAGGTTTATTCAGGCCAACAGTAATTACCGGTAGCACAGCAGGCTATGTAACCACTGGTATATTTTATATTAATCAGACAGGCTGTAATTCGGGCCCATCAGCAGCAGCTGGATGAAATGGCATCCTTGTGCTTCAAGGAAGGGTGCTTGATAAATCAGATGTCAGCAATGGTAAGTGTCTCAGATGATGATTTCAGTGCCTGTTGAACCTGCATAAATTAATCTTAAGAGATTATTAACTTGAATTAGTGATGTGACATTCCCTGTCTGTTCTTCTGGCAACCTCTGATGCCTCCCCGAGTCCTAGGAGAGGCTGCTCGTTTTCAGTACCTGTTGCGTCTTTGCCAGTCTCCACACCACTGGGTCCTTGGGGGAGAACGAGACTGATGGGCCAACTCTGAACTGCTTGTGTCTGATAAAACACTTTCTCTTGTGTTGCATCATGCGTGCCAGACTGTACCAAACAGGGCGTCTTTCCATGTGACATTTATCTCCTTGTAGGCTGGAGCAAGTAAGTCAATACCACAGAAAAAAGCAGCCCCCTAAAGCATGATACTGGGATGTCGCAGTTGGTGTAGTGCCGCATTGCCTCTTCCTTCTGGGAGTCCCTTGCCTACCACACTGCAGATGTGCCAACCCACGGCCCCGCTCACTCCAGTGCTCTAAACCACCGTGACTTGTGCCCTTACAGGCTCTTAACTTTTGTCACTCAAGTGTTTCTTTGTTTATCGTTGTCTTGGACACAGTAACGTTTGCTAGACCTAAAGACTGGCACCTGCATGGCCCCGCTCCTAGCCAGGAAACCCCAGTACTCAGTTTCTCCTGCATCCACATAGATGCATGTCACAGCTGTGTGGGAAGTCTCATCTCTCACCCAGACTATTAACATTTCCCAGTGAGAACCTCCTGTCTTCCCAGTTCCCTCATTTTATCCATAAAGCCAAGCTCTGTTACTGCATTACAATATATAGAAACCATTCAATTCCTACCACAGTTCAGATCTGAAGTACAGCTACCGGGACTGTTGCGTCAGGGATTTCAGCACGGAACCACCATGTGGCTTATTTGCTGTGATTTCCAGCTGCACGTGATGTGTCACCAGATAACATATAGAAGTTCACAAAGCAGCACAAGATCCATAAATTGTATTAGTTTTGTGGCAGAGAATGCAATGATACAAAACAATCTTTTATTTTTTAATTTTTAAAAATCTTTTGAGAATGTTATTGCTAAGTCTGTTGGTTATTAGACACCAGGCCCTCCCCCCATTGCCCCATTTATTTGCCCCTTGCAGCAAGCAATCATTTTCTGGCTAGCAGAATTATGATAAGCTTGCCAATCCTCGCAGCAGTCTGTGAGTAACTTGTATCCTGTAGTGTTATTTCACATCATGACCTTTCTTGGGGCAGTGAAATTAGCCTGGACTTCACATATCAGTTTCTCTCCTTCCACTTTCAGATGGTTGCAACTTCCCCAGCCATGAAACTCTGGCCCAAAGAGAGACTCCTGCCAAGATTAGCCACATACTGAACAAAGCAGTATTTAAAGTGCTTAAGAAAAATATGCCATGGCAGCTGAGCTGGTCTTCATTACAGTCCTGATGTCCCTGCAAGACAAAGGCACAGTGCACAAGATAGCTGGAGTCCAGCCAAATAAGCTTTTGAATAATTGATTTTCATGCAGTAGCAGTTGAAACCCCTAGCACTAAGGATGCTGACACCTCCCAGCTTTTTAAGCACTGACCTGTGAATGGAGGCATCAAACTGTTCTCAGCTGGACAGCAGAGCAAGTCTGAGTGCTCCCTTAGTCATACAAGCCCCACTGAAAAATGGCTGCCTCCGTTTCAGTTTTAATCACAGTTTCATATCACTTTTAATTCATGTGACAGGTTGCTTTGGAAGGCAGAGTTCCCCTTGGCTGAGGCTATGTACACTGCTGATGTTTCTCATGTCAGATCTAACAGACCTGTAGCTGTGCAGGAGCTGGACTGGCCCTGCGACTTGATATTAAATAATGCCGCCCACCTCCCCAGAATGGGCTATCGTATCTGGTCAATGAGTGTTCCAGCTCACTGTGTTTTCATGATTGCTAGATCCAACACAAGAAATGTCAGGAACAGTGTCCAGTACATCATAAAACTGCATGTCAGGTATCAGTCCCTATACCAAACTGTTGAAAAGCTAACCAGTGTTGAAGGGTGCTAAAAGGTGCTTTATACATTTTTATTTTTAAACCACTGTGTTAGCTAATAAAACTACCAGAGTGAGCAAACCTCAGTATTTAAAGGCATTGACTTTTTCAAGGGTCAGGCCTTCAGTCAGGAAACTGATTTAATGTGCTACACTGCAGAATGGAAAACATGCTTTTATGTATTGCTGCAGAGCATAACATGTGCTGATTTTTTTCCAACCTGCTGCTACTGTTGTTCCCTAAACTTTCTGTTTGCCTTCCTAACCAGGATTTTCAGAATTTAGTGACCAAGCTGGATGAAATCTTGGTACTGAAGTCAAAATGTATCCAAACGATGCGAGCCCAGCTTCAGCTCTACTTAGCCTCATCTGGCACTGACATGTCCCTGGAAACATCTCCACCAGTTTAGACCTTCTTTGCTTACCCATGCAGAAGAACAGCTACAGGAACCACCAGTGTTTGCAGCATACTTGGTGCTGCAGAGTGTGAGTGGGTAGGGGATAACTTTCGGTTTTATGTTTGTGATTAGTGTGCTTTTTAGTTAAGGATGGAGAGAATTCTGAGTAAATAAGAGATAACTACTTGGCACCACAAGCTTTTGTATTTCCTTCATACCAGTAGGACAGTGTTCTTAAGAATAACAATTCAGCAGCCTGCAAATATCTCACCAAGCAGTAGGCAGTCCTGTCCGCAGTATTCATAGCAGCTTCTTAAATGTTAACAGCACTTCTGTGTGGCCAAGACAATGAGGGGAAAAGAAAAAACAATTTGAAGCCAGACACAGATCTGAACAGAAATGTTCAAAAGCTATCCGGAAAAGTGCTTGCAAACACAAGCCAGGGAAGAGAGAGGAGCTGCCGTTTAAGTACACCAACATTAACTCGACCATAAGTAAATGGAAGTCAAGGCAGGACAAGAAGTGCTGTCACTTTTGGAAGGAAGGTTATTGTTGCATTTGTTCTTTGCCTGGGGAAAGCACTCCAGAGCTACTGAAAAAGATGGCTTAAGTCATGGGCAATGGGTGGTTTAGTAAAGACTGTACCAAAGGTTCACCTAGCATGTTACTAAGCATGTGGGTTTCATACTGCTGCCAACAGTGAGAGGCCAACAACTTACACGCTGCAAACAACACCTGATCTCAGCACTATGGCTCAGCTGTAGAGTGCTCATCATCTGGGTTGGCAGAACTGATTTTTGACATCAAGAGAGTGCTTGGTTAGAAGCAGTGGGATTTTAGAAGCTGCTAATGGTGCTGTTACATGAAGCTGGTATTTGAATCAAGAACTACAGAATGATCAGCTGGAGCCCTGCAAAAGCTCTGGTGCTGCACGCATCACATCTGAACCACAGAACAGGTCCACTTGCGGAAGCCACAAGTGACCTTGAAACATGCTCAGCTGACGTGCTGTGTGAGCGCTCCTACTCCAAAATTTGGGCTGTCGCAGCCATTTCGGTGTCTCAGTAGTGCCTGTAGTAGGTCTGTCAAAGCCTGCTCAGTAGCCAGAAATGCCAAGGGTAAGGGAACGCTGCTGTCTGACCAGCTGTGAATTTTCCTGCCTGCTTCTACACCTGCCCTGAGGAGCCCAGTTTTGGCTGAGCAGCAATACAGTAATCACAGTGACAGTTTCTGGTGTTTGGTACAAACACTCCCAGGAATGCCACACAGCGTAGCCCTGGGGAAGCAGAATTCCAAGGGATGGACCCATAGCAGTAGGAAGTCCTACATCAGTGCCCTGACTGCTGGGTTGTTTTTAGCACTAGTTAGTCTTCCTCTTGCTACCGAGACTGGATTACTCTGTGGAGCAGAGTCCCTCCAGGGTCTGAGTTTATGGCTCCCAAGACGGTTCTTCTGTGCAGGTTACAGGCCAGTAGCAAGTGCACCTGAACCCAGTTCTCCCAGTCCCCTTTTCAGAAGCCTTCCTCGCCCAGAGGAATGAGGCTCCTAGGAGCAAGACTAGAGTGTCAGTGGTATTTCGGTACTTGTGCACAGCGCAGAGTAGTGGCGTTTGGCAGCCACCAGAGAGCTATAAGGCAGCTGAACGCCTGGTGTCTCAAAACCATGGAGGAAAGATAGGGCATTAAACCGAGCTCCCCTTTAAAACATGCAGCTCTTAGAAAGCCACCCTCCACCTGTGGCTGGTGACAGCTTTCCTGATTGAGGAGAACGCATGGGGTTGGGTAGTCCTTGTGCTTTCTGAAAGCATAAATGGATGTTGTTTCCCCCAGGACTTTCTCAGTGAACATGCAGAGATACAGGCTGTTGGAGAGCTGCTGAGTTTTGCATTTCCATTTGGAGCCAAGGAAAAGGTCAGACTGCTGCAGGATGTGTGCACAGGTCACAGGAAAATGAGATGCCCAGCCAGTAATGCAGTGCTAGGAAGGAAAACTTCACCTCCTTGGACGTTTGGGAGATGAGTATTGGTTGATTGTACTTCCAGGCCTTTTAAAGAGCAGCTCAGCCAAGTACACTCATGGGCATTCTCAGTCTCTTACCCAAGCCAGCCATTTCTAAAGCAACACACAAGGAAGAACCATTTTCACAACTGACAGTGCCGTGTCCTAACCTTGGTATTTTTAGAGGTAGTTTTAACAAGACTGATGAGTGACTGAAAATTTCCATGAGCAGAGGAAGTGGGAATTAAGTCAGCTACCAAATCTGAGACAGCTGTGAATCCTGTCCAGCCTGCCCGGAGTGTGAAAAAGGCATGTCTGTCTGGCAGATCTGAGCCCCAGTGCAAGTTCCAGAGCAGGAATTATTTGCTCCCTGGAGGAATGGCCAGGAACACTGAGAAACAACAAATAAAACCAAACAACAACAAAGCAGTTTTCCAGGTCTGGTAATACTTTTTAAACTAGAACCATCCAGCTAATCCACAAGACTGTACCTTATTAAAGATAAGAATTTATTATCAGTCTCTTCCCAGAATTTTATTTTCTCTATTGAAGGTGGAACTTTACTAAAATAAAAAATAAATAAAAAAAAAAATCCCTGGCTGTGAAAATCCACACATCCTTGGCAATAACAGGACTACAGACATACTTGTGATGCCTGCATGCCCAGGGAATACCAGAACCGGGCTCTTAGTACACAATGGAAACTACCAAAGGTGTTGCCAAAAACGGTAACATTTTTCTCTCCACTCTTAAGGTTTTTACCTAGATGCTGCTTTAATTCTTGTGTGAAAATGTGTTAAGTGAGCATTTTTAACGTGTCATCTCCTTACTGCTGTTTAGTATTGCACTGACACCCGATATGAATGGTTTTCATTTCAACCCGAGGAACGTATGTGGAAGTGTTTGTCATTACAGCAGTCTAAGATTAGGAGAGCCTGGCCACGTACAATCAAATACATACAGAACCAAAATGGGTTCACTTTTCTATTCAGCTGCAACAAAGACTATTAATGCTCATGGCAGATGCTTGGTGTTTGAATAATTGATGTTATTTAAAATAAAATTGTTTATTGCAGAACTCTGGTGAATTTTTTTAAGTAAATGTCATCAAAAGATCCGTTTGTTTGATTGCAAAAGATTACCTGGGGCTGGAAACAAGTACAAGATCCCCTTCACACCTGGCCTGTTGACACCACATGTTTCAGAAGCTGCCCTCCAGCCACGGGCCCACACAGCCTGCAGCAGCAGCAGCACGACCCTTGCACCAGGCTTTGCTGCTCGGCTGGCAGAAGCCAGCTGCCTCCCAGCACGGGGAGCTGCCCAGCCACACGCCGTGCCCAGCTGCTGCGGACACAGGCTCTGGGGTCAGCCACCCACGGGTGTCCAGCACAGCCACTCTGCTGCAGGAGCCACCAGGCCAGCTGAAGAAAGCCTTGCGGCATGCTGCAGCCCTGGGACACCGGGCTCCCACTGCCTGACCGACTGTAGGACCCCAGAAAGGAGTCACCTTCGAAACAAGGTGGTGACCACAGCAGCGCTCTCATCCCACCAGGTCTCCAGCCATCTGCAGGCAGAGTAGGAGGCCTCAGCTGCTGTGTGGGTGACCAACAGCTCTTCAGTGCCAAAGCCCCTACCAGGCTGCTGCTGTCCAGAATCATCAGGAGGCAGCTCAGGGGGTCTCTGGCTCAAAGCACAACCACCAGTTTTGGCTCTGTCCCTACACTTCCCACAGGCCTTTTTCCACCACAGCACCCAGACCTCAGGTATCCGGCAACAGCTAGGGCAAGGCAGAACAACCTCTGACAAAGTTAAACCAGTGCCAAGCGCCAGGTAGATGACTCAATCTGACCTGAGAATCTAAGGAAATGCCCTCATGTCTCAAGTGTGAGCAGGGACACAGTCATCTGACCAGCTGTCAGCAGGGCAGAGCCCAGCCCCGTACCAGCTATCAGCAGGACCTCCTCCCGTCCAGGCTGAGCTTTGTTCTTGACAGGAAGAGGATGACAGTACCAGAGTCACTAGTGATGCACAGCGCCCAGAACAACATTGGAGTCTCATCGTATTGTGCCACTTGGTAGACATTTCTTTGGAAGTGCCTCTCCCCTAGGCCACCAGGTTAATCCCCTCACCCCCCTGGCCTTTCCTTCTGTGAGAAGCCACCCCAGAAACATGCTTCCACCCTTCAGCTACCCAGTGATGCAAGAGCAGAAACCTCACTGCCAAAGCAAGAGCAGCATCACCAGGCAAGACACAGACAGGTACACAGGTCTCCTTGGAAGGAGGAGACCAGCTTCACAGGTATCACTTCACATCTTACCCTGCTCCACTCTCACCTCCTCATCAGTCTCTACACAGCATGGTTACTGCAGTGGGGTTAAGAGCCATCCCTGCAGGGGCAGACTGTGAAAGAACTTAACACACAGGAACACAATCAAAGAGAAGTATTTTATTCACAGGTTTGGTCTAAATAGTTGTTTCTTTGCTGGCAAGACTTCCTGCCCCTTCATGACTATCTAGTACCAGGACTTGTTCAGATGTTAATTCTGAGGAAACCAAAACGAGCAACACAACTGAATGCTCTCAGCAGTAACAGTAAAGCAGTTTAGTTTTCAACTTTTCCGATTAATCAGGAACCCCGTTTCCTTCTTTCAAACTGTCCCATTTCTCACCTGGGCAGGAACACTGGGCAACTGCTTTACCTGCACCCACAGAGGCAGCAGCTGCTGAACAGCCTTCTTAGGCCAACATTTTAATTTCACTCCACCACCAGAAGCCGGTGCAGCTCAGTGCTACAGGATATGATGCAAGGCAATCTGCCCTGGTTCTACTCATCCATCTCTACATCTCCTTGATACTTGCCAGCTACATCACCCCTCAGCATCTTTTTTTTTAAGTAAAGGTATGTAATTAATATAGTTGAGCACCTCACAGAAAATTCCAGGAGTTAACACTGGACCCAAATTAGATGTTCTGGTCATATAAAAAACATAACTGAGATAAACGGCATCTCCTTTGGGGTCCTGATGAGCTAAAACCTCCTACTGAAAAACCTACCGAAACAGGGAACCAGCTGAGCTGTCTTCCCCTCATGAAGTCCAGTGCTCCCAGTTCCATGCTGTAATAGGACTTTGGATTCCTCGGCTTGGCTTTTGCAATCAAAAAAAATAAGCCACCGAAAAAAGCAGCACGTTCCACCACCGCAGCCACCTGCCCAGAGACCTCTGGTTGTTCTGCCCAACACACAGTGTTCACACGTGCCTACGGGTGCAGGCAGCACCTGGGCAGGCAGGATCCAGCAAGTTCTTCATATGCTGAAGCCAAAGGGCATGAGAGATGGGAACCATGACACTGGGAGTTATATTTGAGGGTTTTATTAGTTATTCTTCTGCAGATTCAAAATACTTAGCAAATTACTTCAGTAAACTTCCTCAAGACTGCTGATACTTCATGTATTTAGAATTTGAACAATGTACAGTGTAATACTTTGAACTATCAAAAACAACCCAAAACCTGATTCTAGTACTAGATGTTATTATGTAATTCTATAGCAGTGTGAGAAATGGAACTAATGCAGTGAGTATATTTGTTTTAAAGAAAGTGCTTGAAAGAAACCTCCTGCATCACACTGAGTAGTATTTAAAACAAAAAGATAACTGACTTCCTAGCATCACATTGTCTTAAATATCCTACGGGCCTGGGGGAATTAATATTACAGAGACCCCAGCTCTCTGCCTTCAGGTTCCAGAACCAGCACAAGCTGCAGGTCCAGGCAGTGTTCACAGCTTACCTGTTTCAAGAGAACTTACACACCATTCAGCACTGGACACTCATGTCTGGCTTTGTTGGATGTTGTTGGATGCATGGGTGGAAAAAAAAAAAAAAAAAAAGACCAAACCCCACAAAAACCAAAACCACACAGGAGGAAGAGCTTCTCTCTTTATGCATAGCGGCAGTTTCTGAACCAGTGTTTTACTAAGTTACTAACTTTCAACCAAAAAATAAAACTCCATTGCACTAAAGGTCAAATGTAACCAGTTAATCTGGACTGTGACACAGTCAAGTAATTCAGTACAAGCAGACAAGACACCATGAAAGCAGCTTCAAAGAACCAAAGCATCCTAGTTTCAGAACCAACTTAATATTCTTCTGTCCAACTCCAGTGCAACAGTGAGGGGGGGAACCACTCCCGTCTCTACCTATGTACAATTCCAGTAGAGGCTGGGTAGTCTAAACTCTCCGTGGCCAAGCTGGAAAAAGGAAACTTAGGAAAGGACACTTTAAAATTTTAATTTAAGAAAGAAAGTTGCTTTCAGTTGAAAGAGAAATGCTGGAGTGATGCATGTGGGCAGGCTTGCTCAGTCACTCTCCCATGTATGTGAAAAGCCGGACTCCTTCCTGCCGAGAGCAAGTCACACTGGATGTGAAGGTGGTGGGGCTGGTCCTGCTCCATCGCAGCTGAGAACCCAGGAATGTGTTTTCAGCTGGCTCCTGCACGGGCCATTAGATCTTCCAAAGCATTGTCTTGGTCGTTGTTATGTAATAATAAGACCTCCTTAATGTCTTTTATTTCAAATCCCATTTCTTTAAATTGGCTCATTAGCTGGAGAAGCTCTGTGATCTGAAAAACACAGACAGTCCCTTATTTGCAAGAGAAAAGACAACCAGTGCTTGGCAGAGGTTTAGCACTGAGCCTGTCGACCAGGCACCCCATGGAGCAGATTCCTTCCTCCTCCCTAAGTACAGCCTGGCCCAGAGCCAGCAGAGCCCTGGGTGCAGTAGCCCACAGGGCCTCACCTTCAACCCCCTGTGTCTTCAGCTTTGCGTTTCCAAAATCCTTTTCAGCATGGGCACCAAAGCTCAATAAGTGGCAGTGTCTCTTTTCCAGTAGGAAATTTAACAGCCTGGCCCAATCTGGGCTCCCCAAAATGCTGATTAATGGTACCCTGCTCCCCACATCCAGCAGCTCCTACTGCATCTGAAGTTTTTTAAAGTTAAACTTTGACTTTGGGAAACAGCTGACTAGCCCTTGCTATCAACTGGCTTCTCAGATCCAGGGCAAACTTGGGGGATCAGCACAAATCCTACTGGACAAACTGTGTACGACACTACCAACATTAACCAATAATCCTGCCTGAGCTTTGAAAAAATAGAAGTGACAAGTTAGTGAATCAGCTAACCAGACTTTTTATGAACTCTCTGCTGTTTACACTGCCTCCACTCCACTCCAGGGAAAAAAAAACAAACCAGCAACAAGCAAGCAGGTTGAAATGGGTGATCAGGGGATTAGCCATTTCCAATTTTAAGGTTAAGCCAGTAGCAAATGCATTTCCTGAACTCAGTCACTTCTCCCACCTTCACACTGTAGTTCCTCTGTTTGCAAGCTCATCATTACATCCAAAACAGACAGGAAGGCTTATCTGTGTCTGGAAGGGCTTGGTTTGCACCTCTAAAGATTTCATGTAACAACGTGGCACACAACTGGTTGGCAGACTTCAAAAAATCCTGCTGTCCTCTGCCCCGGCTACCCACTCCTGCCTCTGTACCTTTGGTGCCGGTTAAGTAGCCAGACCCCAAAAAAACTATTTTCCAGCTTCTTGCAGAGCAAGCCATAACCCAGTTTGCCGAGCAGCCAGGCAGACGTGTTCATACAAGGCGGAACATTCAGAGCTGGGGCAGGCTGGCAGGGCTGGAAAGATAATCTGCTGCTTCTGAAGTTGACCGTCTTTGTACAAGCACTCAGCCACAGAACAGCTCTGCGTTCAAAACATTAAAACTAGAATATGCAGGGTCTTTAAGAAATCCTGTCCCCATAACAATGAATATAAGTGAGAGTAATACAACATTGCAGAAGAATTCCAATGCTCTAACACACATTTGCTTTATCACCACAAGGATGTCCCTTAGCAGTCAGTTTCAAAAAAAACGCAGTATAACCTAAAAGCCAGAACTACATCAGCCAGAGGAACTGCTGCCGGAATTCCCCATCGCAGCACATTCTCTCTATTACTTAAGATGTTGTGCCCTCACCTTCTCCTCTGAGCACTGGTACATCTCCAAAGCTGCTTCAACAAGAAGTGGATCAAAGCCCTTCTCACAAAGCTGTCCATGTGCAAACAGGTAATCCAAAACCTGTGTGGAATGAAAAAAAAAACCCTTAAGTTTGCAGAGCGGCCTTTATCACGTGTGGTTGAATACCATCTCTGTGCACAAAGAGGTTGAGCACAACTCTACCCCAAGCTTCATCAGGGACTGAGATAACGTCCTTCCCAGTAGAGCTGAGATGCTCTTTGTGCAAGAGCTTGTTCAGAGAAAAGAAGAGATGAGCCCTTCCACTCTTACGCTCTCCCACCAGCTCTGCACATCATCTTCCACTCTATTCAAAGCAGGCTCAGAAGCCTATGCCTAGCCTTCCGTGCCTGACACTGAGCAGAAGGCAGAGGTCTGACTGTGACTTTTATCCTCCCAAGTTTTTAAAATGCAACTGTAGGTCCAACAGTCAAGATGTGTCAGCTTTTAGCTTCCTCTCAGACGGCTGCAAAAACTGATGCAATCTGAAAGCAGTCAGCCTATTAAGATCAACTCAGCATACTGGTGAGCAAGCTGCAAATCCCAGGTCACACACCCACAAACTGCTATCAAGTTTCTTAACTGTCCTCAGCTTTCAGAGGTATGGAGAAAGGTCAAATAGGTAATGCTAGGTATGCAAAAGAACACAACCTGCAAATACAGCAGGATTTAAAACCACCCTCGTAACAGACTTTTTCGCACTTGATACTACAGCTCACTCCAGCACATGGCTTAAATCGCTTTTGATGCACAGGTAGCGAGTAAGCAAATCAGCTCCACAAGCAGCAGCCACTGGGACACTCCTCCCCAGCTGGCACAGTCCTGCCAGGTGACACTCTGCACAGCAAACAGCCCGTCCAGGGTCAGCATAGAGTGTTTAGCCACACTCTCTGCCCTTCAAAATGTTTGTGTGAAGTGGATCCAAGACCCCGAGCTACGCTTCACGCTGCAGTGCTTTATGCGTTGTGACCTGGTTTTAGCAAGCGTTGGAGGCAGCACGAGGCAGGCTCACAACCAGAGCACAGAAAGGAAAGTGGGTCAGTGGTGCCTTGCAAGAGCCTTTCAGGGCTGTCCGAGCCTACAGGGACCAATCTCTCCACAAGAAGAGACTTTGTAACCCCTAGCGCTCAGCAAGGGAAGCTGACTGGTTTTTTGTCACACAACGCTAAGCATTGCCTGGAGCTGTGCTAAGCTTCCTCCCAATGGTTCTGTGGTTTTGGGGAAGACCCAGTACATCTCTGAGCTCCGCACGGGGTTAAGGGCCCATCCCAAGCTCAGCGCAACTCTGACTCAGCACACACAGGAGTGGCTGACCCAAGCAGTCTCTCATCAGAAACAGGAGCAGACTCTAGTTTTGAGAGCCTTTACTGCCAGGTGACAACTACTCTAGTGGTAAACATCACAGCGGCTACAGGCTGCAGCCCCCCTGTTACAATGAAAGTATTCCCACCCTATCCATTTTGCAAACCCGAGGCTGTTTCTCAGCAGTATCAGCATCCAATCAAGGGTTTCTTTCCTGTTGCACAAGCTCTTACCTGGTCTATGTCCTGTCCCTTCTTCTTCATGGCTTTCAGGACATTCTCAGGTGAGTACCCCATGTTGACAACTGTCTCTACGCACTGCCTCTCGCTAGCAGAAAGGACCTGCTGTAGCTCAGGGGCGAGGCCACCCGACCACTTTGTGCAGTTGGTGTTATTGGGCACTTTAGACACTGTGAAATTTTGGTGCGTTACCTGAAGGGGAAAACCCAGAGGCTGAGGTGACGGTCATCTTTTGCATCCCCATATGCCGTTTCTGGCTAGCGCAGAACCAGACTACCCCATATAATTAACCAAAGAGGCTTTCTAGACTGCCTTTGGGAAGTTACTCACTGTTAAGATGAAACCAAGCGGTGCACATAGTCTTGACTCCCACCATACTCTTTTTACCCTCAAAACAATCAACAACCCAGATTCTTCACAATACACCCTCCCCGGTGGGATCAAAGCATTCCCATACCCAGCCTTTGCTACAGTGAAGGTCCCTAGGATACTGTGAAACCCCGAACCTCAGGGGAAGTGTGGAGCTTGCTGCCTTCACCCCAAGTTTACTCATCACCTATGATTTTTTTGTACTCAAAGGAACACTACTTCTGGAGATTCTCAGAAACACAATTCAGAGCAAGTGCACAGGTATTTGGGAACTTACCACAGGGATTTCTGCTTCCTTGTGGTCTGGGTGTACCTGTTGGGCAACACATAAATAAGATGACTACAAACATCATGTGTCAGTGAGCAGAGCTTGCTACAGATGGGGGAGAGAGCTTCTACAGGAGAGATCTGGTAATAAGTCTACCATACTAGGGAGGCACGTGGTCTGATCAGGCTTCCATATGTGAGATGCAGACATTATGCAGCTGTCTGCAGAATCACAGAATCATTTAGGTTGGAAAAGACCTTTAAGATCATAGAGTTCAACCAGTAACCCAGGACTGCCAAGTCCATCACTAAACCATGGCCCTAACCACCGCATCTACATGGCTTTTAAATACCTCCAGGGATGGTGACTCAATCCTTCCCCAGGCAGCCTGTTCCAATGCTTCATCGCTCTTTCAGTGACAACGTTTTTCCCGATACCCAACCTAAACCTCCCCGGCACAGACTGAGGCCGTCTCCTCTTGCCCTGTCACTTGTCACCTGGGAGAAGAGAATGCTAAAAAGAGCATGATTTTTCTACAAACACCCAACACTTGGTTCCACTCCCTGCATGCCAAGGAGGCAGGGTCATGTTCCCTGCTGTACACCATCGCTAAGAGATCAGCAGTGCAAAGTCAGAACTTTGCCCCATCGAATCTGCCCATTTCAGTTCACCCATTTAAAGGTCTTCCTGCATTTTAAATAGAACTAGAAAAGACTGCAAGAAATCACTGTAGACCAAGAGCTTTAGTTTTTTTGCATTTCTTAGCAATTATTATGATAATGTAGATTGCCTGAAAGCTTGTCCACTTCTTTCAGAAAGATATTTTTTTAGGCCAAAATTAAGCAACAAAAAACTTCATAGAAAACCAATTCTGAGAAAATCTATTAGGATTTTGATAAATTCCATTTATTTGAAAAAAAAAAAAAAAGAAAAAAACACCCACACCAAAGAGGTTTTGTTCTGTATTTTTGACCATTTTAAACTCCAGGGTAAGAATTTCTCATCTAAGAGATAAAGCCTGAGAAACCATATTCAGTCTGATGGACCGGTTTACCCAAGAACCTCTCCTCACTGTGACAGAGAGGTTCAGAGCTCTTAGCACACACCCTATCAAGGCATTTTGCCAGAGCAAAAGGACTAGAATATGGCAGACACTGAAACAGGTGTCTGGAATAGCCCTGAAATCAATGGAAGGATGATGGTTTGTTATTGATGCTGCAGCCAGGAAAACCAAAACCACTTCTGAGGCCAGAAATTCAAGACTCTCAGATAACCAACTTCTCCTCCTTAATCTACTTGACAGCCTGTGCTTGTGGTCAGTGATTTCCAGAATTAACACCTAAAGGAGTTGCTGGGGACAAAGCCAGGTCACTCAGCAGCTGCACTCCCTTACATCTTCAACTTGCACTTCAGTGCCCTTCAAACAGACACGCAGTGCTTTCAGTAGAGGTCTGCACACCGTGCCTACTTGTAAGAGACTTCTACAGAGGCCAGGAGCCCTGCGTGCAGCTGGTGTGCCCATACACATCACGCTGCTGTAGCGGTATATACTCTGAATGGCTCACCAAGAGTGCTCCATCCTCCCATAACCAGAGAATTCTGTACATGAATTGCATCATACTAGCCAGGTCTCCGACCACTTTTGTTTAATTCCAACTGGTTGTCTTAACTAGTGATTCCTCCCTCTAATTCTGCAAAAAAATAAACCCCAGTGAACTTAAAAAAAAAAAGACAGAAGAGAGGACCACCCAGGACAGAGTCAGTGCAGCCTCAGAAAAATCACAGGTTTATCTCCATGCAAAATCTTCTAGATCCAACTCACTGGTAAAACAAACTCCAGTAGTAACTCCAAATCCAAAGTTACAATTTCTAGTCGGGGAGGGGGGTGGGGTGGGATAAATCACTGTGGAATATACTGGGACATACAATTGAGACTTTTTAAAAGGCTGGGCAGAGAATGGATTGAGAGCAGCCCTGAGGAGGACTTGGAGGTGTTGGTTGGCTGGCAAGAAGCTCAACATGACCCAGCAGTGTGTGCTCACAGCCCACAAAGCCAGCTGTATCCTGGACTGCACCAGAAGCAGCAGGGCCAGCAGGGTGAGGGAGGGGATTCTCCCCCTCTACCCTGCTCTCATGAGACCCCACCTGCAGTGCTGCGTTCTGCCCTGGGGCCCCCAACATAAGAAGGACATGGATGGACCTGTTGGAGCAGGTGCAGAGAAGGGCCACAAAGATGATCAGGGGGCTGGAGCACCTCTTCTATGAAGACAGGCTGAGGGGGTTGGGGTTGTTCAGCCTGGAGAAGAGAAGGCTCCAGGGACACCTTACAGCAGCTTCCCAGTACCTAAAGGGGCCTCCAAGAAAGCTGGAGAGGGACTTTTTACAAGGGCGTACAGTGACAGGACATGGAAGAATGGCTTTAAACTGAAAGAGATATAAGGAAGAAATTCTTCACAATAAGGGTGGTGAGGCACTGGAACAGGTTGCCCAGAGCAGCTGTGGATGCCCAATCCCTGGAAGTGCTCAAGGCCAGGCTGGATGGGGCTTTGAGCAGCCTGGTCTGGTGGAAGGTGTCCCTGCCCATGGCAGGGGGGGTCGGAACTAGATGGTCTTTAAGGTCCCTGACAACCCAAACCATTCCACAATGATTCTATGAAAAAGGCCAGGCTTATTCTTGGGTAAACTTACAGGAAAAGGGACATGAGCTAAATGACCCTTCTGCTCCCAGCCACAGGGACAACTGTGACTTCCTCCTATCATTTTCATACTCTTGAGAATCTTTGTTGTACTTACTTCAGTTTTTTTCTTTTCAACTTTTGTTGCATTTACTTCAATTTCTCACAGCTCAGCTGTCATTTTCAGCCACCAGAACCATATTGTAGAAACATGAAACACACATAGTCTGAAGTCTTGGAATTTAAACAGAAAGAACTAGTTCTGTCAGCATACCTACTTCCTGGTTTGCTACTTCCAAAGCAGAAATAGTTTAAAATTAAGATCTTTATTTTTTTGTTTGTTTATCAGTTTGTATCTTCCCTTACAGCATTCTTAAGTACACCTTCCCTCTTGGTCTTTAATAAATTAGTTTTAATTCAGCACAGAGATTTGAAAATTTGGCTGAATGCCCATCTATTTAGTTCTAAGTGATCTTTCATGTTAATCCTCAAAGATGTGTCTTAGAGGTTTCACCCGAGCTACATATGATCACACAATTGCCTCTCAAACCCGTGATCTGTAGCAGCGGGCAGCTATTCAGCACACTGGTACTTCTGTCAAAGTTTACCATATCAAACTTGTTCTAGTTATAATAAACAGCTGCTGCTGTGCTCTGACAAAGACGCTACTTGTCAGAATACTGTATTTTGCAGTTAATAGTGCATTTACCTAAGCCTGCAGTAAAGGAACAATGGGAGAGAAGCTGTGTCACTTGTTTTAGAGCCCATGGTGACACACAAAAACCTATTGTATGCCAGTAAGACCACAGAATCACTGAAGCACTGCTTAGATTGGAGAGAAGAAACCAGGTTATTTTAGAGCTAGCTAGAGAATTTGACTATACAGCTGTCATTATGCTTCATGAGTCTTGGAGTCCAAACCTTAGGTTCTTTGGGAAAAAAGCCCACAAGCTTAGTCAAATCTCTGCTCTTATTCACAAGAGGACAAGGACAACAGCTGGCGTGAAGGTAAGTGTCCTCAATTTTAGAACTTGCTACAAGTTTGAGGAAGCAAAGCATCAACCTCCTGCCTCAGAGCTGTACAACTGACTAACTTAGCAATCTGAGATGATCTTGAAGATTGCGTTTGGTATCCACCAAGCAATCCTTCCACCTTCCTTCACAAGTAAGGGGGTAAATACCAGATTTCAGACTGCCATCATCATCTTCCTTTTAAATTAGATTTTAACAGGATCTCAGGAAGAAAATTAAAAAAAAAAACCAAACCTAAACATGTATTTCACTGCAGGTCAACAGCAAGAACTTTCTTTCCTAAATGACACAGCACATCTGTGTTTTTCAATGTGTTATTGCTTCTGTTCCTTGAAAAGCCTGCACTTCCCATTATTTCTAGCAAATAAATAACCAAGCAGAGGAACAAATCTAGCAAAGATTTAATTCAAAACCTAACAGCACTTCAGAATCCGATATATCTTAGTTGGGTAAGACAGAATGCAGGATTGTACAAAAAAGGTATCTTATATGCTTAGCTCAAAGATGTGCAACTATGAACAAGATTATCTGAAAAGATGAAATAAAAATCACCAGAATTGGTCTAAAAATTTCAGATTTTGGGAAACCTGAAAAGTAATAACCTGAAGTCCAGAACCGCCAGTATGCAAACCTACTGCACTGATGAATTTGCTGTGTAAATCAGGACTATCTACACATCACTCCCATTAAACGAAACTAAACCCAAAGCCACAGTACATTTTGCATGCAGTATTTGCCTCCACATCTCCACACATGCCCCAGCAACCCTGATTCTAATCTACTGCATTTTTACCATAGTCGCTGTGCTTTGAGATGATTCTTCTTTTGTATAAGCTGTTGACACAGCCAGGGAAGGCAGCCTGGATGAAGAGGATAATGTTGATGTCTCCATGCCACTGTCCTCATTTAGAACAGAAAGACCAACCACATGGTGTCCATTCAGTTCACTCGCTTTACTCTGAGCACAGGTCTGCAAAGAGCTGAGCAAAGTGCCATTGCGGAGACAGGTAGTGCTGTGGAAAGTGCTTGTGAGCTTTGATGATTTTTGGTCACTATCATCAGAGTCAAGTTTAGGAAAGGACAGGGATTTGATATTGCTCACTGAAGTGATAGGGGACAGGGACACTTTGGAAGACAAGGACATCTTTTCACAGTTTCCCAACTGTGGTAAAGTGATAAAGCCATTGGGTTTGTGAAGGGGCTTGAAGTCCAACGTGGCCCTTTCTATGGATGCCAGAACTTCCTCATCTTGCAACACAGCCTCAGACCCTCCTTTGGGCAAAGTATTATCTAACAGCTGGGCAACAATTGGCCCAGTAGTACCAACGTGAATTTCAAGAATATTTTTTAATTCCTCCTTATCATTGATAGTTTTTAATTCCAGTTTGTCAAATGGGTCTTCTTCACATTCAAAATCAGCTGGGTTGAAGTCTGCTTTTGGACAAGGTGGACTGAGAACCTTTTGCTTCACAGCGCTGCTGTTGGCTGGCGTGGGAGTAAGAATATTATTGTGCTGCAGGCTAGCGAGGATGGGGTTAATGGGAGGCGGCATGGACTCAGGGCAAGGTACCTCCGAGAACCCCATTTTGTCGCTGACCTCTGGAACTACTTTTGAGTTTGCTAGTGCTTCCTCTGCCTTGCGTTCAGCTTCTCTCTGGGCAGCTTGAATTTTTTTGGTATCTTCAGCCCACTCAATTGTTTTCTTTTCCAGTGAGAAGTCATACTGATGAGGGATGTGGGAGAAAGGAGAGGAGGGGAAAAAAAAAAAATATATCAATTACAAGGATCATAGCCACTACTTCTTACAGGAACATAAGTAACATAGAAGGAGAACTACAAGAATTACCATGGACAGGTATCATTTCTTTCCCCAGCATCTCGTCACCTACAGACTGTCAAAGCTAGACGACAACAGAATAGTTCATTTTGCCTCTAGCAGCAAATCCTGGCTATAACCTGAATTAAAACATTGTATTTTGCCTCATTCCTACATTTAATTTTGCTTTAGAACTAATACCAAGATAATTTTCACAGCCCTCCCACCACCTCCCCTGAGGACAACAGATGGAGCAAGGGGGAGTCTAATGAGTTGTTACTAGGTGAACAATCATACCCAGATCTGGCAGTGCTGAACTATGCCCTGTCCACTAGTTCTACAAGTCATTCAAACCTAGGGCAGAGTATTTTTGCATCTAAAGACCAATATGTTATTACTTAGCTCCCCCTAAAAGATTCCTAGCCAACTTGATATTAGAGTTTCACACCCAGGGGTTTCAGAGGTATTGGTATCCTTACCCACTGCCAGCGGCTCACCAGACAAAGGGGATATACTGGCTACACCAATGACAACTGCCTGCACTATCAGGTTTTGCTGCAGTTACTGGCATGACAGGATCCCACAAGCTTTTCTCATTTAAGATCAGCTCCTTCAGGGTCAGGTTAGCACAGGAGCGTGTTTGTAAGCTACTCACTACCAGTTTAGTAGCCACCATTGTAGGTCGGTTGAGAGGACAAAATTCTGAACATATTAAATTACTTAAAGCTTTAACACCTTGGGAGGAATGAAGAGCCTCAAATGCTCTTTAGATAACCACAAAAAAAATCAGAGAACACAGCCTACAAGCTAAGTCCAGGGTGCACCTACCTGCAACTCACAAGGAGTCACAAGACATCCTTCCCAGGATAATGGAACACAACCAGAGTACTCTTGCCATGGGACTGCTAGGTCATACAAATTCCTAGCTCTAAAGAGAAAAAAGCCAGCAAGGCTTGCTAGGCTTCTAATAGGCTTTTCTGGGACTTCTTATTTGTTGCACCACATCCCATCCTATAGCAGGCTCCAGTGAGATCTGGAGACCTGTTGTCCCAACTGTATTAAGAGTTCCCCTTTCCCTTAGCTCTAAGGCTCCAAGAGGTCCAGGCTGCTCAGACTGCCTCCTTTAGCTCTTTCACACCAACTTAACTGGGTGAAAATGTGTGTATTAGGACAATCAGGTAATCATTTAAAGGTTACAATGAAGACGACATGACATGGCATAATAGGGTAACATACAGGGCAGGGCGGGAAGGAAAAGGCAGAACCATCTACAGCAACCTGTCATGGCTAACATGAAAACAATTATCAGTTGGGACACAGTTCAATTGGACTTCCTGTATCACCCTGCATTTGTGGATTAGATTTTTCAACAGTTATGCTAAAACAATTGATTTTATGCTACAAAGAGTTTAAGGTAACAGAGACATGCTCCTCAAAGACCTGGAAGCTATCTGGACCAAGCTGTAACCTGTCTGCCCTACAGCTGGAAAATAATTCCCACCCAGAACCACAGAGAAAACAAGAACTGGAAATTTATTTCTTCATCACGCTATTATGAGAACCCATAAAATATGCTTGCAGAAACACCTGTTAACATCAAACAAGATTCTGAAAATATGCCGTAGCATGGGTGTATCGGTTCTTAGCATTTTTCCTCTCAAAAATGCTACTCAAATTTAATCAGGGTAATGTTTAGACCTGCAACTATTACACAAAAACATAGTGCTTTCTTGAAGCAGAAAACATTTATTTTAGTGTATTAGGCTTTTTAAAGTAGCAAGAAGTAAAAGGTTTCTGCACGGTCTACTGTATTTTTATCTTTCTATACTTTCTAACAGATCTTCTACATCTACTGCCTGGCATGCTAAATGGCACTACAGGACTGACAAGACTAACAGTTGAATATCTGCAAAATGCAACTATGTGCAATTTACACCACCACATGTTGGGGGCCAAGGGCGTGGGGGGGGTGAAGAGCGCAGAAAGGCAAAACATCACTTACCTGGGCTCCTCTGACAAGTTGAGAAGAATCAGGCAGGCAGAAACCAATGGGTAATCCAACCTTCGCTGGGGTTTTGAATTTGTCTCCTATCTTAAATGGGACATCATCAAGATAACTGAAAGGCCCTAAGATCAAAAGCAGAAATTGTATCAAAAAACCTTACGAGTTTAATGCATTCAAATAAGGCAAATACTTTTCCCTCTGCTGCCCCAACTACACCAGGTGACTCAAATACAAAGGATATTGCTTAATCAGAAACACACCGGATCTATTTGGACTTTATTGCCTCAGGTTTTTGTTTTGATGCTTGGGTTGGTTGGGGTTTTTTGTCTGGTTTTGGGGTTTTGGGTGTTTTTTTGGTTTGTTGTTTTTGTTTTGTCGTGTGTGTGTGTGCGTGTGTTAACATCCTAGCCTGTAACTAGTTTACGCCACATAACAATTCAACAGCTTAACAGATTTTGAAGCAAATATACCCAACATCTTAGCTTCCCTTGTGACAAGACTACGCCTACACAGCTGGAAGCTGAACACTGCATTCTGCCTCAATAAAAAGATTCATCACTTTTTCGTCATATTCAAAGCAGGATTTAAAATGACCCAGCTTCAGAGCAGCTACGGCAAACTAGAAACCATGGCATTTGAATTTTAGGAAGTAGGGATGAACATTTGGACAGAAAGGGTCACAATGGTAAAGTGGCCCAAAGTCTAGATGTTCCACTTTAACCAAAACACAGCAAAATAGCTCAAGACTATTTAGGATAGCAATTCTGATTTTTAAAACAAGGCTATTAACAGCTGTCCCATTTGTGATCACTGTAACGAGAGGCCTCAGACCTTTTCATTGTCCTCCATTTGTCCTTTATATCTATCACTTAGACATGGTATTTAAAAAGTGTTTTAGGACAAAACGCTTCAGGCATCCTGCAAACTCACAAGGCAGAATCACTTAAGAGCTCAATCACCTCCAAGAAGCCAGACTACAGGTTTGCTTTCCTTGAGCTGCTGTGAAGCAGTATTAGAAGACCCACAATATAAACTACACAGTTTTTCAATTAACTGAAAGGGATCACTGGCCTAAGCTACAGGCCAGGTTTCTGGCCATGTATAACAATCTGAAGTGTTCCTCTAGCACTCATTAGTAACTTCACTTTGAGTGTTGTGGATCCAAAAAGACATGAGTGGCAACATCTAAGACTGTTCAGCAACTAACCTCTTGCTCAGTGAGCTGTGATTTGCCTTTTATCTGACCCATTTTCGTACCCAGGTGACAGTTTAAGTATTGTTTGTGTTCCTCCACTGTTGACTCATCTACAACAAGGCAGCCACAGGCTCCAAAAGGATGAGCAGCTTTTGAAAACAGGAACACCCTGTTAATTTGGAGTTAAATGTTTATGTGTTGTCATCACTTGAGCTCTCATGCTATGTACCACACTGGCTGGTTGCAGAGTCCTGTTAGGACACAGGTGGTATTTCTTCCACCTTTGAAACCATCAGGATGAATAACCTACATCTCACCTGTGCCACCAGGATGAAAAAATGGTCCAGCCAGAAGATAACAGTATCTTCACTAAATCTTACCAAAAAGCACACATTCAAGTATTACACAGCACAGCTTCCAGATGGCACCTCACTGGCCACTGGCACCACAGCATCCAAACTGTATTTGAGCTGGCAGTGAGAACCTGGATTTGCCAGTGTGTTTGCTTACACAGAAATAGCAACTGTGGTAGCCTTTGGGCTGAGGGTGATAAATAATTAGGGCCAGGTGAGAGAAACTGGATCTCCTGACTCTTCAGCCTGGTGTGACTGCGGCTACTACGTGCTGCTTAGTCCTACCGGCTCTAAGCGGGACAATCCAATCAAAGCAGGATTACCTCTCTGCACTGATCTCACAGCCCAAATGGCTCAGTATGCAGGTACTTGTCCTATTAGACCTATTGACACAGTAAGTGGTAGACACCTCTGCTTGCGCAGCTGCCACCTTTGCCACAGAAGGTACAAGCACACATTGTGGTATTCACACATCAACACTCTGTTTTGGCACAGTAAAAAAAATAAATCTAAACACACCTAGACTAGATGGGCTGCACTGACAGCTGCCAGTTTAGCCTCAGACACTAGAGTAAAATAAATAAGTAGAATAAAAGTCTTCTAGAGTTTGCTCAGTATACTAATCTTTAAATCATGACCTCTGCTATAATCTCACCTTGAGTGTAATTCTTCTACTAAACCTGCAAGCACACATTAAGAAACACAGTAACTGGTTTAGGACATTTGTTGGTGAAGTCTTTCTGAGGCAAAACACTGATGCACACAGCATCCCAGCTCAATCAGAACAGTACTAGCCTAGTGAAGTCAAAATCTGAACCTGAAGGCCAAGAACCCTTTTCTTTATGTAAATGGATAAACCTTCTGACTGAACTTGTTGATGGGTAAGGATGCAAATTGTTTTGAATGGCAAATTTTAAGGCAATAAGCAAAACCTACATAGAGAAGATATGCAAATCACTGTTTCAATAGTCACATCTTGAAGTGAAGCAATTAAAGGTTTTTCTGAACTGTTACTTAATGTGGCCGTTAGCCATTTCATCCTTTTAGCAGTTAAAAGCATACTGAGGAAGTTCTGAGAATAGCCCTGGCAAAACTAACAGTCAGTTTGATCTCTGACACTGCACAATATATAATATTCCTGGCCCAAGGAACTACTATAAGAGTAAGATTTGTCTTCTTTTTAGTGTAATGCAGAAATCACTGGCCAACTCATAAAAGTGTTCTCCAGTGTGGCAGCAAAATGGGAACATCATATATAACCAGTTATGAATAGGAAACAGTTGTGAAACCAAGTGGAGCTTAGTTTTTGTGGTCACACAAATGACACTTACATAATTTTCAGAAATTGGAGTTTCAAGTTTCACAGTGATGACAGAACAGCAATATTAACATACTGCACCTGGTATAACCCAAGCTGTTCGTGCAACAGATGAGAGCTGCATTTCTTGATATTTACTTGAATTTATATTACAATACTTACTTGAATTTAAGCTTCAATTTTAAATTATTTAAATGACAGGAGTGCATCTGAAGTTACATAGGCATAGTTACAGGCATATGCTAAGAATACCCTTCAAGAGAGGAAAAGGGTTCCTTTCTCTCCACCCATACCTTATGTTCCTATCTTCACCTCCATCTCAACATGGTCCTGAGCAACCTGCACTAGGTGGCTCTGCTTGAGCAGGGGGTTTGGACTTGATGATCTCCAGAGGTCCCTTCAAACCTCAATCACCCTGTGATTCAACAATGGTCCTCAAACCTCTAATAAGCTGCTCAACAGGAAGTACAAGAGATGCATTGCAGAAGAATGGCTGCAGAAGCACGGCTTTAGAAGATCTGCACAATCCAGGCCTGGTATTAGAATAGGCCTGTAATCAGAATTGTGCTGAAGTTGCTGTGCTGAAGTTAACAAGAAAGGTAGCCTTGAGCTATTCTTGAATCCTGAGACCAAGTAATTATGTTGTGCCAACAGGCCATGGCTGTAACAAGCTACAGCTGCTGGGAAAGCAGGTGCAGGGCCAAGAAAGGTGGGGACCCGTATGGGAAAATAGGGAGTAACAAACTACAAGGCTGAAGCACAGCAACACAATTAGCTACATGGATAGAACGCTTATTTTAGTCATGATAATTAGGGGTGTGAGAACCGCGTGCGTTTAGAAACTACTAACCAATTTTATTTCTGCTTTACGAATATGCATGTGTATCGGTTCTATATAAGTAGTGTTAGAAACTAATAAAGTTGAGCAAGATGCATAACTCATATTGAGCGTCTTCTTGACTCTGGCAAACCCTTCTTCCAACAATGCATCAACTGCGTTGACCAGTTCCATCAGTCTGCCAGAGACACTGAGCTGAAGGTAGCTGTTGGGCTAAATGCTTTACAGTAAGCCAGAATTCACTTATTGGGATTAATCCTTAACGACCCTGGAGAAGACTGAAACAATTGCCCTGCTGACTTCTTAAGACATAATAAGCCAAGGAAGTCGCTCTACTACTCCTCAGGAACAGTACTGTGACAGTATCGCTGGTGTCATTAGGAACAGAGGATATCCAAAAGGGTAGACAAGTTAACCAGCCAGCTTACAGTACCATTGGTTTTGACTTTGTGATTCTGAAGCCAGGAGCATGTTCCACCAAACTATACTGTTTTGAGAAATATTTAAGACAGATTGAATTCTAGCTCCAAGCTAGTCTGGTTTAGGAAGCAGAAGAGAAATAAAAACAAACTGAAAAGACAAGCAGCTCACAACGTTCATAGAGACCATTCACAGATAAAAGAGCAACTGCTGAAGAACTGGCAGCTATATAATAAACTGTCTTGCAGCAGGATCACTGGGCCACAGCAAAGGAGACCATCTAAACCAGGGGTCCTCAAACTACGGCCCGCAGGCCAGATACGGCCCCCCAGGGTCCTCACTCCAGCCCCTGGTATTTACAGATCCCCCCGCCGGGGGCTGGGGGGGGAAACCAAGCAGCCACAGATGACTGCCTGCCACTTCATCCGCGTGCCAGCCCCCTGTTTAAACAGTTTGAGGACGCCTGATCTAAAATTTAAGTTTTGATAAGCCATTTTTATTAATCCTTAACCATGTATTTAAGTGAGGCATTTCTTACTGTGTACTTCCAACTTTACACTTGCAAGACTGAATAAAAAGCCCAAGGTAAAACTAAATTCCTCGAGACCCTCTTATCTGGAAGATTAACCATGAAGATCAAAAGGCTGAGTTTCTAAAAGCAGAAGTTTCTATAGCATGAAAAATAATGTTAGAAATTTCACATTAACCTCCCACTACTGCCCTGAGTGACTACTGATTCGAATAAGCTACACTGAAGTTCAGTTTGTTGTATGTGAAGTTCCACAGAAATAACTAACCCTTTCACATTACACCCCACTTGCTAAAAGAGAAACACATATACAGGCAAATAATTTTTTATTATACCGAACATCTGCATGACACTATGCATCTCAAGTGCAGAAGATACTCTCTTCTTCACTTGCCTGCTGAACCAGATTAGTCCAATTTAGGGGAAAAAAAATAATCACTGCTGAGCAAAAAGCAAGCATAAATCAACGATATATTAAAAGTTTCACTTTCAATTGAACTTTTCATGTGACTTCCACAGAAAGAAGCTACAGATCTTTTGTCCACTTCAGCAAACATCAGATCGGTATCACAACTGCAGTTCAGCTTTGATTTTGAAGGGGGAAGCAGAAAGTATTATTCTGCCATAAAGGAGTGGGAAACAGTCACAGGCTGAATTTCAGTTTAACCAGAAAACAGGAACAGCATCAGCAAGCAACTACGCCAGAAAGAAGCCAAGGCGCTTCATTCGTAACAAAAAAAACTACTCGGGGGCTAAAAAGATTAATCTCTATGGACTGTCTGGGCTGGGACATTAGGCAGCAGCAGTAACAGGATTCATCCTGTTGAAAAGGCAAGGATGCCAAATTTCACTTACCGTGCGAGTCAGCACCCAACTTCTTAGAAGCCATTTAGAACCTGAAAAACATTTTATAACAGCTTTAACAACTTTATACATGTAGCACAGCATAAGCCTATGCAGTTATACCGAGTCTTATCTCTAGATTATGGGACATGCTGCAGACACTTGCTGTTTATCCTGTTCCCCAGATAATCAAACTTCTTCTACAGCATTGAGAATTGACCAAGCAGACTAATTTAGGCCAGGGTCTGACAATCCAAATGGCAAAAGGAAGAAGGAAAAACCAAATAGCCAAGATCCAGGTTGATCTGGAAGGCTGACAGTTCCAGATCACAGTGCTGAGAGGCCACTCCATCCCAGCCCCATGGAGCATACCCTGCCTCCCCTGGCATTAAGGAAATACCACACTGATCCTCTTCAGATTAATCCCTGCTGCTCTAAAAAGCGATGCTATCATGTTGGATATGCAGTCAGTTAGCCCGCATGGCACTTGTCAGACGCACTGGGTAATGCACAGATAACAATACAGGTATACAATAAATGGTACCATTAGGAAGTTATTTTTGGATACACACAAGAAAACAATGCTAACAGAAGTCCTCATCCACTGCTCTCAGTTTTACTAGCAACTTCTAAAATTTGGATGCAAGTCCTACACGGCCAATAGGTCAAACACTGAAGTGCCCACCCAGCTTTTAACACAGAGTAGGCCTGTCCTGATAAAACAGAATTAGCTGTCTGATTAGTTGTCAGCTAAAACCCTGCTTCAGGATGCTTATGCTGTGTTCAACAACTTAACTGGTTCTTTTGCTAGATTACAAGTACATCACAAGATGTATCTCAAGACCCCACAGCATACTTCTTCAAATAACTGAATTTCAAAGTCCACCTTTGACACTATGCAAGACAAAGAATCAGAGTTGCCCTTTGTTTCTGAAGTCCTCCAGCTCAGACTGAAATGCCCAACAGCCATTCCTCAAAAAATATGAAGTTATCTGGTACGCTCCCACCAGCAGCAGGCAGTTGTCAAAGCATAACCTGGAGCAGATCTAACACTCACACTAATCATTCCTCAATCAAGGTCTAACTCTTATCCCCACTGTTTCCCATTGCAGATTCCAACTGCAAACGTCAAAGTAAGGGTATCATAAGGTGAGGATTGCAGAGACAGCTTAGCTGCTCCTTCTGACAGCTGCTGACCAGTCTGAGGTCAGGAATAGCCAGTTTCAAGTTCTTTAGGAAAACACCTTTTGCTGTGCAAAGGTCCCTGTCAAGATTATATTGAAACAGGTGAACCAACTCTACTGCCTAGTGGGAATTCAACACAGATAAAGCCAAAGCTCTAAGGAAGATTAGCTGGGTGCAACCAGACTTCACGGAACACAGCAAGCAGAGGCTAGGCTATAGGGAAACGAGTCATGCTGAGAACTCCAGGCATGACTCAGTGTGTCATTCTGCTCAACGCTTGTCAGGTTCTTCCCAGCACCTCTCTCCGCATCGGTACGATGTCCAAAACTACTCCACTAAGCCAAAGAACTGGTTTTGCCATTAGCTGGCAATTGCTTCTCAGAAGCAAACAAAACACTGAGGATTCAAAGACATAAGAAAAAGGAGGTGGAACAGTGACAAGCCTGTCAACTCAGGAAGGTTGTCAAGTGCAAAGCCACAAGACCACCTGGTACAGTTGCATGTCAACTGCTAGAGCTGAATGGGTGTTATTAGCCCCAGCACCACAGAGGAGACCAGAGTGCAGCCTACAGCACATGGAACAGGCTGCACCTTTCAGATCTGGACCACACCGTCAGACAGGCTGCTACATTGCTAGTTCCTTTGTATGAACCTAACAATTTAGACACCAACTTGATTTGTTATTAATGAAAAAGCCAGGCCACAGGTAAAATCATACAGCCTTCACATACCTCACCAGTCAGTCCTCTGTATGTCAGTGGAGACTGTGGGCCACTGCGTGCACACACGTACTGCAGGTACCAACCATCTACTACTATCACAGCAGAGCTGAGCTAGGGACAAGCCCTCTGTACACACATTCTATAATTTCTCTGAGTTTTTTCTTCTTCTAGTTACTATCCCAGACTGAAAAGCAAGTGGTCCTTTTCTACAGGATTTTAAAACTTCTGATGAGAAGCAATAACCTCCTCCCTTTGGCAACTTAACTGACAAGGAAGTTTCTCAATCCAGCACCAGTTATCTACAGGCACTGGAGTTTATTGCTACCTACCTCACTTACCGGAAGCAGCTAACTCCAGACTGTACCTACATAAAGGACATTGAAAAGGAAATTCAAACAGATCATTTTTAGGACAGTAATTTATATCCCCTCTCAGCAGGCCATAGTAAGAACACATTCAGCTTACCATGCCACACACTGATGCTGGGTAACTGAACACTTAAGTTACCGTGACACTATCAACTTGCTCCAGGGACATTAATAGCAACGTGTGTGAATCCTGCAGAACCAAAGATGTGCATGCCTAGCATCCAGGGAGGGAGTTTTGCAGAAGTATAGCAATCTGGAGCTACATAAAGCCTTGGATGTGCCCTCAGTGTCAAAACACTCCACATAAGTAATAAGCATTTTGCTTTTGTTGGCAATCCTGTAGTAAAATTCCAGTGCACACTCAGCACCTGCATTAACTTCAAGGTGCAGTGGGAAAAATGCTTCCTCTGCCATATGTGACACAGTATTTTAACTACAGAACTAGCTAAGGCCCATCAACAGGCAGCTAATCACGAAATGGACTATTTCCAGTCAGTCACACTTTAGATTCAGGTAGCATGCGAGTTCATAGCACACTAGCTCTTCCTGATGTACTGTGAGTGTTCACTTATTAAGATACCATTACTGCAGAAGGCACTGTTGGCACACAGAGTTGTTAAGCACTGCACGCTAACACTGTAACAGGCTGCCAGCTACATTCTGTCACATCCTTTCCAAAGGGGGTTCAATTAAAATAGTGTCTTGTGACTAATCAGATTTGATAAGCTATTTGGGTCCCACTATTACTAGCATCTTGCTGTTGTGCTGTACTGCTGTCTGGAAAAAAAAAAAATTATTTGTAGCCAGTTAGAAGATTACTAATGTTGCTGCTATGCTTCTAGGCATTATCTGAACTGCATTTGCTTAGTCAAAGCTGTTACACTGTGCAGTAAAGGTTTGCTTACCTTCCTTACCGCTCTTAGAAATTTAAAGGACTTGCTCCCAAAGCCTTACTCCAAAACAGCTAATGGACAACTGCAGCCCTACCACTGTTGCCTTTAACTCCAGAACAGGGCACTGAAGGCACCTGTGGGAATGGAGCATGGGGGCACACATTTTCGTCTGCTGCTTTACTACACATTTTAAATTGACAAAGAACATGCTATACTGCATGTAAACTTTTCCAACACCTTTCCCAAGCTGAGGAAGTAAGTTAGTTGCAAAGTACTACAGGTGTTTCTCACAACCACCTACAAGCTTTCTTCTATAAATGTCAACCTCCTTAGCCCCATTCCCTCATTCTTGGTTCTGGCTAAGCATCTGCAGAGAAGATCAGAGCTACATGGCCCTAGAAGTTATAAGCAACTTCAATGTCAGCAGCCACTGAAGCTACCTGATGAGAACTCTTCCCTTCCTATCACTAAGTTAATTTCCCACATAGTAACACCAAAGCAACAGGGCAACATTCTCAACCAGCCAGCCAGAGGAATATAGCATAGCAGGGCGCAGGATGTGGGCAAAGCACCTCAGAGTGATGGCAGACAGGGATGGGGGTGACAGGCAAACAACTGTGTAAACAAAAAAAACAACACAAAGATGCACAAACATAGAAGTCACAAAACTCAGGACAGAAACAACTGACACAAAGGGAGAGGTGACAAGCTGGAAAGGCTTGAAGGGACAGCACAGAGATGACTAAGACAGTCCACTTGGCACGTCACCACTTAAACCTGAATGACTACTTAGCTGTGCTGCCAGACACCAAGGAGAACACAGAAGCGTGACTTGGTACAGTCAAGTAATACCAAAGGGACAGTCTCATCAACAGATGAGAAAAAAAAAATTTATGACCAAGAATGATTCATGAGAATCTGCTAAGCAGTTGGGGGTTTAAAATTTTTAATTATTATTTTCATATTACTTCTGTTTTCCCTGAAGTTTCTATCTGCATTCCTTTTCTTCTGGAAGAGCTGTGACTGGTCAGGTGAAGCATCCTACCACTAACTGTACCTGAAACAGCTTTCCCAGTAATAACTCAAGCCAATTTAACTATTTATCAAGAACTGGCCTCCAGCTGCTACGCCCATCGTTTTGGTGTGCAAGTATGTCTGTATTCCAGACCACATGAATTCTCTGAAGTAACTCCCACCTAAGATTCAGACAAGTGAGAAATGCACTTATTATGGGTCAGAGGAAACCAAAATCCCTCAAGCTATCAACCACAATCAAATCAGCACATCTATGATTTTCAAAGAAAAGACACCTGATCTGGCAACTTCCATTTTGCCTGCTTACACATTGTGTACTCTAAGTACAGAAGTGAGGATGCATCCACGCACTCTGAAAACTACAGAAAGACAAAGTCAAAAAGAAAAGATTATTTTCTGCTGTCTACATTACATTCATGAACTAGTGCTGATTTTACACTAAGAAACAGTGAAAAGCAGTTTGATTCAAAGTGACTGATTACTGATGTGCCACAAGTATTCCAGATTTACACAGTGGTTTAAGTTTTTGCTATAACTACTTGTTTCAGTGCAAGTGAAAGGCTATAACCAATATCAAGATTCTGTATACAGCCTCATACAATAAAAATATAAGTAGACAATGCCTGTTCCATATCAAAGCTTCCCACCTATGTTCAATTATTGTTACACAATTGAGATCTCTTACATAGACTTACTGCAAAAAGCTTATCACAGAAGTTTACTACAGTATAAAACACATTCCATTTTAGTTTACTGCAGTCTCCAAACAGATGGTATCACCTCAAAATATGCAGCAAATACTCCTGCTCTGTACCTCTAACAGTTCTGCAAACAATGAGCACAGTCAGCTGTGTGCAGGTACTGCCCTTTCATAAAGCCTTTCATTGAGCCACTGACAACAGCTGTTTGCATAAAGTTGTTGTAAAACTACATCTGACATCCAGGAAGAAAAAGCATGACTTTCACTAGTCTTAGCAGAAAAAGAAGTCTTAAGTATGTACAGGAATTCCTTTGAAGTGCTACCGCAATCCAGAAGATAAGGTACATAAAGGGTTTTGGTCTATTTTAAGATCAACGAGAACAAACCAGACCTTCCTTCAAGCAAACACTAGTATGGAGTTTCCATCCCAATTGGCAACGGCCACTGGTTAAAACAAATCTAATGACATGTCTTCATCTCGCAGGATGTAAGTAAAGTAGTCGCCCTAAATTTAACCAAAGGCAGAGCAGGGATTACACTGACAACGGGGTGTGAAGAGAGGAAGGGATAAGCATACATGCCCCACTGATCAACAACCCAAGCAATTGTGACAAGAGATCTAAATTTTGAAGGACAGCACATAACATCAAACTAATCTAGACTGTTATTTCCAGTGCAATGACTAAGGGGCAGGAATCAATAAAATGGTGCTTTTAATAACATATCTAGAATAAGTGAGTAAGAAGGACAGGGAAAGAGCCCCTGAAGAGGTCTGCATGCATATCTCATTACTGGATTATAGACAACACTTATGATGGCAATAATATCCATTACAGGGCTTTATATGCAGAAGTTGGATAGCATCTTCCTAGCAGTGACAAACATTAGGAGAAATTGATCCTTCAAATTGTGCCATTGCTTAACATGACACTGTGGGCAATTAGACCTTCTGCTTCAGTGTACATCAATCAAAGGGAAGTTAAAATGGAAGACAGCTCTCCCACACCCTCGCAGAGAAGCACAGCATCCCTCGCTGTTGTTAAGTATGTGTTCACTGCATTAATATTAGACACCTGTAGTCACACAGTTACCCTCATCTCATGTTCCACTTCGTTCATTAAACATGCTGCACCTGTTAAAAGCACATACTATCGGGGCTGGTTAAGCATTTAAGGCTCTTAAACTGGTAACAGATAGCTCTATTCCTCCTTTAAGACCCTGACTCTGTATTTGGGACATAAGGTAATGTGCCAGACATTTCACCCAGAAATAAGGGAAAACCCTACAATGGCTGAGGAAACGGAGTACACTAATTCACCAGTTTTTCAATCACTGTATCACTAGCTATACAAGCTTCCAGCGTGGTTGAAACTTAAGACACCACACAAGCCTCTTCGCACAGACAAGAGCATAAGAAAACTGAAAATTACTTATAGACAGTAGCCAAGACAGATCAGTCAGTGCAAGCTTTTCCTTTGGCCAGAGACGGACAGGCCATACACCAAATGGGTGACCTTTTTAAACTTACTGTTTCCAAAAAGTAGAGTTCTGTCACAAGAGAAAACCATCTGCAACTAACATCTAATGCTGGCCTCATCTCCAAATTCAGCAAACAAGTGAATAGCCTGGGTTCTGTCAACTCTGAGACCAGATGTGGATTTTACAGTGTAGTTCATGCCAGTGACTGTTACCCAAGTTATTCACAGATCATCTAAACAGAAAAGCAGAAGGAAAAAATATGGGTTTACATATTCTTTTGCTTCAAGATCACCTTCACTGATCTAGAAGTTACATCACCTAGGAAAGGGTGGTAAGCTAGAAATGGAAGGACCATCTCCCCCTTCCTTGAGATGCAACAGAAGCATTACAGACATTTGCATGATAAACCATAGCAGAAAATATAAATATGCTGTGCAACTCCTACATTCTAGGAAAAAAGTGAGAAAAGACATTGCAGGACTTGTACCACCAATGAGGATCACAATAAACTCACAATGCAGTAATGAAACAAGTCCCACATTTGATAAGTAGAGCAACTGCTTTTAGTTACTATTTTCCTACATCTAAAGTTTGGATAACAAATACCTACCACTTTGAGAGCTTAAAATAGTATTATGGAAAGCATCTAGTAACTATTAACAAATTTAGCTACTTCAGCTTAATTAACACATGACTGTACTACTACAAACAAATCAAATCTTTAACAGCAATCTTGGCTCTAGCCAGAGCCAGGTATGTGCATTAACTTTCCCAGTTGATCCTAGCACTTCAGAAGAAAACTAATATTCAATACAACCCTTTTCAAATTAAGAGACTCCTAGCTAGAGAAAGTTGCCAGCTTCAGCAACAAAATAGCCCACTTACACATCTTTAACAAAGAACAGAACGAAAAAACCAGTGGAATATCCTGCACATTTAAAATGTATGTCTGGAACCCAGAGCAGCATAAGCTAATTAAAATGCTGCTCTATTTCTTGCAGTGATACTTCAAGATGGAACAAGCCGATTCTAAAGTACTTGAATATTATTAATACTTCAGACTTGTCCCAGTTATAAATGAGGAGAGCTAGACAAACATTCCCAAAATGCTGCCAACATAAAACAGCTTTTACCATTAATCAGAATATCCCCTTGTTAATAAAAAAAATAACAGTATCTGTGCAGTTTCAAGCTTTCTTATGCTTTTTGACCAAGAGGTGTATAGCTGGCCGATCCTGTATTACTTAAAAACAAGTTCACTCACAACACTGACAAAGGAATTCAAATTATTTTATTGCAGAAAGCAATTTGTATCCTTTTGATAAATATTAATTAACTGGAATTTAAAGCATTTATACACACTACAGCAATTAAACTACTCAAAAAAAAATGGTTCAAATGGCTTTGGAATGGTCCGAAGA
Source organism: Falco naumanni (assembly GCF_017639655.2). Classification (NCBI taxonomy): domain Eukaryota; kingdom Metazoa; phylum Chordata; class Aves; order Falconiformes; family Falconidae; genus Falco; species Falco naumanni. Next base: position 76,532,995 of record NC_054080.1, read on the forward strand.
AAGCTACACAGCTGTCACTTTTTCCTTGTCAAAGCTCAGAAGATAAATGGCACTATTTATTGATAGCTATTTTTTGGTTAGAAATTTGATGACAAAAATGCTTATGGGATTACTTCAACAAAGCAGACAAAAAATATCTAGCCAGAAATCAAAGTTGGACTAAAGTTTTAAAATGGAAAAATGAGATCTGCCAGCAGGTCAAACATCACTTGCTATTTCATATATTTGAACTCAGCCAAAATACATGTCTACTGCACTGTACAAGAACAATGGGACCAGTGTTAGACGACTATAGATTCATCATTTTTTCATCTTATACTAGGGTCACATGCACTACCCACTCCCACCACACATTTAGTATTTCCCCAGAAACCTCAGTACGGTACTGACAGAAAATACGGCCTGTTAAATTAACTATTCCACCTACAACCAACTCTGGCTGCAGCAAGCAGACTAAATTGGACTCTGCGTGGGAGCCACTGCTTCAGACCCTGACTGCACCCTTGCTCCAAGCAGTTCACAAATACACTTAAGGCCACCAACAGCATTCACCCACTCCCTGCAAGGATGTAGTTAAAACTGCTGAACTTTTCCAGCCGACATCCCTGTTTTCCATTAACATACCTCATTTCTCTCAACTAAAAGAGCCACATTCTGAGAATGGAAGTTCCCTGCAGATTCACTTAATATAGAAGCCACCAATCATGGAATGGTGTGGGTTGCAAGTGACCTCCAAGGATCATCTGCTCCAGACCACTGTTTTGCTAGTTGACTGAATACCAAGCAAAAATTAATTCCAAATCAAGTATAAGAATAAATGCATTTATTATATTGCAATATAATAAAGGAAAATAGCATACAATATAATAAAGGGAAACAGTACTAGTTATTATGCACAATATAATAAAAGAGCAATAGGAGCCAGGCATCAAATCATCACTGCAAAGTGCTGAGACTAAGAAAAAGAGACATCACCAATTACCCCCTTAACATCATCCAGGCCCACACTCTGGCTGGGAAGCCCTGTTGCAGCTGGCACCAGGAGTCTCTCGGTAACTGGGAAAACTCCTATGTAGTGCATCCACCTGTTGGTGAGGCTTCTGGCCCGCTCCTGAGCTTGCCCACCTCTATACTCAGTGAAAAACAGGAATAGTTTACACACCTAGTGTATGTAAACTTCCAAGTTCAGACTAAGCACAGGAGCGCACTACCTAATGCCTCATGAGGTTCATGTCAGGAACACTGGTCAGTGCCTGAGCATGGTGCAGTTACCGTCATGACATAGCTACGCGCAATATTTATTGTCTGGACAGTCCTACTAGTATCTTGCGTGTTCAGGGGACTCAGGACAAACACTACCTGCTCATTAAAATTGTCCTTGAGCCCCCTGAGCTCACTGTCCAAGTTAAACAATTCTTAATCAAAGACATTTTTCATAAGCAGTCATCAATTTAATAAATTCTCACCACAACTAGTCAACCTGGCCTTGAACACTGGTTCCAGAGAGGAGTCATCCACAACATCTCTGGCCAACCCCAGTGTCTCACCACCCTCACTGCAAAAAAATTTCTTCCTTATGTCCAATCTAAATCTACCCTCTTTCTGTTTCATCTCTCACGTCTGCCTGTTTTGTGGGCAATACCTCTATTCACCATAACCGACTCTTTTGCCAAATATATACTTTGAGACAGATGAAAGCAGAAGACTTAAAACCTTCCTACTACTGAAGCACCAAAGAGCCAATCACAGCATACCTGGAAAAGTGTGCTCACCAAAACGTTTTAAGTGACAACATAAATCTCACACCATCTCAAACCTTCCTGATTTTCAAAACAACTCTCAGAAATTTAGTTTGCCTTTGTCTTGACAGCACTAATGTGAGAAATGTAAATTCCACCTCAGGTGATACAGATGTGATATTCTTCACACACTTGACTTTTTTATGCAACTTCTTCCACCCATCAGCATATCACTGGTACAGTTCCACCTTTCAGTGCCATCTCATTTTGTCCTTAATTCATACGTCACTCCTACTAAGCCAACAGGTATCTGACTTCATCCAACCCTTCTTATCAAGGCTGAGATAAGAAAACAAGCATAGACACAAACACACACCTGAAAAGATCCCAACTTTTGCTGCACTGAAGGACAGAACTAACAGACCAAGAAAAAAACCCTCATCCCAGTTTAAGGTGAACACTCACCTCAGCGATTTCCCTATGTTTGCTTAGCTGAGGTCTCACCAGCAGCACACCCCCTCCCAGACTAACTCAAGAGAACAAGGAATCAACTGAAACATGAATGCAACCCCTGAAGCACTTGAGGCAATGAACAGAAACAACTCATTTTTGTGCAAAAGCAGCCTTCAGAGACACATCAGCTTCACTTCCCTAGGATATTTTGACAGATCTGACTCAGCTTCACCAAACTGGCCTTACTCCTATGTTGTAAGTCTGAGTAGGTTGTTGCATGAGACTGCCCCACAACCATCCAACAGTATTACCCACAGCTTTTTCTCTCCGAACATCTAACAGGCTGGCAACAAAATGGGAGTGCTTACAGTGCAGAGGTCTATCTCAGCAGACCTTCATTACTATGACAAAGCAGCGAGGTTACTTTTTTTTTTTTTTTCATTTTAATACAGGAAAGTGGAAAGACTATGGGCTGACCATCTGAGATGGCAGATTTTCTCCTGTAACCCGAGAATCAGTCCCAGCCTGCCTCTTTTATAACTCACAAGTCTGACTCAATCCAGCTCACCTCAGGAAATAAATCCAGTGCTGCCTAATGATGGACCAGGACCATCACATTTACATTCCTGCACTAACATCAAATCACAGTTTAATTTCTTCTTGAAAGAAGAAAAGCCTTGAAGCAGGCTTGTAGTAAAGTGGATACAAAAGTTCTCTCTTTCTGTTCAAGCTGAGAGAGAAGACCTTTTACATTACTTATCAAATCAATTTATCCAGAGTATAGCTAGACTGCTGCACTAAATACTGGTATATTTCAAGTATTCATCTCCTTGGGAGGGGGGAGAGAAGGCAGAGAGGTAGAAAGCAGAACTTCTTCATCAGTCCAATATCCTAACACATACAGAACATGTCAAGAGACAGGCAAGACCTTTAGAACTGTATACTCCTTGCATACACAGTTATGTAAGCTCAGGTATTAAAAGGGTGACATTATCATGTCACACAAACAGATGTGACAGCCATTCTGTCAACCAGATGTTTATTTAGGGATTCCACCTCCAGCTCCAAAAGCAGCTTAGACCACCAAGCCATTCACACCACGTTAAAACTTTTTCACCTTCATCCACCTTCATTTATCTTGCATCTTACAATATGCTGTGGATTCTTTAAGCTACATTTATTAAAGCTTTTCCAGTCAAGGATCTTCATGTAGAAGAGAAAACACAACATAACAGTATTACATTTATGTCCATACTTGAATTTGCTAGCTTTCCCTTTGCAAACAAATTAAGAAATACTCAACAGTGTTAGTTGGAACCAATAAGCTTTTTACTGTCTTTACTTGCATTTTCACTGCAAAGAAACTGCATTACTAAGCAAAGGCATTCAGTGACCTAGGAATACATTATGAGCTTTTTACCAGTTATCAAAAGATTGCTAGGTAAGTCAACCAAAAACATGTATTAAACTCCCTTCTACAAAGAAGGAAGCCTGTAACTGCAGGTATTTAGAAAACTGCCCCCTGCTAAGACACTAATCAGAATCTTGCCACTGTTCTTCCACAGACAGTTCACAGGCTTAAAAGAATCACACATTGCACTGGTGCAGGCATGAGAGTCCTCATTAGGTACAGGTGTCCTGAAACACATTTTGCCCTCCTCTCCACAAAGTCTGACAGTTCTTCAGATTAAAATGGTAACACAAATAGTTGGCTGACCAAAATTTGATAAAGCATTTTCTTACCCAAACACTTTCTTTGAATTATTCCTCACGTTATTATCTAGAAGGCAATACCTCAAACAATTACATACAGAGTTGTAAAAGTAATTGCCAGTACAGAGTCCTGCCAGCCAATGATCCCTGATGGTACTACAGCTTGATCAACAAAAAAAAAAACAACGAGCTCACAAATCTCAGAGGCATGTAATGTCTTTATGGTTCATTACATCCCTTGAGTGCAAAGTTATTTTTATAGTACCATAATTCTGCTATACATTTTTGTTTCCAAAACTGAAACTCACACCTCATTTAGCAGACACATTCATCTACTCATTCCCCCACTTCCCAGTGAAGAATCTGAATGTACTTTTTGAAAAGCACAATAAACCCCCTTATTTTTATACTGTTTATATTTTTATACCGTTACAAACAGCAAGCAAAATGAAACTCAAGTCTTTCAGCTCTTTTCTACCAAAAGTCAAACGGACTGGCAACAAACTGCTTGTGGTGACCTAATAATTAATAAAAGATTAACACATTCTTTTTTTCTGAGGGTATGCAGCATAAAGCTTTTCTATCCTTTTTACCTACAATTTTACTCCAGATTATTAATGGTGATTTTGTTCACATAAACTCCTTTCTAAACTACACGTGCCTCCTATATTTCTGTGTCAAATTACTACAGGGTACTGTGCAAGGACATTAATAATGAGCTAAGTACAATGAGTGATGAATGGTATACTGCTTTTCTAGGAAATGATGTGCTTGTATAATTATCCGAAGTTGGGAGGTGTTCAAGGACCCTTATTGTCAACATGATGAATACACCAAGACCCTCAGTGTCAGCACCACGGATGTACTAGACGCAAGGTCCTTGGATTTGTTATAAGGGCCATCTGGTCCTAAGTTTCTGTTGTGTATATAATATGGCCAAGACAAGGACTTTAAATCATGCTCATTAATCTATCGAGGAACAGAGCCTGTGCAGAAACAAGAAAGTAAAAAGTTCACTGGAGGAAGACTCCCGATCTTCATCCTGAAGACCCCCAGACACCCACCCCTCAAGGACATTGCAAGGGCCGAGATATCTAAATGAATTCCCGGAATTGTAATGAATATGTAAACGATTTCCCAGAAAGTTAATAAATATACATGAGTAACCTGTATTAAGGGGGGGTCTGAAAAGTCCCCTCGGGGCGCATGACTTTGGTGGAGCGATCCCCCATGCGATCCCCCATGCACCCAGCACCGCCGAATAAAGATAACCTCTGCTCATTTTAATATTGCTGACTAATTCTTCAAATCAGACACCACATGATGGTATTAGTCATCAGGGTGGATCCCAGAGTGGCTTTGCTGTATCAGAAAAGTAAATGCATATGTTTTAACAATTACTTTGCAGAGTGAATAATCTAGTTTTAATTTAGAGCTCAAAACTAATGAGGCAAATAAAGTTGAACACATGAGCACATCTCTTTGCCTAGATTAAGCACAGTGCTAACACTTAACACAGCATAACTGGTAATATGCACGCTCAGAAATGCGGCCTCCCAAACTCAGGGAATAAATCTCACCAGTCATTTCAGTCACACCTTCACCTGCTGCTGCCAGCCTAGAAATGCCAAATGGTGCAAGCACAAATGTATAGATTAAGAAAGGTCTTAAGTCATATTTCACATAATCTAGTAGATAGTGACCATGCATGCTGACATTGAGCAACACAGACCAGATTAATTAGGAGCTCACAACTCTTTATTACTAGCTTCCATTATACCAATTACCAACAGCTAAGCAGCTTAAGTATATTCAGACCATCTTCCAGCTGAAGAACTGACTCATTCTTCTGATTTAAAAATGCTACTCTGGTGTAAGTGTTTCTGACACAAAAGGCAGCTGAGAACTTACAAGCTCAGAATTTCCATTTGAACACAGCCACTTAGTTAAAACCTGCAGTACTACTAAAGCAACATGGTATTTTGAACCAATCTGCTTTCCCCCATAGAAAATTTAATTCAAATCTAAGTCAAAACAATGATACACTTTTCTCCGTTGCAAGCTAAAAGGATTCTGACAGACCTTGTAGCCTTCAAAGGGGGAAAAAAAACCCAAAAAATAAACCACCCACAAGCAAGTCTGGAAGGACAAGCTATTCTTTCAAAATTTCCTAACGATGGAGAAGACAGTGTTTCTTAACTTTAAACAAAATGCCTTCCCCATACAAGCAAGGTTTTGGAATAAATCTGACCATTTAAGAGAGGAGAAAACACCCAACACTCAGTTTCTCTTAAGAGACCTCAATATAAGACTACATGGACTGCAAAAGACCATTAAGGACACAGAACATGACTTACTCAAACCTAGACAAAGGGTCAATGTATTAAGCAATGCACATGCATACCATAGAGGATTACATACCTAGGTAATTAACACAAAAACCTGTGAGCTCAGGCTTGTATCGATCAACTGCAATCCCAATGATCAATTGTAGAGTGGTACATGCTGTAAGATCAATAGCATTGCCCTCGTAGTTATCAGAGCAAGCAGACACAATGCAGGGAAACCAGCCTTTAATACACCCTAGAAGACCTACTTTTCCAAAGAACATTATTTCTAATCAGTAAATAACCCTTCTTTGCCTTTCCTTCAAACAATAGTTTTCAAAACCATCTTCCAGAGCTTTTCAATTACAGCTCCACTAGATCTTCTTTAAACTGACACTGATCTGAATTGCACTGATCATAATGCCTTTTGGTAGAGCTCCTTGCAAAATGACAGCTGAAGCTCTGGAATTTATGATTGAAAAGATGGAGCGATTCTGTTAGAAACAAAATGCCAGAGAAGGCTGGATAGACATTCTAAGAGGTAAAACTAAATTTCTCACAGACCATTTCATCAAAATATTCAACCCAGCACCAACTGTAAAATGCAAGAACAAACTGATGTAAAAAACTTACAAAACCCAAACGTTAACAACAGTATTGTATATCCTGAATTAACAATCCCTGAAGTTTGTGGAAGCAACCAGAAACCATAATATTATACAGTTAAAAAGGAGGACGAGTAAGGTGATGCCTTCTGTGGCATTATAGCACTTTTGCCACCAGCACCAGCTCTGGCTGCCAGTGTGACAGTTAGACAAGGTGGTCTACTGGATCAGTCCAGAAACCTGACTCCTATTCTGTTGGTTAAATACTTTTGTCTCTAGGATAAAAAGTACTGCTGGGCATGTGAACAATAGAGATGGAGCTCTTCCATGTAGTTTTGATGATTTTTCTATCCGTCAGCATAAATATACAGCAAGTGTCCCAGCTGATTGGTATATTCTCTACACTGATCAGTATACTTCTAAAATATTCTGAAAATTGAAATTCAGTTCATTAAAGAGAAACTAACATTTATTCATTCATATGTTTTATACCTGAGATTTCCTCGGTTTTCCTTTTAAAGACTCAGGTAGCTTTGTTACAGTCTACACTTGGGCAGAGTGTCTGAACTTAAGTAGAAACAACTTCTTCCCCGATCCCTTTGTTCCAGTGCACCCACAGGGGAAAAGAACCCAGAAGCATCAAACTTGCAGACTATAACCAGCCAGCGAGACAAGAAAAGCGCAATCACTGTCAGTTTTTTTTCTGACAATAAACCCACAAGCTTGCAAAAGCTAAGTTTAAAACCTACATGCTTTCTCTCCCCTTATCCTTCAAATTAAAGTTATGCCTAAAAGATTTCAGTCACCCAATTGCAATGGTGATATGACCTAAAGCATCACTGCCACTTTTGAGTCACAGCTCTGCATCCACAGAAAACTGAATTCATTAAGTACCAGTACTGCAACCTAACATCATCATGCACACGGCCTTGAATAAATCAGTCCAACTGCTATGCTGTGACTGCATGTAACATCTCAGCCCTGCTCCCCTCCCTGTAGCGAGCATAGTGCTACACACATAGCTCCATTCTGTATGAAGAAAAGGAGGAAGAAGCCAAGACAGCTTTTTCCCCTCTCCCCTGAAAAATGCTGTTGCAAAGCAGAGCTCCCAGGTATGCAGGGTCGGCCCCAGGAAGCCAGCAGTTGCAGAAATGCCTGCACAGCAGCAGAAAGTCCCATGCTCTGAGGATGTTAAGGGAAGGAAGGTGAGGAAGAGGTCTAGTTAATTGCAGTACTTCCTCTTTTTCCTTAACAACTTAAATCACAGCTGGAGTAAGATTCGCCCTCACCAAGCTCCCATAAAAGCCTCTTAATCCCCTAACAGGCTGTGAGATGCAGCTACACCTTCTACCAGTAACACAGTCCGTAAAGTTACATCACACCAGCCACGATTCAGTTGTTCCTTAATTTGGCAATACTCATTTTTTATTTAGGAATACTCACCTCAAGCAACTTAAATTCAACATGTACACATTTTCACTGAATCCAGGATGGCAGCTATGTTAGTTGCCCAACCAAGAACCAGAGTTCACCTGCTTATCTCTATTCTAACAAGGCAGCGTCAACATCGTAAGATTTGTAAGACTACTTTTTTTTTTTTTACTTGCTTGGAATTTTTAAATTATGTGGGAAATAAAAACAGTTGATAAGGTGACCACTCATTTCCACCTATTGTGATTTCTCTTACTAATTAAAAAAAGCAATCCTAACTTTCCCTTTAAAATGATAGGTTTTGAGCTATCAAAACTCCGGAAGACAGTTCTTGAATTAACTCAATAGCTTCATAGAACTGTTAAATGATTTACTTCTAGTAAGCACTGAGCTAAACAGAACATAAGGCTTTACCAGGAAGTTAGAAAGTAGGTAACTGAAGTATTCTTACACTAGCGTATACATGGTACGTCTGCATCTCAAATGCAGACAAAGATACAATCCTCCTCTTCCGCACTCAAAAGTGAAACAGCTAAGTGGAAGAGACCCAGAAACAGGTAAAAAGCACAGAGAGATATGCAGAGGGCTGGGCTCAATGAAGTAAACAAGACTCTGCCTCTTCAGCCCACAAGTAATCACAACCAAAACCAGAACACAGCAGAAATCTAAAATGATGAATGGCATAGGGAAGATAAGTACGATGGTCTTCATTAACACAAGAGCCAGAAGTCAACAAGTTACCTAAAGGCAGGCTTGACAAAAACTACACCCCGCACCCCAAACAAACGCAGGCATTTTGGTTCTGCACAGATTCACTGTGGGGAGGAACTTATTTTCCAGTATCATGGACACTAACCGCTTGCTCGGACTTCCAACAGCAGTCGGCTCTTGGACAGCAAATTCACCAAGGATTATTAAGCAGAATGGCACTCCCTTGACTCAAGCAATCCCGAAACTGCTGGAAAGCGGGGGAGCGCGTGGAAAGGAGCGTCACCCCACCTGCCCGATCTCCCTCTACTGCCCGGGTCGACCCCAGGAGGCAGCGCCAGGGCTCCGTCCGTGAGCTGCCCGCGCAGGTTCTCGCCTCCATTAATCGGTACCTGCAAAGGCAGCACCGAGAGGCGGCGAGGGCGGGCAGCCCAGCCACAGCGGCTCGCACCCGCCGCGCCCGGGGGAGCGGCCCCCAGCCTGCCAGCCCCCCCAGGGCCAGCGGCCCCGCCGCTACCCCACCAGCGCCTCATACCTACTGAATCAAGACGGGGGCGCGGAGCGCACCTCGCCCCAGACGAGAAGAAGCAGCGGCGAGGCGGAGGGTCCGGGAAGCGGCCCGCTACGCCCTCCCGCCCAGGCCCCGCTACGAGGGGGACCGGCACCCCCACCAGCACCCCTCCCGGCCCACTCGTTACCTGCGCGGCGCCTGGCGGCCCCTGGCTGGCAGCTCCGGCTATCCCTGCGGTCACCGACCACCGCCCGCCCCTACGAAACCCGCACAGCGTCGCCACCTCCGACCCCGCGACCGGGCGACGCCATCTTATCTGCCTCTCCTCCGCCTCGCCTCGCTTCCCCGGCGGCGAGCTAACGTCACGCCGCCAGGTCACCTGCCCTCGCCGGCCCAATCGGGAGGCGCTCGCGGTGACGTCACCGCAGCGGGGAGGGGCGGGGCGAAGGCGGGAGGAGCCCCTCCCTATTCCCGTGAGGGGCGGGGCGGGGGCGGCGCCTGGGATCGTCTCTGTCCCCGTCGTCGCCCGCGTTGCCCTCCCCGTCACTGTCCCGGCCGCGGGCGCGCCGGGGGCCTACCCCAGAACCTGCTGCCCCCGCGGAGTTGGGCATAGTCACCTCCTGTGGCTGGAGACGCCAGAGAGTGCCCAACGGTCAGGAGCTGGCTGCTTGCGGTCCGCCTGCACGTTACCGGCTTCTCTCTTTTCTCCTCGTCCTCTTCTCCTCTACAACCTCATTTGCAAAACGGCGATCGTGGGGTTTGGTCTACTCTAATTTTAGCCTCTGTAAGCACAGGGAAAAGTGCATGTGGGCGCACGAAAAAGCACGCATCGCTCCGCATTTGTTTTAGAAACACAAACATTCCCTATGCCCCACAGTTCCCCTGCAGTGCGGGAGTTTCCCGGTGGAACGCAGTAGCTCCAGCGTTTGGCTGGGCGCCTCACCGTGCAGCGGACAACGTGCACCGAACAACGTGCACCGGGCGCCGGAAGTCACCTGGGGAAGCCGGGTGGTGAAGCCAAGCTGCCTGCTAGTTAAATAGGGTCGTTAAATATGCTCCCGGCATCGCCCGGCGAGCTTCGGTTGCTCGGAAATACATATAGGTGAAGAAAAAAAGCCAGCCAGCGCTGGAACGGCCGGGTTGCGGGGAGGCCGCCCGCCGCCAGGGGGCGCGTCTGTCCCCCAAAGCAAAGGGGGCGGGCCTCCTCCGGTTGCTGGGAAACGAAGCTCTTGGGCGGGGCGGGGGAGCCGCCGCAAAGGTGCCACGCGACTGTCGTAAAAAAAATTAGTCCCAGGGAAAATGTCGTGAAGAGCGGTCGGAGGGGCCTGCGGCTGAAAGAGTGACCGGGACTGGCGTTCCGCACTTACATGCCCCGTCCCGCGGAGGCCGCCTCTCCCTGCTGCTCCATGTGGGGCCCGGTCCGGGCTGTCGGCCTCTCCTCCTCCTCCTCTTCCTTCTCCTCCTTCTACTATGGCCCGGAAAACAGTTAGCAGGAAGCGGAAAGCGGCGGCCGCCGCGGGGCCCGGCGGGCTGCAGGGGGGGCAGGTAGGCCGGGGCGCGGGGGCGGGGGGCAGCCCCCGTCCGCGGTGGGGTGGCAGGTACGGGTGCCCGGACATCCAGGTGACCCTGAGCGGGACCTGCTGATGTCTGATTGGGGCGGGGAGGGGCGGCGGGGGGAGGTCCCGGTACCTGAGGAAGGTGTCGGGGGTGGGGCAAGCAGCCTCGGCGGCGGGGGGCGAGGTGCAGTGTGCAGCCCCGCGCCGGGGACTCGCCCGGGTCCCTCCCCCGCCCCGTGCCGCGCCGTTGGGGTCAGCCGTTCGTCCCGTAACCGCCGGATCCCCGCCGCCCCCTGGCCGAGCCATGCTGCGGGGCCGCCCCAGGCCGCTACGCAGGACGGTCGGTACCAGGCGGTCCCCGCGGTGTCCCTGCCAAGCCCGCCGGGCGAATGGGGGGAAGTGTCCGGCACCGAACCGGTGCGGGCTGCTTCTCCTGTCATCGCAGTGTTACTTCTTCAGTACATGTTTACTGACATTTAATTTTACGTTGCTGAAGGCTGTATCAGCATTTCCAAGTTAATCTTCGCATATGGTCTTCTATGGGTACTTTGGAAGACTTCGCTATTTTGCTGAGAATATATTTGAATTTGGAAGTGTCGTGCCTTAAGTTTGTTCTAGTTGTAAAAATGTCCGTGTTTGTTTTCCACAGTATGGGTGGGATCACTCCATTCACAAAAGGAGAAGACTCTGCCCAGTGAAAAGGTCTCTGGTGTACTACCTGAAGGGTAGAGAGGTCAGAGTGCAGAACGAGTCCAGCTATCACCGCTTATTGCACGAATATGCAGCCCAGCAGCTTCCCAGCCTTCTGAGGGAGAGAGAATTTCACCTTGGAACCCTTAATAAAGTTTTTGCCTCCCAGTGGCTGAACCACCGACAAGTGGTGTGTGGGACAAAATGCAACACAGTAAGTACAACCTCCCCATTTCTTTTTCCCCTGTTAATTATTTCCACCCCCCACCCCCCATAATGATGCATACTGTAATCGAAGCATGTAGATTGCCAAGGAGAATATTTGGAAGTAATTAGGAGTGGAGTCAAAATCACACACAATTAATTTTTGAATGAAGGTAATGCTTAATAATCACCTGTTCTCATCTGAAAATACAACACTGTGCAGATGGCTGTGAACCTGTACCTCATGCAGCATCTGTCTAATGCACAGAGTTATTTATATCTGTTTGAGGGATGGAGAGCAACAATAGGGTTGGATTTATCTTCTTGTCTTGCAAATGGAAAGTTTATGAATGATGCTAGCTTTGCTAAATGGTAGATATCTTGCTTGGCTAAGTTGCTAGTAAGACTTTTCTTCATTGTGGTCAGTCTTCCATGGTTTGGTTTTATGTATGTTTGTGTGCTGAAGATTTTGAAAAGTTGCTTCGAAACTTAAAGCTGTGATTAAACTCCACATAATTGTCAGAGTAGCTACTAATGTTCCAAGCTTTAAAAATTTATTTCAGATCTTCAGGATTATCCTTTGCTTAGTTACCTCGTGACTTGTTCACTCCAAATGTGTTTGTAGTGTTCAGATATGTTTGTATACCTTTATAGGTTTCAGAAAAAAGTGCTTCAGGCTCTTGAATTGATGCTTTGAATTTGAAACATTATAGGGAAATATTAAAATTATGTCTGATGTGATTAATAAATGGAGGACTTCACACTTCTTAGATCATACTCTCTCTGATGGAGTTTGTAGCCCAGCTTCAGTGGCTGAGGTTGCAATTTCACATATGAAGTTCCGATTAAATTAGTGCAAAATCCAAAATTTGTTCTTTGCAGGTTGGTTAGCACCACAGAAGGGAATTGTGTTGTAAGGAATGTATAGATGAAGCACTCCTAAATCTCAAAATATATCAGTTTGTGTGATTGTTTCTTTGCCTCAAGATTTTCTGTGCCAAAACTACTCAGTGATCTGACCTGCAAGGGATAGTGGTATGTTTTTCTTTTCAGATGTTCTGTTAGTATTCATAGTTACATAGCAGGTGGCTTTCATGCGGTAGCTATTAAGAAGCAAGGCCTACCTGTATAAATAAAATAATCCTTTTAACAGCAATAAGCCTGAAATAGAATCTTTTTGCATTCTTTCTCTATGTGTGTTTATTGCCTCAGCTGGTCAGCAGCCAGCGCTGTTTGTGGAACAGCTTGCAGGAGACAAACTCCTGCTGAAACACAAGCTCTCCAAAAATCTCGCTTACTCTAGCAAGATGACTGCATGTTTTATAGAGCTGCAACAATTTTGCTGTGTTCTGTAACTTCTGTAGTTTCCAGTGCTGCTGCAGCGAAGATAAATGGGCAAGTGTGTTGTTAATGCAACCTAGCAGAAAATTGTTTGGGACCAAACAATCACGTAACTGAAGAGGGATTCAACCATATTGTTGTTCCCACTGCATACGCTGCAACGAAGTGTATGCTTCCACAGCTAGACTTAATGTTGCAGATGGATCTTGTCTTTTATTAAGCAAAATGCAACAATTACAAAAAAGTCACTTCAGCATTGTGAAAGTTTTTATATGAATTATGAATACTGTAGTAGCTTTAGCTTGGTTGCTTTGTGTTCACATTGTGTTAAACTCTACACTCTAATTATGAGATTTTTCTCTCATCCCCTGAGTAAGCAGCTTAATAACGAAGAATCCCTTTGTTGATTCTCATACACTGAAGTGGTGGTATTTAAGTTGGGAGCAAATCTAAAATACCTTGGTTGACTTTAATGGCGTTTGCTGCATTGGAGGTGCATGTAATTAAAGTTAATGCAACAGAAAAACTTAAACCATAGCAGTTATTTTAATCAAAGCCTTAATGTGGCAGTGAGAGCTTTTAGCATTTAATTTATAAATTGCCCTTGGCTATGCTGTGCCAAAAAGGTTCACTATTTTTAATAACAAAACAAAAATTTTCTCTCAGTCATGTAGTCCAGCCTGTTTCCTCGTTAGAACAAGGTTGTCCTGCAGAGAACATGATAGGAAATCCAGCTCTGTTTACTACAGATGAAGTGTGTAGGACTTGTGGCAGGTGGCCAAAGCAATCCTGGCTTGGTAAATCCTGGATGTTAAGTTATTTGGCATGCTAATGGCTTACCTGCGTATGTTTTAGTAGCAGGAAGAGCTGAATTATGCACAAAGCTTAAAATTGAGAGACAAATGTAAACAGTTTACTGTTTGGAGATTGGTGGGGGTTTACTGCATCCAGGAAAAGTTCTTGGGGCTGGTTTTTAGTTTCTATATAATGACTAGCTAGAAAAGAAGTTCTTATTCCTGCTTGAGATAAATAAAAAAATAAATGTATAGTTCAGCTGTCAGGACTTTTGAAGACTCTAAGAGAGTCCAGGCTGCTTCGGAGTTACTTGCAGATGTACTTTTTTCCAAGAGTAGTGAAGGTACCAGTTTGCTTGGAAGAACTGGGCCAATTTCCATTTTTTTCTTTGTATATATGTTATTGTATGCTGTGGTTTTGGCCACACTTGTTTAAAGCAATCACATTCTTTACTTTGTTTACTGTAGTGTCTCTAATTACTCTAGTGCCTCTAAAGCTCTTAAAAACAGCATTTAAATTTTCTGCATTCTTAGTCTATCTTGTTTCTTAACATTTCTTCCCTTTTGGCTTTAGAAGTGTCTGACTGTTGGCTTCTGTCGTTGGATTTGCATGGAAGATTTCTTGGCAATCAGTGGTGCAGCTTGCAAGTGTGAGCCTCTGGCTTCCTGGCCTGCTGCAGGTGATGCAGGTGTCCTGGCATACACAGGCAGTGGTTGCTTATTTTATTCTAGGGAGATGGTGTTTGTTTTTGCACTCAGTGTGCCAGGTTCCTCACCAAGTGAGGGGAGAAGTTACTGCTTAGAACTTCACAGCTGAAACTACAGAGCCAGTCCCTTAACTGTGCAGTTTCTTGCCCTAAGAGCAGTTGCTGTTCTGGTTACTAGTGGTGCAAGAATTATTTACTTTAAAAAAGAAAAAGAGAAAGAAAAAAGAAGTAGATATCTGTAGTGAAAAACAAGAAATAATTTTAAAAACATGGGATGTTAGCTAATCCTTACAAACAGTTAACAAAGCGTGGCATTCGGAGAAGGAACAGACACCACAAATAAAGCTGACAAATTGCCAGGTTGGGGCATAACTAGGTAAGCTCAAGGACTAAGAAATGGTTAGCAAGAAGGAAATGGTTAGGGAGACTAACCAAAAAATCACTTGAATTATGTGTGAAGTATCCTAATCAGCATGCTAAAAGATTCACCTTTGAACAAAGTAAGCCCCTGCCCACAGAACAGGAGTGGTGAAAAAATTTGTACCTTTAAATGGAGTTGAGGCTTTTAAGAGCCAGTGAGAACTAAGTGTGATGTAATTGTAAACAGTAAATCAAAGTGTATTGTGGTTTACTGTGTGTTAAGAGGGGTGCAGCTTTGTACATTTACTACCTAGCACCCACCTCTGCACAGACACGCAATAAATGACACCTCAGCTCTGTGCATCATCGGCTCTTGCACACTAGGTGAAGAACCAAGATTTGGGGTAACAGTAGTACGGTGCAACTGGAGAAGTGAGGAAATGACAAAGCAATGCAAAGATTGACAATGAATTAGAGGGGGGTACAGGCAGATGAAAACACTGCAAGAAATATGTCTGGTTGCTGCTTCTGAGAATATCTTAATTTGGAAACATTGTAGGAAAATTATGTTGAAGATGCAGGGCAGTAATGTGAGGGTCTGATCTTCAGCATTCTGTGTTTCCAAGTTCTTTACCTTTTCAGCCCAACTAGTTTAGAGTTTAACTAAAGGAATTTTGCGTTACAAGTAACTCTGTATTAACCTTGTATCAAATATGGATGTATGGCAGTGGTGTCAGACTGGAGAATGTGAAGGGTTTTTCATTTCAGTCCGCATACCTGTTGAGATGCTCTTCCAAGTATCTGTCTCTTGCAGCTGAAGCATGATTTTCCTGAGTCTGTGGAAACCCTGAGATGTTTTCCTAATTAACACTTCTGGTGCCAGCTTTAGGACCTGCAATTCTTAATTTTAGGTACTTCTCTGTTGATTTTGTGGGTATGTCAGTAGTTGAAGGAGGACAGGGGAACGGATTGGGTGTTTCTGCTGGAGGGAAATACTGAGGAGGAAAAGAGGATATCTAGTCATATGGGTGTTACTAAAAATTGTAACCAAGGAAACTCTCCAAACCAAATGGTAGTTTCGAAAGCAGACATGGGTTTATTGCAGCACTGGGTGCGTGGGGGATTTTTCTTCCTAACTTGCAAATAAAGCTGCTTGAGGGTACACCCCCCACATGTACAGCAGAGTGGTTGCATATTCGTAGTATGTTACATATGCATTGTCATTCACACGCAGGATTGGTTACAAGTTTCTCGCCTCTAACCCAAATTAGTGCGCATCCTCTGGTAGCACTGCTGAAGCTCTTTACCAGCTATGCGTGCTCCCCAAGCAGGGCTTTGCCCGCTTTTGGGGTGAGCTATTTGAGTCGGAGGTCACCATCTCCCACTGCCACAATTACTTTGGTCCTACTTTGAACTAACATTCTGTTTGTGGACTGCCACACCTTATCAGCTTGTCTTCTCTTGCAGCTAGAACTTCCTCACTTGCAGACTTCTTTTGCCTAGCATAGGTAATGATGTTCTTTCCACCATTTTGTTCTGTGATTGTGACATCAGCAAAAGAAGAGGGGCTTGTCCTTTGTTTTTTCCAACTAAATTGTTTTTTTAAGTCTTTGGTATGAGGGGAAGGACAAGGGAGCATGAAAGCATGGGCTAGTGCTGGTCCTGATGATGCAGTGACCATGTTAGTTTTTGGGGATGTGGCAAGGGTGGAGGGACTGCTCTGTGCATTGTGTTTTTATCAGCTGTCTCAGGCAGTGAACTAGATTGTAAGGCTTTGGGAAAAGTGTGGAGTGCCTCTCCCCTGCTCAGCTGCACTTCAGCTTTTGCCTGACCCCACAACTGCATGCAAAATGAAGAAATACACAGGAAAATTCAGTTTCTTAAGGAGGAATCATCTATTTGTGCAAGACTGATACCTACAGAGGAAGATCTTTTGCACGCTGAAGGTGATTCACAATTCTAGACACAACACACAAATAGTGATGAATGGATTTCAGCTTTCTGTGTAGAAGAGGTTTAACATACCATACTTGATCAGGTGTTGATTTGACATTAATATTCTGCTAGTTCAGTACAAGAATAATAGATGTGGGGGTTTTATGTTTATTAAAGAACAGATCTATAGTTTGTGAGTTCACCAAAAGCAACTTTTACATATAACCTTTCTTTGAGAACTTCTAGATTTCTCTCTGTCCTTCTAGAAATGTCTGACAAATTATTTGAGTTTTCTTCTTTTGTTGTTGCCTTCTCCAGTTACTTCCAGAGGCTTTGAGACAACATTCTTTGGTTGTAGAAGGAACAAACTTAAGGGGTGAGGGGTGGAATTTAATTATAAACCTGGGCTATTCTACGTCATTTTCCTTAGTGCCAAGTCACCTTCAGATGCTCCATTTCCATGCTTCACTCATGTTCCCTCACAGGGCATTGTCCTCTCTTACACATATTTGACTGCTAGTGCATCTGCCCTCTGAACAACATTTGTGAAATGATCCAGCACAAGAGCCTCCCAAATGAATGTGCACTTTGGAAGGCAATGTAAACCTTTGCTCTGGATTAGATTGTAACCGTATGGTTGCATATCTTTGGACTGACACAACTCTGTGTGTAATGTCTGTTTGAAGATTTGTAAGGCTTTATAACGGAGTTTTCTGCCAAGGGGACAGCGACATAGAGCTCCGACTTGTAGTCTTTTTGCAGGGTGAGGTTATGTAACTAGATACCTTTTGGGTTTTTTCTAGATGTTTGCACTGGCAGTACTATATTTAGTTACTGTTCTCTGTGTATCACCAGAAAATAAACTCCAGTTACTTAAATTTGTAAAGTTTCAGTTTGCCCAAGCTAAAACTTTATAGCAAGTATCTTACCTTGGAGGCAGGAGACTTGTGCTAAGCCCTCTGGGGCTTACTGGCTGTTTTGAGGTGGGTCTTTCTCACTGTAGTACAGGGAAACTAAAAAACTCTATTTTGTCATGGCACTGAAAAGGGAAAAGAGTTTTAGGTTCAAGGGCTTTATTAAATGGGAAACCTCCCATCACAAATTCCTCTCCTTTCTCTTCCGTTGCTGTGAAAACCAGTTGAGATGACTGAAATAAAGCTCACTGTAATTAAGTTGGTTTACTTGTTTTCAGAAGAAATTTATGCAGTTTTCACCTGTACTTGCAGCATTTGTGTATTCCAGCTTGAAAAGAATGTCAATTAGAAATAGAGGGGATATTTGACCATCTTGGTTTTTTTGTCTCTTCAGTCATGACTTACATCTCCTATTTTTTTCCCCAGTTATTTGTAGTAGATGTCCAGACTGGTCAAATTACCAAGATTCCTATTCTG
The DNA here is from genome assembly GCF_017639655.2 of Falco naumanni. Lineage (NCBI taxonomy): Eukaryota > Metazoa > Chordata > Aves > Falconiformes > Falconidae > Falco > Falco naumanni. The sequence goes on from NC_054080.1 coordinate 76,551,460, forward strand.
AAAGATCGTGAACCTGGCATGGTGAACCAGCAGGGATGTGGTATTCATGCCATTGAGCTCAACCCCTCAAGGACTCTGCTGGCCACAGGTGGAGATAACCCTAACAGTCTCGCCATTTACCGTCTGCCTACACTTGATCCTGTCTGCGTGGGAGATGTAAGTGGGAGTATTTGGGGGAAGTTAGTTCTGTCACTTACAAGAATTGCTGTATTGAAGTGCCTAATGTCAGAGCAAGGTTAAGATTTGGGAGTCTTGTAGTGGAGAATGAATTTCTGAAAGCTTGAAAACATTCCTGATTAGCTTGTCTTTTTTTGTTAAGATATCTTAAATACGAGTGAGTACACAAATTCTCAGTGTTCTAAGTCAGATTTCTTCCTCACGTGAATTCAGGTCTACTTCAGATTACTTTAAGCACTGAAAATGTAACAAAATCCTAAATGTTGAAGTCTAATTGTGGTGATGAACTCTGAAACTAGTCTTTTGAAAAATCTCTTTGGAGAAGTTGAAAAGATGATACAAATTGTTCAGATTTTCCCCATACATGCAGCTTATGTATGTATTATTCCAGATGCAGAACTTGGCTTTGAGAATTAGTTCTAACCCAGTGGCTTACGGCAGTTTGGTAGACTCTGGTATTCCTTATATTTCTGAAACATCATGAGGCCTTTTTAAAATAGCCATTCTTAAAAAGAAAAAAGGCTGAGATGAGTATAGTGGTGTCCTATAAGCACTTCTCTTTCAAATTCTCCTTTCTATTCAGGACTTCACATAGAAGTTAACTACAGCAGCAGAGGACAGGTCAGAATTTCTGCAGTAGCAGATAACCAGCTGCAGAAAGGCTCAAGTCTGAAGATTTGTATGACTTGCTAGTCATTTTCTTGCTCCTGTGACTTTGCAGCTTTTCAAACAAAACTAGAATCTTGCAGTCTTTTTTTACTCACAGATTTCTCACCTGCTTAAGGAAAGATTCTTTAAGTTATAGTCTTGAAGAATGAATCTGCAGGTCATATATTATAAACATAAGATTTTGGTTACTTTTTATAATATGGATGTGCGGTTGAGGAAATAAAGTATGTAGCTACTTTACAGAAGTAAAGTAGTATACTCTAGAGTATAATGGCACAGAAAAACCTCTTTTTTCTTTTAGGATGGACATAAGGACTGGATATTTTCAATTGCATGGATTAGTGATACTATGGCTGTTTCTGGTAAAGTAGATTTTTCTATTCCCCCCTTCCCCACCCCCCTTTCCAGAATTTTATACTGATGTACAGAACTTGGTAGGTCTTAGGGAAGTACCTTTATCCCTTGGATACTTGAATTGTTAGTTCAGTAAGATTTTTTATGTTTTTTTAACAAAAAGCTAATCCTGGAATTTTATGTTGAATTTAATATAAAAGGTGATCCTTGCAAGTCTTCAACCCAGTATCTGCGTTCAAGAAACACTGTCACATAGTAAGCTTGCAGAGATCAGCAGAGATGATTGCAAATATCCAAGGGAAACATAAGGACCCAATGGAATATAAGCACAGCATGTGAGATAGAAAACACTGAGAGCAGCACAGTTCAGTGTTCTCAAGAATGGAGGCGTGAATAGAACACTGCCATGTTCTCTGTTGTGTGATGCTTACAGCAGGATGTAGGTTCTAGTCTCCAGAGCTGAGACACCAGGGGAAAATTTACTGAAAGCAATTAGCAAGTCTGATTGCTAAACTGAGTTCTTTAGAACTTGGCTGATGATCCTAATCATGAGGAAAAAAAAAGACAACTAACTTAAGAAATTTTAATCTTACAGATTTCAATAACATCTGTATCTGAAAGTGTGGAGCAGAAATATTTGAACTCCAAACACCGAGGATATAGCAAATACTTTTATCTGAATTAAGAAACTGCCAATTTTTTGTTACTTTCTTGGTGCAGGTTAAATGCTACAGGAGGAAAAATGGGCATTTTGTCCCATAGCAGTTCACACAGATCGTATAGCCTGAGGTTAAGAGATTAGGCAACTACTTTCTCACTGCTGTCAAAACAGTTGAGAGTACAAAGGGGACCAGGGGCTTGGTTATTCCTCTTGCTTGTGTTAACTTCAGCAAGAACAAGGTAGGGCTCTGCTTGTAAAAGGTCCAACAGTGTATTTCAGTAGTCTGTGAACATAAAATTAAACTCTGACTAAGCAGCCATAGCTGAGGGAGAATGCATAACTTCACTCAGTTGTACTAGCTGGACAAAAGATTTCCATGGCAAAAGTTTCAGATGGGATGAATAATTCCCAGGATGGCATGAGTCTAGGGTAACAAATTATATTCTCCTTAGCTTCAGGGCTAACTTGTTGAAAAACATACTTTTCTCTTGCTAAGGCTATTAAAAGGGACAACATCCTCCTTAAGTGTGTCAAGATGTTTAGAAATTCTACTGTTGAGAGTTTAGCCTCCGTAGCAAACAAGATTAGATGCCATTAAAAACCATCAGCATGTAAATTGAGTGGCAGGTTGTTGTGTCATATGCTGCTTGCACCTATGCAAGTGCCATTAGGAAGCTCCTTTTATATTTGGCTGTAGTAGGTGATAGTGCCAAATGACTGAATCCATCTGTGAGGGGGCAAAACTATCTCTGCTGTGCTGGACCACCCGTGTTGCAACAAGATGTTTTGCTGAACTGATTTTGAGGCTTATTCCCTATGATGTACCAAAGCTTATAAATTTAGTACTCTGATTTAGATACTTAGTCTTTTCTGGCATCTTAATTATGCATTCCCTGTGAGAGGAGGAGGGATGTGTTCTTCACATTGTCAGTGAAGAAACTGAGGTAGGTGTCAAATCTGTCAGAGCTGACTTAGATGGAAGTTAGTTGTCTAAACACTAGAAGGGATGGGTATAGGGCCTTGGGTTAAGCCTGTGTTGATCTATGAACCAAAGACATTCAGATTGTGTCATCCAGTATTGTTATTCTTGTTGATTCATATTTTGGATTAATGTCTTCAAATTCAGTAGAAAAATAAGATGAGTTCGTGCTTATTTAACCTCAGTTCCTGTGCTACATTCTTTAAACAAGAAGTTGCACAGGTTTTAGCAAAATAATGTTTTTAATCAGTTTCATCCAAATTCATATAAACTGTGGTTTAAAATAGCTGTTTCTGTTCAGTTCATGGATACGTGTGTACATATCCATAAACATACTGGTAGAAATCAAATGAACCCAAAATGACATAAACCCAAATGAGTTTTCTTGGGGGTTTCTGTATTGGCTTAACAGACTGTCAATCTTAGCCTTGGTAAACCACGCTGAACATGTAAGCTATTTAGTCACATTGGAGTTTATTCTATGGGTGACTCTTTAATGGTGATTGTTGTACAGGATTGTGGTTTTTGATGCATCCTCATCAGTTTGAAAACAGATGAGGTAATCTATGCTTGGAAACCATGCAGACAAACAAGCTGACAATGAGTTCGCAATGTTATGAACTTTACAGCTCAGTAAATCACATTTTTATTAATAATTAACATATAAGCATCAACATTGTGTTCAGTTAGATTAATTGTATCCTTTCTTTCTTTCAAACCCTATTGTTTATTCCTTTTTTAAAAAGGGGTGTTATATGTATGTGAAACGGACTACTTATCTATGGATTATTTTATTCAGGTTCCCGAGATGGTTCAATGGGTCTCTGGGAAGTCACCGAAGATGTGTTGTCCAAAAGTGATGCTAGGCATAATCTCTCTCAAGTTCCTGTCTATGCCCACATTGCACACAGGGCTTTGAAGGATATCCCCAAGGAGAACACCAATCCTCACAACTGCAAAGTCCGAGCATTGGCCTTCAACAACAAGAACAAGGTCAGTAAGAGAAGCAAAACAGTTGAGAAGTCCTAAAACTGTCCATATGTATTAGAAAAAGAAAAAAAGTTACCTAAATATAAAATCCTGGAGAAGCAACCTAATATTTTTTTCTCTGATCCTTTTGCATCCTTATCATGTGAGGTGGTAGTCTTCATGTGCTGTATCTGCTTCTGCCACAAGTGAATGGAGCTCAAATGGTTTTTCTAAATTCAGGAGGCCTAGAGCTGAGTACTCATTACAGTCTGTTTCAGCTTAGTACATGCATCTCTGCACTCCTGAGTCCAGACAAGGAGGTTTCCGTTTCCTTGTACAGCTTCATACAAAGGTTTGGAAATGAGTCCCAAATTCATTATCCGTAGGCGACACCATCCGGTCACTGCTAGAAATCCCGAGTTCTCTTTTTTGACTTGGAGGGGTGGGTCGGCGGGGAGGGGGGGGGTGTTGGAGTTGGGGAGGGCGGCGATTTGGTAAGTCACCTCCTTCCTTTCAACTCCAAATTTTCTTTCTCCTTGGGCTGTTTCAGATCCAAGACAAATCACATTTTACTGAATAATTTGTGCTTTCTTTTATGACACTGTATCCTTGACATTGCTCAGATTGTTTTGCTAGTACACTACCAAAGATCATAGGACTGTTCTTAAATCCTTGAGGAAGCACTGTCCAGCATAATTGCTTTAAGTATTCTGTTGTGAGGCTCTCCCATTCAAAAGCAAACTACTTCAGAATTTGTTCGTCCAATGGAATGCAAAACAAGGCATCTTTTAATCCAATACTGTAAAAGAAACATTTGAGTCAACTATCACTGTTAACAAAGTATAAGGATTAGGCACTACTGGGTATACATCAATCACTATTTGATTAATAGCCCTTAGATCTTGTACTAAACAATATTCTTGTGAATGTGGCTTTACAAAAATCCATGGATTAGAAGATTATTCACTATAGGCTCCAGTCCAACCTGAGCTACCAATTTCATAGGATATTGTTTTTGTCTAACTGGCTTTGCTCCCAGTTTCAATTCTGCTGTTACTGGTTCTGCTGATTTAGCTCCTCTAGGCTTCTCAGTATCCCAGACAAAAGGAATCACATGATTTCAGAGGGGGCTTCAACTTACTTGTCCTTACTTTCAGCTTTCTTCGTTTCTGACAATTCCTGTAATATATATATGCTTGTTTGTGCCTTCCAGGCATTATTTTGTAGAATACATACTGGAACTTTATTCTGATCAAAAGTTATCTGTGCTCCCAATTCATTTAATAAATCTCTTCCCATCAGAGGTAGGGGACATTCTGGCATATGTAACAATTCATGTGTAAAGAAAGGTCTGGTTTCTCATTTTCCTGTGGCAACAATTACTGGCATAGAGAATTTGCTCATTGGTCCTTTACAGCTATTTAGTACAGAATATGTTGCTGCTGCGTCAACTAAGAATTTGTTTCATTCCCCAGCTTAACTGAAACCAGGGGTTCAGCTGAGGGGTATAGTTCCTTAACCTCCAGTCCCCATCAGTCTGAATCTTCCATACCACCCATAAGCAGGTCTGGCTCTTGAATGGATGCAGATGGGGGTATCCAATTAGTTGATTGTTTCTTTGGACATTCATTTTTCCAACATCCTTTTTCCTTGCAAATCAGGCACTGATCTTTCCCCAAAGGGAATTCCTTTTATTTCCTTCTACTCCTTGTCCTTTTTTGTGCCCTCATACTCTTAGGAAACCTCTTTACCGAGATGATGTTTGGGCTTGGGTAGATGTGGCTGTCAAAATTGCAGCATTTTGTTTCTTTTTCTTTACTTTCTGTTTCTCTGCTGCCACCACCCCGCCCCCAGCCCTGCCACTGCCAAGACCTCTGTTATTATATACCTTATAAGCAATTTCTATCAACTGAAATAGCAACATTCCAGACACACCATCTACTTTTTCCAACTTTCCTCTTATTTCTGGAACTGGCTGCCCCACAAAGTAGTGAAAGCCATTTATCATCTCCTTCTCTTCCTGAGCTTTTTCTGACAGCGTTCTTTTTCCTTGGGGAAAAAAAATCTCTCCTTATTATCCACAACACTATCCTGAAACCATCAGTTGCACATAGTCTTCCTCATTCTGCAATTTGGAACACCTTTTCACAATACTAGAAGCACAACAATGCTGAGGCGATTTCTTTTTATCTTCAGTCATCGTTCATACAGCAGAGTCAGATATCATCAATTTACATTTCCTTCTTGTTTCATGATCATTTCTCAAGGAAAAACAAATACACATATGGGATTTCATCCTATATTCCTTCACATCTACAAAAAAACATTTATTGCAGTACTGTATTATTGCTTATGCTTCCATTCGTAGGCCATGTCTCCTGATCATCTAACGTATACAAGGGCCACCAGTGATTACAATATTCTATCATTTTTTTCCAAGTGAGGGAGTCGCCACCAAACTTGCTCCAATGTTTTAGTACACAACCCAAAGGAGAACTGTTAAGAAACCCCTTTCCAGTAGAATGTCTGGTTCCCATGTCACAAAGTTTCAAAATCACAAAAACCCAATATCTAAACAAAATCAGGCGAACAAAACTTGACACAGACAAAATCCAGCAAACAAATTACCAGTGTCCAAAATCCAGTCTCCAGGTGTGCCCATAATAGAGTATGGATTACACAGTTGTGTGCTTCAAATATCCTGGTGGGACCCTAACCTACAATACCAATAGCTTAACTAATCTTATTTAATATCCTGGTGGGACTCTAACCTACCAGTGGGACTCTAACCCACAATCTGATATGACTTATTTGTGAGCAACCCAAGTATTTATGACCAATGTGGTTGATATCTCAAGGAGCTGTTACAGAGACTCACCTGGCAAGGGAATCAGAGGGCCTCCCTGAAAAGTCTCCGGTGCATGCTTGGAGGGCTCATAATTCGTCTGGTCTATCAAGGTTCTGGAGAGTGGATCCCATCTGGTCGCCCAATTCTGTTACTAAAAATCGTAACCAAGGAAACTCTCCAAACCAAATGGTAGTTTCGAAAGCAGACATGGGTTTATTGCAGCGCTGGGTGCGTGGGGGATTTTTCTTCCTAACTTGCAAATAAAGCTGCTTGAGGGTACACCCCCCACCCCCCCCACCCCTTAGTACAGCAGAGTGGTTGCATATTCGTAGTATGTTACATATGCATTGTCATTCACACGCAGGATTGGTTACAAGTTTCTCGCCTCTAACCCAAATTAGTGCGCATCCTCTGGTAGCACTGCTGAAGCTCTTTACCAGCTATGCGTGCTCCCCAAGCAGGGCTTTGCCCGCTTTTGGGGTGAGCTATTTGAGTCGGAGGTCACCATCTCCCACTGCCACAATTACTTTGGTCCTACTTTGAACTAACATTCTGTTTGTGGACTGCCACACCTTATCAGCTTGTTTCCTCTTTCAGCCTCTTGGAGGCTTCTTTTTGCATAATTTAGATAACAGCATTCTTTTCACCCTCTCTTTTTTGTTTCCCAAGGCTTGATTAGAAGTCCTTTCATTCATCGATTTTGATGACTTCAGAAGGTCAGCTTGGCCTCAACTCTGTGCACAGATTTGTTTAACATATAGTTAAACACTAAATCAGAGTTCAGTAATTCGGGAGTTTAGACAACATTTACAAGCACCGAAACACCTCTTGCGGCTTGAATCCTGCTCTGAAGTGCTCTTGTTGCTTTCATTCCCCTTTTGTGAAGACCTGAATGAACATTCAGGCAGTTCCTGTTTTGACGGCTGAATCCTTACTCGATTGCTCAGCAAATGAGGTGACTGACTCACAGGGCGGGCACCGGTGCTTGATTTGTTGTTATGTTGTTGGCATTTGACAAACAGTAAATGTTAACCTCCTCCATGCTGATACCTTGTTACTACTAGTGGGAGTTGCAGTTCATCCTCCATTGCTTTTCTTTCTGCCTTCGAAGAGCAGGTAAGATCTGAAGCAAAGGCAGGTGTGCTCTCAGAAGCACAGTGCTCCTGTGGGCTTTATTACTCACTATAGCTGTTAATTACTCCTTTGTGATGGAGACTGCATATAGTTTTTCGAGTAGCATAGTGCCTGGAAAGAAATGTTTGCTTAATGGTCGGAATCAGTGTAGGAGCTGCTGAAGAGTGCTGTTAACTCTAGCTTGTACCATCTAAGAATTATTTAATTGATTGCTAACAAGATCTATACTTTTGAAAATTATTTTTGGTTTTTTTACTGTTTTATTAACTCTTAGTCTACCTGGCACCTTTGTGCTGTATTGCATTCTGCCATGATCAGCCTAAAATGAAAATTTATCTTGATAAGCCTGTACAGGATTATGGATGACTTCAGTCCAGAGTATGCAGCCTGCCTAGTAGAGAATGTGGGCTTGTAAGGACGTCTACAAGGACATCTATAATACAGAAACTAACTCTCTTACTGTGTTTTTTTTATAGGAACTGGGAGCTGTGTCCTTAGATGGGTATTTTCATCTTTGGAAAGCAGAGCACACACTTTCAAAGGTACTTTTCTGTTTGTTGGTGTTATGTTTCAAAAATTGTATAGCAGTTAAGGCTGGTCACTATTCTTCATCTCCTTTAAACACTTGAAGAAAGAGCAGCAATGTCCATAAAACACTTAAAAGTTTTATGTACAATGAAATGCCCTAAAAATTAGAACTTGAGGAAAGAAACTCCCCAGTCCACTTATTTTGGAGAGTAGGAAGTACTCTTACCTTTCTGCCAGTTCTGGGTTAGCTGAAGTGAACCATCACCTTAATTTAAAGAACGAAGTCAAAATTTCTTGGTGACTAAGTATCCTTTATTGGCAGCGCTGGATGCATGGGGGATCTTTCCACCTAACATGCATACCTGAAGTGACGATCCATCTCACATTTATACAATAAAACAAATGAATATTCAATTAACGCCTATACATATTCGTTACCTAAACCCGCTTACTCTCACTTCGTATGTTAATTAGCTTATCAGTCCTTTGCCTGGAATGTGGTGGTCTTGCAGGTTTGTAGGTGATTCATGTCCTTGTGAGCATCCTATCTTCTCCAGCAAGGAGACTTAGTGCTCCCTCCAGATAACATTGGAATGTCTCTCGTCCTTTTCTCATCCTTTTTATAAATAGCCCCTCTGTTAGAGGAAGAAGGGTAGGTGTCTCCTCAAAGCTGTGTGACTATGTGACCAGACACCACACTCATGACCAGTCACCATACCCACATTCCTTGAGCAGACATACACAATCACAACCGATGTCCATTGTGCCCATTTCACACTATTTCTCCATATCAACCTCAAGTATGATGGATACTTGATGAGCAGAGTTCATAAAGGAAGTTGCATTTGTTTAAGTCTAACTGCAGATCAAACGCAGACATACTGGTGTATAAGGTAAGCTTTTTCAGCTGAGAGCTGATGTCTGTGTGTATCTGCTGAAGAAATAACAGCAGCTTAGACAGATCTAAAACATTTTGCCAAAACGTCTGTTGTTCTTTGTATAATACTTGGCTTCAGCCTTTATCATCTTAGTTTGGTTCGGATAAGGCATCCCATCTCCTTCAGGTTTTTTTCTCTGGGTTAGTTATTTTTCAAGTTCTCTTCTTGCGATGAAAGTACTTTTAGCTGTATTTGATTTGTTTTTAACTGCAACTTCCTTAAACGTAACCTACAGAATTGTTCTATTAACATCTTGCTCTTTTCTCATAATGGGCTGATTTTTTTATTCTTTTGTTTCCAGTTACTTTCCACAAAGTTGCCGTACTGCAGGGAGAACGTGTGTTTGGCTTATGGTCAGGAATGGTCAGTGTACGCAGTAGGATCACAGGCACATGTCTCCTTTCTGGATCCCAGGCAGCCTTCTCACAATGTTAAATCCGTCTGTTCCAAAGAACGTGGCAGTGGTAAGAAACTTGTCCAAGGGTGCTTCAAGTGGTAAGAAGTAAGCTATTAAGATGGCAGTTAAGATAAACTTTTAATAATTAGGAAGGATTTTTCTTGTGATAAACAAAATCATTAATAGTATGACAGTATTCCATGAGCAAACAACAAACCAAACATGAAAGCAACTCTGAAATCTAGTGATAGACAACATTAATGCTTTTATGCTCGACAAAATTGTACATCATCCAACTAGTACTTAATTTTTTAAAGTATGCACTTCTATTTATTTGTTACTGTGTCTTACTCTGTTTTACTTCATCTTAAAGCAAATCCAGTCTTCATACCACTGCCAATAGTGTCTGTTCTTGCATTTTTCCCTGGGAATGGAAAAAAAAGCATGTTGTCTGCTCTGTGCTGTCATATTGGGAGCCTGTGCTGTGAGTGAATGCTTGGTTTGTAATTCTAAAGCCACGAGTGAGACTCAATTTTCAGTATATTTATTTGCTTTAAATATATGAAAGCTCACTTTTAAAAAAAAAAAGTTTGTGTATTTGAGTGTTTTCCTTTTCTGATGTGGATGCAGTATGTCCTGTTGAACCTTATCACCAGGACTAAGCCTGAGGGCTTGCAGGGTGCATGGTCCCATAAGCTTCTTCCCATACCCTTTATTTTCAAGCATGCGAAGGCATTGTGCTGTGATGCCCATTTTTAACCATATTAATCCCAGACTAATAAATTGCCGTTCTCATTTAGCTTGGCTCTAGGCATCCATCTCTTCATGGGGCAAGTTACCAAAAAAGAATGCACATGCGCAAGGATTAGGAAGGTTTTATCTGTGTGGTTACTGGAGTTTGAACAGTGCTGTCCATATAAATGTCAGGGTCTGCTCCTTTCAGATAGGGGAGAAGTGTTTATAATACGAGGAAAGGTGCTTCCCCAGCTCATGTTGTCACCTGAACATCTTGCCAGCAACAGCCCTTGTCCTGTCCCAGTGTTGGTGAGGGCTCTGTGGAGGTCCTGACACTGTCACCCTTCAGGATCATAGGGAAGAAATACCATGACACTGGAGTGCGGTGCCCAGTGGTGGCTGGTGGCTGAAAACTTCTGCCTTGAGTATGTGACCATCCCTTCTGGGGGTTTGATCTGTGTGTAGGTGGTATCTCTGGGGTATCTCCAGTTCATATCTGAAGAAAGTCTTTGTTCAGTGCTGTTTTCTGTTCTGCATAGTAGACAGACCCCTTTTTTTTTTTTCTTTGGCATGGTGGTGGAGGCACTTAAGTAATACTAATTCCCAAGATACTGAGTGTTTCAATTTTCTGTTGATCTCACTGGGACTTGGAGCAGTACAGCACCTCTAGAATGCAGGCTCTTTACTGATTTGCAAACTACAATCCAGGTTGACTTTTAAGTGCTTTGAAGTGTTACCTGAATGTACTTTCAGCTTCCAAATGCAGCTGCTGAATGTGGTAAGTCCACATTAACTTGCGATCATTAGTGTTGCATACAAAAGCAGATCAGAGAAGGGTTGTCACTTAGTAAGACAGGAACTGGGGCTGGTTTTTACCCAGTATAACCCTCTACATGAGAAGGTAGGTAGTGCTTTTTAGTGTATCTTATGTTGCTTTTCTTAGCAGCTGTCCAGGGAAGTGCAGACCCTGGACTCTAGTTCTTGATCTGTGTGAGCAACTGCTTTCTGCTTGGCTGGCCTGCAGTGCAATGTTGTGTGTCCCTGACTTCATATCCTAAAGACAGCAATGTTGATGCAAGGACAGGTTTATGCAGCATGGACTGTGTGTCTGCTCCTTGTGTAGGACATACTATTGTGTCATCATTTCCTTACGGGATTTGTAAAGCCCCCTGCCTCTCAGGAGTGAGACTCAATTTGCTGACCCAAATAGTCCAGGTTCACAGGTAGAAGAGTGCTAGCTATGTAGGAGACCTTAGCTGTGATCAGTTCTATGCACAGGTTGTGCTTTTAGTTTGATGGGAATAACTAATGTGAGGTACTTCAGCCCCTTAGGAGCCAATTCGAAGTGCTGTTCTTGAAAGACTGTTCTAAACATCTTCTTAGTGGGTACATCACAGATTTCTTCCATTAATGTTTTTGATCAGAGAAAGATCCACGGTCATTCTGTGTTTTATAGCTTTTTTTTTATTAATATATAGCATTAAAAAGTATATGCCATCTGTTTTCATACTCCATCACCTGTTTCTGTTACGTAAATGTTCTGCTGGGTTGCTTCTCAAGAGCATTTATAGAGCAAAACCAGGAGGAGGTGCCCCCTTCTTTTACTTAAGTGACTGCTTTTGCTGATTGCACAGGGCTCAAGGCTTTCTGCGTGTATTTGCCAGAGCCAGGCCCTTGTAATGGGGGTGGGAGGCAGAAGATGTCTCACATGCATTTGTAGTTCTCTGAATTGAAGTGGAGACTCTTATATGAATCTGGTAAATTTAATTCAGCAGGTGTGAGGTTTGCACAGTGGTTTCCCACCTATTAAGCCTGCAGCCAAGACTTCACCTCACATCTGGAGCACGACAGCGTGGCCTTGCCTGTTTTAAGTGTGTTGGCTGTGGATGTAGCATCGGGTTGTGGAGGTGGCAGGATGAGCATGTGTTTCTAGTTAGGACTCTGTACAAAGGGGAAGGGTAAGCTCCCTGGCTGCATCCACACCTCTCTGGTGTCTGCTGTCACATGTGCTGCTGGGTGTACGCCAGTGTGTTACAAGTTTTCTGACATTCAGTCCCACTTGGTATGGTGACAGCAGCTGGCACATGGATTTAGCAGGCAGAACTCATTCTTTTTCCCCTCCTGTTTGAATGTCTGTTCAGCTGTAATTCAGTGTTACTTTAAAGAGGGCTTAAAAAGCCCTAGGCTTTATAACCTGGTGTCACACTGTGCAGGAAGGAAAAGCACAGATGAAGTGGGGTTTAATCTCCGTAGAAGAATGGTTTGGGATAGAGTGCTTACACAGAACAAGCCTTTTACACAATAAATAGAGATGAGAGGACATTTTGCAAATTGCAAATTCCTGCATACAGAATCTCCCCAAGACTGTTTCCAAGGGATCCTTGTTTACTTGAGGCTTCAGATTTACATTTTGTGAAAACAAAAGGTACTCTTACTCAACCTAATGGCGTAATTGAATTGTGCTAAAATGTTTTGTTTGGACCAGAAACTTGCTGTAGCTTCCTATGCAGTGGTAGAACATGGTGCTGCTTAGGTGGCAGGATTCCTAGTCTGTTTTCATTGCTGGGTGAAGTGCTAGAACTGCCAGCTACAAAGAATAAGGTGTGCTTGTGTGAGAATATTTGAGTGGAGATAGCTTCAAAATTGTTTAAGAGCCTGGTCCATCTTAGCAGCAAAGTGATTATTACTGTTACGTATTTCATTATATATAATGTTATATACTTCATTACAGCTAGCCGTAATCAGCAAAATGCACTTGGTGGCAGCTGGGACTAGTTTTTCTCGTATCATCACTTATCACAGCTTGGCAGGTAGCTAGGGTCAGATGTGAGCTCATGGAGGAAACCAATGTGATGTTCTTTCTTCTGCTGCCGTGTAACTCACTCATGGAGTGTTTGCTCAGAGGATTGTGGCAGACAGAGGAAAGCTGCTTTTAATTCTAAATGGCTTATGATCTTTGCTTATTTGTCAGAGCTGGGGCTTGCTGAGAAGGAAGCTTCTTAACTGTGCACCATCAGTGTAGCTGATGGCCTCAGAGGAGAAGGGAAGTAGTATGTGTAATTGGAGCTGCTGTTTCAGTAGTATCAATGGGATTTGTCTGCACTGCGGGGAAAAATAATTGTTGTGGAAAATATTAGTGGGTAGTTCCTTTAAAGAAAATATTAGACATTAAGCAGCAGCACTGCATAGCCAAAGCATACATCTTCCTTACTGTGTGGCATGTCCTTTCTTGGTTTGACAGGTATTCGATCGGTGAGCTTCTACGAGCACATCATCACAGTGGGAACAGGGCAAGGTTCCCTATTGTTTTACGATATCAGAGCTCAGAGGTTCCTGGATGAAAAGCCCCAGCGTGCCTGCTATGGACAGAAGCAGAAATTGGGAGGAAGTGAAATTCTGAAGTTGACTACTGGGAGAGGCTGGCTGGTGAGTAGCTTGAGGCTGTAGCAGACCTGTGACACAGGAGTGTCATGGGGCTCAAGGACCAGTACTTTTTATGGTAATGGGAACTATTGCATGAAATCTGTTCCAGCAAAACAGTGATCACGTAACAGATTACTGTAATCATGAAGGGCAAGAAGTGCTGCAGATTGCTTTCTACAAAAGTTTTATAAAGATTGGTTGCTTTAGTGTAAGGCATACTGACTACTGCTCTTATGCACTGATTTTTAAATGAACTACATTTTACGTCATTATATTTTTTAATGTAATCTAACTTACAGTTATCAGAGCCTCAAACACAAAATACATTGTCTTCCTTTAAAACCATGCTACTCTAATGTGGTACTCAAAGTAAGAGAGATTTAATTTAATTGTATGCAGTTTTAGCAGCTGTGGCTTCCCGAGGTAATGCCATGGCAGGCACTTCAGTTCAATTTCCTGCATGTTATCATAAAGCAGTTAATGGCTTTGTCTAACTTCTCTCCATTATCTTTTGTATCACGGTGATATAACTTTAAAAAACAATGAAACTTGATATCTTCCCTACCTTTCACCTCGCCCCTCCAATGTTTGGTCCAAATGTCCTCAGGAGAAGCTTCAGGACAACTCTGGTATCTTCAAGTTGATCTGTCTGAAGCTTCAGGGGCTGTTAACAGAAAAGATCCCTTCTTAGGCTCTGGAAGCTACCTTTTGCTTTTGTGAAACAAGGTTTTGGGTTTGTGTGGCAACAATAATAATCTAAACTTTCCTTTAACAGAATCATGATGAAACCTGGAGGAATTATTTTTCTGACATAAGTTTCTTCCCAAATGCTGTTTACACCCACTGCTACGACTCATCTGGAACAAAACTCTTTGTGGCAGGAGGCCCCCTTCCGTCAGGACTTCATGGGAATTACGCTGGTCTCTGGAGCTAATAACTCTTTCTAAAAGATGATCTTAAGTTTTCCACTTTTCTTTTGCTTTTTTCTAACAACAAAATTGCGTGATGCCATTGATTTCTGATTTAAATGCAAGTTATTTTTTGGCAGAGTTTTCTGTTGGTCTCCAACAGTTTTGTACATCTTTTTGAACCAGTTTTTTGCTTTAACCTCCTTGATCCTTTATACGAAGGGTTTTTGAAATCCCTTTTTGTTGTATTTACTCCAAATGACTCCTCCCCCACAGTTAGGCTATCTTGGCCATGTGCCCCCTCCCCTGCTTTGCTGTGAGGTAGGATTCCTTTCTTACAGAGTGGTTGCTCCTGGGCTTTCTGTGAAAGTCTAGCGGCTGCGTGTGTGCAGGTACTTTGTGTCAGTTGTGTTACCTGGAGTGAGGACTACTTGTAATTTAAAAATATTAAAAATATTTATAAGAGATAAGCTACTACTTTTATCTGCAGAGTTTGGCCCTGGCCTGAGTTGATCTTATTTTTTAAAAGTACAAGTCTAATTATACTGTTTATATGTAGAGGAATATGGTAATTTTAAGCTGTACTTATTGGAGCCCAGGGATGGATTCCCCAGGGGTATTGCCCATCACACCCAATCTGCAGAAATGCAGTTCTCAAAGTGCATTTGTATTTGAATTGTAGTTTTCAACAGTGCCAGGAGCAAAAATTGATGTTCTGTTCCTTCTCTGCCTGTCCCAGACATCACAAGCATATCTTACGGTGTTTCACAATTCTATTTCCCTTGTGTGTTGGTTGTTTAAATTGAATCAGTTCATGGTGCTGTGTGTGTGGCTATTCAGGCTTTTTTCTGAAAAGGGGCAAATTATATACCATGGGGTAGCAAAGGAGCCCTTAAATTTTAGAGTTGTTCATTGCTTTTCAAAGATGTTATTATGGTGCCTGTGGTGTTCTGTCATGGCAGCATACTGTTTTGGTTATTGTAGGGGTTTTGAAAAGTGGAAGTATACAGAGAAAAATAAAGTCTTCTTGGTGAAGCATGGCAGGATGTGTATTTCTAGGGTTACTCCTCCAGCTACTGTGTAAGATCACTGTCACAGGGGACATGTTCTGCTTAGTTGTGTTTTTTTTATTTAGGCTTGAAGTGCAGCACTTTTTTCTTTTTTCTTTTTTTTTTTTTTTTTTTTTTTTTAAGGAAACTAGACACTTGAATCTACTTGAGTGTCCTCCAGTTCTGCTGAAACAACAGCTACTAGTTAGGTGCTTTGTGTCACCAGTGCCAAAGGAGAACTCCTGATTTGGAAATCCTAGCCCTGATGCTGATACATGAATTGAAGCATATTCCAGATCTGGGTGAGGGGGTAAAAGAGTATTTGTATGGACTGAGCTTCAGCCTCCAAACACAGGGCCAGGGCCTAATTTTTCTGCAGAGTCAGCAGAGTCTCTAGGTTACTAAAGAGGCACCGCTGGAAATTGGTCCTCTCTGCTGACTCTGATCTCCCTGATAACTGAGTACCTCAGTGTGTGGTCCTGAAGCCTGGTAATGTGATTGCCCTTTTCCTCCTGGTTTGTTGGTAGTTTGTTTTTTGGGGTTTTTTTTTTGCATAAGGAGCTTTGGACAATTCTCAGAAGAATCTGGACAATGATGTAAAATTCCTCAAGTATTACATGCTTCTGTGTATTCTGCTTTCAGCGTTCTTTCTTGCAAAGGTATTTCTCATGGGGCGAAGCCATCCATGTTGCTGTATGAAAACCCTCCCTTAAAAAACTGGAAATGAACTAAACAGTGCTGCAAGTGTGCAAACAGATTGGGGCAGATACACCCCTGTGGTGGATGGAGTTTAGCCCGGTGACCGTACTTCAGTAGCTGCCGAATGGCTCACTGTGCTCTGCTGAGACCCCGTGGCATGCACATTTTCAGACTGTCTTTATCTTTTCCAATGTTCCTTAATGTTTCCGTCCCTTGCACTTTCCTGCCCTTCTGCATATGGTCTGCTTGGGGTTGCCTCCACGACCCCAAATCATCCCAGTCTTTACTGTAACAATACTGTGCTTGCAGAGGTGACCTCTGAGCAGAAATGGGCTTGCTGGCATTTTGTCAAGCCATGCCTGACACCTTCAATTTGCTTTATTTTAAACTGTGTAGAGCTTTGAGGCTGGCTCAGGCTGTAGAACTGGGCAGTTGCCCTTGTACCTGTTTGACTGGTGAGATTACACAGTAACGGTCTGTTTCGGAGGACGGTGGGGAGACTGGTTTATCTTGCATTGGGCACTTGAAAGAGAGAGGATAATTTTAATTGTAACAGACTTTCAGAATTTTCTTCTTGCTGTTGACTTTTCAGTCATGTGCAATCTTTTGTACAGCTGGTGAGTGTAGGAAGCAGTTAATTTTACCATTCAGCATTTTTCAATAGACCGCCAGGTTAATTTGGGTATCTTTGGTATTACATTTTCAGTATTCGTAATAACAGGTAATCACACTAGTGACTTAGTCATGGGTTTGGTAATACCAGCTTGTAAGTACTGGGTAGCACCCCTCAGTAACGATGTGATGGACATTCCTAAGGAAGCAGAAGCTATGTTGCAGTGTTGGCTTGAGCGAAGCAATGAGGGTGGTGCTCACCCTCATCACCAAACATCTTATTCCTGGTAATTCCTCCAGTTTTCTCCCTTGTGCTGTCAGATCAGCAAGGGAGAATCGCTAGTACTCTTGTCGGGTGCTTTCTGGGATTGAGGTAAAAAAGTGAGTCCGTTTGTTTGGTTCCTTCATCAGCACAGCTGGTGTTAGTCCAAGGAGTAAATTACCAAAGAATAGTAAATAGGCGTTTGTTCCTAAACTAGTTGTTAATTTTCAACATAGATCCATTTTCAAGATACATTGCAAGCGTGCCCAGTCATCTCACTGGACTTTTTTTGTCCACAAAGCTTACAATCACATTGTGGGTGACTCTTGTTGACTCCCTTAATGAGGGGGACTCTTGAACTTCATTATGGGGATATATTTGCTGCCTCTATTTCAAATATTTGGCAGCTTTTTCTATCTTAAGGTTTATGATACTTATGTATTAGTTATTGTTCTCTAGAACTTTATCCTTTTTCTTCACCTGAGTACTTGCTTTGTATATAGCTTGTAGCTGCAGTTAACAGATTAAAGTTGTGATCCAGCTATGTTGAGTGGTGGCTCTGTGTCTTAATTTCTACCCCTCAGCCAAGAGGCACTTCTTGGCATTTGTGAACTGATGTCCGTCACCTGGTGCAGATGTGAAAGAAAGCAGGCCTGCCTAGACCCTTCAAGGAGGTCACCTATTTTGTTCATTTGCAAGAAACCAAGGACAGACTGTCAGCTGCATCTCAGCAAAGCAAGCAGCATCTTTCACTAGCCAGGTGGGAGCTCTGAGTTTGGTTTGTGGTGGTCAGATTCCCTTATTTTCCATAAAATCACTTTTCCAAGGTGTCTGCAAGGTTATTAATTAGCTTCTGTCACAATTGCTGCTATGACTAAGTTACTGAGCTGGAGTACAGCTTGTTCCTAGGCTGACTGTTGGAGAGCTGCATGTGATGCAGGCAGAGCTGGTCCTCTGGCCAGCCCATGCGGAGGCCTGGGCTCTGTGCTAGGCAGGCACACAGCTTCTAGCTTAAAGCCAAGTGAAAAACCCTCTGTGTGCTGCTGGCCACCCCACAGCCAGAGCCCATGGTGTGACCTCAACTTAAATGCATGCCTGAGTGTTGGAGTGCCTTCAGTAACTTCTTTGAAAGTCTGTGAAGAACAGACACGAGGAATTTGTCCATGTTGGAGACAAGGAGGAGTGGAAAGGAGAGTACAGCCACATCTTGTTCAAGGGGATCTCCTGCATTATGTTCTCCCTTGCCTCTGCAAGCAGGCACTCTGGTGTGTGGTGAGGGTGGGCAAGGGGCACAAGAGAAAAGGTGAAAGCTCAACTGTGGTATCACTGTCAGGAATCCAGAGGAATTTAAAAACATAGAGGGGATACTTACTCATTGCTAAGGAGGTACTTTTGAAAGGGCTTAATTGGAAACATTTTCGGAGACATCAAGTAGATATGCCTGTCATTCTTTTTTCTCCATGTTAGTTTTCAAGGATTTAAACAAGGAAGTATCTTTTTGTTTGTGATGCTGGGTTTATTCGTACCACATGAAAACCATGGCCAATTAGAAGAATGCTCCTGACAGAAAAGAATCTTCACAATTAACAACCGAGTGCCATTTTCTCAGCCTTTCCCTCTAGTATCCTGCTGGGAGCAGTATGGTCTAAAAAAGTGCACACAGACCTAGAACAGGGTGCCAGGGTTAGCAGAGTTAGGAAAATGTGGGCCGTCTGTTGCTGTACCCAAAAAAAAACCCAAGTAAAACACCTGATTGTATACAAATTCCGGTCATTAGGCTGAAACTCAGAGACTGTGTAAAAAACCTTTGCAGCATAATGTGATGTCTCTATAGTCCTAGATGGCGATTCCTTGACTTCAGAGCAAAAATCTAAGAGTTCAATAGGTGGTTTTCTTAGGAACTGCTTTTGTAGATTCCCTTATTAAAAGGGAAAATTCAGGTGCTGAATCTTAAATTCTCATTAAACTTGTACTTTTTATTTGCCCATTCACTTGTCCTTCTTTCCTTTCTAAGGCCTCCCACAGTCTCAGGGTATGTATGTCACTATGACTCATCCAAATGATACTGAAATGGACCAACCAGAGGTTAATGTGCCTTCCTCTTCTGGTACCTTGATCTTTGTAAAGTTATGTCACTAACTCCTCAGTGACTTAGGGCTGGGTGTATGCATTGCCTTCTTCTAAGAGGTATGTGTTGAAATTGCAACAGGTTTGTAGTTACTTGTGACTTGTTCCATTTCTTTTAGGATGTGGTATAGACACAAATCAATGCAGTGGTTTGTTTTGGGATCCATCTATCAAGTGCTTGTCTGTATGTTAATATGTACACAGATGCTGGATCCTCCCCATTGCCTATGGTGTATATGATGCACAAACTACACAAGGTGTTCTAAAATGTGAGGTGATCACAACTTGTTGACTGTGGGTACGATGTCCTACAGGTAACTGTTTTTAATGGTTTTTTGCAAGTATATTTAATAAGAAACAAAGCCTTGGGGGGGTGGGGGGAATGGGGTGTGGGAATCAGGACTTGTTGGTACTTGCTGGCTTTTGTTCTGACTCCAGGGTCTGTCTGATGTTTAACAACTCTTGCAACTCCACCCATCTAACAGAGCCTTTCTCAGCTTGCTGTTTCTGTCATGAACTGTCAGAAACAGCACTAGATCCCTAACTATCACAGACGCTGTCAAGTGAAATAGTAACAGCTCTCTTCAAGTGCTACAGTGCACATTTTTAACTGTAAAGTAAAACTGTTCAAAATTATTGATGCAGCTTGTAAATGGAACAGTGGGAAGTGGCAAATCGAATGTGAACCTAGCCTGTCTGCACAAGATGTCCCTTCCCAGCTGTAAGGTTAATTTGGTTGTAAGAGCATGGAAACAGGAACACTTCTTCCCTCACTGTGGCCTTCAATGAGCATACATATCCATAATTAATTGCAGTAGTGTGCTCTGTTGATCCACGGGCTACCTTTGTATTTAGAATCAGCACGATGAGTCATCAATGTTGACATTAATACATTGTTAAGGAGCTCTCATGTATGTGTATTTCCTGTGCTTGCTAACTGTATCTGTTCTCTCTGTATTCCAGTGCAGACTTAATTCTCTGTACTTCTTGCTAACTTCAGACTGTCTTCAAATTCTGTAAAGTCCTGCTTTTATCACAGTCAATTTTCAGAGTAGAACAGATGGGTTTAACTGTTTTCTGATGTTTAGCATCTTCCTCTTCTCCCATTTCTTCCTAGTTCACCTTTAACAATCAGTTCAAAACTGCTTGCCTAGTCACAATAAAA
This sequence comes from Falco naumanni, assembly GCF_017639655.2. Lineage (NCBI taxonomy): Eukaryota > Metazoa > Chordata > Aves > Falconiformes > Falconidae > Falco > Falco naumanni. Next base: position 76,572,094 of record NC_054080.1, read on the forward strand.
GGAAAACGTGTAGCCCACTCTAGGAAGATCACTGTGGCTGGGTAGCTGCCTCAGCAGTGGAGACTCCACTCCTGCGCAGTCTACAGAAGCCAAAATTCTCTCACATTTGTGTTGTACGGTGGGTGTCAGCAGATCAAGAAGTGGACATGCGCTGCGTCTGCACCCAGTGAGCGTGTTAAACTGATGAGTGGTGGTTTATTCAACCAGAGAACTGGCATCTGGCTCTACTCAATGTGGTAACTAAAGATTTCATTGAGGACAAAGCCAGGAGGGTGCATCACTGGCTTTCTGCTGACTTGATCCCATTTAAAGGCTTTCTCCACAGATGATATTTTTTTTTTTTTGTCTTTTGTATGCTTGGTGGACTATGAAAAAATTGTGCTTCAGCAGGGCTATGAGCTGAAATCTAACCCTGTGCTCCAAAGGCAAAAGTTATTATAATGAGTGTGCTCTGAGATGAACTGGTAATGGAGTGTTTGAGCAATGGAAGCCTTGAAGGTTAGTTCCATCATGCCTTATGCTTATGTGACTGCAGATTATTTGCTCCTAGAGCTCGTGAAGCTGGTCATCTCTCTTCAGATGAGATGTGAAGATGGCATGGGGAAGAACCAGTTTTCCTCAGTAGTCACTCACTCTTCCCCTCATCACTCCAGGTTACCAATGCATTTGTCTCTTATTTTTTGTGCCACCAGCCACCTCCACATGCTACCTGCTGGGATGGAGTGAATGGCCTTGCCTGCAGCTCCCTCCAACCTGGTTGGTTGTGGACAGTGCAGGTAACAGGCCAGCTGGAATTTACAGCTTCGGTTGGCTGCTCTGGGCTTCTCTTACAGTGCACGTGTGGTTGAGGAACCATTACAAAAATGTCTGGATAAGTAACTTCTAACAGGCTCTGTCACTCTTGTTCAAACTGCTGTGTCTCCATCCTCAACCTGTCATCCCAGCCTCGCTCCCGACTTGCCAACCCCTGCCCCTTGGGACTTGAGCAAGTTCCCTGTCCTCTCATGACTTACTAGTTCAGGTACCTGTTCTGCAAAGCCTGGAGGCACCTGTTAAAACCCTGCTACAGTCTGAGACTTCTACACTTGCTTCGGCAGTAGCTCACTGAATTGGGGCCTTGCTCACAGTGTCCCTGTGCGTTTGGTTCAGCCCTGGATATCCCCCATCCAGTCTGAAAGGCTTTGCTCCAGACTCATTCCTGCTGCATGGAGGAGCTGATTCCTGTACTGCTGCCTTTTATTTTTCTTATTTATTCTGGGGTTCACTGCATATGTACAAAATACTACTGACTTTCTCAGCTCTCCCGAACATGGTACAGGGGCCCAACCTGTGAAACATCAGAATTATTTGTCTACTTCCAAGGTGCACAGGAACAAGGATCTCTCAAACAAGTTTTAGAAAGGAAAAGCAGCTGCATACACACAAGTGGAAAGGTATTTCCGGGCAGAATAGGTGAGGGAGCAGTTTAAGAATTAAACAGAAGAACAGTAACTAAGTTTTTTGGTTTCTTTTTCAAAAATTACTTCAACAGGAGGTTTGTCTGTGTTCTAATCCACAGAAAGTTGCAATGTAAACTGGGGTTTTCTGTTCATCAATGGAAAATGTGCCTCTCAACTGCAATGCAAAACTCAGTCTCTGTTGCTCTCTCTTTGGAATGGAAGAAGTTTAACTGAAGACTGATGTAACGTGTTTCTTGCTTTTATGTGTAATCATCCACACAAGAGTCCCTGCTGGTCTTGTCCAAGCACCATACAGTACTATCCCTCTTCAAAAGCAAAACAGGGATTGCACTGAGCAGTGGAACCTGCTGAACTTCCTGGCTTTGAAAGAGACACTTGCAGAGAAGAGTCCAGGTTCCATATGTTTTAAATACAACTTTAAACCAATGCAGCTACTCTCAGATCAGCAGCACTTCCTACCTTTCCCTCCATTTAGGTGGGAATATAAAAGTAAATCCAGCAATATGTGATCCAGTTGACATGCTTGCAGGTGGAACATGGGGTTCTTGAAGTCTGAGGATTGACATTTCTCTTGTGGAAGAACTCAGTGTGGGTGCAAGAGCTTGGATTTTGGATTACAGCTCTTCTGCCGGCTTGCTAAATGCAATCAAGTACTCTGGACTCTTCTGAAGGCGGTGGTGGTAGAAGAGCTGTGAAGATGTAGGCTGGAACTGATCATTCTAGGTCACCTGTGTGTTGCTTGACTACATGGACAATGTAACAGTGATTTTTACAGACTGTTTTCCATGTGTCAGTCACAAATAACTCTTAATTTGTCATTTGGAGGAAAACTGTTAATGGATACATTTCCAGATAAAATTAAGAGCCTAATTTTCCATCTTGCATTAACCGGGTTACTGTGTTCACATGCCAGAAAGATGTTGTTCTTTGAAAAAGCATGTTAGTGGCAGTGACCCATGCACTTTTTAAAAAGATCTGTACATTCTCACCTGAGTATCATTATACATGCTGTAGTCTGACAAATGGGCCTTTTACTACTGCCCTATTATGTAGGTAATCGTAATTAACTGCAGTTTGGTTGGTTTTTTTTTCAATACTTGAAGTTGTGTGATCTGAAAATCAGTGAACAAAGAGTATTTGTGCATCTTACTATGGGTATCTCTAAACAAAAAGTATTTGTGTAGTGTGTTGGCTTGGCTGATGGTTTTTGTGATTTGCTAATCATCCTACTATGAGTCAATCCAGGGCAGTTTGAGAAAAAGTGGGCTTGGGTTTTTCCCTGTAACAGTTCAGCCTCTGTGTTGAGATGATATGTTCAAAGAAATAAAGTGAACCTTTGTTTTTCTTCACCAGTGAGTGGATTGATATCCCAAGGGCAGGTTCTCAGCTTATTTCTGGTTTTCATAGCTTAAGCACCAGTCCTGTTCTCTGCACAGCTGCAGTAACACTCCTTGTTTCCGTAGGAAATGGCTCTAACGGCAGGGTTGGGACTGTTCCACTCTTCAAAGTGTCTCCTTCGTGTTCGCTGCTTCTGGTACATCATTTGTTCTGAGGCACGAGTTTCCTTTCAATCACTTTATTTTTCTAATAAGCAAATACCCCTAAGAAGCGTTGGACGGTACAGGTGCCTGTAGATAGACAGTTAGGTATAAGACTAAAGGTTTCAGGAAGACCTTGCATACCAAAACTGCATCTATAGCACTAGATCTTCCACATACTTTCACTGCGCAGGAGAGTGAGGTCTCTGTCCAGCTGTCTTATTTCTCTGCCTCCTATTCCTAGCCTAGAATTGGAAAGGTTATTTTTTGAAGAGGAGGAATGTCCTTAAAAGGTCTAAGCTTTATGCTGGAGGTTAAAATCACGTGCCTCAAAGCAGCTCCTGCATCCCCATTTCCATGGGGAAACTTGACCTCACCATGAGGTGCTAGGTTCCATGGTCATGGGCAAACTTCAGCTTTGTATGCAAGCTGTGGGAGACTGTGTTTCCAGCTGCACCATGTCTGCTCCCTGTAGTACCGTGGTAGGCGTTACTGATGCTTGTGGATGCCAAAAGAGGAAGAGGAGAATCAGAAAAGGCATGCGAATACTATACTGTCATCCTACTGAGCCTCATACCAAAACTCTGAGAGCAGAGAGATGGAAAACGACAGAAAAAATCCCTGGCCCTGGAAACGCTAGGATGATGGGTTAGAATGGGCTCTGGCAATGAGGGTTACCAACTCCCCGGTTTTATTAGATACTCCATCGAGTACAGTGTTCAGATGGTGTGGGACCTGTCAGCTGACTGGCAGGACCAAAAAGGACCTCAGGAAGTACCAAGACAGTCAGTAGTCATTGACCTCCTCCTCAATGTGTCAGCAATAAAGTCCAAATCCTCCCCCAGGAACTAATTCTGGCATTCACGTATTTTGTCCCATTGTCTGTCTTGCAGGTCCCCTTGCTTTCCCATTCACTGTGCAGATGAAGCAGTTTGTTCCCTTCTGTGGGGCAGCTCATCTCTTTTTTTGGAAGGGATTTTTGACTGTTTCCTGGCCATGGTCTTCACTCCTGATACTGAACAGCCCAGGTTCCTTCAGTGCTTTCTCACTGGCTGTGCTTAGCATGTATGTGTGCGGGTGTGGGTAACTGGCTAGCTGAAAAGGGTCACACAGACATAGTCCGGCTGGCTGGACAAAAATGCACATCGCTCTCAGCTTATCTGAAGTAAAGCAAAAATACACTGTCCTTGGCTGTTCTTGTTACACGGTAACAGGAAGGTTTCGGTGGGGAAAGAATGTTGCAGGTGGGAACAGAAAACTACAGAAGAGAAACTAGGGGCGGGCTTGGTATTTAGGCAACTAACCAATAATGAGCTTAACTTTTGTAATATGTATGAGCTAATAATAACAAGGCATAAAAGGTGACTGTAAGGCACAATAAACGAAGTCTGCTGATCACTCATATTGAGTGACTGTGTCTTCCCTCCGTCGCGACATGTGGCCATCGTAATTTCTGGCTGAGGAACCAAGCTGAGATCCCTTGCACTCCTTGGCCTGGAGCTGCATCAAGTCTGTGCTGCTATTGACAGTGCTCTTACCGTACACTGCAAACACGGTGGCGGTGCATATTATCCCTTTCAGCGCTCAATTTGCTGCCTGCCTCCAACTCCCAGCACAGCTGCTGCAGGTTTGCTTGGCTGTCACCGCTGCCCTTCTTGGGCGCTCTCTTTCTTTGTAACTTGGGATCTCAGCTCTTGCCAGCTGGTGGCATCACTGTTGCAGAACAAGGAAGCCAAACCAAGGTGGCACAGTGGGAACAGTTTCTTACTGGTTTTGTTAGTTCTTCCTACCCACAGCTGTACTCATCCTGTCTGCTTCTGAACAGAGGATCAGGATAGTCTTTTTCCAGTGCAAGGTGCTTTCAAGGTCCAGTAAGTGGATTAATAAATGAAGAGATACCAGGAACATAGTGCTTGAACTGTTCTTTGGGCAAGGGCAGCCCATTCTTTCAGAGGTGGAAAGTGAGCAAGTACACAGTGTATTAGAAAACAAGAACTTCTGTGCTTTGTGTCCCAGCTTCCTCAGTCCCTCTCAAGCCTTTTCATCTGGAATGAAAACGTCAGGATGGTTTCAGCCCCTGCAAAGCTCAAGGGACCACCTGGCCAACATGGCATTTGGGAGCTACTGATCAGCTCCAAAATACCACCCTGCTTGAGAGTCTTACTTTTCCTCTTTGTTAGGGTGTACCATGAGCTGGGAGAGGTAAGAGGGAAGCCACAAGCCTTAAGTGCAGAACTACAGTGAAAAGGTCATCTAGGCAGTTGCTTGGACTGTTAGTGGCAAAGACATAAACAGAGCAAGGGTCATGCTCTAGGGATGCTGAAGTCTCAGCAGAAAGATTTGTTGCCCCTGTAATCGGAGCCTGTGGGGTTTTTCCTATGTTGTCAAAAGTTTCCATGTTCCAGGGGTTTCCTCTCTCCACACACTCGCTGCAGTGCCTAATGAACGTTAAGCACACAGATTCATTGACAACAGAAATTTCATGAATGCTGGACAACTGGAAAAGATGTGACTAGATTTAAGGTTGCCTTTGGGGAGACACAAACTGGCACTGTTGCTGTAAAACTCCTACCCCTATAGCCACTGTATTCTGGGTAAGTATTCACCTAGGGAGCAATGCTGGATAATTTCTCCAAGTATATGAGTCCTGAAAGAGGTCTCAGAGCCAGGAGGATGAGGAGCAGTTGGTCAATGCTAAGAAAAACACCTGGTAAAGCAGGATCCATTTCTTCGCTTGCTGTGGTGGCAGCCTGCTTCCCGCTGCTGAGGGCTGCTGGGTGCCATGCAGCAGCTGGGCCAGCGAGGATGCCAGTAAAGAGCTAATCAGCTATAACGACTTCTGATCTTGCTTTCTGATAAAACCACTTCAAAGACAGTTTTTTCCCTTCCAGGAAAAAATTCTAGCAGTAATGATGACTTGCCATATGTATATATAGTAGCGTCTCTTTCCTGTTAATTGCAGAAGGACAGCTTTAGCTTTTTACTTATATAAACAGGCTTTGACTCCAAAAAATTATTTTTCCTGTTACCCTGGTATATATACAGTAGGCTGCTGTACTTTGAGTGCATTTGGATTTGGGGAAAGCCTTTAGTTCTGCACTCTGGGCTGCTCAACTCTTTGCTTAAGGGGAAGGGAAATATTCAGAGCTTAAACATTCTGCAAAAAGCAACAGAAAGTGACTACATGAAAACGTCTAGCTCTTTTGACACAGATTTCTGTCATCTTGCAGAGGAATTGTAGAGGAATGAAGGCCGGTTAATTAACATTGATAATATACAGCTGTGGGCTGGCTTCAGGGGCGGTGGGTTGGCTGACGTGGATAATGTGCAGCTGTGGCTGGTTCCTGCTAAGTAGTTAAATAGCTCTGAGGAATGTATGAAGAGGAGCTCCAGCTAAAGAGAGACCTGGAAGGAGCAGACAGAGTGCCCTGGATGCAGCAGAGGCAAGAAGCAGGGTGGGCTAGCCTGAAGAGGCTGAAGAAAGAGCAGGAACAGTAGATGAACTGTTGAAACCTTGTGGGGGATTGGTGGCTGTGCTGGGGCGAGGTGTGGGAATTACTTGCTGGAGTTAACCTGGTGTGGGGTGGTAAAAGCCTTGTTGCAGCTGGCCAGTTTGGATAGTGCTGCGACATCACTTTTCTTTTTCAACATCTTGTTGAGAACTCATTTCTCAACTTGGAATAAGAAATTGTCAAGAGAGGTGAAGTCATATCTCTGAATGCTGGGTTCCTGTACTCTGGATGACAGAATAGGTGAGGCTGAAAGGTGAGGACCTTTGGAGATCCCCTAACCCAGCCACCCCCTCAAAGCAGGGTCAGCTAGGGCAAGCTGCCCAGGACCAAGGCCAGGCAGGTTTTGAGTATCTCCAAGGATAGAGCCTCTCTGGGTCCACAGCCTCTCTGGGAAACCTGTGCCCATGTTTGACCACCCTCACAGTAGGAAAGTTTTATTGATAAATAGATTTTTGTTTTCATTTTGTGGTTTATCACTGAGAAGTCTGGTTTCATCTTCTTTAGTCACTGCCATGAGGTAAGGGACTGATAAGACCCCCCTGAGCCATCTCTTCTGCAGGCTAAACAATCCCAGCTCTTTCAGCCTGCCTGTATGTGAAGTACTTCAGTCCCTTAATCATCTCTATGATGGACTCCCTCCAGTAAGGCCATGTCTGTCTTGTATTATGGAGACCACAAGTGGACACAGTACTCCAGAGGTGTCTCACCAGTGCTGAACTGGTGAGAGAGGGGAAGGATCACCTCCCTCAAGCTGCTGGCAGCACTTTTCTTAATGCAGCCCAGGATGTTGTTGGCCTTTGCTGTAAGGGCACACGGCTGGCTCGTGTTCCACTTGCCCACCGGGACTTCCATGTCCTTCTCCACCAAGCTGCTTTCCAGGTGGTTGGCCCCAGCCCACACCAGCATATGGAGTTATTTCTTTCCAGGTGCATAACTTCACATTTCCCTTTGTTGAACCTCATAAGGTTCCTGTTGGCCTGTTTCTCTGGCCTGTTGAGGTCCCTCTGAATGGCACCACAAGCATCTGGTGCATCCAGCCACTCCTCTTGGGTTTGTGTCATCTGTGAACTTGTTGAAGCTGCACTCTCTCCTACTGTTCAAGTCATTAAAGAAGATATTCAACAGTATTGGCCCCAGGACCTAGGGTACACCAGCAGCGACTAGCCTCCAGCTGAACCTTGTGCCACTGATGGCAATCTCTTGAACCCAGCAGTTCCACCAGTTTTCAATCTGCCTTACTGTCCATACACCTGGACTGTAGTTCATCAATTTGTCTCAGAGGCTGTTGTAGGAAACACTGTTGAAAGCTTTGCTAAGATCTAAGTGAACAACATCCCCTCCTTTCCCCTCATCTACAAAGGCAGTCATTCCATCGTAGATCAGGTTGGTCGGACATGACTTCCCCAGTGTATATCCATGTTGACTACTCCCAGTCGTCTTCTTGTCATCAGTATGTTTGGAAATGGCTTTCAGTACTATTTGCTCTATCACCTTCACAGAGACAGAGGGGAGCCTGACCAGCCTGTAGCTCCCCGAGGTTTTTCAAGGTCACTGATTTGCCAGTTGCTGCATCTACAAATGGCCCTTTCATAATTTAAAGAAGACTGACATTTAACAAGAATTGGCAAATATCCTTGGCCATGCTATTCAGAACATTCTCCTAAAATTTATCACAGGATAAAAATGCTAGTAATTTATCCTAAGATTAAGTTTGCAGGAAAACAGCAAATGGTGCAACATCCAGCTTCCAGTTTACAAAACTTTTAGTTAATTACCAATCAGTTACAGGAACATTTACATTACTGGAGTAAGGGTGAGTTGAGATTCCACTAGGCCTGTTAAAATCCGGTTGATAAAGGCAGATGCAAGCATAAAGTGCTCTGTAAGCACTGCAAGAGGCGCTGTGCAACATGGTGCAAGGATGTTTAGAAGTCTAGCAGGACATGAGGATGTCAGTGCAGCCCAGTAACAGAATTAGCTTTGCATTTATGGGGCACCGCAGCTGAGCTAATCAGCCATCCCAGAATGAACTAGCTCTGCATGTAAATAACTGGCGTCTCCAGCTGATAAACTTCTGAGTTGCCTGTAACTTAAATTAGAGAAGGAACAGATAAAACAAATGTCTCTGCATTTATTCTGTTATAAGGTGGTATAAGCTACAGCAGCAAAAGGATTTTTTTGCTTCCAAGAACTTTCATCTTCTTAAAGAACACTTCCTAGCAATCATGCCCACTTGTAGATAGTTTTAAAAGCACTAACAGATGATTATAAAAGAAGTGTTCCAAACACACCTGCTTCTTGTTCCATGAAGAAGCATTGAACATCTAATAGCGCCACAGTGGTACACAAGAGTTAGCTGGTTGTTATTTTATGGACTGACTAGTGCGAAGTAACATTTGGCAGTCAGAAATGGTTTTCTATCACCAGCCCTGAGGTGTCTACACCATAGAAGCATAGAATGGTTTGGGCCAGAAGGGACCTGTAGGTTGGAAGGGACATTTAATGATCATCTAGTCCAACCCCACCCCCCCATGTTATTTAAGAGCTGGCCAGGGAAACTTCTGGCTTCAGGGAGATAATTTTAATCTGTGGAAATTTTAAGAGGTTGGAAGCATGCCACTGTCTGAGCAGGGCACAGAGGGTTGACTAGATACCTGCAGACTACTTTCCTTGATTTCACAGGCAAAATAATGGAAAACTGATAAGGGACTTGGTTAATAGAGAATTCAAGGCTAGATATACAGTTAACACCAGGCAACAGGGTTGTGTGGAAAATAAGTCTGTTTAACAAAAGTCTGTTTAATTCTTGGAGATTGTTTGGCTGAGAAAGGTAACAGTGGGCACCTCACAATTAAACTGGGGAGTTTGACAGAACAAACTCAGCACTCACTATTAGCAGAGCACACGCTACACAGATCAGCAGCTGTCAACATCATCCCCAAAACAGCAAGGTTCTGCGGGATCAGTATGAGGCTGGGAAGTGTTGAACTGTCTCAGCAATCTGGAAATAAGTACAAAGTCACTGCAAATAAAATGCTTTGTGAAGAAGGTTGGAGGAATGGAAAATTACAGTGGGGTTAAGGTGGATGCACAGAGCAATTTCAGATTCTGGTCACATAAAAATACATCACTTTTTCATACAGCCAAATACAAGGTGAAAAAACTTGGACCAAGGGCTGCAGGGGGCACGTACAGAAGGGGGTCTGTCTCCAGGCACACATCGACTGTAAAGGATGATCGAGCAGTCCAACATGAATTCCCAGGATGATGTTGAGGCATGAGCCACTAATGCAGTGGATGTTAGGGATTTTAATGTCCTGGGCTGCATGAAAGCTAGAGACAACGGTATCATTACCCTTCCTGCTTTCAGCGCTGTGAATGGCATCTATACCAGAGGGGCTTGCTTCCACAACTGAAATAGAAACACTTTCAAGTACAAATGTTACTGAGTCCTTGCTTCTGCCAGTATGTTAACGCAATCTAACACAATGGATCCCATTTCTAGACAGCATCTGTACAAGTTTCACGCCAAGTCTAAATGCAGCAGCTATTGCTGGTATGCCCAAGGGTAACACCTCTTGAGACCACCCCACTTTGCACCTGACATTTTTCCAGCATTCCACTATAACTAGACAGAAATCTTCATTCCCTGCAAACTCAACACAAACCTAAAAGTCAAGCTTGATTTCTTACAGCGTCTGGGTATGACTGGATGCATTGCCTCTCTGAGGCTACTGGAGTGTGTTTTGGAGAAAGGTAGCGCTTGCTGCCGTCATGGGTTAAGGCTGTAAGAACAGTTTGCAGAGAAGAGCAGTATTTTTATTACACCAGGTGATGTAACTGAGGGAAAAAAACAGGCACACAAAAAATAAAAACCTCAGACTGAATTGTGAAAAACTGCTTTGAACTTCAGCTTAGTCGGACTAGCTGTCCAATGAGTCTGAGGGGCAAGTGTTGGTAGGGTGGGAAGTAGAAGAGAGGTTACCAACAGGAGCAAAGATACGCTGCAGCCTGAGCCTGTGAAGAATAGATGGTTTTAATTTCTTGTCTATATCACGGAAGTAGAGCAGACTTCTGAACTAGGAACAAGGTGATATTTTTAACACAAATGGTTTCCCCCCCGCTCCCAAATGTGACTGGCAAGTAGAATGCCGAAGCACCAGAACGGTGGGTTCCAGCCTGTGGTACATAGACTGCAGGCTGTTCGGGAGATCCGCAGTAGGTGACTGAGAAAAGCAGTCCTGAAGTAACCTTAATCACACAGTCCAGTGGGATTTGCACCTGTACTGCATTATTCTTTAGTAGCTGGAAAACTGAAAAGGTCACAAATCCCTGTAACAGCAGATAAAGTCCTGACACAGGCAGCAGGTATAATTTGCCTGCCAGGCCTGGTCAAACATTTGCTGTGTTTCGTGCACAGTTTCCACTCCAAGCCTGACATACTGAATATTTGGAGAGAGGATCTGTGTCCCTTAGCATCCGTTGGTTTATTCCTTTAGCTTTCTCTGACAGCTTTGGCAGTGAAATATGCCATTTTCTCATTTTATATTTACTCTATGTACAGCAGAGAGGAGTCTACAATGCTTTTGTTCTGGTATCCTTGTGTAATTTTCTCCTATTCCAAATGCTCCTGGGCTGGATTCTGTGTGAAATTTGGAGATGCGCTCCAGCTGGCACCACACCATCTGACTACAGCATCCCAAGAGCTCTCAGCCTTTGCTGTTTTGTGCTTCACATCAAATATCCCTCTTGATTAGCAAAGGATTGCCAAGTCATGAAGAAAGAATGCTAATAATACTGATTAAATCCACACAGATTATGAAGCCACAAACATGTTTGTCACAAAGCCTGTGAAACTTTGTTTAGAGCTATAATTAATTCCCTCCCCACAATAGTGATAAAACAAAATATCAACAGCTGCCTCAAAAAATCAACACTACCTGTGCACTGTTTGATCTGAATTTCAATTTAGCTCTAAAGGACCCTCTATCTTATTGAGAAAAGATGGGAATAGGGAGCTCTTGCTGCTTCCGAGCAGTAGGAACTGTCGTAGCTCCTGCTCATCTATGTAATAAATATCAAGGTCAGTCCAGGACGCAGGCTGCTTAAATCTGTCTAGTCTGTCTAAGTAGAGAAGGCAGAAACATGAACAACACTGATGAATTTTCAGATGTTGCTTAGGGAAAAATAAATTTTATGCCCTCTCTAATTACGTGGAGAATATGGGGTCAAGGGACAGAGGATGAGTGGACAGCAGTAAAGGAAGTAAGACCACAGAAAAGGACAAAAAACATGGGATAGATCACTGGAGGCTGAACAAACAGTCTGCTGTCTGATGTCCCCATCACCTTCACTAACCCTGCCTGCGCAGCAGAGCACCAAGCAGGAACCAATTTCCACATAGGATAAGCAAGCCCTGCCTTAAAACGCCAGGCCTTACAAAGAAGGGATGCCAGAAGGGTACAACCGCTACATTTTGGGCAACCAGATGTGCTGTACACAATAGAAATATGCACAGCAGGAAAAAGTCTAAAGGGGAAAAGTTATTCTTTTTCCTGGCTCACAACCTGAAATTCCTCTTCTTGGGGAGTCAAGCAACCTTCCTTTCTTGCCATATGTCTTGCCATCATTCAGTTTAGGTTGCCAGAAGCTGCATCAAGTACTCAGACATGCTTCTGCTGTGTCACCCCCTTACCATTCTCTGCTAGTCCCTAGCACGCTCTCCTTGACCTCTTCCTCCCGTGGTGCAGCTATCCTTTGTCCCAGGATTCCTCTGAGTCAATGGGGTGCCTCCCTGTGTCCAGCTTTGCAGAACAGTTTAACATTTTAAAGAAATTAGTAAAGTGCAGAATTGGTTCTAATTTCCTGACCACTCAGACATTGGTCTCAGCAACTGTGCAAGCGCAAAGCAGCCTTTTGATTGTCTAGTCAGCCAGATTGTTTGGGATATCAGATGGGCCTGTGATGAAGCCCCCAGGAGAACAACGATTAGAGAAGGGCAAAACAAAAGGAAGGCCAAGGATAATCCTCGTCCTTTATTGGATGCTGCAGGGAACATTGCCACAAAGGATGAGGAAAAGACTGAGATACTTAATGCTTGCTTTGCCTCAGTCTTTAATAACAAGACCAGCTTCCCTGTAGGTACTCAGCCTCCTGAGCTGGAAGGCAGAGACAAGGAGCAGAATGAAGTCCTCACAGTCCAGGAGGAAATGGTTAGTCATCTGCTGCTCCACTTAAACATGCACCAGTCTATGGGGCCGGATGGGATCCACCTGAGGGTACTGAGGGAGGTGGAGGAGGAGCTTGTTAAGCCATTCTCCATCATTTATGAACAGTCCTGGCTAACTGGAGAAGTCCCACAAGACTGGAGGTTAGCCAACGTGACACCCATCTACAAGAAGGGCAGGAAGGAGGATCTGGGGAACCACAAGCCTGTCAGCCTGACCTCGGTGCTGGGGAAGGTTATAGAGCAGATCATCCTGAGTGCCATCACATGGCAAATTCAGGAAAATTTGGGGATCAGGCCCAGCCAGCAGGGGTTTATGAAAGACAGGTCCTGCTAGATGAACCTGAACTTCTACAACAAGGTGACGCACTGAGTGAATGCAGGAAAGGCTGTGGCTGTTGTCTACCTGGACCTTAGTAAAGCCTTTGAACGCATCTCCCACAGCATTCTCCTGGAGACACTGGCCGCTCATGGCTCGGACGGGTGCATCTTTGCTGGGTAACCAGCTGGCTGGGTGGCTGAGCCCAGAGAGTGGTGGGGAGTGGAGTTACATCCAGCTGGTGGCCGGTCACAGGTGGTGTTCCCCAGGGCTCGGTGCTGGGGCCAGTCCTGTTCCATATCTTTATCAGTGATCTGGACGAGGGGATCTAGCACACCCTCACCAAGTTCACCGGTGACCCCCAGCTGGGGGGAGCGTTGATCTGCGGGAGGGCAGGAGGCTCTGCAGGGGGGTCTGGGCAGGCTGGAGCGATGGGCCCAGGCCAGTTGTGTGAGGTTCAACCAGGCTCAGTGCCGGGCCCTGCCCGTGGGTCACACCAGCCCCCCGCAGCGCTGGGTTAACGGTTGGACCTGACGATCTCAACAGTCTTCTACAGCCTAAACGATTCTATGAAGGAACCAGGGCGCTCCGGAGAGCCCAGACCCCGTGTCGGTGCAGCTTGAACATGCCTGGGACCGGCATGATGTGTAACACACATCACCCGGCACCTGGTACAGGCTTTGGCCTGTGACAGAAAGGCCTCACCACCAGCCCCGAATAAACCCTGTGGGGCAGAAAATAAGCGCCATCTTAAAACAAAAAAGTTAAAGCTAAACAAAATAAAAAAGCCGCAACCAACCTAAAAGACCTCGCCTTGCCCCTTCGGCCAGCGAGAGCGAAGCCGAGGCGGTGGCTCTGGACGGGCACCCTGTTCCCCAACCCGGCGGGGCTCTGCCGCCCCGACTGAGCGCCGAGGCGGGGCCGCCCGGCCCTGCACAAGCGCTTCACGGCCGCGGACCGCTCCGCCGGCTGCGTCCTGTCCCCGGGCCCCGCCGCGGCGGCGACCCGGTGCTGCGGCCCACCGGGAGCGGGGAGACCCCGCGGCCTCTCCCGGCGGCGACGCTCGCGCCGCGGGCGGAGCCGGCCGCCTCCTTCCGCCGCGCGCGCTCTGGGGGGGCGGAGCGCCCGTGACGTAGGGAGGAGGGGCCGCGTGACCCCGCCCCGCTCAGGCCGTGCCGGTGTGTGAGGGGCGGCGGCTGCCGGGGGTAGGGGAGCGCGCCGCGTCACGGCACGTCACGTAACGTCACGTCGCGTCACGTGGCGGGGGAGCGGCCTCGCGCGCGCGTGGAGGGAGGGAGGAGTGGGGAGGGGGAGGGGGCGAAGCAGGCGCGGGGCGGTCACGTGACGGTGGTGGGCGCCGCTGCTGCTGCTGCTTTGTGAGCACATTGGGCAGGTACCGCGCGGGGGGGCTGGGGCCGCGCGCCCGCGGGGTGCGGTGGGGTGGGTGGGGGGTCACGTCCCCCTCCCCCACTGTCCGCCCTGCGCGCGTGGCGGCGGTGGGGGCGGTGGGCCCGCGCGCCCGGGGGAGGCCGGGCGCCCCTCCCCCGCCCAAGGGCCCGGGGACGGCCTGGGCTCCGGCAGCGGCCCGGGGCTCCGTCCGGGCCCGCTCCCCCCGCAGGGCGCCCCGGTTTTGCCGCGGGGCCGGCTGCCGGCGCCGGTGGGCGGTTGAGTCCGGCGGCGGGTGCCCGCCGGGCCCGCCCCTCCTCACCGGGCCCGGCGCCCCTTCCCGGCCGCGGGCGGCTCGGGGGCGGCGGCGGGCGAGGGGGGCGGCTCTGCCCTACTTTCGCCGCCGGCCGCCGGGGGAGCGGCGCCCTGCCCTAGATTGCCGCCCCCCCCGGGCGCGGGCACAGGCCGCCGAGTAGGCCGCGGCTGCGGGCCGTTCCCGCCCAGCTCCTGCCCGGGCTCGCGTGGGGGGGTGGGCCGGCCCGGCCCGACCCGACTCGACCCGAGCCGCGGTGGGTGCCGGCGGGGCCGGGCCAGCTTTCCACCCTCGGCCGGCCTGCGGAGAGGGTCCCGCTCCCCACCCCCTTGTTTCTGGTGCCCGTACGGCCGGAGGCGTCTGTTCGGGCCGGCTCGGGCTTCTCCCTGGGGGCTGGGGGTGTGGAGAAAGGGGAGTGCGGCGGCGCCCCTCAGAGGGGAGGCGGGGCTGGCGGGGTGTGTGCCTTGGGGCCCCCTCTGATACCAAAGTCAGGCCAAAGGAGGGCTGGCAGCACGGCGGGGAACGAGTGGGTGAATAACTACTGGTTTGTGCCTTGTGTGGGGCTTTACTTCCATCTTTCTCCATCTTCCTGGGTGCTCCTTCACTGGTGGGGAGGTAGGGCAGCTGTGTCACGGTCACAGCTACAGAATTCACTGACAGTAACTTCTCAGCAGCAACAGCAGGTTACTTGAGGACATGGCAATGAATGAACTGGTTTTTTTTAACCTTCTCTACCTAGTCCTTCCTCACTGCTGATTATATGTGGTTGCAGAGAATTTTAAGTCAGGGCAGGGCTTTGCTATTGGCCTGGCTTATGTTGCATTAAAAAAAAACAAACAAGAAAGCGCTTCTGTGATTGCTCTTGTTGCTGAAGAGAATTATGGCAGGAAAGTGAACTGGTAGAAACCCTTCTGCAGAAAAATGGGTGTGTAAAAGACCTTGTACACCTTTGAGCCTGATGGCAAGGATCTGAACTCTGTGATGTGAAATAGATCTAAAAATATGTGCTGAAATGTCTGCAGTGCTGTTGAATGCCACCCGGGAGATGCTCATGGTGAACCTGGTTTGAAGCTTCTCTCTCCTGTAGGTGTGTTAACATCAGGAGTGTGGACATGCAGAGCTCTCTTGGTTGTGGCAAAGGAACATGTGGTCTTGTGGAACAGAAACTTGGGGTTTGGTATGGAGCTATGTAAGGGGAAGCTCATGAGGGCCAGCCCACTGGGTCTCTAGCTACCAAGCAGCAGTTGGTCTCTAGTCATCTCAACTTGAGTAATTGCTGAATGCTTCTAATACTGCAGCAGCTCAACTCTATAGCCTCTGGGATGATGGTAGCTGGTGGAATGGAGGGGCTGTCCTGGCATGAGCAGCTGTTTTTTGCAAGGAGGGAAATTGGAGCTGGTTGTGAGTTAAGGGAACAGCGGGGGAGGATGCTCAGGCCTGGAGGAGCAGTGCTTGCTGTTCAAACGTAGGTAGCCCTTCACAACAAACGGCGGCAACTCAGCCCTCTGAGGATCTGCTTTTTTCATATTTACCAGACACTTTTAGCAGTTCCCTTGGTTATATCTCATTCTGTAGTGGAATCTAGGTTTGAATTCCTACCTGACTGACTCAGTATTTATACCCGGGTCTGATCTCTCTGTGGTGGTTTGACCTAACTTGTTCAAAGAATTTATTTTTAACCTTACACTAGGTTACTTGAAAGTAAGCAAGGTTAAATCACTTTGCAGCATTAATGATGTTTGGGACTCCTGAAGGGTTACATGGAGAAAATGGATTGACTGGTGTAGACAAATTTTGATGCATATTCTGGAAAATGAGCCAGTTTGGGTATTTGTAACCTCAACAATCTTGGTAACTGGAAGGAGGTAGCGAGGAGTGGGAAGTGGGCAAGCTCTGTTCTGCTTTGTTCTAGTTTCAGCAGGTTTTGATTTTAAAAAGTGTTTATAGTAATAAAAACAAAGGCAGGGAAATTCAGAAGTTGAGGGTATTTCACTTATGTTGTTTTGGCTGGTCCTCAAGAAGGCTTCTGGTGCCATGACTTGCAAAAGGATTTGACCATTTGAGGGGACTTTGGAGTTACAGGCTTGCCACTGAAATCCAAGGGAAAACCCAACAAAATAATCTTGCCTGTTACCAGAAGCTATTATTTTTAAAACTTCTTTAGTTCTTCCAGTTTGTAAGCTACCCTTTTAAACTTGGAAGCAGCAGACTTTTGTTGCTTTATATTTCTTCCATGGACTCTTTTTTAATGTGGTGCTTTCCTCCTGGAATGCCATTTTTTGGTATATTTTATGTGTGTTGCTGGTGTCCCCATAGTGACACTGTTCATAGCAGAGTAGTATGCTGATTAATAGTGCTTGAGAAATAGATGTATCATAGTCTGTTAATACTCTGTTAATAATTAGTACTGATAGTATTACTAAATAGTAATGATTACTTGCAACTTCAGTAATGTTTAACATTTGTACTTGGCATAGGTTCTTCATGAAAGTATAGGAATACAACTTTATACCTCTTATTAATTTATTTAATTTATCTTTTTCTCTTATTTGATTAAAGCACATGAGCAGAACTCTGAAGACCTGTGTTCTGTGCTTGGGTTTGTGACAGCCTTGTTTTGTCTTGGTAAAAGAGAAGCCAAGTGACTTCTCTTTATAAGGCAACAGACTGAAGAAACTCGGTGTTCTATTTGTATACTTCAGAAATACCGAATGGAAGGTGCTAGAGGAAATACAAGTGATATACACTTCAGTGTTGTTACTCTGATGCAGCGTTTTGTTGAATTTTAGGCTTTTTTTGTGATATAGTTTGCTTGCTTGTAGCCCATTGTGTCCTCTTTACTTCCAGAAAAGACCTATTTTGGACTTGTACTGTTTTTCATGTAACTTCCTTAAACAGCTTATGCTCGTTAAAGTGAGAGCTTGGATGAAAAGTTGTGAAGCTCCTTTGTGATTACTTACGGTTCATATTTTACAAAAATCGTGCAAAGGGTTTATCTGTTTTGCGCTAATGTGGAAGACCATGCTCTTCAATTTTGGCAATCTAAACTGGCAGTTTGTCAGAACACCCCATCCACCTGGGACTCCTGCAGTCTGTTTCAACAGGTGTGATTCCTTTGGCCCTTTCCCCCCTGCTACATCTCAATACTGTGAAGAGTAAAGAGTGATGCAAGTCAGATTGGAGATGGAA
Organism: Falco naumanni; assembly: GCF_017639655.2. Taxonomy (NCBI): domain Eukaryota; kingdom Metazoa; phylum Chordata; class Aves; order Falconiformes; family Falconidae; genus Falco; species Falco naumanni. The sequence goes on from NC_054080.1 coordinate 76,590,037, forward strand.
CGGTGATGCATAAGGTCTCATGACTTGCTCAGCTTGCATTTACTAAATCATAACTATTTTGCTGAGTATATTGTTTTATTTATGTTCTCTTTAGATTGTAAAGCTTGTAAGGTAGGTTATGCGAACAACTTCTTGCAGTTGTCTTGTATGAAGTTGTTTCTACTCTCAGTTCTCTTGAAATTATGTTTTGGTTTTTTTTTTGGTCCAGCTGTCTTTGTGAAAGATGCAAGATACTGTGGCTTCCTTTGAAGGCGAACTTGTCAAGCTTTTTTCCTCTCCCTCCCCAGCTTCTTAAATCGGTCTTCCAACGGATGAGGTTAGGGAGGAATCCTTAACCTGGCTGAGTGTAGCATTTTGCATTGAAAACAATGAAATGTTTCCCATATTGAGAGAGCTTTGATCTTTCTGGAGGCTGAAAAGGTTTGCCCAAAGTAGTACTCCTACGGTGAACTTCATGGTTTTGGGTTTTTTTTGCTTTATTACGTAGGAAACACAGTTTATTCCAGATCTGCAGAAGATGCAGCTTCAACAGAATTTGTGTTACGCAATTATTTCTTATTTGAATCCAAAGTTAAATGGAGAAAACACATATACTTCTTAACCTCCAGATCTGAATCATCAGTTGCATTTTTTTTAACCTGGTTTAATGGGAAGTGGGGTGGGCGGAAAGTCAGTCTTGGCCTGTTAGGCAGCTCTGTGGTTGAAAGTGTAAAATTTGAACTGAGTAGCTATGTTCGTATTCCTAAATATTTTTAATGGTTAGCTGTAGAGAGAGGAAGTCTTTGTGCAGTTTTATTGTGTGTGGCATAGGTTTCCTCTAGAACATTTCAGTTGTATTTCTTGTGACTAAAATACTGTTCCTGGAAGTAGGATGATGCTTTAGAGACCATACTGAGATTGCTTTTGAACAAAGAAAATGATTTTTTTTCCCTACTGTATTTGTTTTGTTTTAGAGATGATGGATATAATAATATGGAATGAAGCATATGGCTTCTGAAAGCTTTTTTTGTTTACTCTTTTTTTTTTTTGGGGGGGTTTAAATGTTGACGGAATAATGGCTATTTTATGGTAAACACTTGACTGTTATCTTGTATTATCACGTTGTCTGTGCTTCCCCGTGTTTGAAGGCTGTTCCAGATTTGTGGTTTGTTTGTTTTTTTTTCTTTCTGCATTTACATTCTTCCATGATTTTCAAACTTACATGTTCTCTGAGATGCAGTTACAGCAACATGAATCTGAAAGGAATCCTGGTACCAAACCCTGCTCTGTTGTCGGGCTGTACATTGTAATTGTATTTGAGAAGTTTTGGTCCATGCTTTTGGTGGCTTGTACCCCAAGGGACAGATGTCTTCTGTTGTGGGGCTTTTATTTCAGCTCTGTCACACATCCTTCAGATCACTGACTTGTGATCCATTTTGACGTGAGGGAACTAAGTTACTGATGGTAACTACAGGTGACCAAATATGATGAGAGGGAGTGGTACTGTACTTCCTGGTCTTGTTTATTAGCTACTTAATGAATTTCTGAGTGTTTTGAACATGGGGTAAGTGCCAAGGGGTAGCTGTCTCAAATTCAATGTAGAGAAGGATTGAGGTAGTATTATAAGCTCAGTGAAGGCAAGTTAGAAAGTATGAAAAAGTGTTTAGGGTTTACTTTTTTTCAGTGTTTGTGGTAACCTGGAGGTTTCTGATCTGTGTCCTCAACCTGTTTGGTTTCTTTGTTGCTTCTTGATGTCCCGGTAGCAGCCATACCCAGGAACTTTTCTTTGCATCTGAGGAAAAGCTGCTTATAATCTTTCTTGAATAGTTCTCGGTTATGACTGCAAGTATAAAGCTCCTTGCAGTTTTATATCTGTATTCCAGTTTTCATTGTCTACCATTTTATCTGTTGATGTAGTAGTGTATATTGCTTTATTACTGATTTAAAGTCCCAGTGACTGTTACCCTACCTGATTTAATTGAAAATAGACATTCATTTTATTTTCTTTACGTGACTGTGAGCAGAAATACTGGAGGTTAAGAGTTGTCCCTAATGGAGCTTGTGGGGCATTCTGATTACAGCTTTTCTGTTACAGGGCTTCCTTCTCTCGTCACTTAATCAACGACTGGCTGAGTTTGGCAGGGACCTCTGAACATCATCTTGTCTCCCCCTGCTCGAGCAGGGCCACCTATAGTAGGTTGTCCAGGACTGTGTCTGGACATCTTTTGAGTATCTCCAATGATGGAGAGTCCACCACCTCACTGGGCAACCTGTGCTAGTGCTGGGTCACCCTCACAATAAAAAAAGCATTTCTTGATGTTCAGACAGAGCCTCCTGTGTTTCAGTCTGTACCCATTGGCACTGATCCTGTCACTGGGCACTGCTGAAAGGAGCCTGGGTTTGCGGTGTGCCGTACCATCAGGTATTTATATGCATTGATGAGAGATGCCCTGCATTTGTGCCCCGCTCCCACCCCAATAAAAAAAAAAAAGGCAAAAAAAAGCAAAAAAAACCAAGCTTTCTTCTGTAGGTTGATCTACTTGACATAGTCAAATTTGTAGTCCTTCAGGCAAACTCAAGGCCATGTGTTCACATGTCTGTGAGGAGGTGAATTGAAGGTTGAGTTTAGTACAGGTGGTGGTAACAGTAATTCATGACTCAGGTGGGGAGTTTTGGGATATGTGTTTAGAGAAGGTGCTGTGTGCAGTAAGGTGCATATTTCAAATCCAGATAATTTCTGTGCTTTCAAATAAGGAGTAATTGGCTGTCTCAGCTCTAGTTGAACTGAAGACTATAATTCAGCTGTACTGTGAGGGAAGAAACAGGTCAAACATTTGATTGTCTGATAGTGATAAAATTGCTCAAGTCTTGTGTATGTTCTGTCTAGGAGTTGTGTGGATTGTAAATGATGGTTTAATGTACATACAGCATTTAGGAATAGTTATGCTGAGTTCTTAATGTACTTCTGCATATTGAGCCATTCATTTTATGAAGCTATGTCCATCAAGATAATTTTTAAAAGTACTTTTAGATGAGAGTAAATCCAAAATTTTGCAGAATTACATGAGTCCTGGTAAATTAGAAGTGAACAGGATCAGCCTATTTTTCCTATACTTGCAAATCCAGCCCTCTTCCCTCAAATACCCAGGACTCTCACAACTGTAGGCAAAGGTTAAAATAAAGTTAGATAGTTAAAATTACTTCATAGTTAGGGATACTGAGTCTGAGAACTGCTGAGACTGCTCTTTTTAGTGCAGTCTTCTGAAATGAAACATCAGTGAGATTTAGTTTCTGCTAGGAAACCTATCTTAAATATTTATGTGACTTACCTTCCTTGCTGATTCTGTTGATTGCTAGAAAGTGCTTTTGTGTGGATAACTGGCTAGCTGAAAAAGGTCTCATAGTCCAGCTGGCTGGACAAAAATGTACATCACTCTCAGCTTATCTGAAGTAAAGCAAAAGTTACACAATAACAGGAAGATCGCGGTGGGAAAAGAATGTTGCAGGTGGGAACAGGTAACTACAGAAGAGAAACTAGGGGGAGGCTTGATATTTAGGCAACTAACCAATAATGAGCTTAACTTTTGTAATATGTATGAGCTAATTATAACAAGGCATAAAAGGTGACTGTAAGGCACAATAAACAAAGTCTGCTGATCACTCATATTGAGTGACTGTGTCTTCCCTCCGTCACAACAATTTTGAATACTTCAGTCTTGGGTGAGAGAGAAATGAAAGTTTCTATCTTCTATATTTCTTCTCAATAAACAAATCCATTAAAATAACTGATCAACAGAAGACATCCTAAGTGTTTCAGTAGTTATGAAATGATCCACCTGTTTGTAAAAGATGACATAGCATGGGGCTAGAAACCACACAACTATCCCTTTTCAGTTTATTTGAATACCTAAGCAAAAATTTGGCACAAAAACATATTGTGAGGCCTCTTACTTGCAGGTCAGAACAAGCAGGTTTTGAATATTTGAGTCAGACTGTGGTAAGTAAAACCTTTTCCACCTAGCAAAAACCAAGTACCTGTTTGGGATTGGAGCTGAATGTAGGAGGGAACAAATGAAAGAGGTCAGCAATGAGGGTCGGCATCATTTTCCTCCCTGGGACTTTGTTAGAGAGTGGTGGGTGGCCAGGAACTGGTTTTATGGCTGTAGGTCCCCTTTATTGACAGACCTTGACTGAAAAGCTGGCATGCAACTCTTCCTCCCCTTCCAGTTGCCCCAGGGTATCAAAAAAAAAAAAAAGTTAGGATCAGTTGCTAGCATGTTCTTTTGATGGTATGTTTTCTCCTTGACTCAGCAGACAGGTCCTAATGCAGTATGTGGAGGGAGAGGGGCAGAATGAGTTGCTTGTGGAGGAGCAGGAGGAGAATGGGGCTTGAGAGTAGTTACAGGACAGGTTTGGGGTGAGGGGGGAAGAGTTTGGCATTCTTGATCACTGGTATGATGGGTTGCTACTTTGCTTTGTTTGTTGAGATTATCCAGAATGGCTCATAGCAGCAGAAATCAAATCATTAAAGCTGGGGAACCTTAGGTGTGTCTTTACAAACAAAATTCCTGCTTTGATGAACTGTACTGAAAGAGTGTAATGAAGTAACACCGCCGGGAATGATGAGCACTGGTGAAATACCTGGAGGGGTGGAAGGGGTCTGTGTTCTCTGCATCTCTTTTGGCTGTGAAGTCTGGGGTGGTGAATTATTGGACACTGTGACTGTGTTTCAGTCTTTTGAAGTGGTGTTGGTCTCTTAGTATGTAGCCACCGGGGCTTCAGCAAGGCAAGCTGGAAAGTTGCAAGATTGTTTTACATCTTACTTTTCCTGTAACTGCCTTCGTGGGTATGTGTAGTGCAGCATCCACTGATTGCCCTTTTCCCAGAAGTTTAGATATGAACAGACATGGCTGTGTTTGTTTAGATATGAACAGAAATACTGTGAAAGTTTTTGTAAGATAATCTTTGTTCTCTTTTCGGGGAGAAATGTTGAAGGGGATAGGCTTTCTCTTCTGGCGCTCTAATGGTGGGGAAGGTTAGTTCTGTTTAGAGATTCAAGTAGTCCTTCTGTTGAATAAAAACGAGGCTGTTCCCACCTCTTACATACCCTGAAAAGTCTCAGCTTCACACTTCTCAATTCCTCTGTCAGGTGAAGTGACCTCACGTAAGCATAGCTTAAAAACACTGTGCTAAACTTGTCTAAAATGTGTATCTAAACTAATTTTGTTGTAGTTAAAGCCTAAAAGGATTTAGCTGAAGACAACATGTAAGAAACTGAAAACAGAGTTTTACATTAGGTTGGTTTATTCAAATGTATGTTGGGGTATTGTGACTCTGTTGTATTTTATGCTAGTATAATATTTATGGCTAGAGAGATGTGGAGTTCTGCTTTCTTGAAATCTTAAAGACCCAGCTTGGAAGAAGTTGTACATGTAGCTCTTTCAGGACTTGTGAATTGACCTTCCAAGCAGTTCAGCTTCTGAGATGTACCAAAGCTTGTTGAAATACTGAGCTACAGTCTTTAGCCTCCACTTCTTTTTTTCAGAAGTTTTATGTATTTTTAAAATTACCCAAGTTTATAATTAAAAGTGAAAGATGCCCTCCATTTACTCTTCCAAAGACTGTATAAAAGTAAGATTTTTGTTAAGCTTCAGACCAGTTCAAAAAAATCCCAAACAGCTTCCCAAAGGCTCATCTTAAAGAAGATGCTGGGAGTATTTTCCAATTATATTTAAATGCAAAACATCACAGCTCCAAGAGTCTGCAGGTTAACAAAAACATTATTGTATGTTTCTGGAACTTAGGCTTTCAAGTCCTTTACAGCAATTGTATATCTAACTAAAGCTCTGCAAGAGTTCAGCTGAAGAAACACTTCCTTACGGCATGAGAATTTTAGATTGACATCAGTGTACTTCTCTTTTACAACAACTTGCATTTCAGTCATGGTAAAATCTCCACTGACAAGTGAGCTCCAGGTAAACATTTATTTATTTTTAGTTTCCTCTGAAGTAATATTACACCCTAATGTGTATCCACAAAAGGATGTAAGATTGACTTTTTTTTTTTTGACTCACCAGGTTTAATTCTAAGTTTTCTTCTCACTTAATGCCATTGCATTCCTTGGGCTCTTTGTTTTATTCTTTTTTTTTTTTTTAATTTGATAGGAATTGTGATAATTCAGTTGAACAAAGGTTTATGTTTTCAAATCTGCTTACATATTAGAATATACATTAAAGTCTTAACTGATCATCTCTGATATGGATGACCTCATTCTTGGTGCTTTGTGTTCTGCGAATTTTCAGAACTTTATTTTTTGTGTATATAACATATGAGAACCTAGAATGGGTTTAAAGGGAAGTTATGTCTCTGGCTTTGGGAATGAGATAATCTATTTCAACATGCTTTTTCCTTCCCATTCTTCTTTCTCTGGCAAAACATTCTGAAAAGACCACAAAATGTTTTTCTTGGGTTGTATTCATAACTCTTCAAATGGACTTCCATGAATAAGTGGAAGCAAAAATTCTGCTCCTTAAAGTTTCTTTTCTCAGCAGTTGTATGTATACTCGGCGATGTTCAAATGCAGTGTATTGAGAGCTGTTTTATCCCATTTATTAGTTTCCTGCATTTGATCCTGCAAAGAAATTCCTGTGATGTAGTTGTTGATCTCACAGTAACTTCCATGACAACAAATCTCAAAAACTCAGACTTTAGGGCAGGGTTCTTTTGGGATACCAAAACGAAGGTCATGCTAACACCTTCTGCCTTAGAGTTTTATAGCACAGCAATAGGATTGGTAAGTACTGTTTTTCACATTTTAGACATGGGAAAGCGGAGGGGCCCAAAGGACAGTACCTAGTCAGATAAGGCTCATATACGTTCGAAAAAACACCCTAACCCCCTGCAGAACTGCAAGTTTCAGTGTTCTGAAGGTGTGACAGGCAGCAGCCTTTTCAGCAGTTTACTTTCTCTTTTGGGTAAATGCTGCCCTCTTAACCGCGTCTGTGTCTTGGACTTTTTGCTTGTATCAGAGAGGAGGCATGTAGAATGACAAGTTGCATTTTTTTCTTTTGATTTTTATTTTCACTTTATTCTAGTGAATCAGATTCTTACTAGTTTTCAGAAAGCCATGTTTTGGGCAGTGTACTCATCGAACTGGAAAAACAGTTTTTGTGTGTTAAATTGAGAACGCATTTAAGGAATCATATTGTTTTGCATTTTAAACTGGCCTGCCATTGGTACGGTGTCATCTTGGCTTTTACAGCAAGTGTGTTTAACCTTCCTCTGTTGTGTTAGGATTTTTAAAGAACATTCTGTAAATGACTGAAAATCATTATTGTGATTAAAACCCTGATATGTAAAATATGACAAGTTTTAAAAACTGCATTACAAACTTATCTTGGTTATCCCTTGTTCCTCCTTTACTTGACTTCTGTGTACATACAGCTTTTTGGTTTGCTTGGAGAAAATTGATGTTTACAACATGTTTTCTGCTGAAATGGTTTTAAAGATTGTCATTGCCAAACCATTTGTTCAGTGAAGTTTTTAAAGGTGTAGTATGATCTCTGAAGCTGATACCTGTAATACTGTAATGCTGTTGCTAGAGTTGAACACTGCAGTTAGCTTGAACACTGCAGTTAGCAAAATGGGTATTCCAGTTGCAATCTCAAAATTCACATGTATACTGAGGGATGAGGTGCTGCAATTAAATAAGATTAATACAATTAGATAAATAAGCTAACTGTTTTCAGAAACTTAAGACATGAAGAGTACAAGACCTTTTTCTACCAAAAATGAATTAACTTCATCTTGCAGCAGTGTGCTTGGTCTTTTAGACGGGTGGTAAAAGACAGGTGACTAGTATCTTCTTGAGATGTTTTAGAAACAGGTTTTCTGCTTGGGCATTTTAATATTGTTTACACAGTATGTATACATACTGGTATATACTCTGTGGTATATACATACTGGTATACCTCTGTGGAATCAGGGACTGTTATTCATTACTATGCTGTACTAAACTAACTCAGCAGAATACAAAAAATATGTTTAAAAGGGAATGTAAGCTTTCAGAAAATAAGTGAATACCCCCTTCCCCCCACCACACACACACACGCCCCTACCTACCAACCCCCCTCCCCCAGCTACCAACCCCCCATAAATTGAAAAGGAATTTATTAATAGTCTAGCAATAAGAGGGAAGTTTTGAAGAAAAGCTTTCTACGCTCATTCAGATATTGCAGACTGCAAAAAAAAAGCTTCTGTGCATTTTTTTTCATTTTTATTATGAACTAGTCTGGCTTGGAAAGAAATGGTGGAGGTGATTGAGAACCTCCTACAAGGGACAGAAAATGCATGGCAGCCAAACAGTGTTTTAAGTCAGTCCAGATTTGCAGAAAAAGGTAAGGGGTGGGGGCAGGTGGCCTGGAACAGTGATTGTGGATCTCTATAGAAGCCCATGGGTGGTTCCCCCCTACTTGTGTGGGAGAGAAGATAAATACTGAGTTAAGTTCAGTAAAACTTTGGGCAAGTTGACATCATACATGAGTAGCTTGTCGCTTTGGTGTCTTTAAAAAGGTTAAGAAACGAGCTAAGAAGCGGGAGAATTTTTCTCTTTTTTAATATCAAACACACAAGAACAGCCTGGATGACTTTATTTCTGGTTTTAGATTTGAACTCTGTAGAAGGCTCTTTATTCACCAGCTCCTTTCTAGTGTGTTGTATGTTTGAAGTTGTGAAGATTGTTAATCCTTCATTTCTTTGGATAGTTTGGTATTGTTTTGGTGCAGATCGGATAGATCTGACCTCACATAAACTTGAAGAACAATGGAACAAGAATAAGTGAATTTACATGTGAGACCAAGTGGAAAAGTTGTGATCATGAGGAAAATAATGCTCAAAATCAAGTGGGCAAGCTTGGGGGGAAAAGCAAGTTTTCAGACTGAAGCAGGTCAAGGTAAGGATGAGTTTCAAAGTTTAAATTAGTTTCAAATTGTTTAAAGCGAAACAAAATGCTAACAACAGTTATGCCCACAGAAGGAACCCACACATGAGGTGGCAGAGAAATAAAAGTTATCTCTTACGGCTTTCAGTTCTTCATGCTGTTTTTGTGGCGGTTGTCTCTGAGCACCTGACAATGTTTGAAAAAGGACTCTGCTTGGAAAGTTAAACTGAACCAAATGGCTGTTGAATTTTCTTAAAGATTTTATGCACAGTAAAAGCATAAGATCGTGAAGGAAGGAAACCTTTAATACTGCCTTAAAAACTATTGTGTTTTTTTTTCTTCCTGGAACTTTGTATTATATGTCACTGTGAAAAAATCAGATTTTTATTTTGGTGGATTCTCCTCTTGCCTAAGATGAACCTTGAGAAATACTGTAATCTGAGGGAAAATTATAGAAAGATGTTCTAGAATTTCTTGCTTTATTTAAAAGATGTTTTTTCAGCAAGACTCCTGTTTTTTCTTTGGTTTTATGAATATGTGAGCGTTATCACAAGCAGTGATCTGTACTGGTCTTCTTCCTCAGTATCTAGTTCAAGGAGTAGGGCTGTGTACAGTTGCAGGAATGATTGAGCTCTTTGGTATTGCTAGGAAGATTGAAGCTAAAATAAAAAATCTGGTACCACGAGGTTTTTAGCACATTTTATAGATACAGCCTTGCTGATCACTTGATGCATTTGCTTTTATATCACTTGTGACTTGTAATTTAACCATTACTTTTTGTTGTGAGTATTGTGATATGATCTGATGAGTGTCTCGAGTCTGAATTAATCTTACCATCCAAAACTTTTTTTTTAATGGTGACACTTTCTGCTTTGTTCCTTCTTGTCAATTCTAGTGTGAATTAACTAGGTGCCCTTTTTTGTTTAATACAGTTGAGTGTATTTCCGCCAGTGTGAGAACATAACAAATGTCTCTGCTTTTGCTTGGCTATTTTTAGTACTGTTGCTTGTATCTGTTTCTATTCAAAGAATTCCGTTGGAAGCTGTTCCAGGAGAGCATGGTTTGGCGACACGGGAGGGAGCTGAAGTGGGCAGGGAGAACCAAGTACCGGGTGTATTCATGATCTGGCAGTGAGATGTCTGATGTTTCCTGTTTGCCACCTCGTTTACAAGAACCCTGCTCAAAGTGAATTCCCGATTCTGTGTATTGTCCTGGCTGCATGGCTCCCAGCTTGAAATAGCTATTTCTTTCTGTCATTTGGAGTAACTGGGTTTCAGCTTGAGTCCTCTTACTTGGTTTGTTTTTCTGTGTAAACAGCAATTAATTTTAGGGGCTGTCAGAGCAAATAGCTGAAGTACGCATTTCTACAGTTTAATAGCCAAAGCTGACAATTCCCAGTGCTTGTGTTTTTCGCTGCTCCGGTTACAGTTCAGCATCTTTTTTTTATTTTGGTACCACTTTAATCTGGATTAATTTAATAAGTTTCTTAAAAAGGTTTTCTTTGTTATTTAACAGTTCGGGGTTTTACCCTTTTGTTGCTGTTGTGTGAATTACTCACTTGTGGGTACAGTTAGCTGTTGATGTTGTTGATGTAGTGGTAATGATAGATAGGGGCATGGTCCACTGGAAGTATTGCGTTTTTTTTTTTTCTAACTGCTGTGTCTTACAGTTGGTACTATCGACAGACTACGAGCCTGAAGAGTCCTTGATGTATGCTTGTGGTTGTGTTGTTATGTACTGACTTACCCCAAGCTTAAACTGTTTCAAAAGTGTCCTGCTGATGTTGTTGCTAGAGGTGTGGGAGATAGTGACTTTGAGACAAGTTGGATGGAGTTCATACAGGAAGGTCATATGTCCTGTGCAGCTTTAGTGATGTGCTTCAGTCTTGTCTGAGATGCTTTGGCTACTTAAATATTTTTTTTCCCTTGTAGTATGGATAGCTTAACCAGGGTGTGACCCGAGGATGTATGTCCTTCTATGTATTCTTTGAAGAGAACAACTATAACTTTGGTTTGTGCTCTGCAGCTGTTTCCTTACCTACATGTGTATATCTGTGTGTGTGTGTGTGCGTGTGCATGCCCTGAGCTCGCCTGGGCGTCTGCCTGGCCCCTGAGTTCATCTTGGATAGACTGGAAAGCTGTGCAAATTATTACAGTCTGCAGAGGCTTTGCCTTGTGATTATTATTTTTTTTTTTTTTTTGGTGGCAAGAGCCATTTGAATGACTTCCAAGTCACCCAGCCCTGTCTTCTGGGATGAGTCTGTCTGGATTTCCTCCTTTGCCCCTCGTAGGGGCTGCTGCTGTGAGTTTTAATGAGCTGGCAGAGGGAGCAAGCCTTCTCAGGGTGGGACTTTTGATACAAGGGAAGGGTGGACGTTTAAGTCTTATTATTCTTGTGAAAGTCAAGTTCAAAGATGATCAGCAAAAGCATCGAATATTTAGTGGTGTGTACAAAATCATTAAAGATCGCTTTTGCTGGCTAAATTGCTTTAGGGTAGTTTGAGTCTCTAGTTTAATGCCTGAAACTGAATGTAGACAGGTATTTCTGTGGCTTGGTGAAAGGACTGTATTCTAGATTACCGTAAGCTGTGTTAGGCTGTCCCAGTGTTGGTTAATTATAGCCTCCCCATATTTGGACAGAAGCATATCTAAATTCTTCTAAGTGTATTCTTTACTGCAAGTTACTGAATACTAACAGGTATCTAAGAGGCTGGGCATTAAGGAGTGTTCCTCAGTAAAGGTGATAAAAGTCTCTATTTTCCTACTGGTGATCAAAAGAGTATGTATGCTGTAAGGTAGTGATATATTCAAAGTCACCGCTGGCAGATCCCCTTCCTGGGATTTTTTTTTTTTTTTAAAGTACCTACAAGGTGCCCCTTTTTTTTATTTATTTTATTTTTGTTGTTGCATGCAGAGGACCCGACTGGGATCAAGTTTTGCTGTACTGGATCCCAGGAAAACAAAATCGAAATCTCATATTTTACCTATGTTATAATTGTGCATGGCTGCTGAAATGCAAGTTCCCCCTTTCCTTGTGGACTTGATCCCCATCTCTCATGTCAGATTCAGCAGTTGTATAGCTACATAGTTTTCCACTGGATAAGCTTATTCAACTGACTCACTGTTTTGTTTTAGAGGGTTTAGTTTGCTCTTGGGTCAGCTTACTGAACCCACTCCCTCTGCAGCTGCAGTCATTACTCTGAAGGGAAGTAGCAGTATTATGTGGTTAAGGAGTAGGGGAGCAGGAATGCCATTTCTGGCGACAGCTCACAGTTGTGTGGTATTAGATGTGAGCTGAAATGCAATTTTTAGTGGAATAAACTGTTTGGGTTCTACCTGCTCTGGGGATTGAACTTTGAATGAATACACAAGCAGGTCCTAAATGGGAACTAAAACTCCAGTCACATTTTTTTTGGTCCCAAACTCTGCTCGGCCATCCTCCACTTGTGTGGGGCTTCAGGAAGACTGTGCTGGTTCTGGCTGCAGAGGGTGATGATTTTCAACCCTGAAAAACCTGCTAGTACAGTTTTTTTTTCCTCAGCTGCGACAAACCTTTCCTTTTAAAATGAAGTACTAGTTAATGTTTTTTCAAGCCTCCTGGTTAATGCAGTGTATAATACAGACCGAGTATTTGTTGCAGGGGGTGACTAGGCTGTAGTTCTGCTAGCTGCTGTTTTGTTGGAAGTTGTAGACACTGTAGTGCCTTTTCACTGGATGCTACTCAGGAAACCTTAGGAGGGAAAACGCTGAGAGCTTTACCACTTCTGTTTTACTTTGTTCATTTTTCCTTTTTTGGGGGCAGGACACAAACCCAGGGGATCAGGTATGAACAGATTTGCAGTACTGATGGATCTTGACCACTGAATGTAGCAGTGGTGGAAATACCAGTGAGTATGGTGTGTATTGGCTTGGCTAGTGTTTTGTTTTATCGCTTTAGGTTAGAAAATAAGAGTGCCGAGGACTTCGAAGTGGAGGTATTCCTTTCCTATGCAGCAGTAGGAAGCAGCGTGTGTGTGGCTGTGCAAGCATCAGGAACCACCTCTGAGCTACTGTGGTCTCCATGTGCTTCCCAAAACACCAAGTCGGCTGATGGTTCAGGATAGTGCATGGTGTAGTCAGTGGTGGGAATACATTTGCTTTTTCTTTGGTAGCTTTTAGAGAGAATTCATGTAAGAAGAGCCTTTTCAATGACAGGGCAAACAGGGCAAGAGATGAGTTCCTTCCATCAAAGATGACAGGAACATGTATTTAATATTTCCTCAGGTCTTAGAATGTTGAGACAGGCCAGAGCTTTTCTTAAAATGCTCCTCAGCAGATAAACTTACTTCAAAAGTGAGCTTGTTGTTGCCCCTTCCTCACAGGATCCACATGACTGTTGCTTCTTAGAGAATTCCTATTTTTTATATATTATATTTCTATGTAGACTAGGGCAGGTTTTTTTTTTTTTTTTTTTTTTAAGTTCTTGACAACAGCTGTGGTCTGGTCTGTGTTATGGTCTAGTGAGAATCTAGTTCTGCCAGTCCTGAGAGTGGTGCTTATGTACAAAATAACATGCAGTCAGTCAAACTGGGTCTCTGTCACTTAAGATTCCATTACAGTCAATGGTAAGTACTGGTAACGAGTGCATCTTGCAGGTCCTTGCAAACATGGGGCTTTATAATTAGTTAGGACAGGGAGCAAGACTTTATTCTTTTTGTATGTGGGAGTCCAGCTGGTTGCTGTCTGAAATATTCTTCTTGCAGAAAGGCAGCAAAAGATGAGAATATATTGTCCAGAATCACTGGACAGTGTTGTCTTCTGGTGACCGTCGAGCTGGATGGGTTTTGCTAACCAGTTTTTTAGCAGTCTGAAGATTGCCTTGGTTGTGTGAAAGGTAAAAACCCTAGGTGAAAATTGGTTAGACTTATGTGATTTTAGGGTGATTTTTTTTTTCTTCTAATGGTAGTGAAAGTTGAATTTGGGGAAATCTAGATTCCTCCTTCAAAAGGTTCAGTATGAGTAAGGGCACTTGTTGCCTCTGAAGTTTGCGTATTTATAAAGAAATTACAAGGGCAAGTCTGCTGGATGTTTATTGGGTGTAGTAGGCAGACTGATTAAAGCTAGAGTAATCGTCAGTGTATACTAAAATGTAAAACACATGCTAGGCAGAGACTGGGATAATAGCGTAGATAGATATTGTGAGATTATAAGATTATTTAAAAATAATGTTAAATGATACTACTTAACTTCCATAATAAGTGCGTGCAGAAAATGTGCACTGTTCAGTCCCCTTTTTTACACCACGCTTTTGAGAGGGGCTCAGGGTATGTGACCAGCCTTTGCCTAACTCCAGTCTTTTGTAGATGAACACTTCTTTTCCAGAGCAATGCTGTCTTTTATTTGTAAGAACTATTTGTAGATTTCTTTGTCATCTTTTGTATAACATTTGCTTAGGAATGCTACTGCTTGAATTCAGTTTTTTGCTGGTAACAGGGTGGTTTTGATTTCTGTAAATCAGGGTATGTTCTTAGCGAATTATAGACTGACTTGGCAGAATAATAATTTTAACTATTAACTCAGTGGGTTTTAAGAAAGCTGGGTAAGAGTATTGTTTATTTGGTGTGCTTTGCTAACACAACAGGAAGTGTGTATGTTAGTTTATGTGTTTGTGCTGGTACTCTGTCCACACCCAGCAATCCTCTTTTCTTGGAAAAATGTTAGAGCATACACATAGTACGATTTCTCTCATCTGTGGTATTCTGCCAGTGATGCAGGTCTGCTCCTGGCCATCAATATTTTTCCTGTTTACTGTAGAAGATCATAAGATGGGACATGAATCCTCCCAGGATCCGTAAGTCCAGGTTACTGTTGTTGGCTTGGGGCAGTACAGACGCTGAATAATCAGCACTACTCCTGAGGAACATCTGACTCTTGCAAACTTTTTTCCCCTTTCAAGCAGTAATAAAGGTGGTGAGATACTTTAGACAACAGCATGTGAGGGAAATGCATTACATCGACGCTTTGCAGACATGATTTTTTTCCTTATGTCATGCTATTGCTATAGCAGTAAAATCTAGGCTCATTGTACATATACAGTGGTCATGCCATCATGAGGCAGCGTCCTGTAGCTCTTTGCCAGCCCTGTCATTGTGAGAAATCCTTGTCAGTTGGTTTGTGTTTGGAGTATAAAAAAGCTATCACGTTTCTAAGGTGTTCACACAGATTTCTTCGCGTTGTTCTTTATCACAGATCCTTGTCCAGAGAGTCAACAAAAAAACTTTCTTGAGACTGCCTCAGGAAAAGAATTGAAACTGCAAATGTTTTGTTCAGCTGATGGAATTGAATATCGAACTTCAGAAGGATTCTTGAAAGTCAGGTGGTATTGCAGTGCGTGGTCTGTCCCTGGAAGTTTAGCAATAGATTTACTGTGTCTTGCAGGGCTTGCAACCCTATCAAGTCAGTTTGTGTACTGTGTATCTCTAGCTTTTCTGACTACCTTGAGTCTAAAAGGACTAGATTTCTTGCCAAAGGAAACTTGAACAAAAAAATCAAAGAAAACATTATTAACTTTAAAAACATGCTTTTTGTGTTGATATGCATTCATTTATTCTTCAATTCTTTGCCTTCCTCTTTTCCTTCTAAAATTCAAAGCAAACCCCTAGCTGAATGTGTTGGATAAGACTTAACATTATGGAGGCTTTGGGAGGAAGCAGAGTTTGGTCTTTTTAGCAAAGTTGGATGTTGAGATACCAATACTTCTGTACTGCTTTTGGAAACGAGAATAATTGTTGCCATTCTATCACCAGTCTAGTGAGGGCTTATACGATGCTGTATCTGCTGTTGCAGTGTAGCTCCTTGGGCTAAACTTGCTGTACAGAAAGAAACACTAAAAATACCAAAACATTGAGATTTGAGGATGATTTTGCTCTTAAATACCTCTCTTGCTTTCCATTTTTAAGTCTAGTTATTTGCTTTATGAGGAAATCCTGAAATTTGGATTTCTTAGAGCTTGAGGAGCTAAATGTACTTGAACAATTTTCTTGACTACTGGTCAAGGTTTTTTAGATTTTTGTTTTGTTTGGCATTGTGTGTGTTTGTTTTTAAAATAGAAGTAAAGATAACCTTCCTCTGGAGGTACCAGATTACATCAGTGGAAAAAATGGTTTACAGCAATCTTGTGCCGCCTTTTTTTTTTTTCATTATCGTGAAAGGAAGTATGACCACCTTTGCACAACAGTTCTGGGAAGTCCAGTCTCTAATGCTTTCTCCTCCTTTTTTGCTAGTGCTCTAGAGGTCTATTTCATTTAATGTGTATCTATTTCTTCAAAATACAGCTGTTTTGGCTCCTTACTAAAGTTGTGGTCAAGTCAGATATTAACTGCTAATGAGGGACTTTTGCACTGAGCCAGACCCTGATGTGGAAACTAAAGCATCTGCTTGACTGACTATTTTTTTTTTTAATCTTTATAACAGATATTAATTAAGAGTTGTCTTCCTCTCAAATCTTCTTTCCTTGTTTGATCTTCCATTAAAATTAAGTTCATCAGTTTGTGATAGCCTGCCCATTGCTATGACAACAGTCTGCCAAACGGACTTTAGTATGAGGAATGGGAGAGAGTAAGAAGCTACTTTGCGGGCTAGGAAATGTTCCTGTTCAGCCCCATCTTACTAATTAATAATATCCCACTTAACACTCAAAACTGTAGTCAATGTGGTAATTTGGAGGCAATGGCTGTCTGCCTCTCTTCTGCCTGCTGCTTTGGTACCTTACAGGGTAGGTGTGGTGGGGTGTGAAGTGTCGCGTGCCTGTGCCAGGGAGGTGCGATGTTTCCCTGGTCAGTGCAGCAGCAGCGGTGAAGCAGGACCCTTCAGCTTCTTGTGCATGCTAGGGCTGGGCTGGCTGCTGTGTTTGGATGCTGCCTATAGGTAGTGGGAGCCAACAAAGGGAAGATAAAATGGCTTTATTTTGAAAGCTCTCTTTATATTAAGCTGCCAGTTGTGCTTTTATGAAGATTGGATTGTGTCTGAAATGGGTTATAGCATGTTTGCTGTGGCTTGATGGGGAATGTTGAGCTGAGGGTGTGTTTCTGCGCTTGTCTGAAGGAAGTACAAGTCCATACTGCTGTCAGGAAGGCTCTCCCTGTTGCTGGCTTTCTGCTTTGGACCTGGTGCCAAATTGTGCTCCTCGTGGGCTGCATGGTCAGCAAGATGAGGATCATCTGTAAAGATCCTGTTACACTGTTCAGGTTGTTTGGCTCTGTTCCTACCAGCAGGATGATCTTGCTTTGCTGCTTTATTCCCCAGGAGTGTTTCAGACGTTTGTGTGCCTGGCTTTTTCCTTAAAGTATCCTTTCATCCTGAAAAACAAACATGGCACAGAGACACTCTAAAATAGGTGTTAGGAGAGGGAGAAAAGACACAGTCCTCTTCAGGTACTGTAGGTTGCCTTCCTATCCTAAGTGTAGGCTAGAGTTCAGCGTGTGCTTTACAAATGACAGAAAACTATGTGTTTTAATGTATGTGTACTGCTGTTATGTCCAAAACATGGATCAAAAAATATGGAGTAGCTTTGGTGAAATTACAGAAAATAGCATTGAAATGTATGTCAGAATTCCTAGGTACCAGAATCTGTGTAAGTATGTTAATTCAGAAATTGCAAAACAAATTGAGACCCAATGGAATTATGGTTTCTCAACATATCTTAAATCATATTAATTCCTGGTTAATTCCAGGAAATCATATTTGAAACTGTTAACTTGTCTTTCAGAGAGGTTAGTGCTGTATGTCATGTTCTCTGTTCAGAGCTTTTTTTCTTTGCCTGTTGTGCTAGGTTCAAATTGTGATGACAACTTGGAACATCCACCCCCCCCACTCCCCCCGAAAAAACCACCCCAAAACAACATAAACCAGCCTGAAGGTCATTATTAATCTTTGCAAACCTAAGTGTTTTCAGGCATTGGCAGTCCAGTCAGCAAGGCTTCCAAAGCAGATTTCAACACAAAGAGCAAAATTAGTTTCTACTGCAAACTCAACCGAAGACTGTCTGTCCATAATGTGTTTAAAATATCAGTGGGCAGCCATGGCCAGGTAGTCAGTGATAAATTATGAACTTGCTGTTCAGGGTGTTTCCACATCTACTTGATATTTCACTTTCCATAAAACATGTTGCCACGAGCTTGAATAACCTCTGTATTAATTGTATTTGGCTTTTAGGGTGGCAGGCACAGTGTTCTGAATGCTTGTGTGTTCTGGGGCTTACAAGACAACAAAAGTTAGACTACCTTAAAAGACTGGGAGACATACTGGCTTTGGTGAATATATTCATAAAGCTGGAGAAACACAGTGTTCCAATTCAGCTCATACTACAGTCAGTTCCTGGTAAAGGCGGGCCTTTTCTTGTTAAATATGTAAGGGTTCAGGGAAATACACTTTCTCCTCAGACTTTATTGAATACTTTGAATTTCTTTATGTGTTAGTTAATGTCGGGGTTCAATTTTGGCCAACAAAAATGTATTTCTGAAGTGAAGAGGAGATTTAGATGATAATGGAGTAAATTTTCTCTTTGATTCTAGGTGAGGCTCCTGAGCATCTTGAATCAGTGTTTAAACTGAAACATCTCATTGCAACTTTTAATTGTTGAGTACACATTCTTGTCCATGCAATCACAGCAGTCTACTCAGTCTTCATCTGAGTGTTACTGTGCATTGAGCTTGGTGATAGCCAGCTTGCACCAGAGCTGCTGCCCTGATAAGTTGCATGCTGAGGCATGTTCATACATTAGGGCTGCCGTAAAAGTGTTTTGCTGCTTGCTTGCACATCTTCTGCCCAGGTGCACTGCTTGGAGGTTGTCCTTTGTTCCCTAAATGTGCAGTTTTACTTCCTAGTATCATGGGGATAGAAACCAGGCAGTTGACTGTGACTGTTCTGACCAGTTGAGACTGTTTCCAGTTATCATAACTACTATAAACCATCCTCATCAATTGGCTGTGTGTTAGATACTGTACAAACACAGTACAGGGCTAGTAAATTTGTTTCAAAGTAATCTCAGTGTTAGAGGATGAGTGAGCGTGAAAGCTGACTGCCACAAACAGGATAGCATTGATATGTGTGTGTGTGGGGATTTGGGTTTTCTTTTGGAAACAGCAAGGGTATGTTTAAAGCAGAGTAACAGGTAGTTTTGTAAATCATTTCTGTTAAGTATGAGGGAGAACAAAACAAAAATACTGGCTGCAGGGGCTGGATTTAAGGGTAAGTATCATCATTTCTCTTACAAATGAGAGGTGAGAAATAGAGTGGGCGTTGGCCATGACCTCTGTATATGCGCAGGAAAGCAGTTTGATGGTAGGGGAGAGAGAGCAACTGCCTAGTTTGTGAATGTGATTTTTGCATATTCTGAGAGTGTATGAGAGTGGTTAAATTCCAGGCATCAAAACAAGACAGCAGGTATTACAGAAATGTAAGGAGTGATGCAGCTGTAATTTCAGCATATAGCAAAGTCTGTATATAAATAACTGGAAAAAGCTGTGAGATTTAGATGTTGTCTGGAAGTACAGATCTAGACAGATAGCAATCAGCTGACAAAAATGTTTTTTACCGAGTACATTTCCCCATTTACAGTAAAGACTGCATTATATCCAGTAATAGTATATTAAAGCTGCTTTCTCAGGAGTCTCTATGTAGAGCTCGTGGTAAATACAGGAGGAGTTCAAGCTGCTACATATATTATCTGGATGTTGAATCAGTATCGTGAATCATGCCTTAACTCATGCTGTTGTTTTTTTTTTTCTTTCAGATTTTCTATTTTGTACATACATTGTTTTGTATATACTGTATATGATGACTTCAGTGGGCAGTGAACGTACCCGGGGCACTCGGGACAAAACACAGATTTCAACCGCACAGCCAACACAACCACAGAAACAAGTAGTACAGGTATGTGATACTATATAATCTTCTTTGAGTTGAAAGTGAGCATGTAATGATAGGCATTTTTTCCCAAAGTTAGTAAAAACTGAGAAAACATGGGAGGAAAAACCATGGTCTTTTTCTGGAAGAGTATGTTTGATACCTGGCTGTAATTTCTCAGTAATCCAGCATAGCATTAAATTGTTCCTGTATTCTTGCCTCGAAAGGAGCTTTATGTTCTTCAGCAACATTGCCCATCAGTGAGGAATTCTGTGCTTATACCTGTCAGGATTTCTGTTCTTTGACCTCAGTGTCCTCAGATCTCAGCTGTTCCATATGCCAGCCTCCTGATGCTAGAAGATTTCTGGTCAGTAGAGGAATTTGGGTGGGTGGGTGGCAATAGCTTCATTAGGTGCGTGCTGTATTTTACAGCATGATTCAGCATATCTGCAAGTCACAAAGTCCTAAACTTCTTGTGCAGTGTCCTCAGAAAGTGAAATGAAGGGGATCATCACCTAGCGGACTGAAATTATTTTTGAGTATCTGCGAGACTGAAATTAAGCTCCTACCCATTGTCTTGATTCTCAGCAGCAAAGTAGTCAAAAGTCGCGTGCTTGTCTGGGTTTCAGAGTGCAAATGTCTGCTCCTGGCAACACATTATTCTCTTGTCAGGTACCTCTCAAAATTGGACCCAATTCAAGAATTGCCTCAGTTCTCTGCTGGCAGAGAGTTCATTAGTCTAGAGGTGCTCCCTTGGGAAATTGTCTTTTATTGTCTTTCAGACTGATCTTTTAACATGGAGGGGGTCTTGGTTTGTTTTGAACAGTATTAATTATGTGACCTCAAGCCCTTATCTCCTTGCACTGCAGTGCTTTGCATAGTAGTGATTCATGCTAATGTGTGGATTTAGAAAGTGACTTTCAACAGATGAAGTTGAATTTGTTTTTATTTTATAAAATAAGTAAGGCTGCAGGAGTGTAGTTAGCAGGTTGACAGAAGTGGTGGTTTCCTCTTTTCTGACATTTGCAAGACAGCAGTGGAGTATTCTGCCCAGTTTTGGATTCCCTGCACAAGACAGACATTGACAGATGGGAGCAAGTCCAGCAAAAAGCTACGAAGATGGTTGAAAGGCTGGAGCACAGGATGAATGAGTGGTGGCTGAGGGAACTGGATTGCTCAGCCTTAAGAAGGCAAGGCAAGGTCGTATCTTCTATTCAGATACCTCATGAAAGGGAATAGGAAAGATGAAGCCAGACTTTTCTCAGAGAGACAATGGCATAGGTTGGAGCACTGGAAATTCTAGCTTTTAAAAGGGGAAAAAATTGTTTACCATGAACATGGTCATGAATTAAGAGAAGATATGGGGTCTCTGTCTGGCCCCAAGCAGCTCCTCTGATGGGACATGCTTTCAGCGGGAGGTTGCACTGAGTTGTCACTGGAGAATCTTTCCAACCTGTGTGACTCATTGTTTGTAAGTGTTAAGCCTTACAGACCTTTTACTACATTTTTCTGCTTATTCCACTTCTTGCATAGTAGATAACTGGTTTGGTCAATTTGATTGAAAAAGATGGTTATTTAATATACAGCAATTATGTTTCAGTGCACTATTGCTTTATTTTTAGATATCAGGTAGACCTTCCTGCTTAGTCAGGCTTTACAGATCAACAGAAACATGTGGGATTTTACTGTTTAATCACCACTGATTAATTTTTATGAGTGCAGAATAAAGTTGCTTTCCCAAATGGAGATTTCATTGTCATAATACCACATTAATCATCGTTTAAGTTATTTAAGAAGAAGTATCACAGTTCTTTTGCATTGTGTCTGGATAATAGATATACCACTTTCTTATAAGACCTGGGCTTATTACTGTCACTTAATTCTGTGTTTTGCACACTTCTGTTTTCTGGTAGTTTGAAGTTGTTAGTTAAAAATTTCTTTTAGTCTGTTATGCTGCAAAGATAATGTATCTTTTAAGGTTGATAAATTTTTTTGTCTTAAGATGCTAATATTTTCTTAGTTACAGTCAAAACTTAATTATAGTCTTGTATAGGATGCTATAATGTTACTTGTAATGATGGTGCCTTAAAAATAAAGAATAACCGCTTGCTGGGAAAAAAACCAAAAATTTTTGTGACACTGGCTTGATATTTGTGTAGTAAACACGTTTTGTGGGTTTTTGTTGTCGTGTTTTTTCTTCTGAATCTTCAGTTCCATCTGGGTGTAATCCACTGGCATAACTGTTAGTGATATTGCACCTACTTGTTTCTAAGCTCTCTGCTTACACAGGAAAACTGAACTTACTGTCACACATTTCATACTGTTAAAAAATTGTTAAATATTTGTCTTCTAATGTGGAATCAAAAAGTTGGTTTATATAAAAATGGATCTAATGGCTTCCTGTTTCTGGTTAAATATGCCATCATGTCACTATAGAAATTACATTGCCTGAATGTTTTTACTTTGGATATCTTCAAAGGAAATCTCTTCACTAGCTTAAAAGCTGCAATGGGCCTGAGGAGGCTGAAGTCATAGGGAGAAGATGGAGCAACAAGGCTTAATTCCTGAAACCAGCAGACCTTTATTTTTTCTCTCTGCTGAGCTCTCAGGAGACACCAAGAGTAGGCTTTTTTGTACAGAGCATCACACTGATGAGGAGGCTTCTGTGGAGGGTGGCACTGTGACTGGCATGGGGAATTCAAGAGCAGGCTCCTCTCTCTGATACTGGGTGGAGTGGCGTGTTAAGCTGTCAGATGACACTTTGAAAATGTGAAGTAGTGCAGAGTACTTCACTCCATTGCAAATGCCAGTTGTCTTGGAACATCGCCTCTGAGAACAGCAAATGTCTTTTCCCTCAAGGAACTGGGAAAGCTGCAGTAGCTTTTCAGAAAATAAGCAGCTGGTGGTGTACGGTGTAGTAATTTTTAGACTCTTCTCAGCATTTACACTTGGCAACCTCCTCTAGAGCTGTATTTGTGGTAAGCTCTAAAAGCAAAGCAGTTTGAGGCTGATTAAGTCTGAACTTGTGAGGCATAGAATTTCATGTGGGTATCCTGTGAAGTGAGACTGTGCAAGGTGAGGTTCAGCCAGCTGCCCAGGTTGAATCCTTTCTGCCAAGAATTTCAGTGGATATGGTGGTCCCCTCCTCAATGAAGAAGTCTTCTGCAGCACGTAAACTCACATTTTGGGTCCTGGCTCTCTTCAGCCTTCTCTAGCATGAGATGGCAGCCTCTTCTGTTTGAGCAAAAATCAAGCTATGTCCAGGGTCATGTAGCAGTTATCTGTTATTCTCATGGCAGTGCAGTTCAAGTAGACTGCAAATGCCATGCTATTAAGAATGGTCTGTATGATGTGACATTAATGTTCTGGAGTTGCTTTCTCTCTGGGGCAGCCATAGCTCATTTGTATTTATGGGACGTTACTGCATCCATTCATTTTAGTCTTTCAGCTTTTGGAGAAGTTGTCAGCACAGATTTGTGGTCCAGAAATGTTACAGGAGTACCAAATATTTCATCAATAGCAAGATCCTTTAGCAGTTTTCAGAGACCAATATTCACTTATAAAGAAAGTGCAGCTGTTCACAGGCGAAATCTTGAGGCACGACTCAGTCTCTTTTTAAGTGCTCATGAAACTACGGTCAGGTTGTTCAAAGAGTTGTGGAAGATGATGTGAGCAGGAGTTATCAGAGATGTGATTAACTTAGAAATACCACGGCCAGTTTGTTATGGTAAAAGTTGTAACTGGAGTGGTAGATATTAAGTAAAAGTAAGGGTAGTAATGTCAAAGCATATGCTTCTATGGTAAAGTCTCTATTTTATTATATGGTTGTCTTATTTATGTGGTGACCTTTAAGTGTGGTTCAGACGCATTAGAATCTGTTGAAATTGCTTCTGCCCCAGCCAACTTTTTAACTATAAAATGGTGGTAGAGGAGATGTTAATCCCTTCTGCATAGCACCTCTGTGCTTGTTTATGTTCTTTTTGAGAATCTGGAGGAAAAAAATACACTGATGCTAGGAGATACTTTAAAAAATATGTTATCTTTTGTGTACTTTATTGGATGTTTGCATTTTTCAGGCAACAGCAGAACAGATTCGCCTTGCTCAGATGATCTACGATAAGAACGATGCAGATTTTGAAGATAAAGTGAAACAAGTATGTTTCTTATGGCACAGATCTTTTTTTGCCCTGCAATAAAGTGCTCCAAAACTGGCTCACATTTTGTAGCTAGAGCATCTGTTTCTGATTCAGATGAAACCTTTTCCAGAAGGATGTAAATTTAACTAGGAAAAGGTGTTCTTATTGCACTGTAAAGTCTTTTTACGAGAAGTTGTGTGGTAATATAGCTCTGGATGTATTGTTACATTGGTGTATTTTCCTTTGTAAATAACCCTTTAAGCCAGAACTCATCTGTACCGATGTCTCTTCCAGACTGTATCTGCCTAGTATGGTCCTGATGCTTAATGATTGTCAGAATAAAGAGTGCATTCAACTTGTCCACATGTACATATACATGGGAAAAATGTAACCTATGTAACCTATATTTGCTGTTTTTCAGGAAAAGTAAAAATGTAATCATAGCTTGAAGATGAATTGAAGTGTTATTTTTTAAAAAAAATCTGACCTTCCAGACCTGTGTATGCATTAAAATGACAGAATTATGCTGTGAAAATGAAGTCTCACACCATTTCTTCTACCACGCTGAGTTTTGGGTGTAGATGCTCAAGATTCCATTACTCAGTTGTAGGTCAGACCATTAATTCAAGCTGTACTGAGAATCCGAGTCCCTGTTCTGCTGTGGGTGTTGGTATTTTGTCCTAGTAAACACATTGCAACTCACAAAGAACCTAGGAGTACACCCAGAAGGAGAGAAGAATTAGCATGACTGCGTTAATGCAGTAGAGGAGCAGGTTTCGTGATTTATTTTCCTTTGTAAAACCTCCTCTGAAACATTATTAAATACTTTTTGTTGTTCTTGTTATAAACTTGTTCCGTTGCTGTGCCAGAAGTGAAGCCTTACACTTCCTGAAGGACCCCCATCAATAGTGCCTGTGGGTCTACGGGTGAAAGGATAAGAATTAAGTTGTGCATAGGAAATCTCTGATACTTTATGTTGTGCATATATATTGCTAGCTTATGTAGTTTTTCTTCGGGTGAAGTTGCTGGATGTCCCATGACGGACTGTGATTGTTTCCATCCCACACTCCTCAGGATGTGCACTGCAGGTCCAAGGAGCATAATTCAGTACTAGTTCTCCTTGAGTAGCCATTGTTTACACCTTCTGTGTGGTCTTATGTTGAAGTGGATTGAGGCAGCTGATCTGACTGAAAAATAACTTTTTCCTTAGTCTGCATATTTTTCCAGATCTGTTCTCTGCCATGGCTTAGCTTATGTCTGTTCTCATGCAGTGGGATAAAGAGAGGGATGTTTGGTAGAGAGGGAGATAGGATGATCCTGGAGCTGTCCTGGTCTTTTGCTTCTTTACCCTCATATGCTGCTATCTGGAGTAACAGTGTTTGCAGCAAGCATGAATGGGAGGGGGGGCGGTTAAAAAAAAAAAAACAAACGTGTGAAAGAGAGTGCTTTCTTGATTACCATTTAGTTTATGTTTCATCCTGCCTGTTCTAAATCTCAAGCAGATCTGTAAAATACAGATACCTTTATTTAGGATTTCAGTTTGCTCTGACACCATAGCTATGTACTTTCTTGGAATCTGTGGTGGTACTAACTCTTTGTTTTGTTATGATGATAATGTAGATATTTTAACTTGTCTGACTTTTACTGCCAGCTTATGGAAGTGACGGGGAAAAACCAGGATGAGTGCATAGTGGCACTACATGATTGTAATGGGGATGTGAACAGAGCAATCAACATACTGCTGGAAGGAAGTTCAGACACGGTAAGATTTTACTTCATATTAAACCGCTCTTTCAGCTTGCTGCATCTTTCTACTTCTGAAAGAAGTTGGGAAAGTCATATTTCAGTAGCTTTTAATTACCACGTCTCTATTCAAATTCTTTAGAAGGAAATGGAGATTGGGGCAGCTTCTCTACTGCATGCATGCCTTAGAATAGGCTGAACTTTGAAAATGCTGTGGGTGTTCAGCTGGTCTGTTGCAGAGTCATTTGGCTTTTACTTACATGCAGCAATTTTAACTCTGTATCGGAACTCAGTGCTTTGTCAGATGTGGGCCTGTTTTTTGCTGCAATGTTTGTAGTTACTCTGTAGCACCTCCACAACCCTGAGACCTGAGTTTAAGTGTTTCCAGGAAGGGCAGTCTTTGTAAGCCAAAAGGGCAGGCAGATACATTAATTTTCACAACTCTGTAGGGCTATGTTGCTGGAATGGAAGCTGGAGGAGGTTTCCTATCTGAAAGTTACACTGACAACGCTACTAATGGCAGAAGAGGATACAGCAAGTAGTTGCTTCTTTCACCCTGTTGCTGTTCTGCATGGCTTCATTGAAAAACAGAAAGAGGATACTAAACAATGTGTATAAAACAACAAATAATGTTGCTTAGAATGTTGCACAGAGCGATTTTTTTTTTACCCCAAGAGATACCAGGAAAGTATGTCTTGCTGTGGTTGAAGTTTTTGCTGGAGGAACTTCTTAACAGGTCATCTGAGGCAGTAAACTAGATTCCATCTCATTTAAATTGGGAAAGAAAATTGACTTCCTTTCTTAATGCTGAACGTTCAGTATTTCCTGTGGTTTATCAGGATGTGTGCTCTGGCTTATTGTTAATAAGGACACCCCGCCACCCCCCAGTTCTAGGACACATACCATTCTGATTGAGGGGACTTTCTTTTCCATCCCCTTTCATTTATTAGAGTTGGGGTAATTTAAAACACAGAAATATATAATACTGAGCAAGCTGGCAAGTTTGGAGTGGAAGAGAGCATCTCGATTAAATCTGTGTTGGTAATGCGCTGGTTTTGTGTTCTCCTGTACTTCTTATATTTTCCATTTTCTGGTTGAAAACAGTTTTCTGGTTGGTAGATAATGTTAAATACTTTCTTCTTACTTTAGCAGATTGTTAGAAGTGATCATGACGTGGAAGAAAATTTCTAACTCATTTATCAATTAGAAGCAATATATCCACATGTTCTGGTCTTTTGATAAGTCCCTCTGAACCCACTGCTCTCTGTAGACAAAATGTAACTTAGAAACAAATACAGAGAACTTAAGGGGCTCAGGGAGGAAGGAGTATTAATTGAAGGTTGTGAAGAAATTTATTTTTCTTTATGGAAGTTTGTGGTCTTCCAACTTGAAGGGTTTGTTTTAAGGCAATTATTTTACAGAACAGTTTAACAGGATTTGATGCGAAGTTGGAAACAGAAGTAGTACTAGTTCTGAATGTGGATTCCCAAATCTCTTTTTCTAGATTTACTCTGCTTTGATACACTAGAAGTTTTTTTTTACCTCATTTGTAAGATGTGCCTATGCTATTTGAGGAATTAGAGCGCAAGGAGTGATAACTGGAATGCCTGTTTGTAAACTGATGCTCTTGCCAGTTTTGTCTTTTTTTTTCTTTTTTTTTAATGCTATGATCTTTAAGGCTTTATGCTTTATGATTATACTATACTATATGATTTAGTATTTATGCTTTATAAAGATTTTTCACTTGCAGCCGTTGTGACAGTGGCTTTGCACAGACAGGCATGTGGATGAGAGTAGGGAAGGGCATGTGTCTTTGCTCAAGACTTCTAGTCTTTTAACTTCCTACAGGCGTAAGATCCTTTTATGCCTGAATATGTTTTATTTCCTATACCTTTGAAGATAGAACAAAGGGGCCCTTTCAGATTATTCTTCTTTCCTTCTAAGATTAGGCCAGCAAGCAATTTTCTGTTAGATGTTTTCAAAGGTCAGGCTCACAACTGTCATTTGAGTTGCCTCAGGCATTGTCAGCTGAAATTGTAGTCAGTTAGCTCCCTTAGAAAACCAGACAGCTTCGATAGTCTGTGATGGATTCCCATGCCCAGAGGTAGCAGCATCCTCTGTCTTAAAGGACATGCCCAACTTCTCAAGGCTTTCCTCAGAATTACATTGTGGGAAAGCATGGATCTGATGTTTTCATAGTCATCCTTTTACTGATCCTTCCCAAATCTTGTAAAACATTACTAAGGAGAGGCTGCTTACTCTTAAACTTTGCAGGATCATCCAGTTTTGGGTATTTCTTGGAAACAGTCAAAGGCACCGTGCCTATCACTGAAATAGTGTATTCTGAACTATATAGACTTCATTCTTCAGTTGTCAGTGCAGTTATTTTTCCTCCTATGAAGTATTTCTAAAGCTCTAGGAGTGTTTAATGGTTTTAATTTATAATGCAGTTACGCAGGCAACAGCAGGTGAAGCCATGTGAAAGTTACTGGTGCAAACTGTTTTCTGTGGCACAGCTAATATGGTGTTGCCCAAATGCATAGTTTTGTACTTCAAATCCATTCTGTCTGTGCTTCATATAAGTTGGCTGATGGTGGTGTAGTTCTGTATACTGGAAATGAAACTGAGAAGCGATTTCAGCCTTCTTTCTCACCTATACCACGTCAAAACCCAAGAGAGTAACCATTCTTTTAACTTTTTATTCTCTCAAAGCAGACTCTGAACCATTGAGTTTATACTTGTAAACTGCTTTGTGACCTGCTTTCTCAATAGCATTTTTCTCAGTTCTAGGCATCTTGGGCTAGCTGGTCATTGCCTGCCTTGTAGGGGCTTCTGAATTACTGTTGCGTGAGTTGAGAGGAGACAGGACAGGACCTAGAAGATAGCCAACCTTTTTTGTTTGATGCTGGTGCCTGTCAGAGGTTGGGGCTTTATGTAGTACCTCACAGCTGATGGCACCTTATTTAGATATGCAGATTTCCTGCTTAAATACCTTACATAGGCACTTAGCTTCTAGAGATGGGGACATACATAGGACACCTGTCTGCCACTTTCATGGTTTGCAAATAACACCTTTCTTCATCTTTGCTTTGCTTAATAGACTAACCATGCAATTGCATAATATGTGGGTTGCTGTGCTATTCCTAGCAAGTGTTCTTGTAGTTTTACTTTCAACTCCTACAGATATGGGTCTGATATGATCCTTGAATTTATTTTAAAGATGGAGTTTAATATTAAAGCTGAAGTCTGATATTTGGACCTTGGTCCCTTGTCTTGTTTAGACATAGTTTTTCCTGTGTTCTGCTGTGTGTGATGAGCTGTAGCTGTTTGGAGTGGATGGTCTGGTTTACCATGGCCCCAGTTTTCCCAGGTTGTTACTCTACCATTCTGTGTCCTGGTGCTTGAATTCTACTGTGTCTGGGTAATGGTTTTTCTCCCCACCCCCACGCCCCGCTTTAGGCCACATACTTACTCTCATCAGTCTCTTGTTCAATGATGCTTAAAAGCATTTTTTCATTTCCTTGGGAGAAAAAGATAGCTCTGTGCGTGCTCTCTTGCTAGATTTATGGAGGTAGTTGAGAGGAAAAGTGTTGCTTGCTTTGCAGATTTTCTGCACTGTGGTTGTATCTAGGCTTCCTTGAACTAGTAAAAGTCCATTACAGCCAGAAATATTTGGGATTTTTATGTTCCATAAAACAATCCAACTTCTAAAACTTGTTTCTTTCTCATCTCTTCCCAAAAATATGGCCTGTTTCCATTTATATCAGTGTAGTTGCAAGGTATTACATATGTGAAGTTATGCAAATACCTGTTTGTTACCATGAACTGGAAGGGTGTGAGGTGGAGATATGCACTGAGAGCTGTCTCTTCCATTTTGACTTTTGTATCTAATTCTATTCTACCCAAATAGACTTCTTGGGAGACTGTAGGGGGAAAGAAGAAAAGCCTTGGAAAGGAAAGTTCAGAAAACAAAGAGAACAGAGAAAAACGAGGGGACAGAGAAGTGAGTCGCGGACGGGGAATTTCCAACAGACGGGGAAGAGGAGGCAGCCGTGGCCGAGAGTGTACGTACAGGGGTTCATTTTTAAAGATTCAGGTGCTTTTCTTGCAGCTGAAACTGGCTAAGGGCAAGTACTTAATGGAGTAAAGTCCATCTGAGCTATAGCTCAGTGCCGAAGGGATCATAACTCGTTTGTGTAACAGGTATGCCTGATCTGTCTACATGAGGAGGCTTTGGGATGGTCTGTGCCTGTTCACAGATGCTCAATTTAATTTAAATTTCTGTCCTTTTTTCATTAGTTGATCTTGTACAAGTTGCTGTTCTTGGTGCATGTTTTAGAATTGACTATTTGTAAGACTGCTTGAGAGCAAGTATGTCGCTGCGCAGCTGATACACTTTTTCGTTTCTTTTAATGAAAAAATTATCCAGCTTTGACTTCATCTCCTTTTATGAGGGGGAGAACCTGAAGATGTTCTCATCTTCTCATAAGGGGCATGAGAAGACTGGGATCGTTATTAATCTTTAGCATATATTACTCACATAAGCCAACCAAAGGTGAGTTTCTACAACAGAGAAAATTCTTTGAGTTGAAACATTTTGAAATTTGCCAGACTTTATAGGTCTGCAATAGTACATTGTACAAGAGCAAACTGATGTTTCCAAGTTACATAGAATCACATTAGTTCACCACTAGATCCATGTTGCTTTTTTCACTTAAGTTTTATCAGCAGTATCAAAGCTGTATTCATTGCCTGTAAGGGCTGTACGCAACAGTGACAGATGAGCAGAGAAACTGGAATGAAAACAGTGTGTTTAACTTTCACTTAAAAGCGGGGAAAATATTTACAATATTACCCACCTCCTCAATTCATTTTTTGAAACGTTGTGTCAATGAAGACACTGTGAATCTTTGTAGAGTAGCGTCAAGACAGGAAAAATATTAATAAAATTTGCACCGATATTCAGAACAAATTGAAATCAGACCCATCACAGTGAAAGTGAGGGGCAACATTTTTGTCAGAGCCAGATGCTGCTTATCTGTCTTTGTGAAGTGGAATTAAAGATTTTTCAGATGGTTACCAAATCTTGATATTCTCTTCCTAGCTTAATGTCCAAGCATTAATATTGTGGCTGCCATTAGGAAAAGTTGTGCAGTACAAAATCTCAGCGGTGTTTTAAGTGGCCAGTCTTTTTTTTTTTTTTCCCCCCCCCCCCCCCCCCCCTTCAAGGACCCAGCCGTCTTTTGAGTATTTCCTCAGGATTTTTCCACAAAATAGTTGCATTATTTTTACAATGCCTCACCTTCACCCTGTTGCCATCCCTCTGATTTTGATAGAGGAGGGTTCTTTTAAGTTTTCCTGGTTGCGCAGTGATGTGGTATGGACAGACTGGAGAAGAAACTGGTGTTTTTGGTTATCCCTTATTTTTTCACTGTAACCACCCAGCATGTTATCAAGGAAGCGTAGTGTGAGGCAGCTGTATTTCGTGCCTTGTTAAAGAGGTGAGGCCATAATCATTTTAATAGTGTAGTCTGCAGAACACTCCATCTCACCCCACCTCATCCCAAACCCAGAAGCTGAAGTTTGTCTGCTGGGGAGTGTTTCTCTCTTACTAGATATTTTGCTTCCTAATTGTTCAGTGCAAATTAAATGTAACTTGCTTGTAGCTAGGCCCCCAACGAAGGGAGGTGACAGACCTGTTGACCATCACACTTTAAAATCTTGGCATTTCTTTTGGGGTTCAGGTTAAACAGACAGCTGTATTGTCTCCTATATGAGTGTCTAAAGCTTCTCTTAAGCTGTCCTCTCTCCACAGTTAGAGCTGAAGAGAATGGAGTGGACAACAATCAAGGAGACAGGCCTTCAGACCGTGGAAAACGTGGCCGTGGGAGAGGTGAGATGGTGGCATTGCTGTGGGACTGGCACTGATTTCATGTCCTAACTGGAACACTCCCATTTCTTTCTTCAAACACTTCTGGTTAAGCATTTGTTGTTTATCCTTTGATTTCATAAGCACTTCAGCCACTTTTAATTTAGGTACATACCCTTCTCTTACCCCTTGTCATATCTTGGTCTCAGAATGACTAAGAATTGACACAAACCACCTTTATGGTAATTCCCTGTGCAGCAGGGTGGTGTGGCCTGGCTGTGGAGAGCTGTTCTCTCAGGTTGACTCATGGCAGCTTCCTCTGAGTGGGAGCGCACTGGGCTCCTCTAGGACGTACCTTGGCAGCAGGAGAGTACAAGATTCCATATGTGTGGCTCTTGGGGAGGGATTTCATGTGTGCTTGGGCTGTTTCTTTGGGGTGCATCTGGTTGTCAGGCTTGCCTTCTGTTTTTGCTAGCCAGTCAGAGAAAGTACAAGCCACCTTAGAGCCTTCTTGATGAGAAGGAATTTGGCATGAAAACATTGATAAGAACAACTGTGGAAAAAGAATACTGTGAAGTCTTACGTATAATCCTGATCCTTTCCTGTAGAAGTGATAGGAAAGATATTGATAATGGATTTGTTGTGGAATCAAGGGATGTGGTTGGTTTGCATTTCCACAGGTTGAGTGGAAAGAGGGTTGTTTTTTCTTAGAGCGGGAGGAATGAAAGTGAGTAATGCAGGTGCAGCACAGATTGTGTGAAGTGGGTATTAAATGAGTTAAATTAAGTGCACAGGAGAGTTAATGTACTTCATAAGTTATGTCTGACGCATGAAAAATTCTGCCCTCCGAGGACTCCTTTCTGTTTGGCATACCTGGTAACAAGACATTAAAGACAACATCCAACTTCATTGTCTCAAGATCTGCATCTTGAAGGAATGGAAAGATGCAAGGACATGTAGCTTACAGAGGGTTGTGAGAATGACTTGATTGTGCCTATGAATCAGCAGATACCGAACAGTGTGTGCAGAGAGGTCACTTTGCAAGGGAGGGTGTGGTGTAGTTCACAGCCACAGTTTTTGGTATGTTAGCACTGTTAATAGATGGAAAGCAAGTCTTTCAGTATTTGTTTTATAAAATAATCTTTTATACTCAAATTTTAAATATAAAGGTAGGATTTTTTTAATATTTGGTGAAACTTAAGAGTTAATTTCAAATGCAGCCTACCTTTTGCTTCGTAACCTTATGAACAATACACTGATTCTGTCGTCAGCACTGTAGCTCTAGGTGAATATTGTGTCTCAAGTGAAAGCACGTAATCAGTAGATCAAACTGACATATCTGAAGAAATAGGGACAACTTCTATCAATTTCTCTTCACTGGCTTTAGTGTACATAGTATTACTGTATCTGCCTACCAAATATTTTAGACTGTACATTCATGAGAGCAAAGTATCTTAATGAAGTGTTCTCAACTGCCTGTGATACACCTGTTGAGTGACTTCAGGATCATTATATTGCAAGTGCGTGTATTCTGTGGCAGGAAATACCTAATTTAATTTTATAATGCAAGCCCTTGAAATCTGCAGGGACTTTAGTATAAAGCTGTGTAATTCAGCTTCTCAGTATTTCAGGGGTGCATGGCATTCTTTCTCTGGATATTAGTAGAAATAATAAAAGCAAGCTTCCTGCCATTTCATTCAGTAATCTTTCTTTTCTATCACACAGAGTAGTCAAATACACTTCAGCTGAAATTAAATAGATTGAGGGTAATCACCACAGAACCCTTTATTAGAAATGTTTCATGCAGAGTGCGTGTGTGTAGGAATGTAGGCACTGGATACAAAATTAGGGGTCGGCTAATACCTGAACGATGCACACTCCCTCTCTCTATTTTAAGCTGCCTTCTCAGGCTGGAGTTCTCTTACTGGCTGCTTTCTAGGGGAGGTTTGCTGGGCTGTTACACTACTGCTTCACTGTAAAACAATCTAATTTTAAGAAGTTATATGCACTGAAAATAGCAGAAATGTGTTTGACACTCAGGTGATAATGGGCTGTTAACTGAGGGGGGAAAAATCCTGATGCTGAGTATTTCAGCCTTGGTGTACTAGTTTTGTTGTGCAGTAGATCTGCCAATAATGACTGCATGACTTTCCTTGCAACTTTGTAGGGTAGTAGGCATACAGTGTACAAACACCACTGGTTGCTGGTATACAGGAGATCAGGGGTTTGAAGTAGTATATGTTACCGACTGATTCACAGAAAGCAAAAACGCATCACAGGATGTGTTTCAGCATACATCCCAAGTGGATTTGCTCTGCCTTTAGTTTTTGCTTGCTAAACGAAGGGTGTAAACTTTGGCTGGGAAAGGAGCAAAGGAATTTCTTTTTTTTTTTTTTTTAAATGGCCTTCCTATCTGTGTGTCTTGTGAATTTCTTGAATGACCTTAATTTAGATATAAAAAAATACTATAATGTTGATGAATAGTGATTGCATCAAAGTGATTTTATTTGTGTGTTGGTATTGCAAGGATTTGCAACTCTCTGAAATGGAATCTCATGCAGGAATTATGGAGGAAGGTGATTATGTCTTCAGGATTGTCAGCTCTAGAAACATTTCCTCATTTGTGATTTAATCAGCTGCAGTGTTATATAGAAACTGACAACCTTTACAGGCATAATTTTTATTTTTATGCTGCTGTCTTTTACTGTTCTCCGATCTTCAATTTCAAGTGCAGCTGTGGTTGTCCCACTGTCCTCCACCCTGTGTTGAAGAGGGTGTAGTAGGGCTAGAAAAGGGTTTTAAAGGTACTGGGAGGACTGCATTGATGGAGTGTAAGGTACAAGCAGACTCGGACTTCTCTGCGAGGGCTGAGTGGGCGTAGAGATCTGTAAAACTTCTGTGGGGAAATCAACTGATCACTCCAAGCAAGTATGCAAATGAGGGAATATTAAATGAAATCAGTGGGTTACAGGTTCAAAATGAACTTGTGGAGGTGGTTCTTCATACATGTAGTTAACCTGAGGAACTCCTTTCAATAAGGTATTGTAGGTGCTGAAAATTTACACACAGAGGGACTTGACAATTTCATCCTAAAAAAAGAACCATAGCAAGAAAAGGAAAAACCACTGAGAGTTTTGATGTGCATAAATTATCTTTGTCTGAGGAAGTCTGAGCCACAAGTGATTGAAGACCAGGAGAGTGTCCAGAGAAACTGCACTGGGGTTTTGGTTCGTGTACCCTTCGCTAGGTATCTAATTGACCATAGCTGATAATGGGATGGCAGGTAGATGAACTTTTGGACTTGATTCAGCATAGTCATTGTTACAGATTTATGTATAGCAATTTTCCTGGTTTGCAAAGTGAAAAGGGATTTCTCGCTTTTACTTCTGTTCCTCTGTTCTTTCCCACTTTATTGTTTCAGAGCAATGTGAGCATGCCATAAATGTGGATGTTGACAGGGATTTTTTTCCTAGCGAAACAGAAATAAAAATGAGAGGGGAAAAAACATTATGTTTTTAATTTTGGACTTAAACGGCATGACAAGGAGCCTTTTAAACATTTGGGTTTTTTCTGCTGGCTATGTGAGAGAGTAAAGCCGTTTACCTCTTTTGTAAATATCTGACTATAGTCCAGCTTGTACTCTTGATCTCTTTTGGTTTCTGTAACCAGAATTGCATGTCCAGACATTTTCTTGTTTTAAAATGTTAGCCTGGTTGGCACAGGATGTATTTTGGATTTCGTTTGCCAGAACTAATAAGGATGTTGGTTCTTCTAAAACATTCTGGAGATCACAATCTGAAGTCCATTCAGTTTTGTTCTGCATTGGCTAGGAAGCTGTATGCGTCATGTACTTTTTTTTTTTTTTTCTTTCTGAGATGAACCAGAACTTAGGGTTAACAGAAGTTATTTAATTTCTTTTAAACATAACTTCAAAGTTTTCTGCACATGCTTCTAAAAATGGTTACTACAGAACATGCAGTATATAAAACTGATCCACGGCTTCTAGCTTTAAGATAACTAATAAGAAAAATGTTATTTGAATTATTGAATATAACTTCAGTGTTTGTTTTTGCTAGTATGGAATACCTAGAATACAAACTTTCTATACTTAGCCTCCTTATCACTTCATAAGGCTTAAGCCTCTGTCGCCTCCGCATCTGCTGGGAGGATGGCTGTCTGCATTTCCAGAGCAGAGATCAGAGCTCTTCAGTTACTGTGTAGTCAGATAAGCACAAATTTAGTGTGTTGTCTGCCTTTCCAGTCTGCATTTTGTTTTCCTTTCAGCTGCTCTTAGGCCTCTTTCTTAACCTTAAGGTGTCTTCATTTAATTTAAACCTGTCAGTGTGAAAATCTGAGTTTTGAAATAAAGCACCTGTGTTGCAGTGGAAGGATTTGGGTCTGCAAGCTGAGCAGACTGGATTTTCTACTGAATAGGCTATTAAATTAATGGGCTAGTCCCATCCAAATTGTAGTACTACACACTTTTCTGATTCTCACAGGTAGCGTGCGTTTGTTTTGGGGGAAGAAATGTGAATGCAATGAACAGTTCTTTCCATGCATGGACGGTACCATGAAGCGTGGTGATTGAGGACTTGATTGTGTGATTTGCGAGTGTTTTGAGCTCCCAGTGGACTGGGATACCCAACAATACATAGTTAAACAGTTAGAATGTTAAAGGAAACAAAACCATGTTTTAAATAGTTCATTGTGTGAAATCATATTGGATGGGGGTACTAGCGGGAATGTTGATCAGAATAAATTTTAAACGTAGTTCCCCAGTCTTGATTTCCTGGCACAGAAATGAGTAAGCAGTGCTGCCTTGATACTTTAGGCTTTTTGTAGATCCAAGTGTAAAGGAATGTGAAGAAGTGTTATGAGGGTTTACGTGAGGCAGAGCAGTAATTTTGCTTTTTTGCCTGATGTCTGTCACTTGCTTTTGTGCTCCAGATGCTGATTGATTGTAAGAAAATATATTCCTTTAGACTCACTAGAAGATTTAATGAACTACTGTCAAGTCACTTGTTCTTTTTTTGTGAATAGATAAGAATGTTGATAGAAGAATTGCTGACTGTGAATTACCACAGGATTTTTTTTTTCTTTAAACAATGACTGCTGCGATCTAAGCCATATATGCGTATCTTTTTAAAGCAGTGTTGAAACTATACTTTTTACATTACAAGCATAAACTGGCATTATTGTTGGGAGGAATTGGTCCTGTCTGTCTCCTGGTGCCTTTGAACTGTATCAGAGGATTGATCTAAGTTTAAAACTAACCAAGCCAAAAAAGAAAAAAGGGGACAGGCAGCATGGTAGCTGGGGACAACAAGTTTTTTTGGTGGCTTATCCTGGTGTAAAGGCAATGGGTTTTCTGGCATTTAACAAGCAGGGGACAGTTTTGGAGTGCTGATCCAAAAGTAAACTAATAATTCTGTTTTCTGATAGTGTTTTTATGCTCACTCACGGGTACATGCAAAACTGTCAGTGCTGGGAAGAGAGCAGAGCTTGTGATCACTGGTGAGGAAGACCTTGGCTGTAGTAGTTCTGATTTACGTGGGTTTAAGTTACTGTGGAACTGCATGCTCACAATTTGAGTCCCTGCTCTGAATTGCACTATGAAGCTCCATTTGCTTCTAGTCACTGTTAAAAAGCATCAAAAGTTTGCAGATACCGATGGGCATTCATAATTGCTTCATGAGTAGCTTCTTTGTGTTAGAAGATTGTGCCTTCTATTTGTTTTAAGGCCATGTTTCTATTTTAGCAGCTGAGAGGAAGTAATTTTCTTAGCGTGAGAATTTAAGGATATATTAGTGGTTTGGTTGTTTCAAAGAAAATATAAGACCTTCCCACTGGCATCTTGCATTAATGGCCATAATGTGTGGGATGTATCTGAGTTAGGGTGGTCTTTTACTAGTAAATACTCACTGTCACACATTTTGAACTAGTTCTTCATAAGTGTCTTTTCTAGCTTTGAATTTAGTGCTTTCTATAACCCCACTGGTTTGGTGCCTTCCTTTTGTCTTTATTAGAATGTATTTGTTGATTAAATTTAATTTCAATTTTGACAAAAAAACATTGATACAGCTTTATGAAGTTAAGGGAATCCACTTGAAATTCAAGTTCAGGATTAATTTTCAAAGTGATCTGGTCTAAAAAACACCTTGATGGCTAGTAGTCTAAGACATGCATGGAACTTCAGGAACAACATGATTTCTTCCTACCAGTTTCTAAAATTGTTAGAGGCTTTTATTGCTGTTTTTAGCCAGTACCTTGTGTCTGTGCTGGTATGGCATCTTGCATATGCCTCGCTTGCTAAAACTTCATCTTCTGTTTGATATGCTGAGGTTATTCTTTCAGGCTTTTGCATTTGAGAGGCTGGGGAGACTTACCTCCTCTTCTAAAATCTATTTGTACTTTCATGCTAGCTATTCTAGCTAATCTCTCTGTACCTAATGTCCACGTCAAATATATTTCTGCTGGGCTGTTACTGTGATTCACAGCTCCCAATCAGTCTTGTAGTTGAACTTGTCAAAAAACTCTTTTTGGTGCATCCTTAGTGAATGGTGTTTAATGCTGTATTAATAACTGTAGGAAGTAAATTTACTGTGTAGATGGCCCCTACAGTGTCCCCAGGTAAACTTGTTTAGCTGGTTCTGCTCTTTAAAAAAAATTATTTACTGGGCAGCAAGTTAATCCAGAGTGCACTGACTTCTGTGCATCTGAGAGCCGTGACCCCATGATGCCATGGATCAGCTTCCCAGGTTGGGGATTTTAGGCGGGCGAAGGAGAGAAGAGCAGCAGAATAGGTAGGCTGAGCAAGGAGGTTCAGAAGCTGGATTACAGTCAGTTGGGTACGGCAGGTTTTGGGGCACTGATGCTTATGGTGGGACAAAGAGCACAGCTCCAGGTGCAGGCTTGCTGAAGAGTGATGGCTACTGCCGGGTTGCAGCTCTTGTTTCCTCTTTCCTAACCTCTGTCTGTCTTCTCTCCAACTAATTGTGAGAAGAGCAAAGAGGGGAAAATGTGGAGATAGCTGCCTGGCCTAGTGTCAGGCTTCAGTTCTACTGTGTTCTTGTCCCACCAATGTACTGTGCGTTGCTGGATGGGAATCCTTCCCAGGCAGGTTTCCGTGGTTCCTCTGTAGCTGGTAGTTGTCATCTTATATAGGATGTGGGTGAACTCCTTCATCAAAATGTGTGTAAAGTTATCCTGCTACTTCGATGCTTCTAAGAATTCCTCGAAGATATAGGTAGTAGACATTTTAGAGGTCCAGAAATGTCTTTAAAGACTTGGGCACGGGGAAGAATGAGTAGCGAGGGGAGAGAAGCGAAAGTCATTAAAATAGGAACTTCCTAAACTGTTTATACCATGTTCTGGAGCTACTGCTCTTAACAGTTTAGGTGGTCCCCTGAAAATAGGGGGTAATTTTGACCCAAATTCAAACCTATCGGGGTAATTATGATGTTTGGACAATCTGTATATTGGTGATTTAGGATTATAACTTTTGTGCTCTGGTGAACTTGTTGCTTGGTGACTTACAATTACCACATAATTTTGTTAAAATAAACATTGCTTTGTTCTCAGTCTGCAGCTTTTAATCTCCTCCTGTTCTTGTAATACAAAAATAGTATTCATAGTCTTCCTCAAAAAAAACCAACAAACTGGAAAAGCCTCAGATAATCAGGGTCCAAAAAGGGAAGAAAAAATATCTATATAGAAATATGCAACATGTAAGTAATAGTTTCTAGCAGTTCATGTAGACCTGCTTTATGGATGGTTAGTAATACAAAAGTTTTCATGCCTTGTTGGCACTATGCAGCATGCAAAAATAAAGCCATTCACTGCATCAAGAAGCTTGTAAACCAAGACTGTAACCAAAATTGCAGGCAACACCACTTGTTTTTGTTAAAACAGAAATGCATATTCTTTGTGGGTGATAACAAGGAAGTTTGAGTAGTTTGAAATGGGTAGTTTTCATGTCAGTAACTGTGATTAAGGGGGAACCAGAAGGAACGTGTGGTCACAGGTTGGCAAAAGCACAGTAGGGTAGGGGTGGACAGATGGGATGAGTCAGAGGAGGAAACAAATGGAGTATTTAAACTGTCTCCTCACAGCGAAGGAGTGACAGGGAATTTCTTGTGAGATCAGGGGTACGTAAGGAGGCTGGGATTCCAGAGCATCTTAGGCAAGAATGAGGAATTGAAGGCTAAACTTTGAACAGTGTGTAATGATTTGGCAATAACAATCTCATGTGGGATGGGTCTGTAGGTAAGTCCTTCTCTTGCTCTTTGAAGCTACGTGGCTAGATACAGAATGGATAGCAAAGAATTGCAAGTCGTACTGAAACGTGTAGTCTTAGACAAACTGTAGCTTACTTGCCTGTGTCAGGGAAACAAATTCTCCTGTGCGGAGATTTGGGAAGTAAATAATATTTAACTTCAAATATGCTAGTTTTCTTCTTCAACCGTAGTATTTTCTAATGTGACAGACTAGTGATTGGTGGCTCCTCTGCTGTTGCTGTTAAATGGTGTTTTCTCTCCTAGGGTTTGGACGTGGCAGAGGGAGAGGAGCGGGGAGGTTTTCAGCCCAAGGCATGGGGTAAGAAACATGCAGAGCAAAGATTTTGGCAAGGATCAAACTCAGTGGCAATATTAATTGACGATATTTCCACTGTATGTATTAATATTGCTGTATGCTTTATAAACCAATATGGATGCAAAAAATTCACAAATCTGTTAGATGATTAATGGGTTATTTTTGTCTTAAGCCAGTATTTTTAACTAGACAAACCTATACAAACCTAATATATGCTCACTCAATGTTAATGTCTCAAACTTGGAGAACTAGTTTGTACCTATCGATAGCAACCACATAGTGCCATAGCTGAAAGTTCAGTGTGGTGTGTATAGTCCTAGGTCAATTTAAAAAGAGTTTTTTTCAGTGTGATGTAGGACGTGCAAGTTCTATATAACACCAGCAAGTCTAGTGATTATGAACTTTCTCCTGTTTTTGAGGTTTCATGCTTTAGCTGTTTGGACATACATGGACCTAAAACAGAATTAAAACAAGTTACTCAGCAGCTCTAAAGTTTGTTCTCAGTTTTGGTGGAATAACTTCCTTCGTAGAACTGTAGTCTCCACTACTTTTACTCAGTGTTTGCCTTTAATGACATTTCATGTAACATCAGTGATGTCATGATAAACAGAAGGCTCGTTCTACTTATGTTATAATCCTTCTTATTCATGCCTGTAGGTGATAAACTGAAAAGAGGTGTTTCTTCAATAATCCTTTTTCACCTTTTAGCAGCATCTGTGTGTTTTGGTGTTGGTGTCAGGAGTGCATTCTGAAATAGTCTTACTGATGTTCCAGCTCCTGTCCTGCATAGGTCTGGTGCTCTGAAAGCATATGATTCTGGTTTCTTATCAGTCAGCCACCTGCTGAGAAGCTATCAGCTAAGAGGGCGTTATTGTTGTGCATATAAAAATAATGCATTATAAGACTGGAAGGAATAGGTATGCTGTTAACTGCTTTTTCAGGAATTGTTGTTTAGGTTCAGTTTCTCTACAGTAATTTTTTTTTCAGTCTCCTCACCTTTTTTATACTCTTTTCTCCCTTTTTTATCTGTCTTTTGTCATACAGGAAAAAAATATTTTGAAACCAAAACTATCAAGATGAATTATGTGGAAATCGAGATGTCAAATCTAATACAACTTCAGCTAAAAATGATGACACTTGTGTTCCTTAAATGACCCATGTGTTCTCTTCCATTTCTTAACTTTTAAAACTCTAGGACGTTTAACCCTGCAGACTATACGGAGTCTTCTGCCACTGATGGCTTTGGGACAAAATCAGAGATTTGGGAGACTGGTCAGAATGATGCAGATGATGGAACTGGTAAGATGCTTCAAGAAGTGGAAGGATTGGAATGAAGACCTGTAGCAAATCGCAGTTAAAATAACCACTCTGTTAGTGTTCAGTTAACTTCTGTAAATGTGAATGCATCTCACATGACACAGTTCATTTTTATAGCTTAACTGCTACTAATGTGCAGAGCACACTGTAGCCTGAATGACTCTCTGGTTAGAATGAAGGGAAGGCACTTTGCAACTTGTTTCTTTTAGTACTAACAATCCCTTGAGAGAAAAAAGGGATTTCAAGAGTTACTAGAAGAACCTTGTATGTGAAGAACTGTTTCAGTATTTTAAGTACTGCTTAAGAGCTCACCTAATGTAGTTAAGAAGTATAAGTCCTATTAAAAGTGATCGGTCCACAGGCATTAGGCACTAGGCATTAGGCACTAGGGTTTGAATATCTAAGTAGAAGAAGAAGAAGAAAAGGAAAAGCTGTTTACAAATATGAATCCACTCAGTGACACTGGGATGGTTGTGGAAGCCCCACCTGTACAATGCAGGAATGTAAGGATGTGAGTCTCTGGGATGGAGGAGAGTTCCAAGATCTGCCACCTTTGAAGAGAAGAATTTTAAACTAAAGCACAAGTAGGCACTTGAACGGAAGCTGAAAGAGCAGTCTGCCTTTCTGAAGACAGAGGCAGCTGTGTGTTTCTGTATGAAGTGTCAAGTGTGAAGTACGCACTCCCAGCTAAAGGCAAGAGGCAGACAGTTTGGAAAGGAACCGCTTGACAGTGGTCTCGTGGTGATTCAGAAATGAAGAATGTGACCTGCTTGTCTGTGATTGGGAAAACAGGATACCTTTCTGCTTCCCATGTTCTGTGGCAGGAGATGAAGACAAAGGAAAGCCTGTGTCAGGATGGAGAAGTTCATGTATGTTACTGTCCGCACTTGGGAACCACTGAGTGATAGGAGAGGGTTTTTTTTAACCCCAGCAAGGGGTAACTCTTCTGATCTCTTCATTGCTGAAGCCTACTCAGGTGATTTTTCATCAGCCCCTTTGCCAAGGCGGAAGGAAAAGACTGATGCTGGAGGCCAGGGTGTGCTCCACTGAGCTCTGCTGCGAGCTGCTTGAGATGCAGCTTTTTGAACTTCATACAAGCCATTTCCCCTTACCCAGAGAAGACAGTAACAGGCTCACAGTTAGGAGAGCTTATTAAGCAGCTGTCTTGTCAGACTGAGCGTCTCTTATTCTAGTGTGGGAG
The DNA here is from genome assembly GCF_017639655.2 of Falco naumanni. Lineage (NCBI taxonomy): Eukaryota > Metazoa > Chordata > Aves > Falconiformes > Falconidae > Falco > Falco naumanni. The sequence goes on from NC_054080.1 coordinate 76,632,695, forward strand.
AGTGGCCCTGAGTATATTATAATGGTTATTTAAAGGGAGCTTTTTTGCCAAATGTGACATCTCTCCAAGGAATTACTTTTGAAATGACTTGGTGCTATACTGCAAACAGAAATGCACCTTTTACTATCACTCATGTTAGTTTTTGAAGTAAATTTATCAGATCGTGAGTTAGAAGGACACCTAGTGACTTGTAAATTCCCGTAGGAATGCCGGTATTGTTTGCTATATGGCAGTGGAGGGCAGGGTGTGTTGTCACAAGTATTGCAGAAGCAGTAAATTTAACTAACGAAAGAAGACATACAAGAAAGGCATGAGGACACTGCAGCAGAAGTAGAAAATTCACTAGTTAGTTATTAATGAGTGCAACACTAAGACTGTGGCTTATGAGAAACTTTGACTTACGCTCCACTTCAGAAGTGAGCTTGAATGTTTTGTGACCCTCCCTGCTAACTCTGGGTAGACTTCATGTGCCTCCCTGTGCCAGCCTCTGTCGATTCGTGTAGGCATCTCCTCAGTCTGCAGTAATGGAAGAATTCCACCTAGGAATAAACGTAGCTTGGTGTGGCTAAACAGATCCCTGTAAAGAGTATGAATGTGCCTACATGAGGGGTTTGCTGCTGAGCAAACAGATTGGTGGAAATTTGAAGTGTACTAGCTGATGTATGGAACTTCTTTTTGGATGTCAAGTGCTTTTTTTGCTGTTAGGCTGTGCATGTGTCGCCGGGAGCTGCACTGAACTTTGGTAATGCAACTTAAGGCATGTATGGGAAGTTGGGGAGCATGGTATGTAGAAGAAGATGTGAGAAGGCATTTGGGAATTTTCCCTGGCCTCATCAGATTAATGGTTCTTAGGGGTGTGAGTGAGCGTCAGCGTGGGGAGTTCCTGCAAATCCATTTGGTTGGTGAAAATATAAACTAGTTGAATGGGAACGTTCTTTTTGGGTGCTAAGTACCTTTTTCTTTCTACTCTTAATTTACTTTCCGTGGAAATGGAAAAAGCATTTTTCCATTTGTAACCGACAAAACAAAAATGTCTCTCTACATGTCACTATAGGAAGAGTATTTTATTTTACAATGTTTCTGTGTTACGACAGGCTGTAGAAATGTCTAAAGGAAGTTCCCAAGCCAAGAAGAGATCTCTTTAAAAAGAGTAGGCTCTTTAAATTGAATAATTTTGTTTTGTCCAAGTGGGAAACACTTTCAACCTCGCAGTGGAAAATATCTTGAGTGTTGTTAGAGGAGATTGCAGCTGGGGTAGTAGTTTTAAAACAGAAGAGAAAGTGCTGGGAAGAAAGGTGGAAGCAGGAATAGAGGGGAGGAGTGGCAGACAAGGTATGAAGCTGGAAGCAGATTAGTACATAGTTGAGGTGGTGATTTGTCTTGCTAATCACAAATATTAGTTTTCAATTGTTTTTTTTTCCCCTTAATTTTCAGTGCTGTCACATTAGTTACAAATCAGCAGTCTCAGTAATAAGTAAGTTCCCAATGTGGAGTTAGTGAAGATGTGAATGAGGGTGATGTGTATATATATGGAAATTCATAAAACCTGCAGTGGGCTAATGAAGGATGTCAGATATGCAGAGGGAGGGCAGGATGGAAATCTCTCTCTTTATTCCTCATTGCCCAGTCCCCACTTTTTCTTTCATCTAAAAAGAAAGAAAATAAAATCAGCTTGTGATACCTGCTTAGAAAATCAGTGTCTTTCATCTGTAGTTCCATTAAAAAGGAGATAACTGGGCAATTACCTGGAGAAGCAAAAACAACCTGCTTATCAAAATGCTTTCTGAAGACATCATGCAAATATCAACTCTCTGTGGGAGTAGTTACAAAGTATTTCCTCTTTAAGCCAGTGCTGGGACATGATCAACACCAACATTTTTAAGTAAAAAGAAACAGACTCTTTTGTGTCCAAAATGTAGTTGCCCCCATGTGTGCTCTGAAAACACGCTAGAACCTCTTGTCCTGCATTGTTGAAGATGCCAGAAGAATTGCAGTAGCCTGAACAAAAGGTGTTTCTAGAAAAGGAACTAGAGAATCCTACAGAAGAGCTAGCTGCTTCTGTGGAGATAAAATACAGTGCTGGGGTTTGAAATAAAAAGAGACTAAAGGTTGAGTCTTTAATGGCTCGTAACGTTTGAGTGTGATTGTATTACGGATAATTCACTATCAGTCTTCCTGTATCCTACTTTTTATAGAAATCATGTACACCTGAAAGGCAAAGAGAAGAGACAGGTGGGAGGAACGAGCAATCGTCTTCCAAAAGGGAATACACTTGAACAGCATGATTAGTGTTTTCTTGCAGGCATGCTCTGTTTGATCTCTTAGCTTTTTTGTAGTGTACAAAGCAGTGAGAGGTCCTGAGCGACAAATCACATCAATTCTTTTAAGTGAATTGTTGGACGTGGTCATTTCTCAAAGTAGTGTTTAAAAATGGTATTGTATTCTGATAATTTACTGATACCTCTACTTTGATAGAGTTTCATAAATTTCACAGAAGAAGTTCCTTCATTATCTTAGTTATGAGCAGCCCTAAATGACTATGAACTGGAGAATGACAAGAAATAAAAAAGAAATTGTAGCATAACTGTCAAGGGGGAAGTAGGGAATGGTGTAGATTGGAAGTTACAAAGAAGTTGTGTGGGGGGTTAGTTCGTGGATTTGTTTTGTTTTGGTTTTGTTTCTTTTTTTAGGACTGCTGTAAACATTGGAAGGAACATTTTAAGGAAACATTCGGGTCTTTGTAGAATGTGAACGTAGTCCAGAAAGAAAGGATTAGTAGATAAGTTTGGGGTAGACCAAAGATTTTGCAGCTAATATCTGTTGCTGATTATTCAAAAAGGGGGGGGAAACCCTAACAGTGACAAAAAGTGGAGGAAAACAGCTGAAGACTTGCCAAAACCATATTGTATGCTTTTTATTGGCTTTACAACTTTCTAAAACTAAGCTTGTTACAAAGGGAAACGGGAAAGTCACAGATAGCCATTTAGGTTAAGTTGCTATGACAAGGATCTTTGAAAACACAATGAATAATTTTGGTGGCAAACAGAGAATGCTTAAATTGTGATGCATTGCAAGGCTTGTGGGAAAGGTTGGGATGTGGATCTATGGACTTGCAATAATGCTAAGGCAGATTTTGGACGAAAAGGAAACTTATGTGCTTGTGGCAAGACCAGACTCCTGTTAGTAAGACGAAGGTGCTGGCAAACTGAAGCAGTGAAATAACAGAGGCTGGAAGGACTGAGTTGGGAAGGTAAAGTGTTAATAAGCAATAAAAGTAAACTTAGCTTGGGTAAATTAAGAGGATGAAGGGTTTTGTTCAGTATTTAAAAAGAGTAAAAGCACAGAACGATGTTCTTAGGTAGGAGCAACAGATAAACATTTAATGCAGGAAAATGTCCCAAATATTATTTCAAACAGGTTCAGTCTCCCATTGGTGGTGGGGGATGCTCAAGAGTTGGGCTTGATTTGTCTGAGCTCTTTTTGTGTTTGTTTTAGCAGACCCTGAACTCCTTGGTTAGAGTTCTGGCACCAGCACGAGGTTTATCTGCTGCAGAGGCAGGCCTTGCTGTGACCGACAGGAGATAAATATAAGCAGGGTAAATACCAGGATGTATTTCTTTAAAGAAGAAATACCTGAGGAAGGGTTCCTGTGCTGGTCGGGGGAAGGGAAAGATAAACTGTTTCTCTAAGAGCTGCTGCTCCCTGGGCTTTTCCTCCTTCCAAAATTTCTGTGGAAATGTGTGGATTAGTCCAGAGATTTGAGCTATTAGAGTAATTTTCTGCGCTTGGGTATGATTATTAGTTAGTTTGCAGCACGTAGAAACCTCCCGGTTAGGGGCTGTTTGGTAAAATGTGAGCACGAGCTGTTTCAGGCAACTCTGTATTGCTCCACAGAGCCAACAGAGAGTGGATGTTACCCTGTTCAGGACCTGCCAGATAATTTTGGATTCCAAGGTACAAACCCCCTCTCTTCTCCCCGCTGCGTTTGAATCGTCATGGTAGGTCTGTTCGCCTCACTGGATTAGTGCCATTCGGCCCTCCTCAGCCCAAGATGCTGCTTTGTAACGGTGTATGAAAGAATGCACTAATGTAGTGATGGCATTAGTACGAACTGGATGTGATGCTGTCTTCAGATGGCTTGTTTGTGGATGAATGTGTCTCAGAGGGTTCCTGGTTAAATAAAAAGAGATGATTAAAGCAGTAGTTCTTTTGCTTTTGTACTTGATCAAAGGTGATGGTAGCAGGAACTTCTGTCGCTGGTGTTTTCTTCGCTCATGGTTGTGTGGTTTAAATGAAAGCTCTGGTTGTGGCTGGGATAACCTTTCCTATGCTTACACTGGTGGGCAAGGCCTTCAGTCCATTTATTGCTCTTGCATGTCTGTGCCTGCTCTTTGCTATGGAAGGGACCAGGTTTTCACATCCGTAGGACCGTTTCCTATAGTTTTCCCATTGCAGCACGCTGCCAACTGCGTGCTGTGCTCCAGTATTTGCCAAATAAACTCTGCCACAAGTTACAGGAAGAAGTGTTTTGCAACTACAGTGGAAGCTTACTGACTCTTGTGCTGCTGTTACATGAATTATCTATGTTTTAAAATAAAATTGCTCTATCAGGGGAAGGGATTGTGGTTGTTCTGCCCTGAGGAGAGAGTTAACAGGTTGGAAAGGAGCCTCCAGAGGCATAGCTTGGGTCTGGACTTTGAATATGTTAAAAGTAGGATTCTGGATGTTGGAGCAGGTGTTGTGGTTGCGTTTTCTTCAGGCTCTATATGAATTAGTGCATGACACCGGGAGATCCCATGGGAGGGTCGAATAACCTCTCACTGTCGTTGGGGACATAGGAGGATGTTCTTCCAATGTTTGGGATTCATCACTAGTTGCAGACAGGCGTTGGTGCAAATTATGTCTGGTACCATGAGAAATTAAAGGGGGGAAAAATACCCCCGCCCAAAACTTACAATCTGCACGTCAGTTTTCTAGAGCTTCCCATGTTTCCAACCACCATCTCTTTGGTCTGTGTTCCACTAATAATGAAAACAGGATTGCTTGTAAAGCAGAATGGTTGACATACAACATTGTGCTTCTAGCTTGTAACTGTTTTCTTTTCTACCCCAAATTACAATAGGAGCGTGGAAAAACTCAATAGAGGAATGGACAGCAGAAGACTGGAATGAAGATGTAAGTGTACCTTCTTGGGTAGATAGATTGATTATGTACCCTTTTTGCAGCATCTGTGTTGTCTGCAAAAACTAAATGTTCTAAGTAATGCTTTGCTGTATGCATGCAATGGTATTTCTTACTGTGTTTCTTGCTGTAATTCCTGTATAAAAAATACATATATTTAGATAGGCTCATTTTTAAAAAACAAATCAAGAAATAGTAATTTATTTTGTTGGGTGGACAATACATAGATAATAAAATTTTAAGTTTTATCCCGAATGAAGTATTTGTGAATTATAATTCTCTGCTGCTCCATGCTGATGGGTGTTAACTGCATACTTCTCCCTACTATTGCATAGGGATTTAAAGCCATGTTATCACAAGAGTTTTATGTAATTAAGTGCTGAGGCTTACTATCAACTTGAGACTCCTCATTTTATGCTTTTTGTTTGAAATATGCATAATTGTTCCACTTACTCCACTTCATGGTCTTACTACTGAAAAAGGGAGCTAGCAGTGTGCTGAAGTTAGCATTTAATTGCTTCATTCCTCTTTTTTCTAAACATTCCTGTGTGTTTCTAAAGTGGTTTTCATTCTTTATCAGGCAAGAGATACCTTCATGTCTGCAAAATATCAGCATTTGTGATCGTTGTGTGTGAAAATAACTTATGTGATTTTAAGTTTGCAGTTACCATATTAAAGCTTAAGCAGTTCAGAAAACAAATAAGGTAGCAAGAAATCTGGACAGGAAAACTTAGCTTTCAAGGAGCTTTTAATCTTTTATAAGAATATCCATTATTTCAAGTTTATTTTCAGAAGAGTAAGAGATTGTCTTAGAAGTCATCCCTTTTGCCTCCTCCTGGGGCGTGGAATGTCAGTGTTACCCCTAGAAGTGTGTGAATGTTTCATGTCAGGGATATGAACGCCCTGTCCTTACCTAGTGAGAGGGCTGTGTCTTTCGAGAAAATTACAAGAAACTAAAATTCCAAGCTTTTCTGTATCAGTTACTGCCATCAAAAGCTGGCATCCTTTTTAAACCTGTCCTTTATTTCTGCAGTGTATGCTAGAGGTGGACTAAGGGCTAAGGATAGTGAAAATTTCTGGTGGTGTTTCTCACCCTTGTTTGATGCTGGTACAATACAGCATTTGTAGTATGGGAGGGGTTTTGAGCAATGCTGACTAGGGATAGAATTTTTTAAAATTAATTGTTAAACCTGAGTGATTTGCACATGAATCGTGTAAGAGCAGCAGATGAAATTTCTAGCTTGCTGTTAATTTTTATTAATTTTAGAGTCCTGGAAAAATCCCTGTAACCTCGGAGAAAGTTTTTCATGTGCAGTTGTTCAGAAAGAATAAACAAAATGGTGAGCTGCAGACACATTAGCCCAGAAATATGTCTGGGAAAAAAATAAAGGAAAAAATAATTTAATCTGATATTAAAAAACCGGAAGAATATAACTTGAGCCATTCGATGTCGTTTTATGAAAATAGCTCCCCTTCAAATAAGGGATGATCTTGGTCTGTAAGTAAGTTACAGATTAACTGTAAAGATTGAGTACATCCTTGTGAGAGATTTGATCTACATCTTTTATCTGAAAATAATTATGCGCTATCATAAAAAAAATTAAAATCTGCCTTGGAAAATTTGGCAGATAAATCTTCTGCAGCAGGATCATTATTGAACGTGGGCATTTCTAGCAGGGCTAAAGGAATGCAGTCCCAGGCCAGATGCCATCTAGTGTCTTTATCAATGATTTGGAGGTAGAAATAAAATCACTACTGGATAAAATGTGTAATCCAAAAACTATTGGAATAGCCATAAAAATAAGCCAGTTGTGCAGAGAAATCTGGACCTGTGCTCTCTGTGACCTGTTCTCAAATGAAAAATATTTTGATACAGCCAAGTGCCCATTTGTTGTATAGGAACAAAGACACACCTCCAGAACAAGGAAGGGGGTGTTTTCTGGGAAGAATCAGCCGAAAATTTTTCAAGATTGCAGTGGATGATGAAAAAACAGCTCACTGTGATCTCTTAAAGGGCTGATGGTGTGATAAAAAAAACTATTGTAGTCTGTTTGCCTGTAGGCATTCTTCCCTGTCTCTTCATCATTCTTGGGTTTGTATTTCTGTATGTGGACTCTCTGGAACTTGATTCTGAAGTATTGCATCCAATTATTCATTGTTTTTACAAAACAAAAAATGTGGAGAAAAGCTGAAAATTACATGATGATAGAAGAGGTCCTTGAGAGTGAGTTTTTTACTTCGCTGAATCTGAAAAGTTACTTTATTAGCTTATAATGGGCTCTGGTTTTAGGCAGGCAGGCAAAGGCACACTATGAACCTGTGACTGGAAAATGGAGCTGCACATTTGAATGTATAATAAACAGTTCTAGCAGCATGAGCAGTGATTAAAACAAACAAGGAAACTGATGTATTTGCTGTTTGCAGATAAAGAGCAGGTATTTTTCTGAAGAACATTTTTATTTCAATGTGATAATCTGTAGCCAGATACAAGTTAGAAGCAAGTGAGTGAAATTTATGTTGTTTGACCTGACAAGGGCTAGATTTTTGTGATCTAATAGTCCTGTCTGGTATTTATCTTTAGTAGTGAGTATTGAGCAAGTATAGTAGGTTGTCAACGTGCTGTTAAATAGAAACTAGTTGCAGTGAAAATAGGAGGTTGTACTTTGTTAAAGGGATATTCAAGGCATGGACAATGGAAGGACCAGACAAATGTTGAGGTACTGTAGGTGGCTCTGGGTGTTCCTGTTAAAATTGTGATCATATTCTCATGGTTAAAGAAGATAAAGCTTAAGTATAGAAACTATCAGAAGAGGAGAAATAGAATACATACAGATTGCTGGAAAGCGGCTGAAGGAAAACATTTACTGTACAATATTGGTAGTCTTAGGTTTTATTTGAAACAACCACAACACTTTAAAAAAAGAAAAAAAGTGTGGTTTAGTGGGAGTGTTTCCTTTATCCAGGAAGCAGCATGAGAACTTGTTTTATTAAACTTCGATACATCATATCAAAGTTACAAGGTTTTGTTATTTCTAATTTGTTGATGTTGAATTTTTGTGAAGGTGCTGGAGTTAATTTTCCTGTTCTCCTTACCTATCATAACTGGCCATAGAGGCTGTTAGCTAATTGTTAAGCATATTGCCTGTTTGGTGATTAGAGAATGATTTTTATCATACAAACAGGAGCTGAAAAGCACAGGCATTTCACTGCAGATGGAGGATATACCCTTGTGAGGCCAACATTTGAAAATGGTTCACCACCATTCATTCGAATCTGGGAGAATGCCAGAGCCTCAGTGAAAGTTTTGCAAATGCAGTGTACAGTGAACGTAAATAACTTTGTTAGGAACCCCTACTACAATTTCGAAGTAGTCCTAAATACATCCGCACAATAAAACTTTCCAGCTGCTGCTGCACAAAGTATGTTTTGACAAATGCTGTAATCCCAGTAAACCTTGGAATTAGGTGCTTGTTTGGAGCTTGTGGCGTGAGTTTGCCACAGGGTGTAGTGTAAACATCAATGTAGCCAAGCTGGTACTGGAGACTTGTGTTTTGCATGCTGGCTCACTTGAAGGGAATGTTTCCTCTCTCATATCAAGCATGCTTTTGTGTTGTCACAAACATCCTCAGGCTCCTCGATTTGCTTGGTTTTCAGGATTCATCAGTGCTTTGGCCACAGTCTTATCCTGGGTTATGTGAGCCCAAGAAACTGTTGACACTACAAAGAATTTAATATTTAACTAAGGGGTTGCAGACTATAGGCTGCTGCTCGTGCTGTTAGCTGACCTCCTTGTGCCATAGTGCATGGGTCTTACAACAGTACAAAAAGCACACTACATAAACTACATAAACACTATGTGAAATAAATAAATAAACACTACATAAAAATTACATAACATGAAGTTATAAAATAACATGTACAGTGGGGAAAGGCTGAACATTAGAGGAACAACTTTTTTAATTGTATAAGTGCTTGAGCTGAATATTCTTTGTTTTGTTCGGTACGTAAGAGTTTTGGGCTGGCAGCATTATACACAGGACAGAGTTGTCTTCCAGAAAGATGGGAGTAAAGTGTGCTGTATTGGCAGCAAGGGAAGGGAAGGAAACGGAGGGAGGAACTGTGGTGATACTAATTTTTTCATGACACAGTGTGTTCCGCTTAAGTGGGTGCTAGGAGAGTGTGTGAAACATTTTGAGTTTTCCCTGGGTGTTAAGTGATTACTCCCAGTCAGCCCTTCCACGTCCTGCTTAAATCAACAGTGTTTTGTAGGAGAACCCCAATCAGATGACTGTGTTAGGGGATATACGTGCTTGTAGTAGAGCTGCCCATGGGATGGCAAAATGAGCTCATGTCTGTGATGTCCTTTAAACTGAGCTTCTAACAATGTATGCAATTAAAAATGCATAATTTCCTGGAAGAGCTGTATTCAAAGGTCGTGTTCTAAAGGGATTCTTTGTGAGTGTTTGAATAGGTCAGTTATTCTTTAGTCTACATACAAAGTTACACTGAAGTAGTTAAGGGTGATTTTCTGTGAATTAATTTCAAATATAATCATTGTACACGCATATCTTTATCTTGTTCAACCTAACCTGTGCTGGCTTAAGACCTGTTCTGGTTTGCAAGTATTCCTGTCAATAGAAATGAATGAATTAGCCCAAGGAAGTTGTAGCTGTTTTAACTAACTGCTATTTAAAAGAAAACCCAATAAGCTATTAAAAACCCAAAACAAAACAGCAAACAACCCGCCTCAAACCAAAATCACCTTCTTTCCCCCCCCCAGCCAGCCAGCTCCCCCTCTCCAGCTACCTGTGCAAGTATCTATCTTTATTGTAACAGCATGGTGAAAGCAGTACAGTTTCCTGCTGGATAGTCTGACTGGTTATACTAGTATAAGCAATTACATGGTTCTCCCTTTATTATTGTTTTTGAACTTATGCTCACAGAATAATTAGCTTAAGGTGTTACTACCACCCCTAGCAGATATGCCAAGAAGGAGTCATGAATGATAGTTCTCTGTACATACCTGAGTGCAAACTTTCCTCCACTGGTGATGTGAGCTGAAATGTAAAACGCAGGGATACATGAAATGAGTGAGAGTGGTGCAATGTGTTAGACTTCTGCAACATGATTTATTGGAGCTGCTCTACAAGAGTCCTAAGTTATGTCTGCACAAGGTATCTTTACACAATACCAGCTGTCATGTTAATTGCTTTATACTGGTGTATTTTTTCAGTTTAATTATTGCCCAAGCTGTCATTGTTACATTGGTGTACCATTGTGTGTGTTCCATAGATCAAATTTCCTAACACTTTAATTAAATTGGTACTTGATTCTGTGGAGAAGACTTTGCTGAAGTTCAACTATGTGTTTTTTTGTCTTTTTAAGAAGGGCTGCAACATGACTGGTTGCAATGGTAGTTTAACTTATATCTTGAAGGTGCATGACCAAGATAAAGTTTCTGCAGATGTCGCAGCAGTGAAGCATGAGCATGTGTATGATTAAAACATCACCCCCGCCTTCTCTTTTTCAGCTTTCTGAAACAAAAGTCTTTACTGCTTCCTCTGTTCCAGCTGAGAATCATGTGACTCCTGGGCAGAGGTAGGCTGCTCTTTCATGGTTTCCCTATACCTTAAAAATCTTCTGCTTGTTGAAGCAATGTGAGCTTGCACATAGAAAATGTTGCCTAAAACACAGGGCAGCCCTGGTCAGACATTGGTCAAGCTCTAATTTCAAAATTGTGAAAGCCTTGCTTGCCAATTGTTGGTTTTGTGGGTTCCTGTGTTACCTGTGCCAAACTTAACCAAATCCACAAGCATAACACTGAGAAGACCATGTCTACTGCACAAAACCTGCTTACAGGCACAAACAAAAGTTCTGCTTTTGAAAAAGAAGTTCTGGCATTGCTGTCCAAAAAACAGAAGGCCTGCGCCTATAGATGCAGCTGATGTTCAGAATGTAGTGCTTTGACAAATGTGTTAACAGGAAATTGCATTGGCGAGGTGGTGAATTTCCTCCTAAGCATCACGATTACTTGCCCTAACTGATGATACAGAACCAAAAATATGGCAGTTGCTGCCTTTTTTTGCTTGCCTTTGTCTTCACCAAATGGCTGGCCATTAATGTTGTGGAATCGGGTGCCTGCATTTGCCTCAGGTCCCAGGAAAGCAGACTTTGGGAGTTGGATCGCATGGGATCTGAAAACCAGATGGCCTAATGGTCCCAAACATCCTGACACAGCTGTACTGCTGTACTCTAGACTGCAGCAAAATTTTCCTTATAATATGGATGTGATCTGGAGGAGGCATGGTGTCAGTTGATCTACAGTTTATATACCTTCTTAAGGTGATATGCTCACATGTTCGTTGTTCTAATGCAAATATTCTTCCAGTGGATGTCCCTCAGATTATGTTAGAAAATACTTTGTTTCATCAGCTCAAATTCTGATGCTTTGCGCATTAAGAAATCTATGCTAATGGCAGTGCTGGAAGCAGCTCTTCAGCCCAAGCCTGCAGTATATTTAGGATAAACTCAAGTCAGATTTTTTTGAGTAGATTTCTTTTATTGTATGAATGCTTTGCTTTTCCTTAGATAAACCTGTGCTAAACACGGGGTAGAGGTTAGTAAGCCATGCTAAATTTAGGAAAATTCATGTTTCTCATCCTGCTGAGGTATGTGTGGTAGTTCTGGAGATGTGCCTACTCTCTGAGAAACTTAGCTTTTATTTGTGCTGCTCTGTGACTTCCATGTCATCATGTATTCACTCGCTGTTTATGTGACTTTATTCTTTACTGTCCTCATACACTATACAGAGGTAGGACTTTGATACCTTGCCCTTTTTAAAGAGATAGCGTGAGATACAGAGAATGTGGATTATCAATATATGTAACGGACTTGCGGGCATGATCCACTTGAACATAACGTATCTTTTATGACTTGTCTCTAGTTACTTCATTATATTAATCATATAGCTTATTTATGTGATACATGATGTAATAAGTTCGGTAATGTTTGAAAACAGCGTGAAGAAAATTTATATTGTGGTGGAGGGTTTCAGCTAGCAGAATATTACTTTCTGGCAAAAACCTCTGTTCTACCTCTTTTTCTATGGGAGGCAAACAATGTTTGAAAAGACTGTTGATCAGTAATAATTCTGTTGCTGGTACAAGCAGCTTTGTTAGTGCTTTCCCTGGTTTCAGTGCAGCCTAGTCATGTCTATTCCAGCCAAACTTTGGTTTTTCTTACAGCATTGATTTGGTAACACTACTTCAAAAGCCCGTGACTTCTACCCAAGAGACAGAAGGCAACTCATTTGAGGCTCCCCAGCAGCAGACCTTTGGCCAAGCCCTAGTCTTCACAAATTCTCAGCACAGCACCCAGATGGCATCAGGAACCGGCAGCTCTAATGCTGTAAACTCTTACGCTCCTCAAAGTCTGGTAAAATTAACTTATGCTTTCTAAATATTCTTCAAGAATAACTATTTCAGGTTAAACAATTTTTCCAACTACTGGTTGCTTCGTGACATGTTTCAGTATTTTTAAAATTCAGGTTGGAAATGTTGAATTCTATTCAAAAGTACAAAAGGTTACTCTTTTCTGCTTTTGCTAAGTAATTGTTTCTTGGTTTACATAAAGTACTGGTATTAATTTTTGAGTGGAGAGCAGATGTGTTTACTGTATGCTGATTTAGGATGAAATTACTTGTTTATAGTGAAGAGCTGTATGCCAGAAAACTATGATGTATATTTTCTCAGCACATACCTGGCTGTTTTTTTTAAAACATGCCTATTTCTGAGTCAATTGTGAGGACCTGAAATTGTGCACTTACCTTTATTCTCTGAAAATCAGTTCAACTGTTAGTAAATACATGCTATTTTGAGATGCTTGGATTCAAATAAATCAGTATTGTGGCATCACAATAGTGGAAGTTGTATCAGTGATAATCAGAGAGGATCTGGCCATAAGCTGCAAGTGCTGAATTTTTTTATTGGTCGTTTGTTAGTAATCTAGGGCTGAAGAGGTTTTAGTTGCTGCCAAATAGCAGCTGTAGGCATTGACCCTATGGTTTTTGTTCAAGTTGCAAATAAGTAAGTAACTCCACTCACTCCTTCACCTCTTCTTTTTTGTCTTTTGGTAGTCTGCAGTTCTTTGTTCTGGCTTTGGAGAACTTGGATCCTCTAAACTGGCAAACTCTACTGGATCCCAAATCTTGGACCAGTTGAAATCTCCAGGATTGGGTCAGTTTACCTCTCAACAAAATAGTAGCTCTACCACTGCTACTACAACTACTGCATCATCCTGGGATCTAAAACCACCCATTACTCAGTCCTCAGTCCTTAGTCAGTTTGGTAAGTGCTTTGAGACAGCTTTCTCTCTCTTTCGTCTTGTAAGATTTCTTAATGCCAACAGCAGTTTAAAATGGCCTTAATTAATGGATTTTTTTAGTTAAAAAAGTAATCCTGATAATACAATTGGTTATGACGTTGTAAGTATTACACTTACTTGCTGGTAATAGACATTACAAGTATGTCACAAACTCAGTTTTGATAGACAAGCATATCCACAAATGTCATTGCATCTTCAGAAGTTGTTGAGCCTTTGCGTAATGACGTCTTTGATCTATTCTGCTTGAATATTTAAGTGTGGAACTTTAATGTGGCTTTGTTTCTCAAGAAGGCTTGGAAAATACTTGTTTTCACTGTGTCTCTGCTGCTTATAGAACTGAGTATAAGGTTGCACCATACTTTTGTCTTTTTTTCCTCAAATTTTTCTTTTCTAACCATTACATGAATTTTGAATGATTACTATATAATTTCTTCGTAATGTACATCATATCTTTGACCTTTCCCAGGTGTGTTGAGAATGATGCAAGTTACCCATTTTGTCTATTCATTATTTTTCATTTCAATAAAATTAGTAGAAACAGTGAAAATGACACAACCTTGGTTTTTGCAGTGTAGTTCTTAGCAGTATTCTCACTGTGAAGAGTGATAGCTTTTGTATCTATCTTGTGTGTATGTGTTTCCAGATAGATAAGCAGCTAATTTGGTAGCAGTTATAATCTTTGACATGCAGCAATTCTGAAAAAATGTTTATCTACATTTTAAGTTGCTTTTTAATGCACTTTGCCAAGTGAATAATAAAAACCAACAAACCTTCACACTGCAAATGCTGTGGATCTCTTAATGGTTGTTGACCAGTCCTGTGAGCCACTGCCTTGCTTTCAGGGTCTGAAAAATATGAAAAGGGAAGACCTGGGAAAAAAACTGTTAGCATCCAGTGTCTCTTGACTTTCAACCAGATTGAAATGGTAGATGACTTCCTATTTGCGTTAAAAATCTTCTCCTTCGTAGGGGCAGGAAATCCTAACTCATAATACCTCTAGATTGCAACTCTAGACACTTGGAAGTAATCACATTTTATTGTCAGTTAATTGCAATGAAACTTGCAGTGTTTGGTTAAAATAATTTGTAACAATTTTTGAAGCCTAATGTGTGATAATATTACACGATGGCATAGATAGGTCTGTTTTCATAATTTTGAAGGAAGCTAAATAACGCTTGCCCGCAGCTGTTTATTTAAAGTAGAGAGTATCAAAAGTGGACCTTATTATTCCAGTGGCAATTTTTGATGTGAAACTCGTGTGGTATCTGAAAGAGACTTGCACGTGCTATAAAATATAAAAATATTTCAGGTCAGCCAGATTCTTTTATAAGAGGCAGAAATGTGAAGAGCAGCATCTAATCCTTCAATTTTGATATTTCTTTTTCCCAACGCTGTCCAGACTTTAAATCCCAGCCTGAACCATCCCCAGTTCTGAGCCAGCTGACGCAGCGACAGCAGCATCAAATGCAGGCAGTCCCTGTTCCTCCTCCTGGGCTGGAGTCCTCCCAGGTAAAACTCCGAGAGCCATCGCCCGTAGACACCTCTGCAGCTGTTAGCAAAATGTTACAGCTCCCCACTATCTCTATGGATAACCAGGCAGTGACTGCCCATCAAACCCAGCAGAAACAGATAAAACCACCGAAACGGAGGATAACTCCAGCATCTAAGGTGGGTAATTGAGTGGTGACTTGTCCTTAGTAAATGTAGAAACATACAAAAGCTTGTATCCAAAACAGCGTGGCGGGCAGGGCCAGGGCAGTGCTGTCCCCCTGCCCTGGGCACTGGCGAGGCCGCCCCTCGACTCCTGTGTTCAGGTTGGGCCCCTCACTGCCAGGGGGACGCAGAGGGGCTGCAGCGTGTCCAGAGACGGGCAGGGGGCTGGTGCCGGGGCTGGGGCACAAGGCTGGTGGGGAGCGGCTGGGGGAACTGGGGGGGTCAGCCTGGAGAGGAGGAGGCTCGGGGGCACCTTGTGGCTCCCTGCAGCTGCCTGACAGGAGGGTGTAGGCAGGGGGGTCGGTCTCTTCTCCCAGGTGACAAGTGACAGGGCAAGAGGAGACGGCCTCAGTCTGTGCCGGGGAGGTTTAGGTTGGGTATCGGGGAAAATGTTGTCACTGACAGGGTGGTGGAGCACTGGGACAGGCTGCCTGGGAGGTGGTGGATATCACCAACCCTGGAGTGTTTAAAAGCCATGTAGACGGGGTGCTTAGGGACATGGTCTAGCAGTGGCCTTGGCAGTGATTCAGTAATCACTTGACAGTTGTATTCAGTAATCTTAAGTCTTTTCCATCCCTAAATGATTCTATGATTCTGTTCTATATATAAGTTGCTAGGGAGAAGGAGAGCAAAGACCATGGTACATTTATTGTTTGTAAAACAGGGCATTCTAAGCTAGTTAGTTTTTGGGTCCAAAATACAGTGGTGTTGTCTTTTCAAGCAGATAACCTGATTGCTCTGTGTGGAAAATGACTGTTGCTGAGTGATTTTTTGATTGACTTAGTAGCCTCAAGATGAATGTTGGCTGAAGGGGGGTGGACACGATTGACACTTTGATATTGTAGAACAGTATGGCTTACTCTTCCAGCCTCCACATCAAGGCACAAAATCAACAAATTACTCTCAGGTTACAAGAATGTAGTTTATTTATGTGACGTAAAGTGGGAGGTTGTTGCAGATCTAGTTAGTAGCGAAGGCTGTGAGTCAGTAACTGGAGAAGGTTGCATTTAAGGGAGGAGAGGGTGTCAGTTACTGGTATATTTAATACAGATAGTGTATGCAAAGGAATTACAATTTTTCTTTTCTCTTTTAAGATTCCTGCCTCTGCAGTGGAGATGCCTGGATCAGCAGATGTGACAGGGTTAAATGTTCAGTTTGGAGCTCTGGAATTTGGATCAGAGCCTGCACTCCCAGAGTTTGGATCAACTTCAAGCAGTGAGAATACCAGCCAGGCGACCAACAATAGCTTGTACTCAAAATCCGTGAAGTACGTGTGAGTTCCTTTTCTGCATTCTTATGTGTTGTCTTAAGGGGGTCAAGTTTGTGCCAAAAACATCAAGACATAGTTACCATGTAATGGGAGGGGGAAATACGATCACTAAATCTTTTCTGTGAGTGGCATCTTAAAGAAGAAATTTCTTTTCTAATGACAGTCATTCATAATCTCCTTGGATGGGTTGATGTGAAGCTGGAGGTGACATGAATATAAATAACTTCGTGATAAACTACACTTTATAGAATTGCTTTCTTATGTTTAATTGTCCTGAGTTTCAAATTTGTTTGAGGGTTTTGTTGTTCCTCACAATCGAAATTATTCTACTTTTGATCCAGGAAAAATGACCCTTTTACCATATATGTGTCAGTAGACTGGCACCAGATTACAGATCTGATGCTCCTATGGGATGAGAAAAGAAGCCAGGCTTTCAGTATGCAGGAGCTGTTACTGAAATTCTAGAATAGCCAATGATAAACGCCGATGTACCAGTAACCCATTTTTTTTTTCTTCCTTATTAATTCAAACCTGGCTTCAGTAAAAAGCTTCCTGAAGTTAATTCATAAATACTAGTAAAACTGTGAACTTTCATATTAATTGATAGTTCTATAAATGATTTAAGCTGTTTAGAAAGTAAAACACTTGTCCATGCTTCAAAGTGTTTTTTCCTCTTTGCATAGTTCATTCTGTTAGACTGCTACTGTAATGTTTGAATTCTACTGTAAAAACAGACTGGGTGTTTCTCATCGTATACCTGACTTTATGGATCTTAAAAAAGAGAGATTATAATCATGCATTTAGCTTTCGAGAAGCTGGAAACAACGTGACTGAAAAGCGTTTGTGTGTAAACTCTTGTTTTGGTTGGGCTGGCAGGAGGAAGGTGAACAGTGCTGAGTGTAGCTGATGGCTTTGAAGCAGTGATTAGGTGATCGAAGGAAAAATACATACCTTTTCCTCATGATTAGATTTTCTAGTATAAATAATGTAGATCTGACTACATGTTTAAGGTAGTTCTAGGTAACTGCACAGGAGCTGATATTTTCATGAAGGTGTTTGAGATCTCATTTACTAAGATGATAAATAATTTTTACTTTTTCCAGTGATCCTTTGAATACCTCTTTGCCAATATCCAATACAGTACAGGAGTCCACCTACACAACCTCTGCCATCACCTCTTCCAGTCTGACCTGCTCATCCCAGAGCACTAGCCCAGTAACAACAACTTCCTCCTATGACCAGACTTCTGTGCATAGCAGGATAGCGTACCAAAGCTCCATGGCTCTGTCTGAATCGACGCCTGTTGCAGTTACGGTGAGTGAATTTCAGCAATAAGACCTTGAAAAGGTGAAATATTCTTACCTGCGTTAGAGTTATATGACTCTGCTATGTTAATATTTTTAACCAAGCCAAGTACTATTTTTGATTTACCAAGCACAGCCTGTTGTTGCTTTTCCTATTGTGTAGCCATTTTTGACCGTACTGTATTTGGGATATAAGAGCCTCTGATTTTATTGGTTTTGACATCTTAGATTTGTTTGTTTGACCTTTTTTCTTAGTAACATTTGACATTCTACTTAAGTTTACTTCCCTGAAGCTTAGCTTTTCAAAAAGGAGCTATCTCTATATGTAAATATTAGTCATGATATTTTGCCATAACTTGACCATTTTTATCCAAAGGTACATTATATATTGAATTTATATGGCACCTAGCGAATGGGTCCCCAACTGTTTGTGGCCCCTCCAGCATTACTCTTCTGTTGGATTTAAACACCAGTGGGAATTAGTTTCATGTTTTATTTTAAAAAGTGTAGGGATGGGTCTAATCTAGGACAGAGAGGATCTCTCTTCAAAAGCACCTACTGTCTTTGTATGTGGAATGTAGGTTTGTTTTGAGAGAACTTGGTTTATTGAATGTTTAAGGAACTCGTGAGAGTTTATTTACTTCTGGCCTTTGTTATGTAACGGCTCGGTCACACTTGTCTTCTGCACTAGCTCGTATGTACGGATGAGGATCAAGCATAGACTATCCACTTCTGTACTCCAGCATTATCCAATGCAGAACTGGTACTTCTCAAGTCTTATCTTTCAATGGAAAAAAATTGGCGTCTCTGTGTAACTTGGATAGTTAAAATCGTGAGTTGCATTAGATCAAAAGCGCAACCGTTTCCTATATGTTAACGCAATTCTTTCTTTCATATTGGTGTGAACCTGAAGCTTGTTGTGTCAGTACGTGGGAAGGTCTCCTGCTGATGGGTGTGGTATGGGCAGTGTATGGGATTCTGTATGTTCAGGACACCTTGAACTTGAGAAAACTATTATGTCGTTTTGTTAAAAGGCACTGAAAAGTTCATTTCCTGCCTTTTTTTGTCTTTCAGTTTAGAGCGAATATAGAATTTTTCATGAAGCATGTTTGGTGTGTAGTTCAGTCTGAAAATTTAATATACCTTTGAGATGCTTTATTCATTCATTTCTCCTTTGTTTACAGAACGGGCACAGCGGTGTTAGAACACAGGCAACTCTTGACAGTAAGTTTACAAAACTTGGTTGTGCACAGGGTTTTCTGATCTTTCCTTACTACTTGCTGTGTGCACAACTGTAGCAGTGACACCTGGTTTGAAGTTTTACATTCTTCTCCCTGACTAATTTTTGGCTGACCCATTTGAATTTATTTTGTAGCAGCATGGGGTACGCTGCTTGCTTCTTGACTAAAACTAAGGTATGAAAGCAGTCCCATTAAATCTACAAACCTAAGCAGTCTTAAAGTTAGAGAAGCTGCTTTGCTGCTGCTTTTCTTTTTGAATTTACCTACCAAAAATTATTTAATAGAAAATTAAATTAAAATATAAAACCTAACATAACATTTCTTAGTAATTCTTCCAGTTCTCAGTTGGGAACCTGTGCGTAGTATTTACCTGTAATGAAACAAAGTCACATTCTTTGAATGAGGGGTATAGTGCTACTTATGCCCTTTACAAACCTGTGGGGAATAAGGGTGACGAACATGCTTTGTCTACTGGGTAGCGTGCTGCCTTGCAGTGGAGTGACAATGGTGCAGTACCGGCTCCGATACAGGCGTTACTGTTACCTTCATCTTGGCCTGTTTCTAATGTGGTGTTTTACTTGTAGCACACTTCCAGCTCTCTTTCTGGACTTAAAACAATTAAGTGTAGTATTCATTCTTCTGATATTTATGGGCTGCTCTGTGAAAGTTTTCAAGGGCAGCAGTGTGAATTAACATCCTGGAATTCCAACTCTTTAAGTTTTAGGTCTGTCCTCCTCTTAAACATCTCTTTAGTAGGTTGTTAGTGGAGTGGCCTTTTTTTTTTTTTTCAATTATTCTGAGTAGAAAGAAGTTGAGTATTCAGACGTGCAGACAGTGTTTTGCTAGTGCCAGGTTCAGTTTAAATGAGCAGGAGGAGTTTATATGCCCAAAAAGTGACTACCTGAAATATTGTTATATGTCAAGACAACTTTTCATGTGGGAAACTTTTTTACTTTCATGTGCAGAATTAATAAACAATTTATGAAATTAACTACAGGACTTGTCCTTTTGCTCTGGAAAACAAAAATCTGAGAATTTCCAGGTTTTTTGTAATTATTTTCTAACGGCTTTATTAGTCCCTTTTTCTATGCCAGTACTCCTTAGAGAATACTTTCAGTATTTTCTGTAACAAGCACATAAACTAGAGTCACTCTTCTTCTACGTATCCATTTCATACATCCAAACGATTTTGAAATTCTCTCTTAACTTCAATATTCTTGTTATCTCCCATATTTTCTTTTAATCCTAAATATCCAGATCTCATGTTTCTTAAAGCCTTAGTTCAAATCATTGCTGGGGCATTATAATTCTGACCATCCCGCTTGTCTCCTGCTTTTCTTTGTCTTACACATTGTGTTTGGGCATCTTGTGAGGGCTCTTAGTGAACTTGGTGATTCCGTCCCTTGTATTGAGGACGTCTACTTTTACTTCAGGAAGGGAACCCTGCTCTAAATGTGTTGAGAATTGTAAATGTTAATTACGTATTTTTATGTTAATCTTGCCAGGAGATACCAGGTGATACAGTTGCTGCTTTCATAACTATGTTTCTGTTTGTCATTAATTTTCCTTTTCTGTTGTCAGTTACCCTTATACTTATTGCCAAAGCCAACATTGCTTGATTTCTGTTTGCACAGCACCCAGTCCAGCAACCTGACTTGGGTTACTTAGTGAGGGAACCAATCCAGCAATGTGAATAAGTGTATATCTGACTTCTGTTTGGTGACCATTCTAAAACTGTCTTTAAGTGCATTGCAAGTTAGTGATGCTCCATTGGGTAGTGGCCTCTGGTGTGGCATGGAAGCAGGGCTCAGCCCTCTTTCTGTTTCTTATTGGTGGGTGAATGCCTCTAATTCTTTGTAGTACCTTTGAATTCTTTATAGTATGTTTGCAGGACAAAAAGTAAGTGTAGAAACAGCTGGGAATCATCTTGGGCAGTCGAATTGTTCCGTGTCTCATTGCAGTATAGTGATCCTTTGGAGAGGCACATCTGTGGTAAATGAGTTTTGCTCTGTGTGGCCTAAAAAGTAGTACTAAAGCTAACCACTTATTACTATTTAGGTCAAATAAAGTAAGCCAATATTTGACAACTCTTTAGCCATTAAATATGTTTAATGCTGTGCTCAATTGTGGCCTCCTATTGTAGCTTCTTTTATCCTACTGCATCACACATTTGATTGAGTACTCCAAACTGGAAATTTGTATGTGCCCTTATACTCCAGTGATCTCGGTCTTGATCATCAAAGGTGCAGTGCAGGTTGGAATGAAGAAATAGAGCTGTAGCTAAAAGCAGATTTGTACAGTGCCTTGAAAAGCATAAATTGCTTTTGTTTGCAGAAACAAATGCAAGGAATTTTAAAATTATAATTAACTTGTGAGCAGAAGCTAGTAATCCAGATAGCAGGAGGTGAAATGCAGAAGGCTGTAGCTGTAGCAGCGAAAATTATAATTCTGTTGTAGGTTAAGAGCTTAAAAGGGGAAAAAATGATAGTTCTGTGTTTGAATTTTCATTAATAGCCAGATTGCCTGATACCGTTACTGGTTCTTAATGGTCAGGTTTTTGTAAACCAAGGGGAGAATACTGTGTTCCTGAATCTAGGCTGGGGTGTCAGTTATCCTGAAATTTGTCTGAATACCTCTTTTTAACTTGTTGCAGCTACTTCATCAGTTCCAGCGCCTAAGACAGAGCCTTCTCCCTCACTACCTTCTGCTGGTTCTCTGCCTAGTGTGGTATCCACCACTGCTTCGCTTCTGCCTTCAGCATCGCAGCACCCAGCAACGTTGCCCAGCTTGCCTCAGTCCAGTGATTTGGCCAGCAGCTCACTTTCCCAGTTAAGCAGGTACGGTAGGAATTCTGATGAACTGAAAGGAGTTCAATTCTGGGGACAGGGTGAATGTAAGGATGATTGTGTATGGGGCTGTCAGACACGGGGGTACCCTTTTCTGACATTAACTAGAATTATGACAGTTTCAGAAGAGACCAAGATGTTTCTAGTTGTGAAGTATGAGCTCTGGGCTGCCTCTTAATAACAGAGCAGCTGCTGCCTCATGTTTTCATAGTATATGAACAACTTTGTGTTTCAAGGGGCTCTTGCTTCAGTCATACCAGCTACATAGACTCCCCCATGTTGATTTTCCAGCTTTGTTCGCAGTGCCTGCTGTTTGTGTAGTGTTGTATGTTTGAAATCATTCCTTAACGGTTTACGTCCTGGCTAATTTTGAAACACTGTAATTTTATTCATATATGTATTTCTTAAAATAAAAAACCAGAAATAATTCCACAGGGGAGGTGTGTATTTTCTTTTTCAAAGACATTTCCTTAAGGTATTTTGAAATACTGGGGTGGTGTTCCTGGAAGTGCATGGAGCACAGCTTAGCTCATTTGCACTGTGTCTGATTTTCTCAGTGCCTGTTATTGGAGCTTCGTCCCCAGGCAGGTGACATTGTGAGGCTGTACTTGTAGAGTTACATTTTTAATACTCATCCTCGTACTATATTAATGTAAGAAATTGATTTGATGGGATATCAGGGTTTTTTTTACTGTTTCACAGCTAGGACATTGTTGATTCTCTTTTAATACACTAGTGGTTTCTGTTGAGTAAATGGTAAATGTGTCAACAAGAATTACTCCATTCACATTAGAAACATCATCTCCCCACATTGGTAGAAATTTTAGTTGAAGGGTTGATGCTGTTGGGCACATACCAAGTGCCATGAAAAGATGATGCCTGAATTCCAAGCTTGGTTGTGTTGGCAGCCCTTGTCTGTGTCTCTGCCATAGGTCAGATGGTAAATTAAGGCTTATTAGAAGAGCTGAGGAGACTGGACAAGAGAGTGGTTTAAAACTGTGTGTTGGACAGAACTGTTTCTTTCCTTGCTGCCTGAAGTGGTGTGGTCATAATTCCTGCAGATGTGGAACAGTTTTAAAGCATCGAAGTAAAATTAGTGTATGAAACTGCCAAGATTTATTCTGATCCCACATGTTGAAGAGCTACGAGAAGTGTTTGCCCTCAAATTAGAGCATATAATCTAGCTTGCAGCTTTGTTTTCTTTGCTTTATTTTCTTCTGGCTATTTCTGTAGAGAATACTGAAAAACTTGTTATGGTAAGGATCTCTGATGCTTCTGATTTCACAGGGAGGGGCCTTTTGAGCACGAAACAATATGTATTTTTTTTTTAAGGATTTGGGTTTTTTGCCTTTGTTCAGTGTTGACCTTGAATGTAGGTTATAATGTTTGCCAGTGTAAAACATTTAAACAGTTTAAAAACCAGTTTCAGTCACCTTTCACGGAGACATTTAAAGATTTTTGGATTGTGGGCGAATTGTTGGTGCTACTGTTACTGCCAGAAGTTCAGAGGGCCTGGTCAGCTAGGGAAAAAAGTGATGCTAAAGCACAGTTGCTTCCTGAAACAGTTATCTGCAGATGCTTTTCACCAGGGGATTCTTTATTTTCGTATTTTATAGTGTTTGTATAAAACTGAACAGATAGTTCAGATTCACCTTTTCAAAGAGAAAATGGCTTTTTGTGGGGTATGAGCCGACCGTGATTAAATTACCAGCTCTTGTAGTGGTATGGCTAACTTCTGGGCTGTCACAGATATTCTTCAGTTGCTGGGTTTTTTGAGCCCTGCCTTTTGAGAATGTGTTGGGGCTTTTAACAGTTATGGGGCAAATATGCTGCAGTTCTGATTGGTTGAACTGACATTATTATGCAGGTTAGAATCTGAAAAGTACCATAGTGAATTAAACCAAAGGACTGCCTCACCTAATTAACATCTGCTAATTAGGCAGCAGCAGTTGCTTAGGGAGGGAATGAGAAGCAAGCAGTGTGTTGTGTGAACCACCCTCTGGTTTTGGACTTTCTGTGTCTTGGAGTCATTGCTACATAATTCCTGAAGCAACTGTTTTTCTAAAAATATAGTAAATTTATAAATACAAATTAATGCTGGTTTAGAAGTTTCTTGTTAGTAATAGTTGTCTCTGTACTTCAGATGTTCTCATTAAGAGGTAGTAGGGTATTGGTTAAAGGAAAAAAATGCCGGGATGTGCATATATATAGGCACATATATATGCATATGCACGTGTGCATGTATATATATATGTACACACACACCCCTACAGACAAGGTTTTCTTTAATATCCCACTACCTACTCTTGTATATATGCAGACAGACATATATTAAATACAGTTCTATGAAAAATTAATTTTATTAATGCTTTGCAATTTCTTTCTAGCTCCCTTTCCAGTCATCAGAGCAGCCTCTCTCCTGCCTCAGTGTTGTCTTCAAGCGCATCACATGCAGTAAGTCTTATTTGCATGTCAGCAGATGTTTGGCATATAGTTAGTTTATGTGATGATTAAGGTCCTCTCTTAAGGTTCATTGTGTCCTAGCACAGTAAGAACTGGAACGAAGAGCCTTGTGCCAGGGAAGATGGACTGCCAGCCCTCTAGTGGTAAAAACAAAGTCTTTGCCACTTGTGGTTTGTACGGTATTGGAAACAGCTATTACAGAGACTTGCCAGTCACAACTGCAGAGGAAATTTTTGTGCCAGCAAGGGGGGATGGAATAAAGAAAAAATTTCTTGTAACAAATCTGTTTTGTTTTTGAAAAAAAATTTTCTAGAACTGGCTGTCTGAAACTGCTCCAAAATGTGGACTGTTAGCAGTATCCACTGGAGAGATTAGCTAGCAAAATGCAGGTGATGGAATGATACATGTCATGAAAAATGCCTCATGACAGATGATTTTCGGGGTTTACCATGTGGCGTTGTTGTCACCTGTGTATTTGCATGAGGTAAGGCAAATGGTATCAAACATAGTGTTCTAGATGAGGTTGCACAACCAAAAGTCAGAGAAGATGCTGTGTTGTTCTGCGATGGGGTACTTCTGTACGATCCCAGTTAGGGTGTGAAGATAAGTTACTGCTTTTCTTTATGTCTGTGCTTTTGTTCCTAATGCTCCATCCCTACTGAATATGTAACTTCAAAATTCACACATATCAAATGTCATCCTTTTCTGCTCTCAAAGGTGTTTTGGCTGCTGTGTGTTGATGACACTGTTTTGAAAGTGTCATAAGCTTCCAACTAAGGCACTGTATTGTACTGGATTCAAACCAGCAACTTCTTTATCCTCACGTGTTCCTGTAATACATCTGGTCTGTGTTTCAGCTAACCACATTGACTCTGTTGTGGGGCACTGCATTTTTAATCTTTAATCACTTTCCACAAGTGCATTGGGGAAATCACAATAGCAGTGTACTGTATTTTGAAAAAAAATACTGTCTTGGAAGAATATAGGATTTTACTGAATACAACATGTACTAGCTTAAAGGAGTGTGCAAGCAAAGGGCAAGAAATAATACAGTGAAGTGATGCTTGAGTTACTGGATACAATTTTGTGATGATACAGTGGTTTGAATTTAACTCAAGTTGTAATTTGAATACGTAAAAATCAGAAGCGTGCAGCTGAGTTGCTTCCTTGGTATATAGATGATGCATATCTTTTGCATATGCTGGCGTTACTTAAAAAATTATCAGAGGGCTTATTCATTTCCCCCCGCCCCCCAGCATCTTCCACTGGTTTATTTGCTCTGTGGTCCTCTTTCTTTTTGTCTCCTTTCTAGCACACTAGCGTTGAGAATGCAGCTTCGCTCCAGCCCTCAACAACCTTTTCAACTGCTTCAACCTCAGCCACTAGCACCACCTCTTCGGTTGTCAGCATGGCAAGCAGTATGAACACTACGAACAGCCTTGGCCTCAGCGTTACCAGTGTGTCTATACCAGCTGCTACCACACGGGCAGCTCCCTTAGTGTCTTCAGGTTTGCAATAACAGATCCTGTGGGATTCAGTTAGCAGAGCTGTCAGCTGAGCATCTCACCAGCCATAATTATGCTAAGAAATTGACACTTGACGAGCATTTTCAGCATGCTTTAAAAAATAAAGTTGCCTCTTTTTGTGTATTTGAAATATTTGTTAGGGTGTTATGTGCATTTATATAGCACATTCCATCCCTGAAGAACTTTATAAATAGACATCAGAGCAGTTCTGACTTGGGAAGTTTTAGGGTAGGAGATTTGCCCGGTTTGTATTCCAGGTTTTATCAGCTCTAATTGTATAGCTTTAATTTCAGTCTTCTCTGTGACTTGAATTCATTTGGCAGCATCAAAATATACTGCAGTGTCCTCATTATCATATGCCACATCATTACTGCCACATCTACAGAAAGGAAAAAAGTTTCTGATGTCTGGGTCATTCCACAGCAAGTAGCACTTCAGAAAAAGGGCCCACAGTGGGGGAAGGTGGGGAGGCTTCTTGCACTGCAGTGAAAGAATGCTAAATTCTCTCTTGCTTCTGTAATCAACCTGAACTGCTAAAAAGAAAGATGGAGGGAAGTGAATGATTTAAGTGTTAAAATCAAACTTACTTAGGGAAGGATTTCTCATTTCTGCTTCCCATACCTTGTAAATGAACTGTCTGATAACTGCTCAAAGTGTCTTTGTCTTTTTATTTTTTTCTCTTCTGCTTCCTAGCACTGCTTCATGGAAGCAAATGGAACTGTTTCAGTTTTTGTCTCTTCGCTATTCTCAGCTGCAGCAAGTCACAAACAAAAAGTGGGCTGGCACCATTTAGTGCTTTCTAGTCTATTACTGGTGATAAGGGGAAATGTGTTGACAGAGCAGAAAATGAAAGGAGAGAATTTGCTCTCTTATATTGAAAATGATGTCTGAATTTTGCCTTCAGGAGAGGACTGAGGAAAGGAGAAGTTTCTGTAATTCTTGTAATCCTCTTGGACCAAGTAAATGACAAAATCAGACTGTTCTTTGATGGACTGTTTTTTGTCTGAAGTAGCCTGTGCTTTCCCATCCTTGAGGCATGGTGAAACTCTTCAGGCTATTTTGAGCATTTTCATCAAGGAGCACAAATTCTTCTGATTATTTCTGCTCTTTACAAACTATGCCAGTGCAGCCGCCAGGGCTTGTGAGCTCTCTTGTCTCAATGCTGAAGCCTTTTCTTTTACAAAGGCTTGTTAAAGTGTCTCTATTTTTAATTCTACAGGCAAAGCTCCCCCAAACCTGCCCCAAGGTGTACCACCCTTGTTGCACAACCAATATATTGTGGGACCTGGAGGACTTCTGCCTGCCTACCCAGTAAGCAATTTAATTGTTTCTGTCCTTGATTGCTTAACCCTTGGTGCAGATGGGCGCTCCAGTCCTGCTGCTGTCTATGCCAAGGCATTCCTGTTGGCACATGTTGCACCTGGGATTCTTGTTCCAAATGCTGAAGAACGTACAAGATACATTTTTGGGGGGTTTACTGTTGACAGTAAACTGCAGAACTGTTGGTACAGACCTGATTTGGCTGCTGTTGACGCTAAACATGCATGTTGCTGTAGTTTTCAGTGGTTATCAGGTTTTAGGCCCTTTGAGTAAAATTAGACGCATTCAGGTTTGTATTACTGGAATGAATTTACTATAGAAATGATTGAAATGTGCCATTTCTCCTTTCTGTCATACTTCTAAAGATTGCACATAGCTTTTTGATGTCTGACCAGGATCAACATATTTTTGGTTATCTATTTCTTGAATCAGAAATGTTATTCTAATTGTATTTCTGTGTCACACTGAATGTAAGCAGATGCCGTAGGTTGCTTTGTGGTCTAGTCATGAAATCTTAAATCCTACTGTTCTCAGAAGTAATGATAGCAGCAAAGAAACAACTTAAAAGTGACAAGGCATTTTAAGCTTAGCTCTACTTCCCTTAAAATGCTACAGTGCACCATGATGGCACAATGTGATGTATAGCTGTACACCTTTAAAATACATTGGTTCTAGGTCAAACCCTCAAATTGGTCAGCATCAGAAAAAAGTGTTACAACGTTGTTGTATTTTTATCTGTCTTCAAGCAGATTTATGGTTATGATGATCTCCAGATGCTTCAATCCAGGCTGCCAATGGTAAGTAAATGGCTTTGTTTATTTAGTTTTAAACCATTTATCTTCAATGTTGATCATTTGTGCAACACAAATTGGTTCATTTAATGGTGATTAAGAGCTTATCCTTATGTTCTGTATTATGTTTCTTTAAATATCCACAGTTTCTCTGGATGGTGTAAATTGATACAGAGCAACTGTTGCATCATGAATTTGTCCATCTGCAAATTCTGTAGATAGAAGCAAGTGTGCTATCTGTTTTTGAGTGGAGAAATTTTTAAGTGTTGTACCATCAGTGTGACATCTTGTCAAATCTAGTTGAAATCTGAATGTGAATGTTTTCTTTCTCCAAGAGATAGCGTTGAACAGCAAATACACAAATTGGAAGCCAGTTGGTGCATCTGACAGGTTTTGGAGGTGCTCATAGCTGGAGGTCTTTGCATATGCATCATGGCAGCAAAAGCAGAAGAGCGGTGGGAGGGAAAGTATATGCAGGTTTTTTTCCTTACCTGGGTACAGAATGTAAATGGCATGTGAGAGATGCTGAACTGCCACACAGATGGAAAAAGATCCTTAGCCTAGACTGCAAAATGGTGAAGAATTTTCTTTTCAGAAAACTAGGATAAGGAACCTGGAAAGAAAGCTTGGTAGTATGTAAATGGGTTTTTATTTTCCCCTTCTTACAAATATATAATCATAGAGGTGCGACCACAGTCACCTTCACTAATTGACTTGCCCTTGGCCAGTAGTTGGAACATACTGGAGCTCACTGGAGTTGGGTCTCTTAGACACAAGGGAAGCTTCTAGCAACTTTTCACAGAAGCAAACCATGTAACACCCCCAGTTTTGCTGCGGTTGCTGTTGCTGCCTTGGCCGCCTTGGCTGCCCGGCTGTGGTCCCGTGGGTGCACGTGCCCGCCCCTGTATCCCCGGGGTCTTGTGTTTTGTCTGCCTCCGGGGCTGAGGTGGGCCTGGAGACGGAACCGTGGCCCGTAAGTGAAGGGTCCCGTGTTTGGGATGGCCTGAGGCCCTGCTCCTCTGAAGAGGAGGGGTGCCCAAGAGTCCTCGGGAGGTGGAGCCGGGGCAGCCAGCGTAGCTGCGGAGCTGTAGTGGCAGGAGGAGGAGGTTGCGCTGGCTGAGTTGTTGAGGTCCCTTGCAAGAGGGAGGATGGCATTGTGCTTGCGTGAGGGAGGCTGCCCCGTGTTTTCTGAAAGCGTGTGGAGCAGGGGAAAGGTGTGAAGGGTGTTGGTGGTGGCGGGCCGGGAGCCACGCTGTTGTCAGGCAGCGTTGTGTTGGAGGGTGCAGTGCTTGGGGTGGTGGCGCGTGCACGGTGGTTGGGCGTAGGTAGGTGCCGTCACGGCAGGAGGTAGGCTGACGTTGGAGGTCGCCGGCTGGACCTTGTTGGTGTTGCCCTAGAACAGGAGAGCTGGCGCTGCAAGGTGTTTTGAAGCAGCGCAGGCAGAGGGTTGTGGTGAGCAATGCCTGAAGCTGCAAGAGCCAGCGACCCCGAGTTGGGTCTGTGCCGTGCCGCTCCTTCCTAGGCTCATGGCATGGTTTGGGATGGGTCGGGTTGGGCTGGGAGGGACCCTCGGAGGTCGCCGGGCCCAACCCGCCAGCAAGGGGCAGGGCCGTCTCAAGTAGAGGAGGTTCTGAGAGCCCCGTCCAGGCTGACCTGGGAGGTTTCCAGGGACGGGGCGCGTCCCACCTCTGTGGGCAACGTGTTGCAGCCTTTTGCCTCCCTGCTGGTTGCAGCGCGCTGCCTTCCTTGTACGGAGCGTGAGCCACCCCTCGTTTGGTTTGAAGCCGGTCCCCGCTGTGGTGTGGCTGCAGGCCCTTTGACCAAGTCGTCGGCCATCTTTCTTGTGAGCCCCCTGGAAGTGCTGAAAGGCCGCAGTAAGGTCTCCGCGGGGCCTTCCCTGCTGCAGGCTGAAGAAGCCCATCTCTCTGAGCCTTTCCTCGTAGGAGAGGCGTTGCAAGGCTCTGACGGTGTTTGTGGCCCTGCTGTGGACGCGCTGCAAGAGGTGCGAGGCCTCCCTGTAGCGAGGCCTCCAGAGCTGAGGATCAGTTGGTGGAAAGCGGGGCGGGGGGGTGGGTGGGAACTGTGGAGGAGACGGGCCGACACGGAGGTTCTGGTGACGCTGGCTGTTGAAAGCCTGGGAGAGGTTTTTGAAAGAGGTGGAGGAAGGCGCCTCCTTGGGGAGAGGTGTCAAGGAGGAGAGTGGGCACGGGGCCTGCAGAGCCCGTGTGGGGCAGGGCTTGGAGCAGGTGCTGAGTGGCGGTGGCTTCGCGCCACGCCGAAGGCTCGTTCCTGTGCTTGTGAGACAAGATGCATTGGCAAGGTTTTTGCAACAGGTCTTTATTTTGTGTGGAATGAATAAATAGGTGAATAAATAGGTGAAGTCCCGCGGTGGCAATAAATAAGAGTTGAATAAATAAGGGGGTCAGTCAGTGGGGGCTGAGGGCGCGGGGCCGTTGCTGCAGCGGCTGTTGGCGTGGCTGAGGGTAGGCGGGATGAGAGAGGTGGGGCTGGGTCCGCCGGGGCTCCAGAAGTGTTGTTGTCGGTGTGGTGGGGCCGTGCGCGTGCGCGTTGGCCGCGGTGCTTGGGCTAACGGCGCATGGTGCGGGTGAGGTTGTGGAGGCGTTGGAAGCAGGCGCGAGCTTCGAGGCGGACGTGGTCCCAGGCGCAGGCGCTGTGGTTGTGGGTGTGGAGGAAGTCCTGGATGTGCGTGAAGTACCTGTCGATGCTGAGTCGCTGCCTCTTGAAGAGCGTGGCGTTGGCTGTCGGGCATTGCTCCAGGCGTTGGATGTAGTGCTGTAGGTGGTTGAGGAGGTGGTGGCGCGCGCCGGTGTCCCAGTGTTGTGGGGCGCTGTCGTTGCTGCTGAGGGTGTGGAAGAGGTGCTGTAGGATGCGGAGGGCGGTGGCGGCGGCTTGCTGTGGGTGGCTGGTGTGGAGGAGGGTGTCGGGGAAGCGGAAGGGCGCCTGGTGTTGCTGGCAGGGCTGTGTCGGGCTGGGAGCCATGGCCTGGAGGAGCCGCAGGCCGTCCCAGGGGAAGGTGTCGTCGCCGGGCCGCAAGTGGTGGCAGGCGAGGGCGGTGGCGAGAGCCGTCAGGAGGAGCAGGAGCGGCGTGGCGCCGTGCGTCAGGCGGGGCTGTGGGGTTGCGGGCGCTGTCATGGTGGTTGGGTGGGTGCCGCTGTGCAGGAGCCCGGGCAGGCTTGGTGGTGTTGCGGGTGGTCGCTGTGCTTGGTGTGGTGCCGGGTGGCAGGCTTTATGTGGCGCGGCGGCTTCCCCTTCCTCGCTTTCCGATGGCAGCGAGTTTCCGGCTGTGGCTTTCAGTTTTGGCTGGTGGCTGTGGTGGTCTTGGGGAAGTGCGTTGTTGGGGTGGCCGTGGGTGGGGAGAGCGGTGGCGGTGCTTTGGCGGTGGTGTGTCGTGGGGAGGTTGGCTGTAGTGGTCGCGTGGGGGATGCGCAAGCGCCGGGGCAGAGCCCCTGGGGGCAGCTGTGCCGGGGAGGTGTGTCAGGGTTTCCCTGTTGGCTGCAGGGCGAGCTCCGCAGCTGAAGTTTCCCTTCCTGCCCAAGTGTCTTTTCCGCCTGTAATGGCCTGGTGTTGTCCGTGGTGTGTTTTCCTTTCACTTGTGTCTGGCCTTTGTTTTCGTCTTAGCTGGTCTTTCCTTTTCGTGTTGGGAAGGGTTGCGAAGTGATGTCACTTGTCATAGCGTGGGGAGCCCCCTCCTGGAGCGAGGGCCTGGGGGTGGGGGCGGCTTGGGAGGAGGTGGCTCTGGGGGTAGGCACTTGAGCGTGGGCTGTGTTCCCGCATGGATCTGCCCCATTGAAGCTGACGGGCACGGGGAGGAAAGGCTTGAGGGAAAAGGAAGAGGAAGAAGGGAAGAGTTTTGCTGCGGTTGCTGTTGCTGCCTTGGCTGCCCGGCTGTGGTCCCGTGGGTGCACGTGCCCGCCCCTGTATCCCCGGGGTCTTGTGTTTTGTCTGCCTCCGGGGCTGAGGTGGGCCTGGAGACGGAACCGTGGCCCGTAAGTGAAGGGTCCCGTGTTTGGGATGGCCTGAGGCCCTGCTCCTCTGAAGAGGAGGGGTGCCCAAGAGTCCTCGGGAGGTGGAGCCGGGGCAGCCAGCGTAGCTGCGGAGCTGTAGTGGCAGGAGGAGGAGGTTGCGCTGGCTGAGTTGTTGAGGTCCCTTGCAAGAGGGAGGATGGCATTGTGCTTGCGTGAGGGAGGCTGCCCCGTGTTTTCTGAAAGCGTGTGGAGCAGGGGAAAGGTGTGAAGGGTGTTGGTGGTGGCGGGCCGGGAGCCACGCTGTTGTCAGGCAGCGTTGTGTTGGAGGGTGCAGTGCTTGGGGTGGTGGCGCGTGCACGGTGGTTGGGCGTAGGTAGGTGCCGTCACGGCAGGAGGTAGGCTGACGTTGGAGGTCGCCGGCTGGACCTTGTTGGTGTTGCCCTAGAACAGGAGAGCTGGCGCTGCAAGGTGTTTTGAAGCAGCGCAGGCAGAGGGTTGTGGTGAGCAATGCCTGAAGCTGCAAGAGCCAGCGACCCCGAGTTGGGTCTGTGCCGTGCCGCTCCTTCCTAGGCTCATGGCATGGTTTGGGATGGGTCGGGTTGGGCTGGGAGGGACCCTCGGAGGTCGCCGGGCCCAACCCGCCAGCAAGGGGCAGGGCCGTCTCAAGTAGAGGAGGTTCTGAGAGCCCCGTCCAGGCTGACCTGGGAGGTTTCCAGGGACGGGGCGCGTCCCACCTCTGTGGGCAACGTGTTGCAGCGTTTTGCCTCCCTGCTGGTTGCAGCGCGCTGCCTTCCTTGTACGGAGCGTGAGCCACCCCTCGTTTGGTTTGAAGCCGGTCCCCGCTGTGGTGTGGCTGCAGGCCCTTTGACCAAGTCGTCGGCCATCTTTCTTGTGAGCCCCCTGGAAGTGCTGAAAGGCCGCAGTAAGGCCTCCGCGGGGCCTTCCCTGCTGCAGGCTGAAGAAGCCCATCTCTCTGAGCCTTTCCTCGTAGGAGAGGCGTTGCAAGGCTCTGACGGTGTTTGTGGCCCTGCTGTGGACGCGCTGCAAGAGGTGCGAGGCCTCCCTGTAGCGAGGCCTCCAGAGCTGAGGATCAGTTGGTGGAAAGCGGGGCGGGGGGGTGGGTGGGAACTGTGGAGGAGACGGGCCGACACGGAGGTTCTGGTGACGCTGGCTGTTGAAAGCCTGGGAGAGGTTTTTGAAAGAGGTGGAGGAAGGCGCCTCCTTGGGGAGAGGTGTCAAGGAGGAGAGTGGGCACGGGGCCTGCAGAGCCCGTGTGGGGCAGGGCTTGGAGCAGGTGCTGAGTGGCGGTGGCTTCGCGCCACGCCGAAGGCTCGTTCCTGTGCTTGTGAGACAAGATGCATTGGCAAGGTTTTTGCAACAGGTCTTTATTTTGTGTGGAATGAATAAATAGGTGAATAAATAGGTGAAGTCCCGCGGTGGCAATAAATAAGAGTTGAATAAATAAGGGGGTCAGTCAGTGGGGGCTGAGGGCGCGGGGGCCGTTGCTGCAGCGGCTGTTGGCGTGGCTGAGGGTAGGCGGGATGAGAGAGGTGGGGCTGGGTCCGCCGGGGCTCCAGAAGTGTTGTTGTCGGTGTGGTGGGGCCGTGCGCGTGCGCGTTGGCCGCGGTGCTTGGGCTAACGGCGCATGGTGCGGGTGAGGTTGTGGAGGCGTTGGAAGCAGGCGCGAGCTTCGAGGCGGACGTGGTCCCAGGCGCAGGCGCTGTGGTTGTGGGTGTGGAGGAAGTCCTGGATGTGCGTGAAGTACCTGTCGATGCTGAGTCGCTGCCTCTTGAAGAGCGTGGCGTTGGCTGTCGGGCATTGCTCCAGGCGTTGGATGTAGTGCTGTAGGTGGTTGAGGAGGTGGTGGCGCGCGCCGGTGTCCCAGTGTTGTGGGGCGCTGTCGTTGCTGCTGAGGGTGTGGAAGAGGTGCTGTAGGATGCGGAGGGCGGTGGCGGCGGCTTGCTGTGGGTGGCTGGTGTGGAGGAGGGTGTCGGGGAAGCGGAAGGGCGCCTGGTGTTGCTGGCAGGGCTGTGTCGGGCTGGGAGCCATGGCCTGGAGGAGCCGCAGGCCGTCCCAGGGGAAGGTGTCGTCGCTGGGCCGCAGGTGGTGGCAGGCGAGGGCGGTGGCGAGAGCCGTCAGGAGGAGCAGGAGCGGCGTGGCGCCGTGCGTCAGGCGGGGCTGTGGGGTTGCGGGTGCTGTCATGGTGGTTGGGTGGGTGCCGCTGTGCAGGAGCCCGGGCAGGCTTGGTGGTGTTGCGGGTGGTCGCTGTGCTTGGTGTGGTGCCGGGTGGCCGGCTTTATGTGGCGCGGCGGCTTCCCCTTCCTCGCTTTCCGATGGCAGCGAGTTTCCGGCTGTGGCTTTCAGTTTTGGCTGGTGGCTGTGGTGGTCTTGGGGAAGTGCGTTGTTGGGGTGGCCATGGGTGGGGAGAGCGGTGGCGGTGGTGTGTCGTGGGGAGGTTGGCTGTAGTGGTCGCGTGGGGGATGCGCAAGCGCCGGGGCAGAGCCCCTGGGGGCAGCTGTGCCGGGGAGGTGTGTCAGGGTTTCCCTGTTGGCTGCAGGGCGAGCTCCGCAGCTGAAGTTTCCCTTCCTGCCCAAGTGTCTTTTCCGCCTGTAATGGCCTGGTGTTGTCCGTGGTGTGTTTTCCTTTCACTTGTGTCTGGCCTTTGTTTTCGTCTTAGCTGGTCTTTCCTTTTCGTGTTGGGAAGGGTTGCGAAGTGATGTCACTTGTCATAGCGTGGGGAGCCCCCTCCTGGAGCGAGGGCCTGGGGGTGGGGGCGGCTTGGGAGGAGGTGGCTCTGGGGGTAGGCACTTGAGCGTGGGCTGTGTTCCCGCATGGATCTGCCCCGTTGAAGCTGACGGGCACGGGGAGGAAAGGCTTGAGGGAAAAGGAAGAGGAAGAAGGGAAGAGTTTTGCTGCGGTTGCTGTTGCTGCCTTGGCCGCCTTGGCTGCCCGGCTGTGGTCCCGTGGGTGCACGTGCCCGCCCCTGTATCCCCGGGGTCTTGTGTTTTGTCTGCCTCCGGGGCTGAGGTGGGCCTGGAGACGGAACCGTGGCCCGTAAGTGAAGGGTCCCGTGTTTGGGATGGCCTGAGGCCCTGCTCCTCTGAAGAGGAGGGGTGCCCAAGAGTCCTCGGGAGGTGGAGCCGGGGCAGCCAGCGTAGCTGCGGAGCTGTAGTGGCAGGAGGAGGAGGTTGCGCTGGCTGAGTTGTTGAGGTCCCTTGCAAGAGGGAGGATGGCATTGTGCTTGCGTGAGGGAGGCTGCCCCGTGTTTTCTGAAAGCGTGTGGAGCAGGGGAAAGGTGTGAAGGGTGTTGGTGGTGGCGGGCCGGGAGCCACGCTGTTGTCAGGCAGCGTTGTGTTGGAGGGTGCAGTGCTTGGGGTGGTGGCGCGTGCACGGTGGTTGGGCGTAGGTAGGTGCCGTCACGGCAGGAGGTAGGCTGACGTTGGAGGTCGCCGGCTGGACCTTGTTGGTGTTGCCCTAGAACAGGAGAGCTGGCGCTGCAAGGTGTTTTGAAGCAGCGCAGGCAGAGGGTTGTGGTGAGCAATGCCTGAAGCTGCAAGAGCCAGCGACCCCGAGTTGGGTCTGTGCCGTGCCGCTCCTTCCTAGGCTCATGGCATGGTTTGGGATGGGTCGGGTTGGGCTGGGAGGGACCCTCGGAGGTCGCCGGGCCCAACCCGCCAGCAAGGGGCAGGGCCGTCTCAAGTAGAGGAGGTTCTGAGAGCCCCGTCCAGGCTGACCTGGGAGGTTTCCAGGGACGGGGCGCGTCCCACCTCTGTGGGCAACGTGTTGCAGCCT
This sequence comes from Falco naumanni, assembly GCF_017639655.2. NCBI lineage: Eukaryota > Metazoa > Chordata > Aves > Falconiformes > Falconidae > Falco > Falco naumanni. The sequence continues at coordinate 76,668,510 of NC_054080.1, forward strand.
TTTGCCTCCCTGCTGGTTGCAGCGCGCTGCCTTCCTTGTACGGAGCGTGAGCCACCCCTCGTTTGGTTTGAAGCCGGTCCCCACTGTGGTGTGGCTGCAGGCCCTTTGACCAAGTCGTCGGCCATCTTTCTTGTGAGCCCCCTGGAAGTGCTGAAAGGCCGCAGTAAGGTCTCCGCGGGGCCTTCCCTGCTGCAGGCTGAAGAAGCCCATCTCTCTGAGCCTTTCCTCGTAGGAGAGGCGTTGCAAGGCTCTGACGGTGTTTGTGGCCCTGCTGTGGACGCGCTGCAAGAGGTGCGAGGCCTCCCTGTAGCGAGGCCTCCAGAGCTGAGGATCAGTTGGTGGAAAGCGGGGCGGGGGGGTGGGTGGGAACTGTGGAGGAGACGGGCCGACACGGAGGTTCTGGTGACGCTGGCTGTTGAAAGCCTGGGAGAGGTTTTTGAAAGAGGTGGAGGAAAGGCGCCTCCTTGGGGAGAGGTGTCAAGGAGGAGAGTGGGCACGGGGCCTGCAGAGCCCGTGTGGGGCAGGGCTTGGAGCAGGTGCTGAGTGGCGGTGGCTTCGCGCCACGCCGAAGGCTCGTTCCTGTGCTTGTGAGACAAGATGCATTGGCAAGGTTTTTGCAACAGGTCTTTATTTTGTGTGGAATGAATAAATAGGTGAATAAATAGGTGAAGTCCCGCGGTGGCAATAAATAAGAGTTGAATAAATAAGGGGGTCAGTCAGTGGGGGCTGAGGGCGCGGGGGCCGTTGCTGCAGCGGCTGTTGGCGTGGCTGAGGGTAGGCGGGATGAGAGAGGTGGGGCTGGGTCCGCCGGGGCTCCAGAAGTGTTGTTGTCGGTGTGGTGGGGCCGTGCGCGTGCGCGTTGGCCGCGGTGCTTGGGCTAACGGCGCATGGTGCGGGTGAGGTTGTGGAGGCGTTGGAAGCAGGCGCGAGCTTCGAGGCGGACGTGGTCCCAGGCGCAGGCGCTGTGGTTGTGGGTGTGGAGGAAGTCCTGGATGTGCGTGAAGTACCTGTCGATGCTGAGTCGCTGCCTCTTGAAGAGCGTGGCGTTGGCTGTCGGGCATTGCTCCAGGCGTTGGATGTAGTGCTGTAGGTGGTTGAGGAGGTGGTGGCGCGCGCCGGTGTTCCCAGTGTTGTGGGGCGCTGTCGTTGCTGCTGAGGGTGTGGAAGAGGTGCTGTAGGATGCGGAGGGCGGTGGCGGCGGCTTGCTGTGGGTGGCTGGTGTGGAGGAGGGTGTCGGGGAAGCGGAAGGGCGCCTGGTGTTGCTGGCAGGGCTGTGTCGGGCTGGGAGCCATGGCCTGGAGGAGCCGCAGGCCGTCCCAGGGGAAGGTGTCGTCGCTGGGCCGCAGGTGGTGGCAGGCGAGGGCGGTGGCGAGAGCCGTCAGGAGGAGCAGGAGCGGCGTGGCGCCGTGCGTCAGGCGGGGCTGTGGGGTTGCGGGTGCTGTCATGGTGGTTGGGTGGGTGCCGCTGTGCAGGAGCCCGGGCAGGCTTGGTGGTGTTGCGGGTGGTCGCTGTGCTTGGTGTGGTGCCGGGTGGCCGGCTTTATGTGGCGCGGCGGCTTCCCCTTCCTCGCTTTCCGATGGCAGCGAGTTTCCGGCTGTGGCTTTCAGTTTTGGCTGGTGGCTGTGGTGGTCTTGGGGAAGTGCGTTGTTGGGGTGGCCGTGGGTGGGGAGAGCGGTGGCGGTGCTTTGGCGGTGGTGTGTCGTGGGGAGGTTGGCTGTAGTGGTCGCGTGGGGGATGCGCAAGCGCCGGGGCAGAGCCCCTGGGGGCAGCTGTGCCGGGGAGGTGTGTCAGGGTTTCCCTGTTGGCTGCAGGGCGAGCTCCGCAGCTGAAGTTTCCCTTCCTGCCCAAGTGTCTTTTCCGCCTGTAATGGCCTGGTGTTGTCCGTGGTGTGTTTTCCTTTCACTTGTGTCTGGCCTTTGTTTTCGTCTTAGCTGGTCTTTCCTTTTCGTGTTGGGAAGGGTTGCGAAGTGATGTCACTTGTCATAGCGTGGGGAGCCCCCTCCTGGAGCGAGGGCCTGGGGGTGGGGGCGGCTTGGGAGGAGGTGGCTCTGGGGGTAGGCACTTGAGCGTGGGCTGTGTTCCCGCATGGATCTGCCCCGTTGAAGCTGACGGGCACGGGGAGGAAAGGCTTGAGGGAAAAGGAAGAGGAAGAAGGGAAGAGTTTTGCTGCGGTTGCTGTTGCTGCCTTGGCCGCCTTGGCTGCCCGGCTGTGGTCCCGTGGGTGCACGTGCCCGCCCCTGTATCCCCGGGGTCTTGTGTTTTGTCTGCCTCCGGGGCTGAGGTGGGCCTGGAGACGGAACCGTGGCCCGTAAGTGAAGGGTCCCGTGTTTGGGATGGCCTGAGGCCCTGCTCCTCTGAAGAGGAGGGGTGCCCAAGAGTCCTCGGGAGGTGGAGCCGGGGCAGCCAGCGTAGCTGCGGAGCTGTAGTGGCAGGAGGAGGAGGTTGCGCTGGCTGAGTTGTTGAGGTCCCTTGCAAGAGGGAGGATGGCATTGTGCTTGCGTGAGGGAGGCTGCCCCGTGTTTTCTGAAAGCGTGTGGAGCAGGGGAAAGGTGTGAAGGGTGTTGGTGGTGGCGGGCCGGGAGCCACGCTGTTGTCAGGCAGCGTTGTGTTGGAGGGTGCAGTGCTTGGGGTGGTGGCGCGTGCACGGTGGTTGGGCGTAGGTAGGTGCCGTCACGGCAGGAGGTAGGCTGACGTTGGAGGTCGCCGGCTGGACCTTGTTGGTGTTGCCCTAGAACAGGAGAGCTGGCGCTGCAAGGTGTTTTGAAGCAGCGCAGGCAGAGGGTTGTGGTGAGCAATGCCTGAAGCTGCAAGAGCCAGCGACCCCGAGTTGGGTCTGTGCCGTGCCGCTCCTTCCTAGGCTCATGGCATGGTTTGGGATGGGTCGGGTTGGGCTGGGAGGGACCCTCGGAGGTCGCCGGGCCCAACCCGCCAGCAAGGGGCAGGGCCGTCTCAAGTAGAGGAGGTTCTGAGAGCCCCGTCCAGGCTGACCTGGGAGGTTTCCAGGGACGGAGCGCGTCCCACCTCTGTGGGCAACGTGTTGCAGCGTTTTGCCTCCCTGCTGGTTGCAGCGCGCTGCCTTCCTTGTACGGAGCGTGAGCCACCCCTCGTTTGGTTTGAAGCCGGTCCCCTGCTGTGGTGTGGCTGCAGGCCCTTTGACCAAGTCGTCGGCCATCTTTCTTGTGAGCCCCCTGGAAGTGCTGAAAGGCCGCAGTAAGGCCTCCGCGGGGCCTTCCCTGCTGCAGGCTGAAGAAGCCCATCTCTCTGAGCCTTTCCTCGTAGGAGAGGCGTTGCAAGGCTCTGACGGTGTTTGTGGCCCTGCTGTGGACGCGCTGCAAGAGGTGCGAGGCCTCCCTGTAGCGAGGCCTCCAGAGCTGAGGATCAGTTGGTGGAAAGCGGGGCGGGGGGTGGGTGGGAACTGTGGAGGAGACGGGCCGACACGGAGGTTCTGGTGACGCTGGCTGTTGAAAGCCTGGGAGAGGTTTTTGAAAGAGGTGGAGGAAAGGCGCCTCCTTGGGGAGAGGTGTCAAGGAGGAGAGTGGGCACGGGGCCTGCAGAGCCCGTGTGGGGCAGGGCTTGGAGCAGGTGCTGAGTGGCGGTGGCTTCGCGCCACGCCGAAGGCTCGTTCCTGTGCTTGTGAGACAAGATGCATTGGCAAGGTTTTTGCAACAGGTCTTTATTTTGTGTGGAATGAATAAATAGGTGAATAAATAGGTGAAGTCCCGCGGTGGCAATAAATAAGAGTTGAATAAATAAGGGGGTCAGTCAGTGGGGGCTGAGGGCGCGGGGCCGTTGCTGCAGCGGCTGTTGGCGTGGCTGAGGGTAGGCGGGATGAGAGAGGTGGGGCTGGGTCCGCCGGGGCTCCAGAAGTGTTGTTGTCGGTGTGGTGGGGCCGTGCGCGTGCGCGTTGGCCGCGGTGCTTGGGCTAACGGCGCATGGTGCGGGTGAGGTTGTGGAGGCGTTGGAAGCAGGCGCGAGCTTCGAGGCGGACGTGGTCCCAGGCGCAGGCGCTGTGGTTGTGGGTGTGGAGGAAGTCCTGGATGTGCGTGAAGTACCTGTCGATGCTGAGTCGCTGCCTCTTGAAGAGCGTGGCGTTGGCTGTCGGGCATTGCTCCAGGCGTTGGATGTAGTGCTGTAGGTGGTTGAGGAGGTGGTGGCGCGCGCCGGTGTTCCCAGTGTTGTGGGGCGCTGTCGTTGCTGCTGAGGGTGTGGAAGAGGTGCTGTAGGATGCGGAGGGCGGTGGCGGCGGCTTGCTGTGGGTGGCTGGTGTGGAGGAGGGTGTCGGGGAAGCGGAAGGGCGCCTGGTGTTGCTGGCAGGGCTGTGTCGGGCTGGGAGCCATGGCCTGGAGGAGCCGCAGGCCGTCCCAGGGGAAGGTGTCGTCGCCGGGCCGCAGGTGGTGGCAGGCGAGGGCGGTGGCGAGAGCCGTCAGGAGGAGCAGGAGCGGCGTGGCGCCGTGCGTCAGGCGGGGCTGTGGGGTTGCGGGCGCTGTCATGGTGGTTGGGTGGGTGCCGCTGTGCAGGAGCCCGGGCAGGCTTGGTGGTGTTGCGGGTGGTCGCTGTGCTTGGTGTGGTGCCGGGTGGCCGGCTTTATGTGGCGCGGCGGCTTCCCCTTCCTCGCTTTCCGATGGCAGCGAGTTTCCGGCTGTGGCTTTCAGTTTTGGCTGGTGGCTGTGGTGGTCTTGGGGAAGTGCGTTGTTGGGGTGGCCGTGGGTGGGGAGAGCGGTGGCGGTGCTTTGGCGGTGGTGTGTCGTGGGGAGGTTGGCTGTAGTGGTCGCGTGGGGGATGCGCAAGCGCCGGGGCAGAGCCCCTGGGGGCAGCTGTGCCGGGGAGGTGTGTCAGGGTTTCCCTGTTGGCTGCAGGGCGAGCTCCGCAGCTGAAGTTTCCCTTCCTGCCCAAGTGTCTTTTCCGCCTGTAATGGCCTGGTGTTGTCCGTGGTGTGTTTTCCTTTCACTTGTGTCTGGCCTTTGTTTTCGTCTTAGCTGGTCTTTCCTTTTCGTGTTGGGAAGGGTTGCGAAGTGATGTCACTTGTCATAGCGTGGGGAGCCCCCTCCTGGAGCGAGGGCCTGGGGGTGGGGGCGGCTTGGGAGGAGGTGGCTCTGGGGGTAGGCACTTGAGCGTGGGCTGTGTTCCCGCATGGATCTGCCCCGTTGAAGCTGACGGGCACGGGGAGGAAAGGCTTGAGGGAAAAGGAAGAGGAAGAAGGGAAGAGTTTTGCTGCGGTTGCTGTTGCTGCCTTGGCCGCCTTGGCTGCCCGGCTGTGGTCCCGTGGGTGCACGTGCCCGCCCCTGTATCCCCGGGGTCTTGTGTTTTGTCTGCCTCCGGGGCTGAGGTGGGCCTGGAGACGGAACCGTGGCCCGTAAGTGAAGGGTCCCGTGTTTGGGATGGCCTGAGGCCCTGCTCCTCTGAAGAGGAGGGGTGCCCAAGAGTCCTCGGGAGGTGGAGCCGGGGCAGCCAGCGTAGCTGCGGAGCTGTAGTGGCAGGAGGAGGAGGTTGCGCTGGCTGAGTTGTTGAGGTCCCTTGCAAGAGGGAGGATGGCATTGTGCTTGCGTGAGGGAGGCTGCCCCGTGTTTTCTGAAAGCGTGTGGAGCAGGGGAAAGGTGTGAAGGGTGTTGGTGGTGGCGGGCCGGGAGCCACGCTGTTGTCAGGCAGCGTTGTGTTGGAGGGTGCAGTGCTTGGGGTGGTGGCGCGTGCACGGTGGTTGGGCGTAGGTAGGTGCCGTCACGGCAGGAGGTAGGCTGACGTTGGAGGTCGCCGGCTGGACCTTGTTGGTGTTGCCCTAGAACAGGAGAGCTGGCGCTGCAAGGTGTTTTGAAGCAGCGCAGGCAGAGGGTTGTGGTGAGCAATGCCTGAAGCTGCAAGAGCCAGCGACCCCGAGTTGGGTCTGTGCCGTGCCGCTCCTTCCTAGGCTCATGGCATGGTTTGGGATGGGTCGGGTTGGGCTGGGAGGGACCCTCGGAGGTCGCCGGGCCCAACCCGCCAGCAAGGGGCAGGGCCGTCTCAAGTAGAGGAGGTTCTGAGAGCCCCGTCCAGGCTGACCTGGGAGGTTTCCAGGGACGGGGCGCGTCCCACCTCTGTGGGCAACGTGTTGCAGCCTTTTGCCTCCCTGCTGGTTGCAGCGCGCTGCCTTCCTTGTACGGAGCGTGAGCCACCCCTCGTTTGGTTTGAAGCCGGTCCCCGCTGTGGTGTGGCTGCAGGCCCTTTGACCAAGTCGTCGGCCATCTTTCTTGTGAGCCCCCTGGAAGTGCTGAAAGGCCGCAGTAAGGTCTCCGCGGGGCCTTCCCTGCTGCAGGCTGAAGAAGCCCATCTCTCTGAGCCTTTCCTCGTAGGAGAGGCGTTGCAAGGCTCTGACGGTGTTTGTGGCCCTGCTGTGGACGCGCTGCAAGAGGTGCGAGGCCTCCCTGTAGCGAGGCCTCCAGAGCTGAGGATCAGTTGGTGGAAAGCGGGGCGGGGGGTGGGTGGGAACTGTGGAGGAGACGGGCCGACACGGAGGTTCTGGTGACGCTGGCTGTTGAAAGCCTGGGAGAGGTTTTTGAAAGAGGTGGAGGAAAGCGCCTCCTTGGGGAGAGGTGTCAAGGAGGAGAGTGGGCACGGGGCCTGCAGAGCCCGTGTGGGGCAGGGCTTGGAGCAGGTGCTGAGTGGCGGTGGCTTCGCGCCACGCCGAAGGCTCGTTCCTGTGCTTGTGAGACAAGATGCATTGGCAAGGTTTTTGCAACAGGTCTTTATTTTGTGTGGAATGAATAAATAGGTGAATAAATAGGTGAAGTCCCGCGGTGGCAATAAATAAGAGTTGAATAAATAAGGGGGTCAGTCAGTGGGGGCTGAGGGCGCGGGGCCGTTGCTGCAGCGGCTGTTGGCGTGGCTGAGGGTAGGCGGGATGAGAGAGGTGGGGCTGGGTCCGCCGGGGCTCCAGAAGTGTTGTTGTCGGTGTGGTGGGGCCGTGCGCGTGCGCGTTGGCCGCGGTGCTTGGGCTAACGGCGCATGGTGCGGGTGAGGTTGTGGAGGCGTTGGAAGCAGGCGCGAGCTTCGAGGCGGACGTGGTCCCAGGCACAGGCGCTGTGGTTGTGGGTGTGGAGGAAGTCCTGGATGTGCGTGAAGTACCTGTCGATGCTGAGTCGCTGCCTCTTGAAGAGCGTGGCGTTGGCTGTCGGGCATTGCTCCAGGCGTTGGATGTAGTGCTGTAGGTGGTTGAGGAGGTGGTGGCGCGCGCCGGTGTTCCAGTGTTGTGGGGCGCTGTCGTTGCTGCTGAGGGTGTGGAAGAGGTGCTGTAGGATGCGGAGGGCGGTGGCGGCGGCTTGCTGTGGGTGGCTGGTGTGGAGGAGGGTGTCGGGGAAGCGGAAGGGCGCCTGGTGTTGCTGGCAGGGCTGTGTCGGGCTGGGAGCCATGGCCTGGAGGAGCCGCAGGCCGTCCCAGGGGAAGGTGTCGTCGCCGGGCCGCAGGTGGTGGCAGGCGAGGGCGGTGGCGAGAGCCGTCAGGAGGAGCAGGAGCGGCGTGGCGCCGTGCGTCAGGCGGGGCTGTGGGGTTGCGGGCGCTGTCATGGTGGTTGGGTGGGTGCCGCTGTGCAGGAGCCCGGGCAGGCTTGGTGGTGTTGCGGGTGGTCGCTGTGCTTGGTGTGGTGCCGGGTGGCCGGCTTTATGTGGCGCGGCGGCTTCCCCTTCCTCGCTTTCCGATGGCAGCGAGTTTCCGGCTGTGGCTTTCAGTTTTGGCTGGTGGCTGTGGTGGTCTTGGGGAAGTGCGTTGTTGGGGTGGCCGTGGGTGGGGAGAGCGGTGGCGGTGCTTTGGCGGTGGTGTGTCGTGGGGAGGTTGGCTGTAGTGGTCGCGTGGGGGATGCGCAAGCGCCGGGGCAGAGCCCCTGGGGGCAGCTGTGCCGGGGAGGTGTGTCAGGGTTTCCCTGTTGGCTGCAGGGCGAGCTCCGCAGCTGAAGTTTCCCTTCCTGCCCAAGTGTCTTTTCCGCCTGTAATGGCCTGGTGTTGTCCGTGGTGTGTTTTCCTTTCACTTGTGTCTGGCCTTTGTTTTCGTCTTAGCTGGTCTTTCCTTTTCGTGTTGGGAAGGGTTGCGAAGTGATGTCACTTGTCATAGCGTGGGGAGCCCCCTCCTGGAGCGAGGGCCTGGGGGTGGGGGCGGCTTGGGAGGAGGTGGCTCTGGGGGTAGGCACTTGAGCGTGGGCTGTGTTCCCGCATGGATCTGCCCCGTTGAAGCTGACGGGCACGGGGAGGAAAGGCTTGAGGGAAAAGGAAGAGGAAGAAGGGAAGAGTTTTGCTGCGGTTGCTGTTGCTGCCTTGGCCGCCTTGGCTGCCCGGCTGTGGTCCCGTGGGTGCACGTGCCCGCCCCTGTATCCCCGGGGTCTTGTGTTTTGTCTGCCTCCGGGGCTGAGGTGGGCCTGGAGACGGAACCGTGGCCCGTAAGTGAAGGGTCCCGTGTTTGGGATGGCCTGAGGCCCTGCTCCTCTGAAGAGGAGGGGTGCCCAAGAGTCCTCGGGAGGTGGAGCCGGGGCAGCCAGCGTAGCTGCGGAGCTGTAGTGGCAGGAGGAGGAGGTTGCGCTGGCTGAGTTGTTGAGGTCCCTTGCAAGAGGGAGGATGGCATTGTGCTTGCGTGAGGGAGGCTGCCCCGTGTTTTCTGAAAGCGTGTGGAGCAGGGGAAAGGTGTGAAGGGTGTTGGTGGTGGCGGGCCGGGAGCCACGCTGTTGTCAGGCAGCGTTGTGTTGGAGGGTGCAGTGCTTGGGGTGGTGGCGCGTGCACGGTGGTTGGGCGTAGGTAGGTGCCGTCACGGCAGGAGGTAGGCTGACGTTGGAGGTCGCCGGCTGGACCTTGTTGGTGTTGCCCTAGAACAGGAGAGCTGGCGCTGCAAGGTGTTTTGAAGCAGCGCAGGCAGAGGGTTGTGGTGAGCAATGCCTGAAGCTGCAAGAGCCAGCGACCCCGAGTTGGGTCTGTGCCGTGCCGCTCCTTCCTAGGCTCATGGCATGGTTTGGGATGGGTCGGGTTGGGCTGGGAGGGACCCTCGGAGGTCGCCGGGCCCAACCCGCCAGCAAGGGGCAGGGCCGTCTCAAGTAGAGGAGGTTCTGAGAGCCCCGTCCAGGCTGACCTGGGAGGTTTCCAGGGACGGAGCGCGTCCCACCTCTGTGGGCAACGTGTTGCAGCGTTTTGCCTCCCTGCTGGTTGCAGCGCGCTGCCTTCCTTGTACGGAGCGTGAGCCACCCCTCGTTTGGTTTGAAGCCGGTCCCTGCTGTGGTGTGGCTGCAGGCCCTTTGACCAAGTCGTCGGCCATCTTTCTTGTGAGCCCCCTGGAAGTGCTGAAAGGCCGCAGTAAGGCCTCCGCGGGGCCTTCCCTGCTGCAGGCTGAAGAAGCCCATCTCTCTGAGCCTTTCCTCGTAGGAGAGGCGTTGCAAGGCTCTGACGGTGTTTGTGGCCCTGCTGTGGACGCGCTGCAAGAGGTGCGAGGCCTCCCTGTAGCGAGGCCTCCAGAGCTGAGGATCAGTTGGTGGAAAGCGGGGCGGGGGGTGGGTGGGAACTGTGGAGGAGACGGGCCGACACGGAGGTTCTGGTGACGCTGGCTGTTGAAAGCCTGGGAGAGGTTTTTGAAAGAGGTGGAGGAAAGCGCCTCCTTGGGGAGAGGTGTCAAGGAGGAGAGTGGGCACGGGGCCTGCAGAGCCCATGTGGGGCAGGGCTTGGAGCAGGTGCTGAGTGGCGGTGGCTTCGCGCCACGCCGAAGGCTCGTTCCTGTGCTTGTGAGACAAGATGCATTGGCAAGGTTTTTGCAACAGGTCTTTATTTTGTGTGGAATGAATAAATAGGTGAATAAATAGGTGAAGTCCCGCGGTGGCAATAAATAAGAGTTGAATAAATAAGGGGGTCAGTCAGTGGGGGCTGAGGGCGCGGGGCCGTTGCTGCAGCGGCTGTTGGCGTGGCTGAGGGTAGGCGGGATGAGAGAGGTGGGGCTGGGTCCGCCGGGGCTCCAGAAGTGTTGTTGTCGGTGTGGTGGGGCCGTGCGCGTGCGCGTTGGCCGCGGTGCTTGGGCTAACGGCGCATGGTGCGGGTGAGGTTGTGGAGGCGTTGGAAGCAGGCGCGAGCTTCGAGGCGGACGTGGTCCCAGGCGCAGGCGCTGTGGTTGTGGGTGTGGAGGAAGTCCTGGATGTGCGTGAAGTACCTGTCGATGCTGAGTCGCTGCCTCTTGAAGAGCGTGGCGTTGGCTGTCGGGCATTGCTCCAGGCGTTGGATGTAGTGCTGTAGGTGGTTGAGGAGGTGGTGGCGCGCGCCGGTGTTCCAGTGTTGTGGGGCGCTGTCGTTGCTGCTGAGGGTGTGGAAGAGGTGCTGTAGGATGCGGAGGGCGGTGGCGGCGGCTTGCTGTGGGTGGCTGGTGTGGAGGAGGGTGTCGGGGAAGCGGAAGGGCGCCTGGTGTTGCTGGCAGGGCTGTGTCGGGCTGGGAGCCATGGCCTGGAGGAGCCGCAGGCCGTCCCAGGGGAAGGTGTCGTCGCCGGGCCGCAGGTGGTGGCAGGCGAGGGCGGTGGCGAGAGCCGTCAGGAGGAGCAGGAGCGGCGTGGCGCCGTGCGTCAGGCGGGGCTGTGGGGTTGCGGGCGCTGTCATGGTGGTTGGGTGGGTGCCGCTGTGCAGGAGCCCAGGCAGGCTTGGTGGTGTTGCGGGTGGTCGCTGTGCTTGGTGTGGTGCCGGGTGGCAGGCTTTATGTGGCGCGGCAGCTTCCCCTTCCTCGCTTTCCGATGGCAGCGAGTTTCCGGCTGTGGCTTTCAGTTTTGGCTGGTGGCTGTGGTGGTCTTGGGGAAGTGCGTTGTTGGGGTGGCCGTGGGTGGGGAGAGCGGTGGCGGTGCTTTGGCGGTGGTGTGTCGTGGGGAGGTTGGCTGTAGTGGTCGCGTGGGGGATGCGCAAGCGCCGGGGCAGAGCCCCTGGGGGCAGCTGTGCCGGGGAGGTGTGTCAGGGTTTCCCTGTTGGCTGCAGGGCGAGCTCCGCAGCTGAAGTTTCCCTTCCTGCCCAAGTGTCTTTTCCGCCTGTAATGGCCTGGTGTTGTCCGTGGTGTGTTTTCCTTTCACTTGTGTCTGGCCTTTGTTTTCGTCTTAGCTGGTCTTTCCTTTTCGTGTTGGGAAGGGTTGCGAAGTGATGTCACTTGTCATAGCGTGGGGAGCCCCCTCCTGGAGCGAGGGCCTGGGGGTGGGGGCGGCTTGGGAGGAGGTGGCTCTGGGGGTAGGCACTTGAGCGTGGGCTGTGTTCCCGCATGGATCTGCCCCGTTGAAGCTGACGGGCACGGGGAGGAAAGGCTTGAGGGAAAAGGAAGAGGAAGAAGGGAAGAGTTTTGCTGCGGTTGCTGTTGCTGCCTTGGCCGCCTTGGCTGCCCGGCTGTGGTCCCGTGGGTGCACGTGCCCGCCCCTGTATCCCCGGGGTCTTGTGTTTTGTCTGCCTCCGGGGCTGAGGTGGGCCTGGAGACGGAACCGTGGCCCGTAAGTGAAGGGTCCCGTGTTTGGGATGGCCTGAGGCCCTGCTCCTCTGAAGAGGAGGGGTGCCCAAGAGTCCTCGGGAGGTGGAGCCGGGGCAGCCAGCGTAGCTGCGGAGCTGTAGTGGCAGGAGGAGGAGGTTGCGCTGGCTGAGTTGTTGAGGTCCCTTGCAAGAGGGAGGATGGCATTGTGCTTGCGTGAGGGAGGCTGCCCCGTGTTTTCTGAAAGCGTGTGGAGCAGGGGAAAGGTGTGAAGGGTGTTGGTGGTGGCGGGCCGGGAGCCACGCTGTTGTCAGGCAGCGTTGTGTTGGAGGGTGCAGTGCTTGGGGTGGTGGCGCGTGCACGGTGGTTGGGCGTAGGTAGGTGCCGTCACGGCAGGAGGTAGGCTGACGTTGGAGGTCGCCGGCTGGACCTTGTTGGTGTTGCCCTAGAACAGGAGAGCTGGCGCTGCAAGGTGTTTTGAAGCAGCGCAGGCAGAGGGTTGTGGTGAGCAATGCCTGAAGCTGCAAGAGCCAGCGACCCCGAGTTGGGTCTGTGCCGTGCCGCTCCTTCCTAGGCTCATGGCATGGTTTGGGATGGGTCGGGTTGGGCTGGGAGGGACCCTCGGAGGTCGCCGGGCCCAACCCGCCAGCAAGGGGCAGGGCCGTCTCAAGTAGAGGAGGTTCTGAGAGCCCCGTCCAGGCTGACCTGGGAGGTTTCCAGGGACGGAGCGCGTCCCACCTCTGTGGGCAACGTTTTGCAGCGTTTTGCCTCCCTGCTGGTTGCAGCGCGCTGCCTTCCTTGTACGGAGCGTGAGCCACCCCTCGTTTGGTTTGAAGCCGGTCCCTGCTGTGGTGTGGCTGCAGGCCCTTTGACCAAGTCGTCGGCCATCTTTCTTGTGAGCCCCCTGGAAGTGCTGAAAGGCCGCAGTAAGGCCTCCGCGGGGCCTTCCCTGCTGCAGGCTGAAGAAGCCCATCTCTCTGAGCCTTTCCTCGTAGGAGAGGCGTTGCAAGGCTCTGACGGTGTTTGTGGCCCTGCTGTGGACGCGCTGCAAGAGGTGCGAGGCCTCCCTGTAGCGAGGCCTCCAGAGCTGAGGATCAGTTGGTGGAAAGCGGGGCGGGGGGTGGGTGGGAACTGTGGAGGAGACGGGCCGACACGGAGGTTCTGGTGACGCTGGCTGTTGAAAGCCTGGGAGAGGTTTTTGAAAGAGGTGGAGGAAAGCGCCTCCTTGGGGAGAGGTGTCAAGGAGGAGAGTGGGCACGGGGCCTGCAGAGCCCATGTGGGGCAGGGCTTGGAGCAGGTGCTGAGTGGCGGTGGCTTCGCGCCACGCCGAAGGCTCGTTCCTGTGCTTGTGAGACAAGATGCATTGGCAAGGTTTTTGCAACAGGTCTTTATTTTGTGTGGAATGAATAAATAGGTGAAGTCCCGCGGTGGCAATAAATAAGAGTTGAATAAATAAGGGGGTCAGTCAGTGGGGGCTGAGGGCGCGGGGCCGTTGCTGCAGCGGCTGTTGGCGTGGCTGAGGGTAGGCGGGATGAGAGAGGTGGGGCTGGGTCCGCCGGGGCTCCAGAAGTGTTGTTGTCGGTGTGGTGGGGCCGTGCGCGTGCGCGTTGGCCGCGGTGCTTGGGCTAACGGCGCATGGTGCGGGTGAGGTTGTGGAGGCGTTGGAAGCAGGCGCGAGCTTCGAGGCGGACGTGGTCCCAGGCGCAGGCGCTGTGGTTGTGGGTGTGGAGGAAGTCCTGGATGTGCGTGAAGTACCTGTCGATGCTGAGTCGCTGCCTCTTGAAGAGCGTGGCGTTGGCTGTCGGGCATTGCTCCAGGCGTTGGATGTAGTGCTGTAGGTGGTTGAGGAGGTGGTGGCGCGCGCCGGTGTCCCAGTGTTGTGGGGTGCTGGGGCTGCTGAGGGTGTGGAAGAGGTGCTGTAGGATGCGGAGGGCGGTGGCGGCGGCTTGCTGTGGGTGGCTGGTGTGGAGGAGGGTGTCGGGGAAGCGGAAGGGCGCCTGGTGTTGCTGGCAGGGCTGTGTCGGGCTGGGAGCCATGGCCTGGAGGAGCCGCAGGCCGTCCCAGGGGAAGGTGTCGTCGCCGGGCCGCAGGTGGTGGCAGGCGAGGGCGGTGGCGAGAGCCGTCAGGAGGAGCAGGAGCGGCGTGGCGCCGTGCGTCAGGCGGGGCTGTGGGGTTGCGGGCGCTGTCATGGTGGTTGGGTGGGTGCCGCTGTGCAGGAGCCCGGGCAGGCTTGGTGGTGTTGCGGGTGGTCGCTGTGCTTGGTGTGGTGCCGGGTGGCCGGCTTTATGTGGCGCGGCGGCTTCCCCTTCCTCGCTTTCCGATGGCAGCGAGTTTCCGGCTGTGGCTTTCAGTTTTGGCTGGTGGCTGTGGTGGTCTTGGGGAAGTGCGTTGTTGGGGTGGCCGTGGGTGGGGAGAGCGGTGGCGGTGCTTTGGCGGTGGTGTGTCGTGGGGAGGTTGGCTGTAGTGGTCGCGTGGGGGATGCGCAAGCGCCGGGGCAGAGCCCCTGGGGGCAGCTGTGCCGGGGAGGTGTGTCAGGGTTTCCCTGTTGGCTGCAGGGCGAGCTCCGCAGCTGAAGTTTCCCTTCCTGCCCAAGTGTCTTTTCCGCCTGTAATGGCCTGGTGTTGTCCGTGGTGTGTTTTCCTTTCACTTGTGTCTGGCCTTTGTTTTCGTCTTAGCTGGTCTTTCCTTTTTGTGTTGGGAAGGGTTGCGAAGTGATGTCACTTGTCATAGCGTGGGGAGCCCCCTCCTGGAGCGAGGGCCTGGGGGTGGGGGCGGCTTGGGAGGAGGTGGCTCTGGGGGTAGGCACTTGAGCGTGGGCTGTGTTCCCGCATGGATCTGCCCCGTTGAAGCTGACGGGCACGGGGAGGAAAGGCTTGAGGGAAAAGGAAGAGGAAGAAGGGAAGAGTTTTGCTGCGGTTGCTGTTGCTGCCTTGGCCGCCTTGGCTGCCCGGCTGTGGTCCCGTGGGTGCACGTGCCCGCCCCTGTATCCCCGGGGTCTTGTGTTTTGTCTGCCTCCGGGGCTGAGGTGGGCCTGGAGACGGAACCGTGGCCCGTAAGTGAAGGGTCCCGTGTTTGGGATGGCCTGAGGCCCTGCTCCTCTGAAGAGGAGGGGTGCCCAAGAGTCCTCGGGAGGTGGAGCCGGGGCAGCCAGCGTAGCTGCGGAGCTGTAGTGGCAGGAGGAGGAGGTTGCGCTGGCTGAGTTGTTGAGGTCCCTTGCAAGAGGGAGGATGGCATTGTGCTTGCGTGAGGGAGGCTGCCCCGTGTTTTCTGAAAGCGTGTGGAGCAGGGGAAAGGTGTGAAGGGTGTTGGTGGTGGCGGGCCGGGAGCCACGCTGTTGTCAGGCAGCGTTGTGTTGGAGGGTGCAGTGCTTGGGGTGGTGGCGCGTGCACGGTGGTTGGGCGTAGGTAGGTGCCGTCACGGCAGGAGGTAGGCTGACGTTGGAGGTCGCCGGCTGGACCTTGTTGGTGTTGCCCTAGAACAGGAGAGCTGGCGCTGCAAGGTGTTTTGAAGCAGCGCAGGCAGAGGGTTGTGGTGAGCAATGCCTGAAGCTGCAAGAGCCAGCGACCCCGAGTTGGGTCTGTGCCGTGCCGCTCCTTCCTAGGCTCATGGCATGGTTTGGGATGGGTTGGGTTGGGCTGGGAGGGACCCTCGGAGGTCGCCGGGCCCAACCCGCCAGCAAGGGGCAGGGCCGTCTCAAGTAGAGGAGGTTCTGAGAGCCCCGTCCAGGCTGACCTGGGAGGTTTCCAGGGACGGAGCGCGTCCCACCTCTGTGGGCAACGTGTTGCAGCGTTTTGCCTCCCTGCTGGTTGCAGCGCGCTGCCTTCCTTGTACGGAGCGTGAGCCACCCCTCGTTTGGTTTGAAGCCGGTCCCTGCTGTGGTGTGGCTGCAGGCCCTTTGACCAAGTCGTCGGCCATCTTTCTTGTGAGCCCCCTGGAAGTGCTGAAAGGCCGCAGTAAGGCCTCCGCGGGGCCTTCCCTGCTGCAGGCTGAAGAAGCCCATCTCTCTGAGCCTTTCCTCGTAGGAGAGGCGTTGCAAGGCTCTGACGGTGTTTGTGGCCCTGCTGTGGACGCGCTGCAAGAGGTGCGAGGCCTCCCTGTAGCGAGGCCTCCAGAGCTGAGGATCAGTTGGTGGAAAGCGGGGCGGGGGGGTGGGTGGGAACTGTGGAGGAGACGGGCCGACACGGAGGTTCTGGTGACGCTGGCTGTTGAAAGCCTGGGAGAGGTTTTTGAAAGAGGTGGAGGAAAGCGCCTCCTTGGGGAGAGGTGTCAAGGAGGAGAGTGGGCACGGGGCCTGCAGAGCCCATGTGGGGCAGGGCTTGGAGCAGGTGCTGAGTGGCGGTGGCTTCGCGCCACGCCGAAGGCTCGTTCCTGTGCTTGTGAGACAAGATGCATTGGCAAGGTTTTTGCAACAGGTCTTTATTTTGTGTGGAATGAATAAATAGGTGAATAAATAGGTGAAGTCCCGCGGTGGCAATAAATAAGAGTTGAATAAATAAGGGGGTCAGTCAGTGGGGGCTGAGGGCGCGGGGCCGTTGCTGCAGCGGCTGTTGGCGTGGCTGAGGGTAGGCGGGATGAGAGAGGTGGGGCTGGGTCCGCCGGGGCTCCAGAAGTGTTGTTGTCGGTGTGGTGGGGCCGTGCGCGTGCGCGTTGGCCGCGGTGCTTGGGCTAACGGCGCATGGTGCGGGTGAGGTTGTGGAGGCGTTGGAAGCAGGCGCGAGCTTCGAGGCGGACGTGGTCCCAGGCGCAGGCGCTGTGGTTGTGGGTGTGGAGGAAGTCCTGGATGTGCGTGAAGTACCTGTCGATGCTGAGTCGCTGCCTCTTGAAGAGCGTGGCGTTGGCTGTCGGGCATTGCTCCAGGCGTTGGATGTAGTGCTGTAGGTGGTAGAGGAGGTGGTGGCGCGCGCCGGTGTTCCAGTGTTGTGGGGCGCTGTCGTTGCTGCTGAGGGTGTGGAAGAGGTGCTGTAGGATGCGGAGGGCGGTGGCGGCGGCTTGCTGTGGGTGGCTGGTGTGGAGGAGGGTGTCGGGGAAGCGGAAGGGCGCCTGGTGTTGCTGGCAGGGCTGTGTCGGGCTGGGAGCCATGGCCTGGAGGAGCCGCAGGCCGTCCCAGGGGAAGGTGTCGTCGCCGGGCCGCAGGTGGTGGCAGGCGAGGGCGGTGGCGAGAGCCGTCAGGAGGAGCAGGAGCGGCGTGGCGCCGTGCGTCAGGCGGGGCTGTGGGGTTGCGGGCGCTGTCATGGTGGTTGGGTGGGTGCCGCTGTGCAGGAGCCCGGGCAGGCTTGGTGGTGTTGCGGGTGGTCGCTGTGCTTGGTGTGGTGCCGGGTGGCCGGCTTTATGTGGCGCGGCGGCTTCCCCTTCCTCGCTTTCCGATGGCAGCGAGTTTCCGGCTGTGGCTTTCAGTTTTGGCTGGTGGCTGTGGTGGTCTTGGGGAAGTGCGTTGTTGGGGTGGCCGTGGGTGGGGAGAGCGGTGGCGGTGCTTTGGCGGTGGTGTGTCGTGGGGAGGTTGGCTGTAGTGGTCGCGTGGGGGATGTGAAACACTGCGATAGTTACATTTGCGGTGTTTCTGCTGCTTATGTGATTTTCTTGTGGTTTCTCCTTTTCCTTCTGGGCTCTTTCTTGTTCCTGTTGTGTTTGGCTGAATTTCCCTTCCTTCCCATGTCTCTTTTCCTTGTGTAGTTGTACCGTAGTGTTTGTGGGTTTTTTCAGTTTCGGTTTTTTTGTCATTTGTGTTTTTGTTTCAAGACATCATTTCTTTTAACGTATCGGGATATTGGTAAAACGATGTCATTGTCTGGTTTCTCAGGAGTTCACTAAGTCTACTTGTTGTTTGAGAAGATATGGTTGCATGTGTGTCTACAGTCACTGATATTTATTGGTATAGTCTTCATCTCTTTGATTCCATTTCTTTGTTTTGAAACCTAATGGTGATGAGAGGGTTGAGAAGTGTTGTCTCATTTTTGGGTTATTTAGCAATGTAGGAAATGCAGGCAGAAACATTTTTTATGTAGGGTGAATTTTGCTATTTTTGCTATGTGAGGAAGTTTTTGTGACCACTGTCACTATTGTGCTGTATTTTTATATTGTGGAGGAAAAGGTTCTCTACAGACAACTCCATTTTCCAATTTCCAGTGTTCCCCTGTTTAAGTGCATGCTCGTATGTTATTCTCTGATATTACTGGAACTGTCCATTTTCCTCTATCTTTTGTTAGTTTTTTGGGTTTGAATTTTTTATCACTGATTGTGCATCATTTCATTTCTTAAATTTTTTTCAATTTTTTTTTTTTAATGTTAGTGTGTTAAGTATTATCTAGTGCGGAGGGCAGGTGGTGTCAGAGGAGGTTGCGCTGGCCTTGATCAGTGATGGCTTTGCATCTGTCTGCAGGAGCGGGCATCTCACAATGTACCTGATCCCTCTTGTGGTGTCGTATCACCTTCATGGTGAAGAAGGATATAATGTGTTTATTCTTTCATGTTTTTATTCCCGATGTTCCAGCCTGTGTCATTATCTGTCTTTTGTTTTCCTGTCTGAGGAGGGTTTGCTTTCTTTGTCCACCTCTGACAAGACCAAGCCATTGAAGTCCCGCCTGCCTGGCATCACAGGGTATTTCTGGTTAGAAGGAACATCAGGGGGACTGTGGTACAACATGGAAGTTGCGTCTTGAGTGGTCCTGGTGTGTACCTGAATACTTTCAGTCCCACTTGTTTTCTCGCTCTCCCACTGCATGGCATGTGCCTGCTGTGGGAAGGGCCAGGCTCTTTTCAGTGTTGCCCAGCGACAGGACAAGGGGCAACAGGCACAAACTGCAGCACAGGAAGCTCCATCTGAATCTGGGGAAGAACTTCCTTACCTTGAGGGTGACATAGCCCTGGAACAGGCTGCCCAGAGAGGCTGTGGAGTGTCCTTCTCTGGAGACATTCAGCCCCCCTCGGACATGATGACGTGCAACCTGCTCTAGGAGAGCCTACTGTACGGGAGGGGCTGGAGTAGATGATCTCCAGAGGTCCCCTCCAACCCTGACCATGCTGTGATGTGTTCTTGCAGCATCCTTGCAGCAATGTGGTGGTGGACATGGTATAACTGTGCATGGAGAAGAACCTCTTTGTCCTGTGTAGGAGGATGCCATAGCTGCTGAACTTTAGTGTTGTCTTTCTCAGGCATACCTGGGGAGGGAAGAACATCTGGAGCAGATATTTTTGGGGTGGTGGTTGGAGGGCCAAGGAGCGGCTGGTGCTGGTGGTGCGTGGGCAGTTTACTTCATGGACAATGCTGCGCTCGTCTGTGCTGGTTGGTTTGGACCATGTTGGGTGGCAGTGTTTGAGTGATTTATCTTTTTGTTTGTTAACTGGAGTGCTGGAGTACAGAAGGCCTAGGCCCGTGCGCTCTGTGTGAGATAGGTCCCCATGGCCACTGGTGTGTAAACACAGTTGTGGTGTCCTGTGTCAGTTGTGGTGGTTGTAGGAGAGCAATGAGCAGTCCTGGGCATCTCCAGTGGTTTTTTGTGTTGGAAAAGACCTTTAAGGCATCGAGTCCAACCATTAGCCCAGAACTGCCAAGTCCACCAGTAAACCATGTCCCTAACCACCACATCTATGCATTTTTTAAAGACCTCCAGGGATGGTGATTCCACCACCTCCCTGGGCAGTCTGTCCCAACACTCCACCATCCTGTCAGTGAAGAACTTTTTCCCAACACCCAACCTAAACCTCCCCGGCACAGACTGAGGCCGTCTCCTCTTGCCCTGTCACTTGTCACCTGGGAGAAGAGACCGACCCCCCTGCCTACACCCTCCTGTCAGGCAGCTGCAGGGAGCCACAAGGTGCCCCCGAGCCTCCTCCTCTCCAGGCTGACCCCCCCAGTTCCCCCAGCCGCTCCCCACCAGCCTTGTGCCCCAGCCCCGGCACCAGCCCCCTGCCCGTCTCTGGACACGCTGCAGCCCCTCTGCGTCCCCCTGGCAGTGAGGGGCCCAACCTGAACACAGGAGTCGAGGGGCGGCCTCGCCAGTGCCCAGGGCAGGGGGACAGCACTGCCCTGGCCCTGCTGGCCACGCTGTTCCCGGCACCAGCCAGGATGCTGCTGGCCTCCTTGGCCACCTGGGCACATGGCTGTTTGGTATTTTTTAAGGTTTCTTGGGTGAGGTTGGTAGCACTGAGATGCTATCCCTTGTCCAAATCTCCACAGGCCTTGGTGGGTCCTCTCTTCGCCTCTTTGAGGTGAACCATGTCCACAGGACCCTCCTTGCTCCTAAGTGCTGTGGTATTGCTGAATGGTTGGTTGTAATATGGGGTGGTGATTTGGAGGTGGCTTTCATGTTTTGTCAGTGAGGAAGGGTGGATGGTGGGAAAGGAGTGTGCAGGGCAGGCAGCATGTCATCAGGACAAGTGTGTGCTCCGGGCGTCTTGCATTAGTGAAAGATGCCTGTGGGCTTGAAGGGCTGTGGTGGGTCCCTAAGAGTGGACTCCTGTATGGAGCATTTGACCAGGGCAGGAGGCATCTATCAGTGGGACAGGCTGCCAGAGGGGTGGTCATCCCTGCCTGCCTTACAGAGACCCCGTCTTTGCCTGTCAGGTACATGAATGATGACCACCTCTTTTCTTTTTCTTCTGTTTTGTTTTTGCAAAAAGTCTTTATTTCCAAACAAGTGAATAAATACATAAATATAGCAATATAGATATTAATGGTTAAATAAATAAATAAATAAATAAATAGGTTTCTAGATTTCTGTGGTGAATAGTCACTGGATGAGAGTCTCACAGTCTGTGGGGACCTTCCCCTCCATCAGGGGAGGTTGCAGTCTGGACGGGCAAGATAACAGTATGTATAATAAATACCACCACACTCCCCATTGCCTCACAGTTGTCCATGAGCAGGCAGCACAGCAATTTCCTCCTCCTTCCTTCCCAGTGAAGGTGTGGCCATGGTGCCCATGAGCAGACAGTGCCACAGCCTGGCCCCAGCCTCACCATGGTCATGCCCATCTCTCCATCAGTGCCGGGTCGTGGCCAGAAGAGGTGTGAGCAGCACCGAGAGTGCCAGCCTGGGCTACTGCTGCTCCTGCTCAATCTGTGGCCACTGGCGTTGGCAGGCACGGGTGGGCTTGGTGGTGGGCAGGAGCAGCTCAGCTCTTCATTTGCCGTATGAGTGTGTCCAAGCGTTGGAAGCAGGCACGAGCTTCAAGGCGGACGTGGTCCCAGGCACAGGCGCTGTGGTTGTGGGTGTGGAGGAAGTTCTGGATGTGCGTGAAGTACCTGTCGATGCTGAGCAGCAGCTTGCGAGGCCCTTGCCTTTTGAGGAGTGTCCTGTTGGCTGTCAGGCATTGCTCCAGGCGTTGGATGTAGTGCTGTAGGTGGTTGAGGAGGTGGTGGCGCACGCCAGTGTCCCAGTGTTCTGGGGTTCTGGGGCTGCTGAGTGTGTGGAAGAGGTGCTGTAGGATGCGGAGGGCGGTGGCGGCGGCTTGCTGTGGGTGGCTGGTGTGGAGGAAGGTGTCGGGGAAGCGGAAGGGCGCCTGGTGTTGCTGGCAGGGCTGTGTCGGGCTGGGAGCCATGGCCTGGAGGAGCCGCAGGCCGTCCCAGGGGAAGGTGTCGTCGCCGGGCCGCAGGTGGTGGCAGGCGAGGGCGGTGGCGAGAGCCGTCAGGAGGAGCAGGAGCGGCGTGACGCCGTGCGTCAGGCGGGGCTGTGGGGTTGCGGGCGCTGTCATGGTGGTTGGGTGGGTGCCGCTGTGCAGGAGCCCGGGCAGGCTTGGTGGTGTTGCGGGTGGTCGCTGTGCTTGGTGTGGTGCCGGGTGGCCGGTTTTATGTGGTGCTGCCATGGCTTTCCTTTCATCATCATCGCATCTAGACAGAATTTCCCTGTTTTCATTTTCATTTTTACTTCCTGTGTACTTTCTCCTGAGGGCTTGTGAACAGGAGATGGCTCAGGGAAAAGGGGTTGGTTCTTTCCCAGTGCTGCTGTTGGGGTGCAGGGGAAGCCTTGCTCCTGTGCTGTTGTGGTTCAACGGGAGATGTGGAAGCAGGACAGCAGAACCTTTTAAGGCAGCTGTGCTGAGGATGTGTTTCAGGGTTTCCCTTTTCTTTGCTTTTAGAGTTGGCTTTCTTGGTTTGTATTTTCAGGTTTCTCTGCCTACCAACTTCTTATTCCCTGCTCTGATACTGTTTGTATATATGAGTTATTGCATATTTTCCTTCATTTCTTATTGAAAAATATTTTCAGTTTGTGTCTCTTTTTTTTTTCTTGTTTTCCTTTCTGTAGCGTCTGCAGCTTTGCTGGTCAAAGAGTTTTTCCTCTCCCTGCAAATATCTTGCAGAGTATTTTTGGGGTATCTGTCATTCCCCTCACCCTCGAAGTTACTTGTCCTCTGTTTATATTTAGAAATAGATTCATAAATGTCACAAAGGATTTTTCATGAACTGTTCATGGAATTACTGTGATTTCCAGATTGGGGGGAGAGGTTATTGTGTTTTGAATGTGTTGTAGAAATCAGGCAACATTAGGTGTTTGGGTGGCAGGAAAGGGTGGGAATATTTCTTTGATATGCCGGTCCCCTTACATCTAGAAAGCAAAAGTGGGCAGAGTCTCAAGCGCATGTCGTCACTGCTTCCTGGGAAGCTTCCAGCAGCAAGAGGCACTGGCTGCTGCTGATACTGCAAGAACGGGGTTTTTCCCAGAGGTTTGGGATGGGGTTCTTTTTTATTTTAACTCAATTAATTCATTTCTCTGCTGATGCTGTAAATTCTCACTGGGTTTTTCGTTGGTTTTTGGTTTGGTTTTGTGGGTGTTTTTCACCTGTGTTTATTACATTGGGATATGCTGTCTTTTCTGTTAGTCTGTTGCAGGCTGCCTGTAGCAGACCTTACAAACACTTTAGGTGGTATGGTATGCGTGGTTCCTAGCCAGCTGCTTGGTGGAGCTTAAGTCTATTCCATCAGACCACTTACCTTTTTTTCAGCCCTTTTCTGCCTCACTTTTTGAGTCTATTCCTAATATTTCAGTTTTGACTTTAGGCACCTTCTCCTGCATGCCTTCTGTAGGTCAGGAAATACCCGTGATTCTCTGAAGAGCAGAGCGTCTCTTCTGATCTTGTCCTATGGGTGGGCATAGCTGGCTGGCACTCGTATTTTCTCTTTTTTTTTTTGTTTGGAATGCTTGCATGCACAGGTGCGTGGGATAGGGATATCCAGTGCTGATGTGGTTCTCCCAGACCTGAGGGGCAGTAGGAATGATTGCAGTCCCTAGACCCTGTTTTCATGCAGATTTGGTTATATTTTGTCCAGTTCATCTATAGGCAAATGCTGATGTGTCAGTTCCAGTTCATATTCACCAAATCCTGTTCAGACCTTTTTTCCAGGTCTGCTTTTTATGGCATTTTCCCCAAAAGGAGATGGGAGTGCTTCTTTCTCGTTTGTTAAGTGATCCATGCCAGAGTTGATAAAGTGGAATTATCTGGGAAAGGAAAAAATGATAAAATATGGCACTGCTTCACGTTACAGAAAAGAAACTGCAGTACTGCATCTTTGCCAGATTATTTCATGCTGAGTGATGGAGGATTGGGTGTAGGAAGCAGAGGAGTGATGTACAGAAATGCAACAAGGTGGAAGGTGCTGTCAACTCTGAGAAAGCATTTGAGGTGCTGGGTATTTTCAGAGAGGGATATGAAGGAGGAGGATGTTGGAGAACGTGTGGAAATGGATACTTTACTGGTTAAAGCACTAACTCTTGATGGATTTGAGGTGGTGAGGAGTAAACCGTGAGGATTAGGAGGAAAAATACTTGGTGGAGTACCAGCCCCACATGTGACGTTCACTCAGCTAGGGAAGGGCACACTTTTCTCTTTTTCTCTGAAACTGAGGACAAAATGCTCCTTTGGTTTTGCTAGTGTGTCCAGTCACCTCCTGTAGAGCACCTAGAAGAATGATCTAAGGTGGAGGTCTCTGCATTTTTTGATTACACACCCCATCAGTACAAAATTTGTGAGCACTTGACCTCAGTGTATTTTTTTTGTAATTTCTAAATTACATACATACACTACTGTACTAATATGTATGCTATAAAACATATAAAAATAAAAATTAAAAAAGGATGGAAGGTTAAACAAACACTATTTTTAAATTTTATAAAATTTTATTTATTAATATACCAAAACTATTTTATTCATGCACTCCAGTGGATTGTCTTGTGCACCCCACTTTGGGGACTACTAACTACCCTGAGGTCTCCTGTAACATAGTTTAAACAAATTTTCCAGTCATATGGTAGTAACCCTTTTTCTCCCCACCCCTTTTTTTTTTAATGTTTGTGCTGTTTTCCTAGCTGACATTTCCACTTTTAGAAAATAGGGCATGCTACAAGAGTAAGACCTTTAGACTATATCCATGTTGTGATTACGGTTCTGGCTTGACCCCAGGTCTTTGGGCCGCAGTGACCTGTTGCTCTTTGAGGTGCAGTCTTGCTGGAAGAAGACAGCTCAGAGCTGAAGATTGGGAGGGGAAAGCATTTAGCTGTTGCCTTTAACTTACCGTTAAGTGATGAAGTATTTGTATATAAGATTAAAAGTGTCTAAAAAAGAGGTTGATTTTAAAGTTGAGGATCCACGTAAATCTTCAGCTCTGCTGTGAGCGCGAAGGTCAGCTTCTGCCCAAACTTCCTTTAGTTCTTCCTTTTTAAATTTTCTTATGCATATGATAATGGGTTTGGTAAGAGCTGTCCACCTGTGTTACAGTTCCAACTATTAATAAACGATGTCTCTTTCCAAGGATTACTACGGAATTACATTCCCTGCTCCTGCAACCTTGACAGGCAGAGATGGGAGCCTTGCTAACAACCCGTACTCAGGTGAGTGCTATTTAAAGGCGAGTGTGGTGAAATGTGTTGATTTCTAAATGCAGGTCATCCTGCTGTTGCTGAAAGAGCAACTGTTTTTTTCCCCTTCTGTAAGCAGTTAAACCCATCAGTCCAAACTAGTCAAACAAAAGGGAGCATCTCCCTCTCAACCTTCACACTGACGTTTCTTCATGGTTTTGGTCAGTAATTCATGTGTGATGACTTCTGGGAATAAGTTGGATATCCTTTGAGGATAAGTGTAAAATTGTTAAGAATGTAAATGGCAGTGTCACCTAGTGCCCCTCCCAAGCGCATACAAGTGTTTGAAAATATTCCATAGCTTAATCATTCTTCTCAAAATTCATTTGCTTGCCTTCTTTTTTTGGCACTGGAATAGACACACACACCCCACACACCCCCAGCAGCTCCCCGTAGTTCGTTACTGCTATTTTAGCACTTGTGTGTTACCAGCAGGAGGTGCATCCATCAGGCTCTCTCTCACCCTCCCCAAATCTAATGGACTTCGTTCCTGGAAGCATGTGTTCTGAGAAGCCTTTCCTCGTGCCTGCTCTTGCTCTTCAGTTATCATTGTGCAAAGATGACATTAATGCCATCCAGATTTTTGAGCCAGTGGTTTTCATCCTGCCATCTGATTACAGCTTAACGCCTATGGCTACAGTTTTATAATTCTTGTAATGATGGTATTATGTGTTCTCATGCTTCTTGGTAACCAACAAAAAGAAATACTGGTTGGGAATGGGATAGATGCAATTGATGTATGTAATCTCCCTAAAAAACATAAGAACATGCTGCTCTGTAGGCTACCAGAAAATGCAAGTGTTCAGGAGTTTTCTGCTTCATAATCATTTCTCTTGGGAGGCTGCTTTTGGATTAATAACCAAATTTCCCTTCCTACTTCTTCAATAAGGTGGCCCACGATGCAAGCCTTGCTTTCCTGGCCTTCAGCTACTGTCTCCAGAACTTTGGTGGTGTGAGGAACCGGACATCTTAACTAGTCATGCTTGACAAATAAACAGACATTGACAAAAATATGCCCATCACTGCCTGTAAATCCTAACTTGCTTTAAGCCCATGCAGCTTAGCTAATCAGTTTAACGCCTAGGAGAGTCACACTTTAACCCAACAACCATTTGCTCTTTGGCAATTTGCCATACTTCTGCTTTTAGCATGTTGTATTGCAATGATCTGATACTAGTGAATCTGCTCAGATGCTGTGAGATAGGTAAGTATTGGTATCTCCGTTTTACCGATGCGTTAGCCATGGCACAGAGTTCTGTGCCACGAACAGGCAATGTCCCTGTGACCATCAGGAACAGAGACAGGGAGTGCGCTTCCCGTGAACAGCTGCAGGCTTTCAAGTGTAGCATGTGCTCTCTTCTGTAGTTGTCTACTTGTATTCAGAGGATTTGAATCCTTAGAGTCCTTCACTTTTGGAGTAGTTTTGACAGCGTTTCTGACCAGTGCTTTCTTTCGCAGGTGATGTAACAAAATTTGGCCGTGGGGATTCTGCCTCCCCTGCTCCTGCTACCACACTTGCCCAACCGCAGCAGAACCAGACGCAGACTCATCACACGACTCAGCAGCCCTTCCTCAACCCGACCCTGCCCCCAGGATACAGCTACACTGGGTTACCTTATTACGCTGGTGTGCCTGGTGTACCCAGTGCATTCCAGTATGGGCCGACCATGTTTGTAAGTGTAACAGCCTGAACTGTAACCTTCCCTTCATGCCTCTGATTTTGCTCTTTATGATTCTTAGAATCATGGAATGGTTTGGATTGGAAGGGACTTTCAAAGATCACCTAGTCCAACCCCCCTGCCATGGGCAGGGACACCTTCCACCAGACCAGGCTGCTCAAAGCCCCATCCAGCCTGGCCTTGAACACTGCCAGGGATGGGGCTTCCACAACTTCTCTGGGCAACCTGTTCCAGTGTCTCACCACCCTTGTCTTAAAAAAAAATCTTCCTTAGATCCAGTCTAAACCTACCTTCTTTCAGTTTGAAAACATTGCCCTGTGTGCTGTCACTGTATGGGCTGGTAAAAAGTTTTTCTCCCTCTTTCTTATAAGCACCCCCCCGTCTAGTATTGAAGGGCTGCAAAAAGGTGTTCCTGGGGCCTTCTCTTCTCCAGGCTGAAAAACTTCAACTTTCTCAGCCTTTCCTCATAGGAGGGGTGCTCCAGCTGTTGGGTCATTTTTGTGGCCCTCCTCTGGACCTGTTCTGAAAGGTCCGTGTCTTGCTGTACTGGGGACCCCAGAGCTGGATCTGGTACTGAGGTGGGGTCACATGAGAATGGAGTAGAGTCATCTTCCCCAGTCTGCAAGGGATTTCCAAAAGTGTGCAAGCATGAGAAAATAGTTTCAGTCCCTTCCCCAAGAAAACAGGAAATTTAAAAGGCCAGTACTCATGGACTCCTATGCAGGTTACTGTGAATAGCAGACAGCTGTAGCTCATGGACTCGGTGTTCCTGAAAGCTCTTACTATAGTCTCTGGAGACTGAAGGGGAGACCCAAATCTGCGTGAGCTGAGAGTGCCTAGGAAATCCTTTTGAGGCTGGAGGAGACCCCATTAAGTCAGAAAGCTGTGCTGCTAGTCTTAGGAGGAAGAATGTTATTTGGGAAGAGGTGATGCTCCAGGCAGAGGGGTAGATAAGTCTGGTTTAGGGCTCAGTAGGGCAGTGTTCCATGCAGCAGCCTCAGGGCAGGAGTTGATGTTTTATTTGATTCTGGAGGGAGAGCACTGCAACTGCTCCTTCTTGGAATTTGCTGTTTACGTTCAGCGCATGAAAGAACTACGCAGCCTGTTCTGAAAGGAGGTTGCACTGCAATCTGAGGGGCAGCTGTAGCAGAAAACGTGGGGCTTGCACACATCCACTACAGCGAGTTGCTGCTGAAAGCATGAGTGCTGTCTCCCATGCCATCCCAATACTCCCAACTCCAGATGAAATTTCCTCCCCCACTAGATGGCAGAGGGAGCTTGTGTTTTGCGCGACATTCCCTGTTAACAGCGCCTTTTGTTCCCTTTGTTCAGGTACCTCCGGCATCTGCTAAACAGCACGGAGTCAACCTGAACACCGCATCGACTCCCTTCCAGCAAGCGAGTGGCTATGGGCAGCACAGCTATGGAACAGGTACGCTCACCACTGCGCTTTTCATGTGAGGGTCTGCAGAGCTGCTTGCACACTGTAACACCTTGTCTTGTACACACCGGCAGGCTATGATGACTTAACGCAGGGAACGGCAGCTGGAGATTACAGCAAAGGAGGCTACAGTGGGTCATCTCAAGCACAAAACAAATCTGCTGGCACTGGACCTGGGAAAGGTAACACATGAGACTTAAGGATGCTCTTCAGTGGGATTTAGTAGGGTAGAGTCCCAGTGCTGTGCAGTCAACACAGCAGCCAGCTCTAAACAGGGCCACAATCCAAGCTGTTTCTCCATCTCCCGTATGCTTTTTTAAATGTCCCAAGTGTTCCTTCTAAATCTTATGACTGGACTTTGCATAAGGATTTTTGTGGCTGATGCGCAGATTTGTCCACAATTATATATAGGAGAAATGGTAAGCTGCTTCCTCTGCCAAAGTTTTCTTTGCTGAAGAGTAGTGGTCCTACAGCAGTGCCATGTTCTTGAAGCCTGAGCAGTTGGATGCTGCTACTCAAGTGGTCCTGTGCCAAATCATGACAAGATTTTAATTTTCTTGGTAGACACCCAGCATAGCCGTGTGTTAGGGGCAAGCAGGGCATCTCTGGGCTGCTGTTTCAGCTGCTGTCTGTAAACCCTCTAACTTATCACATTATTTCATGCCTGGAAATGTTTTCTTTGTGACTGTGAAGGCTGAAGAACGTATACAGCTTATAGGAAAGCTTTATTCTGCACCTGCTGGTTAGAACGGAGAAGTGTGTGCTGAACTGCTTACCACTAACTAGTTCATTGTTGGGCTTAACAAATACCAAGCATTTGCTGTGCATTTGAAACACCAACTGGACTGTCTTCAGCCAAGAGCGGCTCACACTTTCCTCTGTAGAGGAGCAATCCAAAAAGGAGCAATGTCCTAGGAAGGGTACAACCTTAGAGCAGTGCAAACCCTCTGAGTCCAGTCCTTTGATCACTGGCCAAAGGAACCACTGGTTTTATTCCAATCCAAGTGGAATTATTAGAGCCAGTCTTTCTGAGACAGTGAATAAGTGGCTGCTTTGAGAGTCACCTTGCTGGTAAGTGGGTGTTTCTGAGCCTGTTGCGGCACCAGCTGGTCCAGGTGGAAGCCAGCCTGAATCAGTGATATTCTCTCTGGGCAGAGGAGCATTGCAGACTTCACCCTTCTGCAGGGTGTGAAAGGACAAGGGCTCAAATGTATAGCAGATGCTGGGTTTCATCACTCAGTGCACTACTGGAAAGCTCGTGAACACTGCAATAGAGCCAAATGCATCCCTAATCCTAGGGGAAAGCTGGCTTTTCGTGAGCTTAAATGAGTGTGCAGTGCAGCCAGCTGCTGCCTGGTGAAGTGCATTTGAATCCAAGCGGTACTGGGTCATGGATGTGGGTGATTTATCCTGGTGGACTGTTTTCCCATTTTCCTGTGGGAGCGAAGAGCCGAGCCCTTTCTTCTGTTCCCATGTGGGGTGCTGTGGGTGTAAGAGCATGGAGAGCCCTGCTGGGCTGGCCAGTAGCAGCAGCAAGGGGTGTGGTGCAGTAGCTGTGGATGAAGGTGCATCCACCAAGGCTGCTGGAGGTGCCAGGAGCAAAGCATGGGGTTTATGTTGGGTGGTGGTTGACTTTCTCATTGTCAATGGCTTTTTTTTGTTTTTCAGGTGTTTCTGTGACCTCAAGTAACACAGGTGTGCCTGATATCAGTGGCTCAGTCTATAACAAGACTCAGGTGAGCAATGCTGTACCCTCCTCCCTGATGGCCTGAGGCCAGGCTGATGGCTCCCATCCTATTCTCAGACCAGTTGGTCTCAGGGTCAGCAGGCTGTGGCATTTCTGGTGCTGGTCCTGTTTGCTGTTGGAGTCTTGCCCTCTGTTGCATTGTTTCTGCCATGTCAGCTCCTGACAGCAGCTCCTGACATAGGTGCAGTGCCACACACAGCCCCACATGAGCTGTATCCTGGGTGCAAATGAATGTGATGGGGCTAATGTTTTTAGTCGAAATAGCCCCCAAAGCAGGTGAGTCTAGAGGGCGTTTTCTTTTCACCAGAGAGACCAGTCAGTAGCATCCACCCCTAACACAGTGTCCCATGCTCTTCTGTGGCCATTGTTCAGCACACAGCTTCCCAGGGAAGGCTGAAAGTGCTTTTACAAGCTGTAGTGTGCAGTCAGCTTATGCCCAGTTCCTGTTTTCTCCTCCTTGCACCCTCAGCTGGGGGAATTCGTGTCTGTGATTCATGCTTACAGGTAGGAAGCCAGCCCTCGGCTAAGTGCTTAGCACTAGGAGTCAAGCTTTGGCCGGAGGGAGGACAATCTCGCTGCACATTCTTCATTCAGTTTTGTTGGGCTGCCCTGGGTAATTCCAGGCTGAGCCCCTGCAATGTGTGATTTCAGGCAGCTGCTGCTATCCCATGTCCCACTGAGTAAAAAGAGGTCAGGGGGAAAAAAGGGGCTTACTCATGGAGTGGTGAAAGGTTCAAGTGATGTGTGTTTGGGCCACTCCTGTGCTTGTCTGGTCACTTGTGGGGCTGCTCACACCAGTCTCTGACACTGTCCCCCCTTGCCTCCTATGCAGACATTTGACAAGCAGGGATTCCATGCTGGCACACCGCCTCCTTTCAGCCTGCCCTCTGCTCTCGGATCGACTGGGCCCCTGAACCCTGGTGCTGCCCCGGGTTACGCTCCAGCCCCCTTTCTCCATATCCTGCCTGCACATCAGCAGCCTCATTCCCAGATGCTGCATCACCATCTTCAGCAAGACGGGCAGGTGAGTCAGCCCCTCCTGCCTCTGCAGCATGCCTGAGGACCGACTGCTGCCCCCACATCCCAGCGGGGCAGGGCCTGAGGGGTCTTGCTTCGCTCATTGGGAGAGGGCCATGACAATGATTGCAGACTGACAGACTCGATGCTGTTGACCAGCTTGGGGTGGGGGGACCTCAGCGAGTTCAGCAAGGGGAAGTGCCAAGTCCTGCCCCTGGGGAGGGACAGCCCCATGCAGTAGTACACGCTGGGGGGCAAAGCAGATTGGCAGAAAAGGCCCTGGGGATCCTGGTGGACACTGACTTGGCCATGAGGCAGCAATGTGCCCTTGCCACGAAGGCAACCAACGGTATCCTGGGCTGTATTAGGCACAGTAATGGCAGCAGGTCAAGGGAAGGAGATCCTTCCCCTCTACCAGCACTGGTGAGGCCACACCTGGAGTGCTGTGTCCAGTTCTGGGCTCCCCAGTACCAGAGAGACATGGATGTACTGGAGAGTTCAACAAAGGGCCACAAGGATGGTGAAGGGACCGGATCATCTGTCCTTTGAGGAAAGGCTGAGAGACCTGGGACAGTTCAACCTGGAGAAGAGAAGGCTTAGGGGGATCTCATCAATATATGTAAACACCTGAAGGGGGAGGGTGTAAAGAGGACTGACCCAGGCTCTCCTCAGTGGTGCCCAGTGACAGGACCAGAGGGAGTGGGCACACTGAAACAAGGGAGGCTCCATCTCAACATCGGGAGAAGCTTTTTTGATTGGAATGGTGACCAAGCACTGACACGGGTTGCCCAAGGAGGTTGTGGAGTCTTTATCCTCAGACCTCTCTGGACATGGTGCTGGCCAGCCAGCTGTAGGTGACCCTGCTTGAGCAGAGGAATTGGACAAGATACCTTGAGAGGTCCCTGCCAGCCTCAGCCAGCCTGTGATTCTGTGAAGAGACTGTCCTTACATGGGGGGATGGGCAGCGAGGTGTGAAGCTGCTGCTGTCCCCAGGCTGCGGCAGGAGACAGAATGTGAGCACTTGTACTGTAACTCTGGGGGAAAAATGAAGTATCCTTTTGCAGGTTGCAGGTTGGCTCTGACTTGGTCTCACCAGCCCGTCCATTTCCTTGCTATAAAAGTTTCCTGAAAAAACAGTGTTCTTGGTCCTGCTCCTTGCATTCCTTGTGCTTGAACCTATCTTGGGTGAGGGGCAGAGGGATGGCACGTTCCTGTGCTTCTGTTTAGTGACTCTGTGGCTGCTTGCCCTGGACTGCAAGATGCGGAGGTGTTGCAGGGCAGAAACGGATCGATTCAGGGGGAGCATCGCTCCCTCGGTGGATATCAGGGCTGTTCCCAAGGGCGGCAGCTCTTCTGGTGACATTCAGATGGGCTCGTCTTTCTGGGAGCACAGGTGCTATGGCAGCTGATGTCTGCATCTTCTTTGTTTTCATTTTCTAGGGTGGATCTGGCCAACGCAACCAACCCAGCACCATGCAGCAAAAGTCTCAGGCTACCAAAACCGCCTATGGCACTTCTCCATACTGGACAAACTAAACCCGAAACCAGGGAGGGGGGAGAGAATGAAAGGAGAGGAGGAGAAAAAAAAAACACAAAAAAACCCAAACAAAAAGAAAAGAGAAAAAGAGAAAAAGCCGAAGCCCATTCCTGGAATTATTAGGAGAAGTAACTGCTCAGCCAAATGTCTGTGCGGGGAGAACTGCAGCCAGCCAGCCATCCTCTGTGTGACTCGCCTGCTTCCTCTTTGAGTTGCTGTTGTATGTAATATATTTATGTATGTATTTGTAAATGTAATAGAGCCTAAATGTGGTTTTCTGCATCTTGCAGCCTGTTTTATTTTCTTTGTAGGAAAACTAATTATTCATTTCCCATCTGCACCAAGGTATCCTTCCTTGTTTTTTTAAGCTCTATGGGCTTTATAACTCTGTTAAAGACAAATGAGCTGGAGCCCATTTATTTAATGCAGTTCTAAATTCAGGCAAATCAGGAGGCCACAAAAAACAAATCCAGATGTGTCCTGTTGGTTTGATTTCTGCCCTCAGCCCCCAGTATAGCTGTTACTTTAAAAGAGGGGTGGGAGAAAAAAAAAAGTTTCGTGGGCCTTCCCCTTTCTTTTGTCTCCCCCTTCCCTCCTTCTGTAAAAAATAAACTCTCATGGGCAGTTTGGTCACTGTGGCCCTGAGCTGCAGCCTCAGCTTTTTATTTTTCAATTTCTGAATAATAAAAAGACAGGATTTTCTTTTTTGGTTCGGTTTTGTTTTATTTTGTTTCTCTAGCAAGAGAATCTGGATGGCTCAGTGTGTCCTGGAACTCCTTTGCATCATTAGAGGCAAAAACTATGTAGCGGTTTCTTAAATAAAAGTATAAGCTGTGTCTTGTACCTCTTTTTGCCCTGAGCCACCCTGCCCAGGAAAGGCAGAGCTACTGGATGGAAACTTCACCTGTCCCTCCCCACTTTTTTTAAAACAAAGACCAGCAACTCCTGGTCCTTCTTGTCCTGCACCAGTGCGGTGAATGTTTTAGGAGTTTAATTTCTTTTTAGCCCTTCCTCCACCTAATAAAGGTCTGAGCGTATCACTGGTGTTTGTCTGCATTTTCAAAGGCTCCAGAGGCAGTTTTGCTTTTACAGCCTGTCCCTTTCCACCTGCTCTGCAGCAAAAGCTGAGCTGGGAGGGTAAGAGCAGCAGATGGGTCTGCAGGGGATGCTGAATACCATGACAAAGGTGAGTGACCTCGGTGCTGAGAGCTTATAAGCATCTGCAGCAGGGATGGGATCCTGGGCATCATCCCGAGTCCCGACATTAAACATCACGTCTCTGCCTTCAGTGTCCTCTGGCGTTGTGCTCTGTGTGAGTCGCAGGGAGCAGCTGGGGAAGGTAAGGAGGGGGCAGAACTGCAGCACTGCCCTCCCGTGCTTCGCCCACCTGGTCCATGGCCTCCACCAGGAGGAAGGTCAGTGGTGATGACTCCTGCTCCAGGCTCATCCTCCTGAGCATGCTGGCCTTTCATAGCAGAGGAGATGGGAAAATGTGAAGCTGTATGTGTCCATGTGGCAGGGGAGGGGTGTTTCTGCACTTGGCAATTCTGCATAAAGACCCACAAGAAAAAAACCCTGTTTCTACCCTGAGAACCACTTTCCTTTCTTAAAGTCACCCTTTCACCAGCTCTCACGTCCTGTGGGAACCAGTTGGCTTGGAAGAAGTCTGTATCACCCAGTCCTCCTTCTGCCTCTGACCAGCAGAACATGAACTGCACTGGTGTTCCTCTGCCCCAGCTCAAGTTTTTATACTGGTTGAAGTTCAGCAGCTGCTGCAAGCCCTTGGCAGCTGCTGTCCCACTGGCTTTGGGGCCTAAATGTCAAGGATGGAAAAATGTCTCAGTAGGCTGGGGACTTGCTGCCAGCTTGTACGAGGGCTGCACCAGTAACTGAGCCCACGGGGCTTGCACTAGCGGCATCTCATTTGCCCATGGCCAAAGCTGCTGCCTCACAGAAGCTATTCCTTGAAAAACAGATTTCCCCCAAAGCCAACTTCACGCACTTAATTTTCTTGTTTATAGAAGTCTCCTGTTGCCCTCATAGGTGTAGGTCAGTCCTTGCTGGTGTCAGGGTCCAGGAGCAGCTTGGCAAAGGGAACACACGAGAGTTGGTGCTGGTGCAGAGCATCTGAGGGAGATGCCTCACAAGGACCTAAACCAGTGCTCCTCTCTGGTCCCCAGCTGCACAGCTTCCATCCTCGACTATGGCTGTGGGCATGGAAGGGCAGCACGTCCACCCCTGGAGGTGATGGGCCATGTTGCCCTCCAGCACCTCCTCTTCCCAGCACCATGCAGCAGAGGCAACTCCAGCATCTCCCCAGCTGCTCTGGGGTCCTGCCCGCCGGCAGCACGCTGTGGTCAGCCACAGGCAGCCTCCCCTCGTCTCCAGGCAAGACTAAACAGGATGTTTTCCCGTTTCCTTACACTGTTAGTTCCAGCAGGTTCTTCTGTAGCAATTTCCTCTCCAATCACCTGTTCCACAGCCTGACGGTAGAGCCAAGGGTGCTCACCTGCACTCGGCCATCAAAGAAAGCGTGGGGAAAGAGCCTGCACCAAGTGGCAGCAGGGTTTACCCAGTGCAGAGTGGGCTGGAAAGTTTGTCCTGCCTTTGATACCGCATCTGCTGGATGAAGCAGCTACTTAGCGGCTCCGGGCAGCCCAGTGCTGTAGGAGGCAGGTGGGGGATGAAAGCAAGCGTGATCCAAGCCAGAAGGCCCGGAGAGCACCATCCCTCTCAGTCCCATTCCCCAACAGGGAGACTCCTCTGGGAATGCAGCTCTGAAATGCCATCGCCATTCCTCCAGCACAGCTGTGAAGCAGGAGCACTTGGGCCACAACCACATCTGACCTGGCAGTTGCTGTGCTGCAATGCCAAGTGCAGCAAGTGCAACAACTCCCGTGCACTTGTCCCACTGGTTCTAGCTTGACTGCGGCAGCAAGGCACTGCAAAAACATTCTCCACTCTTCAACTTGCAAGGAGCAGCAGGGGCCAGGCAGGGCAAGGACCCCGAAGGGCTGGCAGTGATCATCTGAAATCCTCTGCCAGTCTCCTGCATGATGTCAAAGCCCTCTGCCCCACCAAGCAAGCTCCCCTGCTGCCTTGTCTGATCGTTTCAGGAACCCTGCCAGGGAACTGGCCACCAGCAGCACCAGCAGCTCTGCCCAAAGTCACTGCTGCAGTCACATGAGATCATGAACATGCAGGATGTGGAAGGAGGGACAAGCCACTTGGGAGGAATATAGGGATGTTGTCAGAACACACAGGAAGGCGATGAGGAGGACCAAGGTGTGTTTGGAATGAAACCCGGTGAGGGAGGTCAGGGACAAGAAGGGCTTCTTCCAGTACCTCAGCAGGAGAAGGATGACTCGGGAAAATGTGGGCCGGCTGCTGACTGAGGTGGGTGCCCTGGTGCCCAAGGACAGAGAAGGAGGAGTTACTGAATGCTGCCTTTGCTTCAGCCTTCACTGCCGAGGCCGGCCCTCTGTTATCCCAGAGCCTGGAGGCAAGAGAGGGAGTCTGGAGAAAGGAAGAGTCTCTCTTGGTCGAGGAGGATCATGTTAGAGATCACTTAAGCAGCTTGACACCCACAAATCCACGGGCCCTGTCGGGATGCACCCAGAGCGCTGAGGGAGCTGGCAGACGCTATTGCCAAGCCGCTCCCCACCATCTTTGGAAGGCCATGGAGAACAGGAGGGGTGCCTGAGGACAGGAGGAAAGCCAGGGCCACTCTGGCCTTCAAAAAGGGCAAGAAGGAGGATCCGGGAGACTACAGGCCAGTCAGCCTCACCTCCATCCCTGGAAAGGTGATGGAACAGCTCATCCTGGTGGTCATCTCAAAGCACATGGCGGAAAAGGAGGTCATCAGGAAGAGTCAACACAGATTCACCAAGGGGAAATCATGCCTGACCAACCCGATAGCCTTCTCTGATGGAAGATGAGGGGAGAGCAGCGGTGGATGTTGTCTGCCTTGACCTCAGCAAGGCTTTTGACACTGTCTCCCATAAGATCCTGACACGTAAGCTCAGGCAGCGTGGACTAGATGAGTGGACAGTGAGGTGGATCGAGAGCTGGCGGAACAGCAGAGCTCAGGGGTTGTGATCAGCGGCGCAGAGTCCAGCTGGAGGCCTGTAGCTCGCGGTGCTCCCAGGGGTCGGTGCTGGGTCCGGTCCCGTTCAACTCATTCACCAATGACCTGGACGAAGGGACTGAGCGCACCCTCAGCAAGTTTGCTGGTGATGCAGAACCGGGAGGAGCGGCTGACACACCAGGAGGCTGCGCTGCCATTCAGAGAGACCTGGACGGGCTGGAGAGTCGGGCAGAGGAACCTCATGAAGTTCCACAGCGGCACGTGTAGGGTCCTGCCCCTGGGGAGGGACAGCCCCAGGCACCAGCACAGGCTGGGGTGACCTGCTGGGGGGCAGCTCTGCGGAGAAGGACCTGGGAGTGCTGCTGGGCAGCCAGTTGCCCGTGGGCCAGCTGCGTGCCCCGGTGGGCAGCCAGTTGCCCGTGGGCCAGCTGTGTGCCCCGGTGGGCAGCCAGTTGCCCGTGGGCCAGCTGCGTGCCCCGGTGGCCAAGCAGGCCAGTGGGACCCTGGGGGGCATGAGGAGGAGCGGGGCCAGCAGGTCGAGGGGGGATCCTCCCCCTCTGCTCTGCCCTGGTGAGGTCCCACCTGCAGTGCTGTGCCCAGTGCTGGGCTCCCCAGTTCAGGGGGGACTGGGAACTGCTGGGGAGGGTCAATCGGAGGCTGCAAAGACCATCAGGGGACTGGAGCATCTGCCTGGTGAGGAAAGGCTGAGGGAGCTGGGCCTCTTTAGCCTGGAGGAGATTGAGAGGGGATCTTACCAATGTCTGCAAGTAACTTGAGGGCAAGTAGCAGGATGGGGCCAGTCTCTTTTCATTGGTGCCCAGCGACAGGACAAGGGGCAACAACAGGCACAAACTGCAGCACAGGAAGCTCCATCTGACCCTCAAGGTGACAGAGCCCTGGAACAGGCTGCCCAGAGAGGCTGTGGCATCTCCTGCTCTGGAGCAGTTTCAAACACTCCTGGACATGACTCTGTGCAACCTGCTCTCAGTGAACCTGCTATACGGGGGGCCTGGACTAGATCTCCATCAGTCTCTTCCAAACCTGACCCTGCTTGACCTTACCCACATTAGTCTCCCCCTTCCTGATTTAGTCTCCTAAGTATAACAGCAAAGCCCACAGCCTTTTGCCAAAGCACCTCTTTAAATCAGTTCATTCTTTAGTCTGGCGTTCAGGCAGGCAGCTGTCAAAGAGCAGCCTTATTTACCAATAACCTTATAGATACTTATGTGTACGTATAGGCATTAATGCTGGAGCAACACTGAACTTCTGAGTAGCTGTTATTCAGAGCTTTAAGTAACCCATGCAAATAAAACAGCTCAATTAAACAGGGAAGTAACAGTACAGGGATACTTTCGTTTCACATTTTTATTAGTAGACAGATGTGCAGAAAAGACAAAATATAACTACTGAAGGGAAAGACAACACAAAAATGCATCAGTTAATTCTTTCTGGTAAATTATACTGAAGAAAAAAAGAAAACATCTGGCATTTCAGCTAAGAAAACTACTAAGAAATCTAGTGTACCCTGCTGGTTTCAGAATGGTTGAAAACTGCATTTGAAGGGGCTTGTAGTTGCAAATGTAAACGCTAGTATTGGCTGAGACAGGAGAAGAGGGTTAAGAAAATACATCAGAATACACAGATCAGGTAAACATTTTTCTGCAATCTCTTAAATAGTTTCAAAAAAAAAAAAACAAACAACCCCTCATACTTCAGTTTGTATCCCAAAAAAAAGAAACCAGCAAGTCAACAAGCAATGACACTGCATGGGACAGTGGGGAAGAGAAATTAGTCTGGTTAATGTGGGAGCTCTCAAAATAGGTTGCTTTTTGTCCTTAAAAAAGGGTAACAGAAGAGTCATGATAATGCATCTTACAACACCAAGCTTGAAAATACAAGTCACTGGAGAGTATACAGTGAAGACGGTCAAAAGTACAAGGGAAATCCTGAAAGATGCAGTATCCTCATTTCAAACCAAGTCATCAACACAGCCAGCACTGCCATACTCTGCTCCTTCACCCCCACAAAAGCTGGACGTTGGTGTCCCTGTCCTGGTGCGGCCCCAAGACCAGTCCTGCAGCCAGGAGCCCCAAGGACCCCCCTGCCAGCACTGGCACTGCTCACAGGCTGGAGTGAGGCTGGGGGTGCCCCAACCCGTCACTAGACGCAGGGGAGCCCCGCTGCCAGCTCCAAAAGACACCAGGGGCTGCATCAGTCCTTGCTGGAAGGACAAGCTGAGGCAGCTCGCGTGGGACACTTCAGGAGAGGCCCAGCCACCTCCCCAGGTAATGTGCAAGCAGGAGGGCAGACCATGGCGGGGAGCGCGGGGGGACAAGGTGTCACCACCTGGTCTTGCCTCTGCTCTGCAGGGCGCAGAGGAGCAGGGACTGTCCCTGCTGCAGCAAATGCCAGCCAAGCAACATTCTGAAAACACATCTGCCTTGCTCACTTCAGGCAGAGCCCCACCAGCCTTCCTCCCCTCCCCTCCCCCCCTCTAAACTTGCTCACTGTCATCCCAGGACACAGCCACCAAGCTGATGGCAGAACAAAACTGACTCCCACCAAAGCACCCCCGAGGGACCACAGCTGGTGACGTACCATTGAAAACCCTGAGATATACAAAGGGGAGGCATAAACAAATGCCTGAGCCTGCAGCTCTTATCAGGGTAACTGCTGCTGTACCTGTGGGACTGGAGTGTCACCCAAGCAGGGCCAGAGCTTCAGATCTGCTCCTGAGGGTGCCAGGGCTCAGCACAGGAGGGCAGGGCTGGCTGCTGATCAAGGGATCATGCAAAAGGTGAATTCAGGCCACTGCACCACAGCTGGACAAGAGTACACTACAACAGGGTGAGGATGCTGAGGGACTGAGGAAGAGGATTCAGCAGACAGGAGGGAGGCCCCTAAGCTCTGCCAAGAGCTCCCAAAAACATGCAGGAGGCCAAGCTCAGTGCACCAGCTGAAGCATGCTGCTAAATAGCCTGTCAGACCCTGCTGCTGGCCTTCTCTTCCAGCCTGAAAGCTCTATGTACCCCTCTCCTGGGGGGCTGCGCACGCTTACCCGTGCCCCAGCAGCCAGCCAGGCAGGGGAGAGCCCAGCACACACCCACCCCCTCTGCCCCACACCCCAGCAGCCTCTGCGGGCACAGCGACAGCCTGGCCACCCCAGGCAGGCACTAAAGGCTGACCTCTGCCAGCGCTGCAGGACTGCACCAGAGCTGCGCCTACCAACGCGTGACCTACATATGCAACATAAAGGAGGCTCAGGCCAGCACTGGATTTGGGCTGCAGGAAGCGAGTGCTGCTCACGAGCACTGGGGCAGGCGGCTGTTGGTCTCTCCCACTGCCAAAAAGAGGTTCAGGATGAATGCTGGCCTGCTGGGCAGCAGGAGACAACATCTGTTCTCCTCCATCTGGAGAGGGGCAGCTGGCAGCAGATCTCAGCAGCTAAACTCAACTTTTTCAACCCCAACCTAGTCTGAAAAAAAAAAATAAAATTGAATAGCAACCCAGGGCTCAGTTGTACAGATGTGAAGTGTTAATTGTTTATTTTAGGGTTCATATCACAAGCCTTTTTCAGAGACAAAGCTGACTGTGCCCTCTGGGGCTCCAGGGGCCAGCTATTTTCTAACTTGAGCAGGCTGAAAAGGAATACTGTACCTTTCAGTGACATCCCATCAAGCTCAACACACAGTAGCTTTACACTCTCCGCCCCACACCTTATAAAGGAAAAGCCACCACCACAAGGCTAAACGAATGTACACACGCTATTATTGTAAATGGAGCAGCTAAACCTTGGCAATTTGCT
Source organism: Falco naumanni (assembly GCF_017639655.2). Lineage (NCBI taxonomy): Eukaryota > Metazoa > Chordata > Aves > Falconiformes > Falconidae > Falco > Falco naumanni. The sequence goes on from NC_054080.1 coordinate 76,708,082, forward strand.
TTGTGTGGATTTTTTTTTTTCTTCCCAGTAAATGCAGCACTTGAACTCCCGAAAACTCAGCTTCCAATGGGTTTGTTCCAGCTTTAAATACATTACACATCTCAATGCAAGACTGTATTTAATTCAAGAAACTAAACGCGAGCAAACCTGTTTCACTGTGAGCATTTGAAGAGAAGTGAAAAGGGGAGTTTCTTTTTTAAAAAGAAATCATAATACAGTGATGAAAGGGTTAAGAATGCAAGAATTCAGACATTCTGTGGAGGGTCTCTAAGAGGTCCATAAAAAAGGAGCAAACAGATCCATACAACAGGAGACAGCAGGAGACAAAAAGTTTTGATCCCCCCCCCCCCACTTTTTTGCTGGACTGCTGCTAGGTTACCGCTGCTCCCTTCTGGCCTGAGTCGGCAGGGCAGTACAGGGGCTTAGAGGGAGCAGGTCACGACTCCTCATTGCCAGAATCATCATCATCGTAACAGTCGGCATCCTCCTCCTCCTCATCTTCATCGTCAATGTCGTCATCATACAAGTCGTCATAAAGCAAATCTGAACTGTTGTCATTGGAAGGCACTTTAGTTTTGATGCAGTACTCTGCCAGTGTAGTGGGGACCTTCACGCCATCCTTCTCTGCCTCAGCTTTGGTGGCCAAAACCTGTTTCCTGCGACGAGGACACAGCAAGGTGAGCAGGACCGTGTGCCAGCAGCAGCGTGGCTCAGCTCCCCACCTCCCAGCCAGCCCCAGCACAGCCCTCCTGGCAGCTCAGAGTCAGGAGAGCTGGTGTTTGGCTGAAGAGCCAGAAGCAGCACTAGAAACAGACTCAGTTCCTGCAGCCCCAGGCTTGGAAGCACTCCAAGGGTGTTTGCAGCACACATGCTCTCAGCAACATAGGAAATCAGTTATTCTGCAAGACTCCACACTAGAGACCTGCCACAGCTCAGAGCAAATTTCATTACATTTGCTTCAGAAAGGATGGTCAGGGATTTCCCAAGATTCAGGGATTTCCTAAGATGACCTACTGGCTCCACCACTGATGACTCTAGCCTTGCATGCTCAAAACAGCGATTCCTGCAAGATTTTGGCAGCTCTGAGCTCCCGCTAGAGGGTAAGAGCAGTCAGAGCAGGTGGCTGCACCCCGAGATGCAGCTGTAATCCCCAGTGCTGCGGGGGGCTGGCAGAAGACAAGTGTTTCCCATCACCCCAGGACAGGCTCACGGCTGCTGCCTCCTTCCCTGCAGCACTAGGGCTGTGAACGGTTGGCTGGCCCACGTTGCCTCCCAGCAGGGAGAAGAGCAGACGGCAGCCTGCCTGCCTGCCCATCAGTCCGCCATGCTCTGTTTGTAGAGTACATCCAGCTCCGCCACAGCCGAGGGAGCTGCAAGCGACTACGATAACCTCCCAGCGAGGCTCCTTCCACAGGCTGACTGCCCGGCGCAGCTCCAGCCAGGGGTATATGCTACACATCCAGCTAGCCGAGTCCATGCAGATGTGGCCTTGCCCCAAGCACGACAGCAGCCCCACTGCTGCACGGGCAGCTCTGGCTCGAGTGCACATCATCTCCCTACAGCACCTGGTGAGCCATGAACTTATCAGCAAAGGACAGTCAAGACTGAACAGTTCTTCTAGCTAATCAAACCCAGCTTTGCAAGTGCTTGCCAAATCCCACTGATATTCCTTCAAACTGGAAGGACAAGATTATGATTCATGAGTGCAGTAAGCACAGAATTTGTAGGATGCAGTCAGTTTGTATCACATCCCAGGCAATGCAGGAATGCTCAAAGGCAAGCAGGGACTTCAACTGGGATTTACTAGCAGCCAATAGGTTTTGCAGAGCATCATGCCAGATTAGTTTTGAAAAAAAGAATAATTTACAGACAGATCAGCCCAGTCCTGCTCCAGAAGCTTGCACTGCTTCTGTGTGCTGAAAATCCTAGAGGGACCAGAAGCATGGACTTGGAATAAGGCAGCAAGTTTCATTTCCAAAGAAGCAACCACAGTGAGAAGCTGGTTTCAGCAAATTCTGCAAAGCAGCCTGTTTCGTAGGATTCAAAGCAGGAGGCCAGTAGCACAGCATCACACACGGCAGAGCTTACCTTATGATTTCAGCATACTCCTTGTCTTTTCCTTTACTGTCCCTCCATTTCCTGAACATGACTGACGCATCCACATTGGCAGGAGAGAATGTGTTGGGCTCATTAAGCAAAGAGATCACACTCAGTAAGATAGTCCTGAAAAAGGTAACCACAACAGCAGAGTCAGAGCTGACACATTCGTGGGTTCTGGACGCCAACGACTTCTTTAGGCGATGCATCAGGAACTTGTCTAAAGGCGAGTCTTAAGGGTAACTAAGGGTAATATCTGAAGTAAGAGCAGGTATTTATGAACTTCAGACCCTGGCCATCAGCATAGGGAAGGTGACAATAAAACCTCAGGGATCTCATCTGACTACAGACCGTCATGTCTGTGCATGTGCTTGTGTCAGGACATCAGTCAAAGCTAGGATCAGACCAGAATTCAGCTTGTCCACACCACCCGTGGATCGTGCAGGGCTGGAAACCTGCATGGCGAGCCTGTTCCTGGTGACATTCAACCTCCCAGCAGAAAGCCAGTCTCTTCGCCTGCCCTGCGTAGGGAGAAGGACCACTATGACTCAAGGCCATCAGACAAGGGGCACTGCTTTCCCTGCCCCACTGCGTGTTAAGAGGTTGAAGCTGTGGGCAGATCTCACCTCTCCCCTCAGCTTGTGCATCACTAAGGCTGCTGAGCACAGCCAGGGCGAAGTAGTGCAGGTGTTGTTCAATACCCAGGCAAGCTGCCAAGGGCCCGGCAGGATTCAGCTGCTGGTTGGTATTCAGCAAAGCCAGCATGAGCCAGTCATGTAAGCCTCAGCAGACAGACAGCCTTCCTAGATTTTCTAGCAGCAGCAGCACAGAGCTAGCTAGCTGCTCTGCTGGCATCTGCTAGGAACAAACACCACCTCCCTCACCCAGACCCTTCTCCTGCATTTTCTACATCTCTTCCTGCATTTGCACTACAGAGATTCAGCCCTTCACTGTGCCACAACCAACACAAAACTCAGCAGTGAGTCACATCACACAGCCCTACACACCCAGACACCTGGCTGTAGCTACTACCACAACAGCTTCACATGTTTGAGGTGGTCCTGCTGGCAACAGCTCGGGATTTAAATGAAAGGGAAAAATGAGATACAAGAATAAGTCTTGATACACAGCAGTATGTAGCAACTGTTTTGCAGAACTTGATTAGAAGACTACAGCCCCAGCTGTATGCAGGAGCAGGCTGGAAACTAGGACCATGCATGGCAATCAGCTGGGGGGAATGTGCTCGAGCTTGTCTAGACAACAATTAACATGATACAGAGCACAGGGGAGTGGGGGACAATGGCGACAAGGAAAGGTAACACCTTGCGGTTAATTGCTGGTAGTTTACCACCCATCGGGGATTGCCTAGTATGCAAGGCTTAGCTTCAAGAACCAACCTGTTTAAAACGCGCAGCTTCTGAATAGAAACTCGTGCTTCTGTACAATAAATTGACATCTTGCTTGCATCAAGCTGCGTCCCGTCTCTTAATTCGCCGCAGCTGTACTTGCATTGATTCTAGGGGTACATGCAGAGCTGAACACATCTACCAGACCATGTATCAGGGATACAATTACAGGAAGTGCTTGGTCATTTGGATGCTGTGTTTCTTTAAAAGTTTTGAAACTGAACACTTGTGTCTGGCCAGACTGTTCAGCACAGCTATCAGGACAGTCTTACACAATTTATTTTCCAAGTGATATAATTCAGTAGGGAAAAGAGAACAGCAGCTCTAGAAAAAGACTGTCTGGTCAGACTGGAATGATGGGCCAAAGAGAGGCCATCTTCTACTTCATCTCAAGAATTCACGTAAAAGCTTTTGATTCCCAGCAAGCAGGCTATAAAGCCAGCATATCAGCTCCGGCATCACTGCAGCAGCTTCACTGCAAGCAAACTCTAGGGAAGGCTGAGGACAGGAATTCATGTCTGGATCTAGCACCTGCTCTACCACACTTCCATCAACAAAGTGACAAGAAGCCCATTTCCACTGCAGTGCCCCAGACTCCAAAGTCACCGCAAAGCTACTTTAATACACCAAGGCAACTGTCTATTAGTGGTGAGGTGCTCTGCATTCTTCATTCCCAACCATCACGTTAGATCAGCTCCTTCACTGGTGGTAACTTAAAAGTGAGACAGCCTGCTCCGAGACAAACCCTGCTACTGTGGGTAAACAGCATAAACAAGGTACAGTAACAGCAAGGGATCCCAGCACGTAGGACCAAAACCACAAAAAACACTTACCCACACAGGACCAAAAATTTCCTCAACGTCAGATACAAACCGCACTGGACCAGACAAGAGACTGACCCTCTGCCATACTGTCAGGGGTCTGTTTCTGTCAGGCAAGGTTGTTCTAGTGTGTTGCTTCATGCAAGCTGTTCGCATGAAAAGCGGGGGTTTCAAGACTGCCTTCTGCTTTCTTACATCCCCAACCCCATTCTGGGAAACAGTGAGCTGTTGTAAGTGTTTTCAGTGCTGTTGTCTTCGGAGTGAGTCCCTCTACATCCCTTTACCAGCACGGGAGAGCAGCCAGCGGAGGCTCAAGGAAACAGACCTGTCAAGCGTCTTTTTCACTCCATCCATCAAGAGAAAGCTCAAACACAGATAAATTTCATCAAAACCAGACATTATGTAGAATGGCTGGTGCTCCCAATCAGCACATCCTGTTATACTCATTTTGAACAATGTATGGGGTTTTTTTTGTTCCAGCTACTATCTACACTGAAGCGTCTCAGAGCCACCTTTATAGGTGGGCACAGACTTGTCCTAGCGCATTTTTGCTCTCCAGTATAGACTGTACTGACAGACAAGTTCATGCATTGAGCTGGCTGCAGAAACTGTCCAAACCTTAAGGCAGCCAAAAAAAAGCCAACAAAAATGGGCATTCTCAGGAAACAAAGCAATAGTGAGACAAGCCTATCTTCACTAGATAGACGTGTACCAACATCTTGAACATCGTGCTCAGTTTTGGCCTGTGTACCTCAAAGGACAGAGGTGAGACGGGGGAGATATGGAAAAGGGCAACTAAAGTGATCAAAGAGCCTCAACTCTAAGACCTGCCACCACCTCCACAGCTCTACGGGACTCGGGATGTGAGAAGACAAGCAGAATTCTCTGCCACAAAGATCACAGCTGCCTTCCTTCACATCTTGCTGCATGTTTGCCATGTTTACTTATGCCTGCCACATCTAGATCCGAGTGATGGGAAAATTCATATTGACCATGTTAAAAAAAAAAAAAAGATCAGCATGCCTGACACCATTAGAGGTGAAAACACAGGTGCTCTCAAAGTTAATGACATACCCCCCTTCAGACACTTCAACCACAGCTGTCTGTAGTAAACAGCCAATACTCAGCAGGATTTACAAAATTCAGCAGCTGAAGAGAAGCCCTAGGTTACATAGGCAGCTCATTGCAAACATGCTGCCCTTCAGTCCTGCTGCCTCCTGTCTGACTCTGGAGCCTTGCGAAGCCAGATGGGACCTCAGCAGGATGCATCTCTCAGCACTTAGCCCAATGGGAGATGCTGGTAGAAGGCTAACAGTTAAGGACAAGTTTTATTTCTGTTTGCTGACCTAGCTGAGGAATGTTGTCTCCTCAAATGTCATCCTTAAGCTGAACACATTCCAAGAAAGCAAGCACCAAAAGCTTCACCATGGTAAGGGAGAGCAGAAGTAAGAGAATTATCATTGTGACAAGATTCATGTAAATCTTTAGCTGTATATAACTACATACTCAAAAGTGCCTGTGCTATATAAGTAATTAATGCCCAAAGTAATTTCCTAACTATGAGCTGAGGCTTGTCACCTAGTCAGTTTCTTTACCGGCAGTGTCTTGTAATGAGAATGAAATTCAGCTGGTGTTTCAAAAAAAATAATGGAGAGGCTAGCCTTGAATGCCTCTAGTGTTTAATGATCCTTTGTTTTTCTGGCAGAAAGCAAGCCATCTGGCCAACTGTTCAAGACATCACACTGCAGGACAAGAGACATACTGGAAGTCAAACAGAAGGCAGGATTATGCACAAAGTTACTCCTACTGAGCCTGAACACTCAAAAATGTTGTCTTCTACGAGTGGCATCTTGGAGGAGTTTGAAAAACCTAAGCATAGGATAACATGGAAACGCTAGAACATTTGAGAAAGCGGAGCCTTCTGTCCTGTTCACAGGTTTTCATGCTCTTAATGCAAACTGTTTGCCCAGTATCAGGACACAGCACTCCGGTACCTTCAGACGGTTTGATAAGCCTGGTTCCCACTTTCTTCAAGCCCCCAAACTCCCAAGATCTTAAATTCCCTTTGAAGCCTCTCCCAACACAGGCCTTTGCCTTGGAGAGAGATGACAGGCCTTTGAGGTCACTGTTGTACATCACATTCAGTTACCTGACATTTTGGGTAGGGTTCCACCTCTCGGATGGCAGTTCTCCACTTTGTGGGTCATCTACGGGTGGATGAAGAATTGAAATACATACATCTCCATTCTGCAAGACAGAAACAGAAGTTGAGAATAGCCTGACTTGAGGCAGAGGTCTGATGCCTCAGCTGCACCACTCTGGCCATGTTCCGAGCGGTTTAACCTTGTTGAGATGAACACCCTAAGTGTCAGTAAAAATATGCAAGACCTGGAAATGGTTCTCAATTCTGCTGGGGTCTACTGTATACACTCAAAAGTTTCCCTTGCTAAACAGTGTTAATCTGCAAGTTGGTATAAAACAATCTCAAGTCAAGAGGTTTAAAGAATGTAGCAAAGCAAGCAAAACCAGTAATAAAGTCACATAAAACCAAACTGGTCTCCAGATAGCAAGCACTGTCACAGTGACAGAAATGAGCTTTAGTTACAGGAATCCCAAAGTAGAGTTAAAATTTTTCTGTGTTCCCAGTGGTGGCTGAGTTAGCTACAGGATTTTTTGAATTGAAGGGTTTAGCACTTTCTGCTAGCCTAGGTATCAAAACAATGCTTCTCCCAGGACACAAGGGGGTTGAGCAGATGGCACAGGGCAGGCTTAACACTGCTCCCCCACGACACAGCTGTCTGAAGTATCAGGTGAAAAATCAGGAGATGCTCTCTGAGAGTTTCACTGAAAACCCCTTCCAGCATGCAAGAGGAAGAATATTCTCACAGCATATGGAAGCCATACAGCCACGTAATCCTCAATCTGTGTTTTACTCACCAGTGTTATAGCCTGAATATAGATGTAAAGCTCCATAATACCTACCATTTATAAATACTTCAAAAAGCCTGTAAAACCAATTCTCCACCAGCAACAGCACTCTGACACCATCACTTTGCAGGAGTGCTGTAGCAGTATTCAGCACAGCTGATACTCTCCACTGAAGCTGACTCCAGGGACTCGTGGGGTCCCAACGCCTTACTGCAGGATGGGGTAAAGGTGCAGATGGGACCCCAAATCCAGCCAGCAGACATTGGCCTCTGCAGGCCCTGCTGGCTTGCAGCCTCCTGCAGCCAGCTGCTGGGGTGACTTACAAGTTCCTAGAAGCAGCCCCACACCTTCAGGTGGCACAGACTCAGCTGATAGGCAGCACTCACCCTGTCCCTTGTCACCGTGACCCAAGACACAGACTGAGGACAGGAACAGCAGAGAACCTGCATATCGGTTCTGTTTGAAATTGCAGGCTGGCAGCTGCCCACGCACCTGGTCTCAGCTACATCCTGAGGACCCTCCAGCACTGCCAGATGCACAGAAACCAGAGCACAAAGACATGCTGCTCACAGCGACAGCATCCATGTCTTTGAGCCCGAGCCAGTGATCACAGCTACAGATAGCAGTAGCTCACCTGAAGGGGCCTCCCAAACCTTGATTAGCAATGACATTTGTTTCATAGCCAAATCAGACCCTACTTCGACACTGGAGGCTTGTGATCAGTATCCAGATTGCAGCAGCTCACTAACCCTACCAGGTATGCTTATCTTGCAAACCCTTGTCATTTCAAAGCAGGTTTTTGTCAAAAATGCAACTACGCACAGCGACACAGCACTGGGATCTGCTGAATACCCAAGCATACACTTACATTGCTGGAACAGTTTGCCATTAACAAGGCAGTTTCCTTTTTAGGATTCCAAGAATCTTGTGCTATCTAGAAATATTTTTTAAATATCATTTTAAGGTGAAGTTAACCTTTCTAATGTTAGATTATATTCACAGCCTATTCTGGTTTTATTAATACTTTCTATGAGTTTACCCAGTTTTTCTTTTAACCGCCTCCTGGGAGAATGCAGTGCTGGTGGCCAGCAGAAAGCATCGCAGCACTTGGAAGTTCCTTGAGTGATTAGGTCAGCAGCATGTGGATGAGCAGATATTCGGCAGTACAAAAATAGAGGGAAGCAAGGATGTGAGAAGTTTCCCTCTTGCCACTATCAATGTTAAACGTTTGGGAACTGAAGCAGGGCAGCACTGCGTTACGGAGTCCGGAAGGGTAAAGGTGTCATGGAGCCTGATGAGATCTGCATAGTTTTAGGTATCAACATAGTCAAGGTGAGAGCCTTCCCATACCTACATTTTTGAAAGATATAAACAATGGGAAGATGGGATATTCATCTGCCAGTGGGAAACAGTCTGTACTTCTATTAGGACGGAGAACTGTTACGTCATAAAAACAAAGAAGTGAATGCAATTTTACCAAAATTCAACTAGATGACCCAAGTGAACTGGAGATGGGGAACACACACAAGTTACTCAATTCGCATTGCTCAGAACTGGAACTGCTAGCCCCAACCTCTCCATCTGGTCTCACCAGCAGATTTTGTAAAACTGCCACTTTCTTTCATCTTCCTTGCACTAATAGATTATTTTTTTTTTTAATCTTCCTCCTGACAAACCCTCAAACCTCAAGCCCTTGGCTGATTTATTCTCAGTTTCATTTGGAGTTATCCCCGTGCCTCATCTTCGTTGCTTAAATGTTTTTTCCAAAACAGCCTGCAAGCTGCTTCAGACTCCCTCAGCTCCAAGAAATATTGCTATGAACACAAAGTACAAAGCTGAGAGCTGCAGTATTTGAAGAGTAACCCTAAAAAACACACCCACCAAGTTTTGGGTCAGTTTCTCCTCCTGTCTTCAGTTGTTTCTAGAGCCAATTTTTCATTTTTCCAACCAGGACCGGGAGAGGTCCTTTCCAAGACTCATTTTGTACATACCATTTTGGTAACCATTCCCCACTCACCTCCTGCATGAGAATTTCTGGATCCAGAATCAACATCCACAATACGGATCTGCAGTAATCTGCAGGTCTCGAAGTTGTCTTTTTTTTATAGATCAAACTCACATGTAACTGAAATAGAACCTTAAAGAGAAACACCACCCTTGGCTACATGCAAGATTCTGTGCCAAGTCCGAAACTCAAGTATGTGACTGTCTGTGACTCAAGTCAAGACTGTCAGATGACAGGCTTCAGGATGTCCTTGGGCTTAGGGCAATCCTCCTGAGCATCCAGTAATTAAAGTTGATTACTATTCTCTCCTGCAGTGAAGTTTGGAAAGGCTTTTGGCCATTACTAAGCCATCAAGGCTGTTTTCACCATGACATTTGAAGCATGCTTATTCCGGGCTGGACATTCAGCAACAGCTTGTTAGAAAAGTGCCTTTCAAGACCAAGGCATCAACTGAAGCCATCATTTTGTCAAGCAAGGAAGAGAAGTGACATTCCTGTTTTGAAGTGTGTCCAAAAGAAGCCTGCAGAACCTCTCACAGAAAGACCTGGGATAAGGTGACAAAGCTGCACCACAAGGAAGTTTGAAAGATCTCTAAGCTCCTCAAACTATTCAACCAGTGCTCCTAGCAGGCTGATGCTTGTCTAGGATATCTAGAAGTTTAGCAAGAGTTTGACTGGCCTCCACTAAAAAGTCAAGTTTTAAGCCGAAACAGGCCTTCAGCTTTCAAATACAGCTCTATGAAATTTTGTAAATTTAAACCAATTGCTCCTATATAAAATCATTCCCCTCCTGGACCTGAAACATAGTTGTACCAGGATCCAGTTAAGGACTTGACAGCCCACAGCACTACCCTCTGAACATGACCCATACATGCACTGAACCAAGAGCCACTTCAAATTCACTAGCAGACATTAAGTGCAGAGGTATCTGTTTGCTCTGGTCCCGGGGTGACTAGGCTGTACAGCGCAGCTCTGGTTCTTTCTGCAACTGGAGCACCCCAAGTCCAAACCCCTTAATTTGTAGGCTGACTGCTGCAGAAGACTCATTTGCATTATTTCTTGTCTCAGCACACCATTTTGTAAGGACATGCTCAAATCAAAGTGTACTTGAACTGTGTACAATGACTAATTGCCTTGAACCCTTTGCTGGGTAACCAGCTGGCTGGGTGGCTGAGCCCAGAGAGTGGTGGGGAGTGGAGTTACATCCAGCTGGTGGCCGGTCACAGGTGGTGTTCCCCAGGGCTGGGTGCTGGGGCCAGTCCTGTTCCGTATCTTTGTCAGTGATCTGGACGAGGGGATCTAGCACACCCTCACCAAGTTCACCGGTGACCCCCAGCTGGGGGGAGCGTTGATCTGCAGGAGGGCAGGAGGCTCTGCAGGGGGGTCTGGGCAGGCTGGAGCGATGGGCCCAGGCCAGTTGTGTGAGGTTCAACCAGGCTCAGTGCCGGGTCCTGCCCGTGGGTCACACCAGCCCCCGCAGCGCTGCGGGCTGGGGGCAGGGGGCTGGGAACTGCCTGGGGGGAAAGGGCCTGGGGGGGCTGGTCGGCAGCCGGCTGGGCATGAGCCCCCCGTGTGCCCAGGTGGCCAAGGAGGCCAGCAGCATCCTGGCTGGTGCCGGGAACAGCGTGGCCAGCAGGGCCAGGGCAGTGCTGTCCCCCTGCCCTGGGCACTGGCGAGGCCGCCCCTCGACTCCTGTGTTCAGGTTGGGCCCCTCACTGCCAGGGGGACGCAGAGGGGCTGCAGCGTGTCCAGAGACGGGCAGGGGGCTGGTGCCGGGGCTGGGGCACAAGGCTGGTGGGGAGCGGCTGGGGGAACTGGGGGGGTCAGCCTGGAGAGGAGGAGGCTCGGGGGCACCTTGTGGCTCCCTGCAGCTGCCTGACAGGAGGGTGTAGGCAGGGGGGTCGGTCTCTTCTCCCAGGTGACAGGGTGATAGAACAAGAGGAGATGGCCTCAAGTTGCTCGAGGGGAGGTTTAGATTGGATATTAGGAAAAATTTTGTCACTGAAAGAGCGGTGAAGCATTGGAACAGGCTGCCTGGGGAAGCGGTGGAATCACTGTCCCTGGAGGTTCTCAAAGGACGTGTAGATGCGGTGCTTAGGGACATGGTTTAGTGGCGGACTTGGCAGTCCTGGGTTAACGGTTGGACTTGATGATCTCAAAGGTCTTTTCCAACCTTAAATGATTCTAAGTATCACAGTAGGGCAAGGTCATCCCCCAACCCAGCCTTGATCTAAGAGTCCCCTAAAATTGCCAACACTCATGGCACTATGCTTCAGCTGTGGCTGCCTGCTGCACTCGCAGGTATGAGGATGGCTCCCTCACTGTCCTCAAGAACAGCATTTCCCACAACATACAGATTTAACTGTTCGACTGTGAAGGTGACATTTATCACCAACAGCTAACCACTCTACTTATGGCTAGACACATTTAATACCTTCAATACTTCCAGAAGTTTAAGGAAGTAGAAAGCCTTCGCACACGCCCAAGAAAAAGTTATTTAAAAACACCTTACCTCATAAATGTTGGGGTGCCACATTTTGGTGAGGAATCTGAAGGTAGGTGGTGAATATGGATAGTCAATAGGAAATTTAATGTGAGCCTGGAAAAGAGCAAAATATTTTAAATATGAAACAGAACAAGCAACCACTACAGCAGAAAACTGGAAAACCATTTGAATTAAGGCCATGAAATTATTCATTTTATATACTAGTGCCCATATGGCCCCACAGTATAACTAGACAACTTCTAATCAGCAAAACACTAACTGAACAAGAGAAGCCTAAACACCTGGAGTGACCTGGGCTGGTAACGCTCAGAAAACAAGCCAAAAGGCCTCTACCACATCCCAATTCAAGCAGCAATATTCAACAATTGTTGTTGAACAGGGTGAAATAGATATGAAAAACTGCAACTCAAGATACTACTGCTGTCTTTCTGGGTTCAGAAGCTAAAAATGTTTGCAAAGGTGAATAGACCTTTTTACATTTGCCAGTGCAAGTATTTTAAATTACTCTTTCTGTGCAGGAAAAAAAAATTTGAGATACTTGCGCTACTGAGATCCAAAGGTCTTTTGCCTTTCTTGTGTGGGAGTTAAGCTGGTCCATCTACCTGTATTCCCTAATAGTACATTTCTTGCCACCACAAGCATTTCCCAAGTCTGAATACCATCTGTATCTGTTTAATAGATCAGTGCAACTCGACAAACTAAATACTGATGGGCATGACAGCAAACAGTATCCTCCAGTGGTCAGCAGCCAGCTGTGGGGCAAGACTCTGAGCTGAGTTGTGGGAAGACTGCAGAGATCCAAGCCCTGGGTATTAACTTCTTGGTGCTGTCTTGCCATTCACAACAGTCTGAAAAGCTGACCAGTGGGAAAGAGGGCTGCACCTGGACTGATTAAGTGCCAAACCCGCTCCCCTTCGAAAGGGAAGCTCACACACACTTACTGCACTATGGAGCACAAACCCTTCCCTTGGCACTGCTCAATATGCTGAGAAAGTCCCACCACCAGTCTAGCACAGGATCTCCAGAGAAGCATCTCCTGGTTCCTGCACCACAGCTGGACTCATGTGCCACTGAGAAAGCAAGAGCAGAATCCCAGGCCACCCTCTTTCACTTCTATATTTAACCATGCCATGGGGACACAGTGCTGACCTTGTTGAACAGGACAAACTATGGAAAGTTTTATGCCCAGAAACAGAAGCGGGTAATCAAACAAATTGGATTACTGAGCCATTATGTACCTGGCTACAGTTTTACTTACAGATCAGCACATGCCTTTGCCTTGCAACCCGAATTGTATAGGGCCAGAGTGCCAGACAGCCAAGAAAAGAAGGTTTTCTGTTCACCATTAAGAAATAAATTCAGCAGCTCATGTGGCTTTACGTTCTGTACATGCCTGCTCATGATGCCGACTGTGTGTGGGGATGTTACAGCAGCAGTGAGTCCTCACTCCGCAGTCATTTGCCATGGCATGCTCACAACCAGAAGATTATGGTCTGCTTAAACAATCCTAGCCCAGAGTCTAAGGTCAGTTACACAAATGGCATTGCTCCAAGGAGAGCAAGCAAATGCCTCTTGTTACCACACCACCTCAGAAGAAAGCAGCTGCTGCAGCAAGGAGATGCCTGGCTCTGCAACATGCCACCCTGCACTGAGAGCAGAGCAGAGGTTTACCCAGGGCAGAGCAGATTCACTTCAGCTCAAGTACTTGCATCATGTAGCTGTAGACTCCTCCAGAACACTGGGGTTTTCCTGCGAAAGCCCATTCATTCCTCTGCTTACATGCAGCTTTGTGATATCTCAGACATAAAACAGCCCAAGGACTGGGATTAAAAATGCAAGAGACAACAAAACTCAGGGTTGAGCTAGCTACAAAATTTCTTGGCAGAACCTCTGTGTCTTCTACACAGGTATAGTTTTTAGGAGACCAAAAAAAGCATACTGCCAGTAGTGTACCAGCACGACTGTGTTTACATCCCACACACAGTCAAGCAGCTGAAGGTGCAGGACTCATTCCTCCTGTTAAAACCCTCTGCTCTCAAGCTGCCTAACCCTGAGGGTTTTGTCTCAAGACGAAAGGTGAGTCTAGAGCACCAGTTATGGTCTCTCTATACATGATGCAGATTCACACAGAAGCCGTAGATCCTGGGAGACTGTTTCAAACTTCTAAGTCCTGTTTTGCATCTAAAACTCTTTAATGGAAAAGGGCTATCTGCCTGCAATAACAATCATTACGGAGTTAAATAAAGCTGGTGCTTTGCCACATGAAAGATGCCTTGAGTTCTGGGGCCAGAAAACACAACTGGAGAGAATTAGAGAAACATTTTCTTCTCATGTGGAGGCAGCTGAAACCCAAGCTTGTCTGTAACCCATCATATATTTAGATAAAGTGTCACATTACTTGTTGATAACCCACTTCTAACTAGCTTGGAAGTGTTTAGCACATTGAGATGTTGTACTGGAGCATAACACAAGTGAAGCTTCTCTACAAACCTGATTTCAAAGCCAAAAGCCACCAAACTAGGAAACTCCGTATTACAGGAAGGGATTTTTTTTCCAAACAAAAGAGAAAGCATTACTTTCAGGTCCCTATGTTGAGATCATCCACAGTTTGCAAAGTGAAACCAAATACTTTTCCAGGGCATTACAAACAGGTCCCAGAGAATTACTCCACATATCTTCTATAAGAGAAATCATGGGAAATTATGTAAAACCAATCTGCTCTCAACCGAGTGCTATTTGAGTTTCTGAGTGGGTTAAGCAAGCCAAGAGTTTCCAAGACAAGCTGCAAGACTGCTTGCAAAGGATGCAGCAACAGCCACAATTACAGGTCAGGTTTTATCTCTAAAAGCCCAATTCTAAGTGTGTTAAGAGATAAGAGTGAATTAGGCAATAAACTTATTTTTTAATTAGAGCTCACAGAGAGGCTTTATCCCTGCATTTTTACTGGTGTAAAGCAATCGGCTATCTGAGCTTATTTCTGGTGAATTCAGGCAGGCTGCTAGGTAGAGAGCAGCAGAGCCTCAGAGCATCTAAAGTTGTTAGGTCACTTACAGTCAGACAAGCTAATTTAGGAGGACTAAAGATGCAGCTCAGTTCCCCACCTACAAGTACCCAACCGTTACTGCACTCACCACGGGTTTGACTCCTCTACATGAGCTTAAACTGAACAAAAATTTCAAGCTATTTCAAGCTGCCTGCTCCCCGTGGCTCTGACACCACTGAACATACTCAACAGCCAGGAAGGTGGAGATGACAGTCATCAACCCGCTCCCCCCTTCCCCAATTTATAACTAGTCATACTTACAGTCCCTAGAAAAAATAATAAACTCCTCTTATGTTAACACTGAACACACCAGCCTGGGAGAAGATTCAGCCCTTTGCAGGCATTTACAGCTATTGTACAATAACTTTGACCTCTAAGTTACACCACAACAGGTATTTTAAGAATACTGCTACCAGCATGGTCACTTTGTTTCCCATTTTACTGCCTTGCTCCCACACATCCTCATTACTGACTGCACTTCAGGTTTGTTATTTTTCTTCTATTTGGATAAGGCAAAGCCACAGCAAAAATCGATGTATGCCAGTTATTTGACTGAAAATACAAACCTGATGTTTCTACCAACCAATGAATTAAGTCCCGATTCAGCTGCTATGAAAAATTACTAGCGACTTTGTTTCTGGAGATCTTGCCATGCACTTGACTCGACACATACTAATACCATCTCTCTCTCAATGGAGAACACTATCACAGGCAGGACTCCTTCCTAGCTCCAGCTATCTAAAAATACAGCATTTACTCCAGCTTAGCTGTATAGGACAGTTCTGTAGTCTGACACAGATTTCTTCTACTCAAGAAGACAAAACCTAGATCCCTGATTTTTAAGCAGCCAGGGTAGGAATGATGAATCCATCCCACCTACCTACTGCAGAGAAGCAATGGGTGGAGGGGGGAAGAGCACACACATTTCCTGGAAAACCACCAGCATCAGAACTGACCTGATTTGGAGAAATCAGGAGCACCACTGGCTTTCACACTGGCCAACAGAAACTGCAGCTGCTTGGTGTTTCTGGAAGTGCCAGTTAGTTTTTATTTTAAAACATCACAAGCTTAATGCAAGCCCTATGAAAACACAGCACCAGTGAAACAGAGTATCCTTGGCAAACTGTATTTAAGATCAGATACAAAGGAAGCATTTAACTTCTAAAATTATTTTGTGCTTTTTTCTAATCATCTGCTACAACCAGCTCACAGACAAGCTCCTACTGACTCCATCTGCAGCGGCCACCAAGGTCTCCTACAGATCACCCACCCCAGTTAGTTACAGCACTTGCAGACAGCACACGGCCTCCTCATTTTTGTTTGTAACAGGCACAACCAGGCTCCTCGCTGCACACATCACTTCCCGTAGCTGCACACCTAATGAATAGCTCCTGCCAGCACGCTGCTAACTACACCATGCACTTAACATGCAAGAAAGCCAACAAGCACAGGAACTACAGACCACTACTGGGTTAAGTGTTAGTATCTAATCCCACAAAATGCCCGTTACTGCTTCTAGTACATCAAGCACTTTATACAATTCATCTAATGGATTCTCCTCTTCCACATTAAGCCTGTATTAGTACATGCAGTATTAAATACTATGTGCTGGAAAACACATTCATTAGAGGTCAGCAGCAAGTACTGGCAACCTGTTTCTCACATCAACGAGGTTTAAAGCACCTTTATATCATCAGCTCCAGAACCTGTAAGGCAACATTAAAGCTAGCCACACTGCATCGTAACTATTTGATATAGTAAAAATGAATGTAGCACCAACATTGCTATTTCAGCTCCAGATATTATGAATTAGGATGTAAGTAATTTCTTGTGGCACAGCTGGGCTCTAACCTGCTATTTTCAGTTCAGTTCTGGCTTCATTTCCCAGAAGCACCACAACAATGTTTACTGGTGTCTGTTCTTAAAGAACTAGGACCACATCTCTGATCCAAGTTAGAAGATGACCGACCTGGACAATTAAAGTCTTGTGGGTCCTGAACACTTCCTTGCTACTGCAATGGCTCCTTGAACACTAACAACAGCAAACCTCTTACATTCTGTATTACCTGCACTGTTTCATAAATAATTTAAATCATAAAGACCTGAATGTGAAGAATGAACTAGATCTCACAAGGACATGAAGCTTCTAAACTAGAAAGGAAATAGAGCCACAAGTTAGTAGCACAAAGATGAGTCAAGAAGTGAGATTAGTTTACACAATCAGAGACTGGTTTGCAGGTAGAAGCCCATTCTTGCTTCACATTAAAATTATCATCTTGTATAGACCTCCTAATTTAGTTATCTGGGTATTACTAAAAGCTGTCACTTCCATTGAAAGTCTCCTCTGATACAAGCTACGTTTCCTTTCACCCAAACGTCTTTTAACAGTAAATTGTTATTGCATATTGTCTGTACATGTAGCTACGTTCATAAAGTTGGGACTGTTAACCAACCCAGACTGTAGAGGGATTTTTACAGGACCGAGGACATATATTACCATTGTCCAGGTTGGACAACCCAGGCCTGTTATTTGAAGCTGCAGAGCAACTTTAAATTGTCCTTGGAACAAGCAGGGTGAGACAGAAAACAAGCTACGCACAAAGAAGAAGCCAGGTGCAGAGCAAGTCCTGGGAACCCCGAAACCAACACACTCTGCTCGGCACACTCCGATCCGGCGCCTGCAGCATGCTCACCGATCAGCGACACGGACGCCCGCGTGGCCAGAGACTTTTATCCAATCACCTGGGTGTAGAGCCGTGTGAGCGGTCAGTTTAAGTTATAAATATGATCTGTTTGTTTAATAAATTGAGCACGGCACGTAGCCATATTGGTGTGAGGAGGACCCTCTTTGCCGGACCAAAGCAGGAGGCCTGCAATATGATGATCAAAGTTACCATTATACCTTTAAAGAAAGGTCTTTCACCCACATATTAGTTCTTTGCTCCGTAAGATCTGAAGTCAGGCCTAACAAAAGGCACAAAACCACAGCTGAGCCAAACGATACGGGGGGAATTCACTGCAGCCCTATTAAGCTGGTTTACACCCAAGCTTCTGCAATCTCATACATTCACAGCCCTGCTGTCTAGGCCATCTCTCCAGGAACAGAGTAAATAAAACTGCTCTGAACAACAATGTTGGAAAAGCAGTGCCTGGAAACCAAACCATTTTCTTCCACTGTTACTCAAAAGAAACAAAAGGTAATTTTTAAAATACTATCCCCCTCTGATAAGACCCAAGTTCAGTCTGGAGGTTCTAGCCTTCGTGACAGTAACTGCTCATGGCAGCTGCTACTCATCCAGAGACTGAGTTAGCCCGCACAAGTCAGCCGTGTTTAGGATCTCAAGCAGTTAAAGATGATATGTCTTTCTTCCAGTGGGCTTTACTGAAGGGACAGTCCATGGTACTGCCCAGCTAATCCTGCCATTCAGTCTGAATCACACAACCACCACTTTGGCTAGAACCGCTCACGGTCCACGCTCTTGAGCCAGGGAGTGTCCAGCTTCAGACAGGGCAGCTGTCAACACTCCTGAGTTGAGATGCTCTGTGGCTGGGGACAGGCTGGAAGCCAAGTAAGAAGTTCCCCTTGGTCAGGGGCCACCTGCACACTCCTTAAGAAGTTCCTCCTCTCAGTCACACAACCGAGCATGGCCCCACCAGCACGACCCCATGGTGCCCATCTCCAGCTGTGCAGTCCTGCAGTGCTCAGTTGACAGAAAGGTTTTTTTTCCTGCCTCAGCTCTATGTCCCAGGCTGATAAACGCAAAGCAAGAGTGATTCCAGACAAGGCTAGACTTCCAAACTCCTTAGCATAAACCCTTATGACACAGCCATGGTACTTGTACAATTTTTCCCCAAACCTGCAGGTCAGTGCCCTCAGAGCTCAGGCAAAGGGGCAGATTACAGGAGCACTCACCTCTACTAGGCTAACAACTGCCAGGTTCACTTCCATTGCTTTTATTGTCCGTTTGACTTCATATAATACTACAAAAAAACAACATCATTGCAACAGCTGCAGGAGATTTAAGATCCAACAAGAGATACTGCGTTGGAAACAGTGGCATTCTGGGCCATCTAAGTATTTCTTCTATAACCTCTTCATTTTCACTTAAGTTTCTGCATTTGTCTGTGTCCTGATTTCAGCTGGGATGGAGATACCTTTCTTCTCAGTAGATAGTACAGAGTGTTTTGGCTGATGCAAGAACACTGACAGCACACTGATGTTTTTAGTTATTGCTGGGTGATGTCTACACTGAGACTTTTCAGTTTCTCAGGCCCTGCCAGCGAGAGGGCTGGAGAGGCACAAGAGACTGGGAGGGGACACAGTGAGGACAGCCGAGCTGAACCAGCCAAAGGGGTGTTCCACACCATGGGGCGTCATGCTGGGTATATAAACCTGGGGGGTTGGCTGTGTTATCGATTTGCTAATAAGTTAAGATTGATTGACTTCATTCGATTGATTAATCAATTTTATAAAATAAAATATTTCTTATCCTTCTATATTTTAAAATGAAGCTTATAGCTGCACAGTAAAAGCTGTTATGAGTTCTGTACATCCTGTACCAAGGCTAGAAGAAGGGGCTAGAACCATTGTTAAAACTTAGGTAATAACTTTAGGGTTTGAAAGGTTTCTTTGTATTTGACCAGTCTTCTGTATGTAGAAGTGTATTGAAATGTCAGAATATGAGATTAATGGGAACTGGGGAGAGTCGACTGGAACAGCTTGTAGTTACCTGCCAAGAAATCATGAACTTTAGTAAAAGGTAATTCTGGCAGGGGGAGATCGTGACCACCGACTCATATACCACCTACCCAAATTGTACCCCAGACCCATTTCTAGACCTTTCTAAGCTCTACTGAGCAGAATCAGATATAGGAGGAGAATATGTTAATGATTTACAGGAAATATCATGGTTATGCATCAATACTTAATATGTATGAATAAGTTCTATATATGGTGTCTAATTTTGAGACTTGGTGTGCGTTGATCATGAGAGGACTCGCTCACGCACCCGGCCATCAATAAAGTGTCTGCTTATCTACATCACATTGGTGTCGATAAGTTCTTCATTCCGAGATTTCCGTAACAGTTTTGGCGACCCAGATGGGACCTCACTGAAGGAGACTGGAGGAGTCGGGGACCTGATCGGTTCCAGCCGGCACCGAGGATTTCTCGGGGATACCCATCGATCCCCGATCCGTAAGGCTCTTCGCAACGTTCCCTGGATTTTTGGTAAGACACTTCTTTTTTTTTAATTATAGTAAGTGGGTTGGAGTCCCACTAAAGTAAGTAAGTGCACTAGAGGAAGTGGGTAGGAGTCCCACTGAGTAAGTCTACCTGTCAGACGCGGTGAAAGAGCTGCGCAGGGCAGGACTAAGAGTCTGCCCGTAAGACATAAGCGAAAGCTATTGCAGGGTTGGACTAAAAGGATCCTTGTGGAACTGGAAGCCTAGGCGTCTGCCCGTAAGACATAAGCGAAAGCTATTGCAGGGTTGGACAAAAGCAGAGACAAGAGAATCTATATGCTATAGTGTTCTCTAAGGTAGTGCCTCTAACAAGAAGTTAGAAGAGGGTTTTGGGGTTTGTTGCTTTTGTGAGTTTGTGTATTAAGAAGAAAATTAAGAGATACAATATTGTGTTATATGATTGTTTAAAGTAACTGTGGGAAAGTGTGAGTGTGGCTGTAAGGGTGAGACGTGCAATTGAGAACGGAAGCGAGTGTGGAGTGTGGATCCGCGGATTGGAGTGACAGAGTTGAATAATCGTGTATTGTATTGTGAGTAATTACACCATGGCAACTAAGTTAACTCTGTTGTTTAAAAGTAAAAGCATGGGTAATCTTGCTGTAAATGACAAAATGCCAAAAAATTCTTTGTTGGGATGTTTATTGGCACATTGGGGAAATTTACAGGATGATCTGCAAAAGAGCCAGTCGAATGATGAAATACCAGGTGGTATTGACTGAACAAGATGATGTGATTCTAAAGACAACTAACCTGGTAAATCCTGCAGTGTTTTTAAGTTCCGTACAGGAAGACATACAGCTGGGGCCTGGGGATCGTTGCTCGGGCACTGGCCAGGCATGGGTCAGCAGGTGCTCAGCAGCTGTACTGTGCATCACTTGTTCTCCTTTCTCCCTTTTCCTCTGGATTTTATCTTTTTCCCACCTTTCCATTACGCCTGTTGTTATAATTGTTACTATTATTGTTCTTCCCTTTTTATTCTGTTTAAATTACACTGTTCTTATCTCAACCCTTGAGTTTTATGTTCCTTTATGATTCTCTTCCCCAGCCCTCCAGGTGGGGGGAGCGAGCAAGCAGCTGCGTGGTGCTTGGTTGCCAGCCTGGGTTAAGCCACAATAGTCTGCCACCTCATCACAGAAAAGAAACCCACCAGCACCTACATAAGGCCTAACACCAAACAGAACTACTTGGTCCTCTTCCATAGGGCAAGTTGCCAGACCAACAGGTTTACTGAGCTTGGACCACCAGAGCCGAGCAGTAAAGCAATTTCAGATTCCCACACAAGAAGGCTGACATCATACTGAGGTTTCTGTATTCTCCCTTGGAATTCCCATGCTGAAATATTACTAGATTCTGCCCCCAGTTTAATCTTCAATCCAGGATCAGGCCTGATTTTAAGAGGAAAAAAATTAAGATTGAATATATTAGCAATCGTGACAGGCCAGATATAAAGAGTCTTCTGCCATCACTAAAGGTCCGGCGCTGAGATTGTGCTTTTGGATCTGACAACTTCTGGTTGCCTGCAGACTGTACACAAATTGTATGGCTTGAAATCAAGCTCACTGGGTGTGTGCTATGCAGAGAGGCTAGTCTGTGTGACTACTTTCTGGGCAGAAGCAGATGACTCAGTTCTTATTTATGTATCTGTACAAACACAACTACTTCCCCATTTGGACAAAACAGGAAGAGTAACTCCAAATGTGTGAAACTTAAGTCACTTTATAGTGTCTAATACTTGCTGAAGGAGCCAGAGACAGCTGGCGATACTGCACCTGAAGTTTACCCCACATCATACATCTTAGGTCCCTGCTTTACAGGAGAAGCTGGCACTTTAAATAGCCCTACTGCAGGCACAGCTGAGGACGCAGGTACCTGAACTGGTAACGGTCTAAACACAAGTGTAGCTGTTGTAGGAACAAGTTGAAGTCCACTTCAGAAAAAGCAATTTTCCAACTCTTTCTATTTGTAAAGATAATAGAGTTTTGCTGGAGCAGTGGCAGTACAATTTGAGGATGCTTGTTCAAAGTATCATGCTGCACTACTGACATCTCTGGCATCACACGTGGAAGTCCTCCAGTTACATGTGTACAGGGTTGACACTAGGCACCTGCCTCCACTTGACAGGCTTCTGGGTCCAGAAGATTGTCTCTTATTAAGAGCTGCATTAGCCTACAGCATCTTCAGCATCCTGTTCAATCTCCTATTTTGATCTTTCACGACCTCTGTAGGTAATTTGCTTTGCTGAAGCGGATTTACACACAGACATGTCTATGGAATGGTTGAGCCTGAGATAGTACGATATACTTCAGACTTATCCTAGTGATTTCTATAGTTTAGTTTGGTCAAATTCAAGTAATCATGACCAAAGCATAACCCGGTTTCACAGCACTTCACATCAGGCTTGACAGAGTTTTAGCAACTCACCTATTTATTCCCCCATTTGCATACTTACCAAAACACAGCAGATTGCTTATCGTTCAGTGAAGCAAGCCATACTATTTGCATCTGCTGAGTGAAAAAATGTCCAGGCTAGCTCAGTATATGAACACCCTTTCCTTTTGCTTGTTTTAACTATTTTTAGACAATTCTTTAAACAAGCACCATTCATGAGTCAGTGAATGACTAACTGCCTTGATTCTCTTTGTGTGCAAGCTGGGCTGGATGCAAGAGGAAAGCTCTCCTCAAGGGACAGCCAATCACATGTTCTGCTAAAAAGACAGGGCAGGTCTTCACGCAGTCACCTCTTTCATAAGCAGCAAGGGGAAAGGAATATTTATAGCATTGTAAGTGTAAACCATAGCACTGTGCTGCAGTGTTACACAACTTTGCCTTTCTCAGCACAGCAGGCAGCAGTTCTGATGAGACTTCTAAGCTGGCATACCAGCCTTTATTTAAACAAAGGATAAAAGTTGCTAGAAACTGAATGGCAGTACCTAGAAAATACAGACACAATCTTACCTACGCTGGCTGCCACACAGAAGCCAGTAAGCACTTACGCAGCCCTGCTACTTAGTTTTCAGCTACTACATTACTGATCCTAAAACGTCCTGTTTGGAGCTGCTCACAGGCAGTAAATCTAGGCAGACGCAGGTAACGCTTACTCAGCGGCAGTAAGCAACTCAGCCGGGCTGTACCACTTGCAACCAAAGAGCTAAATACAGCAGCACCATCTCCTAGTGTGGAGACACGATCACTATTGTATTAGTCTAGATTTAAAATCATATATGGATACAACTGTATTATGCATAGCCCAAGTGTATAACATCTGCAAAGCATTTATAATCCTGTATGAGCCAGTGAAGTCTGACACGCCTCTGCAAGCTGCCTCCCTACACAGCACCCCCCAGTCCACGGCAGGAATCAGCACTATGTCAGAAGGTATTTGCTTGTGAAAAGCCTGCATTTGAGACACAAACATATTTTCACATTATTGCATAATAATGCACCTCAGCTCCATTATCACTGGCTCCTTCAAACAGATCAAGTTTAAAGTTTAAGCTAAAACAAGTGCATTAGCTGATACATACCCATCCTTGCTCCTAAGGCTATTGTTTCTACAGTAACAAGTTTTGGGTATTTTTTGCTAGAGAGAAACCAAATTCAAGAAGCATTCAGCATTCTGTTGTTCTCTACCTCTTTTCACTCCGGCCATGTGCTTTAGATGATCTGAAGATCACATCATCACAATCTGTGTAGCTTTACTCGCAAGCAGCAATAACTTGGTTGCCAGTAAAGCACACTGCAAGGGATGAGAATTAAAAATGAACCCTAGCTCAGATCTCAGATTTACTTTTACAAAACAAGACAAGCCCTTGCAAATTCTACAATATTACTGATGTGCTAAAGTCTCAGTTTGAGCTTTGGCCTGCTGTGGAAAGGAAGCCCAGTTCAAATGATATGTTTAATTAATGCAATTACTTCACAACATAGACACCTACCATAGACAACAGAGGCAGATCACTGAGGCTTGCAGAGCATTAAGCTGCTGCTTCTCACACTACAAAGCACGCTTGCCTGGGCTGGGGGTAAAAGCAGCAGCCACCAGCCTGAATATGTCACAGTACCAGCTCCTACAAATGTTTAACAGCTACATTATACCAGGCAGAAGACCAGCTCTTATGCTAAACATTTAAAAAAAAGCAGACCAGACAGCACTGCTGCCAGACAAGATACTCAACTGTTTTGGCCTTCCATGGCTCCAGAGTACCACTCTGAACCACAACTCGAGCTGCCTTGCATATAGACCTTGTATTTCCAACGTGGCCCTAAGGAAACAGCTACTGAACACACTCCTTCACATACAGTCCCGTCTCCTGCAGATTACCAGGAAGTCACCTACCGGCTATAACAACCACACTATTTAAAAAGCTAACTACACATGGCTAGACAATAGCCATCTATGAAATGACTGTTCTTGATCATCATGTACACAGACATCTTTCAAGCCAGATGGATATACAAAAGAAAACAACTCTGAAGTGAAAGCTAGCATTGAAGTTTCTACCTATGTTCCAACTAGTTGCCATGTCAATGACTAATACAACATCTAGATAAAGCCAAAAATCCTCAGAATCCTCCTTTGCTGAAATACCTCCTGAAAGAGCCAGCAAAAGGGTACAAAGCAGACTGATTCATCTGCAGTGCAGCACAGATATTGAAGGTACCCTTTATACTTCTGAAAAAAGCAAAACCAGTGCAATCAAGCTAACCTCAATACATGAATGAACAACCTTGAAATTCAAGCTTCTATCTAATTAATTGTAACCATCTACATTAAGTTTGAAGGCATACAGGGTAAGAGTAGCAGTCAGGAAAAAACACTTCAGAGTACCACAGGTCAAGAGGACTTGAAGGTCAAGACAGAAATTTAATAGACAAATCTAAGATGAGAACGCAGGCAAGCGATCTGATCATTTGGACAGAGAAAGCTGGACCTTGTAGGAAAGTCAAGTCAGAGGAAACTTTCACAATTGTTCAACTAAAAGCAATCCTTAAATGGCTCTAATATTATGCAGTACTGTCTATCAGTACCAAAAAAGGAACAAGGGGGAATGAAAACTCATTTGGATTTTTCTTCCTGTATTTAAGCATGTCATAGATACTACTCTTGATTTGACATTGGCATATCTGACTTAACTTGAGCAGAAATTTGTGTGACAGATAAGCGATCACCTTAAGTGGCATACCAGGCAAGAGAAGACAAGATCTATGGTAGATCAACAGCCTGCTTTTAGTGAGAGCTGGACTGTGGATGAAGAAAAACCTCCAAACAAGTAACAGGGCAGGGGGGTGGTAGTGAAAGCAAATTTAAGTTGAGAACCAAGACAAACTACACTAGCAGATTGACAGTAAAAGCTCTTGCAAGAAGTGCTGCATCTATGGCTATAAAGATTTGTAGGAAGAGGTGATACCTCAAGAAAAAAAAAAAAGTTGAGAACTTCAAGACAGAGCAAGTTTTCTACAGTGAGACAATTTTCTACTTAGACCCTTCTGGTATCTACCTCCTGGTGACTTCTGGATAACTTGTTTTTTTCAGTTTTTCCCTTCCTTTTTAAGGTCTCAAAGTTTAAGAACACTACCTGAATGCTAGAAAAACAGCTAATAAGAAATTACCTTCCCCTAGGTCCTTACATGCATGCTAGTAGCCACACAACATCTCATTTTGAAGCCTCCACAGAAAGTAGTCATGCTGCTTTCCTGCAAAGACTCATATAAAAGCTCCTCCACTTTCTAAATAATAGGATCATCACATGTAAATAACTGGCTACAGAGATCACTGATGGTTAATCTACAGAACTGCACTCTGTGCCTCCAACAGCTCCAGTACAGTGCTCCAGCATACCAACATGCTCAATGACTGTAGCATCCACATGGTCAGTTCAGGAACTGGATTATTTCTTACTCCATTCAGAGTAAAGTGATACCTATACATCTCCAAAAACCTTAGACCTGAGTACAAGACTTGCTTGCATATGGAATAAACTGAGGCTACCAAAACCTAGAAGTGGCAAAGATCAGAAAATTCATCCATATTTGTATGCTAGCCACAATCCCATGATGATATTCTTTCCTGTCTTGTATGACCAATTCTTGAAAACTTAGTCTTAATTTCATTAGGCTGTTTGATCAGAGCCTGTATCTCAGACACACTGCACCTGATGCACGATGCCTACACCTATCCAATTATGATGCAGTAATTATCAGTTTGCAGCAAAAACTGACAGTGTTTTGAGAATAAAAACTTAAGTATAGCTCTGTCATGGGAAACCTACTCTAGACATGCATGGAAGTGTCTGAACCCTAAAATAACCTGTGTTGGTAATTATAGCCTTATCTATGCTGGGATAAAATATGTTGATGTTAAAAGTAAATTTCCTCACCCATCATTACAAACATTTTCATGCTTGTTTTTTCCAGTTACTAGCAAGCAACACTAAAAGCTTCTAGTCAACACAACTGAGGCTCATCCGTAGTTAATGATCAATAACTATTTCAAATTGATGATTCAGGTTCAACTATAGTTTCAAAAGGATGACTGATTATTTTGATTAAAATAACCCTTATTTCTCGTACAGAGGTGTTAACACTGACAAATTCATGTATCTGCATGATACTTAAAGCATGAGCTGCTTTCCAACACAGAAACACATCCAAAGCGTGACTTGGGGGAGCCTCTAGTGGTGATAAGCAGATGTGATTATGAATTAACAGATCAAGTGTAAGCTAACAGCCTTGCTGGTGGTGTGCACACTAGCCCACAGATGCATACTTCTAGTCGGGTTACTAGCTATCAGCATCTGAAAGCCACTTGGTACCAAGCAGGAGGATATAAATAGTGGTCTACCTACAAGTTTCACCTTGCCTTGATTCAATAAGGGAACAAACCAGTTTGTTTCTTGTCCTCTTCAGCTTGCAGATAACATTTAGTACGTAACTTTCAGAGGTCTTTGTTCAGTTTTTCTCAAACAGGGAGCAGTATCCATACCTGGTTTCTGCACCACATTATACTGACACAGGTAGACTGGTATTTTTTTTAAATAAATAGTGTCTATGCACATAGAGGGTAAGGATATTCGAGATTTGCACTACAGAAACATAACCTTCAAGCAATTTTACACAGACGTGCAGGATCTTCCATAGGTGCTAAGACTGGAGAACACCTTGCTGCTGGAACAGGACTCTTCCAGAGCATTGGTTTTGTTTTACAATATCAACTGGAAGTAGTTCTGTTTGCACTTCATTTGGCAAGTCTGAGAGCAGGTATCATTAACTAAGCAGTTTCTCCAGTCCCATGACCCGTTGCAGCCACAATGATGCGGCACATAACTGGAAAGCTAGTTTCACTCCTTCAGGAAGCCCCAGAACATTATACTTTTGGTAATTATCGATACTGATGTAATGCTTTCTTTAGTGTGGCACAAAAAAGCAAAACCACCCACATCTGGTGATTTGCCTGCATCCACACTCACATACTATTTCAGATTCCAGTGAAGAGTCCTTAAAGAACTGGAGGACTTAAAGGCTCACCTGGCATCAAGTATTGATCAAAACAGCCAAATTTTGTTGGTAGCTAAAAGGTTCAGACACTGAAAGTTAGTGCTGTTTCAGCACTTTGCATCAACAGTTGCAGACTAGACACTGTCAAAGTATTGCAAACATTTATTTTACAGCAGCTGAAAGATTTATCTGACAGCTATAGGTCTCCATCTTCCTTATGATTCCATCTGACATGCAAAGTAAAAAATTTCCCCCCCAAATCAAATCATTAACAGAACTTATGTTGATTTTTTTTTCAAGTACTGCCAAAAGTTATATAGCTGTTTGCAAACTATCTTAAAAGTCATCTATGTGTGATCAATAAATTTACACTAATTGTCACTTGCCAGGGTTTCCTTTAGAAGACCTGGATATAACAAAATAAAAAGTGTAGCCCTCAAGGCATTCTCTGCATAATAAATAATATATAAAAAGCCAAGATCATAATATATTATTTAAATTATAAATACAATAAGCCATGCTGCTATGTTATATCTCCAGATGAAAATTATACTGCAAATTGACTGGAAGTCAAGTACAATTTGTCTCCCCACCATGTAGCCTACAAAAATATACTTTTACCTGGTTATATTCCTGCACAAAATTAATTTCTTGAAAACCCAAAAAACAGTTCTCCAGATGCTACGGTGCAGCAAGCATGCAACAACACGCATTTATGAGGTCTATATGCCTTGGCAGATTTTGGGGAGGATCACAGCATTTACTGGGATGGGAGAACACTGCAAGGTGATCAACAGGAGTCAACTGTTTTCTGCTAGCTGCTTTATTCTGCACTTCTCGGTTGTGTTTCTGTACAGAAGCAGCTACATGCTGGAAATTTTAGTCTAAGCAAAGCCTTATGCTGTACATGTGTTTTCAGTTTTAGAAGTAACTAGCCATACAAGGGGCAATAATGGAACATAACAGCTCACAATCTCAGGTTATGCACCCTATCACATTGCAAAAAGTTACAAGTAACACATGGAGGAAGTACCTGCATTACAAGGGTTGTGACATGGGGGACAGCTGCAGGAACTGATTCCAAGCACCTTCCCAGAAAAAAAAACCCACAAAGTTCCCTTTGTTCCCACTCTTGGACATCCAGCATTATCCACTAGAACCACTGCACAGTCCCTCCTACCCCACCTTGACCTAGTTTTCAAAGCCTCTAAGGAAAAGTGTTTTCAGCTGAGCAAAACCATCTCCACCAGAGACTGCCACAGCGCTAACCTTCACTGGCACTACAGGCAGTCTGGGAAGTCGAGTATCACACCCAAGAGCCTGCACTGCTGTACTGAAAGGATTATGGATTTCCCAGATCAGCACAATTTGACTCCACATCCCACCAACCCTGAACTGGCCCCGTGAAACAAAGATTAAGCACCTCTTCAGAACAGCCCCATCAACGCCTATCAAATACACGATGGCAGGATTTTGGGTGGCCAGTGTAAGATACACTCCCATGCCCACCGCCAAGAAGCATCAACAGCCAGTAACCTTGGCCACACCACCTGTGTTGGGTCTGGCTGAGCCCCCCAGCAGCCCTCACAGTGCCATGCTGGTAGCAAGAGAGGCGGTGATAACACACCGGTGTTTCAGCTACTGCTGAGCAGCGCTCACACAGCATCCGGGCTGTCCCTCCAACATTCCCCCCTCACCGGCAGGCTGGGGGTGGGCAGGATCTGGGGAGGGGACATGGCCAAAGGGATATTCCATACCATATGGCATCTGCTCAGACATAAAGCTAAGAGAGAGGAGGAGGAAGGGGGGACATTCGTTATTTACGACATTTTTCTCCTGGAGCAACCACCACATGGACAGAAGCCCAGCTTCCCGGGAAGTGGCTGAACATCACCTGCTAATAGGAAGTAGAGAATAACATCTTTTGTTTTCCTTCGCTTTCACACACCTGACTTTTGCTGTTGCTTCATTAAACTGCCTTTATCTTGACCCACAAGGTTTTTCCCACCGTATTTTCTCCCCCCCACCCCATTCTGCTGAGGAACATTTGGCAAGCACCTGGCACCCAGCCAAGGTCAACCCACCACACATTTTTCTGCATCAGACACATGAACAGCTCAACCAAGCAGCACAACTGCCTCTGAAGACCTCTGCATATCTGACCCTTAAAATTACTCCTGTCTGCTCAGCATTATACTGATTTATATCAGTATCTGTTGGCTCTGAGGTAATACAGAATACCCTGCAGATGTCCAGAACTACTTGGCTTTTAACTGTCCCACTAGAAGGAGACGTTTATACCATGCTACTTGAAGCTTAAGGCCAACAAGCTTGCTTTTTTTTAATGCCAAGCACCTCAAACTCAACAACGCTATCAGACTCCAACAAAGCAGTTCAACAAAATGGCAGCACCTTTCCCTATGCACCAAACCCATGGACAAGAAACGTCGCTAGCATTCATTTTAACATTCACACAAGCACTACCACCTTGAACTTGTTAGTTTTAAAGAAAATTCTCACGCTACTCAGACAAATTTCTTGGAAGTACAAAAATAAAACTGCAATCCCCTCAAAAAAAACAAACACTTCTGTGCACCTTAACACATCCACACCCAATGCTTACATTTTAATATGAACATCTCTATTACAAAGATGCTCTGCAATAACAGAGGATCTCTCCTCCCTTGCATAGCAATAGCTAAACAATCATACAAAGATAAGGGAATCCCTTTTAACTCCCATTTTGCATCCACCTATTAGAGTAGATATTCATGACTGTGCTAATAGGACTGCCTTCAGAGCTTTTTAGGAAGCTTAATTATCACCTTTGGCAAGTAGGTCAGCAGAAGCTGGTGCTTTCCAAAACCTACTGGAGAGCAAGACAGCCTACTTACCACTGTCATGTGAATTTAGGAGGGGAAATAAATCAAAGCCATTACTATCCCAGGAAGCAACAGAATCCACATACAGTACTTACACCATCAACTATGTATGTTTCTGTTTCAAGTCAGATTTAGAATCAGAGGAAGTAAAAAAAAAACCACCGCATTTCTTACTAAGGACTCCCCTCTCCCAAGCAGGGTACCTTCAGCTACAGATTTCTTGATGCTCAGTCTCCTCATCTGTCAGCCACACTGCTGCTGAAGGACTTTAAAGTGCATTAACTGCAGTCCATTATAAATATCACCAACGTTAAATAAATGCATTCAAACCAAACTGCATTTTAGCAGTAAGGTAAGGATGTGTCTCAAAGTCTTCATTCAAGATATTCAATACATCTGGGTGTGTTCAGGTGCACTGAAATATTTTGTAAAAATTAGGGAAGTTAGTATGCTATGCTTTGAAGTTTGGAAAAGTCATCCCCTCTACTACCCAATTACCACTACAAATGGCAAGAGATTTCCTACAAATTCCTGTTACAGAAAAGTACGCAAGTCTTGTTCTGAAGGGTAATGTTCAGTTTGCTACGTGAAAAGAGAAGCTCCAAAACCTTTTCTTCAAGGGACTTTTTGACATTACCAATCTTTGAAGTGCTCAGGTGAAAGTTAGCTAGTTTTCAGCATCAGTATTACAGTAAGACAACAAACAACTCATCTGGGTATGAAAACAAGAATATCAGAATGCTTGACAAGTCATCCCCTGTGTCTCATTTTAAGACAGACAATATTTACAGTAATATACAGCACTGTCAGGAATCCTCAGCCTTCCTAACAGGATGCTTGAGAGCTATACACAAGTAGATGACCTGCATCTACCACAGAAAGCAAAGCAAATAATAGATGCCTGCCTTTGACTGCATCACCAGTCTTCAGCTTCATGTGCTACAAAGTTACATCATATTGATTCTGCTAATCCTTTCCAAATATTGTGTACCTCAAACAAACCTGTGAGCAAGTTCGTTAGACACTGACAACCTAGTCAAGAGTCCAAGTGCAAAATGGGAAAAACTTTTAATCTGTTTGTGGCTTCTGCTCTGGTATCTCAAGAACCAGCTGCAGCTGCTTGGTACAGCTTGTGTACTATGGCAAAAATGTCTGCAATCCAGCTCTAATAACTGGCATTTCTACAACTGCTAAGTAGTGTTTATAAAGCAGAGCAGCAGCTCCTCTATAGAATCTGGAGCATGAACTGTACTTGCAGAAGCATAGTATATCTGGGGAGTCAGGGCACTCCCATCACAGAAATGTTTTGGCTAGGTCATCAGACACTTACTACATGATATTTGCAGAGACATCAGTATAAAACCTAGCTCACCTGCACACAGTAGCATAATGAGGTAAGGGAAAATGTGATGCCAGGATATCACAAGCTAAACAGATGCTCTTACCTTCCTTGGAACCAAACCACCCTCTGCAACCCTCTGGTCACCTAATTCAAGAAAACTTGCCTAACTTCATTAACACATACAGCCCCTCCCCAAAATGTAGGCAAAAAACATCAGCTGGAAGGCTTTTTACCTGGTAGTATTTAGGTTTTGTAATTTCAAAGTCCTAAACAACCCTGGTCACCTCCAACTGAACTATTAGACCCCTAGCTTCTAGAGTAGCCTAAACAGCCTAGAATAGTCTAAAATGCAAATTTATTTCAGGTCCTATATGCCATTTTAGTCTGCCACTTCACAGCCCTGAAGTGTTTATCTGTCCGTACAAAAAGATGCAAAGAAGACACTAAACCAACTACTCACACTCCTAAAGTCAGCACTTAAGACTCCTGGGTTCTACTCAGAGGTTGCTTTCAGAAAGCTGACTTTAGCCCGGTATTCTTTTTCAATGTGCTACACAGTCCAAGTGGTACTTAACCAAACTGCTAAAATGCAGAATAAAAAAAGGCTATGAAGGAAACTTAAGACTTGCAAGGTTAACTGAGAAATTAAGTGATTTTTCTTCCTGCCAACATGAGAGATCAGTACAAAGCTGCACTGTGTATTCTCCATCAAAATGCACTGCACAGACCCCAGGTGAATTTCCAGTGTCCATCTCTGGGGGACAGGCTGCCACTCTACACATTACTTTCAGCATCTCATCTGCATGTGCTGCTAATTGTTTGCAAAAATGCCTATATCCATTTACAGGGGATGACCAAACCATACTTAAAAGCCTTTCTTTTGTTGCTGTTTATCCCCCTCAAAATTACACAATGCAACTTCAGCTGCTTTAAGGTTTTTATTAAAACCTACCACACAGTGCCAGGGACAAAACTGGCCAAAAAAACCACACAAAAAAAGTGGACTGAGCAGACATAAGAAATTGTGATTTAGTGTATAAATCTGTATCAGAAGGACAAAAAGTTAAAATATGACAGCTTGATTCAAATATCAACTGTTTGGAAGTAGCCTCGCATTAGTACCAAAACCAGATTTAGAGATTCTTTCAAGATAATTTTCCATGTCAGCTTCACTGTGCTGTAGCATAAAGAGCCTGTCAAGAGTGACAAGACATTTTAAAATAAAAATGTTACAGTGAACTCACTG
This sequence comes from Falco naumanni, assembly GCF_017639655.2. Taxonomy (NCBI): domain Eukaryota; kingdom Metazoa; phylum Chordata; class Aves; order Falconiformes; family Falconidae; genus Falco; species Falco naumanni. Next base: position 76,741,095 of record NC_054080.1, read on the forward strand.
AAGCAAAGCTCAAGAGGTAGTAGACTGTGAGCACAGGTACAGACTAGTTTCAAAGGGAGATTCAAGATAGGGCTTGGACTTCTCAATTGAAGAATGATATTTCAATTCCAATAAGTATTGCAAAGAACAGGCAGCATCCTTTTAGACTTTGTTACGGTTTTCCTGGAGAAATGATGGTAGAGTCTCCACACTGGTGATAAACTTCTATTGAACTAAGTTCAAAATATCTGTAGAAACCTGAACTTGTGTCTGTACCTTTCACACTAATAAAGGTGTCTTCCTCCTCCATCTGTCTTTGAAGAACATCATGTTATCTTCTCAGTATCAAGCTTGCTCACTACTGACATACCTTCCCTCCACAGCTACAGACATGTGAAGCAGCAGCTATTATGATGTCCATGTCGTACAGTTCTGCTTGTGCACAAATAGCTGCAGTGTACCAACTGCTAAGGGAAACAGCAAAGCACTAGAAGCTCAGTGTCAGAATGGTGCCAGAGCTTGTTAAAAAAAGTGAGGACTAGCAGGTACTGTAAGAGCAGCTAACCAGTTAGACACCGAGCAGGACAGCGCAGGGTCTCAGATGAGCACCACAACAAATGTGTCATCATATTAGGACACAAGTGGCAATCCGAATTACTATGTCAGGTTATTAAGAACTAGATGCATGACAACAGTGCAGGCAGCATTGTCACTGGCATTTGAATCCCCCAAAACTAGAAGTGCATAAGCTGTTGTTTCTTACTTCTTACACTCAACTACAGGTCTGATAAATCCTCGGTATTATAGCTTAAGAAATACATTAGCATCCAAACACTACAGAAGCCCTAAGCAAGTAAAGAACAAACCAGCACAAGTCACAGCACAGATTTCTCCTTCCACCCCTCCCGGCACCACCATTCGTGCAGACAGCTAACAGACTAGCCAGAAAGTCCCTCATTTTAAACTTAAATGGCTTAATATGGAAGAAGTGACCACTTAGACTTAGTTCTAGAGTTAAGTGTCAACAGTTTAGGACAGGACACACTTAGACCAAGCAGCCACTTTGTTCTTTCAGTAAGAGTGGGACTGCACACACAGGAAAAAAATCCCAACCAGGAGCCTTTGGCTACTGCTGAAATCCTGCACTTATGCCTGCTACCTCTTACTAGAAAGCTCATGACAGGGCAATTTTGTATGCTGCCAGTTGTGGGTTTAAGTGTTAATAATCTGTTGGCAATCTGAAAACTGCAGACATGCATGCATACATATACTCTACCAGTACTTTTGTTCTCTGGGAATAAAAGACATACCGAGGGTTCTCCTTCCTTTTCCATCCTAATACACATAAATATCTTCGCAACTGTAGTGCAGGGGGATGGCAGCAAGCAAAAATAATATAAGCAAGTCAACTTTGTGACTTGCTTGCTTTAGTGATAAAGATAGTCAAGACAGCAATTTTTGACCAGGCTTTGTGATCACCTGATTTACAATGTAGAGTTTAAAAATCACTGCTTCAGCAGCACATGTACCACCTCTATGAAGCACAGCATTAAGATCCCGTGCCTAACGTTTTGGGAGAGTGGAAGAAGCCTGCTCTTACAGACTAGTTACAGCAGAAAAATACCCATCACCACTCTTCAGAGTATTCTGGGCTTCCAAGAGAGCTCTAATTTACTTCTATTTACAAACCTCAAGCTGTACAATAACCATCATTTTTGCAGCTTAATCAGTAGCCACAAACCTCTTACTGCATTTGTGAGCTGGGTTAACTTCTCAGGTTTGAAAGCACCCTACCAAGTCACAGCCTCATTGCACTGGACATTACACAAGCAGTAACACATATCTTGTCCTTAAAATATGCCAAAAGCACTGACTGCCTCCTGGCAAAAGGAGACAATTTTTAAAATATGCTCATTTACTCTCATTATGTAGAGATTAGCCTCATTTGAGCACCAGACTGTTTGCTGCTGAAGTTACTCTGCAATACTTTCAGCTAGCATCTTCCTTATAGGGCATCATTCAGAGTATCAGTATACGAAATCAGAAAAAGAACTATCAGATGCTGAAACTAATACCGGACCACTAGCTAAAAAGCCAGTTCCAGGTGCTTTTAAAAAAAAAAAAAGCACACCAAAACCAGCCAAACAAAAACCTCTGAGTCACTTTGAGCTCTGTAGGAAAAAGTACTTTCTCCTGCTAGAAACAAATATACTGGCAGCTTTCCTACAGATCTAGTGTATTTTATGGCTTCAAAGTGTTTCAAAACAAGTATCTCGAAGACATCTACATAATTAACTATTGCTTAGTGTTGCTCAGCAAAGTCACATCATCTTCTCAAGACAGAAAGCTTGCAGAGAGAGATACAAAGGTTGAATACAGTGGCTGTTTGCAGCCCATATTAACAGCAAGCGGGACAACATTTCAAGCTCAGTTCTGATCTTACCCAGAGGGAAAAAAAAAAAAAAAAAAAATATCGAGGAGTTGGATGCTGGGGAAGTGATCTCAGGAATATCCAAGCAAGACAGACACAGCACAAGATCCTTTGTGTTTGCTGCAATGCTGCCCAACCTTTCAGGGTACTATATCTGCGGACATCATATTTCATATTTCACACAGGGCCATTTTACTGGCTGCAGCCATCAGGATTAAAATGCCGTTATTCCCCCATCAGCAGAGGAAGAAAAAAAAGTTCTCAGCAAATCCAAAACCAGGTAATCCATACTACACTCTAAACTGTATGTGCTCCAGAGCTCACATTCACTGTACAATCGCTTCTGCCCTAGGTATTGCTGCCTGTATTATAGGGCTTTTTAATGGTTCTGCTCTAATCTCCAAGATAAACATACAAGGCAGCATATCTAATTATATTTAAGGTAACACATAGCTCATTTGCTTTAATTTTCATTAGCTTTAAACACAGCTAGCGCAATATCCGATTAATAATCATGGAAGTCTGCATCGTTAGTTCATTATCCTTACAGGTCAGTAGTTTAACACAAAAAGCCACAAAAGCAAGATTTTTAATTTGCAAATTAAACACTGGCTGATCTGACATTTTTCTACGTGTTATCACAGGACACTAAAGTTGCTTCCAATGTGAAATTATGTCTTTAAAATCACAGCTTCATCTAAGAGACAACTGACTACAGCAAGCTAATGAGAAAATTTTACTGGAAAAACCTAAGCATAGGCAAAAAAAGTTGGCCAACAACAAAGTGTTTAAGGATGGATTTTAAAGTCATCCTCCTGTTACACTGATTTTCTCCCATGAATATATGGCTAGGCACTGAGCACAGAATAGGAACTGGTTAAGGCTACCTCCTTACCCCATATGTAACATAAGTGTCCCCCAAAAAGATAAGAATCCTGCACTCTCCAGAAGATATTAATTAATAGCTTCTTACAAGTAGCTTATCCTTTGGTTTTCAGTGACATGATAAGCATGACAAGGGTAAGCATGACAAGTCTGATGCTTGCAAAGTGCATCTCAAGAGTCAGTGCTGACTAGGGATCCACCCCAGGGAAACTCAAGGTCTAAACCCATGATTCTCCATGTGTTCTTTCTCAGCAGTGCTTTGTGACCTGCCCGACAGAAGGGACTAGAAAGGAAACACCTTGACATGTCCTGAATATTGAACTCTGGGAGTTTAATACTGAACAAAGTTACATACAGGTATGTGCATCAGGCTGATTCAGGGCCTGAAATCCTGTACGTGACCACTTCTACCACACATTTCGTTCAGATGATTGTCCTATTTTCCTCAAAGAAAAAGCTAAATTAGGACACCTTATTCAGTCAGCTGGCGCTAGGGCACTTGGCCCAAAGGCACTTAACTTGCATCCTCCACCTTCTGGGTGGATGCCCTACCCTGAAGGGCATTAAGCACAGCTCTCCAGCTTTCCTCTTGGTGTCAGGCCACTGCCCAAACAGGAATGCAAAGGCCCAGACCAGAAAAAAAAAAAGGAACCTGACTGCTCAGGGCTTGGAAAAAGCTGTCAGTATTATAAATATTTCACACTGGAAAGTGAGCTGATAAACAGGAGCAATCCCTCCTTCCAGCTGAGCACCTCAGGCTACAGAGGCATGTTCCCTCACCACTGGCTGGGTTTCAGCCCTACCCCACTTACACAGCCAAGAGCCCAGGAGGCAGAAGTTTCAACAAGGGAAAGGAAAGATTCCTCAGTATAAACTCAGTCTGATGACTACGTTATGCCCAAAAAAACAGAAGATCCGGGCTTAGTCCCTTCAAGATGAAGGGGGAACTGGACTCATCTCCAAGCAGTAAGCCACGGCTGACCAGTACTTTTGGCCGAGAGCCACATATTAAAATTCCTTGCACAAGCCAAGGCCCTGAGGGCACAGTTGTCCCCAAGCAAGAGCTGGCAGAATCCCTCCAAGTCCCACTACAAAACTGGGCACTTAAAATAAGTGGAGCACCCCTTTACACCACTCTTCTGTACTAAAGTTGTGGACACTTCAGGCACCTCTGTACAATTTTAGTTCTTTACCCTACTTACCACAGAATGCACTAAAACTGTGATAGAGTTACAAGGCAAGATCATATGGGATAAAAATACTGCAACAAAAGCATAGCAGGGATTATTTAAGAAGCCTGTATTACTCCTTAGCTTTAAGTAGAACTTTGACCTTGAACAACTAAACTTGCCTAGAACAAATGCATCTGAGAAAGGAAGAACAAGGAATCAAAATCACAAAGTGAAGGCCTCTCCAGTAGTCTAGCAAAGCTAAACAACCTCCAGATCTGACAACCAAAATGTCTGAACACCAGCTACCATTCCTCCTTTATCATAACCAGGTGTAAACAGAGCATGGTTAAACTCAGAGTAGCAGAATGGGAGCCAGCAATGCAACTCACAAGTTAGCATGAAAAGGGACACAGATGCTTTTTCTTTGTGAATGTGAATCTTCCTACAAAATACTCCATACCTTGGGAAGGAGGCCATCAAGAACTCTTAAAAGGCCTGTCATGTCAAATGGGAACACAAGAGCTTTGAAGACAAGCTTAGGAAAAGATCCAAGCTCAGGCCTGGCAATCAGGCTGATGGGAGTATCCGTATTACCAACAAAAAAGCCTAACAGGTCAGCACAAACAAAATTCCAAAGGTTTGATCAAGAGTTAAGCAATACAAAACCCACCTGTATTTTGCTAATTATTGCTAAGCAACATTAAGGCCAACAGTTTAGTAGAATTCAAAAGGGATTAGGCATTATATTGGTAATAAGAACTTCCACAATTACATTAGCTAGGCTAAAACAGTTTATAAAAGCATTAAAGGAGTACCAAGCCTTTTGGCATGAGTCAGCCACTATATTATAGACGATTTGTTCTTTCTGATTATTTTGCTTTGTGTAAAGCAGTACAAACCATGCCCATTGTTCTAGCAACTGTTAGCTAAACTGCAGCAAGGATCAGTCTACAAAAATAAAAATCAAACTAGATTTCACTTGCTCAGGTTCAAGCTTCTCTAGTGAGCTTGTTCCACTGTATATTACGTTTATCTTGGAATAAAAGCAACTCAGACTAAACTTTAGCTAATCTGTATTCACAAATGTTTGCAACACATTAAACTAGAATTGAGACATTTCAGTCACAGAAGTTGATGTGGCTCACCCTCAAAACCAGATCATCACAGTAAAACACTTAAGTAAGCACTTTTCTACTGATTTCAGTAACCAGCTACTACCTGAAGCTGGGGGGGGGGGGGGGGGGCGCGGGGGAAGGTCTCTGACCAGGCTTGACTTGTCCTGTCTTAAAACAGATTGATCAGAGAATCTAGATCCTTCTCCATTCAGAAGAAGGTTTGTCACTGGTAGTAGGACTACTCACTCAGTTTGGAAGAGTTTAACCACTTTTCATACCTGTGACTCCCAGGATTTTGGCCAGTGCCAGTCTGTTAAGACTGCTTAAAGATGTGCAGAAACCGAATATTTTTAGCTGTCTACCTTCCTTGCACCTACAAAAAAGCAGCTTAATCTGCCATTCTGCTTGTTTTGGCTGGGATAGAGTTAACTTTCTTAACAGTAACTAGTATGGAGCTATGTCTTTGATTTGTGCTGAGAACAGTGTGGGTAACACAGGGATGTTTTAGTCATTGCTGAGCAGCGCTTACACTATGTCAAGACCTTTTCTGCCTCTCATCCCACCCTACCAGCGAGGAACTGGGGGTGCAGGAGTTGGGAGGGGGCACGACTGGGGCAGCTGACCCCAACTGGCCAAAGGGATAGTCCATACCACAGAACGTCACACTCGGCATATAAAACTGGGAGAAGAACAAGGGAGGACATCGGGCATTATGGCATTTTTATTCCCAAGTAACCATTACATGTGATGGAGCCTGGCTGTCCTGGGGATGGCTGAACACCTGCCTGCCCATGGGAAGTGGTGAATGAATTCCTTGGTTTGCTTTGCTTGGTGCATGGCTTTTGCTTTACCTACATAAACTGCCTGTATCTCAGCCCATGAGTATTCTCACTTTCATCTTTCCATTTCTCTCTCTCATCCCACTGTGGGGGGAGCAAGCAAGCAAGCAGCTCTGAACTTCAGCAGGGGCTGAAGTTGCCAGCTGGGTTAAGCCATGACAGTCCCTCTTCCAGGAAAGCAGGGCTCCACCGTGCCTAATGGTTACTTGGGAAGACAGATGCCATCACTCTGAACACTTCCCCCTTCCTGCTTCTTCCCCTACCTCTATATGCTGAGCGTGATATCCTATGGTTTAGAATATTCCTTTGGCCAGTTGGGGTCAGTTGTCCCAGCTGTGCCCCTTCCCAACTTCTTGTGCCCCCCCGCCCCAAGCCTGCTCGCTGGTGGGGTGGGGAGGGAGGCAGAAAAGGCCTTGCTGCTGTGTAAGCGCTGCTCAGCAATGACTAAAACATCCCTGTGTTACCCACACTGTTCCCAGCACAAATCCAAAACACAGTCCCATACCAGCTACTGTGAAGAAAATTAACTCTATCCCAGCCAAAACCAGCACAGCCATTATCCTCATGAAATGGCAGAGGATTCAGACAAAGGAGCTTCATTACCAAGTCATCTCCAGCTGAAGTGTCAGCTACCATATGCTTTCTTCAGAAAACCCAGACTACTCATGTGCCTAGTTTACAAAGCTCCCTATATCAAGCTTTACTTTGACAAGAGGGTTGTTTTGATTGTACCATGCCTTTTTGGAACTTTTAGCTGTTAAAATAATGAAAGTAGACAGATAAAGATTAGCAGATCCAAACAGCAGAGCAGCCCACTACAAGTACAGAATTCAAAGAGTTTACACCACGTGATCCAGGTTTCATCCCATACTCCCCCACTCTTTAAATATTCTTTGCCCACAATAGGAAATAATTTTTAAAGTCTACCACTCCACTCCCAGGGGTGATTTGTGTACCTTAATCTGTTGAACAGTGTCAGATGAAGTTTCAGAAGCCTTGAGAAGTCTCTAGTCCTATATCTGACATTAGCACTTCTAGTGTAAGAACACCTTGAAAGGTCAGAGGGAGATGCAAGAAAGGTTAAAAGCTTAAAAACCAGAAAGGGGGATATTTTTTTTTTTTGCATTGCTCCTTCACAAAAGCTACTCACGAGTAAAAAACTACCATCAGTATCTGCAGTACACCAGCAACTGCAATTTTTTACTTAATATATCATTACTGCAGAAACTCATGTCACTCGCCAAGGAAAACTTCCCTCTAATTTGGCAAGGCTTCAGAAGTCCAATCAAATATTAACTGTAGCGCAGGCTTGAAGTGCTAGTAGAGAAAGTTAGAAGAGATTTTTGCCCATGCTAAAAACACATGGCTAAGCAAAAATAGCTGGTCAAATGATCAAAGCTTTCAATGAAATAACCAGAGGACCAAACTGAATCTGCATCACAAGAACATCAAACCTGCCTGTTATCCAGACCACTACCAGTAGAGCCAAGTAGCTTTTAAACATGCCGGTAAAAAAACCCAGCCCCCCATATGGGAGTGACTGTTCCTGTATCTGTAGGGTAGGATTTTTCCTAGGGAAAAAAAGGAAAAAATGCGATACATAATTGATCCTGTCACCAGTTTTCACTGCTTACTGCACTTTGCAGCAAGTAGCAGCTTATGAGTTTTCCACTTCCATTTCAAGGAAGCTTTTGACTACAACTTTTCACAAGTTACTACACAAAGAGAAGCTCAGAAAACAGCTATTAAATGAGAGGCAGAAAGCATACACACTTAGACTTCTGTAACTTCTCCGAGCACCTGGTGTTCTGCTTAAGATTCAGTGCCTGTAGAAATACCTGTCATAGCTGGCAGTTACAAATATGCTTGTGGCAGCAGGAAACAATTGGCTCAAACTCCGCTTGTTTTATTTGGTTGCGATTTCTCTGAGGTTTGCTTTTTGTGCCAACATGAAAGAGAATTAAGTGCTCCATAAGGAAAGTAAAAGATTAAAACTTACAAGTTTTACCTGCAAAACCACAGAACAGCATGTGCAATCATGATTAGCAAAACACACATGGTAAGATGTCTCAGTTTCTCACCCAAGCACTGCAAGGACCCAAAACAATCCCTGACACAGCTGCAGCTTCTGCAGTTTAACTCTCACATGGAACACAATTCTCATACTTACACCTGCTTGCATGCAGGGTTTATTTTGCACTCTGTTTTGCTGCAACATTTGTATGCCTACATCAAACAGTGGAGCTGCAAAATGAAGCACGCCAGTAGTACCTGAATACACCACATTCATCAGCCACTTTTTTGGGGAATGAATATACCCTGGGAGGTAAGTGTTTCTGCAAGATCTTGCTTCATGTAGCAAGAGGGCAGCCAGGCACACTGTCATCACAAGAGAACCACCATCAGGGTTGCATTGCTCCTGGTTCTTCTGTCAACCCATCATCATTTCTCAATCTTAACATTTGCCAGCTATTTTCCTAGAGATATTTAAGTGACTGCAGTTGCCAAGACAACCGCTTCATCAACACCAGCACCTCAGCTCATCTATCTTGGGCTCCCCTTCTGTTCACCATGACTTCTAGGAAATCAGCTGCCAGAAACAGTCATTTTGGAATCTGGCTTTTTCTCTTTTTTTAAGCTTTTAGTAGCCTTTGAGATCTTCTGTCCTAAGAATCGCAAGTTCCTTTCATAGAAATAGATTTGTTATAATTATACCCTTAGAAGTGAGGTTTTCTGTAAAGCTGGAAGAAGTTTGATAGCTTAAATTCCAAGGCACTGAGGCAATGAAGAGGAAGATGCAATCACAGAGGTATACATCCAAACCAGGTTTGTGCACGCCTATGCTGTCACTTTGAGTAACTCACTGAAGTCTCCTTCTATTTTGTTTTCTGTTACTAAGAGAAGCAGTCAGTGACTCAGTATTTCTTATAATACTTATGAAACTAAGCTAGGCCTTGAAATGCACACCCATGTACGTGTCTTTAAAAAAAAAATCACAGAACTTCCACAAAGAAATTAATAAGTGGATAATCCCCCTAGCTATACGCATGTTTTCACTAAGTGAGGCTTAAGCTGTCAGACTCTACTGCTGCGGCAGCCACAAAACCTGGTAGCCAATTCAGCTGAACTCTGCAAGCAGCTAAGTACTCATAAGATGCAATACAGTTTCTAGGAGCTTCACAGCAGTAAAAGTAGGGAAATATGACACTGCACTCCCCTTCCCCCAGTCCATGTATTTAGACACAAAAAAGGAGGCATCACAAGAGCTTTGATGAGAATTTACATCTTCCAAAATACAGGATAACCCAACCAAACCTAGCGTAACTGTTTGTTAAGTTCTACCACTAAAGCTACCAGTGTCTTTGTACCATCAGCGTTTGAAGCTATATGAAAGCAGCTTCCCAAGTTTGTGTCTTCAAGGTCCTCACTGCTGTGACTTACAGATTTACAGCTGCAACTGGACTAGCTTTGCATCCATTAGCACAGATACTGGTAGCAGCCTAACCATGGCAACACGGGATTAAGCACAGGCTGAAAAACCAAGTCATAAGCTGGGTCAATTCACAACTGGTGTTAAATATCTTTCTGTTGCTACCAGACCACTACTGTGCTTGAGACAGGCCCGAATGTGCCATTGCTGCAATGCAGGCATACTTAAACACTATAAAATGATCTCAACGGTTTAGTACTGTGAACATTGGTGGTTTGCCATGGTTGACACAGTGTCATTGGAGAAAGCCCTGAGTATTCCTTTCACTGTACCTATTAATACAAGGTTAACAAAACTAGAGTAGGAAAAGACTATATTCTGCCTGAATTTCAGACTCTACATGGCAAAAGCATTAAGCTATGACCAAACATTATTTCAGCAAGTAAGTGTTATACAATGGCATTTATCAATGCATTTATAATTAAAGCAAAGCAGCCTCTGGCAGTCAGAAACATCAGCTTTCCTTATAAAAGGAAGGTACCTGTAGGTCAGTTGTGCTGTAGTTTTCTATTTAAAGTGCTTGCTAAGTGTAGAATTTGGCTTTCTGCCCATGTGTTTTAAGCTCAGTGGTGTGGCATAGCCTCGGTAATTGCACTTTGGGTGACAAGCATAACAGAACTCTGAGGCATGTCAGTAAAATACTTTAAACCTCTGTCTTAACTTACTAGAACCAAATCTTGCCCTGCAAATGCACCAGCTCCACAAAGCACCACACCAGGTTGTCTCCCTGGCCACGCTACAGAGCTGTGAGCCGTTTCACACTTCCACATTTGACATCAAATCCTACGTGCCAGTTTCACTATGCTGAGAGGCTTTATTTTGAGCCTAATCTTCAAAGCACAGGAGAGAAGACCGGGGCCAGCTGTAGTAGAAGGGTACAAGGAGCAGTTAAGACAGTACAAGAAAGAAATCCCAGAGATGGGAGGTAAAAAAGCTGGCCATCTCCGAAATCAGTGCAGATCCCTCTGACATTTCAAATGATGAGACAGCCATGGCATAGCTTTGCCTCCTCCAATGAGAAGTTTGCCCAGATTCTCCCCAATACGTTCTTTCCGAGAATTATTTGTGAAGCCTGCATAGCATACCTCTCCCCCAGTAAGCCTACATACCCAGGCCTTGACTTGATGGCTTTCTGTTCAACACCCAGAACGTCCCCCTCCTCCCCTCCAGGTTAGAGTTACACAACTCCAGCTTTACTTTTTGCTCTTGGAGAATTGCTGCAGCTGCCTCATGGACAAAGTCTGTACAGAGGAGTGTGACTTGTCAGTACATCAGGATCTGTACTAGGGCGCTTCAGGAAACTGCTCAGGTTCTTATTTTGAAAACCCAGGAATAAGCAGAAGTTCTTATTCCAAAAATCTCTTTGCATTCATGCTTAACCAGCCTGAAAGTCAGTCACTTGACAATTTCTTCAGCTATTCTGAATATAAATATTGTACTTGTAAACATACAAGTTGAACTTGTTTTGGAAGAAAGCTTTCCCATGTGCTATTTATAAAAAGCAAAATGATTTTACCTACAGATTTAGTCAACTATGCTATTATAAGATATATCCATTTTACATAAAAATGTTAATTTATCCAGGGTCATGAATACAAACCGTTATAGATAGAAGACTTCTAGTTGCTATCCTATTCACTAAATTACTTACTGCTGTCAAAGAACATTTTGACCCTACCTTACATTCAAAGCTGCACAAAGCCTCCATACTTTTACATGACTCTTCCAATCCTAGCCCCATGTCCTTCAGATGAACACCTCTTACATTCACCAACAGATCTAGAACAATGCATTGTATTGGCTCTCTCATCCTGTTTGCATAGCATCCACAGACTATTCTCAACAAGTGCCACGCTTCACCCACACAAAGGGCCTAACAGATGATGAATTCTGGCTTGTACATCCCTTTCACCCAGTCTAACATCAGATTGTAGCAATTCACATTTAGAGTAAATGTGACACAGCAATATTTAATAGCTTTACCAAACAAAGCTCAACTAAACATGTACCGAAGAAAGCTCGTTGCCTCCTACCTAGCAGGAAACTGTTTAGGTGGCCATAGAAGCACCAAGTAACAGACACAAACCTTTCTTTTAGGAAGCTGACTTCCCATAACCCTCTCAAGTTGACATCGTCTAGATATTAATCTGCACATTACGATCTAAATTCAATGCACCAACCAACCGTTAACAGTAGGCTTTAGCCTCAGTCTAAATTTTGTCATCCTCAGTTTTTCTGCATTACTACAGCTGCACAAGTTATGTATCACATAATAGCAGTCTAACAAAATCGAAGTCCTTTCTGAGAATTGGGCATCTCCTTCCTGCTGCCATCATTATGGTAATCTGCTATAAAACACCTCCTTCATAGTGTTGTTTTGTCTTTTTTTTTAATTAGAAGGAGATTTAGAATAGAGTTTAGATGACAACAATGCAAACCCCACTATCTATACAGAGTTTGTTCCAGGAAACATACTGTATCTATTCTTTCTTTACAGAAGTCACTGCTCTATACTTAAGAGAAGGGAAGAAAAACACCAAAACTTACTTACACCCCCACCTATGAACTAATGCACACTGAACAAAAACATCTAGGACATCACAAATAAATTGGTGCATGCAAGAGTTAAAGATACAACAGAACTGATGCAGATGCCAACACCTGAAAAGTTTTTCTGTCAACTAGTCTCTAATCAGAGCTTTGCCACATTTGCTGAACTATAACTCACAGGCTCACCGTCAAGCTTACTTTTGTTTTAATAGCAGAAACCAGCCATCTTAGAAGTAGGCAAGTAAAAAATACTTCACTATTCTCTTGGAAACAGGTGAAAGTCATCCATGTGCTCAGCAAACTGATAGCTGCTGAGAGGAAGATGAAACAGAACAAGACTGAGACACCAGGAACTCTAATCTGGTCACACACGGTGACCTTCTATCAGCTTTCAGTCACATCCCAAAGTACAGTCGGTCCAGTATAGGAAAAAAGATGAAGGGAGACACCTGAGACAGACTTGGATTCCCAGAGAACAAAGAGGCAGATGAAGAGGACTGGCAGCATCACGATGACAGGCCTCTTGTGGCCAAGCATACTAGGACCTTCCTCCTTGCCTCTGCCACTGCACAGAGCTGACCCCATAGTATGTGGCATTACGAACCCAGACAGCAGGCAAGATCTCAGGTATGGTGCATGCGCCCAAGACTGCTGAAAATAAGGCCACGTGACATTCCATTGCACGCCTGTGAGGCCTGGGAACAGGCAGTGCCATGCTTTGGGATTTATACCCACTACCCTCACCCCAACCTGACCTGATCTACCACTCAGCATCACACCTACAACTGCCATCAGGAAGCTCTCTGGCTAAGGCAGGCAGCACATACCTACAGCAGCCAGCCTAGCTGTGGTCTCCATGGACAGGACCATTAAGCAGCATGGCTTTTCACAGCTTTTGTTTATTGCCAGCCTGTTACTGAATTGCCCCTTGGAGGCAAAATACGGTCCCTGGTTGAAGAGCCCAAGCATAAGCATATCACTCACACCAGAGACATGATCCAAAGTAGACAATATTTAGTAGGCATGGGATAAGCCTGTAAATTGGATGAGAATTAACAATGATTTGTCCAAGTTTAACATTAAGCAGGCTGCTTCAATCAGTGAAATCAGAGTACCACCTCCGACAGCACTAGAAGCCAGACTTATTCCATAACATCCAGAAGAAAATGTCCAAGACCAGCAGCTTTCTAACCCCGTCTCTCCTTAGCAGCAGCCAATACAACTATGATCTCTTTCCAACTGGAGTATAGCCATGGATGATATGGGTTCAAGACCACAAACGCTGCTATTGCCATTTAAAATAAACCTCCAGAGTGACATGCCATGATGACCCTGCCAAGGCTGGCCTTTAGCTCCTGATGAGTCTGCCCATAAGCCTCTGAAAGTCAAAACAAACTTCATTGTTAACAAATTTTCAAAAGTAATCCAGCTGATTCCAGAATGTTGAAGTCCCAATGTTCACAGCCTCCGTGAAGTCTACCCCACCTATCCAGCTTCCCCCAGGGGTGCTGCTATTGCTGTATTTCAGGCCAAAGCCAGCCAAGCTTCTTCTAAACAAATAAAAGAATTGCTACCGGGGGGGGGGGGGGGGGGGGGGGGGGGGCGCGGGAAATCAGTTAAATTTCACAGAAAGCATATTAGTTAAATTCTGAAGCGCATAAGCTTTCAGGTTTCTGGCAGAACTGAGAAATGGAAATCATTCCATATGCTGGTCTCAAAACTTTCATTTTTATATGCTCTGATGGAGATCATACAGCAATATAAAATGCCTGGTTTCATTTAGAAGTTCTTTCAAAAAAAAGTGACAACAGGTCCTCTAAAGAGAATTGTTTAAACATGACTGTGGTTGTCTCAAGAAACAGCCACTTGACACAGAAAATTATACAAGAGAAGAAACATTACCATCATCCACTGAATTTTCAACAAGAGTTGAGCCTCGATGCCAAAAAAAGTGAGGTCTGGCAGAGATCTCACTGAACTGGCAGTATCATTAAGAACAGACAAGGCCTTTTCTTTCCACCTTAACTGAAAAGAGCCACAAACCTTCATCTGAAACATCTGGGTATGGGCATCTTGTTACCACATGAATGACAAATTAGAAGGGATTTAGATAATGGCTACAAAGACACTTAAAAGGTACAGAAAAGACATCAGCCTCTCAAGTTATACTGCTCGAGCACCACTGAAAGGCATTCAGCTACTAAGTGTGGGTACAGTTACTATCCTGCAAGAGAAGTGATTGGGAGCACTCAGATGAAATTTGGTTTTCTTCAATACATTATAAGAATCTCATTCTTTTAATAAAGGTGAGTGCTTTTACAGATAGTTGTTCTAGACAAGATATGCAAACACTTGCACACCAGTGTAGTTTACATCCATGAATTAGAGGCTTATAGGAGCAAACTTTATGCAAGAACAAATGAGTTTTCACGGAGTATTGTAAGTCAAAGCTACCCGACTGCATGGCTTTTGTTTTGATATGACCAAAGATGGTGCTGCAGAAGTGTTATTTCAGCCTTTGCCTAGATCTAACAGCAGAAGGTTTCTAGCTTTGGAGATGTCTAAGGATTAACTTAAAACCAAGATTTTTTTGCACAATGGACAAGTGTCTGTCATGCAAGAATTGACCCAAGTGGCACAACTGGCTAAACGCTGGTTCTTAACACTGTTCCAATAGTCTGGCAAAGAGTTTTGCATCTTAACCCCTCCAAACATTTTGCTACCATGAACATTAAAAAGTGTCTTTTAAATACTTTAACTAAGATACATATTTTAACTTGGGGAAAGAGTCTCACAACTATTGCAAATGTGTCCCTACTACTATCAGCCTAAGTTTCATCTCCCAAGCAAAAACCCTTTACCTGAATTTCTAAGTTACTTGTGTAATTTTAAGACAATAAAACAGATCAATGGGAACACATCATGTCATGCTTTTAATACTAAAACCTTAAGGAGTAAGAAACAGCCTGTCTGCCAGGCAGCCTTCTCTTTGTTAATCACAAATACTGTGATATCTGCAAGTGTCACCCACTTAAGACAGCCCTTTTATGTTCCCCTTGTTCTTCAGGTGATTGCTTTAATTAAAAACCCAAATATCCAGGAAGTCTTAAGGTCACATTTCTTCAAGTCAAGCAAGATTCCAAAATATCCTACATGCACCCCAACTCAGTAGCTTTATAATTTCTTCTATTTGTAGACAACTTTGGGCAAATATTTATGCATTTTAAATGTTTCAGGAAGTGTGGAGATAGGCAATCAATCAATTAGGCTCATCTTGGCTACTAGTGCTTCAGGGGAGGGCACACAATGCCAAAGTTATTACTATTAAACTGGTCTGGTGAGATGAGACATTCTCAGTAGGTCACTACCACAAAAGCTTAGTAAGATTAACTGCAATTCCTCTAACTCATAATGCTGGATAAAACACTAAGGTTTTAAAAATGAAGTAGCACTCTGGAAATAGCAAGCTAATTTTGTGCACACCTGTATGTGTATGCACACATCTGATCATGCACAGCCCAAATTACAAGAGGAGCTGCTACATTATGAGTCACATAACCTCTAGTGCAGCCACATGGCAGTCTATCTGCAACTGCTGCTACATTTCCAACTTTTAACACAGTTACACTTCAGTTCAACACAAAATCTCCACCATTTAGTCTATCCTCTTCATTACCATGAACACCTGCTGATGACCATAAACTACACAGCCAAACCGCATGTCAAAGATCAGAGTTAAGGTTCTGCAACCTTTTTTTCCTGGCATTTCCTACCCTCTAGATACAAGATGAGCACCATGCAGTAAACCTGAAGTGCTATTAAAGAGAAGATACCCCATGTGAATATATCACTGTGTAAAATAGCAGGCAGCATAAGCGCTACTTCAGAAACATCAACCTAAAAACGTGTTTTAGCTTTTGAGAAGTTACAGATGTGGTCCCACACTCAGACACTGGCATAACATCACTGCAATACTGGAGATACTAATGGATTTACACAAAAAAAAAAAATCAGAAAAGACACCCTTCTAACGCCATAGTCAAAATCTTCCGCTAATTCCTATAATGTGAGACAGTACTAAAGCTAACTACACGCTTTTAGTTACTACCTCCTGAACAGACAGGCAAGAAATTTCAAGAGGCACAGTTCTTTGCATTGTTATTCAAGACAAAAAAATCACATTGTATTTCACCTTATGCAAGGATCATTCTGTGCAAACTCATGTAAAAAAAGCCAAACAATGGAAAAATTATGTAAAGTGAGAGCACTGTGCTTCCAAACAGAAAGCTTTCCATTTTCACTCTAATGGCAGAGGTGGACTGTGCTACAGTTCTCCTGTTGCCATACAGGAGAACCTAACTGCACATGATCTTGTATTTTCGGGCAGTATCAGAACTGGAAATCACTACTGTGCTTCTTGGCATACACAATAACCCTACCCAGATCAGAAGAGCCCGAGGGAAAGAAAGAAAGGACCGGGAGCTGGCTGCCACCATCACCTTGCCCGTTTCATCCTGAGGACAGACTGCTGTCCGAGAGAGCCTACAGGCTGGGTGTGTTGTCTGGGGGGTTCTGTGGCGCCCAAAGATGTAGCCATCCAAAATGCTCTATGCAACAGCAGAGTGAGGGTCAGTCAGGTACTCCCCAGGCCTGACAGAGATCATAAAAACGCTTATGATCAGTGAACCAAAGTCTGAAGGTTCCTTGCCTCCCTGCCTGCAGACAGCTTAGCGGCTCTTTTGCTTTGGAGACAGCCTGCTCTGAATGGGGGCTCTTCAGACCCAGAGCAAGAAACTCCAAGCCCTATTCACCCACAGTTTTGCATCAAACCTCTGCTTATTGGCATCAATGATACCTAAAGGCAATAAAAATAGAAGATTAAGTACACTGAGCAACAAGCTGTGGAGCATCTTGCATTGCAGAGGCCTGCAGAAGGCAGCCTTTGTGCTGAGAGTACTACACATTTTTTCCTTGGCACCAAGGCATATTTTTATGGAGTTAAAACAGTTAGATAATTCTGAGTGCTTAAGAAACTTCTATTTGCTTAATTTTAAGCTTTCTGGGAAGTAGCCTACAATACCAAACTTTTAAACACAGTGCTCGTTCTTGCCATCAGTTATCCAAAAGTTCCATATTGATTTTCTGCTCTGAAAAAAAATTAATCCCATATTGCAAATTGCTTTGAAATCAAAACAAATCACTTTGAAGAACCTGAGATCCAACAACACAGAACTCCAAAAAGCACATGGTTAATGAGTTCAAAAAAGCAAGGAAAACAATGCCTTGACAAGTATTTAGTCCCCAAATTACTTGAGAAAACTAATCATAATGCTTGGGGTATTCCCCCCTTTCCTCCAATTTATCTGTCAAGACTTGCTCCTTCAAGTAGCAAAAATACCTTATGGAATAAGTTGCCTTAAGAACTATCAAATAGCAACTCTAATAATGCCGTTAATTTTTCTTGTTTCCTTTCATGTTAGGTGCATTCATTTTCACCTACCCAGCCTGCATCACCTCTGAAGGAGCTTTTAATATTGACTCTTGCTCTACATTAAACATGCTTCTTGACACAGCATACTTGGTCAAACCATACTTCTGGGCAGCACTATGTCTTTAATAATGACATTTCTATTTGTGTAATTTCTCACTTGCACCTTCCCCTGAAAGGTTGGCTCCCAGCACAAGAATACCATTCAACTATAAAAATTAGAAGAATTTCCTTTTTAAAAAACAACCCAAAGCTGTGACACTAAGGTGGAACTGCACCAGACATCCAGAGCTTTGAGTAAGCCACCAGGAAACACTTTCCAATAGTTCTGCAAGTATCCTGAAAACACAGCTTGATTAAAGCATTGGGCAATAGTTTATCAACATCCAGGCTCTGAAGGCCCAAACATCAAAGAAGTCCAGTGTCTTACAAGGCAGACAGAGAGATGAATCAATGGTCAACTGAGATGGTGAAAGTTTCACCCCATGCACAACCCTCAACCATTGAAATCTGTCCCAGTTAGCACCCATCATCACCAAATTACAGCTTAACCTTTGTTGTGGTGGTCCCCATTTACGCACCAGCTGCCAAAATTGACAGTGAAGTTCACCTGCCGTAGAGCAAAGCCCTCTCAGCTGAACGGAAGATTCCTATAGCATAAAGGTGGCATCGATGAACTGCTCACACATAGTTCTGCAGATGACAGCACAATACGGTTCTCTACTGCTCAGGCACTGCTGGCAAAACCAGAAAAAACATATTCCCATTGTTTCCAAAGCAATTAAGAACTACCACATAGCCCAGTGGAGCCTCATCTAAAGACCTGTCTTATCACACCATGTCCTTCCCAGCTGACCTGAGAAAGCAGCAACTGGCACTGTCTACAACCTCAACATGAAGCATTTCATTCTGAGAAAAATCTTTCCTTTTTCTCTCAAAAAAACTCAGTAACTGAATCAGTTGCAAGCAGATCAATCATCTTCAGACACATGAAGTTTACCCACCTTTCACCCTTAAACTCTGAAAGAGTCATGAACCAAGAATTAAGTTCACTTACTGTAGTCAAATACCTGTAGCCCAACACAACCAATCCCGCCAGAAACTTCAGTCGAACTGGCAACTTCTTGCCGAGAGCAGCTGAAGGAGAGACATTTGCTCTTATGACTGGACTTTTTTGGAAGACAATACATTACCGATCCAGAGCTACAGCAGCCATCAAGGACTGAGAGACGACAACCACAACTCCTTCCCTAAAGTTGATAATCTGGAACTTAAGCATAAGGTTTCCCAAGACACTATGTAGCTATTCAGCGTGACTGGGAATAAAGCCACTAGGTAAGGCAAAGGTCGATAAGCCTCCACTGCAGATGTTTACCTTCAGCTGCTCACCTAAGCAGGGGCTTGCAGGTCAGGACTGCTCCAGCCACTTGCTGATACAAGCTGCTCTTCACACAGTGGTTGCTTCTGAAGGCTGCTGCCCCTACCATCTTAGCCAGGAGGTCCGAAACTATGAAGTACTGCAGCAGACCTGAGTGTGCTGTATCAAGCTGATAAAATATGTTTAGATGCTGCCCTTGAATTTTTTAAGAAGTCCCTGACTTTATTATAGCCAGCACTAAAGTACTGATAACCTACCATTTAAACAAACACTTAGGGGGACTTGTTTTCTGCTTCAATTTATCAAATGCTAGAGTTACAGGATTAGCAACTGAAACCAAAATCTGTTGAAATGCTGAAGCAGCTTTTAACCACAGTAGCCCCTGTCAAGGAGGTGCAAAGAAAGCACTTCCCTCATTTCAGTTTATTCAGCTAGTTCAACAACCCAGAGAGAAAGGCTGTACTTCAAGAATAAACAAGGTGCCCAAAGCTGATGTTGCCAGCTCCAAGAGCACAAATCAAGCATTCGTATTACTGACCAGCCACCACTAACACTTTCTTTAAGGTCACATTAAACACAGGTTTCCCTCAAAATATTTATACTTGAGCTTAACTAGAAACCTTTGTACTTTCCCTCTAACACCCATCCTCAAACTGCACCTCAATCAGCAGCAGATTCCCGAACTCATCACTATGATGTTTAAAAAAGTTACATCCTGCAATTGCTTATTTCTAATCCTGCTTACCTCATCTTAGGAAACTAAAAATACTAAACAAGATGAACCTAGATGTTTCATCAAGCCAAGAAATTTGAAAAATAGATCGGACACTGATCTGAACCAGTGCTGACCTTCAATATGCTACGAATGTATCACAGAAGTCACCCCACCAAATAAAGTTTAGCGTATTAATCTTATTTCTAAACGATTCAGTAAGCAAAGTCTAATACGTCTGAAGGTCTGCCTAAAGGCCCAATACAAAGAAAGCCAAGAACATCACTTCTCAGGACAACAGAACTCCTTCCTAGAGACAGAAAAGGGTCTAACACCACTTTTCCAGCAGCTCAGAAGTTAGGATGCATAACCAAAGATCAAATGCTACCAAAACAAAACACCACCATGCCACAGCTCCTCATGAAGGAAAGATGAGACAGGAACAACATCTGACAGACTCCAGCCATGCTGCTTAAAGGGAATCCCTCTGGTGCGGAGGGGTGAAGGCATCATGAGACCTTAGTCTCCCACTCTCAAAATAAGTATCACAGGATCAGTCAGAAGAATTTAGAAGGCATGACAGTTCAAGGACATCAAATACCACCAAAGATAGCCCATTCGTAGTAATGAGGTAAGGCAACTGGCAACCTTGGCTAAAGCTACACTTGTTAACACACATTCGCAGATTATTTCCAGGCTGCTTCAGCTTCTTTCCAGGAACAATTGCAAACACACAATCCAGAGAGCTCCCCAACCAAACAAAAATATTTTGACCCATTGTGATTTCTTTGAAAAAAAATGGATGAGTAATGTAAGTGCAGGAAGAGGTCACCAAACCATTTGGATGTAAAAATGACCTAGTCACCAACCAAAGACCAGAGTGAATTCCCGAGTAAGTAATAATGGAGGCGAGCCTAAGAATATACACCTATCACACCTACATGAGTAAGCCAGCCAAGTCATTACAAAAGACAAGCCTTGTGCCAAAGCCTTGCCTTCCTTCAAAACAATGAGGCCAAACTGAACGTGACTCAAATCTGTTATTCCCCAAGCTACAGGTTATTTTGGTTTTGTGGAACAAAGCTCTTAAACCTTGACCCAGAGAGGCCAAGAGGCACTGAAGATGTGTATTAGCCAAGCGAAGAGATCAGCCAAAATGTTTTCAGTTTGACAGAAGGCAAAGGGCATGAAATGGGAGATGCAGGAGCTACTACTGAAACAGTTAACTCCTGGGAGAAGTGAGACGAAGGGGACAGTATTTTGCCACAGACCAAGTGGACATTAAGTGCAATGGGGTAGGCCCAACACAACGTATCTTCTGCAGACACCAAAGGTTTTTAATCACTTCTTCTAAGATAAACATGCAATTACTACTCCTCCAGCAGTTTTGAGAATTTAAGTCTGCTCCCTTCAGCTCCCTTCTGGGACAACAGGGCCAGATTTCTCGCTTACTGTATTTACAGGAGGGGAAATGACAAGCACAAAAGTTTTTTTTTTTGGATTAACAGGAAGGCTGACAGAGGAATTGAAAGAGTTTATCTACCTCCACCAATTACGCGATGCCGTAGCACTTTGAAGGCTGCCCTCTCAAAGTTTGGGGAGGAAGAGAAGGGAAAAGCGGGCAGGGGGGCAATAATGTAAAGGAGTCCCGAGCCCGTCGAGCTCTGAGGTACACACAACCTTCACCCCGAATTCCTCATCCTGCACAGGATGCTCCTGCGGGACGAGAGGGACGGCCGGGCAGCCCCTCGCTTTGAAATAAACACACCGAGCGAAGAGCCCCGGGACAGCCGGGGGTGGAAGGAGGGGGTCGCACCCTGCCACGCGGTACCTGCACTCCTCCGGGGCCGAGCCCAGGCAGCGGGGCGGGGGGCGGCTGCGGCCCGCATCCCCCGGGAGAGGGGGGCCCCGCAGGCCCCGGCCGGCTCCGCCGACCGCCCCCGTCCCCCCGCCGCCGGCAGCGGCAGGGGAAGGGCAGCTGGCTCGGTACCACCCGCGGGCGCCGGGCCTGCCCGCCCGCCCTCCTCCCGCAGGCCCCGACCCCTTCCCGCGGGGCGCCGAGGGGCTGACAGCGGCCGCGGGCCGGCCGACGCGCCGGAGCCCCTCCGAGCCCGACAAAGAGGCCCCGGCGGGCGGCAAGGGGCGTGCGCGCAGGCCCCAGCCGCGGCTCCCCGGGACCACCGCGGCGGCGGGAGGCCGGGCCTGCCGGCGGGGCGCGAAGGGAGGGCCCTACCTTGAAGTACCCGCCCTCGTAGAGGGTGTTGGGGGGCCCGAAGATCGCCACCTCCCAGTTGTAGAGGTCGGACTCGTCGACCAGGGTGATGCGGAAGCCCTCCACCGGCTCCTCCTGCAGCGACTTCAGCTCCAGCATCAGCGCCTTCTGCGAGCTGCTCATCTGCTGCTGGGCCATGGCGCGGCGCGGCCCCCGCCGCCCCGCCGCCGCCCCGCGCTCCCGCTGCCGCCGCCCGCCGCCGCGCTGCCCCCCGCCCCTCCGCGCGCTGACGGCCACCGCCGCCGCCACTTCCTTTTGTGACGGCGCCCGCTCGCCGCTGACCTCAGCGCGCCGCGCCGCGCCGCGCCGCGCCCCCGCCGCACGGCCAGCCACGCCCCGCCGCACGGCCAGCCACGCCCCGCCGCACGGCCAGCCACGCCCCCGCCGCACGGCCAGCCACGCCCCCGCCGCACGGCCAGCCACGCCCCCGCCGCACGGCCAGCCACGCCCCGCCGCACGGCCAGCCACGCCCCTACCGGCGCCCTTAAAGGGGCAGCCGTTGGAGGGCGCACCTTCCCTCCGGCGAGGCCTGGGGCAGGGGGGAAGCCACGTGCTGGGGTGGGGGTCACAGGTGGGCACAACAGGACGTGGGTGGCCCCCGCTACTGACCCGCACCGCGGTCAAAAACGGGTGGGTTTTGTACACACAAAGGGTGGGTTCTGAGGAGCCACCTGGTGACCCAGCATCCCTCAAATCCCGGCAGCAGGCGGGAGGGGAACAGGCAGTGACACCCTCCCCCACACACAGCGTGGTTTTTCACACGGCTCCGTGGAGGTGCGAGGCGCTCCCGGCAGAAAATGCAGGTTCCAGTCTTCCTCCCATTGCCTGGCCTGGGGAAGGGAGAGAAACGTTGGGAGAGGTGAGGGACATCGACCCCCGAACACGAGCACACACCTATTCCTTAGCCAGCCTTTAGGAAAGAACATAAATATTATTCCTTACAAAAATAAGAAAAATAAAGCAATGGTCCAGGAGGAAGACGCACGGCACAGCCACAGCGGGTGCAAATCTGGATGTCACTTCTGGGAGCGTTAAGACACACCCCTGCCCTGCATCGTACAGGACCACCCTGGTGCTGGAGAAAGCACCCACATGGATGTAATTCCAAGCTGGACATCTTATCTCAGCCAGGACGGGAGAAATCATGAGGATGTAACAGCCTAGGCAGAGAAAGCTGATGCGTATTCCTGGAATCGAAGATTTCATGTGGTTCTAACATGAACAATTTCAGTAGCTAATAGTCTGTGATGAGTTTTAAATTAATTGTATCGTCTCCTCAAAAATGTCAAAAAGTTATTTGAAGGAAATCTCTGTGGACTTGTGGCCAAATAAACTTGGGTATTGAATAAAACAGAAAGTCATGCCTTAATGTAAACCTGTGCTGTGGGATTACATGGAGCCCAGAGGTGAAATGGTAAAGGACCCTGAGATGGTGATGCATAGAGAGGGATTGAGGAGTGTTCACTTCAGAGATTAATTAAGTGAGCGAAGTGATCAAAGACAGCAAGAACAAGGGGAGAGTCAACAGGGACTGTCCAGAAAATAGGAACTGATAATGAGGAATGCTTGTTTCGTTAAGACTGTGGGACTCTCTGCTGTGGGGTGATGCTCTATCCAACAACTCAGCAACATTCAGAGAGGCAGGACATTTATTTGGACGTAACAGAAGTACCGCAGTTACCACATAGAAAGGAGTGGGATTCATCGGACACCTCGTGTATGAGACACCTTAAGCCATTTCTGCTTGGCATTCATCCTCCTGCACATGGCAGGGCTTAGTCGTTAGTTCAGCTAGGAAGGACCTGTAACAATTGTCTAGTCCCAACTGCCTGACCAGTTCAGGGATGACCGAAAGTCAAAGCATGTTGTTAAGGGTATTGTTCAAATGCCCTTTTAAACAATGACAGGCTTGGGGCATTGTCCACCTCTCCAGGAAGCCTGTTGCAGTGTCTTTCCACCCTCTCTGCAAAGAAATGCTGCCTAATGTCCAGCCTAGACCTCCCCTGGCACAGCTTTGAACTGTTCCCACACATCCTATTGCTGGGTGCCAAGGAGAAGAGCTCAGCACCTCCCCCTCCACTTCCCCTCCTTAGGAAGCTGTTGAGAGTGATGAGGTTGCCCCTCAGCCTCCTTTTCTCCAAACTAGGCAAACCCACAGTCCCCAGCTGCTCCTCATAGCCTTGTCCTTCCAGCCCTTTCACCAGCCTTGTTGCCCTCCTCTGGACACAATCAAGGAGCTTCACATCATTCTTGAATTGTCTTGGACAATTCAGTTGATGGACATAATCTTGTCAATATAGGATCAGGCTGACGGGCAGGACATGTTGGCTGGGAGCCATGCTCTCATTTTTCTGCCAGACTTCCTGGGTGGTAGGTACTTCCATCATCACTGGGTTTGGCGAGCCATCTCAGTACCTCAACATATGGGCCACATCTGGGAGGGCTTCAGACACAATGCTTTCAGCAGTGCTTTCTCTGGGAGAGAGAAAGCACTTTACCTTTGCTCACCACTTCCCACCCAGCCCCATGACGCAGGTCAGCAATGAGTCTTTGGCTTCATCCCAGTTCTTCCCAGTCCCAACAGTCCTGTTCCAGCTGTCCATGCTCCCTGCTCCTCAGACCCTATCAGACCCATTCACACCTCCGTCGCCACCTCCCAGACACCAAGGTTTAATGCCACAGTCACCATCGTTCCCAGATGTCCCAGGTGCAGCATGCATTTCCAGCTGCCCCTCTATGTGCTGCATTTTCATCACTAATGAGTCTAATAATGCTTCTGAACTGAAGAGCCATGCTGCGACCTTCTGTGTTGATGCCACCTAGCAATGACCTGCTCTGTTAATGCAGCATCCCAGCTTGCTGGTGGGCACATGAATTTGCTTGTGCTTGGAAGAAAATGTTGGGTTGATTCCATGTGCAGGAGGTGAGGCCTTTCGGGATTGTGCTGCCCCTATTTCTATGGTAATTGAAACACCTTTCCTTGCAGCCAGCACAGGCTTTGTCTGAACCAACCTAACACTGGAAGAGATGGGACAAGCAAAGTTTGGAGCTATTCAGGACTTATCTCCATCTGCTGCCTGTCTCAAATGTTAATGAAAGCAGTAATCATGCAAGGCAGAAAGTAAAGCAATGTATTCAATAGGGCAAGCTGAAAACTGTCCATCAGGCCTGCTTTTAGAGAGAATATTGCTATTTTTCCCTAAAACTTTTTTTACCCCTCTCCTACTAAAACATCCACTGCTCACAGGAAATAGAAACTGTCAAAGCAACAGAGCCCTTTGAAGCCTGGGCAGCCCCCTCCAAGGTTCCTGCCTGCATTTCTGCCCTTGCTCCCACGGAGGCTCAGCTGCTCTGCCTGGCATCCATTTCCCCTGGCCTTGGCTTCCTGAGGCTGACGTAACTTTTTGATTTATCATATGGCATTACTCCCCACTAATCAGCTCTGATGTATTACAATGGAAGGATGAAGCCTTGTCCTTCTCCCTCCTTACCTGCTTTCCTGTGGATGGTCACTGCCTGCCTGCAAGCAGGGGTCTCCATGGGATGTGCTCTACCGCAAACCATACTGCTCCCTCTTCATCTCCTTTTTCACCTGAAGGAATCTGTTTGTTCTTTGGGCTCTGAGAAAAAGAAATTGCGTCTGGTGGAGGAACACATGGCTCCAGGAAGGGGAAGTCTCACCAGGAGGGAAGGAGGATACATGTGCCATTAATCCAGCCGCCGGCAGCAAAACTTGTCGCTGTAAACTGGACCTTAAGATGCCACCGGCACCTTATGTAAATCTGAGATGAGAACTTCTCTTCAAGTCCTTTCTGCTTTGTTCTCATCATCTATTTTTAATACCACTTTTCCTCTTCTCTTTCCTCCTTCCTGCAAGCTGCATTCAAGAAGGATGACAGAGTTAACTCCTCTGCTTAGCAACAGCAGAAGCCTTGAAAATGCAAATGCAAATCTTGTCATCACATTAGAGGGTTACTGACCCCTGAGCTGCCAGGAAGAGGGGACAAGAGGAGAGTAGATGGGGCATGTCCCACCTACATGATCCTGTTCTTGGGGCAGGATCATCTCACATGATATTCTTCAGTGCTTTATCCAATTTCTTTCCTGAGTGGCTCAAAAGATGAGCTAAAAAAAAAAAAAAAAAGGAAGTGGCTCCTTTCCCTAGGTGACTGGACTCACCTGGGCTAAAAGATGACAATATCTCCTCTCCTGCTGCCTCCTCCCCTGCTCCTGTGCTCTGGCAAGGCATCAGAAAGGATCCTGGGAACTCTGATCTTCTGTGATGAAGAAGATTGGGCTTGGTGTAGGAGCCCTGCTCAGCTTACAGTCGTCCCCCTCCAAGCCCTTTGTAACTCAAACCACTGACAGCTATTCCTTGGGCTGTACTGGAGCAGAGCAGGACATCTGGAGGTCCATCACCCTTCTGCCCCAGGGCAGTATCAGTTTATCCGAAGCAGCCCAAGACATATTTGTCCAGCCAGTTGTTTAATATTTGTCTTTCAAACTGCCCAAAACGGAGATTCACTTGCTCCTAGGTCAACACATCCCTGGGCTCAGCTCACCTCTCTGTTAGAGAGATGTTAGGTGCCCCCTTGCCCCAGACCTCATCCATTTTCTCTTGTCCAGGCCACTATGGGGATATGGAAGATAGAAAGAGGGGCCAGGATTATTTCCTCCATCTCCTTCCTGGAGTGCTGTTGCCCAGCTGAATGCAAATCTCCGGCTAAGGCCATACTGGTGTTGGCAGTGCATCTTTCCCACTGCAGCAGCACATGCTGCCCGTCAGCTGAGTGGAGATACCACTTGGGGCTTTGCAAGCTGGTTTCTCAGCCCCAGAGGAACCAGCAACAGAGGAATCTGAGGTTGCTTCTTTTATTTACACTAGATACCTCAGTCCCAGGCCTGAGGGCACAGAAGCACCACGGTGATGGATCTCAGCCCAGGCACTAATGCCCTGTTACCGAGGAAGGATTTGCCCAAAAAAACTCCCCAAGCACCTAACAAGGGATATCAAAGTGCAATTATTGCTCTGCTGCCCAAATGAGCAACACAGTGTTACCACCTCCCACAAAAGAGAATGGACGTACAAGAGTCCTCACCTTCACATCAACACCTGTATAGGTTCCTATATTTGGGGACCAGAGCATCCAAATACCCAAGGGAAGGGACTGAATCTTTAAGAATAAAACTCTGTCTGCAATTTACCTTTTGGCTTTATTTCACCTGAAAGTGGGGCAAGCTGATCCTCGGGCAGAACTCATCACAGGGATGAAAAGACATTTTTGAGCACCAGTTGGCAGCATCTGGGTTAGCAGAAGCCTCCTGCACCAGGGTAGCCACCAGCAGAGAAATGCAAAATCTGGAAGACTCGAAACAAAGCAGAAGAAAAATGAAAAGATCTTTAGCGGAGGTTTTTTAAGCCTTATTTTGATTTGTCATTTTTCCTGCTTGTTTAAATTTGAATGGAATGAAGTTGGGTTTTTTTTTCCTCTTTTCTACTCTAGTTTTCTTTTTAAATGGATAAAGTCCATCACAAGGGTTTGATAAAAGAGTGCCATCAAAATGCCTGCTGCTGCTCTCATTCAGCTGATGAATAAATTATAAGTGCATTACAATGCTATTTCAGCTGTGATTCCAGGGCCTAAGGAGGGTGGTGGCTATGACCTTATGCCTGTCAGACAGTGGTTTGCATTTCCAAAGAGTTCACGTAACCAACTGCTCAGGTCATCTTACACCTCCCGTGTTGCAGAATGGCTGTGTGATCACGGCCATGACTCCCTTAAAGATCTTTGTGAAACAAAGTTAGCGTAAGTTAGCTGAAGCAGGCCTTGCAGCTGTGCTGAGGCATGCTGATAAGGAAGCTGAGAAAGGCACTGACCTTGTGCCTAATGTTGTAAATAACTTTGAGGAATTCGCGTAGACAAGAGAGAAAAAAAATATATGTAGCTAGCTATCCGCAGAAACCGCAAGTAGGAGGACGTATGAAAATGTAACCCTTTAGAGCTTAGCCAATCAGCAGATGACTTGTAGGCATAATTAACTGGAACTGTATATAAGACATAATCGCGCCGTAATAAATCGAAGCTTGCTTTATCACTCACATTGAGTCGGCTGCTTGCTTTCCCTCGCTCGTCGCTCTCCCGTTCTGGCTTCAGTGTGCAGAAATATCTGAGACTGTTTATTCTGCCAGCTGTGGGGACAGTCCTCCAGCTGCACACAGCAGTGGTGGTGTGTGCTGTGGTCCTCAGAGGCTCTTGATCTGATTTCTGTTGAAGCCTGAAGTGACAGTTGTCACCCTCCAAAGCAACAACGTGGGGGGCATTTTGCTTTATTGATGGGGACATAACTGACATACCCATATTGTTCAGTCCCAGCAATAGTTTCTGTGTTGGGGACTGGCATTTTAGGTTATTCTTGATGCATGAGACATCCCTGTCTCAAGCATCATGGTGTGGCTGAGATGGCACGGCCATCAGCATCACTGGCATGAGTTGGTGTAGGACCCTGGAGAGACACCAGCCTAAGCTGACATCCCCAGTCCTTCACCTTCACCTCTGCTGCAGTATCAACTCTGCAGGACTGTCCTTCCCTTGAGAGTGGGTGACCACTAAGCAGGGACTCCTGTCTGGCACCATTCCTGCAGATGAGCCATCTGGGTTAGGCAGGCAGCAGGGTGAATGGGCTGGAGCCCACAGAGCAGCTGCTTGCTGTGGGTCCATCAGACCCCAGTTTTACCTTCAGAGCAGCCAAATCCTTGTATTTGGGCAGAAACCACTGTGTGAAGGGACACCATTTTGCAGAAGGCAAATGAGGGGGAGGAGGAAGTTCTTCTGGCTCTCACATCTCAAACTCACTCCTGGCTCAGGGGCTGGGTACACATCAACACCATGATCCATGCTGGGCTGACACCTTTCACTTCCAGCACATTATTGGCTGCTATCAGCTGAGCTTATGAGCACTCTCACTCACTGCCATACCTCTGGGGTCTCTGTGGCTTGGCGTCCAGCAGTGTTGCAGTCATCATTTGCCAATAGCTCCACTAAAATCCACAGCCAGGCTTAGCTGAAGATACACAGCTCAGGTCCTGCCCAAGGCCTTGAAAACTGACCACAAAGAAGAGGTTCCATTAGGAAACAGGGAGTTGAGCTGAACCTTGTTTTGCCAAGGCTGAATTTGGCCTTTTCATGACCCTTTCCTACAATAAATATGAACAGATTCAGAGGAAGGAAACCAAACTGCAGCATAAGCACCAAGTTGCAGGCACAAACAGGCTTGGGTGGCTAAATGGCAGAGGGCATCCCTTGGGTTAGGAAGTCCAGAGAAGGGCTGGGGCTCATGTTCCCTTACAGTCTCGGCCTCCAGCTTCCCAAAAATGAGGTGTTCCTCTGAAAAAATGTTTGCAGGGCTCATGCAGCAGATGCAATGTCTCACTCCTCTGTGTGCACAGGTAGGCTATGAGCTCTGGAAATCACACTGCAGTGGATGTGAGGCAGCACTGGGAAGGGAAGACCGTTGCACTGGTCCTGCAAACTGTTCTGTGTGTCTATGCGTGGCAAGGAGGAGGCTGAACTTCCCTGCTGGAGCCTGAATCACCAGGAGGCTAATTAATCCAAATTTCCCAGACAAGTGAACAAGTCTGGAGAAGCCTCACTGCTTGGCTTGAACGCACTGAGCAGCACAGTCATCTCCACCCTGGGGCTTGCCATCCCAGGGAAATTTGGGAAAAGCTTTTAAGGGATCTGGGAAAAAAACAATAGAAAACCACTGGTGTGATCTCACAAGGCCAAAACCCTCCTGCATTGCCCATGTGGGAGAGCAGTGCGCATGCACCCTGCTGGAGAAGAGGCCTGTGAAGAGATGGGTATCTCAATGCCAGCCTGCAGGGATGAGGGCTCAGGAGGCAATAGCTGGAGGTTGAATGTCTGCCCCTTGGCCCTACCAGCAACTTACATCCCTGTCCCCTTCAGCCACCCCTGGCTGGTTTCCCTTACTCCATCAGTACCCTGTTGCAGACCTTGGGGCAACCCGTTATGTCCCTGCCTATTTTTGTGGCTGTGGCTGGAGGGCTCAGCCCTGAAAGAGGGTTCCTAGGGCAGCTGTCAACAGGGCAGAGCGTGGCTGTGCCCTGTAGGTGCTGTGCCTCAATGCTTTGCTGTACCAACATCTCAATCCCCATCTACAGCTGCCCACAGGGTCAGGTAAGTCTCCTCCAGACTTGTTTACCTGCCAGGAGATTTCCATTAATCACCTGCATGCTTCTCCATCTGCCTCTTGGCCGCACCAACTTGAAGCTTTCAGTGCATGGTGGGTTTGGCACATCCCATACCTTTGTCCCATCTAGCACATCTCAACATCCTCTGCCTGCCCTGTAGGATGGGTCGTTCCCCCCTCCAAACTTCAGCTGTCAATTCAAGGGCTAGCAGAGTAGAGAGGGACCCAATACCAGGCTGCACATTTGCATCTGGGTGCGCATCAGGGCTGGTCCCCTATACAGGAGCACCCCCATTTTGAAGGTGGAAAAGGCTCTGATGCTGCCCCAAGCTATCAGCTGTGGATTTTATCTGAGATGCATTTGTTTTGGTTTTGATGGACACCCCAAGGATCTAGAAAATTAGGAGGGAGGGAGTTTAAGAGCCAACCTAAGCCTTTGCCTCTGGACCCTCATTTGTGCAGTGCTTTACATTAAAATGCTCTTGTTCTTGTCTGTGGTATGAGGTGGGAAACAGGTGAGAGAAGGTAATGTATTTACTGGTGCTGTAAGGGAGGTGTTCAGTCCAAGAGCTGGCTGTAGCCCTGTCCTGTTTGGTGTGTTCTTATCGCCAAGACCTTTCTTTGCTCTCACCCTGGGGAAGGAAAAAAAAACCCCTGAATGTACTTGTCAGCTGGTGGGAAGGACCAAAAAGGGCAAGTTTTAGATATTTCTCTCTTTCTGCTGCCCCTCTAGTATGAAAGGGTGGTGAGTAAGGCAAAGCAGAGAAGCCCTGTGGGGTGGATGCCTGAAAGCATCTCCCTCCACAGGGAAAATGTGTGGAGCAGGGAACAGATGGGAACAGAGGAAGCAGCAATCACCGTACAGGGAAAAAATCCTTCTCTTTGCAAAGAAGCAGCCAAAATATCATGAAGGCCACACAACTTGGATAAAAGCTTTCCTCCACCTCAAGCATGTTCTTCTCTTAGCATCTATTTTTAATATATTTATCTTTTTTTTTTCTTTAAGTGCAGCACTGGTGAGCATCGACAGGGCACTCAGATCCTTCCCTTGGCAGCAGAACACAGGATCAGCTTCAGAAATGCAGAATTTTTCCCTAGAGTGAGGCATATTTTCATTTATCTGATCATTTATGAACAAAAGAAATTGGAAGGGAAGGTTTAGTAACATCATGGCTAGCTTGTCCTCTAACAGTATAGAGCTGTTCCTTCCAGAGCCATTTCCAAGCTTGGCTTCATCATAGGGCAATTTTCTGGCTTCTTTTTTTTTTTCATATATGTGAAAATATTGCCCCATTTATTCTGCTCCTTTTTATTTACACTTGTCAACATCCCATCTTTCACATATATATGAAATGTATATACCTACATACTTCTTTCATTTCTACTTGCTGTATAAAAATTCACAAAAGCTGTCAAATGATCTGATAAAAGAGCACAATGAAAATGCCCTGCTGTTACTCTTAATATTCTGCAGATTCATACATAACAAAAAAAAATAATTGAGTAATATTTTATCTGGGGCCCTTGGAACACAGGACATGGGAATATATATACCTCCCAGCTCTTCTCATCCTTGGAGGTATTTCCAAAGGCTTGGCAAAGCAGGAGAAAAGGCTTCTCACTTATTGAATCGTGGAATCATGGCACGGTTTGGGATGGGATGGGTCGGGTTGGGCTGGGAGGGACCCTCGGAGGTCGCCGGGCCCAACCCGCCAGCAAGGGGCAGGGCCGTCTCAAGTAGAGGAGGTTCTGAGAGCCCCGTCCAGGCTGACCTGGGAGGTTTCCAGGGACGGGGCGCGTCCCACCTCTGTGGGCAACGTGTTGCAGCGTTTTGCCTCCCTGCTGGTTGCAGCGCGCTGCCTTCCTTGTACGGAGCGTGAGCCACCCCTCGTTTGGTTTGAAGCCGGTCCCCGCTGTGGTGTGGCTGCAGGCCCTTTGACCAAGTCGTCGGCCATCTTTCTTGTGAGCCCCCTGGAAGTGCTGAAAGGCCGCAGTAAGGCCTCCGCGGGGCCTTCCCTGCTGCAGGCTGAAGAAGCCCATCTCTCTGAGCCTTTCCTCGTAGGAGAGGCGTTGCAAGGCTCTGACGGTGTTTGTGGCCCTGCTGTGGACGCGCTGCAAGAGGTGCGAGGCCTCCCTGTAGCGAGGCCTCCAGAGCTGAATGCAGCACTCCAGGTGGGATCTCACAAGAGTGGAGCAGAGGGAGAATCACTTCCCTTGAGCTGCTGCCACGCTTCATTTAATGCAGACCAGGATATGGTTGGGTTTCCAGGCTGTAAGCAGATATTGCCAGCTCACATCCAGCTTTTAATCTACCAGTATCCCCAAGTCCTTCTCCTCAGGGCTGCTGTCCATCCCTTCATTTCCCAGCCTGTATTGATACTAGGGGTTGCCCCAACCCATGCACAGGACCTTGCACTTGGCCTTTTTGAACATCATGAAGTTCACGTGAACACACCTCTCGAGCTTGTCCAGGTCCCTCTGAATGCCGTCCTGTCCCTGACTGTGCTTCTTGGGTGTCAGGTTGGCAATGTGGCCAACAGCATTTTATTGACACTGGAGTGACTGCAAGACAGACCTAAGACTTCAAGGCTCTCTGCTGGTGCTGATGCTAGCTTCACAAGAGATACTTTGCACAGAGAGAGAGAGAGATGTCAACACTTTGGACAGCCCTTGGCATGAAGATATCATTCTTTTTGTTCAGTCCTTGTACACTAATATGGGGGTAATGGATGACCTGGAGACTTGGAGGCTGTTTTGGGTGCAATGGGCTTGTCTGTTTTATAGACACAGTAGTGCTGGCAGCATAAAAGATGGAAATGTGCTACCATCGCTTGGGATTACGCTGAATCCTGCTCCTACCAGCGCTTTCACTGTTCAGCTCTCAGGGCCTTTAGGTCAGGAAGACCACAACCACATTGCGCATGCCCTGCCCTGCTCACCCCTTCAGAGCCTGACCCTGCAGCTGGGTCTGGGACAGTCAGGCCAGGCTCTGCCTGCTTGGGATATGTGTTAATTGCTTTGAATTGTTTCCTTTTTGATCTTGTTTTCCTGCATCACAGGAATGAAAATGGAGATCTGGAAATTCTCACTGCCACTCCATGAACTGTTCTCCCTCTGCCTTTACCTTATCTCACAGCCTTCAGGCTCCACTTTTTTGTTTGAGAACTGGCAGCTGGTGCTTTATCAAGGCTCTGTGTGGAGTGGTTCCTCCTCCCTCATCCTATCTCCAGGAACATGCCTGACCACAGGTCCTGCTGGGTGCTATCTCCTTTCCCCACCTGCTGGGTGCCACATGCCTCCCTGAAGCTCGTGCCTCCAGGATATGCTTTGCACAGCACAGCCATAGATATTGGGGCAGATTCATACAGGTGGATTACAAACTTACCTAGACCAACACCATGTTTCAGCACTGGGTGCCTCTATACTCTTGAATCTAAAAATGGCCCGCAATGGCCCATCTAGTTGTGTACCTTGCTTCATAGAAATTCACCCTTGGAAGGGTGTAAGGACAGATGATACTTTCCCAGAATATTTCCTTGACCTCCAACATTTTTTTGTGACTCAGACTCCCTGAGTCAGAGGTGTCTTTGGACTTAAGGAGGTGTCCTTCAGTAGATTTTTCTTCCATGAATTTATTATTTTTGAAGCTGGGTAAATTTCAAGTATTTGCAACATCCTGCGGCAAACAGCTGCCTAACCTAATGACCTGTTTGGGTGCAGAATCATTTCCTTTGGTTTGTTGTGATCCTGCCACCTGCTAGTTTTTTTCATGCCCTCATCCTTGTGGTAGAAAAGATGATGAGTGGTCCTTTTCCATCCAGCCACACTCTGCTCTTCGTAATGTTGCAAGCTCTACCATAACCTTTCCGGGGTTGTCTTTTGTGGATGGAAGAGCCTCAGCCTGCACAGCTGTTCCTCTTGTGGACATCCTCTAAGGACAGAGACCTTATGGTGTTATGATCATCTGAAGATGGTTTCCCTTTTGTCTCCATCCCTTTCATAATAAGCACCATGACTCTTTGGTACCCAGATTGTTTAAAAGACAAGTCAAAGGAAAATGCCCCAAAGTGAGATTGCGTCATTTCCCAGATGACTTCAAATTGCCCCGTGCCTTAATTTTCTCCCCTGGGTGCTGCTGCTATCCCCTCAAAACTACAAGACCCACTGCCTGGGGGATCTGTCTCATTGTGTTTCTTCCTATGCCAGGCACAGGGGAGGCAAAGGAAACCCCAAATGACAGCAGAGTCATTCACCTCCAGCATAAAACTTGGGTGCATTAATCAGCCTGTTTCAGGACCAAGGATCATCACCTGATGGGCAAGGAAGGCTTCTGCTCATGGCTTGGTAACCCACAGGAGGGCAGGATGGGGTATCCAAGCGAGAGCATCCAGCTGGAAGTTTCAGGTGTGCCTGTCACCCCTGGGTCTGGGCATTTGGGGTTTTTGGATGAACCTGGATGTTAGACAGCAAAAAGCCATCCCTGTGCAGCCTTCAACACCTTCAGAGGGCAGCTGACCTCACCCCGTGTTCCCCTGACTTATCTTGGGCCACATCTCTCCTGGATGCCCAAGCTATGGCAAGTAATTCTGACCCTTTGAGGTCAAACCAGCCAATAGGGCAGCAAAACAGATTTCCCCAAATTCCCCAAAGCCAATGCCCAGTTTTTGTTTTGGTGGGAGGGTCCTAATGTAGATCTCAAAGGGATCCCCCCTGATGCGAAGGACATCTCTGACCTTAGCAGATGACAGCTCTGGCTGACAGCAGCCTTACAAAGGCCACAGGGGCCAGGGAAGAGGAGTTCATCCCAGCCCAAAGTCAGGATGCTCCTCTCTGTTCTTCCAGCCCCAAAGCACCCCACGGGGTGAGGCCACACACATGGGACTCATCCCTGTGGAGAGGAAGGCCCAGGAGAAGAGCCTTAACATCCACAGGGTAAGACTTTTGCAAGATGTTCCTGGACTGGCAGAGCCTGGAAGCTGGTTTCTGGTAGCACCCTCTTGTGCGGGATCTTCAGGTGGACAGTAATGCAATTCAGCATGCCCTGCTATCTTCCTCCCAGTGGAGGAAGACTTTGGCTTTCTTCTCCTCCTAGCTGAGCTGCCTAACTCCAGAAACACCTCTGAAACATTTACATCTGGGGTTGAAGCTGCCCCTGTGGGTTTGAAACCATGAATGAGGAGGGGTCTGGCAGAGGACAACACTGTTCCGTAATCTGTTTCTGTGGGAAGCCAAAGTAACATGGGGAAATGTGAGGGAGTTTCCTGAATTCCCATGTCAGCTCTGACTCAGCTTTCCTGCACCCAGCAAACCCCACCACTGCCCTGCCTCATTTTCCCCATGAGGTGAACAAGGATGGACCATACATGTCTTGAAGAGTCATTGGGGTCATTGGGATGGGGGGGCTGGGCCAAAGAAAAAAAGGGCCAGAACTGTTAGATCTGAGCCAGCTGTGCTTGAAGATTTCAATAAATCAAGTCTTCATCATCATCATCATCATCATCATCATCATCACCTCTGCTGACTTTTGCCCAGTGCTACACAGGCTGGCTTTGGCTGAAAGGGGAGGAGGGCACTCACTTTGCCAGGCAGTTTGGCACTTGGAGGTTTAAGCCATGAATAAATAAAAGCCTCGTTTGCATGTCCTTGGCTCTTTCCACTCCTTCTAGTCTCAGGAGCTGCCCTGGAGACCGAATTTTTATTTATAGGGGGAAACCAGAGCACTATTCTGCTGCAGGGAGATTGCCCAGGGCTGCCTTGGTGGGACAGGCAAGGCAAACCAACCACTGCTGAACAAAACACAGCACCACTGTGAGAGGGAAAGGGGCAGAGCTTTTCCCTCAGTGTCCCCGATGTGCTTTTTGGAGGCTGCAGGTTGTTTCTTACTATCAGGAAAAAAAAGAAAGGGCTTTTTCCTCCTTGTTGCTATGTGTAAAGCCCACAGCAACAGCCGGGAAATCAGATAAATTCGCTCTCTTGCCTGTAGCAGAAAGCAAACAAAAGGGAGTGGAAAACAAAAACAGGGGCACAAAACAATCTATGCAAAAAAGCAAATGGCTATTTTAAAAGGAGGCTAAACACTGTTAGCACCTTCTGAAGCGTATCAACTTCCCATTAGTTCTCTTTGTGTAATTCAGGTTACCACAGCCTCGAGATAAGGCTGCCAGAGACAACGACTTTGGACAGGCAAAATTGGTCTCCCCCTCTCCGCCCCTGACCTATATGTATGGATTGGTTTAGTCCTCTTTGAATTGTTGACCTTTTAGGCTTTTTTTTTTTTTTTTTTTTTTTTTTTGCCTAAGGAGGAGTGTATAACACTCCCAGCGAATGAGCCACCGAGGAGGGCTCTGGCTGTCACACCATACCATGAACCTCAGCTTTACTCTGGTAAAGCCCCGTGGCTGCTGCTGCTGGCAGGGGGATGCAAAGCAGTTGCTCCATCCTGTTGCACACAGGTGAGACTTAAGGAACAAGCTGAGACTTCATGAACGATCACCCATCCAAGCAACGAGTGATGACTGAAGCTTGTTTTAATCAATGTGGCACTGTGTTGCTCAGGTGGTCCCCAGGCATCAGAAAGGATCATGGCATCCCTCTGATGCCATCCCAAGGGTGAGGAGCTGAGCTTTAGCGTTCCTGGGACATTTTTTCTTTCAGTGGCTGCAGGAACGTGCTGGGTACCTGTCTGAATCCCAGGATGAAGCCCTTGGGGTTTTGTTTAAAGCATCAATAGCTAGAAATATCTACTTTACCCTATTTCTTTGCCCTGACGAGATCCCCCACTTCTTGGCCATCGTGAAGACTGCTCATTAGCTATGTGTTTCTGTGATATGGCCATACTTGGGATGGACAGTCAAACATTACAGGAGCGCATTCTTGTGTCATTACCCTGTGTAGCACATTATTTTTGTTTGGGAGTTACAAATACCTCTATCATATGTTAATACTTGAGAATTTGAAGCACTTGAAAGTACTTCAGAAACCAAAGGGAGGAACTATTTAATCCTACAATGAAATGCAGAATCTGCTGGGGTAGGACAGAAGCCCCTCTCTTCAGGAGAAGCAAGAAACCCTTCACCTCAAATCTGGGTGAAGCTGCTGGGCAATGAGAAGTGCTGGGTCCCTGCAAGGCTTTCTGCCTCGCTCCAGGTGTTATAGCTGAGATCATGCTTGGGAAAAAAAACAGCACTGGCCATGGCGGGGGGCAAAGTGGGTTAGGGGATGGGTGCAAAGGTTGAATGGGGGGAGCCCTGGGCAGGAGCTGGCTTTGCCAGTGGGGAAGCATGATACATTTGCAGGTGATGCCAAGCCCTGGGGATATGCTGAGGTTTTAGCTCCAGGTTTAGCTCCTCACAGCTGCTGTGGGACTGGAGCGTTTCCACAGCAGTGGTGTTTGTGGGAAGGCCCTAGAGTGGAACAAGGCAGTGCAGAGGGAGGGCAGACACACCATGAGCTGGGGTCAACGTGATGCCTAAACCTGCTCAGCAGCCCCATCTGACCCCAGCCCCTTCCTGACAGCTGCATGTGATGCCAGTGGCATTCTTAGGGTGGGAGCAGAGGGAGCAAGGAAGTGTGTGCACGTGGTTGTGCCTGCGGGTGTGCACTCATGCACAGTGGTTTGAGACACATGGCCCAGGGCATCAGCACCATGGTGGGCTGAGGTTTGGAGGTGCTTGTGATTTTAAGAGATGCTCCCAGGAAAGGCAGCACCAAGCAGCCATGTGCCTCCAACATGCTCCCGATGGCCCCTCCACTAGCTCAGAGGGTTCAAAGGCTGCAGGCCGGAGGCTGCTTAGTTGGAATCTTGCAACCTGCTTGCAATCAACCTTGTCAGGCCAAAGGGATTTGAGACCCCTCAGAAAAAAAACCAGCAGGAACCATGTTCACAAATCACCACCAGGCTTTCCATTTTGCAAAGTGTAAAGGGATGGTGAGGAGCAGCAACCCCCTTTTTCTTCTGCAGCTCCCCGTTTCTGGGAGACCAGCAACCCCCGCTAGTGGTTCAACATTGCCCCTGGCTCTCCTTGTGTCCCAAGGGAAGGGACAGCCCTGCTCCACCAGCACGGATGAACACAAGGAGGAACAGATCAAAACAGAAAGAATCCAACCAGGAAGAAGAAAAAACTCAGCCCCAGCTTGTGTCCCACCAGTGCTGTTATCTCCTGGGAGATATTTCAGGAACCAGCTGTCACACAGGCTCATCCCAGTTTTTCCATTTGCATGTGGCAAAGGTATGGGTTGTAGATTTTGCCCTGGGTTTGGTGTTCATGGACCTTCTGGGGTTTGGGGCTGGCTGTGTAGGACACAGCACCAGGTATCTAGCTGGCCTGGCCATCTATGTGACAGCAGTCACGGACTTTGTCGTGGCTTCTGCAGTATGATGTAGATGTTTTAAAGGAAGTGTACATGTTATTTTGGTGAGTTTTGCCATTTGTAAGATGCTACTGCTGATTTTGATGGCAGTGCCTGGATAGCTGATGTTGATGTGGGATTTCCCCAGGGGTGTGCTGATGCTGGCTTGCCATCTGTCTGTGCCTCTTAGGGAAGCAGGAGCTCCAGGATATCATGCTGAGAAGATATGGGCACACAGAGTTTGGGGATGCTCACCTTCGGTGAGAACCTGCCTGAGAATGGCTTCACCTGGGCTGGTTCCTGGGTACAGAGTCAGGGGAAGGATTCCTCCAGTTCCCCAGGGGTTTCTGGACAGTGAGTTTGAAGCATAGGGTGAAGCAGAAGGCCAGCAGTGGCTGGCTACCTGGGGCCACACCGTGGCTCTTTGGGAAGGTGGGATGGTGGGAGGTATGTGACACCTGCAAGGGTGAGTGCAGGGTGTGGAATGCTGTAAAATTTATTATTATTATTATTACAAGTATTAGCATTGTAGGATGGGGCATAATTAATGACTCACTATGTGCTGAAATACTTTATTAAATAACCTGTCCTGGGAAAGATGTCACTGGTCCTGCTCCCCACTGCAGGGCTGGCTGTGCTGCCTGGCTACCCTGAGGTGCCCTGAGGAGCCGACCTGCCCCAGACCCCCAGTGCTCCCAGCCCCCCCTGGTTCCATCAGAGCTGGCAGCTTCTTGCTTTGGCTCTGTATGGAAGTGCATGTAGGGGTGCATGTGTCTGTAGGTGTGTATATGTATGTACGTGTGCACGTTTGTAGGTCCATGGGTATGTGTGTGTATGCATGTGTATGCATATGTGTGTGTACGTGCATATGTATGTGTGTATGTATGCATATGTATGTTGTGTGCCTATGTATATGTAGGGGTCTGGAAGAGTGTACATATTTGTGCATGGAGGTGTGCGTGTATGTATGTTTGTAAGATGGATGTATGTATATGTGTGCATGTGTGTATCTACTTGTGTGCATGTGTTTATGTCCACCTGTGTGTGCATACATGTTATGCTTGTGTGTCTAGAGGTATGTGTGTAGGGGTAGTGTATATATACATGGTGCATGCATGTGTGTGCAGTTGTATGGGTGTATGGGTGTTTGTGTGTGTGTATGTTCACATATGCATGTGTATCTGTGTGTGTGTATGTACATGTGCCCCATTCCAGAGGATGAGGGCCCTGGCAGTGGTGGGATGTGAGGGCTGGAGAGAGCGTAGCAGGAGGCCAGCATGGCTCCAGGCACAGACCTGTTATCCAGTCCCCCCATGGCCAGACCCTGATGCTGTTCTTCCACCCCAGCTGGGCATTACTCCCTGTCCTGGGGACATCAGAGGTGAACAGGGGATGCCAAGGGATTTGCACAATGGGAACCCCAGCAACCCACCCTGTCCCCATCCCTGCCTGAGTCCCTCCTCCCCTGTTGTTCTCACACAGCACAGGGACATGACCTTGGGGCCAGGAATGACCAAACTGGTTTTCCCAGCCTTCTTGAAAATCCTGCACAGGGCTGTAATTACCCTTGCCTTAAATCAGAGGGGAGCCCAACACCACAGGTATGCCCACAGCACCCGCAGGCACCGGACAGTGAATCACATCTCATGAAGCAGTGTGGCACAGCAGGAATGGAGTGTGATGAAGTGGGAGTAGGGGAGAGGAGTGGAGCTGGAGCACAGGGTCCTGGTCTTGTTGGGGCAGGAAGGAATGGGGAGAAATGGAACTCCTCAGGCCAAGGAGCCTCTTGGGAACACAGAGGATAAATTCCTCCTGAACTAGGAGCTGATGCTGTAATTCATACTCAGTGGAGTCACTGAGGCTGTGCACAAGAACTACCTGCAAAACCGGATGGGAGTTAAACTGTATGGTAACTGGAAGTCAATTTTGGAGAAAACCTCGGGATGCAAGGGAGTGTGGGGGAGCACGTGCATGCGCACAGATGGACGAAGGGGGTTTGTCTTCCCAGCTCAAAGGGTAAGGCTAGGCCTGTGGGACCTGACCCAGGTTAGAAGGAAGAAGCTATTTGGAGGTTACAATGGGCAAAAGCCCTCTCCTGGGATGTTCTGGAGAGGGTTGGGGAAGTTGCTGCTCGTGGCTGGGATTGAGAGAGGCTGTGATGCAGCAGCCAGGCAGGATCTGCTGTGAGCAGTAACAGGGACCAGAAGCCTCATCTCATACCTACAACCATCACCAGTATCCCTGATGCAAGCATTTGTGTGCAGGTGGTCTGTAAATAACAACAATGGGTCAGCTCAGCTCTCGGGAGACTTTACTTGGAAAGCAGGAGCCAAACACCGACCTGCAGACCAGTCCTCTGGTTGACCCAAGGCTGACATGATGCTTTCAGCAGTTTTTCCTGCTTCAAAGTTGTTAAATACCAAGGACATTAGGCCTGAGAGGCTCCTGGTAATGACAGTGTTGACTGTGCCCAGCTAGGCAGCAGGTCAGGTGACATGTGGGTTGATGCCAGCCTGGTTTGGGAACAGAAATGATTCCTGGTCTCGAGCAGGAGCTTGGTACCAGGATTTCCCAGGGAGAGATGCTGCAAAGTGGCAGCATGTTCAAATGAGCTCTGCAGCGTGAAAGCTGGGCAGCCATGGGCACCGATGGACATGGCATTGCCCTGCTTTCCCTAGCAGAGGTAAGAGTGAGAGCCTGCCTTGCTCCATCACAAGCCAGATGTAGCAAAGGCCTGCAGGGCAGACAAAAATCAGCTGCAAACATCCTCCCAGGGTTTTTTCCCCCTCTAAGACACAGACTGCTTATTTTTCCCCCAAACCTGCTTGATTTTCTCCAAACCTGCTCATATTTCCTGTGAGCATAGTCCATGAGCAGTGGGCTGGCTTGGCTTAGGGGTCCTGTGTTAGAGACAAAGCTCAGTCCTGTTCACTGGGGAGTTCTCTGAACTCCTGCATTTACCTACCTTCAGGATGGATATGTGATCTCCTACCCTCTGTCTTAACATGCCTGCACATTTGATTTTGAGGAGTTCCTGCTTACATCATTCCCACAGTGCAGCAAAAAAACGGAACTCAGGGTGGCCAGCATTCAGGGAGAAGAATTTGCACCTGACATCAAGATAACAGACTCCAGGCAGGGATGCTATCCCAGAACAGAGTCCTCCTAAAGGAGGACGGTCCCACTGGAGTCCACAACATCCCTTTTTCATGGCAGGGTGCAGAGAAGTGATTTAAACCATTTTCAGTTATGTCAAAACCAGTAAAAGAGCTGGAAACAGAACTACAATATCTGCATTCCAAATCTCTGACCTCTTGTTCGCGGCAACACATATGGTGGGCTTTTAAATACCCTGATAACCCAAATCTGGCTGGACCTGAGGTTTGGAGTTGGTTTTGTAAAGGCACATGTATTTAAAGGCATATATAAAGGGGACATTTCTCTTGCTCCAGTAATCCGCACATAGGCTGCTGCTGGCCCAGCCCCACTCTTGGTGCCTGTTCCAGCCTCTGTGGGAGCTGGCCAGGCTGGGTCAGGCTGCCACGACTTTGCTTTGTGCTCTCTGCAGGTCACGTAGGGAACGTCCACTCCGATTAATCATGAAGTAACAGAGCCCAACTCTGCAGTACAAGCAGCTCCACACTCGCCCTACCCTGGATCAACCTGGCCGTGCTGCCTGCAGCCTGGTTGCTTTGGAAAATAAAGGTCTTTCCTGGGTACAGGAAACCGCTTTCTGTATTCATTGTCTCAAAAATACCGAGTAACTCAGGGTTGTTCAAAAATCCTCATGCCAGAAGGCACATACAGCTGAGCCACCTGAGGCTCAAAACTGGAGCAGGATGACTTTTCAGACACAGTTTGGCTTTTTGCCAGAATTGTGTGCATTGTGCAAACCGCAGTTATTTTACTGCGTGTTTATTTACAGCTGGCAGCTTGTACCTTTGGAGTCAGTTGCTCTGAGCCCAGCAGATGCCCTGGCTACCCACCTAACCCCAGATTTTCCCCATGTCTAGAGGACAAAGTCACACCGCACTGAAAACCAAAGTCCAGTTTATTAAACTCCAGTACACCTCATCTCCCCCTCCCCAATTATTTTAAGATCCCTTTCACATCAAACACAATGTGAAAAACGTAGTGCTGCTGAAACCAGAGAGGCCCCGCAAGCAGGGTCTGGTCAGTGTGTAACGCCGCCGGACCTGGGCTGGGTTCATCCCGCAGGACAAACCGGCTTGTGGCATCCACACGCAGCGAGCCTGAAGGTGAAACCATGCCGGCCCGCCCCGAGAACCATACTTTGGGGTCAAAGGCTGCGAATTCAGCTTACAATTACAAAAAAAATAATAAAAAAAAGGTCCGCCTGACCCTGGACAGCAGCCGGGACCAGCTCTGAGCTCCATCCTAGCC
This sequence comes from Falco naumanni, assembly GCF_017639655.2. Classification (NCBI taxonomy): domain Eukaryota; kingdom Metazoa; phylum Chordata; class Aves; order Falconiformes; family Falconidae; genus Falco; species Falco naumanni. Next base: position 76,784,370 of record NC_054080.1, read on the forward strand.
ATCGCGGGTGGGGGTGGGGGTGGGAAGGGGGGGTGTGAGGCTGTCAGTGCTGCCCAGCCGCAAGCGTGCGGGTCCTGGGGCAAGAGAGGCTGCTCATCGGGGCATGCCTGGGTGGGCAACCCGCGATGGGCTCGGCGGCAGCGGCCCCTACCCGGGTAAAAGCCCCCTCCTCACAGCCCTGCGGGCCGGGAGCCACGCTGCCGTCAGGCACCCGACACTGCTGCAAAACGCGCCGCTCCCAGCACGACCTGCCGCAAAGCGGGGAAGCACCCCCCCCTTTTCCGCTCGCTTAAGGGAGCTCGGCTCCGTGGGCAGCTCGGTGGGCGGGAAGGGAAGGCGGCGCGGCCAATAGGAGCCTGGCGCTGGTACGCTCTGCCAATGGGAAGCGGTGCCCCGCGGCGCGCAGGGCGCGTGGAGCCGCACGTGATGACGGGGCTCACGCGTGCTTGTGCGGCGGCGGCCATGGCGGTGAGGCGGCGGCGGGGGCTGCGGGGAGAGGGGCGATCGGCGCCCCGCGGGCTTGTGGCGCTCCGGGTCGAGCCGTGCTGTGTTCTCCTCGTAGGGCTCTCCGGAGGCGGCGGAGGAGGCGGCGCAGGACCGAGTCCCCGCCGCCCGGAGCGCGGCGCGGGGCGGGAAGAGGGCCGCACCGGCCGGGGCCGGAGCCCTGCAGCCGGTGAAGCTGAGCCGGGCCGAGCTCTACAAGCCACCGACCAGCGAGGAGCTGAGCCAGCTGAAGGAGACGGAGGATCTCTTCCACTCCAGCCTGCTTCGGCTGCAGGTTAGCCGGGAGGCCCGCCGGCCCGGGGAGCCGCCGTCGGCCGCGCTCTGCGCCTCTGGGGGCTGAGCTGCGGGTGGGGGCGACACGAAGCGGGGAGCAGCGGCACCCCGGATCGGAGCTTTCCAGGAGCCGTCTGGGGAAGGGACCCCGGGCCGTTGGCAGTCTCCTGAGCCCTCCTGACCCGGTAAATCCGGGCAGCGGCCGCTTCTCTGCAGGAGCCGGGCAGGGAGTGACAGAAAGCACAGGATTTACAAGGCACCCGTTGTATTACTGGTATTGCCACCGTAGTGCCTATTACCGTCCCGCGCCAGGCTCTGTGCCTCTTTTACACCATTAAAATTGAACTCCTCCAGCGTGTAACTGCAGTGTGGTGGAAGTGTGACCGTTGCACTCCTCGCTGCAGTAAGCTATTGCTTGCTGGGGTGAGGAAGTAAAACCACCATTGCACCTGTCTCCTGTCTTTGATCAGCTTCTGGATGGGACAGGAAGATATTCTTTTTTTTAATGTCCTGGGAAAGCCAGTTGTCTGTGTTAGGGAGAGGTCAGGCCGGTGACTAGATGGCTCCTGGTCGTTGTAATGTTGCTGATTTTTATGAGAGGTAGCTTTGGTCTCCTGGCTGCCCACTGTTAGCAGGATCTCTGGGGCCTGATCTCGTGGTGTGAACCTGCAGGGTTGTTTCCTGGAGCTGATACTCTGTCATACAAAAAACCTTTTGGAGAGCTATGCTTGTATGAATCACACCACTGTTTGTGGCTGAGCCTCACACAGAAGCAGGTGGGATGGAGTTGATTGCTATCCAGTACTTCACAGGAGATGGCAGGAGTGCATTATCCTTCTGCCCATGGGCTGTCTGGACTCCCAGCTCCAGGCAGGGTTTGCAGAGAGATGCTGTTGTGTTCCTCAACTCACCTACCGCCCTTTTCACTAGGCTTGTGGTTGGTGCTGGAGGACAAGGTTTTTGTGGTTTAACCCCAGTGGGTAACCAACTACCATGCAGCTGCTCACTTACCTTCCCTGCTCCCCTGGTGGGATGGGGAGGAGAACTGGGGGAAAAAGGTAAAAGTCGTGTGTTGAGATAAGAGCAATTTAATAATTGAAATAAAATGAACTGTAATAATAATAACAACATTTTTGATGAAAAGGAGAGAGTTGGAAATAGGAGTAAAATCCAAAAGGAAAGAAAAAAAAAAAAAGTGACGCGCAATACAATTACTTGCTGCCCACTGACCGATGCCCAGCCAGTCTGTGAACAGCAATGGCAAAACTCCGGCCAGCTCCTCCAGTTTGTATACTGAGTGTGACGTTTTGTGTTATGGAATATCCCTTTGGCTAGTTGGGGTCAGCTGTCCTGGCTGTGTCCCCTCTCAGTTTCCTGTGCCACTGCAGCCATCTCACTGGCAGAGCCTGAGAAATTGAAAAGTCCTTGATTTAGGGTAAATATATATATATAAAACATGAAACCATCAGTGTGTTAACATCATTCTCACTCCAAATCCAAAACAGCACTGCACCAGCTACTGAGAAGATTATCCTCCCTGAAACCAGAACAAAAGTGAAGGGCAGGAGCAATTCCGGGTTGCATCTGTCTTTGATGGTCCCCTTTTCCCCTACAGATCGAAGAGCTTCTTAAGGAGGTGACACTGAAGGAGACAAAGAAGAAGAAGATTGATGCCTTCCTCCATGAAATTAACAGCCTGCTGAGGACCATCCCAGAGACCCCAGATACTGAAGTATGTTCTAGAGGGATGGAGGAGGTGGCAAGACCCCTGTATGGAGCAGGCTCTGCTGCTGCTGTGCAAGCAGTGGTCCTCATGGACTCTGTCCCTTGGCGACTGAAAAAATATTACATTGCTTTATCTTGGAGGGGAGAAGGGAACACTCCATCTTTAAGCCCTGGGTGCAGGTGCCTGCAGCTGTGTGGGGAGAGGAGTCCTGGTCCCTGCACATCTACTGTTGGGTTGGTGATGCTTAGATCATTTCATGTGTCCCATCTGTTCCCAGCTCACTGACCAGGCATGGCTCCCCAAGGGCGTGAAGGTCCCATTCCTGCAGGTGCCGTTCAATGTGAAGGGGAGGTTCCGCTTTGTGCCCCCAACTGAGATGAAGGTGGTGGGCAGCTACCTGCTGGGCACCTGCATTAAGCCGGAGGTCAATGTGGATGTAGCAGTGACCATGCCACGGGTGAGTCTAGATGTGATTGCTCCTGAGTGGCCTGGTGCCTGGTTGAGCCCTTTCCCCTTCTGTCCCACACGGTCCCTGCCCTGTCCTCTCCATTCCTGAGTGAGGTTACAGCATCTGGACATGCAGTGTGGTGATTCCCATGAGGAGCTGGGAAGTGTGGTCTTACCACTTACTTTATCAGAGCTTGCAGCTGCTTTGATTGTAGTTCCTCCTGAGGCTATTCATTCTCTCTGCCTGGGCTGAACCTCTTCCACATTGCTGGGGAGATAGATGCTGTTCTGCTTTGTACCTCATTGCACTTTTGCCCCAGCTTACAAGACTGTTACAGGCAGGGTGATGTTTGCAGGCTGTTGCTACTCTATAGCTCCCTCCACTTGCTCTCCAGACTTGCTTTAAGAGGTTTGAGATGAAGTGACACCCCATTTAGCTGCATGGCTCTGCTGTCTCCTGTGATCCTAGGGCCTGTTGAGCTAGCAGCAGCGTAGTGCTCCTGTCTGACTTGGAGTTCCATGGGCCTGTAGCCACATGGCTGAGATAGGGCTGCCTGTGGGACCAGGGAGATCAGTGCATGGTGTAGTGCCTTGGGCTGAACTGAGCTTTGCAGGCGGGTAAGGTGGGATTGCCCTGTCTCTCTTTCCAGGAAATCTTCCAGGATAAAGATAACCTGAATCAGCGCTACCACCGGAAGAGAGCTCTGTACCTGGCCCATATTGCCCAGCACTTCTCCAAAGAGAAGCTCTTTGGCAGTGTGAAGTTTGCCTACATGAACAGTAACCATCTCAAGCCCATCCTGCTCCTGAGGCCTCAAGGTAGTACTTGAGCCTTGCTCTTGTGGGGGATGTGAGTAGGTACTGGTTATGGGGGGAGGGTGGTGGTCATCTCATACCAGGTAACAGGCCCTTAGGAAAGGGGTCAGTCTGGGGCTGTCATTTCCATTGATGATAAATTCTTGAGCTTTGATGCTCCCAGTTGTCATCTCCCTCCACACAAAGCCTAGTCCTAAAGGTCTCTTCTCTTCCCAGTCACCCTCTGCAGCTTAGCTGGACTCCCCAGCTTTGGCCTTGCTGGCTGGCACACCCTGTAGGTACTGTATGTACCCTGTGGGAGTAAAGCAGACTGTACAAAAACACGTCCTTCCTCCCTGCTCTCCCCAGTCATGTTCCCCGCCCTTGTATTGGCTTCCCCAGGCAGCTGTGTGCGGCCTGGCTTTTGTCTGAGATGACATGGGGTGCACTGACTGCTGGGTGCTGCTTGTTTCTGCAGATCTTGGGTGATAGCTTTTTGGGTCTGGGACAGACGGTGGCATGGCAAGGCCAAGACAGGCAGGAGAGTGCTGGGGTAACAAGCTAGCTAGTGGGGATGAAGATGGGACTTGGACATGAGCAATGTGACCTCAGGGTTACTCTTGGCTCTGGGAGCCATTCTGTGGTCAGTCTGTGCTCTGAAGTGATTTCCACTGCTGCTGAGCTCTGCTGAGAAGGAGCTTTTTCTTTCCCCCGTCTGGGGATGATCCCTTTTTTCTCAAGTTAGTCTCTGACATCTCTTGCTCCTGCACACCTGCCTTCTGGTGCTTACAGGCAAGGATGAGAAGATGGTCACTGTCCGACTCCTTGCCTGTCCTGCCCCGGGTCTCTTCAAACCCAGCCGCTTCTATCCCAGCAAGAACAATGTTCGGACAGCCTGGTTCATGGAGCAGAGCACCCCCAAAGAAGGTAGGGCTTGGGGCTGGGGGAACATGAGGCTGCTCAGTTCAGCCAGAGACTGCACTCAGTACCTGGAGGTGGGTTCATTGCAGCCCTCTTCTGTGAACAGGAAGTTTGTGGTTGGGTCCAATGTGCCATCGTCTCCCCACACAGGAGCCACTGAGCCCCCGACCCCGCACTACAACAACTCCATCCTCTGTGACATGGTGCTGGTGTCCCACCTGCACTTCTTGTCTAGTGCAACCACTGACTTCCCAGGCATGAAGGATGGGCTGGCCCTTCTTAAAGTTTGGCTGAACCAGCGGCAGCTCAGCAAGGTATGTCATGTGCAAGGGGACAGGGCAGACTCTGCTATCTGGCTAACCTGCCTTTGGCCTGCTTTCCCTTCCTAGGGGTGGGAAGGCGTGGTGATTTGATCCTGGTGAGTGGTGTGGTGGACTTGTGACTCTGATTTGAGCTGTGTTAGGTTTCAAGGAGCTCCATCCTGCCCTGTGGGTTGCAGTGAGTCTGTGTGTACTAGCCAATCATGTTTCTTGGAGATCTGAAATGATGTAGTGGGAGTTTTGCAGTGGCGGGGGGTGGGAGTGTGTTTGGGAATTTATCCCATTTCCCAAAGAACTTTCAGGTGTTGCCTTCCTGCGATGGGATCCATATCTCTGTTTATTGTACGTGGCTTTGCCTCAGTATCTTCCTGGCAGGGCTGGAGCTTGGGGCTGCCCAGCTGGTGATGACAGAGGCCAGAAGCAGTCGTGTGGGGTGGGCTCTGGGGCTCGTGATGCCTCATTGAGCTCATGTTGACTCAGCCCTCTGTTTTCACAGGGCTTGGGGTGCTTCAGTGGCTTCTTGGTTTCCATGCTGGTTGCCTACCTCCTGATGAAACGCAAGATTGTCAAGATGATGAGTGGGTATCAGGTGCTGAGGAGCACCCTGCAGTTCCTGGGTGAGTTTCCAGAGGCCTCTCTGGGCAGGGAAAGGCTGGTGTCAGCAGAGTCTCTGTACAAAGCCTGAACCATGGGGAAGCGGGAACTGTGGCTTTTCTTCCTGATGTTGAGACTTTGTGGGTGGAATGGACAGGAGGGGATGAGGCAGGAGAGCAGGGCTGGATGGAGCGGCTTGCAGAGGAGAGGGTAAGTCCCATCATGAGTTGGAGGCCAGCGTTGCATCGTAGCACTCTTAACGCTGCGAGACTACCGTGGTACCAGTACATAGTTGTACTACTGTTATGAGCTGGGGAGATGTGGATGGTGGTGTGACTTGTCCCTTCCTGTCTGCCCACAGCCACCACTGACCTGAGTGTGACGGGGATCAGCCTAGTGAAGGATGTGGACGCCTCCCTGGTGAGCAGCCCTCCGTGGGGTCTTGTTCCTGTGTCTGCCTGTGCTGCCAGCACTGCCCAGGCAGGGATGTGCTTCTTGCAGTGGTGTCAGATGGCAACACGGTGGTGCTGCCCTCGTGTCTGTGCTGCACTGTGGCATTAAGGACTGTGTTTGCTCTTCCAGCCTGTCCTGGATGACTTCCACCAGGCATTTGAAGTGGTTTTTGTGGATCCCTCTGGGCTGGTGAACCTCTGTGCTGATATGACTGCTAGCAAATACCACCAGGTACTGAGCAGGTTGTGATGGCATCCTGAGATGCTGTCTTAGGAGTGAGCTGAGGCAGGCAGAAGGTGGTTAGACATCTTGGAGGAGGACGCTGGATGTGGGAAGGGGGTGCATTGTTGCTTTTTAAGCTTTTAACATCCATCTCTAGCTCTGAAGCTTGGAAGTGTATTTTAAGATTTGGGTGTACTGCTGCCTTACCTGTCCTGGTTGAATAATAGCAGAGAGTTGTTCTTTGCGGCACCTCTGGGTGAAGCCAAACAGCTGTTTAGCAGACGTAACTGTTCTGGGGCAGAAAAAAACCCATGCTGATGGCAGGGAGATCATGGAGGGACTGTTTGGCCAGCAGTGACAGCTGTTGGTGACTTGGCTTCATGTTGAGGACAGAGGCTGTCTGGAATCAGGGGTCTGCTGCTGGTGACCATGGAGCTGGGGTGGTCATGGTTGCTGGGGGAGCATTGGTGACAACTACTGGAGGGATTTACTTTCCTTTCCCCACTCCTATTCATGCTCTTGCTCTGTCCTGTCTGCTTATTCAGGTCCAGTTTGAAGCCAAGCGCTCCATGGAGATTTTGGATGATCGGATGGTGGATGGCTTTCAGGTGCTGCTCATGACTGCGAAGCCCATGCTCAGAACCTTTGACCATGTCTTCCAGTGAGTCTTGCTGTGCCGATGGGGTGATGCTGAGGAGCCTGTTCAGAGAGGAGTGGCTGTTTCTGGCTTTGGACTGGAGTGGATTTGGACCTGCCTGGTGGGAGGTGGCCTGGAGGGCTAGCATTGAGATAGACACTGGTGCCTCTTGCGTTTGGCCATTCGCTTTTACTATTTAGATAGCCTCCCAGGAGGAGGAGGGCAATGCTTTTGCCTTTGGGAATGATGATTGTCCCAAGGACCAGTATATCCTGTGGTGTATCCTGAGATGCCGCAGTGCAGTGTTTTTTCTTGTAGCCCCCATCCTGGGCCAGGACCCTTAGCTCCCCACTTTATCCAGTCTCTAGCTTATCCCTTTCAGAAAGGATTTGTTGGCAGAGGTGGCTGACCAGCTTCTCTCCTTCTCCTGTAGCCTGAAGCATGTCTGCAAGCTGCAGGGTGCCTGCAAGAAGATGCAGCTGCTGAACGAGCTGATAGATTGGGGTGGGAACTACGTGGGTGCGGCCCTTCCCTTCATTGTCTCACTGCTGGCCCGTGGGCTGGCTGGGAGAGCACTGCTGGTGGCTCACTCCTTGCCCCGGATCCCCGAGGTAATGCAGCTTGGCAATGACACTGTATCTTTCACAGCGGGGTCTTGTGTGTCCGTCATGGCTCTGCTGGGCATGGGGAGGGGTCTTTGCTCAGTGGAGAGAAGACAGGCCTGTTACCTTTGTGGAGAATGCAGGACCTGAGGCCCTCTACTGGGGTGTGGGTTGCAGCTGGGAGGCTTGGTCTAAGCAGAAGTCCTGACTGAGTAGTGGGGCAGGGTGAAGATAACTGTTTTTTTCACTGGAGAGACCTATTAAATGAGGGTTTCTGTGTCTGTGCTCGTCCAGGCACCTGAGAACATGTAGCAGGAGCGTTCATCTAGCTGCCCAGTATCCCAGCAGCCACTGCTCCAGCAGTGTTATCTCTCCTGGTGCTTCATTTTCCCACAGTGGCCGATTGATGCTGAGCCCCCAAAACACAAGGATGTTGGGCCTCTGACGTTTGGGCTCCTGTTTGTCCCTGGGTTTGCTGACAGCACGCTGGAGAAGGGACCACAGGCTGATCACCCTGAGGTGAGGGGAGCCCTGCTTGTGCTGAGTAGAGTGGAGCAGAGCTGGTGCCATGCTCTGGTTGCATATTGCTGTGAGGCTGGCTGACAGTCATGGTAGAGGTTTGGCTGGCTCAAGCCATGGGCTGACCCATGTCCCTGGCCTGGCTTGGCCAATGTCCCCCCGCAGGCCTTGGACTTCCGCACCTTCTGGGGGGAGAAAGCAGAGCTGCGGCGGTTCCAGGATGGCAGCATCTGTGAGGCTGTGGTGTGGGAGGCTAACACTGTTTCCCAGAAACGTCTCATTCCTGAGCAGATCATCAAGCATCTGCTGAAACTGTAAGTCATTCTGAGCAGCACCTGATTCTGGGGGACCTGCAGCTGTGTGTGGGTCACTGCTCTCTCCTGGCTTGTGCCATTTCCCTGGAAACCCCACTGCCAGCTTCATGCTTTGGGGGATGTTGTGGGTTGTTTTGGCTTTGTGAAATACGGAAGTCATTTCACTTGTGGTCCTGACTCTGCGAGCTGGTTCATAAGAGAAGGTGGAGAGGGCAAGCACATGGTGTAGCTTCTGTTGATGGTAATGCTAAGGGCAAAGTGGCAGCATGGTCCCGATCTTACATGTAGATGCGATGTTGGGACACTTGATTGTTGGCAGAGCTGGAAGAGAAGCTGTTTGGATCTTGCAGGATGTTTCATTAAATCCTCTGAGACCCTGCAGTGATTCACAACACTGGGTCTCCCTACTGCATTGGAAAACCTCTCCATGGCAGTTTATAACTTCTGCCAAAAATGAGACCCTCTTGCACAGAACGAAGATGTTGCTTGGGCCTCTTGACTGCACGTTGATGGCTTTGGCTTTGAATCCTGTGAAGCTGCATGAGTTGCTGGACTGCTTTGGGTGGATAACTTGGGCGTGGGAGTAATGCACACAGATTGGTCTTCTCACTGTGACCTTCCTGTATAGAGGGATTCCTTGTTCTTGGACTGACCCTTGCCTGTGGGTGCAGCATGCAGCGTCAGGGTGGATGGCTTGGCATGTTGTAGTTCTAATGCTCTGTTGTCATCTTCCACATAGCCATGCGGACATTCCTGAATCCTCCATTTGTTACATGGGAGCCTTGCTGGAGTCTGTGATCAGGACTGGGAAAGAGGTATGGTTGCTTCCCCAGTGGGGCTGTGGGTTTCTCTGGGAAGGGTGGTATGGGGAGGGCTGTAGGGAGGGCGTTTTAGCTTTGTGGCCCTGAGGCAGCTGCGTGGTTCCCAACAGAAGGTAGTGAAGGTAAGGAAAATTCCTGCCCGCAGGTGCTTCAGTGGGCAGTGTGGTGCTCTCCTGGGATCTGTCAAGCCTTTCATGCTAACCAAGGCAGAGCCATTGAAGTTCTCTTGCTCTGGCAGCCCCTACACCCATTTTCCCCTGCAAGCATCTTACTGGCCTCCTTTCTCTGCTTTTGTCCACTGTGTCCACATAGTCTGATGATACATCACTGTCCCACTGTGCTCCTCTGGCTGCACCTTTCAGGTCCTGTGTTTTTCAGGATATAGGCCAGGAAGTTCTGTGTCTTCATCCTAAAGGTACAGCTGGGAAACCCAGGAGAAGGGTTTTTCCTGTCATGGTGCAAAGTGTTTGGTTGTGCATGCCAAGCCCTACTTAATGCTCCAGCTGAATGTGCAGCTGAAAAGAAGTCATGTTGAGACAGAAAGGATGCATTTTGGAGGCTGGAAAATGTCCCTCTGCTACTTCTCTCCAGCTTGTGAAATTGAAGCCTGGAGATGAGCCATGAGCTCTTCCACACAACTTTGCTGGTTTTTTGTAAAACTGGCTTTTCACTTGGTTGTTGGATGGAGGAGAAAATTGTTTCCTTTCTTTTTTTAAAGAGTAAAGGGGAGCAAATCTGATCGAAAGAGTCTTCTGAGCATGGACCAGTGCTTAGTCTGGGTGGAGCTCCATGCCAGATTTGGGATGAGATGCTAGTTTGTACAGCCTGTTGTGTGGTGGTGTAGCAAAATCTGTGCACTGTGTACCTGCAAACTATCCTGGGGTAATCAGGGCTGATAAACCCCATGCTGAGTGATGATGCGCTTTCCTGGAGCCTGAAGGGTGTTTTGGAGTTGGACTGTTGCCAGTCCTCAAGGAACGAAGGAAAAACTGTGTTGTGCATGAGATGGTGGGTAGGGGTGTGTGTATCTGCTTCTTCAGCTCTTTGTGTGCAGGCACCCTGTGAAGTCTGTGGTGAGGGACGTGGGGGATGAGGGAAGATGGATGGTGCAGCCAGCTCTAGAGACGGGCAGGATGGGGACTTGTTCATGGCACACCCCGCAGAGGGTGCTGCTGCTCTGCCGGAAAGCCCAAGCTGGGCGGATGTGAGCAGCTTGGCTCGGCTGCATCTGAGCTGAATGGTTTGGTGTCTCTTATGTCTCCTTCTCCTGGTTCAGGCTCCTCTGCTGTGCTTTGGGGAGATGGAAGCAGCAAGGGCCGCAGGAGTTCTCCTTTTGGTGCTTCTCAGCTGCCCTCCCCAGGGTTCCTGTGATACTCTGGATATTTTCTGTTTTTGATTTTGTCGTGCTTCACAGCTCTGCCTTGGCTAAGGATGTGGTTGCTGTTTTGTGTTAACTGCTGCCTCTGTTGGCATCGCAGTAACTGGTGGGGACGCAGTAGCAGAGGTCTCACTTTGCTAGTATGTGATCTCTTTATTCCCAAATCGCTCTTCCCTTCTCCCTTCCTAGGGACATTGCTGGTAGTACAGCTCTTTGTGCTGTCTTAGTGTCTTGTGCAAGACATAATTTCACTTGCCAGTTGAAATGCAGCCTTTAGGATGCCTGTGGCTGCTGAGTGCTGCAGACAATCTTGTCCTGGCCTTCCCTCTCTCTCTTACCTTGCTGTTTTGCTGAGTGCTCCCTGGGGTGGCAGTGCCTCGCTCCTTGGAGCTTGGCTATGATGCCAGCTTGAGAGGGAGTCGAGGTGGATGCTCATGCATGGGTGAGGGAGGTGAATGGAGAGCCTCTCTGTGTGTCCACAGGCGTCAGGGCTGGGTGAGGAGGCCATGGTCAATGTTGTCTGCTCCTATGATGACCTGAGCCGCAAGCTTTGGAACCTGAAGGGGCTGCCGCTGACGGTGACGGCTGTGCAGGGTGTCCATCCAGCCTTCCGGTACACAGATGTGAGTGTCACTGCGCACAGCCTGTGCATGAGGGTCTGCAAGGAACGAGGGGGATACTCTGGGGTGACGGGGAAGAGAGAGAATTAGTCACCCTGCTTTTGCGGCTCCTGAGGGCCCTCAGGGCAGTGTGGTACCTGTTCTTTGCTGTCCTGTCCCTTGGGCTGGCTCTGCACAAGTTGGATAAGCCCTCTGTGTTGGAGGGCTTTGCTGGGGCGGGAGGTTTAGGGTGAGGGGGTGTGTGATGCCCCAGGGTTTCTGCTCCTTGTTTGCAGCCCCTGCATGGCTGTTCTCTTCCAGGTCTTCCCTCCCATTCCCATGAAGCCGATTTATGACTTCCATACCCGAGTCAAGACTAAGCACTTGCTGCTTCCCTCGGAGGAGAAGCCCTGCCCAGCTTACATAGCTCCTTTGAGGAGTAAGTAGGGAGGGATGTGAGCAGGAGGCGATTTGGTGGGGGGAAGCGAAGGCAGGCAGCAATGCTGGTTTCATTACTGCTGTGTTGGTGTGCTGCAGGCAGGAGCAGAGCCCTGGCTTTTCCTGCTGTAACCTCTAGTCCCAGTCACCCCCGTTTCTGCATGAGACTTACTGGCCTCCTGCTGTCACTTTTTCCCCAGTCATCTGCCACATGGAAGGCAGTGGCCAGTGGCCACAGGACAAAGAAGCCATCAAGCGCATCAAGGCAGCTTTCCACCTCCAGCTGGCTGAGCTCCTCCAGCAGCAGCACCAGCTGGTTTGCAGACCTGCGGTCACCCACACTGATGTGTACAAGGTAGGGGAACAATGGGGACCTTCTCCAGACCTGACTTGTTACTGAGGAGGCAGGGGGCTGTGGCAATGGTCCCACTAGATAAAAGTGGGATTTGGCGATTTGCATAGGAAAGAGCATGGTGAGACTGCAGTGATGCCTGGATGCTGCTGTTGTGTCCCTGAGGTGTAGCATAGCATGCTAGCCTGCTTACGCTACCACCAAGCCTGACTTCACCTTCTGTCATTTCAGGATGGCTATGTTTTCCGTCTCCAAGTAGCCTACCATCGGGAGCCCCTGATTCTGAAGGAAGTGGTCACCCCAGAAGGGATGCTGAAGTACCAGGACACAGAGGAGTCTCGGCAGCTGGAGCTGGAGACGTTACATCTACCCTATCTAACCAGCTCTCTGCATGGGTAGGGGAGGCAGTGGGTGCCTGGGGGCCAGGACACAGGATGTGGCTGGAAGCCAGCATGGAGGTGCCTTTGATGTTGGAGGGTGATGGTGGGGAGAGGAGGTCACTGTGGGAAGTAGCCCTTCAGCCCACCTTGTTGAGAGGTTGATAGAGGGATGAATGTGGGTGGGAGCGGCACCATTTGTCCCTGTTGTCACATCCGAGGTCACTGGTTTAGGGAGACAAGTACCAAAAAGCAGCATGGTTAGAGAGGAGCATGTAGCAGCATTTTCCCTTCATTCCCGCAAAGTCTCAACACCTCAGAGAGTACCCTGGGCTCGTGATGCTGTGCACAAGTTTCTCGCAGGTTTTTATCACTCTCTTGCTGAATGCCAAAAGGCTGTTTTGGTCCTGGGATGTGTGGGTTGAGCAGTGGCTTGTCTCCCTCCTTGCAGGCTTCAACAGCAGTACCCTGTCTTTGGCAGCACTTGCCGGCTGGCCAAGCGCTGGGTCAGTGCACAGCTCCTGAGCGACAACATTTCTGAGGAGTGTGTGGACCTCCTTGTGGCATTTCTGTTCCTCCACCCGGCCCCTTTCACACCGCCCAGGTGAGGATGAGGAACCTGGGCTGGCACCATGGGGATTTAGTGCTTTTTTTCTTTACCTGGGATGGAGGAGGTGTGGGATGCTGTTAGGTTAGGAGGTGCTGGGAGGGTGCACAGCAGAGAGCTTGAGGCCCCTGTGCTGCCGAAACGCTGTCTCAAGCCCTGTTGGGAGTGTCTGGCCAGAGGAGGTGAAGATGCTTGGTGCTATGGGGCTGTGGCGTACTCTACCCTGCGTGCTGCAGAGAAAAGAGGTGAAGCAGGTAATGATAGCATCAAGTGTCCTTGTGGCCTCTGGGTGCTGGTAGCACGACCACAGGGTGTCTTGTGATTTCTTGGGGACTGGTGGGGGGCCTTGTTCTGGGTGTGATGGCCAGGAGAAGCAGAGGCAGGGCTGTCTTGGGGCTACCAGCACATTGGGGCTCATGGGTTCCCCAGGAGGGATGTTATGGTGGTGCTGGTGCCTGCAGCCTGCCCTCCTCTTGGAGGGGACTCTCGAGGGAAGGATGAGAGGTTGCCTGCTGAAAGCTGAAGAGAATAGCATGTGGGTACATAACCCCACAGGACCAGTTGCTTGCTGACCCCTGGTAGGTGGATGGGATGTGGCCTAGAGGGAGTGAAATGAAGTTAAAGAGAGTGGCTTTGCTTTATGTGGAGCCAAAAGGTTACTCTGCCCTGCCTGTGGGGTGTGGACAAGTATTTCCCCAAAGCAGCAGGAGTAACAGCCTGATGCCTAGAATGCTTTCCTGTCTCCTAAAGTATTCTGCTAGGAGGAGCCCCATCTTCCCAGCAGTCTGCCTTTGGATGTGTGTTGTGTTGCAGGGGAAGAGAGACAGTGGGAACTTGGCTGGTGTTCAGAGCTGCAACAGAGATGGGAGCAGTCCCTCTCTTCACTTCCTGCTTGCTCCAAGCCCAGGAGTCTGGGTGGGGAAAGCATCAGGAGATGGGTCATCCAAGGGCAATGTTTCACTTTCAGCTGGTTTCTTTTCCTTGAGGGGGGGAGGAACAAGGGGGAAAGAAATTCCGCAGGGATTCTGAGAAGGGGAAGTGCCTCATGTTTGTTGTGGACTTCCCTTTCTCACCATGGACATTACTTCTTGGGCTGCATGTTGGTTGGGCATCTCTAATTCAGGCCCAAGTACAGCCTCTCTTGCTGCCAGGAAAGCTCATGCCAGTGTTGAACTGTTTTGTCCTGCCTGTAGCTCTCCCCAGGTGGGGTTCCTGCGCTTCCTTGACTTGCTGGCAACCTTTGACTGGAAAAACAACCCTCTGATTGTCAACCTGAATGCTGGCCTCACAGGTGAGCAGGCAGCATGGAGAGATGTGGGTGAGGGTCTTGAGCCCTTCTTGGTCAGCACCTGGCTCCAGGGTTCTTGGATACCTGGGGCAAGGAGATTTTCCACTCCTGTGCTGCTGAGCTTAACTTGCCTTCAGGGTGGGTTTGGTTGTGGTATGGGTTTTTTTTCCCCACCTGCCTTTGAAGAGGTGGATCTCAGTGATGATGCTCTGCTGCTTCTGATCTTGCTGAAATCTGTGGCAATCCTGGGTGGTATTGGATGTCATGGTGTCTTTGAAGTCCTCTGCTCCTTCATAGCCAGCGTTTTTGCTTGAGGCTTTGCCCTGGCTCTTGGGGACCAAACCTCTGGTTGTGCTGGGAGAGCAGTTGGGCTCTTGAATGGGAAGCTTCAAAGCCTCGTGCTGCATGTCTGCTTTGAGAGGCCCACTTAGCCACTCAGGTCATGGGAATGATCTTTGCTAGTCCCCAGTTTCAGAATTTGCAAGGGAAAAGGGCTGCAGTCCTCAAGGCTTTGTTACCTTCTGAGCCTTGAGAATTTCCTAGTAAAGGTCTCTGGTTTCCAAAGGAGCACACTGGTGCATCCGAGTGGACCTGTGGTCCTGCCTTCCTTGTGTTTTGTCTGTTGGTCATCTTTTGGATACGTGCTGTCTATCCCCAGGAGCCATAAGAGACCATGGGATTGTCTTGGTGGTTGTGGGAGGTGGAAGGTGGCTTTAAAAGCTGGGTGTAGCTGATCTATGAGAAATGGTAAAGCTGCTTGAGGGTTTTGGAAATGGATGTTTTTCTACCCTCCAGCTTTTTTTTAATGAACTGAGTGTGAATTAATTCTGGCTAAAGAGCTGTTTTTTTCCTCACTTGAAGGCAAGGGGGGAAAAAGGCAGAAGACTCTGGTACAAACAAAGTACAAACTCTGTTGTCAGCTTATAACAGGAGTTCCCAGCATACATTAGTCCCAGTGCCTGCCATGTCTGGGCCTCCCTGGGTGGGTTTAGTGTAAAGGTCTATTGCCCAGCATCTTGTCTCCAAAACTTCCCACAGGCAGATGCTGAGGGAAGTGTGAGAGCAGAGCAAGCTTGAAGCTGTGGAGCTCTGGTTGCTTGCAGACTGTGGGATCAGATGGTGGGAGAGGATAAAGTCTGTTGTACTACCCTTTTCTGGGTTGTGATACATGGGTGAGGAGGTTGGAGGGCTGTGGACAGGGCAGAGCATCTCATCTGTCTGCCTGCGTTCTCCAGACGCTGACTACACAGAGATCAAGAACAAGTTTGTGGCTGCTCGCTCTCGCCTCCCCGTCATGTTCATCGCCACCCCCAAAGACCATGGGAGCTCCATGTGGACCCAAGAGCAACCCTCAGCACAGGTGAGCTGGGCCCTCTGTCCTTACCCCGTGGTGACTGCTGGCTTGGGGCAGTTCCCTGCTCCTAGTGGTGGAGTGATGAGCTCCTGATGGCCCTGTGAATGAATGGGGTCCCTGCCACACCCAGGACTGCTGTGTTTCAGCCTCTGGCTTTCTTCCCTCCCCAGATCCTGCAACGTCTTCTTGTGCTGGCTTCAGAGTCTCTCCGTGTGCTGGAGAAGCAGCTCATGGACCCACTCAACAGGCAGGATGTGAAGGTAACACCCCGAGGCACCAAGAAGGGTTTTCAGGCTCTGGCAAAGTACACTGGTCTTTGGTGATGATCCTTGGAATGTATTAGTAGGATTCAGGCTGTGGCCATGTGTCCTGGGATGAAGAGCAGCAAGGATGGGAGCATGGAGGCTGGTGCCTTGCTGTGCTACCCTGCTTCTGGGGGACTCAACTGGGGGTGAAATATCATTGACTGGGACAAATTATTTTGTATTCTCTGATTTATTTATTTTTTTATGACAGCAACCCATGATGTTGCCGTGCCTAATCAGTTGCGTGTCTGTGGCTGGAGCAATGGCTCCTCTGGGAGACTGTAACTATAAATCTGGCTTGTGAATCTAATGAAGCCCAGGGTAGTGGAGGTTTTGGTCAGATGCTAACAGGCACTTTAGGAAGACGTTATTTTGGTTTGAGTGGAGGAGCAAGGCCGTGTAGTTTAACCATCTTCATTTTCTCAGTGATTTTGTGTTTTAAGTTAAAGCTTCTATTACTAAAATGAACCTGGGAGATGTAGACCCGTTTATTTGCTCTTTGAAGGGAGGTATGTATGTTCTGGAGAAGGGCTTGTTGGTGTACCAAGTAGTGACCTAAGCAGTTGAAGCTGCGAGGACTAAAAAAGCCAAACAGTGGTTAGATACGACAGTTTCACATCGGAAAACAACCCAAATCCACATATAGTGGATTTTTTTTCTGCCTAGGCGATATAAAATGGACATTGCTTTCAGTTCTTCTGCATTTTGTGCTGAAAGTATTACAGGGCTGAGACCTACTTGAAGTGGTAGCAGTGTGTGTTGCAGGGCTGTGAAGAGATGAGACATTGCATGAGACGTGCCCAGTGTGCTGCAGTCACAGTGTGAACCCAAGACTGAAATTCAAGAGGTGCAGTGTGAGCTGGGATTGGTTAGCTCCTGAAACGAGCTGTTGCCTGTCCATAGCATCGTCCTGACCCGCTGACTCAGCCTCCTTTGGTCCGCCTTCCCCCTGCCCTCCTTATGACTATTGCAGTGGGATCCTTTCCCATCCTGAGGGTATCCCTCTGGTCCATACCAGTGGCCTCCTAGGCCTGCGATGTTCCTTAGGGATAAACATGGGACACTGTTTCCAGGGCTGCTAATCTATTTGTAAGCAAAGCTTGATGGGGAGAGGAGGAAAAAGCCTTTCCAGTGCAGCTTGGAGCTGCCTCCTCTTTCCATGTGTCGAAAAGGGTACTCTTGAGGTTTTTTTCCTTTGCATTTGGGTCACTTGGGGACATGCCCACTGTCATGCAGGTGCAGACATGGATTTGTGAGCTCTGTTTCTTTGCTTCCAGGGTACAATAAGCTATGGACTTGGTCAGCTGGGCGGGGAAGGGGGTCTACGTGGACCAGAGCTGCGATTTGGTGCTGATCACTGATGTTCGTGATGTGTGTTTTCCCCAGCCTAGCTATAAAAAGCTCAGAGCAGTGGGTTTTCTGCCAGCGCCAAGTTGGGTGGTGTCATGCGCTTCTGTTCATGTCTCTGCATCATTTATTCCACAGAAACGTATACATGGTTTTAAGTTTTTTCCATTTTAATACAGCTGCATCCACAGTGCCAGATCCTGCCTGTCCAAATATTTATGTGTCTGGGGTTGCTCCCCTCCATTACTGGCGCTTGCTCTTACTCTCTGTCTGCTTGATAGAAGGAGCTGCTGCCTTCTGGGGCAACGCCTGTTGGACATATGGGACCATCCTGTTATTACACAGCTCCTTCGGTCCCTGGGGTGTTGTTAGGCTCCTGTTAGCTTCTTGACTTCCCTCTTCGTTCTGGGACTCTGCCACGTGTGGCCTGGTTACCTGTCTCAGGTTACTGTCTGTCCCTCTTTTGACTGCCTATCCTACTGTTGTGCAGTCAGGTGGGCTTCCTGGGGTCTGGTGAGGGCTGGAGAGCACCACCTTGGCCCCGTGGAAAGCTTTTCTCCAGGCACATCCCGAAGTCCTGGGGACAGTGGTTAGATTTTTCTGCTGACCTGGGAAACCAATAAGGTAGAAAGTGTAGTCCTTCTGGCTAGACATCTGATGTGGGTAGGGAGCAGCTCCCCTCTCTAAGGGTTGAGATTGCTGGACAGTTGGGCTGTAGTAATCCAGTGTGTCTTTTCTGGTGCAGTTTGGTGGTCCTGAGGACATTTAGCTTATCCACCAGGAGATGGCCGTGGAAGAACCACCTTGCTCTTGACACAGTCCTTGTCACAGCCTAAACCACTACAGGTTTGTAGTGGTGTGAGGGTCACATCCTTCTGATGTGAGCAGAGCCCGTGATGCAACGGGGATGTGGCTCAGCCCAGAGGGAGTGGGGTGGCCAGTATGGGCTGGAGTTCCCCATGTTTTTCCTGTGGCTGTTTTGGCAAACTGCTGGCATAATCTCACAACAATTCTCTTTGGTTTACTGGTTTTTAAGGAAAAGGGAGTAAAATGGAAGCAAGGACTTGGGAAGCCTCTCATCTCTCCTGCTTGCCTGTGTTCTATATTGAGTTGCACTGGTCTTTTCTCCCTGCAGTTGGTCTTCCGCCCTCCTTTGGACTTCTACGATGTCCTAATCCACCTGAATCCAAACCAGATTCCTCGGCATCTGGAGAGTGTGGACCGGCCACTAAAGTCGTTTTCCCGAGGCGTGGTGAAGAACAGCACTTCTGTAAAGATCCTCTTTCCTGTGGTGGATTATGACCCTGTACAGTGCTACCTACAGGAGCTGAGAGTAAGCACGGCCCGCTGGGGAGGTGCAGGGGGCTACTTGCCTAAGGGGGAGCTGCCTTCTGACATTCAGGTTGCTTGCTATTGCAGGACCTAGCTGGTGACATTTTCATGCATTTTTCTTGGGTTGGTCACTCCTTGTGTACATCTGAAATTGCTTATTCAGCAGAAGACCTGGTGAATGCATCGAAATGGGAGTGCTGCTGATGTGAGAATGACCTCAGATACAAAGCACCTGGAGCTTTTGCTGAGGACTTCTATATTTCAGTGTAGAAGTATCTTTAGCCATTTTTGTCTAGGCAGTTAATTGACTTTTTGTGGCTTCTTGCACCAACTAGGGTGCATGATAGATGGTAGCTACCCATATTTTCTGTGGGATGTACAGGAATCCATAGCATGGTACCAGCAGGGCTCCTGCTGTTAGGCCAATGGTTGCATGAGCCATATTGCTCACAGGATGGCTCCTCTGTGTTGTTACATGCATGATGGCAGGGGACGAGGTGGTAATGTGCGTAACGAGAACATTAATATCCAGAGTCATCAACCCCGTTCTCTTCCACTGTATGGCTGTGCAGAAGCCTCAGCAAGCTGGGGTGATATGCAAGATGCTGGGTGGCAGCAGTGATCCACACTGCATCTGGACAGCCGGTGCTTTGCAGGTGTGCAGCCTCTGTATCTTTGGCCTTTTCCAGCTTCACATGCACTAGCTGAGCTAAAAGTTAATGTACAGAGGTGGGGCTATGATGCCTTTTCTTCAAAAGCTGCCTTGACTTGGAAGTGCCATTGTCCCCTACTGCTCACAGCACTTCTGTGAGTGTCAGCGCTGCTGTACGAATAGTAGGCTGGCTTTGGCAGGAAGGGTGCTGTGGAGGTCTGTGGCCTCATTTCCCACTCAGGGCAGAGCTGGCTTTGACATTAGAGCAGGTCGTGCAGAGCCTAGTCCTGTTGAATGTTGTCTGTCTCCAGGGGTGGAGATTTCCCACCTCCCTGTCCCAGTATTTGGCCTCGATTGTGAAAGCAGTGCCTTAATTGAAAGTCCAGTTCAGGCTGGAAGATGCTGGGCCCTTTTTTAAGTTCAAGCTCCCCTTTCACCTTAACCCAAGTTGCTTAGGAGGTGGGCAAAGAAAACCCGCGAGAATTTTTTTAAGGTTTCCTCACCCTGGGCACAGGCTTGTTGCCTCCCAAGCTGCCCGCCAGCTGTGCTGCGTCATGACCTCTGCCCATGAGAATCTGCTATGGCTTCACTAGAGCTTCCAGATCTAGCAAGATGCAAGCTCAGTCCTCCTGTCACCCACAGTAGGTTGGGACAGTCTTGGAGGCTGAGGAAGGGAGAGGCAGGGATGCTCACAAGGCCCCTCCAGATTGAGGTGATGTGGTTTAATACTAGGTGGCAATTAAGTATTACACAGCCACTTGCTCACTTGCCTCCCCCCTCAGCAGGCTGGGGATGAAAACTCGGGGGGGGGGGGGGGGAAGGTAAAAATCTAAGGTTGAAATAAGAACAACTTAATGATTGGGGAAAAAAAATGTAACAAAAAGGAAAGAGAAGGGGAAAGAAATAAAATCCAAAGGGAAGATTAAAAAAAAAAAACAACCAAGTAATGCGCAATACAGTTGCTCATCACTCACTGGCTAGCAGGCCCTGGCCAGCTCCCCCCAGTTTATATACTGAGCATGACATCCCATGGTATGGAATATCCCTTCGGCTAGTTGGGGTCAGCTGTCCTGGCTGTGTCCCCACTGAATTTACTGTGCCACTCCAGCCCTCTTGCTGACAGGGCCTGAGAAACTGAAAAGTCCTTGACTTTGCTTATATATATATAAAACCTAAAACCATTGGTGTGCTACCATCATTCTCACACCAAACCCAAAACACAGCACTGCACCAGCTACTGAGCACAAAATTAACTCTTATCTTGGCTGAAACCAGGACATGAGAAAAACCTCGAAACTGTCCCGCAGTTTCCCTGCAAGTAGTGCTGCTTCTTTAGCTGGAAGGACATGAAGGAGAGGGTGTTCAGGATATGCAAGAAAGAGGGGGAGAAGCACCCAGCACGACTTCTGAAAGGGAGCAGGAAGCACAGCGATTGGGAACCATTCTCTATTTCAGTGTCTTTTCTGGTGTCTGGATCAGAGGAGGAATATCAAGACCAGCCCTTCTCTTTTGTTCCCTAAATGATGAGGATTTAACCTGCTGCCGTGAAAACTCGACCGGGAGGCAAGGATGTGGGTAGGAAATGGAGCCTGAAATCCTTCTCTGCCCCATGCTGGAAGGGGGCTTTGGAGCTGAACAGAGCCTTTGAGCTGCTGCCAAGGTGCTGGAGGTGCCTGTATGCACGGGGCCAGAGCCTCTGTGTCTCTGAAGGAGTTGGGTCTAAGCAGCCCTCACGGAGACCTGGCAGGAGGCTGACTTCTTGCCTGAAGGGGGGCTAGAGACTGCTGGACGGGCTGATTGGGAGAGCAGGTGCCTTGGGGAGGCTGTTAACTGCTTGCAGCAAATCTGGCTGTATACTGAGGCAGTCAATCAGGAAACTTAACAGGTATTTTGCAATTTATAGGACTTTTTTATGTTTTTAGTCAGCGTGGTGTCAGCAAATGGCTCCGGAAGTGAAAGGTGCAGAAGAGACTTCCTTGGAAAGCAGCTTTTATTGTCCTTTAAAGAGTTATGACTTAATTTGTCTAGTCAATAGTGACATCCAAGCTGTCTGAATTTTTACTGCCTGTTTTCTCTAATACAGGTAATAATCAACTTGTAATAAGGTCTAGTAGAGTTACAAATTACAGCTGTCCTAAATCAAATATACTAACATCCCAATGAAGAAACATAGCTACAGACAAGGGTCACATTGCCTTGTTGGAAGCAGCATTGCATTCATTTAGTGTCTCTTGTGCTTTGATCTGAGGGTGCTCAGGAGGGAACAGAGCAGGAATTGGTCACAAGTTTCTGTAAAGAGTTAACTATGGGGTAGAGAGCCTGAAATCTGCCTCGGCAGCCCTGTCTGGGGGCTGCTCTTGAAGGTTCTGAGATTGGTATGACTGTGTTCCCTTGTGGTCCTTGTATTACAGCTATCTTGCAGTACCAGTTCACTTGTCTCTTGTAGCTTCTAGATCCGTAGCAAGCAGACCTGAAGGGAATGATGAATATCTCTTTCTGAGTAAACAGGTGTTTCTTCCCCTGGAAAAATCACAGAGGTGATGCTGCAGGTGCTCTCAGATAAGTCAGCAGTGTCCACCTGTGTTGGAGGGCCTTAAAAGCTGACCTTGCACTGCAGAGTAACCAGCAAGCAAGGTGATGCCAAGCTGTCAGTAGAAACTACTCCATCAGAAATCATCTGGCTTTGTGTCTCTGTACAGATTTTGTTGCTTAAAGATAAAGACATGCATTGGTTTTGTGCTTTGACCTGGCTTTTATTGGTAGCCTCTCCAGTGCCCTTGAATTTCTCCTCCTCTTGACTTTTGCCACTCTGAGCAGTGTTCAGCTGCTCCTTGTCCTGCAGGCTGGGAGCCCTGGGTGTGATCCAAATGCAGTAAGAAGTCAGTGCCAGAAAGGAGTGTGGTATGAATCCTTACAAGAGATTTTGCATGAGAAGGCACTTGGACACAGAACTGGCTGACTTGGAGTCAGAGTAATTTGCTATCCCTTAGTAGCACAAACTACACAGTTAAGCAACAAGGTTGTAACTGAGGCTGATAGTGCATGTGGGGTTTATAGCAATGAAGGAAGACATCTGCCATGCAGAGGTGCTGCGGGATTTTTTTTTTTTTGTTTCTTTTCTGTGGGCAGAAAAAGATCTTCCCCTTTTCTGAGCTTCCCTTGTGAAAAAGGGATTTAAATACCTGGGCATATTGATTGAGCTGAGAGAGGCAGAGCAGCATCTTCCTCATTGTCCTTGGCCCAGGACCCACTTTTCTCCTGTCCAACCTGTTTACTTCTGAGATGTCCCTGTTCTCAAATAAAAAGGTTTAGCAAGGCAGGAGTGTTCTGGAGCTGAAGGATTGCTGCATGCTTTCCTGAGAGAGCCTAATCGGAGGACAGAATGAAAGGAGGGGGAGGTATTGAGCCCTGACTGCTTTAATTTTTTGTGCTCCAAGGAGATGTGCTGCAGGAGCTGGTCTGATTGAGTTGCTGTGGTGCCTGGGAGGCTCTGGGTAGAGATGAAAAGCTAGTTGTGGGATACAGACAGCAAATTCTTCAGTTCCAGGACAGGTTTGATAGAAAAGGCCTGTTCTGGGAGTCTGTCCAGATGAGAAGGCTTTGCAGACAGATATTTTTGAGAGAAGGCAGGTGCCAGACATCCTGCAGAGAGGGCTTCCCTGGAGCTTCAGCCCATCACCAGTCTCCCTGCTGCTATGGTCACAAGCACCTCTGCAAGCAAACCCTGGGTTGGCTCCTGGCAGGGATTCTCCAGCAAGGCTAAATTAAGTGTCTCAAATGAGCGTCTCATTGCATCTCTGCCATGACTTTTGGTCTGTGTCACTGTGGCTGTTGAGCTGCAGAACCCCCAGCCATTTGTTAAGGATGTGGTGTGGGAAGGCTTGATCAGTGCAGCTTTTGCTCCGAGGTGGCTTGGCTGTTCTCCAGACTCAAGAGACTATCCTGGAGGACACCGGACTTGTGGATATGTTTGCCATGCCCATCTGCATGCATTCAGGAGCTCAGAAAGTCCCAAGCCCTGAGGTCCAGAGATGTTTTCTCATGGTGGGGAAAATACGATCAAGCTGCCTATGCCATGTCCATCTACATGTCTATAATGGCTCTTAAAAGACCTAACGCTTTGTGCTTGGTTAGGTCATGAGGTCACTAGGTGTGAAATGCTCTCTTTCACTGAGGTTTAGGTTTCTTAGACTGCATGTGCCTGTGGAAGAGCTCGTGGCAGAGGAGCTGCCCATCTTTTACACAGGAGGTCTTTCCTGTGTGGATGAGCAGGAAAATGTTTCCTGCTTTACTGTAAACATCTTTTCCTCTGAAGTGATGTTTTGCATTTCTTGCACCTCCAAAGAAGACCTATCCGGAAGACTTATAGCCTTTTCCTTTCTTCCTCCCATGGTGTAGGAATGTGTATCTTGCTACTGCATGTTAAGAAGGAATTAATGATACTAAAAATTCTCGGTCTCTTACAATGTATGAACTGTGGTTACGGGATGTAGCTGGAACTGGTGAAATCTTCTCAGGTCAGACTGCTCCCTTGTTGTTTTGACTCCACCTATGGCAACTCCAGACAGGCAGAGATGAACTGAAAAAGCCCTGTGGGCTCTGGTGGCATGGAGGAAGCCTTCCTGTTTGGATCTATGCCCTTGGAGGGGCAGAGGTGGCATTACCCACTCTTTCAGCTGCAGAGCAGCTACATGAGCTTTAGCATAGTGCTCAGGGTTGGGAGTGGATGCACACATGTATGCCTACACATATGCTATACACATGTGCTTAGTGAGGCATCAACCTCTTGTGCTCCTTGGGTGAGCTGACAGGATACTTGTGGCTGCATTTCTTTTGTGTTGGTAATGCATTCCCAGAGATCCTGTAGGATTTGTCCCATAGGAAGTGACTGAAGACAGTCTTGGGTGGTTTGGTAGATTGGTGGACAAGGCATATTTGCTAATGCAGCCAGGAGAACATGAGTGTCTTTCTTCCTTGCCATACTTCTTTGCCACTGTCCTAAACCCCCAGGATGAGGATGCACCTGTGGCTGTGATGAGGCACTCAGCGGAGGAAAAATTTACATAGTTTGAAATACCTTCTACCAGCTGAATCTCAAACCTAACACTCAGGTTTCTTTTCTCTTTTAAAACCTCTTTGACACAGAGGTAACCCCAGATAATTTTCTCGATAGTGCTCGGTGTAGGGGAAGGCTCTTATCTGCATCCCATAACCTGTGAGCATCAGGGCAGGTCACAGTAGTATGGCAAGGACCTTAAAGTGTTTACCACAAATGTAGTCGTTTGATGGAAGCAAGTAGCTTTAATAGGGTTTTATACTGGTAGATCTCTTGCTGAGAGCACTTAAAATGCTGTATGCACTGAGCAAATGTTGACGGATACATTTGCCACTTGAATGTTGCACCAGGAACAGCTACTAGGTGGATTTTGGGTGCAGAGACCTCCCTAAAAGGCTCTTCTTTTTCCAGCAGCTGTGATGCAATGAGTTCAATCTCTGCGTAGGAGCAGTGAAAAAATGGGTGGGTAAATGGTTAGGTGAAAAAAACCCACCTCTAAACAACAATGTAGTTGCTTAACTAGCAATGAGCGCTTACCTCTGCAAAATCCACACTTTAGCCTGAGCTGCTTAATACAGTAATCCCATTTTAGATCAGGATATTGTTTTACTCACCACCTTTGCCCGTCCTTTGATTCCTACAACCCAGATGGAATGGTATGGAGCTTGACCTAATAGTTTTCCAGGCACCACGTACTGCTTCCCTGGACAGTGAGGCTCCTCCAAATTACAGCCCTGATCTTGCAGGTCCCATGTGTCTCTGTGAGATGGGAACCAGCTGTAGACTTTGCTGATGGCAGGGATCCTGCTGAGCGGGGAAAGTTTAACCTGGGCCTTTAAAGCTGAGTAGAAACCAGAGAGAGAGCAGCTTGAGAAGGGAATAGGAATTCAAATGCACTCCCTGCCTTTTCTCCTTTTTCTCTTAAACTTTCCCTTGAGGAAGGTGTTTGCAGGCTCAGGCAAGCCTCCAGGCACTGGGCATGGAGCATGGGATGTGGAAAGGGAGGTGAACTATGTTTGCTTTTACTCCCCAAGCTGCTGTACAAACAGAAGTGTGGTGACTAATACACCAGACCCTTTTAATGCTGCAGTTTCCCAAGAATTGAATGTGCATCTCCACACTCGATGGAGCCAGCCTGAAGCACAGTCACATGGACAATGCTGGGAGCGGTGCAAGTGCAGAAGCTTGCCCTTTGGTGGGATTTTGAGCTGGATGCCATCCTTTTAATATCTGCCCTCTGCTCCCTGCTGTCTGGATAAAAGGTGCTGGGTATCGGGCCGAACAGTGGTTTTACTGGGAAATGAGCTGAGCCTGGGAGAGCTCCTTTCCTGCAAATGCTCCTGGCTCCTGTCCAGCATAATGTGCCTGTAAAAATTACCTTTCTCACTGGGAGCATCACGTAGCACTTGAGACCTCACCCTGCACAGTAGCAGGGCCTTTTCAGCTTGTCACATGCTTTGCTCCCCTTTGAGTCAGAAAGCTGTATGTTGGCTGTCATGCCCTGAGTTTTCTTGCCCGTTGAGCTTTCCTTCCCTCCTGCTGTTTGCATTTTGGCAAAAGGAGGAATATTCCTTGTTGACTGGGCTCTGAGCGTAACCCATCTCTCTTAGCAGAGAAGTGCCAGGGTGGATTGCCTCTTTCTCAATGTATTTTTAGACAGTGGTTTTCCTAGCGAGTTTGGTGAGATAATGCCTTGACCATCCTTGCTGCTGTGAGGATCCCATGAGGTGGGATGAGCTGGCCAGTCTCTGGTTCCTCTGAGCTTGATGGCCTAATCTTGTTGCCTTCTGCTAGTGATACTTAAAAGTCTGAACTCACACATCTGGTCCTGAAGGTTGCAGACAGTACTGCCCCTCCCTGCTTATCAGGTCTTTACTCTTAAAATGCTGTCCCACCCTTTGGGATCACTGGTAATACCAATCCAATTCACCTTTTTCTCCTACTGCAATCCTGGTATGGCCACTCTAAGCTTGCCTTTGATCTTGATTTGTTTTGTTACACACTTGTCATGAAAATCTCATGATGCAGTGGTTCTGGCAGAGACCTCTCTTTGTAAAAGCATGGCAGAGCTGCAGCTGGGGAAACTTAAGGGGATGGAGGAGAAGGCTGAAGAGGGAGCAGAGGGTCTGTATTTCTTGGAGTAGGTTGCTCCAAAGCTGATGAGGCCACATGCAGAAGCTTGTCCTGTACTGATGCTGCGGGCTGTTTGCTCAGTCTGGTAAACATGTGCCATTGCCTGGTATTAACCTCCACAGATGAGCAAATGTCAGGGAGCAGCTTCTTGGCTGTTTTGGTCAGCTGCACTCGGGGTGCGTATCTCCAGGTGCCAGTGTGTTGGGTGCTGAGCTGTAGGGTCAGACTTTTGGGTTTGAAAAGTTGCTTACACACAGCGTTGTTTACTTCTGCTGCAATGCTCATCGCCTGACTCCTTTCGGCACTGGGAATTCAGCTTGCATGGTCTTATGGGCTTGGGGGAGACCAGGCTGTGGACTTCAGTTATCTTTTTTTGCAAGATTTCTTTGTGAGCTTTGCTGCCCAGCCCCACTGAAGGAGCTACCCATTGACACAGCTGCTGAAACAGGGGCAAGGAGGGCAGATTCCTGCAGTGCCTGAGCATTCGGTCTCTTTGCACTTTACAGGACTTTTGAGTTACTTAAAATTTCTGCTGTTACATTTCCTTTTGGGATGCTGTGTGCTGACAGCACACACGGAGAAAGAAGGAGCTTCAGTATGTTG
This sequence comes from Falco naumanni, assembly GCF_017639655.2. Lineage (NCBI taxonomy): Eukaryota > Metazoa > Chordata > Aves > Falconiformes > Falconidae > Falco > Falco naumanni. The sequence continues at coordinate 76,811,339 of NC_054080.1, forward strand.
GCTGCACAGATTGCAGAGCTCAAGATGCCAGCATCTCGATGCTAGCTCAAGATGCCACCAGTGAAGAGTCCTTGACTGGGGTTTGTCTTTGCTCTCGTGTAGTGAAACATACCGTGGCAGGATTGCCTGCTGGACAGGGCCCGCATCTTTCCATCCTGATGCACTGTGAAATCTCGGGCATGGTTATTGGGCACTAGAATCGTGCAGCTTGGTAGTGCCGTTTTCCAGCTGTAGGGGGGACCATGGTGAGGAACACTCAGTGGGCTGTCACCTAAAGGGTCCAGTGTTCTAAAACTAGGTGCTGATTTCTGGGGGTTCTTGCAGGCCTGTTGGGAGGTGGTGGGTCATTTTTCTGCTCTCTGGGACTGCAGGAGGTAGTTGGCAGTAAGGTCTGCATGCAGAACTTGGAGGCAGTACACTGTGTCCATCAAGGCTTGGGGAAAAGAGGCAGCAGGAGGCACCTAGGACTTGTCTATGGGCTGCCAATTGCTTTCCTTGTTGGGAATCCACTGGGAGAATTGCCATTTTAGTGCTGGCTGATGTGGAGCTATGGTGTGTCCCTGTGTAAGGAGATTGAATCAGGGATGGGCTCTGGCTCTGGGATGTCTGGTACAACCTGTGTTTGTTTTTTGCCCAGGATGCCTTCAGTGATCTTGCCTTGTTCTTCTATGACAAGCATGGTGGGGAACTGATTGCGGTTTTGTGGAAACCTTCAAGCTTTCAGCCTCAGCCTTTTAAGGTGAGTTTTTGACTTCTCTTGGAGCTTCATGTTACCTTTGTGCCCTGAAAGACTGGAGGGCTTTTTTTCTGCATTGTAATTGCTTTATCTAACTCTCATCAGCCCCAAAGCCCTTTTGAGAAATGGAATTCATACTTCTGTCCCTTAGAAAGGGTGAAACCCAGACAAAGTTGTGGCCTGTGCCCCAATTGTCAGCAGAGCTGAGAAGGGAACATGTGTCCCTGGACAAACTCCTGCACCATAATCATGGGTCAGAACAGAACTGTCTGTTCCATGTGCTCTTCTTTAGTCCCCTCCTTGGAGATGGGTGATGTCTAACTTGCCAGAGGCATTTGATAGGTGTAGCAGGCTGTCCCATTCTTGTGGCTTTGAGTGTCTTACCCAGGAATACCCAACCTGTAAGAAGGTGGGGCAGCAAGCCTAGATTCGGTGTCCAAGTCTTATCAATGAATGGAGATATTTTCCAGCTATACTGTGTGGGCTGGCAAGCTCTAGAGGGTGGTTAAGCTAGGTGTGAGGCATGCTGGAGTGATTCATGCTGCTTTCTATGAAGGAAAGACGCAAAGAAACCGGTTACTCATGGCTCAGAGTTGGCAGCCCAGGCTCTGCTGCTGTCAGACTCTGGGTGATTTATCTCCCTTGTCTTCATGGCTGAAGGGCATTGGCCATTCAGCCTAGCTGCAGTTGTGAAGCCTAGTTATTCACAGTGGTGAAATGAGAGGAGGAGATCTTGCATCTGAGCTGAGTGTGGCTTGATGAAACATGAGATTTTGTTTTTTTGCTTTAGTGGAGCCAAGGATGTCTTTCCACTCAAGGTCTTGGCACCCACCAAAGAGCAGAGCAGAGCCTAGGCAGCTCTTAGCAATGTTACGGCATGGTCTGTTTTGCATACCCCATCTGCTGTGCTTACAAAGGCTCTACCATGCATCTGTGCACTCTTCCCATCTCCACTGTGCCCCTGGCCACTACTTCTCTCCCTCCCTTGTGGTCTTTGGGACCCCAAAAGAGGCTTGAAGGCCCACTCTTGCACTTTATTAGCTCTAATAATGAGCACTGATGGTGTTGGGAAGTGAAGCCTAGAAAATTGGGTGGTGGTGGTGTGGCAGGAGAGCAATTTACTTCACTTATTTGGGACTTGCAGAGGTTATGAAGCAGCTCTGAGCAGGTGCTCCCATTTGTGCAATATTTGTGTGTGACATGCAGGTCTCCAACATGAAAGGAAGGATGGTGACAACTCTGAACAACAAGCTGGTCTGCATTCCCAACGTGGAGGCAATTCTGGAGGACTTCGAGGTTTTGGGAGAAGGCCTGGTCAAAAGAGTGGAAGCTCGTACAGAGAAATGGACTATCTGAGGCCACTGAGAGGTGTCAGAGGGGTCCTGTCCTGAATCAGTTTGTTCACTCTGGGACTGTTCCTTCCTATAATTCAGTCCTAGGAAAGGCTTTTGGCTTTTTGAATCCCAGAACTGTGTGTTTTACTCTTATTTATCTTTATATACCTTGCTCAGAAAAGCGATGGGACCTGTTACTGTTTTCAAGAATGTTTTGTATTTTGAAGAAAATATAAAGATGGGATAAAGTTTTTGAAAGTGTTCCCGTTCATTGCAGGAAACAAAGCTGTGTTCATATGAAAATGTCAAGGCCTGAAAATTCTGGCTGTAGTGTGTATTGGGAAGGCAGCGTCCTGGTTCAATAGACAGCGTAGAGCAGCTGCTGTTATTCTAGTCGTTAGCAAAACCAAACAAACACTGAGCCGTTCAAAAATGACCAGGTTATTCCCTTCTTCTCAGCCCTGGTGCCCTGGTGAGACACGTCTGACATGCCGTGTTCAGTGCAGGGCTCCCCAGTAAAAGAGAGACATGGACACACTGGGCTGTGTCCATGTCTCTGAAAGGTGATAAAGACAATAAAGGGGTTGAAACCTCTGTTGTTATAGAAGCACAAGGGATATGTCATGCAAGAGCTGGGCTTTTTCAGTGTGGAGAAGAGAAGGTCTAGGAGGATCTTACCAGTGTGTTTAAGTACCTGATGGGGGTGTAGAGAAGATGGAGCCTGGCTTTTCTCAGTCATGGCCAGTGATGGGATGAGAGGCATAGATTAGAATGCAGGTAATTCTACTTAAAACACTTTTTTTTTTTCTTCTTTTTTTAACCATGAGGGTGGGTTGAACTTGGACACAAGATGCACAGGCAGGTGGTGGAGTCTCCGTCCTTGGTAGTATTCAAAGCCCAACTGGACATGGTCCTGGGCAGCCTGCTCTAGGTGACCCTACTCTAAGCAGGGGTGTTGGATTATTTATCTTGTGTGAAATGGTCATGGAGACTCCTGATGAAGAAAGAAAGAAATAAGAGGGAGGGAATGCACTAGTCCCATCCCGTTTTCTGATGGAGGCAGCACACATGTTCCAACAGCAAAGCAGGGGTGAATCACATGTGGAGTAAAGAAAGCAGACTTCATGACAACAGATAATTGCAAAAACCAAAAGCAGATCAAGCTTGGAACAGCAAATGGATGTTCGGGCAGTTTGACAACTGTGGACTCTTGTTGCGTGGTAAGGAACATTTTGGATGGGATGTTAAATCTGTTTCTTCAAGACGTACTCGTCTGTCCAGCTGTTGGAAGTGGGTCTGAGGCTTTGTGGAGGAGATTCACAGCTTGTTTTTCAAAGGTTTTCTTTGAAGCATTTGAAACAGGATGTGACAGAGATGTGGCACTGGGCTGATGCTGTCTACTTGGTCCCCATTAGTCCAGTGTTTGGAGGCACATTGTGTCCTACGGGATAGATACATGTGTGCAGCATTCCTGGCTTTGGGATATATCTGCTATATTAAAACCACAAGAAATGTTTTTCTCTCTTCTCCGTGCTGGTGCCTGAAGAAGGGTGTAGGTGAAATCCTTTGCCTGCAAGAGCTTTTTGAGTACACCTAAACTGAAAACATCAAAGGCACTTAGTGGGCAAAACAAGATACCAAACCTGAGAAGAAAGCATCACTTTTTGTTGCTACCCTGACCCCTGCAGCCTAAGAAGCTGCTGACAGGTCCATTAGCAAACAAGATGCAGGCAGCGATTTCGACAGATTTCAGAAGCAGTTAATTAGGGATTAATTTTTAAGCTTCTCTTTGTTCTCTTTTGTCGTCCTCTAGACATTGGAATCGCTCAGTCTGCCTTCACTGATAGCTGTAATTTTCCTTAGCTGTCAGATTCTTCCTGCTTTTTGTGCCTATCTGCCTTTGCTCTGAACATGCAGTTTGACATCAGGATCCTGTATATTTGCCCACGCAAGTGTTGGACAACACTCAAGTTGCTGTACTGGTTGCTTGTGCCAGAGCTCTGCCCCTTCCCTCCACGGCCTGTCCTGCCCTTGCTTTCCCCGCTTCCTCTTGCTGTGTGTTGCAGATGTAAATGGTTTTGGGCTGGGGAACGCTCCTTGCTGTGTGTATCTGTCTGTACTTTTCCTTAAGGCAGAGCTGTGTGCCGAAGCCTGCATTAGCTTGCAGGGAAGCAGAGCTCCTCCAGCCTCCTGCTGCACCAGGTGGACTGGAAGATCCTGCTCCCCTTTCCCCAGGCTTGTTATGAGATGTGGTCCCTCACTGCGTATTTCCTGCCTGGGAATATTCACGGAGAGACAGTCTCTGCTTTTGCAGCTGAGCAGTGCTGTAATCCCCCTGCCCTGCCCTGCCCTCAGCCCAGCCCCTGCGGTGGGGCAGCTTCTGGGGTATGTGGAGTATATACCCTGTAGGGGTAGCCCTGCAGCACCTCTGCTTTTATCTGCTTCTGTTACGCTGTCAGGTATTGTGTTGCTACTACTTTTCCTTTTTGCCTTTAAAAAGACATCAGACTGTAGCTTCAAGCTACACTGTACTGGATCCCCTCTCTGCTCCTCCGTCACTGGGTCAAACACCACAGTGTGCAGAAAGGGCCAGGAAGTGTCCAGGCTAGCTTTCTGCAAAAATAACGACGCCACGTTAACTGATGATAAATGAACTCACTCATAACCAAACCCTTGTACAAGTACCAACCTGCTAGTGTTTCACAAGGTAACACCATTGCGCTTAGCAGCCAGATGTGAGCCTAGGTCAGGCCTGTGCTGCAGGTGTTTGCTGGTTTAAAGGTCCATGTTGGTGACAGATACTGGTATCTCAGCAAAGGCCTTGGAATAAATGCACTTAAGACGGGCAAAACTGACCACTGCTAACCCAGCTTACGTCACCTGGAGGGCCTACATCTGTGCCAATAAAAGTTCCTTGAGTAACATGTTATCCCAGCTGTGCTGGCAGTGCTCCTCATGTTGCCAGAGCCATGGTTGATCCACAGGCTCCTGCCTCTTTCAGAGGAAGAGTAACTCCTCAACAGCCCTAATTCCCCGATATCCAAATATTTGAAGGCACCTTCAAGCCATTCAGGAGCCCTTGTTTGTACAGTCAAACATTGCAAATGCTCTGGCTTATATCATCTGCTGATGTCAGACCCCTGTGGCCAATGTGCGTGCACAAAGCCATCTTGGAGTGTAGCTGGAAAGCCTGGGGATGCTCTTAGGGACAGGGTGTTGGTGCTATTTGACCTACCAAGCAACAGTTGCTATCCAAAGCTAAACAAAAGCACGTCTGTCCCAGGAGCAGAGGGTCCCTGTGCTTCTAAGTGGACTGGAAGGCAAAATACAAAGGAAAGGGGTGTCTCAGGTACACAAGAGATGACAAGTGAGATCTCAGCTGAAACTTCATCTGTTGCCTGATTTACTGCTCTTGGTGCACTGTGACTAATTTCTATTGTGAAAGCTGGGGTAGGGCCTGGGTTATTCAGAACACGTTTGTTCGACAACCTGTGCTAGGCTTCCACTTCCAGAGCAGTGTGTGGGCACCGCTTGCAGGTGTTTGCTTAGCTGTGGTCCCAGCTGTAAACAAGAGCTGTACAAACACGGAGCTGCCCTGGAGAGCCCATGCCATGTCATGTTGCAAGAGGTGGGACAAGGGGAGAGGGAGGGAAGCGCCAGAGCTGAGGTGCAACAGGCTTTGCCGCGCTGCTACCGTGTTGATTTTGCAAAGCTACCTTCAAAGCTCTGTGCAGCGAGTCCTGTGCATGGGGGGCGAGCGCAAACAGGGAGGCGTTTCCAAATGGAAGGCTGGGCTGGAGTGACATCGATAGGCTTAGCGGATGGATGGGGTCAGCCAAGACGACAGGGCTTGGTGATCTGCTTTCTAGTAGATCTTTCCAAAAGCTGGTGCGTTCTCCTCCTCCTTCACCTGAGCCACCCATTGGACAGCTTTCTTCTAAAAGGATAAGCTCATGCTTTGCGAGAATGCTCTATGAAAAAGCAGTTATTGGGAAGCAGCTGGTGCTGGCTCAGGAGAAAGGGTTATGGATGGAGCTGCTCTTCTGCCACCAGACCACCTGCTTGCCAGGTGCTCTTGATAGCTTGGAGTGGCAATTGCAAGATTTATTAAAGGAAGCTGGGAAAATAAGTTGATGAAGCACAGCTGGGATGGTGGGATGATCAGAACAGGTTGAGTGCTGTGGGGGTTTCCTGCTTGCTGAACCGTTCTGCCCTTGCTCATCAGGGCCACTGAGATATTTTCCGAGGTGGTTTGGGGCCTCTGTGCCTGACTGACTTCAGGCTGACCCCCTGTATGTAGGAACTATGTGTCTCCTGGAAATAAAAGGCACTTGTAGGGAGCATTTTGCTCAGGCACTCACAGTCCCTGGTAAAAGCTAAATTTCCACGGCTGGCTGGGGAAGGAGTGATTGCCTGCTTTTTGTCACAGAAAGAAAGGGACCATCCTCCCCTAGTCTGCTGTTCCCACAGCAGCCATGCTGCTTGGCTGGGGGATGACTTTTTTGCTGGGGTTTCTTTTATCAGGAAAATGCTCTGGACCTGAAGTGATTCCCAGCCAAGGCAGCACCTTTCAGGAAGTGCCGGTAGCAAAAGCAGCTCTGGCAGGTAGCAGATTTTGAAACGTGGTCTCTCTGGGAAGGCAGAGTGATGCTGCTCAAGGGGTGAGGGTGGCACTTAGCAAGTGCAGGTTGCACCTTGCACCACTGGGAAGGTAAAATCAAAAGGTTAGGTGGGGAATTTAAAAATGGGGTAAATGTTGTGTGCAGAGGGGCTGGGGTTGGGAAAGAGAGGGTAATTTGGTAGTGGGGGAAGTGATGCTGGTCACTGGCACCCCAAGGCTGTGCTAGGGGAGTAGGAAGGGATTGCAAGTTGCTCAGGCTGTCTGAGCTGGTGCAAAGATGTGGCCTCCAGTGCCATGAAATCTTTGTACCAAACCCAAGTGCTAAAGGCTCAGCAGCCACTACAGAAAAAGAAGCATCAACTGTGAGTGTGGTGGAGAGGTGCTGCATGGCTGGTGATGTTGTGGTGGGCTCCTGCAGAAGAATGAACTGGGGATACATCAAGGATCTCCCCATTACTCCACCTTCCTGCTGAGCATCATGACCAGGTTCAGCAAACTTGCTGCCTTTTCCCAGCAGAGTGTGAGAGAGGGGGGATCTGCTCCTCAGGGCTTCATTTGCAGTCACTAATGAAGGTGCCAAGGTCTTGTGTTTGCCATGAGTGGGCACACAAACACTCATGTGTTGTGCTGGTGGCTTCTGCGCTGCCAAAGGTACCAGACAGACCGTTCCTGTTCACGTTCTTTCTGGATGTGCTTGGAAAGGCTGGGGCAGGTGCCAGCAGGAGCGTGGGACAGTTGATTTATTAGCTGGAATCTCCCTTTTGGCTAAATCACCTGTTGTTTCCATGCATATTACAACACTGAGGATCACAGTGTCTGGGAAGTAGACTAAGCAGTGGCTCTGCTGGGCTGTGAGTCTGTAGCTTGCCAGATCTTCTCTGCCAAAACACTTGGCAGCCAAGCTTGGTTTTGCTGAATGCTGGCCTGCTTCATGTTAACACAGGGTGAGACCATGGTCATGGCCTGGAGTTGCTGCTGTGGGGTAACCGTGTCCTTCTGCATGCTTGGAGACCCTGGTGGTATTACAGGGCAAGTGATGTATTGTTGGTGGGCAGCCAGCTCCCTGGTGACACCAGGGAGCAGCAGACCCCCTCCTGTAGCAAGGACATCACACCCTGCCCCCCATCCCAAACCAAAGGCAGAGTGCAGAGGGCGGGTGATGTCTTTCCTCCACCCAGTGGGATCAGGGCTCACAGGACAGGACTGCCCGGAATAAGGGGTGTCCTACAGTGCAGGGCTGAGCCAGCTCTGGTTGTTAGGTCTTGTGTGGTGGGGATTATCTTTGCTAAAGGCTCAGTCAGGAGGAATAATGGGCAACTGAATCCCAGGCTCCCTCCTAAGCCAGCCTGGGGCTGCAGAAGGGTAGCCCTCCTCCCACAGCTGCAACACCAGGACCTCTTCCCTTCCTGCCCTGGCAGTCCCACCCCAAGGACCATTCTTTTCCGCTATGTTTTTCAAACTAGACCTCTGTGTCCCTCCTTTGCCTAGACACAGGGCAATATATTACCCTGTCTTATACCTGCCCTATGCCTTATATTTATATAGGTATGCATGCATCTTCTCTTTTTTGGGGGTACCTGCTGGGGGAAGGTGAGGTGTTGGGGAGCCACGTACCTTTCCCTGGCATAGGTAGCTGGGGGACTGATGGCCTGTGCCACTCCATCATCAGCTGGTACTGAAGAGCGAGGGCTCCCACTCTCCATCCCTGCAGCTCCGTCCCCCAGCCCCTTTTGACACGGGCGAAAGCAATTCCCTGGGTGAGTTATGCTCGCAGTTCCTGCCCTGTGACGGTGATGTTTTTCATCAGGAACTGCAATTTGTTTGGTGACAGTAACTTGCTGCAGCCCATCACAAATAGGCAATAAGATACTTTCCTTGCCCTGAAGCACCGACGGTTGTAGGGAGGCAGGATGAGGCATGGAGACCATGAGTGGCAGCCAAGGAAGGAGCGTCGGTGGGAGCCCAGGGTCTGGGGGAGGGATGGGGTGGTACATCACAGCCATGGATCCTGGAATGACCCCGAAAATGGGGGGGAACCTGTCCCTGTTGTCTGAGGCAGGAGGATGGCTTCTTGCTCACGCTGGGACCATTCCCCTGCTGTGGACATGGGCCTTATCTTAGCCCTCAACTTAGCCCTCAACAAAAGCATTCAAAAGCATGTTTGGCACCCTCTGCTTGCCCCAACGATGTGCTGTCCATCATGTGACTGTGGCACTGATGCTGCCACTGTGCTGGGGAAAAGCATTGACCTTTTCCAGACCTGTGCTCCCTGTCATTTCCACCATTTCCCCCAGGCAGCAGCCATTTCCCCATCTCCCTGGGGCCAGGGTGGGGGATAACCTGGCAGTTTCCCTGCATGGCTGCGCTCTTTGCCACCTGTATGTGAAAAGCGCTATAAGAATGGCATTACAGCCATGGTCTGGCAGTGCTGGGATGCGGCTGCCTTTATTTTTCTGTCTCAGCTGGCTGATGTGAGGCTTGTCGAGGTGATGGGGCCAAAGCCACAGGGTGAGCTGCTGGCAGGGCTGGGAGCAGGGACATGGCTCCAGCTGCTGTCACCCCTTCTTCTAATGAGTTAACACTGCCTAGGGGCTTTGCAGACTGGGAAGAGCAGTGTGGCATTTCACAGATAGCTTGTTCCTGAGCATGGAAATATTTCCACGTGCCTGCTGCTGTGCCTGAAGAATAATGTTCAAAGCTGCCAAGAGGGTTTTCTTCCAAGGAGGGTGGGATTGCCAGCACTCGGGAGTGACCCAAGATAAACTATCAGCCCATAACACACTTCTGCAAGGCCTCTCTGGCACCTCTGGGTGCAGCCGTGGGTCAGCTCTGTGGAAATGGGATGCCGCAAAGCTGCCGTTCCTCCTGTGACGAGGGCAGAAGAGCCCTCCTTGAGCAGAAGGATTTCCCCTGCAAGGCAATTGACCTTGGAAATATAGGGTGGCCTGGCTGCAGTTTTGCACAGGGGAAAATTTATGATGGAGATGGAGAAAACAGCCTGCGCAGCAGTGAACAGCCCTGAATCCACATCTGTAGTGTTTTGGGGATGCAGGATGAGAGATGGAGCCGCTGGATGATGCTTCTGGCAGGTCTCAGTGGCAGTGCTGCTGGTAGGATTGGAGAGGGTGGAGGGCACAGAGGCGGCCCGGTGTCCAGTGGGCATTGCAGCAGGTCAGGCTGGCATTAGAGGGGTGCATGGGCTGGCCACCCAGGTCTCAGCTGGCTTCTGTGGCCTGTGAGCCAGGTGCCACCGCCACATGCCTCCACTGTGTCATCCCCAGTGCAAACTGGAGAGGGCTGGGCTGCCTCGCTGCTGCCTTATGGGGACAGAGCTGAAATCTGGGGCTTGCAGGCAGCCAGGACATCCTGCTGTCACGGGCACAGGGCAGAGCAGCTGCCCTCCACCTCCTGAACCAGCCCAGCTGCTCCAGCCCGGAGGGGGGCCGCGGTGGCTGGCTCCTGCTGCTGAGGGTGATGCTGAAACCTGGTGGTGAAACTCGGCTGGAGGGCTCACGTGTCTTGAGTTTCATCTGAAACCACAATGCTGTTGGTAGGTTTCTGTGCAAAGAGCAGCAACCTCATTCTGGCTCATGCCAGCACTTCCAGCAAACCTTTATTTAGCAGTATTAGGTTTTGTTCAGGAATTTTGGCTGGGCCATGTGAACTGGCAGGCCTTGCTTGGGCTGGGATTTACAGCTTGAGCTGGTACCCCTGGGGCAAACGGGTCTCGGTGTGAGTCAGGGCAGACATTGGCCATGCCAGCGCATGCGCTGCAGCCCTTGGGAAGGTGTTAATCTAGAAAAAACCCTCTACAGCCTCCATTGGGAGCTGCTGGAGACAGCAAAGGTGAGTTCACTGCTAGAGCAGCCATTTGGTGCTCCTGAGAGAAGAAAACTGTTATGCTTGTCCCTGAATTGCTGGGGTTTGTGCAGCTCCAGTAAGAAGCTCAGTGTGCACAGCAGGAGTGTTGCAACATGCCGGTGCCAGGGGAGCTGAGGTCTGTTTGAAGATCACCCACATCGAGTTATCAAGAGTACATGGATCCAGGCCATGTGCATTGCCAACAAAAATACCTAACTGGGGGGTGGGGGTGGTGGGCAGAGATGTAGCAACAAGAGGAGCATAGCGCTTGCACTGCCCAAGCTATCTCCGTGCTGCCTTCTGTAGTGTTCTCATCTCCAGCTAAACCCTGGGGCTTAGGGTCACCCTTGCACTGCCTGCTAGGACAGCCTGAACCTGCGTTACCCCAAAAAAGGTCTGCAAAGCCCTGAGAGGAGAACCCGTTGACTGTGCCCATCCAGCTTGTGCCTTGAGCCCATATGTCCACTTGGCTGGTGAAACAGCTGGGAGAGCTGGAGAGCGGCATTTACCTTCCTACCAGCCTTCTAGGGGGCTGGGTGACCCCTGTCCCATCCTGGGGTGGGAGGAGGGAGGCCCTATCTGGGCTCCTGCATCCTGTGGGCCCTACAAGCGCTGTCATCCCAAATGCCTCTTCTGTGCCCTGCCACATCTCCTGGGACACAGGGGGAAAGGCTAGGAAAAGCAGAGCAGGTGAAAGCTTCTCTCTGCAGCAGCGCAAAGGACGCGGGCTGCACCAAGGCTAGGTTTGGGTTTAGTCTTTCCAGCTGGAGTGCAGCAGTAGTGCGAGAAGTTCCTGTATTCATCTTTAATCCACTTGGGATTTCAGGATAACACATCCAAGGAGTGGTCTCCAGTGGACGGTTGGACGCTGCCTGTGCTCTCTACACACAGGTTGTGTCCTGGCTCTGCAGAGAGGTTTGCCCTGACCCCGTTAATCTGAGACTTCAAAGGAGTGTTGCTGAATGTCACACAAGACGTGCAGCTGGGGGAACCACCTATCAGCTGTGCTGTGGTGTTTGCTCCGCTCTGGCTGAACTTGGCTTTCACAGCCCCGGAGGGCTGCATGCCTCTTACCCCATGGGAAATGCTCCCGCGGCATGAAGTGGCAATGCTAGACTGTCCCCTGCATTCAAGGGGTGTGAAATATCAACTTTACGTTCCTGTCTTAAAGCAGAGATGACTCATGATGGAACTGCATTTGGTCTTACGTGCTCTTTGGTTCAAGGGACCCTTTTCTTTTTCTATTCCTTGTGAGGTGGAACAGCTTAAGCAAAAGGCATGGAGAAGCCCCACGTCCTCTCCACCCCATTCCTCTGTAACCCCGCCTATGGGTAATCCCCTTCTCCCAAGGCTTAGCACCCCAGGTCTGAAGCCTGCGCTGTGACCCTGCGATACCCTGGCCACGTGCTGGGGAAGTGGCCATGCTGGAAGGGTAAGACTGCAGGCACAGGTGGGATGGTTGAGGTGGTGACAGCAAGAAAACGTGCAAAAAAGCAGGGAGTCAGAGAGTTTGTTGGACACCAGGGTGGGGCCATTCCTAGGAGCTGTGAGGATGAACAGACAATCCCTGGTGAGAAAAAGCTCTATGGGCACCTTTTTGAGGTTGTGAGCGCAGTAACACCTATCTGAGGAGGTCATGAAGCCCTAGCTATCTTTTGTGTGCATGTGTTGGCCAATAAATAATTGCTTTACACTGGTGTGGTTCTGAAAGCAAGACCCCCGCCATCAAGCAGGATGGACAGGCTCAGGGTGGGAATTGCTGGGTGTGGAGCTTTTTGACCTGGGTGATGCTAGTGGTCAGCCTTGATGGTTACAGTCCATCTGCCTTGCAGATCTCTGGATGTCAGGGTTTGCTCCACAGGGGTCAGCAGCAATGCCAGGAATGGGACATAGCTGTGTGTCCTGGAGCAGAATAAGGAATCTGACCCAAGAGCAGGTTTTACTGCTCATGCCTTGTGCTGCCCACATTGTTGCTTCATCCTGCTGCTGTCTTGCCTCATTAACTCCCCTTGAGTGATTCCAAGATGTCCCTTCCTTCAGCAATGACCTGTGCGGTGGCAGTGAGCTGTGAGACCACCTGCTTTGCTGGGCATTGCAGCACTTCCCATGGTGGGGTTCACATGGTTTCCCATGGCTCAGCTTCGCCAGGTATAAAAAAGAGTAGGTGAGACTAGTGAGGACAGTTGCAGTGCCTTGAGAGCCCTGACTCCTTAGTGAGGCTGTTTTTCCACCATTGTCGTTGTCGTTACCAGGCACTGAGCCCTTTTGTGGTGCAAACCCCAAGAGATGTTCCTAAGGTAATGTTTTGGTGGGCTGTAGCATGAGATCCACAGGCTGGTCCTGCAGCTGGGCTTGCTGTAGTAGCCAGAGCTCATCACAGGGATTCAGCTCTTCCCTTCCATATGCAAGAATGCAACCAGATAAAAGTATGTTCCTCCCTGCACTTTCATCTTGAAATACTGGCTGACATGCTGGACTGAGGAGGACAGATCTGCTGCTATTGATGCTTCCATTCTCTCTAACTTGAGAACTGCCCACAGCCCACGAGAGATCTGGGCCGTGCACAATGCAGCAGTAGATAGCAGGGCTCACACCCAGATAGGCAGGGGGTGGTTTTGGCTAAGGGAACCTGTCAGTTATGAGCTGGCTCAGCCCTTGGAAGAGGCTCTCTGACAAGTGCCTGTTCGCACGTCAGGATGCTCTCTGGATGACTAGGTAGTGTTTGCACTTGGCCTGATGAGCTGATCTTTCTCTATTTATTTATCTATTCTTTGCTTTTATCATTGATCTCAATATGAGAAAGAGCCATCCCCCACGTGCAGAGGTAGAAGAGTGCACAGCAACAGCTGAGGGTGCAAGGAGTGCCTAGCTGACCCCAGGAAGGGAAGGTGAGTGCTCCCACGTTATGTCCACAATCTCCTTACTCTAACTGTGGCTACCCACACCTGATGTCTCCGAGAGGATGTCAGCTCCCCTTGCCTTGTAACAGTCTTCATTAGCCTTGACCAGAGAGGCTGTAGAGAAGAAAATAAGAAAATGGCTGGGCAGCAAGTGGTGACCTACAGCTCTAGCAGCAGATAAGCAGTAGATTAAAAAAGTTAAAAGGTCAGAGAAGATGACAAGGAAGAGACCTATTGGCTGAGCTGGCTGTCTACCTGCCTTCCCCTGCCCTTGGCACCATGCTGATGCTCCTTCCGTGCTCTAGCAGGAAAGCAGAAAGAGTAGTGGTGCTGGGAAAGCCTTCCCTGCCTCAAGCCATGTGCAGGGCATCACCAGGCTGGCTCAGCAGTGCTCCTCACCTGGGTTCTAGGGTGAACACTGCTGCTGCTGCTCTGGTCAAAACCAGGCATGCTACCTTTTTTTTTTTTTTTTTTTTTTGCAAAGAGTGTCCATCAAGCAATGGATCCCCTATAAGACACAGTTTCTGAGCAGGAGGAGTGGCGCTAGAACCGGAGGTCTGTTGGCTGAGTTGGACCAGGCAGCCAAGCTCTTGCCTGGTGTAAATTCCTTGGGCTCCTTCCCTTCACTCAGTGTGGACCATTTCCATCACAGCTGTACACTGTGCCTGCCCTTGCTCATGCAGACCAGAGCCCTGAAAATGCCATAACATTTGTGTTAACTAATAAATATGACAGAAAATTGCTGGCAAATATTTTCCTGTGGCAAGAAGTATAGAATGATGTCTGCATAATTAAGTCAAGTGGTAACTATCACCCTGAATATCATTGCTACCTGTCTCCCAGTGTATACACGTATCACTTCCCATTGCCATTCCTTAGTCAGGCACTGGACTCCAGAAACATGGGGAGGAAGAAACACATTCTTTCTTCTGCTAGAGCCTGGGGAGGGGTGGACACCACTATGGGGCTTCAGGGGGGCAGCTAGTCCCATGCAGAGGGTGATTCTGGACTTGGAACCCATGGCTGCCTCTGGTTCTGAAGAGCTCCGCGTAGATCACCCTGACTCCAGTGGGTGCTTTTGCACCCCTGCAGCAGCAACCAGATCTTTTCTGTGCTGGGCTGTAAGTGACTTGAGTGTTGCTGCACCTGTGTCTTGCTGTCTCCTGCCTTGTGACCGTCCCTGCACAGCGTGAGGCATAGCAGCCCCATCGTGTGATTTTCAGCTGAGGCATGGAGAGCTTGTACAAGGCTCCCCTGTGACACCTGAGGAAGGGGACTGCTGTGGGACAGGGACACCTCTAACTCCATTAACATAACGCCTTTCCCATTTAGGAAATGCCCTATTTACTGCACTGGCCTCTACAGAGTGCACAGCAGTGGAATTCCCAAAATTCCTGAAATGCTCCAGTGTGAGAACGGCATGTTTAAGCAAATACCCACCATTTTCATCCCCCCTTAATTCTGGACAGGGGAGGGTAAGCAGTCTTGGTCTGTCCTCTCCTACAGCTAGCTTCCTTTCCTTCCCAAGATACTTTGCTATTTTTATGTTTTTACCTCTCTATCCCATCCTGCAGTTGCAGGAGAGCCAGGTCCAGCTCCCTCCCCACCTGCAGAGACACCTGAACCCAAGTCTCTCATGAAAGCTTAAGTGGGCTTGAGAGGGCATTGAGGTGAAGGGCTCTCTCCAACTCTCCTGCTGAAGGCCATGCCCTTTTTGATGGAGTTGACTTGCACTTTCTCTTTTGGATTACTTCATGCAAAGTGGGAAAGCTTTCCAAGGGAGAGATGTGGAAATCTCACCTGTGGCCATCTAACGCTCAGTGTGGCTGTTAGCATGGGGGCTGATCTCTTCAGGGAGGGATCTTGGGTCTGATTTCTTCAGGGAGAGAAAGGATTTTAGTGTGGATTACCCTCACCATCACATGAAGACCACTGGATGAAGGAGGTTAGTCCAGACCCCTCTGCATTGCACCTGAAGTTTGACAAAGCCTTGGGAGATGGACTGGTGGGCCAGTGCCTTGCCAGGAACCCTTCTTGTGCACTGGCTGTGTTGTACCAACATAGTCGTTGCTTGGCACAGAATTTGCCATTAGCAATTTCCATTGCTTGGCTTTGGTGAATGGTTTGATCCTGGGAGATGGCAACGTTTTCCTCCAAGCCTTGTTCCTTGGTGCAAAGTGTATTCCTTGTCATCGGTTCCCTGACCCAGGAAATCCCCACTGCAGGAAGGTCGGTGCTGGTCTACGTGGCCTCGCTGTGGCCCTTGGGGGGCTCCTCTGCAGCTGGAGGGTCTCACCTCCCCTGTGCATCTTGGGCAATTTTGTGTTGCTATCCACAGCAACAAAAACCCTTGTGAGGCATCAGCCTGCGTATCAAATGGGGTTCTGGATTACCTATCTGTCAGCAAGGCTTGCCAGGACCAGCTGTGAGAAACCCTTCTGTTACATTCTGTTGTCCTTTCTTTCACTGTGAGGGCAGCTTTGTGTTAGTATGAGCTTCGAAGCCTGATCTAATAAGAATAGCATGACCCTGCCATTATCTCCTCTTGCACAGGTCACAGTGCGGTCAGTTTGTGTTGGTAAGTAGCAGGGATCTCTAGTTGTGTGACACAGAGGTGTGGGTGGCACATCACTCTTTCTGGGGAAAGCATGAGTGGAAGTGCCTGTTCAACACTGCTTCACACAAAGGGAGGATTGGGTGCAGGCATTGCCAGGGCCAGGTTTCCCTGACCTGCTCCAGAACCAGTTTTCTGACCAGATGAGCAGGAGTTGAGGCCAGTCTGAGCACCCCATGGCTTGGCATCTCCTGTCTGTCCAGAGAATTTTACTTGGAGTATAAAATCGCACAGCTTTCTGCAGGTGTGGGGCCAGTCATTGTCAGGAGCCCAGTGCCTTGTGCAAGAGCCCTCTCACTCTTGCATTACACACATCGGTGGCATGGGTTTGCTTTCCATCTGGTGACTCAGCGAACTAACCTTGGCACAGAAAACCCTTTGTGTACTGAATAACCCCTAGATAACACCATTTCTGGAAGAAAAGGAGGGTGGGTGGAAGGCGTAGCTGGGAGCAACCCCCTTGCCTCTGCCCTCCCCACGCAAACCCAACTGCTCTTGCAGCAGCTGCTGAACTCAGGCAGACTCCAAGTGCGTGAGTTTCTCCTGGTGCCACAGGCAGGCTTCAGCACGTCAATCTGTCTGTGGTACCTCCACTCCTGAGGACCTGTTTGACCTGACCCATGGAGACCTTGGCTATAAAAAAAGGTCTCCTGAGTTATCCTCCCCATTCGCACCACCCAAGGAGGAAAGCTGGCTCCCTGCTCTGGCTGTGCATACCTGTATGCCCTGTTGTGCCTGTGGTAACTTCTATGGCAACTTCTTGACTCATTCATTTCTGCAGAAGACATGGTGGGAACTCCTTTCCTGGGCAGGGCTGGTTACAGTGAACGGTGCTCTTGCTCCCTTGCCACCCCTCACAATTTCCCTTTTCATTTTATTACGCAGGGGCAAAGTTTCTGTTTTTTACCTTAAATCTGCTGCCAGCTGTGTTGGGATGTGCCAGAGAGGCATAAGACCCCTCCACCCGGGTGTCACCTGCTTCACCCACCTCTCTGTTTCCATGTTGACAGCTGGTGCTTCTGTGACTGAAGGGAAATGTGCCAGTGGACAAAATCCTAGCTCCTCTTGGATTCCTTTATGGTCATTCTCCTGGGAAGAGCTATTAGAAACCATCTGCCTCCAAGGCTTAGAAATATCCCATGAGCACTTCTCTGCACTGCCCTTACTCTTCCCTACAGCTGCATCTTGCTTTTCAGAATATCACCTTCAATTTAAAAGCCAAGCCGAGTTGCAAACGCAGCCCTTGGAGAGGGCATTTCTCTTCTCCTTGCACCTTTCAGCCTCTCTGCTGGTGCAAGAAGCTTCTCCACTGCAGATCTGACACAATGAATCAAACAGTTCCCAGCATTTCTTTGCCTCTGGGCCTTTTCACAGTACTTCAAAGCATAGCTGAAACCTCACTGTTTATTTTCACTGTCTGTCCCCTATAGATTTATTGCTTTTCCTTTGTAATGTATGCCATTATCACTAAACGCAGCAGCAGTAACAAATTAATTTCACTGAGATCCCTGCTGATTCGATCTGATGCTGCTAGGCACTGGAAATTTTTACAGATGTTTTCTGCCTTGAAGTGCTTGCAAGCTCAAGATCCTGCCCAAGACCTGTGAAGCTGATTGAAAAAGTTGTACCAAACCCATGGGTAGCTTCAGGCATCTTCAAGAGCAAAGTTCTCCAAGAGAAAGAGCAGGTCCCACCTGTCCCTGTGGTGGATTGAATGGAAATGCTGGGTCTAATTCAATGGGGTTCTTGGTCTTTAAAGTCTGTGAATCCCAAATCCTTTTCCTGGAAAAATCTGAATATTTGGGCACAGAAATAGGACCTTTGGCTCCTGTTGTATGTCTTGGGATCATCTGTGGCAGCAGACTCAGCAGAGCATTCCACTTCCTTTTGGTCTCCACCTTCTGGTGTGACACCTGCTCTATTGCTGCTAGCATTCATATGTTCACCATGGGTTTTCCTGCTGATTTGAAATCAGAAAGTGTCAGAAAAGATAACCAGGCCTTTCTGAACAAGGCATTCAGGAGAAGTTTCTCATTTCTCCCCTCCAAAGCACGTTGCAGGGGTGGATGGACACCTCCTGCCTCTGGGCAACCCGATTAGAGCCAGATGAGGTTAATGGTGAGATGGTAGTGATTGTAGGTCTGTTTTCTGTAGGATGCGTAACCCCCTCTCCAGTTTAGGCGTTCTGCAGGTGGGCTTGGAGCCACAAGGTAGGGTTTGGCTGGCAGCTGCTCTTCTTGGGCCAGCTTGGGGATGGAGGTGCACTCAGCTGGCACGTTTGCCATGTGCGTGCCACACACCTCCTTAAGAGGAGGGCATCCTCCTCTTTCTTTCCCTTCCTTGCTGCTCCTCGGATTAAGTTTTTCTTGATGTAAGAGAGCTGAGTGCTGGCTGATTGGGCCATGACCTGAGTTTTATATAATGCATTGTGCAATGCACTTTATGTAATCAGAGGTTTCTTGTGTAATTTATTTGCAGGATATTTGTGGAAGCAAGGACCAGAGCTGACTCCTGTTATACAGGAGAAGGCTAAGTGGGGTGGCACAGACAGGTTTGTTGGTTCTGGGCGGCTTGCTGCCTGGGAAGGTGTAAGTGTTAGAGGGCCAGGAAAGCAAATCCATGCAGCTGTGGGTTCGATGGCTCTGGTCCATGTCCATCTCCAAAAAGGTCTCTCCATTCTCCTTAAAAAGAGAGAAGGCAGGGCTTGAGTTTTTTCTCCTGAGGGTCAGGTCTAGAGGGGGCCCAGCTGTCCCCAGTTTCCACCGGTTTTAGTGGGAGTCTCAGGCTCCTTTTGATGCCCCAGTGATGTGCTTGGCGTTAGCCCTCACCTTTTCCTTGCCAAGGGGGTTGGATTGTGGTAGAAGGTGGGTCAGGAATGTGATACGAGGATGTGATTCAGGCTGTAAACCGAGGATATGACCCCTGCAGCATGAGATTAAAAACTAGTTCCTCCTGGCACTGTAGCCTGAGTGCACAAATCTTGCCTGCCATTCACGCTGCCCACTGAGGTGGTTAATTCATCAATGGGGCCTCAGCTATGCCCTAGGAGTAGAAGCATCCACACCCAGGCTGCGACGGAACAGCTAATCGGCTGGAAACAGCCAATGCAGATGCCAAATGGAAGAAAAATAGCTATGGAGCCCTCTCATGAAACAGGCCGTGGCTCAGCAGCATGGCTTGGTCCTTGTATGGCCAGCATATGAGTTGTCCTGAGGGGTGGTCAAACGGGGTGCTGCAGCATCCCAGAGCCTCCCTGGTACTCCCATTAGTCCTCTCCAGCCTTCTTCCCCTCCTGTTAAAGCAGAAGTTGGGTCCTTCTTGCTGAGATGTCTGGGGATGTGCCGCAAGCATGGCTGTGGCACCGTATGGCTTGCATGCACAGCCCGGTGAGGTGGGACTGCCCTGTCCATCTCACTGAGCACCATTGCCCTTGCAGTGCTCTTCCATGCTACAGAAGCTGTGCATGTGCGTAACTTGAGATTTTATATTCTTTTGTATTCTTTTAAATTAGGAGTATTTCACAATGGCAGAAGAACCCGATACCTGGCTGTGTGTGAGTTGGGAGGCTGACAGGACTGTCAGGTGCATGAACCATGTCCTGCATGAAAAACTAGTGGGGAAGGCTGTCGGACTTCTGGGTGCAAAAGCACTCACGCCGCCGTTGGTTGAGGTCTTATTAGTAAGGGAGATTCTAGTGATTCGGAGATCCTGATATAAAGCAAAGAAGATATATTGACAATTTGATGGACCTTTGCTCTGTCTTAATCTGTGACCTGAACTAGCTGAGAAGCTTGCTGGCATTTAAAATATTCTTCAGTGAGAAGAGAAATAAAAGGTGGAAATTTAATGACATGGGCACTACCAGATCCTTCATGGATCTGCTTGGCTTGCCTTCACGGTCTGCAGAAGGTGGAGTGCCCTGGTCTTACTGGGAAGCATGGCCTGTATGGAACACCCTACATGAGGAAATGGTCTCAAGTTGCTCCAGGGGAGTTTTAGTTTGGATATTTGGAATAATTACTTCACTGGAAGGGTTGTCAAGCATTGGAACGAGCTTCCCAAGGAACGGTTGAGTCACCATCCCTGGAGGTGTTTGAAAGACGTGTAGATGTGGTGCTTAGGGACATGGTTTAGTGGTGGACTTGGAAGTTCTGGGTTAACGGTTGGACTCAATGATCTTAAAGGTCTTTTCCAACCTAAGTGATTCTATGATTCTCTGAGACACCTCACACAACTCTGGTCCATGGGGCATTTCAGTCTCCAGAATGAATTCTTTTTATAAAGCTAGAAAATTTCCTGACACTTCCCCTTTATCCATTCCTCTTGTTTCTTGCTGCTATTTTGCATTGAATTTCAGCTTTTGCTGAAGTGCATATGAAAGGTCAGGATGACTCTGATGGTTTTCCTGGTCACCGCTATCGAGAGATCCTGTTGCTTGTTTTACCCACCTCATCTGCCAAGCAGCCAAGGCACAGAGCCCCAGGCAGATGTTGAAGCTTTACCTTGCCGCGAGCTCGCAGGGTCACTACCCTCCCCAGGTGCATTGTGAGGCAAAACCAGGCTTTGCATCAAGGTGAGATTCTTGCAGTGAGGCAGGCTGTGCTGGGTAACGTCTTGAGCATTAGGAAAGCCAGGCTTTTTGCTTTTGCTTCTGGGAATCCCTGCCTGAACTTCCTTGTTCCCCAGAGGTAATTGGAGCTGTGTGGTGCCAGCATTGCAATCACACACTCATTTGCGCAGGTTGTCATGAGACGTGTGCTCTTTGGGCTGCATCTTGCAGACCAACAGCAAGGAATCAGGAGCTGTAGGAAGAATTTCCCACTCAGAAGCAGAGATTTAATTAAAATATAAAAAGTTTTTTAAAAAATTGTGACTCATCTCAGATGTAATAGAGCTTGTTGGAGAGTTGTCTACTGTGGTGGTCACGTCTCTGCAGTTGGTGTTACGGAGTTCCACCTGCCAGTGTTACAGACCACTGTACCATCACTGTGTGCACCCCTGTCAGCTCTTTACTCACCATATTTGTTAGCCCTGACCAGGGAGAAGGAATGCAATTCGAGAAGGATGGCACAGGTTTCGGTATGGAGGCAGGAATAGCCCTCTGTACAAATAGGGGAGAGGCAGACAAACAGTCAGGTAGGCTGCAGCTCTATAGAAAAGGCTTTGCAGGTTGTTCTAGTAATTATCAACCGACCATAAGTCAACAGCGTCATGGTGCTGCAAAAAAGAAAGGAAAAGTTAAACATCTCTGGGGTATATAAACAGCAGCATTGTTTGTAGAACACATGAAATACTTCTAACAATCTATTGGTAGAGACCATGCCCACATGGCAGGAATATGATCAACCATGGGTACTACCATTCAGGACAGATATGTACCAGCAGGAGAGAGTCCAGAGGAATGCAACAGAGGTGATTGGAGGGTGATGAAATGTGATGCATGGAGAAGGACTGATGAGACCAGAGTTGTTTAGTCTACAGCAGTGGTTTTTCGGACTGTGGTGTATTGTCTTCTGGTCTATTTGTAGAAGGTCTGGAAGAGATGACTAAGAAAAGTTTCTATATGCATTAGAGCTGTCTACAGACATAATAATCTCTGCAAAGGTCTGCACTTGCAGGAGAACTTATTTAGGGTCCAACACTGAAGTGAGAGACAGTGAACCACTGCTGTTGCACAGAGAAGATGGAAAGGGGCCCAGTGCCAATTTTTAAATGCATAAAATACAGGGAAGAAGTTGTTCTTTCAGTTGGAGGAGCAGAAAGGCAGGAGAGTGCATTGCAGCAATGGAGATAGAGGGAGCGAAATCTTATGGATAGTAGGATCACTAGGTGCTGGAATGTGTCATTGGGGCAGGCTTGAAATTCCCAGCATGGGAATCTCAAAGAACAGGCTAGATAAACATCTCTCTATAATCACAAGGATTGGGCTGACCCCCTCTTGGCTCTTTCAATCTTTCAACTTCGCATCCCAGTTCTCTACAACGGTGTAACTAACTAGTGCTAATTTATGCTCACTGTTATTTAATATATTCATAAACACAGCTGAGAAGGGAGTGAGGAGTGAACTAGTTGTCACCTAACTGCTTACTTCCTTTTCTGGATTAGTAAAAGTATATTGAGCAATACTAATCCACTAATCCAGCCCCAGGTATCAATGAATTGCTAGGCAGATCTCTCCAAGTCTATTTTTCCGTGATTCAACATCACAAGACTGGCACGGTAGTTCTGGGAAGTAAACACAGTGGCGTCAGATAGTCTTTTTTTACGGCATCTGATCTGATCCTAACTTTCCACAGCTCTGACAAACAAACCTTCCCGAACACTATCCACCTCTTCCCTAATCAGCACCGTGTTGAATTTTACTTGGTAGCAGTGAGACAAAAGGTAATTTCAGGAGTGGCAGGCAGAAACCTTGGCTGTGATGCTACTGCTGTTGTTTGGCAAGGATCTGATTCCTCTAGAAAATGCTTGCTGTGGTTTGAAGAAAGCAAAAGCTGCAGTTATTCACCACAATGCCTCTATTTGCTAGCAAGGAGAGCTGTCTGAGAGCCAGTCAAAGCCTTGTGGTGGATGTAGCTTTCTCAGAGAGGCTTTTCTTGCAGAGGACTTCCCTAAGAGCTGGGACAGCTGACGGGCTTGGAATGTGGTTTGAGTTAAAGGGTATTTAATGAGGATGAGCCAGGGGAGGCGAGACACTTGTACTCCGCATGGGTGGATTAAGGACCTCTGTAGTTGCACTGTGAATGCAGGGGCTTGCTTAGTTTTGTTTTGTTTTTCTAATTTGGTTCTATTCCAGTTGCATTTACGGCAGTTCATTTGCAGTTTTAAAAGCTTATTGTCTCTCAAATCCTTGACTGACGCATCTAAAAGGCTTTGGTAAGTTGAGGCACAATTTAGAACTGGGGCAGTCGTTGTCTCTGGCATACAATAACTCATTGCCCCACATTAGCTTCACAGCACCGATAAAGATGCATCTCACCTCACTGTGGACACCACCTGAGGCACTTACATGTGCTGCCTGATTTTTCTTAACAGACTCTCTTTTAAACCTGGTTTGTGGAGAGGAGGTTTCCACTCCAGGGGGATTCCTGGATAACTTTGCCCAGGACTTACAAGGCAACATAATCAAAAGCAAAGTTATTTTGTAGGGAGTTAAAGTAAGCAGAAAGTGAACTGTGTTTCACTCTAGCTGCAACCCTTTTGCAGAAGGGCCTCACAGGGATTACAGCTCTAAGCGGGCTCATCCTTCTGCCCAAGTTAATGGAAGAGCTGCTGCAAGTGTCATCAGTAGCTAAGAGGCTTCACAGACAGCAGTACTGGCTCCTTCTTGCAGAATCCTTATGAGTATGTCAAGCATAAACTCAGGTTAAATGGACAGGTGCCATTAGTAAGCCCTATCAAATCAAAGAAATCCTCTAAGCCTATTATTCAGAAGTCATAATCTAAAGACTTCTCTTGAGATAGGAAATCTCAGTAAGCAGCCAAAGCACAATTAAATCCTACTGGTTTTCTTCCCCATTGAAATTTTGTTTGTGTTTCATCCAGGAAAACGTGTCCCAGTCATGAGATTAGCAGGGATATACTAAATTAACCAGAATATTTAAAAGCCCTATTAACATCTATAAAGGTGTCGGTCTGATTTATGGACAGTGGTTTAAGTGCGTTGCCCCACCCAGAGGGCAGAAGTCTTTCATATGTCATTTTGCTGAAACAATGCTGAGTCTGACAACTGTGCTATGTGATAAACTCTCTTATTTCTGTTGTTCCTCTTGTGGGGTTGTTTGCAGAGAGGGTGTGATGAGTGTTGAGGGATGAGGATAAAAGACACATTTGCATGCTCAGTGGAGATGTTTTTTTATGATCACTCCTTTCTAAAGATCCAAAGAAGAAATAAAATGCAATTATTTTATACTGTCTGGATTTGGAGCAAGCTGTTGTGTTGCCTCTGTGTCCTTGCAATGAGTCAGTGTCCTTGTGGGGTTAACCTGGTGTTCGTGGCTTTGTGGACTCTTTTGTTCTTAGAGAAATTGTTTCTGTTTCTCTTTTTCCTTGAGTAGAGAAATTACCCGAATGGAGTTCAATTTGGTGAGACGCCACTCCAGATTTTTCAGAATCTTACAGGAGTGGAGATGTTGTTCCATATAAACTGTTCAAACTTTACTATTTGTATAAAAGTCCTCCAGTGTACAAACTGTCCTTTTAATGATAGCTACTCTTGAAGAAAGTCTTAATGCTTAATTTCTTTTTAAAAATTTCACCCTTTCCACTTCCTAACATCCTTCAGAACTTTCTGAATTTTCTAAGGAAGTTGTCTATGTGCTGCCAGACAAATATTTCCTGATTCTTGTAAATAATCCTTTTTCTGATGGTGATCATGCTAACATTTTTTTTTTTTTTTTTGGGGGGGGGGGGGAGCTTGCCATATGCTACATAAACTCTCCCAGATTTACATAGAAAAACAATGAAGGGGTAATTACATGAAGATTTGTATAAGGTGAAAAAAATCCACACTAAACTTCTTCAAAGAGTTTTGTCATCACAATCAGTTAAGTAATAACCAAGGGTAGTTGGAGTCTTGAATCAGAAAGATAACCAACATCTGTAGAAACTTTTCCCGCCATCTACTGGCTTGAGCTATTTGGGGGATAGAAGGTGCTTCTAGAAGAACATACTTTTCATACAAAATCTGCAGTGCCTTTTGCCTCTACTTAAACTAACGCCTTTCTCAAAGTAGTGTCTTTCTCAAACTAACATCTTTCTCAAGCAGAACGTAGGCTTGTGTTTTTCTGACATAGCTAATGGCTCTAATAGCTCTAATAACATCCTCCTACATCTTTGATCCCAGCCAAAAAGCGATATAATATTGCTTGCACAATAATATTTCATTGAAAAACATAAATACCTTACAAAACTTGCTTTCCTCATGTTAATGTTGTGTCTACACTAAATCTGATTTCTTGAATGTGTGGGAGTTGCTTTCCCATAAGAAGACATCAATTGTTTCCTTGCCTTTTGGACCAAAGGGTCCTTGGGTTTATAACCTACTATATAAAGCAGGTTTATAAGTTGCAGGTAAAGGTTATTTTCTGGCTTGTGATTGAGCTCAGGTTAGTGTCTTGATCTGCTGTTTTACATCTAAGTTACTACACACTTCAGCACCACATCTCAGCTGGGAGGTGGCAATTAACTGAGAGCTTCCTAAACCACATGGGAAGCTGCCTGTGGTTGTCTGGGTTTCCTTGTCCACCCTGGTACAAAGTAGCTTGAATTCCTCATGGTTTCCAAAATACCCCACCAGTATGCAACAACTGGGCTTTTAACCCTCTTCCAGCAGTGCCCGGGTTTGCACACACCTCTGAGCTAGGCAAAGTCCATCTCAAGAGGCTCAGCAAGGGCAGATCTTACTACCAGAGACCCAGGGAGTGCCAGGTCCTGGTGGACCCAATGCTGCAGAGGTGGGAGGTCTCAGGGAACATCATTGAGCCACTCATTGTCGGACTGAGCTGGAGACAAGGTGCTGTGGCTGCCCTGGAAAGCATGAGCAGTGGAGGAGTCTCTCTACAGGAGGAATTGAGGTATGGGTCTTTCCATTAAGCAGCTTGCTGGGGACATTGGGACTGGCAGCACTAAGTCCTGCCCCTGTGCAGTACATGGAGAGAGATGTTGGACTGAGCATGGAGAAAGGGAAAAAAGTTGGAGGTGGGCCTTATTAGTTCATTACCTGAGAGACAATCCAGCAGCCATGCTAGCTGGGTAGGTAGGAATGAATTTTCTCTTCCAGGTTAATGATCAAAGCCGTTTGCTTTTAGACTACACGAGGAAGAAGGGTCCAAACTCGGGAGCAGGGAGCTGCGGAGCTGATGGTAAAGGGTGTCCCACGTGCTCTGCCTGCAGTCTGGGGGAAGACTGGGGGGTAGTTGATGTTAGGTGGTAACTTCTTTCACCTCGTAAGCACCTCGGGGGCACAGCAAACCGTGTGGCTTTGAGCTGAGTGGCCTGTTGTGGCTGAGGGTTTTTTTCTGAAAGATGGACCCATCCCCGAAGGACTCTGCTCCAGCAATGAGGGGCGTGGGGGAGCAGTTTGAGTGCAAGCTGCTTAAAATAAATGGATAAGGGTGTGTGACTCATGCGGCTTAAGATGGGGACAAATGACACTAGACTTGTCCCTCAATGTCGATATAAACCTATTCCTTGGGTGCATGCCCACCTTCGGGTAGGTCTCCTTCCTGAACCCCTTCAAACTATTACAGCAGCAGCCTGATGTGACTGGTGAGCATCCCTGGCCTGGGAAAATGTCGTTCAGCCCTGTGAAGATGTGAATCTTGCTTGATGGTCCTGGCTTATTGTACTCGACACCAACTGTGGAGGCCTCCCCCGGGGGAGGGAATGGCAGTAAAAAAAAAAAAAAAAAAAATCACTGAAAGTAAAACCTGACTTCTCTTTCTCCCAGCTGCTGTTGAATCATGCTCGTGTGTCATGAGTTGGCGGGGTCCCTTTGGCACGGAGTGGCTGAGGACAAGGTGAGGTGATGCTGTGCTGGGGAGGGGGTGGGTGCATGGAGGCAGGCTGGCCCTGGGCACCAGCTGGGCTGAGTCTGGCAGCAGAACTGAGGGTGGCAAGAGGGATGGGCACCCTGGGGGAACTTGAGCAGAAGGGTGCTGCTTTCGTCTCTCCTTGCTGAAACACCTGCATTGTGTCACCTGGGGCATTGGTCAGGGAATTGGACTGATGGGCTGACAGCAATTACTTGCTTCTTCCCTTTACCCTCCTTGCCTTGCTCTTGTGGGATTTCCATCAGCTCCCACGAGATGCCTGCTGCTGAACATGTGCACCTTTCTGGTTCCCAGCCAGGGCCTCACACCCTTGGGTTTATTCTGACCAAGGACTGGGGGAAAGGTCTGTGCTATAAACGGGTACTGACTGGTGGAAATCATCAAGTCCACATCTGTGTGGGCAAAGGTGATGTCTCTCCCCTGCAAACCCCTTGCACACACAGTGCTGTTCTCCCCTAAACTCAGCAGCAACTTGCAAAGCCCCAAGTGAATGCAACTACCGCGGCATGAAGCCTTGGGGAGGGCTTTTGAAAAGGGGTCAACAATACCAGCATGTGCTGGAGCTGGGAGACCACAAATACTAGTGCCAGCACCCCAGTGGTGCCTGCAGAACCCACATTTTCCCAAGCTTACATGGGTCCCCCTATCCTGCCTGCATGTCCCTGCCACGTGCAATGCTTGTGGTCTTCATGCTCAGCTTCTGGCAGCTGTGCTCCAGGTAGGTTGCAACTCACACCAAACCCCTCCATGTGAGACCTCCGCCCCTTCTTGCTGATCTGTCCTGATGCCCTCTGGCTTGTCTGCTGTTTCAGAGGCACAGCGCCTTGCAGTTGAGACACCAAACTCCAACTCCAACTACATCAGCACTGGAAGAAGCAAAATAATTACTTCCCATGCTCCTGTTCTGGCTCTTCTGTCCTTACCACCCACACAATAGCAATTCTTTTTTTGCCTGGACACTACAGCCTTATAGTTTAATTTGATAAAGTCATCTGTATTCTACTCCAGCCTGTTCTCCAAAACCACCCCAGATTCACTTGTAAGCTTCCTTTTTGGCTGCCTGGGAATAAGTAAAAATACAGACCAAAAGGATGTCCAAAGCAGGCCCCTCTGAACTTCCTTTTGAGACCTTCCTGTATTTGAAAGCATGCTTTGCACAAAAAAGTTTCTGAGCACAGAAGTTTTTTGACCATAACTGCAGCTGCAATGTGTTGATTTTGTATTAGGATTTCATGCAGGACAGTGCCTGGAGTGGTATCTCATCTCCCAATTCCTCCCACACCACAAGGTAATCTGCCAGGAAACTGTTTTGATTTGACGTGGTTTCTCCTCAACAAACCCATCTCGGCTGCACCTATCACCTCATTACGTTCCCAGCACTTATAAATGGATCAGTTAATAGGGCAGGCGGGGAACTTTCCGGGTACAGAAGGTGGCTTGACTGAGCTGGGGTTCACAGTGTCCTCCTGCACCTGCTTTTAAAAGACAGATATTGTGTTCACTCTGCACCAGTCCTATGGGAACACCAAGAGATCTGGGAGATAATGACTAATGGGTCTGAGCTGCTTCCCTAAGTACCCCTGGTTTATTAAACAAGCCAGGTTGGGCTTCAACCTGGGTTTTTCCTATTATGGACTGTTCTCCCACCCCTTATTAACACTTTCTATTGCTTGTAGCTTGTCCCAGTTAACCTTTTTCTAGATCTGATGCGCGGCACAGGATGTACCAGCTTTCTCTTGGTCGCTTGCTGTGTGTTCTCTTATCCTGTAAATAGCAGGTCTGCATTTTTTCACCTTCCACTTCCAATGTAATTCAAGATCCTCTTCTATAAAGTGCCTTATATATCTCACTAGCTTCTAACCCCTGCAGGTTCTTCAGCCTATCTCAACTTATCCTTGCCTGCCTGGGCCTTTCCATGATGCTTATTGTTACCCATATGACAGCATTTCCTTTTGTTGTACAACTCCTTTCTGATTCCTGGGTCACCAACTGGTGTCTGATGCTGCCACTGCACTTCCTCTCTCCCCTGCTCATCAGGACAGATTGCCTTTGTGTGCTTAATTAAGAGCATGTTCATGTGATTGCAAGAGAATTGAGTCAACACATCATAAGAAATTATTACCTGTCAGATGAAACATAGTAACTGACTCTCTCCTTCTGTTTGAGCCTCTCCTGGTTGTGAAATTACACGGGTTAGTTTAAACATCTTCATGGCTGAGTTAAGCAAACCGTTTTTATCGCATTTGCAATGGGCTAGTCCTTTGCATATAGTCAGTTATCAATAAACATCAGTTTATTGGCAGTAATGCCTTCTGATGCACTAATTGATCTCTTGTGATGAGTGAACAGGTCCATAATGCCTTTTGGTAGCGCACAGGCTCTCTTGCACTTACATTATTGATTTAGGTTTTTTTTCCCTTAAGGTCAATTCCTCAAGTTTGCCAACTACTCTTTTTTTGAAACCCATTATCCCTGTTTGAAACCTCCTCTTTGGAGCCCACTGTCCTTATTCTGCTACTGCCACACAGGATCCAATAGTTCAAGTGCTGTGGGAAGGCTAGTGGAGGACAGTTCAGTTTGAGCTGAGGAATATACGGAGAAAACCAAAGTCCACCTTGCCTTTTTTCTGCTGTTGCCTCCCCAAACCTGCAGAACACAGGGGAGGGTTTCTACCTGACACCCTGAGGGCAGTTCTCAGTCCTGTCCCTTTTTGGCACAGTAACATCTTCAGTGAGAAGCTGTTGGTCAGAACCAGCAGGAATCTTATCAAGGAGGAAGTTATGGGATCTGATAGATGGTGGAAAATGACGATTAAGTGCCCTCACCTTCACAAGGCCACTTTTACTTCCTTTCTTCTGCTTTCCTCATCTTGGCATGCATTTACCTCACAACTTTCCCTGTGTTAGGAAACCCAGCTAGAGTAGAGATCTGTCTCATGAGTAGTTCAGATGTTTGCATGATCCCAACGTATCCAAGGGTCTAGGAAGATTTGCAGATGTCATTTGATAAAATGTGGCTAGGTCTGGTCTGCCCTTATAAGCATATCTGTGTTGGGGAACACAGAAAGCTTACAAGTAGGTCCCCTGTTAGGACTGTATCTGTAGTACTGGTGAGACCTTGTTTCTGGTGGGGTCCCCTTGCAAGGGCAGTTAGGGGGCTTAGCTTTTTTGCAATGAAGAGAGGTCACTGTTCAGCAAATGTGGAAATGGGGGAGGAAATACAATGCTGCAGAGGGTGTGAGTGTCTAAGTAGTGAGTGTGGGAGCCAGGACAAATAAGAATAGGTGCAGGTGGGGTGGAGTTACTTGAATGGAAATCTACCTCCTCTTAGCTTAAGATGCATAAACAGGAAGATGCTGTGACTCATCATTTATTTATTTTTGCTTCTTGTTGGATAGTTGGAGACAGATTGGATTTACTTTTTGACTCTGCATTCATCGGTGGGTCAGGCAAGTCCTCTCTTTAATGATCCCTGCCATAATGTCAAGTTCCACACCCTGGAGTCAGGAGTCTTTATGGCCACTGGTATGTCTCCTCTTAGGACCTCCAGGCAGAAGAGACAGAAGCGAATCAGACTCCAGAGCTAAAGTAGGGCACAACATCTACCTTTTAATCCATTTATTTTCGTTTAGCACAGCATAGTCCTATTTATACTGAAGCCATTAAAATTGTTGGCTTAGATTTTATGATTAAGCTAGTGTTATAATGTGGACGTGACCCAGATTTATTCATGGCTCCAAAACAGATTTGACAAGAGGCTGTAAGAATAAGTTCTGCTTGTTAAGACCTAGATTTTCATTCAAAGCTGGTCAAAGCACTCAACATGAAGGTAAGTAGCTGTTTTTTGTAAGAAGGCAACTCAATAAATGTTAGTCAGTTTTGCAGATCTGGGCCCACACAAAGCTGGCCAAGGCTTTAAAAGTTGGTTCTTTGGCATGTTTTGGAAATATGTGGGTTCCAGGAGCCTGAGAGGTAGGAATAGAAAGGGCTGTAGCTGTTGTAGAATAATATGCCTGAAAAATCGGTCCATATTTAACTTGTTGTCTCTGAATGGTTGAGCTCACCCCAAACGTACAGTGGGATCCTGACAGTACAAGACACTCAGCAGGATCTCAAGGGGGTGATGGGCAGTAATAAGGAAGAATAGTGCTCCTAAAAGCAGTGTTGCAACCAAAAGCAAACAGTGCTCCTGAAAGCACCACAGCCACCAGCAGAAGATGTCACTGAGCTTCTGTGATGTTCAGGCTGCACAAACTGACTCTGCCATAGCCAGGAGTCACTGGGGACCAATTTATGAAGAAGATAATGGGCACAAGAGACTCAAAAGTTGTCAGTGTGGTGGCTCAGGTGTCAGACAAAAGGCTAATTATGCTGACTCTTCTGAACTTTCATCTGCAATATAAGAAAGAGAGTTCCCCATCAGACTGGGGCCTTTCAGACTGATCATATCTCAGAGACACCCTGAAGCTTAAGTATGTTTCCTTAGGCTAGACCTCTTTGAGGTGGGGATAGAATCAGAAGCTGGATCTTGATGCCAGGATTGGAGAGGAGACATCATTATGCCACTGTGTCTCAGAGGACAGCAGTGATTTTCTGATGCTTGATTGCTTGTACATGTCTCCTGGGGAGTTAGGCAGAAGTCACAAAGCTGGAGGAAAAAAAAAAAAAAAAAGTTTGATGGTTGCTTTGACATTGATTCTCTACCATGGTGAACAGTGGATTGAAATACAGGGCTGCTCAGAGAGGGTGCGCACTGAAAGCTGTGTCACCATTTCCAGACTGCAACAAATGGGCTCCAGGGAGTCCTCTGGCTTTGGTCTGTAGTGTGCGGAGCATGTTGTGTCACTGCACTTTTTAGGTTAGGTTTGATTGGTTTTGGGTTCTGGATGGAAGAGAGGAAACAGCTCGAGGGCCCCATGGGCCCCTGGCCGTAAGCCGGGTCCTGCTAATACTTGTTGGTGTGAAGAGAGCTGTTGCCATTGACTTGTGCACAGTCCCGCTCTGCATCTGATTTCAAGGCACATCAGCTGCCCCATCTTTCACCTTGCTGAGTAGCACCAGCCTGTGTAACTCGCTTGGACTAGTACATTGTAGTCCCTTATATTAACTGAAGACCCCTGTAAGAAAATGGTCTTGGACTTGTGGATCCTGCTTTTGTAGGTCAGAACCATTCTTGTTCTCCTGAGGACCTATTTAAGAGAGTTTATCCAGCTTCCCTGTGTGTATTAACCTGGGTGTGTGAGTAGGAGAGCTGCTGGGGCTACTGATGGTATGCGCACCTGGCTCTGAACCGGTCTGCAGAGAAAGTCACCGTGGCTCAGAGGCATCTGGCGCTCTGCAAGCAGCCAAGCAGGAACTGCAGCCATAGGCTTCCTGGTCACTTTTTCACAGGGAAGATAAGTTTACATGTCAGTGTAAATGTTAGGTTGCAATTTAAGGTGTTTACGGATGCTAGAATGCCTAAAGGATTTGGTAGGTCCTCTGAGGTCAGATGGGCAATTTGGAGGCATCTCTAAATGCCTGAAAACCTTTGTAATTTAAAGCTCTTTATTGTCCGTGGCATGGATTTCCCAAACCCAACTTCTGCTTTCCTCCATGAATCTCTAGGGCCCAGTCCACCTTTTCCCCCAAAACTCTTATGTTCTTCCACGTTTTCTCATCCTCCTTTCCCCAGTGGTCATTGCAAAGCACAGCTGTTCTTGGTCCAGCAGTGTGAGCCCTTTACCCTGCCTCTGAGGCCTCAACAAGCTGCATCAAGCTCAGTGCCCCTCATCCCTCTTTGGGGTCCTTCCTAAATCTGCCTACCAGGGTTTGCCTGGAACTGTCTCTTTTCCAGCACAGTCAATCTCTTCTGCTCCACCAACACGTTCAGCCCTAAACAGCTATCAATCACAGGATATCACCTATGTGGTCCTTGTTTGTGGAATACCCACCCTGCTCAAATCCTTTGACTACCAGCTGGTTCAAAGTCCAACCCAAAAGTAATTTCTATCATCCAGCAAAAATCTGACAAAATATGACAAAACATTGAGCTTGGCTTCCTCTCAGTCTGTCTGCCAAGTTCTCTGTTCCTGGATCTTGTTCTCCCTGCCTCTTTCTCTCCTGCCCCTCAACATATGGTTTGTTATCTTTCACAATGAGGTTTTCAGGCACACTGTGAGAACAGACTTCGCTTACAACAACTTTTTAGTCATTCGCAGTAATTTATTACAGCTTTGACTATTCTAATTCTCTGTGACACACGGTCTTTTTCATGAACATTATTTTCCAACATGTGAATCATTGCTAGACATCCGTTTTCACAACTGGATGTTTGGCAAGATGGGTTTTTACGTATCTCCATGGACATTCAATTTGCATGGTTTGGCCTTGGCCCTGCTGTGTCAGGTGTCTTTGCATATGCGCACACACACACACACGCGCGCGCACACACACACACACACACACACACACGTGTTTCACTGTACAGGATTATCTGGACTCTACACCTCTATGTTTATCAGCGATCATCCTCTTTCTGAGTCATGGCTGAGGCAGATAAGCAGCTAGTTTTGCTATTGGTTTCATGATAATCCGTAAACAGTAATTAATATTTTGCAATATTTTAGCTACTTGAATTAGATGATCTGAAAGCACTTAATTAACATTAATTAGTCGTCATTGCATAGCCCACATGAGGTAGATAAGGTTTTATTGTGCAGAAGGGAAAACTGAGGCAGAAAGGAGTACCAGGGTCAGACCCCTGTCAGATGGCTTTGCAGTGCCTTGGTACTTCTCAAAACCTGCTCCAGCCCCATTTTGAAGACACCAAAGGTGAAGCTGGGTCTAAAATCCGGGGGGCAAAGTCCTGTCCCTGGTGCTCAGGACAGAGCCCCATGGGGTTAACTGAGATCTCAATTCCTGCCAGGTTGTGCCCGTCCACTGCCTTGGCTCTTCTTACTTTTGCTGCTGTTTGATACTTTGCAAATCATTAAGACTGCAGTGCAACGGGTGAGACGGGCATCTAACAGAGCCAAAACATGGGGTGAGTCTATACCTTGGCTGGATCTTGCCTGATACCTTAAAGATATTTTTTTCAGTTGCCCGAAGATAACATTTGCCAAACCATCCAAATGACTTAGGAGTCAAAGTCCTTGCAGAAGTGCAACGTGGCCAGCTGAAAGACCAGATATAGATCAAAGAATTTAGGTAAAGGAAGATGTGTCTAGACATTGTATGTGATTTACAAATGCACACCAATGTCTCACATCTGAGGCTTGATTCAGTTGCCTAAAGGTAGATGTTCAGGGCTCTTTGAGATGCCCTGGACATCTTTTCTAACCTCTGGCTGCTGTTTGGAAGGACAAGGCTCTGCTGAAGGCCCCATGTCAGATCTGCCAGTTAGTTTAGGTACCTCAGGGTGCCTCAGAGACACCTAGTTTGCTATAATTTGAATTGTTTCCCAGGTGTCCAACTTAATGGCCTCTGTGGTCAGTGCGTGTCCAGCACATGTTTCACAACATCCAGGTCTCTTTCTCTAGGGATATAGTCCTATCTCAGACACTGAGTAAGGCAATGTGAGCACCCTCTGAAAAGTCTTTGAAGTTCTCTGGGTGAGAAGGCTAAGCACTTTGTTGGACCCAGTTCCTGTATTTGCCTCCCGCTTCTGTGCTCAAGTGATTTTGGAGCTTTGGAAAAAAGATCTCTATCTGCCTGCTGATGCTAGACCTGTGCACTAGGAACCGAGTCACTGCAGGAGCTACTGTTCCTCTCAGAGCTCTCAGAGCCTGCTATCATCCCTAAGGCTCATTGCATACTGAGTCTCCCCTCCAGTGTCCTCCTCACTCTAGTGTTGGCTCTATCAATATCAGTATCACCAGGAGGATTTAAAAATAACAAGTCAGACACTGAACCCCAAGACTGTCAGTCGTTGGCCTGTTTCCTTTAATGTCAACTGATGGGACTTCGTTACTTGCTTGGGTATACGTCTTTCCCATTTAGAGAAGGTCTGCATGACAGTGGTGTGAGAAGATCAGGGACAGCTGAGTGTTCCCACACTTTGTAGCTGAGTGTACACAAGAATGGGGTAGATCTGCTTTCTCCTCCAGAAGCTCCTGAGCATCTTGGTGATCTCAGCTAGAGAGGAGTACGCCAGGGAACCTACCTGCTATGGGCAGGCTCTGTCTTCTCCAACTGCTCACCAGTGATTTATGTGATTGACCTTCTCCAAGAGGGTTGAACTGACAGCTCTTTATGTTAATGGTCTCACTGTCAGTGTACAATGCTGGATGTCAATGTGAGTTGGGTTTGAATGTATGGCACTGGGTCCTCTGATACAATGGACCTGGGGAGCATCAAATGGGGGACCTAGAAGATTTTATTCTGTGCTCATCTGAACAGGAGGTAATTCCACCCTCCCATGCACCCATCCCAAGGAGTGAAGGGACCTGAATGGACTGCTCCAACTGGACGGTGATGACTGACCTGGGAAAGCCAAGGTCATGATGGTCCTTTGAAGCAGAGTTGAGCTGTTTGAAGACAAGTGAGGAGCAGCAAGAGGAAAACAGAAGATGTAAGAGCTGTTCATCAGTTGAGCGCTGCCTGTTGCTCACCCCAAAGCAGGCAGATATAGTGGGGACTGTACCTTCATATGTAAACTCAGAGAGTTTTTTTTCAAACTAAGGCTGTGTGGGTGAACTTCAGGCTGGGTCTTCTTAATGGAGGGCTGGACTTTAAAGCCTTAACCAACTTGTAATGCATGCATATGGAGCAGCTCTCTGTGGTTAAAAAAACTCATGCAACTGACCAAAACCCAAGTTTTAGTTCTCGTGATTCATTACGCCACCTCCCCTTCCACTGGAGTAGAGGGAGCCCAGGAGAACTTGTTGTTGAGAGGCTCTTGTCTCTTTATGTAGCGGGGCTGAAACATGTTTTTCCTGAAGGTCTTAATGAGTATTTGCTGTCAGCACAGGACGTGGTGAGACTCATGGTTCTCTTGGGACTCAGCAGCAGAGTCTGTCACTGTTGATACATGCTTATTTCCCTGGATTCATTCCTTTTTGGAGCATCTCCTGTCTGTCCCAGTCTTTTCGCTCTCCTCCATGTCCCCCTGCCCAGTTCAAGGCTCTCAGCCTCTTGAGCACTAAATTACTGCCTGTTCCTTTCTTCACTGCCTTTCTGCAGAGACAACACCCTCTCTCTTAACGTCAGACCCTTTATCTGCTGAGTCTCAAGTCTCAACTCCCAGTTTAAACTCTTGGTTTAAAATGCTTCTGAGCACAACTTGCTGGTCACAGTCCCTCTGATGCTTCTCCCTAACCCCTTATCAGCTACATGCATGCCTTCTCCCTGGCCCCTGTTGAAGACACTGTGTCCCTGATGCCAGGTCTCCGTAGCTCTCTCATCTGCTTCCTGTCCCTTCCCATGTCTGCCATAGCTTGGCAGTCCCTGTCACTTGGTCCAGACACCTCTGAGTCCCACCACCTTCTTGTCTCTCTTGGTTTCTCTCCGGGGAACCATGAGGTGGTCTTTCCAAGAAAGGCTTTCCCTGGCATCACATCCCAAACCCCATCCCAATTCCCATCCCTTTCTTTTCCACCTCCTCACCTTGTCTCCCTCTCTAAATCCCAGACCTTCCCTCCAGCTTTCCAGTTTTGTTGTCACTAGTATTCATTTCATGGTGTACTGCTCCTCCACCCCAATCTGGGTTTGTTACCTCTCAGATAATCCTCCTCCCTCCTAGACTCTATCTCATGGAGAAGAGCATGGTCAAGGAAGGTTGTCAGTCCCTGGTTTTCATCGCTGGTGCCCATCTTCCACTGCAGGGCCATCAGGAGCCACCAGCCTGAGGGAACAGATCCATTTCCTCTGTGGGGATGGTGTGGTGAGTGTCCTCCCTAGGAACTGCAGAAATTTTCAGAAAAGAAGTGGATGAATTTCAAAATTTCAGGGGATTCTTGTCAGAAAAAATGTGCCAAGTCTCTGCTGAGGTCACCTGAGCTGCACCTGGACCACTCTGGGGTGGATTTTCACCAGTAAGAAACACTTACCTACACCTCTGCTTCCCAATCATATCTCAAATCTCAGATCCAACGCAGGTTCATCAGGTTTTTTACAATTATGATTTTAAGATGGACAAAAGCATAGTTTTGTTACTAGCCCGCTTCTGGAAGTGCTTGAAATTGCCTTGGCAGAGGGAGTTGTATATATATGCTTGAGGCAAACAAACAAGGCAGAAAACGTTCAACCCCCAGCAGTGCCAGTTTGGCAATGCTATGGGCAAGCTCGGGAGCAGAGCAACAGGCTGCGCAGGGAGCTGTGCCAATAAGGCACAGCAGAAGCGCTTGTGCAGGCAGAGGTTTGGGCCACACAGGCAAAAACACCCCGAGCCCCTTTGCCCAGGAGTGCTCGTTCTGCAACAGGTCCATCCGCTGTCCGTGGCAGTGAGCACCCAATGTACCCCCCTCCCACCCTGGTGGTGCAGGCATAGCTTGGCTCCTGCCGTCACGGGCAGGACACCCACCTCTCCCTGCCCTGCCCTAGGCATTGCTCCTGCCCTACACCTGCCCGCTCAGGGCAGGGGGACTAGTAGCCCTGCCATGTGTGTGCCCAGGCAGCGGAAGAGGAGGGCAGCGCCTGGTGCGATGCATGTGCTGGGTGCGTGCGTGCTGGCACTGGGCACCGACGGTGCCTCGGGGTGTGCGTGGGGGTGTGTTTGTGTGGCTGCATCCTCCTGGTGTGGGCAGTTGTGCTGTGTCCTATGGCACGCAAGTGGCATGAAGGGGGAAGGGAGGGTAAGTGGAAGATGACTGTAGGAGCCTGCAACGGCAGGGATAAGGAGAAAAATCAGCTAGACCTGCTGGGTTGCTTGAAATTCTTGTTTTGGGCTTGGAGAGGGTGTTTGAGCACAATTCTCATCCCCTTGTGGCAGCAGAGAAGTGTCTTTCATCTCAGTGCATGGCCCTGCAAATGCATCCGGTCCTTCACACAGGGGGACCGCGGGTCGTCCGTGCCCTGCGCTGGGGCAGTGCCATTCCCTGGCGCGGGAGGCTGCTCCATGCCATGCAACTCCGTAGTCAGCAAGAGATGACTCGCCCCCAGGCACTGCCATTATATAAGGGAGGGGAGGCAGGTTTCCCAGTCATAAAGGTGTTGCACAATTAATTATTCTGGCTTGGCTCCAGATCCCTGGAGCTCAGGGATGCCACACAACATGACTAGTGCAGCACAGGCTCAGCCCAGCTGAGCCTCAGGCTAGCAAATCACTTCTGCTCACGTCTCTTTTCACTGAAGTGTATGCTCTTTTCCAAGGGGGACATGATGGAGCATGTTCTGGAGCAGCAGCACTCACTGTCAATGAGCAGCGAGGAAAACCTTCTAGCTCTTTGCACTGGCACCTTTCCTCTCCCACATGGGACACCCCCATGCCAAGCCCACCAGTTCACCTGCCTGAGGACAGCCAGCACTGCTCTGGGGAAGTGTGAATCCCTGTGCCTGGGCTTCTCATTTGTATTTGTCTGGCTTAGGGCTAAAGGAAGTTTGGCTTGACGTGCCTTTCTCCTGGAAATTAAAGACCTTGAATTTTTCTTCCCACAGTGATATTTGTACCCTGTAATCAAGTTGCCTCTCCATCTTCTCCCTGAAAGGCTGAACATGCTGAACTCTCAGCTTCTCCCTGCACAGGGTATTTGCTTTAGCCCTTGGGTGAACTTCCCGGTGCTGTCTTCACCATCTATAACTTTGTAACATCTTTCAAAAAAGCAAAAGTAAAAACACCTGAAGCCCCACAGCCCTGCACTGTCAGGGCTGGGTGCAGATTCTCCTGTCTTGTCGATCTGCTGTCGTGCAAGGTTCCCTTCCCCTCCTCTCCGCACTCTCCAGTAGGCCTCTAACTAGTGGATATCTACAAAAGCAATGCCAGGGAGGATGTCAGCCATTGCAGTGAGAACCTTTTCATTGCCATGACCTTTTCAAAGCTGGTCCAGGTGGCCAGACAGGTCACAGTGGCTCTGTACTGGCTGTCCAACTCTTGCAATTACATGCCGATGGCATTGGCAGTCCTGGTGGGGGTGCGGATGCAGAACCAGGACATCATCCTTGTTGGAAATCCCAACACTAAGAATTGCATCTTATGTCCATCAGACTCCTGCGCAGGGCTCTTTGAAATTCATTGCAGCTAAAGTCTGTAGTCAGTGAAACTCAGCTTTGGTATATACATAGTGTCTCTGCTTTCTTCCATCTTCTTTCCCACGAAAGGAGGCAATAGCTGAAGTATAATCCCAGGTAGTGACCAGGGCTCTTACACATGCTAGGGCAGAGCCCAAACATGTCTTAAATCACTTGTAGTGTTACTCACAGGCCGATGGCACAGAGCACAAGCAGAAGAGCATCACAGGACCCAGGGCAACCAAGTTTTAGGGGCCAAATTCTGGACTGTTGAAAGCCAAAGACACACCAGTTTACATACATGGAGGACTTAGCCCAGCATTTCTTATTATATAAGTTGATAACAACCTTAAGGTGTTGGTTTGGAGCACATCCATTGAATTATGCATTGTCCTGGGCACAAGGATGGAAAATTGCCTGTTTACCAAGTGGCAAAAACAATAGTGATGAAAGACAGAGCAGCAACCTGAGTTCAACAGCTCCAGCAGCTGGAGGTAATAATGACAGATAAGGACATGGAGGTCCACAAGCTGGTTTAGAGTTTCATGGCCCAGAGTCATCTCCAGGGCACTGCACATTCCAGAAATGTCTCTGAAGCACCTTACAGTGAATGGTAATGAACAGAATAGGCTGTGTCAAGGGCATAGTGTTCCTCCCTGGCCTCCGACAAAACTATGTTTCAGTGAGCAAAAATTAATTCTTTTCTAGATACAGGGCCTCATGAAGACCTAATAGCAGCTGACCCTTGTTCCTGAGCTGCTCTTGGCAGGGCTTGCTGTGGTCCAACTTGAAGTAATCCACCAGGTTGTTTAGCCTGAGTGTATGTCCGCACCTCCCTCCTGGGACACTGCTGGTATAAAGGCTTGCTGCCACCTCTAGGACATTTATCCCTCATCTGATGGATTTCTGAAAGTTACGTCCAGTCTGAGGGGTACCTCGCCTTTCCAGCACGGGCTGCATGGGTTGTACATGGGTACACACTGCTGCAGACCTCTTGTTTCTTGACTGAAGATAACAAAGTGTCTGAAGGAGCGCATGGGCTGCTGTGGTCGTTCCTGGGAGCAATATTACACAGTAGCAAAGAGCTGCTGTCCTAAAAGCAGGTCCCACCACCACCAAGGCAATTCCCTCTGCTACGGCTTTGTTCTCTTATATGCCCTGGGTCTGGATCCTTGTGGGCTGCTCAGAGACCATGGCCCTTGGCTGAAAACCCAGAAGTGTTTGCTGGCTCTCCACGTGAGCTGACTCCAGACAGCTTGTGCTTAGAAGCCTGCTGAGCTCAGCCACCACCCCTGTACCTTGGTGCTGCGTCCACAGGGCAGCAGGGATGCTCACTGGAAGAGCTGCAGGGTGCTCTGCTTTGGGCTGCAAAGCTGCTTGCTGTTTGTGGATGGCACAGCTCCTGCCTCTTAGGGACCTCAGAAGTGCTGGGATGGCAAACCCCACCTGAGGAAGGCTGCTGCCTCTCCTCACCCAATCACACAGCTTTGCTCTTGCAGAGAAGCAAAGCAAGATGTTTCCTATATAGGTTAATAATAACCTTGATTTCAGATTTCCCATTATTTCTTTGGCAGCCTCCAGGACCATGTCTTGCTGGCACACCTCTTATGGAACCCTCCCACAAATGACTGGCCTGTCTTATTCCTTCCCAGTAGTCCACGCTGGGGTATCGCACCAGGTTTACTCTGCCCCTCCACCGTTCCCTCATTGTTGCTGACTTGGCGTGCCCTGTGGAGGGATGAATGTGCAGTGTGATGGCCATGCCAAGCCCCACTCCCTCCTTCCATGCATTATCATTTCTGTCGGCTGAGTATATTCATTTTGGGAGGGGTGGGAGAACATGTGGGGAGGCAGGGGTTGTGCCTTTTCATAATGATTTTGCAAGGCTGAGCGGATGCCCCAGCTGGGTGCCTGCAATAGGTACTCCCTAAGCCACAAGCAGGATGAGTAGAAGTGATTTTATCTTGCCTTTCAGTAATAGATATCCAATTTGCTGACTCCAGTTGCCCAACTCAAGTCTGATTCAGGTCTCTGTGGGCTTCCTGCAGGATGTGCTGGCAGGAGGGGTGGGTGTGATGTCTGAGTGGCGGGATCGGGAGACAGGGGTGGACATCGAAGACACATCACTTGTACCTTTCAACAGGGACTGGAGGGTTTGATACCCCCAGCCTGGGGTTGAGGAATAGGTACATCGGTGTGTATGTTAACAGGCAAAGCCGGAGAGATGCTGCCTGTCATCAGAGGATCCAGAGCTCCCACCTGTGAAGCCCCAGCCACACAACAGACTTTCATTGATGCATTTTGCTGGGAAACAGTTTCCCAAGCAGGGTGTGTGGCAAGATACCTTGCTACAGGATGGGCATTTTGGTACCTTGGTAACATTGCCCTGCTCCTATGCCTCAAAAGACACAGTGCAGCAAAGTGCCTGTGATGGGAAGACTCGGCGCTCCTGCCTGTCTCTCCTCCTCTCTGTGATTTTGAGCTCCCTGGCACACTGCTACTCTTGTTACCTTCATGTTGCTCCTTATTCTCCAATCTGGAAGTGAACAGGAGCTGTGGTAGGGATGGGACTGCACTACTGGGATTTGCTGAGAGGGCTGGAGCCAGATGTGGTGCTGCAAGGATAATCGGGTCCATGCTGTCTGCATTCCAGAAGCTTTCACGCCTCATCCTGTCCTCCCGGGCATTAGCAGCCAGCAGGGACGGAGCTTTCCTCGCCTAAGGGAAAAGGGGTGTCTGACTGCAGGAGGAGGCAACTGGAACTGGGAGCTGCTGCCAGTGCTGGCTACAAATGCAGTGGTGACTCATAGGAAAGCATCTGTTTCCATCTGCCAGTTCCTGAGCCCCAGACCCCCATCCTGTGCCAGGGCAAGCAGCAGATCCTGTGGCTTTCTGGGCTGGCTGTTCTTGACACCCAGCCCTGCCCTCAGGTGTAAGGGGTATGGGGAGATTCAGGAGGTCTGAGTCAGGCTGCCTGCCTGGAGAGAGGACACCCTGCAGTGTCCTCCCCTCTGCTTCCACGAACCACTTTGACGTGATAATGCGTTTCTCAAGTTAAAAACCATCCATGCCTTGGGTCATGAAGCAAACTGTGGCCTGGATTTCCTGTGCTGACACACAGGGACTAATGGATGTATTCCTGGGCACAGGAGTAGTCCCATTTCAGCGCTCTTAGTTTAGGACTGAAATTCTGAATATGTCCTACATCCTATTTTGACATCTATTGTTACTGACTCTTCTTAGTTCTTTTCAGTGTGTAAATCCCTGCTTTTGTTCCTTCTGGACAGGTTAAGAAAAAGAAGTCAGGACATTTCTCTAAGGAAATGTTCACTCTTTACTCTTGGGATACTCCAGGCCAACCATAGGGTCAGTCAACCAATGTTAACTCCATCCAAGGGAGTGGAGGGGAAGACAGTGGCTCTTATCACAACGGCATTCAAATTCTTTGCTCTTCCTCACCCATGAAATCAAGCCTTCATTGAAGCCTCCAGAACCAGTTGAAAAGCTATGGCCCAAAGCCACCTTCACGTCCCATGCCTGCTGATGTCTGTGCAGGAGCTGCCAGGTAAAGGACATTTTCCCTCTCATTGGGAGGGAGACTCTATTGGTGAGTTGGGAGGTGGGTGCTTTTGTCTCTTCAGACTTTGGGTGTTGCATCCACTGCACAGCCCAACCCTTCTGTTTACAGCCCTGTTATCTCCACAGCTGCCGGCACTTGGCTCAGGTGGCTTGTCCACACCAAATCCCTGTTGCATTATGGAATCTCAGAAATGCCTATTACAATGCAGTTCCTTAAATGCCTGTTTGCTTAAGGATTATGTTTAATACTTAAACTACACAGGGGAAAAAAAAATAGAATTAGCCAGTATGGAAATTCCCCCAGGATTCAGACTGATTTAAAATCAGCTGAAGGAATGTCCCAAAGAGGACAGCAGGCTCTGCCCTCACTTGCAGCAAGTGTAGGCAAGCTCACTGAGCATTTGCAGAGGTGGATTTACAGAGCATCCAGGTGAACTTGCAGTTGAAGTCCTTTGACACCCCTGAAGACATAAGAGGCAGAGAATTTTCTCCAAAGGGGATTTTACAGTTCAGGAGCCCAATTCTCTTCCCTGAGGTCATGTGAAGTTCGGTAGGAATTCCCTTGTGCAGGCCATATGAGGGCAAGCAGGACGTGGGGGTACAGAACTGCGTCAAGGCACAGAAATTGTGGAAAAAGTTAATTACTTCAGGAAACTCCATGCCTCCTTTCAGATTTGTCCCTCCTATAATTTCTGCCTTTGCAGATCCTAGGAAAAGAAAACATCCTCCTGGAACTGGAAAATATCTGCAGAACATCCATGTTCTTATGGTTTCTACTCTCCGCCTAAAATGATCCATGACTGGTTCATCCCTAGTTGCACTTGTGACAACACAAACAGTTCTTTTGCTTCCTGATGTACTTATTGACAGCGGTATGTCCCAACTTGGCCTTGTGTTTGCCGTATTACCTTATTTTGGCAGTTTTGGCCCATACCGGAGTGGAGGGAGAGGGACTCCATTCACCTGCTCATCCCTCTGATATTTCTTTGCACTTCTTCCACTTTCAGTTGGACTTTCTTGAGCATGGGTGATCTGAAATTCACGTGGTATTGCAGAGAGAGCCCCTGCTGTGAATTGTGGAACAGTATTAAGACTTCCTTGCTCCTAATGCAAATAACTCACCCCATCTATGGTACAAATACCTTTGCATTTTGCAGGTCTGCACCTCCTTAGAGACTGGGGGTAGATTACACCGACCATGTGTAGCTGTCTCCATCTGGGCTAGTTGTTTTAGGCTTCCCTTATAGCCAACAGAGAGAAGCTTCTAAAGTGATCACATGGAG
Organism: Falco naumanni; assembly: GCF_017639655.2. Classification (NCBI taxonomy): domain Eukaryota; kingdom Metazoa; phylum Chordata; class Aves; order Falconiformes; family Falconidae; genus Falco; species Falco naumanni. Next base: position 76,854,963 of record NC_054080.1, read on the forward strand.
TAGACAACTAAAATGACATCTAGGCATTTTTTACTCTTAAAGTGATTGTTTCTGTGCCCAGCATCACCTGTGCTGGGACTACCTGTGGTTAGGTTGGAGAGCAGGCACACTTTCCATTCCTGGACACGTCCTCACCTGGCAGGGAAAGTTTTGTCATTGTCTCTGACTCACACTTTGGGCCAAGAAACTTTATTTCTGTACCTTCTGCCTTCAGGGTCTTTGAACTCTCCTGCTGTGTCCCTGCAGCAGCAGCGTCTCCAAGTCAGGACTGGCTCTGCAGCTCCCAGAAGAACGACTGTCTACACAAAGCAGTTTATGGGAGAAGCTCCTGCAAAAACCCTATTTCAGGAGAGCTGTTTTTAATAGCTTTCCTCTCAAATGTGTTATTAAAAAGCTTTCTTCTGGGAGCAATTGGTGCTTTTCCAGTGTGCAGTAGTTGTTCTGGTATGCAACTGCTTATACAGGAAAATGGCTTCTTTACAGGAATGGCATGTGATGAACGATGTTTATTCCTGTAAATTGGGACCCGCTTCAGGATGAGGAGGAAATCAGACATGACAAAGAACCGCCAGGGGCAACAGGCTGTGGGTCTATGCTTCAGAATAACTCCATGGGATCTGTCCCTATGAGACACTTATGAATGGTATGAGGTATAGACTCAGCTCAGGGTCACCCTTTCCTCCACTTGATCCTAAGCAGTGGACTTCATCAAGAGCTGTTTTCAGGGTTTTAAAAGATTAATCTGACTACTATACTGTAATTCAAGTCCAAACCTGGTTTTTCAACTTCTAGGCTTCTCTTAAATGTTCAAGGAACCTAAATTCAGACTGGAGTTTCTCTACAAGTTTCTCCAAACACAGATGCCATCAACAACCCTCAGCTGTGTAGAGTACCACTGTTTCCTGAAGGAGTTTTTAATTTTTTCTAACTTGAGATAGAGGGCTAATCATGAAATAAAGACCTGGTTCTGCAAATCTGGAGATTCAAGGCAGGATGTTGAAATCACTGTGCTCAAGCCTCCAGGTAGAATGGTTTAGAAAGCTTATAAATCTCCTACCCACACACTTCCTACCCTGCCTTGCTAGGCAAACTATAATTTTATTTTTAATGAAATCTTCTGAACATGTCACCATATTGCTCTGTCAAGTAGATCATGGGAAGGAGATAGTCAGAGGTATCTTCCAAAGGGAGATTTCATAAGGATGGATCCTGTCATGTTTTGACCCAGTGACCTCCCTTGGAATAACGGCTTTTGCACCAGGTGACCCAGCCATCAGTGCAATGAGTGACTCACTATGGATTTGTGTGATTCATGCTTTTGTCCTTGTTAGATTGCACAATCCATCCTGCGATGGGAGAATCGGTTTGGCTTGGACAAGATGTGGAACCCATTCGTCCAGGCTTATCCATTCAACTGCATAAGAAAAAGTCTGGTTACTTTGTTAAACTTGGTTTTTAATAGGAAAAATTACATTGCTGGAGGCTGATTTAGCACCCTGCAGAAGCCAAGGAGTTTATGAGCCTGAGTTTATTTTGTGTCACTAGAGCCAGCAGGAAAACAGCTAAAGGGGAGCAGCCAAGGATCGGTTCTTCCTTTAAAATTTCACCTGTGTCTTTCCCCTGGAGTGGAGCGATGAGGGAGGAAGCTAAGCGGCAAGGCTGAAATGCAAACAGCAGACTTGGAACCTGGGTGTTAGTTTTGGATCTCGTCTAGAAATAACAGCACAAGCACAGTGAGTTTCTTGTGGCACGTGGCACTGTTCTGTGGGAGAAAAAGGAAGGGAATACGAAAGTGACAAACATTACAGACAAGTGCTCTGTTGGACCAGGGTCAGAGGGCATGGGTTCAAATCTTGGTTTATTCCTAGGTGTCATAGTTGTTGGTCCCAGAAGATGCTGGACGAAAAGACTGAGATTTATGGAAGTAGCACAACAGAAAAATGTTGTCTCTGATTTTCCTGATGAGCTGAGCTTCTTTTTTCTCTTTGAGTTTTCTCTGGACAGCCAGGAGTTTCAGTAAATTAAAGTGTTGTGTTGCCCTCCTCCAATGCCTTCATTTTTTGACACTGTACAGATTGACAGGCATAGTTCTCTTCAGACACTTGGACGTCTGATTTTATTCACGCTCTGAGTGACAAAAAATGTCCCTTGCTTGAGCTTCAGTAGGTTTGGCACTGCTACCAGGAGGTCAGGCATGAGTCTTTCTGACAGTTTTGGAAATTTCCTTTCTTTGAGCCTTTGAATGTCCATGGAAAGTAACGCTAAAGGCATGGCCATCTCATTGTGTCCACCCAACACTAGGAGAGCCCAGCAGCTCTGAGGGCCTGCCTTATTAAGTCTTACTGCTACATCCTTCCTTGTTTACTTCTACTGACCCATGGACTTCTTCTAACCAGCAGGATGGGTACCAGTATCCTGTGCACCAGTTACTGCAGGAGATGCCCTTTACTGCTGCTAACACATGTCTTTAATTGTTTTGTGCTTAGGTCATGTGTCCCTGAAGCCCAGCTGAATGGTGTGGCAGGGTAACTCCTGCCTTGGCACAGAGAAACTCTTGCACTGGGGCCTTGCAGCCCTTATCCACACTTTGGTTAGTTATTGCTTCTGAAAAGATCTGCTTTGTCTAGCATTGCACCACTCTCCCTTCCCCAAGCTCCTTCCTAGATAATAACATGCCTGTCAGGAAAGCAGTTGCATAAGTCCCTGTTGCTCATTTGAAGTCATTGGATCTTTGCGGTGATTCACCCTCACAACGCCCCGAGAAGGGAATCTGATGTCACCCTCTCCAGTTTACTGATGGAGAAGCTGAGGTGTGGAAAGGTGAAGAATTTGCTCAGGGTCAGTGAGTCAGTCGCAGAGCCGGTGTCGGGGAACCCACCCCACCCTGGCTCCATGGGCTTGTGTCTGTCTAGACTTTTCCAAGCACTAGCTTTGATGCTGGTGTTACCACCATCTTCTACCATCAGCCTGGGAGCCTAGACATCTCCCCTCCCTTCACCAGTCGCGAAGAAATGTCTGTATCTTCAGCTTGTAGCCAGAGGGGTTCAGATGCTGCAGACAGAAGTGTACCCACTGACCTGAGAATATCACACCTCCCCCTGTCTCTTGTTCCTCACCCATCTTTCTGGTCTGATGGCCCTGTCCCCACCACCAGGGAAGGAAGGGGATCCAGGACCCAGTCTAAATAAATCTCAATAAACCTACACCACAGAACACAACATCTGCACACTGGTGGTTTAACAAATGGCAAAACAGCCCCCAGACCTTACTTTAGGAACTGCCAAAGGGGAAAAAACCCCAAACACATCTTTGTTTCTGGTTGTGAAGGCTTTGACACAAAGTCAGGGTGAAAAGGACAGACTGAAGGATGAAGGAGAGGGGAGTGAAGAAGGAAGTGAGGCAGAGGAGTGGCTGTGGGTCTTCCATGGCCTGGGTAATGCACAGCAAGAAGAGAGAGATGGAGATAAAGTTAAAATGGGTGTCCTGAGTGATGGTTTGCAAACCCCAGTTGCAGCAAGCCTGTATGGGTCCAATGGAGTGGTTGCTGTAGTTCAGAGGACTCCACTGATGCTGGTGATACCAGACTGGGCCTGAGCACAAGGTAACGAGGGAAGTTTTCTGTCCCTGTAATTATGTTTAGACCCGAGTGTTGCCCCGCGTTTGATTCCTCACACATTATTGCTTTCTTGATCACATTCCTGAGTCTGCTGCTTGGGCTGGCTACTGTTATTTCTGTACAAAATAAAGCTCCATTCACCACTGCTCTAAAAAGCTCTGCTTTTCCAACAGGAATGTTGATGGTTAAATAAGGGGAAGGGGAAAAGCTGGGCATCTGTGGCTTTGCAGAGGCGGTGGGGGAACCAATCCAGGAAAGGGGTCCCCTTCAGTCCTGCAAATTCATCCCTGCTGTGCTGCATCAAGCCCTGGTGAGTCAAGGAGCCTGGAGAATTTTTACTACTCACTTAACAGAAACCAGATGCCATGAGTAGCACATGCCCTGTTAGCAGCCCTCACCCCAGATGGTACGGACTGGGACAGCTTGCTTTCAGGCTGTCCCATAGAATCGGCTCAGGGTGATACAGGCTGTTACTGAGGATGAAAAGGCAGCAAGGGTTGGTTCCTGCAAGGCTCGGTGAGCCTGTGGGCTCCTTGCCAAGGTCCTGTGGTGGGGATTGACTCTGCACTGGAGATTGCTCATGGCTTGCCTTCACAGCTTTCATAGGGACTGGGCTGTAAATGTTCTCCCAAAGCTCTGGGAGGGGGAGGCAGATGGTAACGACAACACAAGAGTTTGCACCCAGATGCAGATTTTCATGGTGAGGCGTCGGGTCTTGCTTCATGATAACCAGTTCAGTTGGACAATTGCTGGAGTCAGGAGGTGCCTTGTCCTCATCCTGCAGTGCAGATGTGGGGGACCAAACCCTCCTGCCCCATGACTTTGCTACAAAAACACTTGCCGTCTCTCAATCAGCAGGGAGCACTCATCATTTTCGCATCCTGCAGGACCTTGGGAATGAAAGAAAGCTGAAAGCAGGCTACCAGCATCACACAAATGGGTTAAGTGACTGCTCAGTCTATGCATTTGGCTTCTAGATCTCCAGATGAAGCTGGAGAGGGATAGATATGGTCCCATGTTTTAGGTGGTAAGTGATGAAAACAGCAAGGGTTTGAGCAGGACATCTTTGCCACATTTAATTCTCATTCTGAAACTCCTGAATCTTTTGCTCACCTATGAGAGCAATAAAGAAAAGGAAGAAAATCACCCGCTCTGCCTCATGCTGAAAGGGAGGGAAAAAAAAAAGTTGGGTTTGAAGAGAGGGTGGAAGGGGTGTGGTTACCCAGGAGGTGTGTCAGGCATCGCCAAACTTATTTATAAGCAAAGGCAGCCGTACCGGGGAAGAAACGTTGCTGAGGCTTTGTCAGCTGCTGCTTTCTCTCTGACACTACTCGAAAGGCACTTCTGCTGTGATGGGGAGGCAAAAGGACGTTCTTGCTACTATTGAGGAACACCTGAGGATCAGAAACAAATTAGTGCGGCAAGCACTGGCTGAGTGCCTGGGGACACTGATCCTGGTGGTGAGTCTGTGCTGTGGTGCAGGGATGCTCTCTGACCCCTGGGTGTGGGGGGAGATTATCCTGAGGAAGGGTTGTGCTGCTGCCAGAGTTTGCAGCATGGGTATGAGCCCAGCTCTGGTGCAATCTGCTGCAACGGGACTAGAGAAGAAGTCCCTACCCACAAGAAAAAAAATAATGCAAGTTGCTTTAGGGTGAGCTTTGGGGTTGCTGGCAAAGGGTGGGCTCTGCAGAGCTTGTTGGGTGTTTGGGGGCTTTTGTGTATCTTTGAAGCGTGGGGAGTAAAATGTCTCTGTGTAAGCAGCAAGTGTTTTGCTAGAGATTATGCAAAACTTCCTTTTCTCTCTGCCCTGGAATATTTTCTTGGCACTGAAATACTTGAAGTGTTATCACCCTGGGAAGTGAAAGCCTTGTCCTTACCTCTCTTTGTTTTCCTTGTGCATCCTATGGAGAAGAAGTTGCCAGAATTTAAAGTGTTGCAGTGTTTTTTTGCTGTTGTCTGCAGGTTCCCCAGGGTCTTATCAGTGGGGCTGCACGACACCGCAGCAGTCCATGCCAGCAGCTGACTGGGCGCTTGCACTTGCCATGCATCTGGCAGCACCGAGCTGCCAGTTGATGTGTTTTTAAGTGGTGAATGGCAACAAAACTCTTCTTCCTGTTTTAGTGCCCAAAGGGATGGGATATAAGGGATAAAGCAGGGTAGATATGCGTATAAGTAACTTAGTTCACGGGTATTTTGAACAGCCCCAGCTTGCTTTGAAGCTGAAGGCAGATGTGAACAGATGGAGAGTTTGTGAGGAGTGGAGAACAAATACCACTGTAGCAAAACTGGGACAGGGGCACTTGGCTTTTGGCATCGGCATCTGAAAATGTGGGACTGCCCAATGCGCCTCAGGTTTGGTGTGTTGATACAGCAGCAGAAATGAGTTCGTGTTTGCTTAGTGAATATCTGCAGGTGGAAGTTCCTCTGAAGCTGTGTAAATCCAGAGCAGTCATATAGGTTTCAGTGGAGTGACTGTGGGTTTACACCTCTTTGTAACTGATGGTAGGACTGTCTGGGGAGAAATCTAATGCTAGGAGGAGCTGAAAGTGGAGGAAGACTTAATGAAGTTGCATGTGCACCTGGAGAACAACACAAAAGGACTGACACAAAATTTTATGCGTTCATAAATAAGACTTTTTTTTTTTTTTATGAGGAAGAAAGGGCTACTGGGTCTTATATGGGAGGATAGGGGTCTCTGCTAAGAGGCTGTAGAATGCTACTACTCTTAAAAGAAAGCAGATTCACACAGTGCAATGGGTTTATTATCAGAGTGACCCAGCTTTGGTGATTTGTCAAGTCATGCTGATTCTTCAGGGAAGGGCTATTTGGAATTAAGGTGGGTAGAAGCTGATAGGAAATTGATTAACAGGTAGAAAGATGCTGTCTGTGAATCACTGATATTGCTGCAGCTAGTTTCAGGACTGAAGCAAGGTAAGACTTGCAAGGTAGAATAATGTCTCCTGCTAGCCAAGCTGATATTGCTGAGAAACAAGGCAAGCCTTTAGCCATGTGGATCTGAGCTTTCAGAAGGGCTCATGATCCAAAAATGTGATTTTTTTTTTTTTTTCTTCTGACTGTATTAGTTGGCACAATAGAAACTGCTTTTCCCTACAGTCTTGCCAGTCTGGGACAGAGAGGAGTTGGGATGTGCTCAGCCCCTGAGGAAGGGCTTGGTCCAAAATCATAAGCAGCCCCCAAAATGAGGCTGGTAATGGTCACTCATCATCCAGGCTGGATGCTGCATTGGCAAAAGTGGACAATACATGCCTTGTCCTTGGAAGCACCACACCTGCTGTGTTTTAAAGTGTGTGTAAGTCTGCAAGCAGATCCCTCGCCTTATTCAGGAATTCCTGAGCTTCTATCTGGGGGCAAAGAATATGCTGGGTTTTGTGACACACTCAACCCCGTCTTGTAGGTTTTGTAAAGGCCACCTAGGATCTCCTGCAGCAACTCTGCAGTGGAGGGAGGGCTGCGGGTATGCTGTGTCCATGTGGGGGAAGATGGGGTGGGCTGATTGGAGAAACAGGAAAGTCCCAAACATGATGAATACTCCAGGAGTTTCAGCAAGCAAAAACTGGGTGCACAGAGAGGGAAACGGGTTCCAGAGCACCAAACTTGCAATATTGGTCTGCTACGAGTCAATCCCTTTCCATCTTGGAACTGTCCCAGTCTATTCTTCTTAGTGAAATGACACACAAAGTTTTTATTTATTTTTATTTAAAACAATTATTTTGTTTCTCCGTACCACCCAGATTCCTTTGCATCTTTTTATTATATCACCTGCTTGAAACAGGTGGGGTCTTGAAGATGACTTTCTTCCCCTTTCAGATAGCCTGGGTAGTAGTTTGAATTGGATGGTCCCAGGAGAGAGACTGTTATTCTGTACCTTGCAAAAATGCTGGCTGTCCACTCTGCCAGCATGCTGAGCTGGGTGTGCATGCCTTTAGCTGTGTTTAAGCCCAGTAAATATCTGTTATGGGCCTCAGACAATAAAATACCTGAGGAAAGACCCGGGATCCATGAAATTGTGTTCATGGGAGGCTGAGTTGACTGAACAGAACAGCATTAAGGATGGCTTTAAGGTTTGCTGTTGTCACACTGAAATCAACTTCCTGAGCCCCAAGGGAGGGAGAATGTTTAAAGTCTGCAGCTTACTTTAAATTTCAATGCGTAATGTATAATTTGGCCTACCATGGATATTGGCACAACATCAGTTTCCCCCCTCCTTGGTTTCACTTGCATAACGACTGCAACTCTCTCAAAGTCTTCTAGAGCAAAGCTATTTTGGACCCCTGCAAAGTCTCTTTGTCTTCAAGAATTAGTGCTTGATTTTATTTTTCTTATTTTTTTAAGGAGGTTGTAAAGGCAATAAATGTTAAAATAAAATAGTGCTTTTTTTTTTTTTTTTTAAGATAAGGTAAGAAAAATAATCTAACTAAGGAGCCAAGCCCCAGATAGCACAAAGGTGAGGTGCTCTCTACTTGCAAGCAGCTTTTGCTATGTACAGCACCTTGCATAAAGTGGTTTTAGTTTGTGGGTAGTGTTTTTACTGTTACAAAGATAGTAATGTTGATTCTACCTTTTCTTTGATAATTAAGATGACTTTTTCCCCCCTACAAAATGCACTTTCCAAGCGGCACTTTAGGTTTGAACTTTATACCTATGTCAGAAGCACCACTTGCTGGCAATAGTTAAGCAATGCAAATGCTGAAGGCATTTTCCAAGTCACTTGCTGTTTATATTATTACTGTAGCAACTCACTAAAGCCAGATTTCCAGTGGCAGGCCTCCGTGCCTGCCTTAAAGGCTCGATCTGTTTGCCTTGCTCTGCTGGCTGTAAATATCAGAGGTGGCTCTGTTTGGTTTTACATTTGCAGAAGTAACTTGCTGTTTATAATTGATTTCCAAGTTGGACAAACTGTGATTCACTGCTGTTGGTGCACAAAGAAAGAACAAAACTATCTCTAATTGCTTTTCAGCCAGGGCTGCCTTGACTTTGTGGCCAGGTGGGAGCTTTTCGGTGTGTGAGTATGTTACAGACCACAGAAACCAAAATAACAAAGTGGTTAGGATGATCAAGGCAAAGGGAGCCTCATTTAACTGCTGGCAGCATAGAGCTTAATGTCTCCGCTCATCCTGCAGCCGTCCAGGGTGGCATGGCAGGTCCCACGGTTTGATTTGTGCTGTTTTTCTTGAACCCAGCTTGTCACATTTGGAGAATGTGTTTTTATGCTTTTTTTTTTTTTAATTTTTAAAATTTCTTTTCTTTGTTAATGCTTTGCTAGGCTTTAAAAGGGGCTGTAAGCATGTGGAATGATGCTGATCCTTCCCTGCAAAGGTTCTGTGTTGCTGGGTGTGAAGGCTTGGGAAACGGTAGTGCTGCTGCTCCCCCTCACCCCTTCTACCAGGAGAGGTTGAAGCTCTTCATTAACTGCTCAAAACTGTCCCTCCTTGCTGTCACTGTGCAGGAGCAAGGAGGTTTCTCCTTCCTACAAACAGGGCAGTTCAGGCGCTAAGACTTGCCCTCGGTGGGAAGGCGGCTTTTCCCCAGCAGTGCCCAGCCCTGTGACCAAAACTCCATCAGGAGTACAGATCTTTCCAAGAGTTAAAGCGTCCTGATCTGAGGGATACCAGCAATATCAGAATAAGTGTTTTTGCTTGTGTGTGTGTGTGGAGGAGAACAAGCTAAAATAGTGAATTTACCTTTAAATGCCCAACTCTGCTGATCGTTGCTCAAGTTTCTCATGCTGAGCACTGCTCATGTCTCCAGCTCGGTGCAGCATTGTTGTAGCATGTGATGCATGTTGCGGCACAACTTTTCTTAGACTTTCTTATCTCTCTAGTCCTGCAGCTCTGCCTGGCTCTGGGATAGTGCGCAGTGCACAGAAAAAGCCGTAACATGACAGACCATCTGCTGCTGCCCTTCCCTGTCAGACTGCTTCTTTTCCAGGCTGGCTCCAACCATGCTGGACAAAAAGCCAGACTGTGGGGTCTAATGTTTCTCCTTGCTTTGCAAATTATAAATGATGACCAGTCTGGCTGCTCAAGAGATGCTTTGAGGAAAGGTAAAAAACGACAGTGCTCCCAGCATTGTCTTTGTGGCTGGTGAAGGTTGTTCTGGCTGTACAGGCCATGGAATTGTGGAAGATATTTGTGTGCTGCTTGAGCAGAAACAGCAATGTGGATGGATCTGTCTTGAGATCTACCCAGCTTCCTCCTGTTCCTTGGGGAGGGCAGCGGGAGGCCACGGGGGAGACTTAGTGCCTTTAACCCCTTCTTGCTTTGAGCTGCAGAGAAGCTGTTGGGAGGCTGTTTTGAACTGGCTGTAAAGTGATAGTCCTCCATCCTCTCCCACCCTCTCTCCCCCCTTGAAGGGACTGTAGGACAGTTCTAAGTTAACTCCGATATGAAGAGAAGTGTTATTTTGTGAGCCTAATGCATAAAATCTTCCGTCAGTATCTCTCTATGGTTTGACTGCCTTTCTGGCACCTTCCCCACTAACCAGAGGCCAGCAAGAGCTGAACAGCCCTTCCCATCCACAGAGGTGATTACAGTAGACTTACAGCAGGCTCCTTCCCTAACCACTGGTTTGTTTGCTGGCTGAAGATGGAAGTTGTAATTCAGGTAATAACACTCCTGCTGGGCTATGCCAGCAAAACTTTTCCGTCTTGATTTAGAGATCAGTCTGTTGAAGTCCAAGAGGAAAAAAAATGCATCCAGGACTTTTGTGTTGCACCTGAAGGCGTGAAAAGGCATCAGCAAAGAACAGGAGACTAGAAAGGAAAGAAACCTGGCTGTGGTGCAGGGGCGTGCTGAGCACTACCTTCCCCCTGAGCTCCTGTACAGAGCTGCTTTTCACAAGGTCTGCCTATAAACTCAGATGGCCTTGCTTCTCCTTTAGCTTTCTGAACTTATTTTTGTCCTCCAGGATCCATTCCTACCAGCCTTGACTGGCTCTGTGGCTTTCTTGTGTCCAGCCCGTGAGACAGGGTGTTTATACCTTGGGTGACAAAGCCAAAGGGCCATTCTCCAAACATGCCCTGGACACAGGGATTTTAAGCTTCTCGAGTATGATGTTTCGCCCAGTGACCTGCTACCTTTTCCTTGTTTTGCTGTTGCTGTGTTTGGCTGTCTGCTCCCTTGTACAGGGTGGTACTCCTCCCTGCTGGAGTCTGTCAGCCCCTCCATCCCTAAATCAGTTCAGCTCACGGATCCTGCAGAACATGGAGTTTGCTTTTTTTTTTTTTTTTTTTGCAGTGCAAGGAGTTGGATCCACTTATGAGGAGTGAGAAGCCTCCCTGTTGGCAGGGAAAGCCATTAGTTGTGCTAGAGCCAATAAAATGAAATTAAGGAGCAGGCTTCCATTAACATGGTTAATGGGTGCATTGACCTGAATTCCTAGGAAAGTAGCTTTAAAACATCGCATAACGCTTTCTTGCAATCATTTTATTAGCACTTTGAAACTGCTTTTGAAGTTGGCTAGTGGGTCATGGGAGTACAACAGTTTTTGCATCCACTGCCATGTGAGGTGCTAACCTGGGTTTCTGTTGGCTTGGATGTTCTTCAAGTAGTGCTTTTTTTTAAAAAAAAGAACAAAGCAGAGAAAAAAGGATGTTAGAGGCAGGTTACTAAAATCCAGAGAAAGAGGGGTCATCTCCCCCTTGAGTGTGTACCACTGCTGCTGACCATAGTGGCATAATATTTCCCAAGGACTTTTTACATCCATTGTACGGACTTAAACGCCACTGAGATAAATGCTGAATTGCTTTTATTTGACCTTCTTTGACTTTCAACTCAAGCTATCTGCACCTGAACACTTCTCTGTGAACATTGCAAGGAAAAGGAAGACTTAAAAAAAAGATGCTGAGGTTCTCCTGTCTCATACAGCCTGGGAAAATAGCAAATAGCAGAACTGGAAATGGCGTGATTGAAAATTGTAACATAGACTACCACTACAAAACTGTGTAATATCAGACCAGTTGCCACAAAAACATGGCTCAGTATGATTTGAACTGGTTCATTAAAGTCAAATACCATGGATGAATGTCATGCATGAGAATGTATGTTCATGCTTGGTGGGCCCCACTGATGCAGGGTGGAATTGTGCACATGCATATCAAAGTTCAAACCTGTCCCTAAATGTCACCTTACTCTTTTTACCTGCTGAGGGTCAAATTTTCTACTGTTACGCTGAATTAAGCCAAATAGTGCTCAGAGCTCATCTGATAAATAATTGTAACGCTCCTGTGGAGTGGCTCCAGGGTGTTTTTGCACGGCCCATAGACTCCTGAGGAAAAGCTGGAAAGCTATTGCCAGGTGTAGGACAGGGGAGAGGAGGATGGGGGATAACCTCTTGAGAAGTGGCCGACCTGGCATGCCTTCAGGCTAAGTGAAGACCCTTGTGGGTGAACAGGGAGGTGGAGGGGGGAAAACTACTCTGTGGTTTCCAGAGGTATGTGGCTAACAAGCTAACCACCATCCACTTGCAGAACTGCCAGTTCTTTCAGAGTGAACAACACAAATACCTTCATCGCCGGGAGGAACCCGGGATCAACCTTGCCAAATTCAGATGCCCTTTGCAGCTTTTTGTGGGCTCATCCCCGCCCCGGTCAGCCTGATGTGCTGCGTGGCTTATAGAAGCAAACACTATGGCCAAGTACTCTCTCCAAACCTCTGTCTAAAACATGCTGGGGCCCTTCTGGGGTAAGGGAAGGAACTGGTGTCACCCTGGTTGTTAGCCAGTATTTATTTGCTCGGTTGGAGCTATGCTTCTCTCAGTGGTTTAGGCAGAGATGGGAATGATGGTTCTGTTCGCTGCACAAAAAACAAGACTCATCTTTTCTGCCTCTGCCTGGGTGTCTTTGCCATGGTTTCCCAGCTGGGCAGCTCAGGGTTAGGGCTCTGAAGGGACTGTTCTGACTGCACCCAGCAGAGAGCGGTGCTAGCTGTCCCCCTCGTTAACTAACGAGCTCTACAGGTTCCTTTGTTCTTTCTGCACAAGGCCCTGTGTTGGGGACCTGGCTTCTTGTCAAGGGGCACCTGCGTACAGTCTGTCCACCTTGTGAGTCAGCCTGCAGCCTACCTGGCTGCTCATTTCCCAGCAGGCTGAGTGCCGTGTTTGCTTTCTTAAGTAATTCAAGCTGCCAAGGGGATGGGAGGGGGTGAGTTAGGTGTGTTTTGGCTTTGCCCCTGATCCAGATTGTGTGTTGCTCAATGTTATGTCCAGTATTGGCAGGAGAGCTGGACACAGCTACCCCTGCTGTCTTAATGCCTATTTGGTGGCTTATACCCTAGGGACAGATACTGCCTCTGTGGCAATTGAGTAATTATGGGATGATGGAATTCATGGAAGCAAAAAATCTTGGTGGGTATGTGGATATGGCAATGTGGTCAGAAGAAATAAGGCAAGCCTTGCTTCCTAGATTTGAGGATCACAGGAACAAGTCATGATGCTTGTCCTAGTTTAAGGATGCTCTCGGTACCTGCTGATGTGATAATCCCTGGTATACACCAAGAATCTCCTCAGGTGTAGTCAGTGGAAGATACAAGCATACAGATGATCAAGATTAGGACTCCTTAAATTACATGGTGGGTAGTGGAAAGACTTGGAAAGGCAGAAAGTCTCCAGTTGGATGGCTAATGAACTGAACTTCCAGGGGAAACTGGTCTGGGTTGTTAAAAGGGAGCTGAGGAAGGTTTTTGGAGGTGGTTGGGAAGAGAAGGATCATCCGTTTGGAAAAAAATGTCTTTGAGCAAAAAGCACATGCCTCCATTAGCTACCAGGAAACACCCTTTATCACCCAACAGAAACATCTGTTGTCACCCAGAGTGCTTGGCACACCCCTGATCTTGGACAGAAGGCCAAGCCCCTGGCCGTGCTGGTGGCAGGCTTTTTGGTATACAAACTGTTCTTGATGGTGTCTGTGTCAAGTTGGTGCTGCAGAGCTGCAAATCTGTGTTTCCCTGATCTTTTCTTACATGGTTTTGCCACAGGAAGGATATGGGTTGTTTGGGATAGTGTGGGTTGTGCTCAGAGTGCCCACAGCAGAGAGTATACCTCGCAGATGGGACACCTTCAGGTACCTCAGCTCAAGAAGGCAGCCCCAATCCCCCACTGTCAGCCACTGCCACCTTAAAGGTGACTCCATGAATGTCAGGCTGAATAGGGGCTTCTTTAGTCATGTCTGTTTTTCCAGGCATTAGTAAAATTTCCCCTGCCAATCTATGCGCTGCTGTGTCAAACAATTATTAGCCTTTTTTAACAAGGTACTCGGGTCCCTCATCTGAATCATTGCACTGTGAATACCTCTGTCCAGGATGCCACCTGGCTGATTCTTCTCACCTACCGCCTTGAAATTAGATGGTTGGACAAAGATCTCCGGCCTCCTGTGGTGCAGTGTTGATTTTGATTTTGGCCCTGTTTTTGTTTGCCCCTGCCAGGAGACACAGGCTTGTCCTGTGTCCTTTCTCCTCCCCTGTTGTCCCTAGAGATAACACCTAGATACTCTGACCAAAGGCCGAAGCTTTGAAGGCTTTAAGTCATGGGTACATGCAGGCGTAAGTGGAGCAGTTCCAGGCATTCAGGCATTCAATCCCTTCTTCTTCTCCTCCTAGCTGTTCGGCTGTGGCTCCGTTGCACAGATCGTGCTCAGCAGAGGGAGTCATGGAAGTTTCCTGACTGTCAACCTGGCCTTTGGCTTTGCTGTAACTCTTGGCATTTTGATCTCAGGACAGGTATCAGGTACGTTGTGGCTCTGTGTGGGCTGGATTTCATTTGTGGGTGTTGTGTAGGCCTAGGTGGCTGCACTTTTCCTATGTGGCAATGGTATGGAAACCTCTCTGGGACCCAAATTCTGCCTGTAGAAGTATGCTAACCACCACCCTCTCTGCAGGTGGACATCTGAACCCAGCTGTCACTTTTGCCATGTGCTTCTTGGCCCGGGAGCCCTGGATCAAGCTACCAGTTTATGCCCTAGCACAAACCCTGGGGGCTTTCCTCGGAGCTGGCATAGTCTTTGGGTTGTACTACGGTAAGTGCAGAAACCCTGTGTGTTTGTGTGCAGAAACCTTGTGTGACTCGCTGTAAGGAGGCTGGTGTGCAGATCGGAGAGAAGCATTTTCTTGCAGAGCAGAGATCCAAGAAACTTCCTTACTGTGTTTCTGTGTGGGCTTTCCTGTTCTTATGATGATCAGCTTAAATATCCTGCAATCAATCTGAAGGTCAACCAGCGCTGTCAGTGTGCATCTTTTTGTCTTTGAGTAGTGATCATTGGACGGCCCCTCTTGTATCTACTGTCTGGACTAAAACAGACCTTCCAGAAAAGCCAGTGAAACACTACTAGTGATGGAGATTTTATATTTGTGCACTGTTCCAGAGCCATTTTATCCTTCTTGGTTTAAAAATCCCAAAGACTTCACCATGGATGACCTTTTGATTTAGAGGCATTTGAGTACCTTTATGAGAGATTTGGAGTCACCTTAGTGTTTACTTTTAGGCTCTAACTCTTTTCTGGTGTCTGGCAAACACAAAATATATAGCAACAAGGACTAAGGCCATCTGCATCTGACCCTGACTGGTAAAACACTGTGGTGTATCACACCCTAAGTTTTGCAAATGAGTGTTTGTTCTACAGCAAATGGTTTTGCAACACATAGCAATGGGGTGCTCAGGAAATTCTATCTCAATATTCATGGCTCTCTGATGCCTACATTTTAGTTATTTTCCGAGCAAGGTCCCCTCTCTCATGTGTGTTGGAAAATGACTGACATCTCTATCTTGCTTTTTTCTTCCCTCGCCACCCACCTCTAGATGCCATCTGGGCTTTTGCCGGTAACCAGCTCCATGTAACAGGACAGAATGGCACTGCTGGTATCTTTGCCACCTACCCCTCTCAGCATCTGAACATTGTGAATGGATTCTTTGACCAGGTAAGAGGGTGCTGGTAGGATAAAGATGCATTTGAAGAGGAATCTTTTGGGGTGGCTTGGGGCCTCTTCTTTAGTTAGAGAACGAATTGCAATTTAAAGAGAAGATATCCAGAAAAGTTTTTAGAGCTGACGCAGGTATCTCACTAGCCCATAGGAAGAGCAGAGCCAGAAAGGACCCTTACAGCAAGAAGGCTTATGTTAAGGGGTTTAACCAGCGGTACAACACTGGCCAGGACACCAGTGAAAAGGACACCACTTGTTTTCAGCCCCTGAAGAGCTATAGCAGGAGGTGGGATGGGTCTTCCTCACTCCCACTGTACTACTGTGGCTGTTGCATAGCCCAAGGGTCAACTGGAAGTGGGGTGGTGTTTGCTGGTGGAGGTGACAGTCTCCTCCTTAAAGTTACCATCAAAGGCACAGTGGCCACCCAGCTGTGGCAGGTTGGAAGCAGGTTCAGGAAGATGTCTTCAGCTTTTCTGGTGGCTCAAACAGTTATTCAAAGCTCTTCTGTGGGTAGGGAAAAATGTGTGGGATTGATCAAGCCTGTAGTCTGCCAGGAAAAACGTATTCTGCTCTCCCACTACTGTGAGTGCTCAGTCTACTGTAGTCTGATGATGCCATGGGATCACCTATTCTCTAAACTGGAAGAGCTGCTTTAAGTCCTAAATGCATGGGACTTCAGAGGAGTTACATACCTTGGTTAAAAGATTAATCTGGATTAAATTCTTCTTTTTCTTCTCCCTCCCTCCCCAGTTCATTGGCACCGCCTCCCTGATTGTTTGTGTCTTGGCTATTGTCGATCCCTACAACAACCCCGTCCCCACGGGGCTGGAAGCTTTCACAGTTGGCTTCGTTGTCCTTGTTATTGGAACCTCCATGGGCTTCAACTCAGGCTATGCTGTCAACCCTGCCAGGGACTTTGGACCTCGTCTCTTCACAGCCATCGCTGGCTGGGGCTCTGATGTGTTCTCGTAAGTGCTTGCCAATGAAAACCTTGTGCATCAAGAGAAAAAACCCACCTATTTGGACTCTTAATATCTCTGGTGTTACAAAGAGTCTTAGCACCCATGAGATATCTTTGGGTTGTGTAAATGTTGGTGGTGGAGGTCTTTTTAAAAGACACTGTTGCTCTGCTCTGACTTCTTAAGAAACTGTAGAAGCTGGGCAGCTTCCAGCAGCGAGAGCAAACAATCTAACTTTGTTATCAAGGAGGAAATGTAGGAGCATCCAGGAGAAGTGCAGGTGCACCTTGAACAGGAGCCTATCATTTCTTTGGTGGTAGAAACTGGAATGGGTTTGTTATACTCAATTTTGTTGTGGCTGGATACAATTAAGAGAGCCACGAGCAATACAAGCTATATGTTGTCAAGGGCTGCTTTCCTGCAAGCAGTGGGAGGGAAGCGAAGGTGCCCAGTTCATGCACTGCAACAGCTTCTCTCCTTCCTAGGCGGAGAGACAGTCTTGGAAGTCCTGAAAGTAGCTGTTCTGAATTGTTTGTCACCTGAACTTGGAGTAGGTGGGCAATATCTGCCTTGGAAATTGCTGTGGACATGTAGATACTGTAGTCTTTTTGCAAGTCACTGGTGATGTTTGGAGATGACCCAATCTTGCATTGTTCCAGATCCAACACAAATATCCTAATGCTTAGGCTGCAGTTCTTACCTTGTGCACTTTCTTTTTGTTATCCAGGACCGGTAATCACTGGTGGTGGGTTCCAGTGGTGGCTCCTTTCCTTGGGGCCATTGCGGGAGTGATAGTCTATCAGCTGATGATTGGATGTCACGAT
The DNA here is from genome assembly GCF_017639655.2 of Falco naumanni. Taxonomy (NCBI): domain Eukaryota; kingdom Metazoa; phylum Chordata; class Aves; order Falconiformes; family Falconidae; genus Falco; species Falco naumanni. Next base: position 76,872,292 of record NC_054080.1, read on the forward strand.
GAGCCTTCTCCACCTGCCTCTGAGCATGAAACAGTCAAGCTGTCTAACGTGAAGCACAAGGAAAGGGCCTGAGGAAGCTGCCACCAAGATCTGGCAGACATTAACTACTCAGGACTGCAGTTGGCAAAGAGGAAGGAGGAGTTAAAAAGCTTCAAGAACAACAGGAAGTTTTCTTCCTGTCTTGAGATATTGTAGCCCTTTTTTTTTTCTTTTTTTTTTCTTTTTTTTTTTTTGTTGTTGTGTATATCCCTGATGCATTCGCTTTAGGCATTTTCCTGTGAGCCTTTCCCCAAATGCAGTATCAAGTAGTCTTTCCCTAGTAGAAGGGGGCTGAGGACCGTAGGAATCAGGAGAGACATGGGCATTGCTGTCCAAAACCTCCAACATGGGCCGGGTGAGGAATCAGGAGAGATTTTGGGCTGTGTTGCTGACCTTGCCTGTGAGTTTGGCAAACTGCTTCCCTCCAGACCTATGTCCCCATCTTTAAAGTGGGGATCATTCAAAACTTAACATTGTATAGTGGGGATCATGCAAAACTTACACTGTATAGTGGGGATCATGCAAAACTTACATTATAAAGTGGGGATCATGCAAAACTCACATTGTTTTGCTAGCTGGAATGGAAATTCCTATGTAGTGGAAAAAAATTGCCTGTGATTCTACTGTGGATCAAATTCATGCTTGATGTTGCTCTCAAGTTATTAACTTAGCACAAGGAATAAACTTCTCTAAAGGATTTTTATTGGCCAAGCTTCTTGTATCTCCCATGAATTCCTAGAACATCATATCAATCAGCTGATCAATAACATCAGAGTGAGGATGCACTAAGACGAAGTGTTTACAAAGCACTGCACCCTGGTGTTCTAATCACAAATTTAATATTGTCAACTCCTAGAAGATAACACATAGGAAATCCTTGTTCTAGCCAGGGGCTAACCTAGAAAGAAAGCTTGGCTCCCTGTAGCAACCTTTCTAATTAATCAGCTTTATATATAAACAGTGAGCAGCTAATAGGCAAGTTCCACTGGAAACATGGTGTTGCTAAAGTTGTGTGTGTTCATGTAAATTTCACAATAGTGCTTTTTTAAAAGAGGTAGATTTATATATAAATATACTCCTTAAAGCTGTTACTAAATACCGGGGTTGGGATGTGTTAATTTAAAGATGTATGGGAACTGCCTATTCTCTGACAGCTTTGAGATACTGTTGAATTTTCCTGGGGTGGCCTTAATTTATGGCATTGTTGTTGGAGCATCTCCTTTTCTACCCTGCAGAATTACTGGGGTATCCATGGTACTCACAGCTGAGGGACTGAGGTCGAGCACCTCCTGTACTAGCAGTGCTGGTGTCTCAGGGCATATCTGGCTTTCCCAATGCCATATTTACAGAGTATTTGAAACAAGCAGTATTGGTTGTGAAAGAATTTGTAAGTCCCATGCAAAGCCTGTTTCTTTGATGTCTCAATTCCTTCAAATATGTAACTTTGTACACATTTCCAGTACTAAAATGATGTATTCTTTTTAAAAAATAAAACTTCAATACCCACACTGTAACATGTAGTCTTGGTTGTATCTTCAAGCAGCTGCCAGTAAACTTTGCCATGGAAAGGAAGTCTTCTATAGCAATAGCTTCCTCAAGTTCTTTTCCTCTTCAGCCTGTAGGAGCAAAAGGGAATTAACCCCTTCAGGCATTACAACTACATGCTCCGTTTGTGTTTTTTCCTTTCCCTTCTGGGCTGGGCTTTCGAGGCAGGTGCAGGCAGATGGGGTACCTGTACTCAGTACAAAGGCCAAGGTGTGGGCTTGGGTGGGGGTTTCCTGCTCTCAGGTGTCTTATTCTTAAGGCAAAAGAACCAAGGGGTCGGTGTTTGTCTCTCACGCTTTCTATCTTTTAATTGTCTTAGTATTCTTTCATTTAACATAGTTCTTCTGAGCATGAAATCCTACTCTACTTTCAGTGTACCAGGTGCCCAGCATCACCTAGCAAATTACAGCTGTCACTTTTTTTTGATTAGCTATGCCATGCAAGGAGAAGTATTACAGACTTGAATCTGGTGCTCACAGAATTACACAAACAGCTTCCTTCCAGCCTGTCTCCTCTGTAAATACCATTATTGTTGCTCTTTGGCTGATTTGTGTACTGCTGTATTTTTCCTGTATTAATTATACTGCCTTAAAATAACTCCTAACTTCCCATATGGTGCCAAACTGAACAATTCAGTGAAGTCTGGATGAATGTGGTTTCCAGCAATTCACCAACTAGAAATCAAATGGCTTTTGGCAAGAAAGTCGCCGAGTTTGTTTGGTACATCCTATCTGCAGTCAGCGTGCTGCTTTATTTTATTTCTAACCCGAAAAAGTTTATCCTTCAAAATCTGTGCAGAAGTCTAGTATATTACTGTGATCAATTAACATAGCTGCAGGGGTCAATTCCCATTTCCCTTCAGGACTGTTACTACGTTGTCCACTCTTCTACCGCATTGCATCATCAACTGACTTCATCAATGCATTAAATTCTTACTACAGACCTTATGACTTTTGATTCAAGGTGTAGAGTTTGCGTTTTGGTTTTTTTTTTTTTCTGTTGTTGGGGTTTTTTTTGCATTTTTTGGGATACATTATCCTACCACATTCCTCCTGTTCCCACCTGGCATGTAGTAATTGCCTTTTTCTATGCCCTTGCCTTACTTGTGCCTCAGTGGTGCATGTTATTATCTTTATTAAAACTGCAACAAAATACCATACCAGTTTTGGGTTAAATTTTTTGTCTTAACCATATCTCCACTATGTAAAGCTTTGGCTTTTCTGGGATCTGTTGGAGAAGCACCAAGCACTGCTGAGTAGAGAGGCCTTACCATGTGGAAATGGGCAGGCTCAGCCTGCTGTCAGCAGATGGGGAGCTATGGAGAAGTTATCCTCACCTTCCAGAAGGGTCTGGCCCATATGAGAAATGGTTAGGGCAGCTCTTGGCTGACCATAGAAGAAGGGCAGTTGGTGCACAGGACAGTTTGATATGCCAGATTTCAAGGACTCTAGCAGTGTTATTAAACTGAGGGGAGGGAAAGATGGGGTTAACTGCAGATGGCATTTTCCCTGGCAGCAGGCAACCTTGAATAGCTGCAAGCTGTGGTTCTGTTTGTTTTCATTTCAGCTGCCTTGAGAGAGCTTCTGGGCTTTATTCACTTGGCAGGGCCATGCAAACTAAAATATTTTTTCTCTTTTTTGTCTCTATGCCTAAATTTCAAAGGCGATGTATCATCTTGTAGTTAATGCCTTGCTGTTGGAGTCACCGCAGAGGTAAGACTCATCTGGCCAAATATAGTCATCCGGGTTTTAGGTCAGATGAACACCAGCTGTCAAGCTATTGAAATACACTTACTTTGTAGGAAGAAATAAATCTACAATTTAAGCTATTCATCCTTGACAGGGAGAGCAATTTATTGCTGGAACAAAACGTTAAAAGATGTTGTGGATTCTCTATTGTGTGAGGTTTTCAAATTAAGACTGATTGTCTTGCAAAAAGGTCTTCCAGTTAAACCAGAAACCATGCTCTTAAGAGCAAGTCCAGCTGGAGGAAATTCCCAGACCTTTATATTGCAGAAGGTCACATTAACAGGAATTGTCTCTTCTGACTTTAAAACATGAAATTTATAAAGCAAGCTGAGAGCAGCCAAGTATTCAGTTCCTCTTGGTTCTCAGCTGGTCTAAGCTCTTCGCTGCAGGTGCTGTAATGCAGTGGCACATGAGCTGTGTGCCAGGCAAACCTACTTTTGGTTACCCACTCTCCCGCTGCCTTGAGATGCATGCCTCAGGAGGCTCTTCCCAGGTCTGTTTGCTTTGTCCACCCATGAAGTGGCAGCAGCAGCGCTAATCTCTTCCAAACCCTGCTATGTTTCACCTTGTGAGAGCAAGATGGCATTATCAAAGGGTTGATGCTACTGGGCATTGGTCCAGATGGGGGAATATTACAGACTCCCTTTGTGCAGGTCTTCTATCCCAAAGTGAGTTTCAGCTCTCCATCTGACAGCAGTGGGTGCTGGTCATGCAGGAGGTGGTTGGCACTTGGCTGACCACACCTCCAGTCAGGTCTGCTGGGGCTGCACCAGAACAGGTTATCACATGTGCCCAAAGGAGATCAGCACCGACATATCAGCTGCTTACTCTCTTCCTTTCTCCCCATCCTCTTCATGTTGGTTCATGACACCCCTTCCATCAAAAAGAGCCACATGGCAGCTGTCTGGGGGAAGGGGATGGGACCAGGGCCATTATGTGAGAGAAACGCTGAAGCTATTGCAAGGGCTCTATCCCACGACCAGCCAAAGAAGTTGAGAGGGACAGGTTTGCCTGCCTTCATGGAAAGAAGGTGCGGGATGGGCTCTGTTGAGGAACAACACTGGCAAGAACTGGGTCATGAAAGCTGTTGTATTCCTTGCTGCCTCCTCTTAAGTCCTTGGCAGTTCTGCATGTTCAGGTTGTGCTTGTACTCCTAGCTCTCCTGTGCAGCCAAAGATTTTGTTCTCATCCTGTATCTCAAGGCAGAAAGAAGTCCTAGCTCACCATCCAATTCCAGCATGCCCACAGTCCTGGTGTGCCCAGGGGCCCCAAGTCTGTGGTCATTCAATGCTTTAGGAGCCTCTGTAGCCTGGTAGGAGCCTTGGACACATGTGTCTTATTAAGCCACCTCATTTATTATTTACTCTGTAATGAATAATAAAAATCCTTCCTGGCACCAGAAGCTACTTGTTGAGCGGGAAGTTCCTCTTCAGTCTTCTCCATTTAAGCTCCAGTTCAGAAGCAATGGCCCTCGTGAGGTTTCCCTGATGCCGAGTGTGTATGTGAGGAACAACAGGCAAATGTGTCTGCAATCCAGCTGTAGTCATGTGTTTTGTCACTGCTGCAGAAGATTAATTTGGCTGGAGAAGTGAGCACAACCATCTCACTCCAAGGGGCTGCAGAATGATTATACAGCCAAATGAGCTTATCAGATTGAAAATATTGTCATATCTAGCCATATGATAATAACAAAAAGACCACACTGGAAAAGGAGAGTTCAATACAGTAAAGATGTAAAAGCCACAGAGAGAAAGACTCCATCATTTTAAGGGGCAACATTTTTATTCACAAAGCAGCTGAAATATTTTGCCAGCAAAGTTTTAGTGTGGCTTGTATTTATCATTATCAAATTAGAGTGCAGAGGTAGATTCAAACATTATTCAAGAAAAATTTCAATATATTATTTTATTTGCAAAACTGGGGTGACCACCAGTGGAAGGTTTTCCCCCAACTCTCTAACAGCAGTCTGAAGAAAGAATGAAATTTGGAGTTTCCTTGTTATACTCTGTAAAAAGCTTAGGGCTAAAAAGTTGGTTTGGATCTCTTATTCCTAAAATTTCTAAAAAAATTTAAAAATCAGCATCCTATCTCCATAAACTCACCTGAACATCAAATTGTCTTGTTTGCTGAAAGCAGCATGTCCCTGCTAGAATCAAAGCCCTTCCCCTGCAAGATAAACAGCACAGATTGTATGAATGGCTCAAAGTCTGCATTCACATTTGGGTAGGTCTGTGCAGATACGCTACCAACACACATCCAAGCCAACAGCTGCTGCACCACTGAATGAAACCCTTGATCCCATATTTACCATAGTTTTAGGCAGCCCTACTGTACCTGTATCCCTTGGGTTTAGTGTTTGTTGGTGGTTTTTTGTTGTTGTTTGTTTGGTTTTTTGTGTTCTTTTTTACAAATGGTAGGTATACAGAGGTGTCTGGTATTTTGGAAGTAAAACCAGCTGCACAGAGCCAGCATTGAAGACACATGAGAAACTTCACGACAAGGAATTGTGCAGGTTATGAAGTCCAATATAAACAACATACTTACTAAAAAGTTACACCAACATGAATGGGAAGACAGAGCCGATTTTCGATCTTTTCCCTTACCAGGAAAGTGGTACGTCAGTAATACCTGCGGGAAGTAAGTGGAAAACGTCAGACAGGTTTCTGTATCTGTGGAGCCCATGGGAATGTGGTCTTATCCCTTTAGATGTGCTTGCAAATCCCACTGAGTGGTATCTGGTATTCACACAAAGTATCTTGGTAAACCTGGGCGCAAGTTATGTGGGAGTCTAAACTGCTGTGGGATTTCCTCTAATCCCCCCATCACACATTGGTCACACCAGGAATTTCAGGTGTTATCTTAAAACAGTTCCTCTTGCAGGGGATCCTGTCTTGGAGACCAGCCTGCCCCTCATCCCCATTCCTATGTGGGAGGAGGTGGCTACCCTTCAGCTGCTGCGAGCTCAGCTTTTGCCCCTGGGGCCTGAGCTGCCTTGTGCTTGTTGGCTGCAGCTCCAGCTTGCTGACCTCCCCGTCACTGACTGTGGGTTTGGAGGATGCAGCCAGGACATAAAATATCACCCTCCGTTCCTGCAGCCTGCTGCAGTCACAGCGGACCACTGCTCCCAGGTCCCAGTGCTGTGCTGGAAAAGCCAAGGAGATAGGACAAGTGTGGTGTGATCTCTCCTTTTGTTGTACTTTCTCCATGTCTGGTTCCACATGACAGGGCTTTTCTTAGCTGGAGGTTGAATCAAAGATGTGGAGATTAGTAACCATCCTTGAATACATTTGCCCTGAGGTCTTTTTTTGATCTATTCATACTTTTTGCCTTGGGGACATCCTGTGGCAATAAGCATTACTATTTCATAGGGGTCTACTGCCTGGATTGCTCCTTTTGGTGAGAGGGGCCAGCCTTCTCTCTGCCCTACCAGTGCTCTCCTCCATGCTTGCCCTGGGGACCCAGTCCCTTGTCAAGCTGCGACACAGCTGAACAGCCTAGGAGGGTGTCAGAAAAGGGCAATGGAGACTTCATCCTGTATAACAACAAGTTCTACTCTGTTATCTACTCTTTTACAGGCAGAGTGGCATTTATAGTTGAAAGAAAATCTTCCCTGAGAGCCTGTTGGGGGACCAACTGGTTGAGCTGTTGCCCCACCAGCTGCACTGCATCTCCCTTTTGCCCAGAGAGATGATAAGGACGGCGGAGGACATAAAAAAAAGTCTTGCAGCCTTCACATTGAACTGCTCCAGAAAACAATTTTTATTTAAATCTGAGTTGGCTGTTTTTTAATGTCTAGCTGTCAGCTGATCTGAGGACAAATGGCTGTTAGCAAATCATTTCCCCAGCAGAACCTGTCCAGCTGGGGATAAGAATCTGACAAAGGAGGTGAATGAAAGAGAAATTAATAAATGGAGGAGGACAACAAGGAGAAAAATCTCTCAGGCTAAAGATTGCCAACTGGAGTACACCTGTGAAAATGTAACAAGAAATGTGCTGCCTGAGATGGGAGTTTTATTGGTTGCAGGATCACAACTTGCCTTAGCTCCTTGCAGGGAATTTGCACAGTTTCCACCTACCCCATCTTCTACTACCCTCTGCCTCCCCAGAGTATCAGCTTCCTCTCTATTAATCTCTGCTCCTGGCCTGTAACCGGCTGAAACATACTCCTTGTGATCTGGGAAACCTGTGAAACGTCCCTCGCTCCCTGGCACTTTGATTGTCTCACATGAAAGTGTCTTTGGCTTACTTTGCTTTTTTTTGCGTAAAATCTTTGAATTAAAGCACTGAGACACAGCTCATCTGCATCTAACTCCATGAGTCCAGCCGAGGTTGTATGGCTCACAGGACTTGCATGGCTAAGTGACACCAGACTTCGTAGCTGGTGGCACACGAGGGAACAGGCTCCTTTTGAATGCAGTTAACCATCTTGACCTAAGGGTAGAGGATGAGAGTTCTTGCCTTGAGTCTAAGGTGGGGCCTTCCTCCTTCCTCCAGGACAGATAAGGACACCTTACCTGCCCCCCTGCTTGCCCAGCAGTCAGTGCTGTGGGTGCCCACAAGCAGTTACTTGTGTATTGTGGGGTGACTTGGTGGCCCTCTTGTGTTACTCTGGTGGCAGCTGAAAAATTGCAATTCCAACGTTAAGGCACGAGACCCAAGTATGAGTCTTGAGACACAACAACTGCCAGTGTCTCCCACCTAATCACCTCCAGCAGGAAAATGTGTTTCTGAGTCCTGTGACCCTCATTGCATGTAGTGCGGCTGTAATGTGCAAGAATGGGGTGGGGTAGAGAGATAGCTGGGGGACTGGTTGTGTCTTGTCATCCTAAAACACTTTTGCTCCAGGAAAAGTACTGCGTGTAGAGTAGCTGTATGTCTGTGGACAGGATTTTCCTTCTTCTGCTTTGGGCCATTCAGTATTTACTCACTTCTCAGTGCCTGGAACACCACTAACTCCTTAAATTCATCCCTCCATCCCTGGTGGAAATGCAAGGTAACATGGTCTCCTCTATCTCTGAGCAACAGGGACACAAAGTGATGTGTTGCCGAACTTCTCACCATGTTTGCTGCCTCCTAGTCCAGATGCTTCAAGCGCTGAGCAGACATCAGGCACCGGAGCCCAGCCAGGTGCCTACCCAAATGAACAGCTGAGCTTGAAAAACACACCACAGTGATAAATGTTCCTGATACTGGGATGATGTTTGTCCCTCTGGGCATGAGACAAAGATGATGGTGTCTTCAGCCTCCAGACATGAAAGGTGAAAGACTTGAGACCTCTGTGCTGCCTCCAGGGACTAGAAGGCGGAGGGACAAGTGCATGAGAGTGTTGGAAGACCCAGCACAGGGGACAGGTGCGGAAGCTGGTCATATCTCAGCTCTGTAGCTCACAAGATGAGTGTAGTGCAAGAGGGTAAATAACATCTGAGGGAAGCTTGAGAGCTCATCACTCTGCTCAGACTGGCAAGCAGCAGCATGAACTTTCCCTGAGTCCATCTGCAAAGTATAAATTAATTGCTTCATTGACTGTGCTGACTGTGGGCTCAATTCAGTGCTGAAGTGTAAGGGTCTGGAGCCATTTGAGATGCCGTGGGTTGTCCTGCCTGGCTCTAGCTGCCACTCCAAAAGGGATGAGGTCTCCTGCAGGCCCTGTGTCATAGCCTCAAACCCACACAGATTATCTTTGAAGAGCATATGTGTATATAACTCGGTCAAGCTCTGGAGATCACTGAACTGGAACTGAATTCCTCCCCAGGAAACTATGACCTGGACAGAGGCAGAAACCCGACAAATGTCAGTACTTCTGTTTCTTTTGTGGTAGGATGCCCATTTCCTTAGAAGCTTAAAAATGGCAAAGGGAAAAGATGAAAGGTCTGCCTGCCCCAGCACCCTGTCTCCAACAACAGCCACTTACACCTCCCTACCCTCTTCAGGAATGTTGCAACAGGGAGCAATAAAAACCACATGGATGAGGTGGCTTTTGAGTTCCCACATATTCTTCTTGGTTTGGTTTGAGTTGTGACAAAGTTGGTTGAAACCAGCTCTCTTAAGGAGCCCAAGTAACACTGCATTTGCATACTAACTGAAAGGAGTTATTCTGTTTATACTGGGAGGGGCAACCTCATTCACTGTCCCAAGGAGAAACACTGATGTTGTCTCATAATTAACATTTTACTTTCTCTAATTTTCTCACTGGAGACAATCTCCCTGCCAGGCAGGCTTGGCTTGTCCCAGGAGATCTTCAACTCTTCTAAGCAGCCTTGGGAGTACAGCAACACCTTTCTGGGCAACCTTGCAGGGAATCAGAGAATCATAAGACAGCCCAGATGCCTGGGTTTCTGGCTTCCATCACTGGGAAATGGCTCCAGATGGACATTCCCTGCCAGGTGCAGCACCTGAGGCTTGACCTGGGGTACCAGAGCTAAAAGAGATGTAGACTGACTCAAAGAGGCATGCTGTTTTCCCTGTCCTATCTGAGCTGAGTGCACTCAGGTATCAGTCAAACAGGCAATTTCACGCTTCAGGCTCTTACTACAGCTGTGCCCTGTCCCTGACCAGGGGCCTCCAACCCACGTCATGAGTAACTAACTCAGATTGTGAATGCCTAGGTAACAGTCACCTCTCAGGTATGAGTCGTCGGGACAACTTGTAATAGTTGAAGTTTGTGTCTTTGTTGGCATCAGCTCAGTCCCTGAAACAATTAATTTTCACTTAAACCTCCTGGGCTCACCCGCAACCTCTGAACTCCACCCAGTACAAAGGGCAGAAGTTTCTGTTGCCCTTTAACTTTGCTTTCCCTTTCCGGCTGCATTGCTTTTTAGGTAGTCTCCAGCCAAATTGTTGTGTTCAAGTCCTCTCCTTTATCTTGTGCTCGCTCAGGAAGTGTTTACAGCTGTATTGGCCCTTCAGGAGGAAAGAAGCTGATCAGAGAGGAGAAGCCATGCTGATGAACCTCCCCTGAGCCAGGGGAACGAACTAGCACCTGGTCTGCAGGAGAGCCACAATCCAATAAATCCCAGTTCAGCTGCTACCTGACCTCTAGGAGCAGCAATGCTGCTCCAGCACATCTGGTGGATCCGTGGCCAGAAGCAGCTGGCTCTTACAGCAGGCCTGCTGATGTTCACAAGCTAAGTGGTGCTGTGAAGGGCTGTGCAATCCCCAACTGCCTCATGTGCAAGACTCTTGCCTGGATGATGTGGTTCCCTGCTTTTGAAGCTGGGTTTACTGGGAGGAAAATCCATGGGACAGAAAGCAGCAAAGCAAGGAAGACCCTGGCCGTGAAGGGGTGAGGGCAGCAACAGGTCTGCTTGGTTTTAATTCAGTGACTTTAAAGCTTTGAATCCTACTCTTAGTGAGAGCAGACGGATTTAAACAAATAAAACCCAGGGCTTTCGTGTCTACCCTGAACTGTAGAACCAGAGAAAAAAGTTACGGTTTTTATCTGTAATGAAGATTACAGGGATGGAAAGTCTTGGGGACTGCCCTTGGTCTCAGGAGATGGGGGCTGTTTTTGGGAGGGGTGTATCTCCCTATTTGTGCCATAGGGCACTGGTGTCTCTCCTGCAGTGTGCCTGCCAGGTGCCTGGAAGTAAGGAGTGGCGATGCAGAGCTTTCCCACGCCTGAGACCCTTTGCTGGTCTGGGCATGAGCCTTTGTGTGCCTTTAAAGTGAAGAGAGCAGTACCACCCTGCCCCTGGGCAGGTGTGGAGAAGGTGTACGCTGAAGATAGTGTCGTGCACTGGTGGAGACAGCCTGTACACAACATTTGCTCTTCAATCATTTTGGTTAAGTGGCTCTATATTTTCCCTTCCCATGACCTCCTCTCCACTCAGCCCCTTTACGTGCCTCTTCCTCATTTCAGTGTCTCTGAGATTAATTTGTCTTCCAGGTTTTGTCCTGCTCTTCTCTTTCATTAAGGCACTCTTCCTCTTCGCCATCTTCAGTGTTTTTCCCTTTCCTCTTTTCCCCCCTTGGTCCAGAGACCCTCAGCCCCATTTATACTTGTGGGTCATGGAGGCAGCGGGGGAGGACCAGCCCTGACAAAGTAAGCTGGGAATTTGGGGGCCCAGGGTATGTGGGAGCCCTTGCTCCAGGCTAGCAGCCAGCCATGTTGCTCTGAGGAGCTCTGGTAAAATATTCCCAGCGTTTTATCAAAGAGGTGATGCTGTCATGTGTTTGTTTATTATTTCCCTTCAGGGCTCGGTCTCTTCACGGCTTCTTCCTTTCATTTTTGAGGAGGAAATGTTTGCAGCTCTGTCAGCCCCTGGGAGGAAAGTAAGCTACAAAGGGAGCAGGGGTAACGAGAGCCTTTTCCTGAGCCAAGGTAATGCAGCTTTATGGTCACCTATGCCCTAAATATGTGGGAAAGGAGCTCAGCCCTCAAGGATGCTGAGCTGGGAGCTGGTCACTGGAGGGAAGAGCCATGGCAGGGCATCAGGGACACAGCCTGTTGACTGATGGACCCTCTGGGCTCTGTTCCTCCACGTGCTCCTCTCCCTCCCTCCATCTCTCTCCAAGGTCTCTGACCTTGACCAGGCTTCTCTGCCTACCATGCCCAAACTTTCCTTGCTTCTTCACTGTCTCCTCATCTCCCACCCAGTGCACCCACTCTGCTGTTTCACCTGAACTTTGAGCAACCCATTAATATCCTTCTCTCCTCCTTCCTCTTTCTCTCCCCTTGAAGCCTGCATCAATGGTGATTTCACTGGGCAGGGGTGCACAAGGGACTTTTCAATGGTGGAGGCAGACGAAAGGACAGAGGCAGGTGAGTTCCTGTCCCCTGATGCTTGCCTGTTCCTGTCTTTGCTCCAGACATGTACCATGCCATGGGCTTGCCTGAGGCACCATGGGGGCCTGGGACTGGAGTTCCCTCACCTGATGCCCTCAGGCTGTTTTTTCCCCACCCTTGGTGTGTAGCACAGCCACTTTGCATCCTCCCAGCATTTTGGAAGGAGCTTCTGCTCTTGGGCTAGTGTCTTTATTTTCTAACATGTTTCCCACCTTACCTCAGCTCCCAAGCCACTTTCCTGCTGAAGATCCGTCTCCCCCTCACCATTTATGGAAGTATTGCTTGTGTACAAGCACAGCAGCAAGAGACTTTCAGGGTCCTTCGAGAGGAGTTGCAGGTTGGAAACCCTCTGGTACTTTCTCCTGTATAATCTCTTTTTCCTTCCTTAGCCCTTTTCCCTTGTGCATGTTTGGGAATGTCATGAAGCACATCACTGAGAAACTCCACTTCAAAGCCAGGAGAAAACATGAATAAGGAAATGAATGAAAAGAGGGGGCGGGGGGGGGGGGGGGGGGGGGGCGGAATCTGTTTTCATGATGTATGTTTTTGCTTGTAGCTTCAGACTTCTACTTTTTTCCCTTCTGGTGTCACAAATGTCCCATGCCAAAGTGGGCAGAGAGTTATCTCTGGGGGAAGGTTTGAGTTGCAGATGAGCCCTTGGCTATACATTGCAGTATCAGCTGTAGACCAGGTAAATAAGCAGGCAATTCTCAGTAATTTTTCCTATGAGGTTTTGTTCAGCTTCTTCAAAGGAAACCTAGGAAAAATCTTCCAAAGTGATCTGTGTGCAAACAAGCTATTGGCTTCAAAACAAGCTTCATCTCTGCCTTGGATCCAGAGCTCACATGATACTCTTCGTCACATGTTTTTAGTGTACGAGTGTTCTGCAGGTAGGGAAATCTACTCACACAAGAAGTGATCTCTCCTGCAGGGGATAATTTTACTTTTGGAGACATAAAACGAGGAAATGATTATCCGCTTCTGTCTGGTTTCCCCAGGAGACCAGGACTATGTGATCATGCAGTTTGGATGTGCAAGAGGGTGAGTGCATGCACCCCTCTGCTCCCCTGACATCTTTGAACCACTTGGCCCACTGCAGGCAAATGTGAAAGGGTGGCAGATGCAGCAGGAGTGAAGAATTCCTACAAATTTCATAAAAGTCTCTGGCTGGATATAGGACTGAGAAGAAGCCAAAGCCATCAGAAAACAGATCACTGCCATGCACAGAAAAGCTTATTTTCAGTCAGGGACATTGGATCTCCTAAAGTCCTGGTGAACAGGCAAGACCAAGTATTCACATCGTGCTTGTATAAGTTTCCTAGGATGGTATGGGGAATCAGTCACCTGTGGTAACAGGATCCTGGAGTTGTGAAATATATATATTTAATTATTTTAATTATAATTTTTAACTTGGAAAACAATCTTGTTTTTAAACGGTTTCTTCCGTTTAAAATAGATTTGACAAAAAGGTGACTGGGCTTTTCAGAGCGGAAAGCCTGTTTTGGCTAAGTAGTCTGTTCTTGCATAGGGCTCACATCTGGTTAAACACAATTCTCTCCATGTTCTGCTGCTGACTGCTGAAGCTATGTGGAAATACACTTACTTAAAACAAAAAAAAAAAAAAAAAGAAGAAAGAGAAAAAAAGAAGAAAAACAGAAAAAATAAAAAATAAAAGAAGGGATAGTTAAAGAGGAAAAAAGGAAAGAAAAGTTAATGATGGCAACTTCTGAGCCACTCTGCAAATTAAAACTGCTGGCTGACTTCTGTTCATTTTGTTAGTTAAGGACTTGCTTTTGTGGCTAGAAGTAAAATAAAGGGCCTATGCTGACTAGCCTGCCCCTCTGCTCTACGCCAAACCCTCCTAGTCCCCAAAGCCTTCTGGCTATTTTGGGGTGTCATTTTTCCCTTTGGGCAAACCAGGCTCAAACACCAAACCTTGACTCACTGCTGTAAGCCCGCTCAGAAATTGTCTGTCATTCTGTGCTGTTACTCATTTCTGGGAAGAAGGCGGCAATTACCTTGGTCTTTCTGGTTTTGAAGCAAAATGTGTGCTGTTCAAGGGAGTAGCGTTGGCTGCTGGGGTAAGATCTGAGCACAGCATCACACCCGCCTGCCCACCACTCAGTGCTGTTAGATGCCTGAGCCTGTATCCTTGGCACTTGGTGGCCATGGAGCAAACTCCTTGTCTTGTCTGTTTGTCAGTCAACTTTATTATTTTTTCTCTTGTGAGAAAACAAAAATGAGCAACAAGGACAAGGATCAAAGCCTCAGGGCCCCAGAGGAGCTGTGGGTGAATCACATGGATCCTCTCCAGATATGAGGCAAACACAATCATGTCATCAGGGCGCTGCAGATACCATGCTGGGAAGGGGCCAGCTCTCTGGGGAGGCTAAAGTGAAACAATGCCCCAGGTGGGAAAGGAAAGTGATTTCCTTGCTTCTGCTTCTTCATCTGAGGCCTGCTGTGATGCAAACCTGAGGGACTTGGAGCTGTAGAATTGATGGGTTGCTCTCCTGAGCTTACTGTCCAAAGTGTTTGAGTGCAGCTGGGGTAATGCAAACCTTTAATTTAGATTATATTCATCCTAATGCATGGTTAGTGTTAGAGCACAGCAGTCTCCAAGGTATAAAAGCCGTGAGTATAAACTACATCTATTTCTCAGCTAAATTTATAGTAGAAAAAGGCTTTTTTTGGGGGAATGGTGTGTGCTTATTCCACCTTCCATTTCCCATTACTGGATGCCTCAGCCCCTGGCCCGCAGAGCTGCGGCTCCAGGGTGTTCAGCCTTCCTTCCCAGGGTACAAAACCCATGGCCTCCTGCTCCAGGGGTTTTGCAAGCCACTCAAGTGTGTCCCCCAGCTTAAATGGTAATTTGGCCAAAAGATCATTTTAGGTCTGTAACAAGACGCGTGCATGATCTATAAGGGGAAACACTGTGATGCCTACAGTTAGTTACCGTCTGACGACTGTGGCCATGGTTCAGTCAGGATGGGGAGCTTTGGGTTTACTGCATTATTTAAATAATGACGCAGACCTCAGGCACAGTCAACATGGGTTCACAAAGGGAAAGTCCTGTTTAACTAATTTGATATCTTTCTAGGATAAGGTCCCTCTCCCAGTGGATGAAGAGAAGCCGGTGGACGTAGTTTTTCTGGATTTTAGGAAGGATTTCGATACTGTCCCTCACAGCATCCTTTGGGACCAGCTGTCCAGCATGGGATGAGTAGGTTCACAGTGTGCTGTGTGAAGAAGTGGCAGAAGGGCAGAGCTCGAAGTGTTGTAATGAGTAGGACTACGTCTGGCTGGCAACTGGTCACCAGCAGTGTTCTTCAGGGTTCAGTACTAGGTCCATTCCTGTTCAATAAATCTATCAGCAATCTGAATGCAGGAGTTGAATGCATCATGAGCAAGTTTGTTCATCATACTAAACTGGAAAATGCTGTTGACTCTTGAGCGACAAGAGGCCTTGCAGAGGGACCTAGATAGATTGAAGTATTGGGCTATGATGATTAATGGGATGAAATTTAGCAAGTTGAAACGCTGAATCCTGCACCTAGAATGGAGTAACACCAGGCAGAAGTATAAACTGGGAGAGGAGTGGCTGGAGAGCAGCCCTGCAGAAAGGAATCAGGGGGTGCTGGTCAGCAGCAGGCGCACTATAAGCCAGCAGTGTGCTTGGGCAGCCAAGAAACAATCCACATCCCAGGGTGCATCCAACATGGCATAACCAGCCGGTCAAAGGAGGTGATTATCCCACCGTATTTGGCATTGGTGTAGCCTCAACTTGAGCACTGGGTTTATCTAGTTTGGAAAAAAGGAGGCTGAGGGGTAACTTCATTGCTTTTTACATGTTCCTGAGGGGGGAAAGTGGAGAGGGAGGTGCTGACCAATTCTCCCTGGTATCCAGTGATAAGACTCATGGGAATGGTTCAAAGCTGCACCAGGGGAAGTTTAGGCTGGACAATAGTCAGAAGGGTGGTCAAACACTGGAACCGGCTTTCTAGAGAGGGGGACAATGTCTATCAGCATTTAAGAGGCATTTGGACAATGCCCTTAACATACTTTAACTTGGTCAGCCCTAAAGTGGTCAGGCAGTTGGACTAGGTGATTACTATAGGTCCCTTTCAACCAAAATAGTTTATTCTATTCTATTTTCCTGGATTAAGGTCACAGGTATTCCTTTGCACTCTGCCATCCTCCCCTTCGCCCTCTGTTTTTTCATTTTCTTACCTGATCTCTTTTCTTATTCTTTGCCTTTGGGGCTGGACAGGTTTCCTATTGGAGCAGGTCCATCTCTGTCTCTTGAGCATCTTTCATTCATCAGCTGCTATGGATGTCTGCAGTGTCTTGCAGAAAATGAATGTTACATGGAGAGCCTGAACTAGAAGCAGCTATGAGATTACTCACATTTTGTCTTCCAGCATTGTCTGCGTCCAAGGAATCCCTTCTCCTCCCAGCATGGCTCCATGGGAGGCTGTATGGGCCAGACTCGCTAGCAGGAGTTGGTGGTTTGCCTAACGTGACTGTCGCCAGGGAACATCACCTGGCTTCCTCTGCACTGAGCTCCAGAGATGTGGGCATAGTTAAGCTTTTTGCAGAAGTCTCCCATTTCCTAAGGTGGCCACATACGGCTGCAAAGTGGTTTGAATAAAAACATTGACTGACTGTACTGTTAGATGTTGCCTCTACAGCTAGGGAGGCCTGGAGATTCTTCCTGAGCCCGTTTCCCTAGATTATTGCTATCATGTTTGTGCATTTCTTCCCTACCTCCTCCTCTCTGTTGCCATAAAAGAGAATAAGTGACATAATTGTGGATGTGGACTCCCCTGTGCCTCACAGCGCTTAAGATCACATGCCTGTTTCATAGTGGTGAGAATGTCAGGCAAGAACCAACAGCCAGATGAAGACGCATACAGCAGAAGAAGGGAGCACGACCCTAACGCTCAACCTGATAGTGGTTTGAACACAGAGGGGTGCCAGAAGGTGAGAGACAGGGGGTATGAGGTTTCCGAGGGTCATCTCTGAGGAAATTCCCCCAGGAATGAGGAACATAGGATAAAAGGTAAATGCACGTGTTTGAAAACCAGCAGGCAATGGCACAGCCTATCTGGACTACCCAAGGCTGGGAGCCAAACCCTTCATGTAGCCACTAATGGCTTTCCACATGGAATTTAACCAGCTGGAGGAAGTGATCACACGTCCTGGTTTCTGCAGTAGCTACCCATCAACCCAATGTCTGATAGATCTTTCCAGCTATGTGCTCAAACCTTGGCATGATGATTGTCAAGGTCCTTGAAAGTGCAGTCAGAATGCGTGCTACCATGCAAGGGCTTTGCTGAACTTGTATGGCACCATTCATTCACCACTGACTTTTGCTCTTCCAGTCCTGCTCAGACACTTGTTTCTTAGGAATCTAGATTGGAAAAATATTTCTGGAGCAGTTATTAACACTAGTGCAGCTGTGTTGCTGTTGGCTTATGCTTGTGGTCTGGTAGTGGGCATGGAACGTGATGAAAATTCCAATATCCTGATTCGCCACCCTGGACTATAGTAATGTAATATATGGAGCAACCAAGATATTACAGCTTAATGAATTGTGGTGACCTGCAATATCTGTGTGACCTCAGCCTGTCCCATCTGTCAATACATTGTTTGTCACCACTTCTTTGGCCGTAAACTCACAACCCCTATGAACAATCCACCATTCCTGGGTTAGGCAACACTGTTACTCAAAAGGAGGGGAAAAGAAAAGCAGCTGGCTTAAGCTGAGGAAGAGTGTGAGACCAGAAACTCACATTTTGTATCTTGATGCTTTTCCAAATATAGCCAGAGCCACTGCAGGTCACAGATATTGTAAGACTCACAGTACAGCCTTCCTGGGGGACCTCAGAGGCTCTTTCTACTGTTCTGCTGCTGTAAAGTGCTTTCCTGGCTAATGTGTCTTTTTCACATGCCCTTTCCATTTACCAGCCCCAGTGTGATCCATGGAGGTGAGTGAAGTACAGCCTACAACCCTCTAGTTTCCTGGTGTATTGTAATATGGGGAGAAGAGAGCGTTATCACACCCATTGGCATGGTCTTCTTGGAGTGGCAATTAATTCAACAAGAGCTGCAATGCCAGCCAAGCTAAAGGAAAGTAAACAAAGAATTTGTCTATGAAAGCAAAACAAACCAAAGAGTTGAATGTGCTGGAAGAAGAGGCAAATAAGAGAAAACCACACTTTGTACTAGTCATCCTAAGGCTGGCCTGCACGGCCTCTCTTGCTGTGCATCACACAGCTAGCCCAGGACCCCTTTCTCTACCTGAGCTGTTGTGCTTTTCTTATGCAAACTCTGCGGCCTTAAATTGTCCTTTGTGGGAGCAAATGCGCATTTCAACATTTATTTTCCTTTTGTACCCATACTCAATGTGAAGTTCTGTTCAGATTCAGATCTTGCTTCCTCTCCCCACAGATGACCTCTTTTGTTACTGACTTGATTAGGAGGCAGTCTTTTCCCTGTAAAATTACTTTATGCTGAGTTGTTATTGTCTGGTGAGGCAGGACTCTTGTCCTCCTACGTGTACTCACACGTGGCTCATTACAAGCTCTTGATGGAGACTTACAAGCAGCAATCTGAGGGTGATTTGGCTGAGGGAGACTGATCCCTAACTTAGGTTTTGAGGACTGCAGTCCTTCGTTCATATTCCACATGGACATGAGACTTCTTCAGATAGGAAACCACTGAGCTGTGTTAGTCCCAATATATAAACTTTTCTGAAATAGATGTTATCTTAGATTACCAGTAGTTCCACATAAGTTTTGTTGGTAGTGGTGGCAACTTGGAGACTGTCTGCCACAGACCACTTATCTCTGTTCCTGGGCTAGTGTGGGAACTCTTATTAGATGCTTTCTGTCTTGCTTTTCAACTAAAGCAGTTCACTGACC
Source organism: Falco naumanni (assembly GCF_017639655.2). Taxonomy (NCBI): domain Eukaryota; kingdom Metazoa; phylum Chordata; class Aves; order Falconiformes; family Falconidae; genus Falco; species Falco naumanni. Next base: position 76,891,335 of record NC_054080.1, read on the forward strand.
CCCTTTGTGGCCACACAGAAAGCTGGCAAAGCTTGTAGGAGGACTGTACCACAGGACCTTTGGTTCAAAGAGATCTCCAGAGATCTGCTCTCCAACCTCCTGCTCTGACTATCTGGGCTGCCCCCAACACTTGATCAGGCTGGCCATGGCTTTGTTTACCTGTGTCTTGAAAAGCTCCAAGGATGGAGATAACTCTGGTGACCAAACCCAGGGCTGGTCCTCGCTCCCAGCTAAAAACCTTTTCTTCACATCCACCCTGAACCTCCCAAGCTCCAGTTTGTTGCTCCTTGTTATATCATCTGCTTCTGCTGAGAAGAGCTGGGCTGCACTGTCACTGTAGTTGCCCTTCAGCTAGTTGCTGGCTGCAATCAGATGTCTCCTTCAGCTTTCCTTTCACCAGACTAAAAGATCCCATCTCCCTCAGTCTCTGCTTTTGGGATATGTGCTTTGTCTCCTGATCTTGGTCACCCTCCTCTGCTCCTTCTCCAGTGTCTTGACACTCATCTTGAACTGGGGGCCCAACAGCAGAGACAGTAACTCACTCACTTTGCTTGCCACAGCTGTCCTAATGTAGCTCAGTTTGTGGTTTGCCCAATTTGCAATAAAAGCACATCGTTAGCTTATAATCAGCCTGGCATTAACAACATGGTAAGATATCATAGTCAGGGCAGGAATATCCTTCACCAGTACTTGCACTGAAGGTGGACCCTTCCCCACAGACTCAGTAGTGTGGTGATGTGAGTGCTCAGTTTGCACACAAAAACATGTCTCATGCCAGAGGACGTTTTTTCAGCCACCTGTGAATAAAAGGTCATAGCAGCAGACCTGCACTTAAAGGGATCTCAGAGAAAAGCCCAACTGCTTTGCAAAGAAGGGTGTGATTTAACTCTTCCCTCTGATTTACTGTGCAGCATGATGTCCTAAAAGCATATTAAGAAGCGGTGTGGGAAGCACTACAATTTTAAATGATGCCTATGTGGCTTGTGGTCTATAAAGATCTCATCAGATATTGTTGAGGATGTTAGCTCTGATACCCTGGGAAAGTTCCAGCACAGATAATTGCCCCCTGCCTAATTCAATTCACACTTAACAGAGCAGCAACACGGAAGTGAATGCCCACAGGGTAGATGAGCGGTGGGAATCAGGAGTGCACAGAAAGAAGATTAAGAAGCAGAGATGGAAATTCATTGAGGATCAGCGTTTGGGGAAAAGCCTTTCTCCCCTGCCCCAGGAAGAACTTCCTGCTTCTAGCTGTGCCAGCCTGAACATACGGAAAGAAATCTTAGGTTGTGCTTCTTCTGGAAGAGAGAAGTAATGAAGGATTACATCATGGATGGTGACATGAGGGATGCCACAATTCTTTCTGCAAGACTCTTCACAAACCTCATGAAGGAGGCCCTCGTGTTCTCTCCAGACCTTGTTGGTAGGTGTTATGGAGATCATGGGCTTCTGTTTCCAAGTACTTGCTGTCCCTCCTAGGGAAAAAGGGAGGTATGCTGCTTGCCTCCACTGGTGGGGGGGCAGCAACAATGTGAGCATAAAACGCTTTTGTAATGTGGTTATAGGGGCAGACTCTGCATTACAGACCTGACACCGTTTACATCCTGTGTCTATCTTAAAGTGTTTGAGCATGTTTTCTGCAGAGGAAAAACAGAAATACTGCTAGGATAGCTGGAGATAGGCATGTCAGAGGGAGAAGGAGATCTGTCCTGTCTTAGACATGGTTAAGCTGACACTTTCTCCTGTATTGCATATTGCCTTACAGTCGTTCCTCCTCATACATTAAGCAAACTGAAATGGCTTGGTTTGCTGAACATCTCCCTTGAAATGCAGAATGAAAGGCCCCTGCACTGGCTGTGGCTTGCTCTCTCTGCTCTGCATTCTGTGAGGCTATATCTACTATGTCTATTATTTTGCATAATAGATTGGTGGTCTTGGTGGGCTGCAGGTTCCTCTGCGCCAGGTGCTGCACATGCATTTGGTGAAAGATTTGTCAGAGAACCTACAGCCCCAGATAGGTCAAAGCAGGATAAGAGGACAGTGACAGCTGCCCCATACCGAGTTCCCACCTTTGCTTTTAGGTACTCTGGGAGGCACAGAGGGATGCAGCTCACATTTACTTTTCTTTGGTGTGAAGAACTGTACCACTGCAGTTCCTTTCCTGAACAAAAAGTTGGAGATCCCAACTTTCCTGCAGTGCTGGCATTCTCCTGTTTGTCCCCTGGGAGGCACCTGGCTTTCTGTTGGCCATCCCTTTCCCCAGCTGACAGGAACATCCTCTCCTTTCCAAAGATCAAGTCCTGAAAGTCCGAGTGTTATCGCATTGCACAGCAGCTCTCCAGATAAGCCCCCTAGCAGAAGAATTACCTCCTTTGCACCCAAACAGCCCTGGGGTTCCCTCTCCCAGATCGCTGCTAGCAATAAGAGAACAGCTGCTTGTGAATCCCAGGCAGTGACTCTAAGCCAGCCAGTCTCTGCAGGATAGCTAGCCCAGAGCCTTCAACTTATCTCTAAGCTCTGAGAACAGACCTGCTGCAGTCTGTGCGAGTACAGGAGAAAACTGAGAGTAGGACCCGACTAGATTTTTCCATTTCAATCCAAATTGAATCAATTACTCATCCAACCATGTTTTCCTTGTTATAAACTTAAGGGATATTCTCACCTAAGCGCTTTCTGAGCCATAGTCTTATTTGAAGGGTGTGTTATAATTCAACTAGCAAGCTGGGGCAGCTCTCCCTGGCAAGCTGGAGGTGCTGAAAGGATCTTGGCTTCAATAGATGAAGGTAATTGGGAGACGGGATGAAGGAGAAAGAAGAGAGAGGAGAGAGCTGGTTTCATCCAGTTATGTATGCAGAATGTTAAGTAATCGCATAACTTGGTAGTAATGATTCATCTTGGTGATACCTTGTTCAAGTTCTGGGCTAGTTGAGTCTTGTACCCATGCTCTAGGCTGCAACGGGTACAAAAGCATCTCTGGCTCTGAGGGCTTGTTAAATATTGTGTAAGGGACTCAGTTCCCTTTTCTAGTGGAAGCAGATGCTAACTCTGAAGATGTTAGTGTGCCTGGGCAGAGGCTTTCAAAATGTCAGGAACAGCCCACTGGTGGTGGAAGGGTGGAAGGCATCTGTGAAATGAGGACACATGCTTCTAGGCTGTGGAAAACACGGGGCTTTGCCAGCAGGCTGCTCTTGGAGAAGTGTTCTCTTGCCAAATGTAACCTTGGCAGAGAGCACGTATGAGATGTGCACATGCCTTCCTTCTAGTGACATTAATTAGACAGCCATTTCCTTTGGGGCCAAAGGCGTTTTGGATCAGTGGGCACTGGCCTGTTGTCCAGAATTACTGTGTTTTAATCTTGGCTTTGGTTTTATGCAGATTTTCTTCATCCTCCCTTGTGGAAACCAGTTCCTCCGTCTGGTGTCTGTAAGAGGAAGAAGTGGTTTTCTTTGGCCATGACTTTGTGGTTCCATACTGGGAAGCAAAAGGAGAAGGAAGAGCATTTTCCTCGGGGTGTTAATGTCAGCTCAGCAGAGAAGGGGATCCTGTGCTATGTGCACTTTGTGTTACTGGTGACAAGCTTAAGTATCATGCTTTTAGCTTTGCATGTATAGAAACCCAAACCCTGGACAGCCTGGGGCATGCAAAGTTCTAGGCAATCAGAATCATGAGCTCATTTCTGGAACGGGGATGTCATAACAGTTCTATAACATATTAGAGCTTCCAAGTATTGAGTGTCCTCTGTTCAGCCCCATGCGATGGGGAATTAATTTCTTAGCTTCCCTTGCAGGTTGGCCACTGAGTTGTTTCACCCATGATGGAGATGTGCCCACATCCCAAAAGATGAACCTGGGACCCTGCAACAGGTCCCAGCCAAAAAGACAGAGACTGCATAAATGACGGAGATGGGGGTTGTGCTGCTTCTGCAGCCATCAGTGCGGTTCTGTATGCTGCTGGATTACACCACAACATGGATTTGAACCAAAACAGGTTTGAGTCCTGGATAAATTGAAATTTAACTACCCAGGATGCATAATACGGACTTTAGACAGCAGGTATGTTTTTATACATGCCTGACCCAGCACACACGTTATGCCAAAGACAGAGTTAGTGTGTAGTTCCCTGACAGTTTCAGCCAAGTGAAATGTGGGCTGCTGCCACCTTGTCCTCCTCTCTGTCTCTGCCAGCTTGGCCACATGCCCCTGACCATATTGCCCTCTCCGTTGCTGGGTGAATGTTAGATGGATCTGCTCTGTGAAATGCCTTGCCAGGAGAGCACAAGAGCACTGGCAGTCATGCAATGGAGAAGAAGGAGAAAGTAGGAGGAAGAGGAGGACACACCAAGCAGAAAATATGAAAGAAGAAAGTGGTGACCTTGTCTTAACTGCCATGGTGTGATATTATATGAGCTTAGTGCAGTCAGATGACATCTGATTTGACCTAGAGACAGCATAGTACAGACTGTGCTGGGTCTGATCCACAGCAAAGCCTGCCCGGTCAGAGGTAATCGTTAGAATACATTTCTGCCAGCAGTGTCAACTTCTGCTGCACCAGAGCTCTGCTTTACATGGCTACGGCTTCTTTTGCTGGTAATAGGAGCCCTCCTTGAACCCTTGGATGCATATGGAAAAAGTACTGGTTTTACGTTTACCCAGCTCCATCCTGAAGAACGGCTCAGCTCTGACAGGCCAGTATGACAGGAAATATCAATTCCTTGGCATAGACAGAAGGCAGGCCAGGACCTGTGTTCCCACAGCAATTTTCCACCTGGTTCATAAATAGCAGGTCTTGATGGGTGCAAACCCATGTGGAACGCAAAAGCTATTCCTTTGGCAACAGGTGGTATAACACGAGATGTGTTTAGACTGGAGTAGCTGGAGCAACCCTAGTGTAATGCCGTGTGTCTTGGTTCACCTGTGCATTGCTTTCAGAGGAGAGGAGACCGTTTGCTGCCTCTAACCCTGCCGCACGGTGCTGTCACCACAATGGGATTGCATGGGGACAGAGTGATATAGGTACAGGCAGTAGGGCCTTTGCAGGATTGCTTTTGGCAGGGCACTTATGCCGTCTGTGAGACCACGAGCAAATTACTTAGCTCTGAGTGTTCAGGTCTCTTCAGTAAAGCATTTAGGGCCTGGTGTTGCCTCTTTCTATGCATATATACAGTGCTAGCATAACTGGGTCTTGCTGCAGTTGTATTTCCCAAGGGACTGTATAAGGCAAAGCACTGTCAGAGCATCATGTAAATCTGTGGGTTTAATAACTTTGAATCAGCTGATATGGGGAGCATTGTAGGGTCTCCAGGGATAATGCAATGCACAGGGTCCTCAGGCGGGATTCAGCTTGCAGGCTGAGACTCATGCATTTTGGTGCCATTTGAAATGTCCTACTGTATCTGAAAAATCCTCACGTCACTGCCAGACCTGAGACAGGAACTACAGCAAACCCGTAACAGCAGCTTAGCTCCTTGAAGGGAGCATGCAGCAGATTTGAGCCCTATGTCAACGACTTTGTTTGGGTTCCCATACCATCTCCATCACTGTACTGCTCCGAAACTGAGCACCTCTCTTGATCTTCAGCCAGAAAACTGACAGGGAAGTCCAGATCCTGTTGCTGGGGTATGCAGAATCTATATGCTTCATCTATTTCTCCATTTGGTCTTGGGATGTCTGATAGGAAGACGAGTAAGTCTTTCTCAAAGCCCCAGCTTCATCTTCACCTTTGTATTTATTTGCATCCCTTTTTGTCTATGAACATGGAGCTGCTTCTGCAAGTTTTTCGCTGATGATGTCATGGTCTTTTCTAAGGATGCAACTGTATTCAGACTACTCCTTCAAAGTGCTGATGCATCCAGGATTAACAGATCACAAAGTGGTGGTGCTTCATGCCAGCATTTTCTGAACTTTTTGCCCACTTGTATTAAACTGAACTCCTATGTCTTGAGTCAGGCAGGCAAGTGGGAATGAGAGAAGCAGTATTTCTCAGTATTAAGTCTAATCAGAGACAATTCCTCAGAAATTGCTCCCTGGCCTGATGCCCTGAGCTGTGCCCCACAACACAAGCTCAACTACTGGACGTGCCACTGTTTCTGCAGTGCTGGGCCACTCAGTGGCCTGTCTCTGGCTGGCTGGTCTGCACCGATCCTGTTCCTGATCTGCCTGGCAAGAGGGTCACGGTGATAATTCCTGACACTGTCCATGGCCACAGCTCCCAAAGTGCTGTCAACCCATGAGGCAGCGTGTGACTGCCCCGTTGAATCTCATCTTTTCCTCCAGTGAACATTTCCTTTTGCAACAGAAAAGGGATGATACACCAATCCCCTTTGCCCAGCTCATGTAAGTCCTTTGTCTTAATTGCCTGCATCCCCTGGCTGGAGACAGAAGTTGAACCTCCTTCGTTATGTTTTTCCTCATTTGCCTTTACTCCACACACTTTCAGGGTTTGGTTACATGCCACTAGGAGACAGACCTGGATGGGCTCTGCCTTTCCACTGAGGGGGCCTGGAGGGCTTCTCCAGGAGCTGTAGAAATCCTGATATATTCTGCTCTTCAGAGCTCCTGCCTGGAGCTCCCCACTGCTTGCTGCATACTTTCCAGCTGTCATGGGCATCAGGTAAAGCTCCGAGGGAATAAATGTGTTTTCCATTCATGAAGAAATGTAGATCTGGTATACGCTGGAGTGGCATCAGATGGGACAGCTGAGAAGGTAACGTTTTGGAGACTATTTCAAGAAAGAATTGTTTTATTTCACAGTCAAAACAAAAAGGAGAAAGTGTTAAAAAACTTCCTTGAAGTGAAACTGGATCTCTCTCTAGATCCAAAAGACATTGCTTCCTATTGTCATTAGTTTGGTTAATGAAGTGATAGAATAGAAAGGGCAGTCTTTCCACTAGTTGCATTATTGGCTTGCTTTCATCCAGGCATAGCCCAAGAGATGTCAGATGTCTGTGCGTGGTCAGCAGGCCTTCCCTGGGACTATGAGTTTGAGGAGGTTCTGCCATGGAGGGGGGGGAATGTTACTTCTGCCGTCTCACCAAGGTCCTTCCTGGCTATACACCCCCTCTTGTAATCCCCCCAAATCTGCCCTAGAGCCTTTCTCTGGAGGCAGCGCCAGCCTGCCACAATTTTTTTTTTATGTCACCCTCACGGTAAGGTTTTCCATGTAACCAGTAAATGTAATTTTGGCTTTCCTCTAACTGAGATACAGATATTTTAAAGACCTTGTTAAGATAATGCAGAGATCTGGATCCCAGCTGTATTCCTCAATCTTTCACTCCATGTTCATGAAAAAATTCAAATATAAAGATGACAAAAACTTCCTTGAAGAAAGTTACAGTAGGAGGACTTTTTGCTTTAATATGGAACTGCCCTAGTCTTTCAATAATCTTCTTATACCTATTTTAGGTATCTGCCATTTTTGTTTCACATTTGTTTTTATTTTCATTCTGTATCCACCTAATTACCATTTCAATACATCTCATATCACTAGCACTGGAATTTCCCATGTCTTATCTGTATGGTATTATTTTTTATTTACTCATTATACTGCATGATTAAGTTGTTAAGTGAAATCTTTTAATCTATTTCCATAAAACCAAATGTCTCTGGGGCAGGCTCATTAATATCTTGTCGTTTCCCAGATGATTCCTTGAGGCCTGAAAGACACACCAACCCCATCCATTCACCGGTATATTACCCCTACCAGTTATATTTATAATATCCCAAGGTTAAAGATGTGGGGCAGACTGATTAAAGCCCATGTCTGGGGAGGATTTTGTTTGCATCTATGTCACTGATATGCTAAAATTATTTTGTGGGCATATTCTTGTTGTAAATCTTTGATTTCATATAAACAAACAGCTTGCAAAGGACCCCAAGACGTCTGTAGCCTAGTCTCCTGACTTGCTGAAACCAGTCACTTTTTGGTTGGTGTAGCAGAGTGAGTGCCTATGTGTGAAAATGTATTTATTATCATACATTACCTTGGAGAGAGCACCTTGCCAGAATGGTTTTTATCCCCACAATGAGGGTGTTTGTTAAGGAATGAGAAACCCTGGTTCACGTCCTTTTGGCCTGAGTAGGTAGGTGCATGACATCCATGGAACAGTTTGATGTTGATGACGTTGCAAGGTCATTCATCTTTTTCTGCTCATCACTTCTGCTTGGATCTTTCCCAGCTGAAGACAAGCAATGTTGAAGTTGTTTGCCTTGTTGCATACATAGCTCTGGACGTTGACCACAGCAGCTGCCACTGGTTCCTCAGTCCCCAGTTACTGGTGTCACCAGATGCGAGGCTTCTGTGTGAGTATCTCCAGGCCGCAGAGGGAAGCACCCTTTCCTCTGGATCCTGGAGGTCAGCATGGCACCCCCAGCCCATACCCAACCTGCTTGCAGGATGTGAGCTGATGTCTCCACATGGTGTTGTGCCATGAGCTGTACCAGCTCATGCTGAGCTACCACGGGTGTCCCCATGCTGACTGCTGTGGATGTTTGCTTGGATCTCTCCCCATCTCTCCCCTGCCATTCGCTGCTTGCTGTTTCTGGGTATTTATCTCACGTTTGCTGTAGTATTTGATCATCCCACAGTATTACAACTTGTCAAACAGCTGTTTTGCCTGGGGGCTCACCATAACTTGGGCAATGCATGCATTTCCTTATGAATGTGTAAGAAAATGTAAGTACAAAGAACACATTTTCTTCAACTCTCAAAGACAACCAGGCAAACACAACAGCTTTTGCTTTCTGAAGGTGGCTGTTAACTAGAAAATCTGCCCAAACCAATGCAGGCTTTGACAAAACATACTCTTCTTAGTGCTATGTGACACACTCATCTGGGATTACCTTCATTTTATGATGCTTATCGCACAATGAATAATGTTGGGTTGGAAAGTGATGGGAAAGATGATCATCATTTGGAAAGCTGAGAGCATGTCTCTTGGTGCTGCAGGGCATGGCTTTCCAGGCTCTTGCTTATGCAATGTGTCATACTTCACAATAAGGGGCTGGAAAAAGGAGACAGAAGCTGGCACTGATAAGCACACAGCACCTGGGCTCATTAGAAATGACTTGTGCTTTGCACACACAGGAAAAATCCTGCAAAAGAAAAGAACAGCACTGGTGGAGTGAGGTCACACATCTCAGAGGTGGGATGCCAAATACTGTAATGAGGGTTCAGTCAGTTCCAGATCACTTCAATTTAAGAAAAGGTGGTAAACAAGGTTGTCTGGATCTTTAGACTTCAAAGACCTCTGGTATAAACAGAGCCACTGCATCTGTGTGGTGGTTCAAAGCAATACCTGCATGCAAATACTTCTCACCGTGGGGAGAGTTTGCAGCCACAGCCTAGCCTTTCGTCTTGGGCCTATTGGTAGCACATTTATTTTTCATTTTGCTGATTTGCCTGTATCTGCCCATTTCCAGGGCAGGTCTTGCTCAGCTATGACTACTGCTTTTCATAAGATCTTGTTTCCTGCTGGTGGGACTTGGTTATTAATTGACTGAATGGGAAGAGAGGGTGGGAAAGGGATAAAGTCATACTTTTAAGAATAAATGCTGTCAATGGCAAAAATGAATCGCTTTACCGATTACACATTTCCTTTTTCCAAGTATCTTGTAGTCTGTTTTAAGGAGGCTTCCTGTGCCAGAAGTGCCCAGGTGGGAGCAGTGGATAGCTGGATTAAGGAGTGGATGAGTGAAGGACTGAACGAATCTTTGCCCTCCTAAATCCCCCAGATCAGCCTAGCACCTGAAGCCCATGGATGCTGCATCTCCATGTTGGTGTTGTCTGGCTCCTTTTTTTGCCCACAAAACTAAGCTTTTAAAAGAAGTTTATAAATTTCCATGCTTTTCATTGCTTATTTCGCGAGGTCCAGTGTGATGCAAACGGCAACCACTTGTGCTTCCCAGGACTTGGGACCTTCATCATCGACTCCAAGCCTCAGCTGTGAGGAAGGGTTAGCTCTGTTTATAGAAAGTAGCAAACAAAACCCTCCATTTAGAAGAGACAGAGACTTCCAGGCACGCTAAATCAAGTTACCAGAGACCTGGGAGCAGGCCAGTCTTCCAAGGGACAAGAGTGAACACAAATTACTTGAGTGGCACTTAGAAAGTGGTTCCTGAAACACTGGAATTTCTATTCTGTTTTGAGAGTCCTAGTCACTGCCATTAACAATAAGTAAAATGTGTGGATATTAATATCATATTAAAAGACTCTCTCTCCTCTTATACATTCATTGTCTATTGACACCAGCCCATGGCAGTGTTAGCTTTATCTTAAAAGACCAGTTTAAACCGGTAAACTGGTCTGCCTCAGCTGCCAGCCTGGAACTCTCTTAGCAAATAAACTCCGCTGCTGGCAAATGTTAATGAAGTCACATGCTGGAGTAACTCACTGAAGAGGAAGTTGAAATATGAATGTCTAATAAGAACTGTGAATATCTAATAAGGAGTTACTTTTTACACCATCCACCAATGGATTAAATAGTCGCTGTTGTCTGGATCGCTTGAAGATGACATTGATCATTCATGCTGCCAGAACAGAAAGCTTGTTGAACAAGCTCTTATGCATGCAAATTTATCTTCATTCCAGGATACTTGAAAAGCAGCTAGATTCCCTGGCAATTATTTCAATTGAAAGGTAATTACTGGCCAGGGTACCAAAAACTCATCAGTATGAATGCCATATTGCCATAAAAGGTGTAGGATCAAAGGTACATAAAATGTCCCTTCCACTTTCTCAAATGCCTTGATCTCTTGAAAAATGAAGTTACATGATTTGATAATGTTCAGTAATTTATGTGTGTTTTCACTAGAGTGTTGTTGCACATGTGCAATAACATGTTAAATACCATCTTTTTTACCACAGAAGAAAACATTTAAGTAGCAGTTTCATGTTATTACACTCATATTATTTCCAGCCTTTAACTTCCCTGCCCTGATTCCCACATCCCTTGCGACAGGAACTCTCCCCCTAAGGGACTGACCTCTTCAAGGTGTTTTCAAGCAGGGCAGGTCCAGCGCTGGCCGGAGGTGGGAGGGAGCACACGGCTGTGGATGGGAGAGTAAGGACAGGGCTCAGTGCAGCCACCTTGGAGCCATCAGTGGCACCATGCTGTTGGAGACCCCCTCTACCCTTGGGTGACCCATTGCTATCACAGCCCTCTGTGAGTCGCTGAGCTTCACTTTGGGGTGTGCTTCCCCCTTCCTACATTGCTGCTGCTCCATTGGTGACAGTAGCGTCACTTGCAAAGTGGATACATGGCTGTGTGTGGAGAAGTCCTCGCTTAACATGTGCCAATTAACAACCTATTATGGGCACGCTGCTCTTCCAGGCACATACCTACTTCCCTGCTGACAAAGGCTCAGGACTGTGAGCTCCCTTGTAGGCAGCAGGGATGGCTTTGCTCCTTTGAACCATCTGGGTGTTACCAGTCTGCCTACCCTACCCGCCCCCCCCCCCATCTCCTGCTTCAAGCACTGAGCCCAAATCAGAAATAGGTGGGAAGAGGCAGTAAATCCCCACCTCTGGGGTTAGGTGGTGAAACATTGCAGGGAGCACAGCTGAGGGGGTGCCTTGTGGGATGTTGGGAAGATCCTAATCAGGAGTGGCAATTAGATTTATACTGACCTCCCACCACCTGGTTGGTTTATAGATTTGTGTGCTCGCAGCTGAAAAAAATGACCATCAAAATCTTCTTCAGCTTGTAGCCAGCAAGCAAGCAGTGAGACCCTCCCTGCTCTCACACTTTGGGACAGGTGTACTAATCCCGGCATGGTGTGGTTAGGGTTGCCGTTTTATGTTTCCTTGCCTGGGTAACCAGATTGGCAAGTTTTGCAAATCTCTGTTCTGGAGAACAAGGAATCGGCTCAGAAAACTGGTGGGTTTGATTCTTCTTTCACAGCTTTTTTTATGGGCTGTGGATGACTTCACTGTTGAAATGTCCTGACATGTTGTGGCTCTATCCTCTTGCACTGTGGGTAAAGGGAGGTAGGTGAGATAGTACCTTTGCTCTATTGCTCCCACAAAAGGTGTGCCTGGGCTTCTGGGACACTGTTAGACTTTCTCTCTTACTGGTGGTGTTAGAGCTGCTGGAGGTTTAAAAGTCAGGATTGTCCTCTAATGGGAAGAAAAATAAGCCCATTGTGGTTAAAAATGGCCGTTATGGGGGTGATGTCCTCTCCAGCTTGGCTCTGGAGTTGTGTCCTTGGTAATGGGGGGATGGTGGGAGACAGTACTGCTGTGGCTGCCACCGGCCTGGGTGACCCTCTGGACCCAGCTGAGCACCCAGGCTGTGCAAGGACCCTGTGTATGGGACTTAAACCTGACACGGTGACATGCGTGGACTGTCATCATCCATGACCTGCAGCATGCACATAACCATATTCTTCCTTATGTCTTTGCTTTGCTTTGAGCTTCTCCTGCTCTCCCTTTCTGCTCAGCTATGAGCAATGGCAGCAGGCACAAGGGGGCTCCTCTGCTTCTCTCTAGCCATCCCACCCCCACTGAGCTGCTGCTGCAGCTGCTAGTGGCTGACCCTTACCCAAAAGATGCTCCTTTCTGTGGCTGGCTGCAGGACACAGTACCCGTGCTCTGCTGGAGGTAGGAGCCTGGATAAAAACAATTGAACAACAGAAAACAGTGGATGTAAGCCAAGGAAGAGGAAGAACAGAGCAAAAAATTATCATACTATTTTCTGATAGTTTCTGTGCTATTCTGCCAGCCTCAGCTACTTCAATGTTGGGGCTTCCCCAGTGAGATGTGGTCTTACAGTCAGTGACCTCAGTGGATCTCAAACAAATGTGGCCAGCTCCTCAAAGGGTGCCTGCAGACCAGGATATCTGCAAATGAGGCATTTAGTGAGACACATACGTTGGATTTACATTGCTAGTGTGAGCTGTGCCTCATAGCTGAGCAGCTGCATTGCAAAGGCCTCTGCTTGGGTTCTTGTTTTTGACTGCCATTGCAGAAAGTGCTTTCCTGGCTTCCCAGCTGCTGGGGGGGAGCCTTCATCATGTTGCTGACACCCCTTAGAGCTGCAGTGACTGCAAGGGGTAAGGGCTGGCAGCTGCAGTGTGCTTGCCTGGTCCCAGGGCTGCTGGCTTCACCCTCCACCCAGACACACCCTGTCCTTCTGGCTCATTCTCAAATGTTTAATCACAAGAACAAGGTAGTTATCCTGGGCCCAGCTGATCTGTCATCACAGGGTTTATCTTGAGCTCTGATCTCACTTCTTTCTTAGAGCTGTCATTGTCATTCTTACACGAGCATCTTCCATTTCAGCCCCAGTTAGGTCTGTGTAAAGCTTTTTCCCAGCGTCTCCTACACAAGCTGTCCACCACCAGCCTTTTCTGTATTTTCCTTTCTTTGTCACTTTGCCACTTTTCTTGCTTTTTCCAGAGCTTTCCAACCTGGTTTCTTCAGCTGTGATGTAAATCTGATTGATTAGCTTCATGTTTTGATGACATACCTTTATTTTTGGGCTCTTAGGATGAGAGAAAACAGCATCAAATTGCTCCAGGGGAGGTTTAGATTTTATATTAGGAAAACTTTCTTCACTGAATGGGTTGTCAAGCATTGGAACAGGCTGCCCAGCAATGTAGTTGCGTCACCATCTCTGGAGGTATTTAAAAGGTGTGTAGATGTGGTGCTTAGGGACAATGTTTAGCGGTGGACTTCGCAGTGCTGGGTTGATGGTTGGACTTGGTGACCTTGAGGGTCTTTTCCAACCTAAATGATTCTATGAAACCCACAGGCATTTTCTGCCGCAAGCCTGCATGACGAATTCACATATGATTTTTGTCCATGCTCTAGCCTAGATGGGAGTCTTTCTTATGCCAAACGTCTTTCTTTTCTTGTCACTTCCCTGCCAATGCTATTTTCAGGTTTTAATTTTTAACTTATCTTGCCTCACAACTTTCTCTGACCTCCCCAGCCTCTGCCTCACCTCCCCATAGAGTGTGACTATTGTATTGCCACTGTCCTCTGCTTCTGGAAACACAGACATGCTGTAGAAGACAGGTGCTTCACGCACATCATGAAGTTAAAGTATAGGAACCAATTTAGAAAGGATCATGAGACAGAACATCTAATCCATCTCTCAGCCCTGGAGCAGGATCCTATCAGCTTAAATAATTCCCTAATAAGTATTTGTCTAGCCTGTTTTTCCATGCCACCCAGGATGGAGGATCCACACCTTCCTAGGTGATCAGCTTCACTATTGTCATTGTTAAAAAATTTCCCCAATGCCTAACATAAACGCCAGTGATAATTTACCCTACCCAACCCTTGTTTTTGCAGGCATATGTGATATGACTGAGTGTCCCCTGAGCACTTTTACTGTTCCCACCTTCTCTCTTAAGTCTTATTCTCCAGGTGTCTTATTGCTGCAGATTGTGGCTCCTCCTTGCTGCGCTTGGTTTCATCTCTAAAAATGCACATGAAAAGGCTGCAGCTTCACGCCCTACCTCCACGAGAGGTGGGAAACAGGTGAGTTCAATACAATTCGGTGGGGCTAGTGGAGTCATGTCATTCAGAGAAAATCCCCCAGGCACTTCAGTAATCATCTTAAATGAAAGGGCATGAAATTAAAATCACCAGAGACAATCATATCCACCCATCTCCCTATCTGTACCTGCAGTCCCACAGGTAGTAAAATGGCAGGATGACGCTGATCTGAGTACCCCAGCCTGGCTGGGGACAGAATTTTATTCAGTCTGAGGTTTACAATCAGTGAGGAACGAATTTCAATCTTGGACTGGCTGCAGTCAGAAGTTTGACTTCATTATAATGTTTCTACTGTGCCATGAGACCGTTTCTGAGTTGAAAAAGAAATTTAAAGTGGTGGTAACATTCTCCCTTGTCTTGTAATCCAGATTTATGGATGTTGGGGGACCTAGGCTTTTATCCAGTGTCACTGTACTTATTTCCGTTCTCACAATGCTGTGGGCTTAGCTAAGCAGAGGTCCCACTGGACTACTCAATGTATTTGGAAATGTCAGAAGACCACTTTTCCTCTGAAGAAGTTAGTCCCAGATGGGAAAAGTAGATAGTAAGATGAGAGAGAAAAACAGGAAAACAAAGCAAATGAGTGGAAACATCCTCAAGATCTGTGATTTTTCTCTATGGATTTGCAGGAAGCCTTTGGTAGAGCCAGGAATGGCATTTAGCTCGTTTATGCATTGGTAGGAACCCTCGGCAATGAAACCCACTCAGCTTTTCACCAAATAAATACCCAGTCCTGCCAGGTTCAAGGTGAGACTCCCTCAGCAGACCAGATTTCCCTGCTACATGATACATCCCCATAGGCAGCCCTTGTCCTGCGCTAGAGCTGTCCTGGGCAGCAGGATGGAGTGGGTGAGCCTCAGAAGGTCCTTGTGTTTGTGGTCTGCATGCCCCTCCTGTTGCTTGGGTTTCTCTTGTGTCTGGAGGCCAGATGAGCCCAGCACCTCTGCTGTGCTACAGAGTGAAAAGTCTGCCTGGGGCAGTATCTTGTCCAAGGAGCTGTTACTGCGGTTGCCTCCCAGCTGCACAAAGACATGTCAGTTCTTCCTTGCTGTCAATGCAAAAAGTCACGGAGGACCATAAACTAACTGGCTGTGTCTGATCGGGTGCAGGACAGGAGTATGGAGGATATCTTCAGGACAGGGAATAGTTTCAATGAGGCAGCACATAGTAACGAAACCTGCACGCGGGACAGGGAACCCTTAGGCCTTTGGTCACTGCTGCTTGGCATTAGCTCATCGTGAGATCTCAGGGCATGGAAAACTTGCTATAGCACGACCAGGCTGTCTCATAGCCACATAGGCGTTTTCTGCCTGCTGGCTGGTTTGATTTGAAGTCCAGAGGGACAATAGAAGACTCCCTTATCAACTTCCAAGTGTTTTCTATCAAAACCTGCACCCTGGAGGACCTGCTTTGCAGCTCTGACATACTCAGCCCCAGGAACCCTTGACTGAGCCTGCTCCAAGGTGTGCATTGGCAGTCATATTGCAAACAGAAATTGCATGTCAGCTTGGAGAGGAAGCTCACTGCTTGGCCACTGTCTGCTTTGCTGCTGTACTCGGGGCATGAGAGCGCTTGACTGTCTGATGGGAAGGGAGATGGGAAACCAGCCAGCAAAAACTCAGCCATAAGGAAAATTCCTGGCTGGCCCTTAGAATCCTAGAATCATTCAGGCTGGAAAGGGCACTTTGCTTCTTTGGGCCTAATGGTGAGAGCACAACAGCGCTGTTCAAACGGTTTCTGCTTCATCATTCATACCTATGGCAGAGGCTGAATGTTGTTCAAACAAAGTCTGCACTGGAGACATACCTGACAGATCTCAGGCAAGCCAGTCTTTCCCCACAGGCTGCATACTCTCAACTGGGGAAAGACAAACAGCATTACTTATGCAGAGGAAAAGGCAGAACTTGTGCTTTAAGAAAAAACAAACACTTGTGCTACTCCTCTGCAGATATATATATCCTCTATAATTCTTCAGAGCACTTCCCTGACTGCGACTTCCCCAAAACGCCCTGTTTTCCTCAAATCTGTAAAGCCCTTGTGGCACACGGCACTGTGCTCGGCAAGACCTGGCAGCTCCCTGTGCTTACATCCCATCAGCATGAAAGTGTCCCTTGGCCTTAGCTTCTTCCTGGCTTTCCTGGACCCAGGTGAGTTTTCTGCTGGGATCTGCAAGGCTGTGAGACATTGAAGTGGTCTGGGAATGGGTCGTCTGCATGTGGGGCCGTTCCAGCCATCTGAGCTACAGGAACCCCTTGTCTGGGGGCACCTGCACTGCAGAGAGGACACTGGTCTTCTTGGGGGATCTTTGGTGCTGTTAGCCAGTGTGCAGATGAGGGCATTTACAATGTGAAACAGCTGTCTAAGCTCCCGTGGTGGTCACTGGTGATCTAGCTGGGACAGTCATGGGAGTCACTCAGGTTACTCTGAGGCAGACAGACCTTTGGTCAGCTGAATCTATCTCCAGCCACCATTTAACAACAAGCTTAGGGGCTGATTTATTTTGCTCATGCCCAGGGTTGTGTGACATTTCAGACATTATATGTCATCTTGGCTGTCCTTCAGCTCTGCTCCAGAAGACCACTGAAATCTTGGAGGTCTTCTGTCATGTCTGCCACCCCATGTAGATATCACAGCCACTGCAAGAGGCCGCAGATGGCACCTGGGTTTAGGGAACTGACACATGCCCTGGACCTTTCAATCTACATGCTGGAACCTTGGGTTCCAATGAGTGTGTCAGGGAAGACATGCTGTTTGATTTCTGTTGATAAACATTTTATTTCTTTTTGACTGTTTCCTGCTGACTACCTGATACTCTGATCTGCGTAAGACGTTCCAGCAGGCAGTTTGTAAAGTGATTTCCCTTAACGCCTACAAAGAGATATGCTATTCCCCAAAACGCGTAAACGCCCACTGGCAGCTTCTTGATCCCCAGCCCCTGCTCGCTGCCAAGAGGGGATTTGGGGCCTGGGAAGCCAGGGACAGCTGAATGCCTGCCAGGGTGGAGGGGTTTGTGGGGATGCTCTCCTTAGCAGTGTCAGGACCACCAAGGAAACGCCTTTGTACAGGAGATAAGGGAAGCTGGCTCAGTATTGGTGGTTAAAATGTAAAATGCTTTCCCCAAATGGCTTCCCCTCACTTGCCCAAATTCAAGTTCATACTAGAATAAATAGTAATAGAAATAATAGAAAAAAGCAATGACACAAATTGAGCAATAGGACAAGAGAAATAAGGGAAGAGAAGTGCTGATATGATGAAGCAAAGTATTGATGAAAGGGGAAGCCTCGTGACTGCCACCCAGGAATGTGTCCTCTTTCTTTCCCCAGGGACCTCCCTTCAGTGTGAGGTTTGCCACAGCATAGGAAAAAGCTGCTCTGGCCCCATGAAAACTTGTAGTGGTGCTGAAGATACTTGCGGCATTATTCTGCATGAAGTCATGATAGGTAGGTGAGACACCCACCGTGGCTGTGGGCCAGCACCGCTGTCAGAGCAGGGGTGGGGATGGGTCTCTCCCCTCACCTCTGTCAC
Source organism: Falco naumanni (assembly GCF_017639655.2). Taxonomy (NCBI): domain Eukaryota; kingdom Metazoa; phylum Chordata; class Aves; order Falconiformes; family Falconidae; genus Falco; species Falco naumanni. The sequence continues at coordinate 76,909,359 of NC_054080.1, forward strand.
TGTCACTTATGGTGAGTCCTTGGATAAGCTATTAATTTTCCTTTTCACTGGCAGAGGACCCAGAGATCAGGATGTTCTGAAATGGGAAAAGCTCTCCATTTCTCTGTCTCAAGCAGTGTTTCCTGCTGGGAGGGCTTGGTTCTTAGCCATGGAGGGGAAGGTCTAGGCAGCACACTGGGAGGAGACACTGGATTTTAATCTTTTTAACTTTAAAAAGGTTGAGTAGTTGGGTTGAGAGGCTGATGGCCTCTAGCACTGAGGGTGCACTGACCATGGGTGGAGGGAGAAACCGTCTTCATCTGACTCCCTTTCTTAAGTAGGGAAGGGGACACCAGGCAGCCAGGTCACACCACCAGGACTGAGCTACCACCATGTCCCCATGGTTGATAAGCCAAAGGTGGGTCCTGAGCCCTGACACAACTGTACACTTGGTTGTGTTAGTGGCATGTCTTTGGTCATCACCCAGCTTCAGTGATGTGACCAGTGATGGCTTTTAGACTGGAGGTTGACTTGTATCCTACCAGCTTTGGTGCTGGCAGCTCCAGTGGGTACTTCTTTCTGCTTGTGCAAAGCCACACTTCATCCTCAAAGTGCTAGAGGGACCTCAGTAGACCCCAGGTAACTGTTCTGCTCCCTATTGCACCTTTTGGGCTTGGCTGATGGGGAAGACTTAGACTTGCCTGCATCAGGGTGCTTGTGGCTGTAGTAGACCATGTACTCGGTGGACTGTGCATGAAGAAGTGCGGGCTATGGGTCAGAGGCATGTGGGTGACCCCGTAAGATCTGCAGCTGGGGCATTCTGGCTAACTTGAACATCTGCAACAAGGCCAGCTGTCTGTGAAGAGTTGTGTACTCTCCTGACTTTAAGCACACCATGGAGGAGGAGAAATTCCTGAATAGTGTCTCGGATGTGATGACACCCTCATTCCTCTGAGGGGATCACCAGGATCACTGGGGCTGATTTTGGGGGCGCTCCACTGTCCCCAGACCACTCTCAGGTCCCAGCACAGCTGCGTATCGGTTCCTGCTGTAGGAACTAGTGGGAGGGGAGGGGAGTTACCTTGTCGTTAATAGCTTGGCACTGCCCTCTGCTTCATTGCAGGGGGGGTGGCAATCCCTTCATCTGTCAAGTCCTGCCTGCCATCCAGCATCTGCCAGCTTGGCCCTATCACCATGAACTACGGGAAGGTAAAAGCAAGGAGTCACTTGGCTTGCTGCACAGGAAATAACTGTCAAACCACCTCTGTCACATGTAAGCTCTCTTTTCCCTTATACCCCGTCCCTTCTCTGTCTGCCCCATCCCATGGGGTCTTCCAGGCTAAGCCATCACCTGGCCCGTTCCTCTTGTTCCCTCACTAAAACCAGTTACAGTCAACCTCTTTCCTTCCAGTGCCACCAGAGGAAAACGTGCCCAATGGATACCAGTGTCCTGCCTGCTACAGCGTGGACTCCTTTCAGTGCAGTAACGAAATCATAAACTGCACTGGATCTGAAACCCAGTGTGTTGACATTTCTGGGTTAATGAATTCTGGTAATTGCCTTTTACTTGGGACTGTCTTTCATCTTTTTGGTTAAATGGGTGAAACCAGTCTAAGATAAAGCATCACAGAGAAAAGAAAATGGGCAAAAAAGTGTGAAGGAAAGAGGAAGAGACATGGAACTGGAAGGGAATGTTCTTAAAGGTAATCAAAGGGCTGAGGTGCTTTCTTCTTCCTCCTTCCCCATCATGCACAGACAACTGTTGGGATTCCTCATAGCATGACATAACTGAGGTCAAGAGCAGAACTGGACTGAAGCCATCTGATACATGGGCATGTGAGAAATCTGACTGAGACCCTGAACCTGCTGGGCCTAGCAAGGATGCATGAGGATGAATCTGGATCCAAGCCAGTTGCCTGCTTAGTGGAGGTTCAGGTGAAACTGGTACAGAGCCATTGGCTTTCTCATGAGGTGACGCTGGTCACTGGGGGCCAAGACACTGTTTGTTGTAGCGGTGCTTCTGCTCCTAGAGAGCCAGGGACAGGTTCCTTCCCATGAACAGTGCAACTGAGCCTTTGGGGTACCCAAAGATCTTGCCAGCCAGGGAACTCCAGCCTTTGCATGGCTGGGGTCACCAGCACCACATTACACTTCCATTCAGAAAATTTTCCTATCTCAGCAGCTGTAATTAGAGAGAGGAAAGTAGACCACAAGCTCCCTGGTCACTCCCCTTTCCTCCCCTGCCGCAGGTAAAAAGACTTCCATGTTTCATGGCAGTCTTGCCTGTGCTCCAGCAAGCAGGAAGAATAACAAGGAAATTAAGGGCACCAGCATCTGCTGTAGAAACAGGCAAGAAAATATTATCTTGTGTATGGTTATGGATGAAGTTGCTCTGAGTTGACAATATTTCTGGGTGATGATATGATGCCTGAAGGTCTTTGCTATACACTTTATAGACGTATTGGACAAACCCTGGATTAGAAGGTGCTTCACAGAGACAACATGAAGGAAAACAAGAATTTTCTTAGTCACAGCAATGGAAATAGAGTGGTGCAATTAGTTTAGTGTACTGAAATAAAAAATGCTCCTAACTTGTCTTGACTGAACTGATCTGCCTCTGTAAATAGAGCAGACCTATCAGTATGATTAGCTGCGCAGAGGAAGCAGCAGTGCAGGGGGCAAAGGAGGGCAAGAAACGAATGAAGCACCCTTATATATAATTTGTTCTGAAGATAAAAACGTCCAGCAGAATATTCCACATCTCAATGGCCTGTGCAGCAAAGAAACATGAGCAGCGTAAGTGAAAGCAAGCAATGGGAGCAAGAGTACGTGAATGGGGAGTTAGGCACGTAGCATCTTCTCAGGTGTTCTCCTCGGGTAGATGCACCACTGTTGGTAAGGGACAAATTCAGGTTCCAGGCTCTCCCTCAGTGGGCACGTGAGCAGGGTTTATCTGTTGGTTTGGCTAAATCCTGTAAGACCTTAGAGAATGGACTTACCTGAATAAATGGCTCACCCTGTAATGTCCTAACTACTCACCCCTGTGCACGTCTGGCTGTGAGATAGTAATCCAGTCCAAATGTCATGAGAGGGTTGGAGAGAAAAGGAGACAAGAACACCTGGAGTGCTCTCACACAGCCCTGGTTTCTTTAGGGAGCTAGGCAAGATTTGAACACATATGTTTTAATGTCTTTAAATGTGAGAAAGAAAACTATTAAAAACCTTTATTTTTTTTTAAATTTAAAACATGTAGATTTTTTTTTAAAATAATTTTTATTTAGCAGAAAGAAAGAAAAGACAAACTCTAAACCCTTTGTATTTCAAGTCAACCAAGGTGACCTTGTGGCTTCTTCAAATCTGTTCAGGGGATGGGAACAGACAGGAATGGGTTGGTGGTGTTGAAGCCAACTGGCTATAAGGAATGGGAAGTTCTTGGGGTGGAAATGGGGACCTTATTGGCCAGGGAGGGAATAACTATGAAGACTGGTTTCCCTGACGCATGGCATGTACTTCTCCTTCACAGGTGGATTGTCTCTGAAAGCTGCCATGAAGGGCTGCACCACCATTTCTGAATGCAGTATAGTAGGAGATGGAAAAAACAGCCTGGGGATGATGGACATAAGGTCATTCCAGTGCAAACCAGCTTCATATGGTTTGGCCATAGTGAGTTCTGGCTTTGCCCCTCCGGACACCCTCTTCCTCCCTGTCCTGTCAGGATTCATCTTGGAGAAGGTACTTTTCTGATTCTCACCAAGTGCTGGGTTAAGCAAAGCCGATGACAAACTCCAGCACTTTTGGTTTGCGCCAAATCCTTTTTGCTGTGGCTTCTCTGCCATGGGGAGTTCATCTTCAAATCACCTCTTCTTCTTTTATAATTTCACAGAATAAAGACAGTACCTACACTTATTTTGTTTCCTCATTGAATTAAAGACTCATACGTCCAACAAGGGTTGGTTTCATGTTACATTCTCTGAGTGTTTTGTCCACACTGGGGCCAGGGGAGACGGCATGAGGTGCCCGTGCACTGCACAGGCAATGGGAGCTCTCTAGACAGCCTTACAGCCTACATTCACTATTTCAGGATAAGTGACAAGTTCCAAAGCCACTTTTCCAGGCTCTGAAAGGGACTGGAGGTGAGTTCCTAACAGGTTCACGCTGTTTAGGAAGATAGCTTGCCCCTTTTCCTTCCTTTGTATCCTGTTTCTCCGCAGCAGGCAGAGTGCCTCTGTTCAGGGCCATCCTGACGCAGGCTCCGTTTCAGAGAAGGGTCAGTGAAACTGCCACAAGCAAACTGCTTCTGGCGAGAGCCTTTCTCCTCATGGTGGTTCTTCTTGGCTTACCAGACACTCTCCCATTTTGTCTTAGGTTTCATGATTATCTGGAATAAATGCTTACCTTAAGAAGGTTTAATTTCATAAAATAAGCAGTTTTCTACCGTGAAGGGCTGCTGGGAGTCCAAGTAATGGGAAGATTTAGCCCAATGTCTATTTCCCTTCTGTTGGCCAAGCTGCCCCCATAGCTGGGATAGTCTCCCCTCTTCTACATTTACCACCACCTGGCTATTCTGCTCCAGCCACTGCCTGCCCTAATGGGTCGCCTCAGGTTGGTCCTACATAAAGGCACTGAAGAAAAACTGCACATCTGGCAGCATCGCCATACCTGGGAGGTAGTATGGGCGGTGGGCAAAAGGATAAAACAGCGGGAGCTCTGGGAGATGCTGGAGTGTAGAGTGTACCAGGGATGTTAGCAAATTTCAGTGTTTCATTAAGCATCTGTTCCCAGATGAGTGGCCCATTTTTGAAGCAGAATTGTCTTTTGAACAGGATTATTAAGCAATGTGCATGACTCTGTCTATCCTAAGTAGCCCTGGCTCACAATGCAAATGTGCAGTGTTTTGGACACGGAGTTATAGTGTTGAGGCAATGCAATTTTATCTCCCAGTTCAATGCTGTGGCAGAAAGCCCTATGGAAAACCTTGGCTGCTGAAACCAGACCATAATGGGCGGCAGCAGCCAGATGACTATACCTACATATGCATGTATGAAAATATACATGATCAGCTTTTAACTTGCAGCATGGGCACTGAATGTTCTTGTAATTTCTTTCTCCCCCAGACTTTCTCTTCTTCCCAAACAGGCTGAAACTCCTTGCCTCCTAGTATTCCCACCAAATTATTTGGGAGAGAATTTCACATTATCTATTATAATAAAGGGGTGTGGGTCTGAGAGTGAAAATTAATTTTTGGGGCGGGGAGTGAACTGATAAAACAGATTTAATGCAGGGAAAAGAGTCTGGTTAGGCTCAGTTAATTATTTGCAGAGGCTGTGCAATTACGATGTGAAAGAGAGGCAATACATCTCCCCCTTTATCGCGTAGCAATAGACTGATACTGCAGCGACTCAATCCTTCAGCATTTTTCCAGATCTGATAACACCCTGGAATTAAAAAAATTCTCTATCTATGCAAGTGCATTATCCCTGAACACACCTCCTGCATGTTCATGCAGAACATTACATTGCTGTCTGTGGCACCCCATGGCAGATCTCGATCTGCTTCGATGGCTCAACCCTTCACTTTCTCTTCCACTTTGACCTGTGATGTTATCGGGACAGAAAAGCTAAATGGGTTTGTTCAGCCCGGGCAAGACTTGGGTGAGACACATCCAGAAAGCCATGGTGCTGGGGTGGTGTTTGGGGAGGACAGAGAAAACAAGAGAAGACAGCAATTTTTCTAACAAGGGTTTGTGGTGCAGAGAGGAGACACACATCAATTTTGACCTCTAACTCAATGTTGTGGCAAAGCTGTTGTAGTCTGTAGCTGTATAGTGGGGGAGTGATGAGTGGAAACAATCCTGCATCTTTATGACTAATGCTGGTTCTGTTCCAACATCCACATTTTTAAAGGCTGTTAAAAATGGAAAGTGTGAAATAAAATGCATTGCAGTGAGAGACTTTAGGAGCATAAACCTGTGATCTTACTGGAAAGAAGATAGAGAAGTGGCTTGTTTACAGGCTATAAACACACTTCTATGGAAATGATAAGATATTAAAGGGCTTTTTTATACACGAAAGCACAGCAGAAACCTGACACACCCAAAGGAGAAAAAGTCACATCGTCACTGTGCACAGACTTCAGCCATTAGAGAGAGCAAAGGAGTCATCAGCTTTTGATGTCTGCAAACCCAGCACGAAGGCCTTTCAGAAATGGATGCTGTAGTTGCAGATACATTATAGGTAGTTCAGGCAGAGCTGGTAGAAACGTGATAGACCAGGGTATGGAGGAAGGTGATGAGATGATGAGCCCTTCTGATCTTAAATCTGGCTTCTGGGGAGGGAGATGATGCTGGAGTGTGTTCAGATAAAGGCAACACAAAAGACAGGACAAAAACTGGTGGCGCCAATTTATAAAACCAAACCAAACAATGGGATCTCCGTATCTTGAGCAAGGAGTGATGAATGAGCAACACTTGCTCTAAATATCTGCAGGGTGTGAACACCAGGGGAGGGGGCATCTCCAGAGATTCCCAGTAAAACCACTGCTGTGGTGAGCATGGGAAGCCCCATGACTCGCAGGGTTTAATCGAGGATATGCAGCAGGGAGCAGCCCTGAGGTCATAGGCATGGTAGGGAGGGGCAAGGAGAGATGGGGCCAAAACCCATCACAGTAAGTGGAATGACTCCTGTTGATTTTAATGGGCTTTGAAGCAGGCCTTAGATACAAAACTCTGTTCTTTCCATCTACATTTTCTCCTTATAATATATACAAACTCTACTCCCACACAGGCGAGCACACGCAGACATGTAAATACCAGATCCTCCCTTAGATCTTGTAGACACTTCAGCTACCAGGCATGGGAGATAGAGATGCTCCTGGCCCTGTATGGCTGGCTGCTGCCTCCCTTATCCGCAATAATGACCATGTGAACAACAGCTTTGATCTCCCCTTTGCATAACAAAGAGGACGCAGACCATTGCCTTCTCTCCCCTGACAGTGGAAAATTAGCTGTCTCCTGCCATTCCCTCTTTCCTCTGAAGTTTTGGTTCTTTCCCAAAATGCTGAGCTGGCAAGAAAGGCTGGTGACAGCCAGAAAACCCGTTGGTGATCTGAGATAGGGAGATGGACATGCAAGAGTTTTACCCAACAGGCTGGAGATTTTGTAGGATGAAGGAGGGAAGATGAGGATTTGAGCTGTCATTTGGTGGACACAGTCCTGAGCTCTCTGGGTGGACTGGGGATGAGCAGGGCAGGAAAGCTGGGGAGAAGGGGCTGTGTCTTTGTGCAGCCATGCACCATGAAAGGTTTTTTTTTACCAGATACAAAAATCCTTGGCTTCTTCTTCCTGGCATATCTGGAGCTGGGAATGTTTTCCTTCCACTTCTTGGGAAGCATTCCTGCCCACAGCAGTTTCACACCAGGAGCTTGGGATGCTGTGACACAGTTTATCTGGCCAGAGCATGGCCTGGGGTTGTATTTGCAAAAGAATGCAAAGTAGTTGCTGTGTTTCTTTTATGTAATGACCAGGGCTCTTATAAGGGAGTTTGTCCAGCACCCTGGGCCAGCAGGTCCAGTAGTTATGTATTTTGGGGATTACACATATTCACAGGCAAAATGAAGACAAGCAGTGAATGAACAAGCAATCTTTCTCTGAGGCAGGAAGAATGTGTGTTGTGCTGCATACCAGAGACTAAACAATTTTCCCACCTCTTTCAGGAAAAGACAGCAGGACTGGGACCATCTGACCAAATGTAGGTTTGTGCAACAAGTAGGTGTCTCCATCTGAGCATGTCATCAAACCCCTGGGGGCCTGCGTCAATACATCTCTTGGAGACCAGGTTCTCCAGTTCTAATCACGCTGCAGGTTCCCATTTGTACTCTGAGGACCACCACTAATGGAGGCACCTTTACTGTAGACAGACAATGTTAGGTGCAGAAGACCCCATCCCCAGGGTCCTGTCTTTTCCTTAGAGAACATTTTATCTGCAAATAAGATAAATAAGAAAAATCTGCAAATAAGAAAGCAAATGCTCCACAGCCACTGTGCTAAGGAACAGGCTAACTTTGCATCAAAAGCTGCAGGGCCTCATCTCCTGACTCTGTGGATACCTCTACTGGATAAAAACCTGCTGTTCCCAAAGCTTCACACATGTTTACTCTTGTCTGGACTGTATATTGTGAAGAATAGCATTTGGTCCCCATCTCTACTGCTGTCACACGGAAGAAGCACCTCTCCCTCCCTATACATATCCAAACTGTGGTAGACCATCTTGTTCAGGCTCATCAGAATTCTCACGCAGATGGGTGAATGAAAATAAAATTCATCCCTGCACCTGTCTTGGAATTGCCTAACCAACCACTTCAAGCAACCAGACCTCTAATACTTGGCAGTTTTTAGGACAAAAGCTGATGTGCACATCAGTGCTGGGGCTGCATACTTGGCTGCTGCCACTGGAGACAGAGCTGTTCTGTTTTAGGATGTTGCAGATCACAGGAAGGGAAAGTTTCCTTCTACACTTCATTGCCTCCCAAGGTCACACCTCATGTCTCCAGGGGACAAGCCCTTGGGCCTCCTGCCCAGAAACCTGTGTTGTTGCAGTAAGGAATCTAGAATATTTATTTATTTGCTGGTTGTTTTTTCTTTTTTTTTTTTTTTTTTTTTTTTTAAGATTTTCTGCTCCAGAAGACTCAGGTAGGGAGTATCAGATCAGAGCACACAATTTTCCAAGCAGGTTTCTGCTGGAGACCTCCTGGGATGATGTAGATTGCCAGAGAAAACATGAAAACTAGTGGCTGCTGATTTCTGAAAAAGTAGCTGGTTATAAGTTCTGGGGTCTGTGCAGGCTCAAGGGAATTGTGAAACTGTGAAGTTACAACTCTAGGAAACAACAAGGCCTGTTGAAGCCCCCAGATAAGGGCCATCTGACAGCGTTTGTTGGTTCCAAAGGGTTTGATGCCATTTGGGAAGTAGCCTGTCACAGCCTATGTAAAATGTCTAGCTGGAAGCTTGGATTCAGTGGAGGAGCTGGTTCAAGCTGTGGGAGCTGATTCCCATCAGGAGATGTGGGAGCTTTAGCAGGTAGTGTTGCAGGACGCTAATCTATAGTATCAGTGTGAGGCTCAGTATGCTTAAGAAGTCAGGCGTTTCGTACGTGGTTAAATTCTCTTACCATGTGTCTGCAAAATGAGGAATTTAAGACATTTTCTCTGGCTGATTGCCCCTCTCTTTTTTCTTTACTGTGTTGCTGGGTCCATGGCTGAGTACTCACATAGAGAGACGGTGGTCTGACACACCATGCTGCTGGCCAGAAGCTTTTGAGAAATGTGACTTAGTGTCCTTGGTCTAACTAAGACTGTAGCTGTGGCTTCATTTATCTGCCCTGTGGTCTCAAACCTTTGCAGTTCACTCAAGAAATCTGCAGGCGTGAGCATGGGAGCTGAGATCCTCGTTACCTGCATGATGGCAAGAGGAGTGCTCTAAGAAATCTGGTGCAGTATTATAAGATTTGTCAGATTACAGGAACTGACCGTAATGCAAATTACGCACCAGAGCTGCTATAAACTGCTGTAAGTGCTAACAACTACCACGTGCCATGAATGGCCCCAGGCTGAAAGCAAATGGTGCTTATGACACTAATGACCTGCAGGAGATAGAAAAGCCTAGTACAGTCGCAGGCCTGGTCATTAACCAACATCACTGAAGTGTTACCAAGTCATTAACCAACATCATCCCCCATTTCCAGCTTCTCTTCCCTCCAGTTTTGTGTGGAAACTCCTGCCCGTGGGGTCTGTTCCCATCACCTGGTGGGATGGGTTAAAGAGTAAGCCATGGCAGGCAACCGTGGGAATGCCGGTTTGCATCTTGGACTGGCTGAAGTTCAGTCCCTCCCTAAAAAAAATCCAGTCTGGATCAGGCCCAGATTGTGCATCTTGCCTATGTCTTTCTCACTCATTTTTTCATGAAGAATTGCTCTGTGTTTCATGGTTGGCTAAGCAATAAGCATGGTGACCTGTACATGACTGTCCAGAGGGACATTCCCATGCATGCAGGATAGTCTGAGCAGAAGGGGAAGGATCGGCAGGGGATCAGAGTTTACTGGGCTTTGTGAGGCACATTCCCAGTATCCTCTCCCCTGCCTCCACCCACCCTGGCACCCTGGTTGTGGCAGTTCCTCTCTCCACAGCCCATCTGGGGCACACGAGGAACTGCTCAGCGCTCCCTTTACTGTAATTTACAGGGAGGTGGTGTCTGCTTGGTGGTCTGCAGGGCCTGCTGATGCACTGCAGCTATTTCTGGCACAGGGTTTTCCTTCCCCTGTATCTAGAGATCTTGCTGCTGCAGTACCAGCTCTGGAGCAAACCCTCTGTGGCAGAGCTGCACTGCCACAAAACCTGCAAACACACAGCAGCTCAGCTTTTCAGCTCCCTGATGCCTCAGCACAGCCCATGGGAAAGAGCCAGAGCGAGGAGGGCTGGTTTAAGATCCAGGCAGTTATGTTGGCATAGGGTTTCTAATTGAAATGAGAGCTGACTGGCAGAGCAACATGGGGAAATAATGGGCAGCATACCTCTAAAAGAAACAGGGAAGAGAAAAATAGAATTATTTTTTTTCCTGAAAAGGTGCTTTTTTTTTTTTACTTCTGGCACGTCTGTGGGAAGGTTCATCCCTCTGTTTCTTGTCCCATTTTGTGTCAGCACCTCCCTACCCATGTGGGTTTTAGCTGACTGCAAGAAGGTGTCCAGCTTTCCAATGAAGATTCTCTGGGAGGACAAAGGTTGGCACCAGATTCACCTTTTCCCTCTGCATTTTGGCTTTTGGGTTTCAATAATGGCTGGAGTCCTTCATCAAGACAGGAGGCCCATGAGGAAATTCAAAGAAAGAAATGGGTCTTTGATTTGTGACCTGGACTATCCACCTCCTAGCTATTATGTAGGCAGGCATCAGCAACAGAAATGGAAATGAGTAAAATACCTGGAGTAAAATTCACTGGCAGGGCAAATGCATGACGTACATCTGGAAAAAAATGAAATGTCAGACAAAAAAATCAGCCTCACAGGCAGAATATTTTCTGATGTGGACACGCGGCAGTTGGCAGATCTTGATGCCACGTGCTAAGGGTGCTATTATTCTTAGTCTTCCCCGTGCTTGTTCTGCTTTTTCTTATTGTGCCCTGGATCAGCATAGGAAAAGGCTAACGGTAACTGCAGCACATGCAAAGGGTGCAGCTTTCTAACATCACTTTGGCTGTCTCTTCTTCCAGCACTACACAGAGTTGCTTTTCAACAGACAAATGTTTGACACCTTTAGGAAAACCCATTGTATCCCAGAAAAATAGAGATGGAGGAACCTCAGGAGCCATCAGGAGTCACGCCCTCCCACAGTGCTGCAAGTTGCAATTCCTCTGGATTCGCTGGTTTTCTCTGGAGCTTCTCCAGAGAGCTGTCAGCCAGGGAAGGCAGAGTTCCCAGGGGATCAGGTGGGCTCCGGAATGGGGTCACACTGCACCTCCAGTGAGGCTGCAACCTCTTGGCCCCTCATGGAGATAAATTCCCCAGCCCAGTGCCCACTCAGCTACTCATGTGCAAGGGGACATCCGTTTCCCTCAGCCATGTCCTTCTCCTGCAGAGGAGCAGGTACAATTTAGCAGCCACTTAGAGACTGACTTTCAGCCTAGATTTTATTACTGCAATTCTTTTTTCTTTCTTCCTCTTCAGCCTTTCTGGTAATTACTCACACCTGCTTAAAATTAGCTTGAAAGGGACTTTAATGGTGCCAGCAGTTCTTTTACAGGTTGCAGTGAGGTCACACTTACTATTGATATTTGCAGGCTATCTTGTACTAAATCAACGTGTAAAGTCCACAGTAGTGTCATTTTTCAGTATTTTTAAACCTGATTACCTAAGAAAATAAAGCTCTGCATTTATTTTTTTCCCCTCTGTTTGTTTCCCCTTCCCTCGCTCTGTCTCCAAAAAACTTTTGAAACCATAGTGATTTCTACCATATTTTTCACTTAGTAAGAGATTTCCAAGATTTCAATTTGCTCATGCTTTTGTGAAAACTGGCAGCTGAGTGAAGCAGAAGGATCCACATCGCTGCTGCTCCCTAGTCCTTCCCCACAAGCCAAAGGCACGGTTCAGCATGATATACAATATATAACCTGTGGTGCTGCTGCCTGATGGCCGAGGAGCAACAAATCAATGCAGGTACAGCTGTGAGCCAGCCAGCGCAGCACAGGATGCAGATATCCAGCCAAACTAGTAGCAGATTCTGGAAGGAGCTGGGAGTATCATGATGGAGGAGGTTGGAGGGGAACTGTAGGAAAGCGCACCTTATTAGCTTCATTAGTCACAGAACAACTTATTTTTAACAGTGCCTTTTCCCCACAAGGCTTGGAATAGTTTCCTTTTCTTCTCCGTTTCCCGACATAATTCCCGTGCCTTTAGCAGTGTCGTCAGCTCTGGATTCTTGGACGATGCATTTGGTGCATGCAGCATGATGCCAAAAGTGGTCATAGGCCAGAGAAAAGCCATAAAAGTGGGGAAGCAGCTGCTTGGCAGGAGCTGTAATGAATTTATAGGAGTGGAGGCAGGTGAACAAGCTGGCTTCCACAGAAGAGCTGTAAACGTCCTCTCCACAATTGGAGCTGATCCCCCACATCCTTTTGCTGTTGTCTCTGGCCTCCATTGGAATCACTGCTTATCCACATGCACTGAAAACTGGGAGACAGGTGGAAAACCAAAGGATTAGCAAGAGGAAAGTGGACGCATTTTGAAAGGCTAACATTGTGACCCTTCTTGGCATCAGATGCTGAGCTACTTTGAATATCTGACTGCTTCTTTTGTGCCTGAATGGCAATTGGTCGGTTTGAGAAGTCTGGTCCAGCTCTGGATACTGGGCAGCTGGGAGATTATTTCCCTTTGTTTGTTTCATTTGGGTCTGCCCAGGCGTTGCTGCACACCCTTGGGTGATTCCACTTCCCATTGAGGGCATGGTGCAGTGTGTCAGCAGAAGGCACATGGCTGTATTCCCTGTGCAGCAGGTGAATTTGCTTTGCGATCCTCAGGTCTGTTGGTCGCTGCGGATCAGGCTTGTGGGAGTCATGGGCAGGACATTTAGGTAAGAGGACAATATAGGAGCTGAACATACATCCAGTGGGGAGGGCTCATATTGCGGTCAAAATCAGGTTTTGATGCAGCTGCTGATGAAGAGTTCCTTCCTCTGGGGCTGCTTGCTAGAATATGTGGTGAGGATGAGGGCATATTTCCAGAAAAACTTCAGAGCGTTATCTCAAGTTGCAATGTACTGTTGTGACTGGGAGGGACCTTGGGAACCATCAAAGCCCAGTTGATCTGTTGGTGGCAGAGTAGTTTTTGACCGAATCTCATGAATTTATTGCAAGTTTAGTTTTTTATAAATTTGAAATCTGATTTGTGGAAATAGGTAGAAACACATGAGCCTTTATATTTTTATTGACTCAAAATGGTTGCTTTCTCCTACATTGAAGATGAGTCTGAAACCAGTAGGATGCTTCCATTTCTTTGCAGTCTGTCTGTGCAGTCAGACAGAGGGCTTGTAACAAAGATATATCTCCCACATTTCCTTCCCCATATTCCCATTGCCCCCCACCTATTTTAGAAAGGAAAGGCTGGGATTGTTTTCTTTTTGTCTTTGGGAAATCAGGAGTAGACCTTGGAGGCAGTTACATAAGGTAGAGATGACTGGAAGTCATAGGAAGAGAACCTTCCAAAAATCTGAAATAATAAACTCCAACCCAATTGACTTTCTATTGTTGAATAATGTCTTAAAATCAGTAAACACTCGGCTGGCTGCTGTGAGCACGTCTCAGTGAAGAACATCGTACTCTACAAACAGTGGTGATCCACCTCGTGAAGAGTGGAGAAGGTTGTTTTTAAAGCCAGAGTGGTTGAAAAGCTTTGAATTTCTGCACTACACTTTGCTATCAGAAAAATGCTCTCAGACTGAGCATTTTCCTTGGGCAAAAATTTATTTCAGCAGAAGTTTAGCATAGGGAAATTTAAACTAAGTAACTTTTTTGGGTCAGCTTGACAGCAAAAACTGAGTCCACTCAAGCCTCCAGAGCTTCTAACAAGAATAATTTAAAGCTGTTCTTGTCTGTGTTGCTACGTATAATCTGGGCTTCTTACATGGTGACATGTCACCAGTTTCTACTTCTGCCTGGAGGGTGTCAGTGAGTTTTGGGAGATGAGGAGGCTTCTGTGACACTTTTGGGGCTTTTCAGGTGCTTTCAGTGATGCTCACCCTGACCCTTGCACACACAGGGAGGTTGCAGAATTAGAGCAGAGAAAGACCAGGAAACATTTGAGAATAATATGACGAGCATGGCAGTGAGAAACACATTTCTCTCTTTCCAAGCTGTGGTTATTGTTGGAAAGGCATTTCCAGCTGCAGCTGGATTCTTCGGTCAGAATTACCTTCTCAAAGGAGGACTCTAAACCTGAACTGGCTGCGGGTGGGTCAAGGACAGCGAGCCTGTGCCCTGCCCTGGGTGTAAGAGATCCCTCCCTCACTGGCTATTTCAGCTCGTGGCTCTCTTTGAGAGAGAGTAAGACTTCGTGAGAAGTATCAATCTGGATAAATTAAGGGCTAAAATGGTGGCCAAAGAAGTGATGGGGATAGGTGTAAGTGTATGGGCACAAGCTGGGAGTAGGTGATATATATGTTTAAGGTGATGCCTGGAAAAGGCCCAGAAGGAGCACCTTTAATAGCTGCAGCTCTTACTACCTAGGCTGTTGACCAAAGTTTTGGCTCCTGATGCCAACAGGTAACTGGAGGCTGTTGGCTGTTGGAACAGCAATGGTTGTGCTGTGCATCCTCAAACAGGTAAGCTGGGCAGGATAGACTTCAAGGGAAAGGATTTGTGGAAGGGTTACTCATGTCTTTGAAGTCACTATCTAAAGAGGCTTTCTCAGCTCTGCTAATGCCTGGCAATGAGTGTTGGGATTTCTGACAGCTTCTCTCGTGCTAAAGTATCATTATGGGCAAAGTTGAACACACTATGTTCATCCAGACCAGAAAGCTTAATTAAAATCTTGAGCTAATCAAGACATATTAAAGTTATTATTGGTCCAGTTGCAATAATACTAACACTTACAATCCAGATTAGTACAAAAAGCCTCATTAGCAATATGAATAAAATCATTTAAACCATTTAAAGAAGAAAACTTACTGATATCTAATGCTCCTGTCCGATTCTATGCTCATCTTCTGATGTCCCTCTGAGTCTTACGGCTGGTGGCACTGGACTTCTTGAGCGAGCGGAGAGGTGGTGGGCTGTCTCTGTGAGTTATCAGTGTCCTGAGCTGTTCACTGGGAGAAGCGCAATGTTGGTGGTGGCGGTCCCTTCCTCCTCAGGCCTGGATTCTGCTTGGGGCTATTTTTATGTTTTTTTCTCATCACATTCTCTTTCCTTCTCGGTGGTTTCCAGGTAAATTTTGAAAGTTGCACAACAGCTTCCCCCAGCCTCAGTTAACATAAAGGGCTATTTCTTGTTATGCAGTGACTACCTATGTTTGCAACTTCACCACATGGCATGTATGTGAGTTCTCTATGGTATCACAAAGATATAGCTCGAACAGGTTACACAGACATTGCTTGACCACTAGCAATTGTTAAAGTAAACTAACACCAGCTCAGGTCACGATAAGTCTGGAGACATCATGAGATGCCAAAGCCTGTGTCCTCCACTCACAATTTAAAAAATTGTATTTACTGGGCTACTTTGGCAGATATAGACCTTCAAATATTGTTGTATCCTGTGGCTGTGAGAGAAGGTCCCCAAACACAAGAAAGTGTCATGCATAGGGACCACAGGACCCTGTTTGGTGAGTCTATGAAATCTGTGATCATAAATGGTCACGTTAGTGTTGCTCCTGCTTACCCATCCCAGCTGTGTAATGGTGTCATCATCAGTGTTCCTCGTGACTTACACGTCATTGCTAATTTTCTCAGGTGAAAGTCTCACCACTACAGGGTTATACTGAGAACTGATGGGATGTTTTTTTGTCCCAGAATGCAAGGAACTTTTGTCTTTTCCTGGTTCTTTCATTATTTCCTCCCCACGCACCCCCCAACCCCCCCCCCCCCCCCATGTTTGGTCTGTTGAGGTTGTAACATCTTTAGGACAAAGACTATATTCTTTTCTCTTTCCTTTCTTCTTTCTCTGACATACATTTGTGACTTTGTCTTCAACCTTTAGCCTCAGAGATGTCTGGAGAGAATCAATGCAGCTGATATTTCTGCAAAAAATTTTGTAATGAGCAATGCTGGCAAGCTTCCCCTTGGGAATAATGAGCAGACACTCAGGGCTCTTTTCAATCCCCAAAGGAGTTTTCCCGCTCCATTAACAAAAAAAAAAAAAAAACCAAACCACCAAACAAAAAAACCCCAGATGCAAATAACTTTTTTTGTTGTTGTTTTATTTTTTTGTTTTGTTTTTATACACCTTCCCTGTGCCTTATACAATGCTTGTCTACAGTGCTGCGACCACTGCAACTGGTGGTTCAACTTAGAGATGCTGAAGGTGTCTCAGTGGGTGAGTGCACACTTGCTTTTCCCCAGAGTGTCAGTTCTCCTGTTCCAAGGAAAGGAGAGGGTGCCAGTCCCAGAGGAGCAGTCTCCTGAAGGCAGGAGTACTACTGCCACCTCTTGGAGCTGGGAAAAAGGGACGAGCCCAGCACAGGAGGCACTGTCATGGTGCACTGGAAGAGGCCAGCATATGAGAAGCACAGCGTGGTCATGTCCTCATTTTGCTGGTGTGTTTCCCCTGGGAAGCTGTGCTCTGAAAGTCAAAGATCTGAAGCAGTTGTGATTTATTTGGTCTTATCCAGACCCTCAACCACCACAGGATCCATACCAACATTTGGTTTATGAAAGGTATTTTCTGAAGCAAGCTTTAAATGATGCATGTGATGTGGTGCTCTCCAGTTTCCAGGGGCGGCTATAGAGCAGTGTGATGAATGTCACTTTTCTGAAGCCTTTACTGCCTCTGAAATGCTATTAAAATGCTTCATTGCTGTATGTATTACTGTAAATGCTGCCATAAACGAAGGGATGGAAACCAGGTTGTTTTAAAATCACACAAAGATCTGACCTGCTGTCTGCATAACTAACATCATTACTTCTCTTCCTCTCCTTTGCTATCTCCCTTCTTAAGTGGTGCTTACCACCATAATTTCTGTGTGCTATCTAGGAATGCATTAAGCAACAGCTGTTACATGTTTAGTTCTCATCCTGCTCATGGAGGGAAAATATGTGTAATTAAATTGTTTTGTTTGAAATCCTCATTGCACCAAGTCAGTCTCTCCCTTGCTTTTTCACAGAAACACACATGCAGACACACACGTAGAGCTCTCCTGTTATGCTCGTGGAGGTACACCAGAAGGTAGGGAGGTTTATGATGGCTTTTAGCTCTGGGAAAGTTTTGCTCCACAGCATGCGGCTGGTCCCACACAGACTCTTCCTCCTACACAGAAGGACAGAGCCTGTTACTGCTCAAAGGAGCAAAAGGAGAGGCACCGTCAAGGGCAGACTTGATCCTGAAGCCACAGGCTTTTTTTAGACAGGTTGGGCTCTGGCTACCAAGACCTTTGAGAACACGGAGCAAAGGTGATCTGCTGCTCTCTGGGAATGTGGTGGCAGTTGATGCTGTTGCTTGTAGTAGCTCAGGCTTCAGAGGGAGCCTATCATGGTCAAGCCCATCCATGCCCATCTAAACATTGAGTTATTTTGGGAGTAATGGCTCAGCGTGAGGAAGGGAAGATGCTGTCCCTCGCTAGCACATCTCCTGAACAAGGTGGGAGCGGCAGCAAACATTAGTAGCAGTTTCTGAACTGGGAAGAGCAAAAGTCAAATTTGGAGGTACTGGGCTCAGACTCTACAAGGAGTTTGGCTGACCTGCTTGCCGCTCGAGTTAATCATTGAGTCTCTGTGATCTGTTCAGCAACAGGAGGTGATGGTTCATTGCAATACGCAGCAGTTGGTGATAGTCTGGCAACACAAGGACTGACAAAACCAGCAATCCCACCACCTTGGAGAGCTCCTGGGGTGCACGGGAGTGTGTCCAATAGGTAAGAGGAACTCCCCAGAACGATCAACTCTCCTGGTCATCACAAGGGTGTCTGACAGGCTCAGAATGGATTCGGGAGCTGGTATCCAAACCTCTCTCCAGTACCCTCTGTACTATAGGTCTTTCCTTGGCCAGCCAGGCGAGGCTGTTGATCTTTCCTCTTTGGGTCACCACCACCTATGAAGGTCATGGAGCTGTGCATGCGTTTTCTGGTCCACCCTCTATAATGAATTATTTCATCTCACCCCAACCACGTTAATCTCATAAATGGAGGAACACCTCATGATACTCAGGAATGGCCTGTAAACATGCATAGCTGTGATATTTATTTAACCGGTAAACGAGGAGTAGAGGATCTGACTTCCACTGTAACAAAACAGGACTGGAGTTGGGTGACGTGGGGTCTGGCTCAGTTTGTGAGTCGTATCTACATAGCACTCAACTGGGCTAGACAGATAGAGAAAGTCCTGGTACATCCAAACTTCCAAATGCTCCAACAGTTAAAGCATGGGGACTTGGTGGCAAGGCACAGAAAACTTCAGGAGCCCAGCATGGATTAATTTCCTGGACAATCCCACATGGTATGTGGGGCTGATCTGCCTTTCCTAGTCATACACAGAAGCTAGCGAGTGGCACTGCTCGCCAGCTGTACAAGGCTTGGAGCTGCAAATGGACATGGCATGCTCAGAGTCATGACCGCCCAAAGTCGATCTGAGCTGGGCTTGGTGAGAGCTGAGCTGGCCCTTGAAGAAAGCCTGGAGACCACACTTGATGGGCATCACCTTACAGGATCACGCAGCAGCACTTCAAGGGGACAAAACATACTAGTGGCATGAGACACATGGGGGTCTTCCTCCAGCACCCAAAGCTGCAGCAGCAAAACATGTTTCCTAGGATGTATTGTGGCTCTTCTAGTGTGCCAACACATGGAACTCATGGGGCGTATGCTCACCCATTTGTTATAGATGCAAAAATCTCAGTGTACACCCTCCTTGCTACAACTCACTTCGGCACAGACGGTTATTACAGCAATATCTCTAGGCTCTGCCTGACCGCGACAGACCTACACAAATGCATCAGGAGAGAGCTTATAACAACCAATTTGGAAACAGTGACACGGAGATAGAAGACAGATCCTCTCCCCAGGTATATTTTCTCTATCAACTGTCTTTAGAGTAGCAGAGAGAATGAAGTATGTGTTTATTATTCAGGCAGGTAAACGTATCCCAGTCTGAGAGTGACTGATCCTCCCCTGCACTGTGTTTGTGTGTGTAAACACGTCTACTTTGTGTATTTCTTTCTGTGGCTCAGACTCAAATACAAGATACGCAGGAAATCTGTGCAAATATTGCCAAGGTGCTTTCCAGTCAAACTTGTTTAAATGTTTCCTAGTGCCAGCAGACCAGTTCTGCCTTGCAAACAGCAAGGCGGTCTTTGCAGCTGACTTGGTATACGTGAAATCTTGCCCCCATCTTTGCCTCTGGACATGGTCTGTTTCCCCAGCTGCTGTACATGACACAGGTCCTGGGCTGGGAGGC
Source organism: Falco naumanni (assembly GCF_017639655.2). NCBI lineage: Eukaryota > Metazoa > Chordata > Aves > Falconiformes > Falconidae > Falco > Falco naumanni. The sequence continues at coordinate 76,928,977 of NC_054080.1, forward strand.
TGCCATGACGCAAGGGTAATGAGGTATGATCTGGCCTGATTAACAGTAAGGCATGGATGGTCAGGATGACTGAGTGGCCAAGTCCCCATGGCACAAGGGTTAGGGCTAGACAGGCTGGCATTTAGATTGCCCATGGCCACATTTGCATAGGAAATTGGCTGTCACACAGTCATTTAAAGCCATCCAAGCAGCTGCCTGGTAAATAAATAGAGTGTGAATGCATGCTGATGCCAAACACTCCTTGCTGGAGTCATGAAGAGGGCCCTGGAGTCAGGAGCTTGGCCAGGAGCTGACCTTCCCTACTGTGTTGGCCAGAAGACACTGTGTGCTGATAGGAGTGCACCTCCAGTTTTGTGAGATGTTGCTGCATGCAGCATGGGAGAACAGACCTGTCCTGCTGGCTCTCCCAGAGTGAGATGCAGGTGTGGGAAGGACTGTCTGGGCCTAGCACCTGTGGGAGGGTGGGCTCTGTCCTGGACCCACCCACCACCCCCACCACCCCCTGAATGCAAGGTGTTAAGGTGGAAACAGCAGTTCTGGGCTCTGATGGGAAGGACAGGAGGCATCACCTGACCTGCGCCACCTGAAGTGCAACAGCAGAGGCAGGCTCAGGCAGCATCTCTCACTGTTGATCCTTCCCACCCACCCTCCTGTGAGACTCAAAGAAAAAACAGTCAGGTATGACTTACAGCTCCCAGCACAGAGGAGAGGGTCTGGGAGCTGCCATGCGTGAACCTGTGCTTCTGTCTCCCATAGTGATGCTACACATGTGGTACCAAAGCAAGTCTGGGTACAGGGACCTCCTGCTTCCAAGCCTTTCCTCAGACTATGCCCCTTGGCTCCCCTTTTTTTGTTTCCAGACTCCATTTTTTTTAATGCTGCCCGTTTGGGGTGGTTGAAATGGGAGCTGAGTAAAAGCTGCCCTGTGGTGAAGGTCCTTGTCTGTCTGAGGCCAGGCCAGGGCAGAGCTCAGAGCAGAGACCCATCCTGCAGCAGAGAGGCAGCCAAGACCTATGCATTGAGCTGTGGCACATGCAATGGATGATACCAGTGCTGTGGGATCTCTGCAGCATGGCTCTCAGCTTGTGGCTGGGGCTGAAAACACCATCTGTGATTTACAAGCCCTCTACACCCCAGGACCTGTTGCTGGCAGCAGGACTCCAGTCCTGATCTGCAGATCTCCAGCTTTTAAGTTGTGCAGTTCCTAGATGACGGGAAACTGAGGTATGCTGCTGCAGCTCCTGAAGGAACAGGGCATATATAAACTTGCTGGATTGGTCGCATTTGGTCTCCCTTCTTGGTATAAAGCTACCCCACAGCTGCACTGGCAGGTTGGTTGGACAGCAGAGGTGGAAGGAATATGCGAAAGATTTTTCAAAGGGCCTTCATTTGCTCTCCAATGATGATCTGAAAAAGATGTTTCATTAAAATACAGAATCACAGCACCACAGCATGGTTGGGGTGGAGGGGACCTCTGGAGATCATCTAGACCAACCCGCTGCTAAAGCAGGTTCACCTACAGCAGGTTGTACAGAATCGCATCCAGGCAGGTTTATTAACGTGTATTAATATGTTTTATTGAAGGCAAGGAGAATGTGAGTAGGAATTGAACTGAAGCGGGGTAGTGGGGCAGATAACTATAATACAAGAAAGTGGCCCACGGCACATTTTAGTCAATTATTTATGGAAACCATGAAATGGTACTGTACAAATGCCGGAGAGGGACAACAGCGTATTTTGTGGCATTTTCTGCACACAGACGTTGACTGATGCTCCAGTGACTCATTCACAAGGCATTTTTCCAGATCTGATAATATCCTGGACACTGAGCAACTCTCCTATCTATGCAGATTTTTTTTCTTCTCAAACATATTTCATGCACCTTTGTGCATAACATAACATTGCTGTATGTGTAACTGCCTATTCTAGATCTCTATCCGCTGTTTCTATCCTTTGCTTACGTTTGCCTCGGCTTATGATCCTATCAGGTGCTGAAAGCTAAGCAGGACTGATCCGGCAGGACAGGTCAGCACTTGAAAGGGAAACCTCTGATTAAAGCTGAGTGGTACAGCAAGCGGTGAGAGCGTGTGGGGAGGGATGCACTCCTTTCAGACAGGCAGCTGGCTGGGTGGGACACTGGGTGTGGGAGCAACATTTTTGTTATGTATTTGTGATCATCCAAGCCAATCACCGGCTGACACTGTAGGACTCTTCCACGGGATTTAGAGTTTCTTCTAGGCTGTGGGCTGTCAGCAGGCAGGGAGAAGTTCATGGGCATCAGGGCTGCTTTCACCAAAAGATGTATTTTAATTCCAAGAAATAGATGGGTATGGAGTTAGCTGATACAGACATGTAGACAGAATACTTTACACTTTGACCCTGGGTTGCAGATTAGGGTCAGTCTGTTGAGAACTTAAAATGTGATTATGATCTATTAACCTCGGTTTCTATGTGTTGATTAATCTTGTTATCCTGTTGGCAAGTGTGAATCAACAAATACAAATTATGAACATGTTTGTTTCATCAGTACTGGCAATCTCTAACAAAACATGGTTTTGTCACTGCTGGCTCATATCTTGCTCTGTGCAGACGCTCTTCAGGCCAGAATGTCTTCCATCAGGTTGTTGCCTATGGGTACAAGGCATTTGTGACCGATTATTTTGGTGGTGCTTCCAGACAAGTCAGGGTCCAAAAAATACGGGGTAATTGTACAAAATAGCAACTAACTAAAAGTAGAAATAACAACTAACCAGAACTTATCCAAAGCTCTTGAACAAACATGCTTTGAGAGTCCAGCTGCAGTCTAAGAAGATCATTAAGAATCTTGGCATCTCTATTGCCCCATACCACCCTGTGGCTACATACGACAAACATGCTGTACCCTACAAAATGTTGGTCATAAGATTTCCCCTTTGCTTCTTCTAAGGTGTTTCTGGTGTGGCCTTAAGAAGAGGTCTTGTGAGTTCAGAGGATTTTGTGCACATCCTAAATTTCCAGGTGCCACCAGCATAAGGGAGTGGGTGGCTGTACAGGACATGGCAAACCCCATGACACTTGCAAGGGAGTGAGACCCTGCTCCAAAACTCCTTTTCCCCAAACCACAGCTCCCACATGGACCAGGGACCAGAGTGACCAGGAGGGAAGAAGGTGTGAGGCCTCACCCTGGGCACAGAGAAGGGAGCCTGGCAGGGTTCCTGCAATGCTCCGATGGCTCTGGCACTGCTTTTTCTCCCCCAAGCCCTTGCTGACAGTGTTGTGTGACTGTGGTGTGGTGGTGCCATGTCCAAAGCAGCCATCTCATGGGGCTGTGCAGAAGAGACAACTGCAGGAAGAGAGATGGTGCCTGCACAGGGGAGCAGGCGGGCAAGCAGTGAGCAGCCTCTCTGCTCCGTCAGCTTACTTTCCCCCATCAAGCACTACACAAACAGCAGAGGCAATAAAATACGAGATGAACAAGACAAAGTCAGTTATTTACTGCCCTAAAGCAGGTCACGATTGTTCCCCATGGCAAGTTTTCAAGTGCCTTTTGCTTCTAGTCTGCTTTTAAATGACGCATATGTTGTGGCTTCCTCCACCACCTGGGGGGAAGGAGAAGGGAGACTCTACCACAGTGCGATAGATTTCCCTCGTCTAAAGCTTTTACTACCTCTAAAATGCTATTGAATTGCTGCACGGCTGTAGGCATTATAGCAAGTACTCTGGTGAGCTGAGGAAGCTGTTTTTCTGGCTTGACCTGTTGTATGCGTGAAGGATGCTCCTACTTGCTTTTCTGACCTCACCACAGGCCTCACCAGTGGTGAAGTGGAAGCTGAGACATGTATGTCCTTGACTGTCCTGGGCCTGGGAGAGGTCACTATTTGCATTGCACAGAGGAGAAAGCAATGAGGGGGTGGATGACTTAGGATGACCCAGGAGTTGATGGCACTTCCAGCACTAAGATGGAGCAGGTGTTTTAGCAAAGATCACAGAGCATGCCATGAGCAGTTGCAAATGTCTCCTTTTCCCACCCCAAGCTGCTTCTGAACAAGGTGCCTTGGTCACCCCCTGGGGATGGGGAACTGGGCAGGGAGGAGGGGTGAATGCTCAGGACTCACACTGGTGAGCAGTAGAGCTGGGAATATATGTCGAGTATTCTCATGTCACCTTAGGACAACTGAACAATTCAAGAACATGCTAGTAAAGGCTGCTAGTTCCTGTGACTGAAGTGGTGGACATGATGTTCTACTGGCTGTCACAGTCAGCCAGGCAGCAGGCACTGACGTGGGTTAGAGCCATGGAGTAGATCCTAAGTGTGATGGGAGAAGACTGTGTGATCAGAACAAACCCATTTCCCCAGAATTACTCTACAATCAATTCACAGCTCAGGAACCAACAATTCACAGCTCAGGAACCACTTGTGATAGAGGAGTGTCCATACTTAATAGCTGTTGGGGCATTTTTACCCTCATGAATTTGTTTATTTAGATCTGTTTAGATCCCATTTTAGCACCCGCAGCAGCCTGTGCCAGGACTTCGAGACGCACTACGTACCCAAGTGCATGAAAAGCAGTTTGAGGTTATCGTGAGGGTGAGCAGTCAGAGCCATGTGAGCAAAGGAATGTATTTCCCAGTAGACTCTACCAATTGGTCTGGCTGCTCCCGCAGGTGAGAGCTCCAGCCAGGCACTTGCTGTGCCTAATGCTGCAGTTTGACACATGCTTGCACATTTCTATATAACATAGATCTATAATATGAATCTATAGCTTCACAGACCTGCTGTGATTGGTGTGTATGTTGCTCTTGTGGCAGAGCCTGGAGGCTGTGACTGATCAGAGGCCCCTTGCATCAGGTGCTGTGCAAATACACCTTGAGGAGGTTCCAGCGAGCTCTAACTGGTTCGTATCAGGAGTGAGGGACGGACCCTCTGCCGTTCTCATGAGATTATAAATTGATATTTTGACCCCAAGGAGGTCCTGTGAAGTCAAAATTGAGAAGGTGGTATGCAAAAGTTACTTCTTCACTAGGAAATGGCTGATATGAATGTGTTTGTGTGCCTATGTAAAAACAAATACAGGGTCGATAAAGATCAGTGACCATATTTAGTATTTGCCATGGGTTAGGAACATCTGCTGGTAATGATGGATATATGGTGCCCTGTGCTTATGCAAATAGACTGCATGTTGATGCATTGTTTAATGTGGGCCAAATTGTGAAGCTGCCACTTCCATCATGCAGGACTTGTGCTGGGAAACTGTATGAGCAAGAAAAACTGACTCTTGTTCAGGTGAATTTAATGGATGGATTTTCAGCTTCTGTGGGTTTCTCTGGGCCTATCACTTTTCACGTATGAACTGAATAGGATGTGAATGACCGGAGAGTCATCTAGATCCACCATACCTGGACCCTCTTTTCTGTCTCCCCAAACAGCACAGGATGCCAAAGGGGCTGGAGGAGCATGAGTGTGATGGGGTCTGGCTGATGCTGGAGCAAACCTCACCCACACTGAAATGCCTGTGGGGCAGCTTGGGGCGCTGGGACAGGCTGGGCAGTGTCCAGGGGGATTTGAATGCATGTCTGCAAGGAATCTGTGGCATCTCCTCCTTGCCGTGATAGCAGGAGCTTATCAGGGCTTTCCTTTGGATGCCTTCACGTCCGCACCAGCAATGGCAGCCCTCTGGGCTCGAGTGGCTTGGCTTTCAGAAAGCTGACCCAGCTGCCTACACCCTAGCCTTTCCATCCCTGGTGGAGAGAGCAAGGACAAATTGCACGTGGCAGACATTGCTCACCACTGGTGTGAGTCATGCCAGCTGCTGGATGGTCTTTGGACACCCTGTATGTAGCAGGTGTGATATAGGAGAACATGATTGTGTGACTGAGGTTTGGGCAATTCACTGATTGTGTATATGAACAATGATTAATGTCACCAGATGGTTCCTCGTGCCACAAAATATCTGTATCAGAGCTAGCAGTGAAGGTGACCCACTGATGGGTTTAGTATCATCTCTTGAAGGGTTTATAGATGTACCTCGTGTGAGTGGCTTGTATGGATGCAGCCCACCCTTAAACATCTGGTGGCTGTGAAGGAGGACTGTGTTAGCTGTTGGCTCAGCCTTTCTCCAGCAGCGCAGAGGGAACGGACGTGGCTGTGTTCCTGTCATCAACCCCTGCTCTGGTTTTGCTCTTTGGGACTGTTAACACAGGCTCGCTCATGCCTTTTGGGTACCCCTTAGGGGGATGCTGGGCTGGTGGGTCTGTAGACTGTCATGGACTGGAGCAGCTATAGGAGGGATGAGGCAGAGCGGAGGCAGCACAAGGTGAGGTATGAGGGGTTTTGTCAGTGGCACCATTTGTAGGAGCAAACTCATGTCTTGAGGGAAGGATGCAGCTATGCTGTGCTGTCTCTGAGGTACAGCCAGAGGCAGGGAAATTGTCTGATCAGCTTGCTGGCTCCACCAGGCTCTGCAGCTTCAGGGCCTCATCCAGCTCACCCAGTGTCTTTCCCCCAGCCTGCAGCTTTTCCCGTTTATTCTCTTTCAGAGCGCAGGTGTTTACAATACTCCGGGAGAAAGCCTGGCAACTCTTATCTCTAGAGCGATGATGTCCCCGGCTTTTGCCTTATCTGTGGATTGGAAGCAGACCGGAGCAGGCAGCTCAAAGCTTAGCTGCAGAATTTCACCCACAGCGCCTGCTGCTCTCCACCTAGGTCTGGGGAAGCCCTGCGGTGGGGTCCCAGGGCAGGCAGGGGGATGCTCCCACACACAGGGATACAGTGGGAGCCTGGCCCTAAGCAGGGCAGGAAAACCAGATGCTCACAAGTCGGAGAGACGGGGCAGGGAGTGGGGGATGACAGCAGATGAAGAGCTGGCAGGAGCTCAGTGGAAATCCCACAGGTACCCCAAGTCTCTCGTGGGACCTGAGGTACTCCTGTGCCTCTGTTCCTCTCTCTGTTATATCCTCTAGAACTGTGCATGGGGGAGACCCCACCTGGCCTCGGGTGGGTAGGTCCCTGGCGGGGGAGCCCAGGTTCCACCGACTCTGTTGCCCAACAACGGGGACAGCATCACCCTGGCAACCCCTTCCTGGACAGTCCCGCTCTCCCCCTGATGACCAACAGAGGCCGTATAATTCCGCTCCCGCTGACACCACCTTCTCCTGGGATACCTCCCTCTGAGAAAGCTTTACCAGTCTGGAGCAGGAAGGCACTATGTCCCAGGGGAGTGAAGCAGAGGGCTGCAGCCCGGAGCAGGAAGCCACCGCTGTGCTGTCACTTCACTCTGTTGGTTCTTCCAGCTCCCACTCTGACTCAGAATGGTAAGAGCCACCCCAGTTTCACTGCAAAGGAGCATGTGCAGGTGACATGCCTTCAGCCAGCTTCAGGGCAAGGAGTGATGGTGTGCAGGGTGAGCTGAAAGGCTGTGGAGGCTGGTGTCCTGTGAGTGGGGAGCTGGGTAACAGTATGGAGAGCAAAGCCATCTGCTGAAAGACAAACATCTTGGATGTCTGCAGCTTGCTCAGTGCCTTCCATCCATAAAGAGAGGAGGAGATAGACCATGAGCATTAAATATGAGACCGATGGGGTGCAGGTACTCTAGGGTACGTCAAGTGGGGTCTGTCTCGGACAGGTACAGCTGTACCAGTGCTGTACTGGTCTATGTTACCTGGCCTTGCTTCCTAAAGGGGCCTGGATATGTCTCGGTGCCATGTTAATTTGGTCTGATGGAGGAGCAAGCTGCCCGCATCCACGGTGAGGAGCTCCTCTGCTGTGCTGTCTGCTCGTGCTTGCCTCAGCTTCTGGGAAGAAGTTAATGATCCACCAGCAGGGCTGAAGCTATTGGACTGGCAATGTTCCAGCTGTTGATTAGTGCAATTAAGAGATAAATGAGCTCCTGGGTGCAGAGGAAAAATGTGCACTGTCAAACTGAGTCAGAGAAGTTATTCCTTGCAGAAGCATGACTGCTCTGGAGTCCCTGGGTGCTCATCCTTCCCAGGGCTGCCCTAGCAGGACCCAGGGAGGTTGGTCTCTCAGCTCTTCAGTACCATGGGTATCAACACCAGCACAGTTAGTGGGCCTTGACTGTGCCAAAATGTTCTGCTCCAAACGGAGGACTTTATTACTAGTGCTGAAAGCACACACCTGCCTTCGGGAAGGAAATGGGTTTGGTTTAGCAGGTGGTTGCTTAATGGGCATTGGAGAACATGGTAAAATCATTGTAGGGTCAACGCTGAGTGAAACTGCAACCTGTGAGCAAGTCAAGGTAAACATTAGAAGGTGCAGAGCTAAGAGTGAGCAGCTAACACTCTTCTAACAAACCTTATAGGAAAAATTTATGGGATAGCACCTTTATGAAATAAGTTAACATGATGGTGATGGGCTAATGCTAGTACATGAACAAATGGCTTTGAGAATGTGGCTGAAAATTAGGAGAAAGTCTGTGAACTCCAGAGCAGCAAGTTCTGGTAACAGGCTTCAAACAGGAGGGGCTGGGGCAAAAACCACTTACCCCTAAAATGGAGACTGGCCAGGTCATGAAAGTGAAGATGTGGTGTGGCTGTTTATATTAGTAGGGGGCTGTGTCTGGTGACCCCAGAGGTCCTCGTCGGCCCTGCAGATAAGTAAAACCCTGCAAGTATGAACAGGTCATATTGTCTGGCTGACTCACATGGCGGTTTGTGCTTGCTCAAGACCACCACATCTGGATGCAGGGAGGCAGGGCAGTCCAGGTCACCTGGTGGTAGATATCTCCATGTGGGTGTGTATGCTGGAGCTGATCACTCCACATCCCCTATGCAGACACAGAGAAACTGCCAACGCTCAGCATGACTCATAGGTCTGGCCTCAGATGCTTATTTTAGGTGGGGATGAACTGCCCTTTGGAGCTGCCTGTTTTCCTCTGGTGATTATAAATTGGAGGGTGACAGGCACAAGCTTACACACTTCAGTTTTGCGTACTGTCAGAACAGAGGTGCTCTGCTCTACAGGACCTATAGAAAGGTGTTTGCTTTTGTTGTTACATTCCTTGAACACTGGCAGATCACTTTTCTTTAATGTCTAAAAATTCCCATAGGAACCGTAAAACTAAAGGGTTGTCACATTTGCAGCAGCCAATAGAGGAACCCTTCTGAGCACTTTTAAGGGAGAAATTAATGTCTCAGTGCCATCTTGTGGAATGACCTGTGTAAAAGGACAAGTAGTGGCAAGAAACACATCCAGTGATCCTTGATGCCATCTTAGAAGCAAGCTGGAGTTTTAGGGAATTTGGTGGTAATATCAGGGAATATGGTGCAAATATTATCACCCAACCACAGATTCCTATTACAAACTGGGATTGCCTTTTTCCCCTGACTGCAAACGCATGGCAGCCCAGTGTTCCCAGAAAGAACCTGTCCATTCTTCATTCCCAATTAGAATACAGAGGTGTCTGTAGTATTCAGGTATCTCCTGAATACATGAGACAAAGCCTTTTAGATACTCAGCAGCTTTCTTGTCCCACAGGGGTCCAATTTACTTGGAAGGCTCCCTGAGATCTAGGAGTGACAAAGTTGTAGGTCCGGTTGTGGGGGATACTGACCTATTCACACCTCGTCCATCTGGGAAAGGTTATGAGACCTCCAATATACACTGATACTCAGACTTTTACACATCAACTGTAAATCACCACTGCAGAGGAAACATGAGGCTTTTGTCACCACCCTGAGCTGATGCTCCAGGGCCCGTGTTTGTGTGCTCCACCAACAAACATTCGCATGGCAGAGAATGAAGTGACCTGGAAAGATTTATCGGCACTTTTCCTGTGCCACAGCATGACTCACAGACTCATGGGACAAAAAAACCTTCCCACCTAGAAATATGCTGTAGGAACACCCTTGCCAACAGCGTGATTATCATCTGTCATGATTAGATTGGTCCTTAGTATCAGACACAGACTAGTAATTTACTGCATGTTTAGCCAGGCGTTCACTGAGGCCAACAGCTAATCTGTTGCTGGAGGAGGGCTTATCCCAGCCCATAAAAACTCTCCCAGCCACAAGACAGGTAATGGTCTATGGAGCAGAGAGGAGAACCAGCTTCCCAGGTTCCCCCACACAGCTGCTCCGTGTCCTGTGGATGAGAGAAAAGCTCATCAACTTTTGCAATGGAGTAGTGCTGAGAGAGGCCAGCACCAAGGGCAGCATGAGCAGAGAACTGCCCGTGGGGCAGCTGATGGCAACCTCTCCAGAGATGTGCACCGTGTACCCTCCAGAACCACACTGAGAAGCTGCGGCAGGTTGAGAGGCAGGCAAAGAAAACCATCTAAGAACCAGACAAGACTCACAGAAAAAGGTCTCTAGTGTCAGTGAGTTTATCAGTGACTAAGCCAAGGTATTAAAACCTTTTCGCAATGGAGGGGTAAGAGCACCTGGTGAGAAGGGAGATTGGTGGGAATCAGGAGATGGAGGAGGAATCAGGACAGTGAGGGCTCTGCTCTGGCAGCCAGATGAATCTGAAGGTCTCTGGGGACCATTGCTGAGACTGGTTTGTCCTCGTCCCACACAAGGGGAAAGACTGTGGGGTGGCAGGGAGGCCCTCCACTAGTGTGATAGGAGTTGTGGGCATGGGTGCGCTCAGCAAGAGCAAATAATCAACCTGAAGCAATGCTGAAATTCCTGTGCTCTTCCCAGCCGCCAACAGTGGTGCATACCAGCTCCAGGCAAGAGCATCATCATCACAGGCTGGGCACCCAAATATTCCTGCAAAGCACAGGCAAATGGTCCTAATCCCACCTGTAAAAAAAAATGGTACCAAACCACCACCCAGTGGGTTACAATGCAGCACAGAGCCAAAATTCCTGCTCAGTTCCTGTGGAAAAGATTATGGAGAGAGACAGAGGCTTTAGGAGCATACCAAGGCTATTTACAGCTCTGGAGATAGGTGGCTACTGGGCAGAGGCACAGTATTTGCAATGCCAGTAGCAGAAATACTGTCCTTACCCTATAGTTTTAAAAGGATGGTGCGTGTGTGTGGGAAGACTTGGAAGCTAACTGCTACTTCATTCGCTTGTTCATCGTTAACCAAATGAATGAAGGTGTCTGGGACTGAAGGGAGGGTGCCAAGTTTCAAAGGGTAACTTAGCTCAGAGCAGTGAGGAGTGCTGTCATAACAGGAGGTCCTGCAGCCGCACGCTGGAGTCGGAGAGCAAAATGCTGGAGAAGATTCAGAAGGCACTCACGATTCGTAGCAGTACCATCAGGGAGCTGCTGGCAGAAGCACTGGGGATGTTCATCCTCATGGTAAGTAGGAGACTGGGCCCAGACATGTGTGTCTGTGCATGTGTGTGTATGTGTGTGTGCAGGGCAGGTAAGAGTGTAATCATTTGCAGCAGCAATTTTTAAAGGTCAGTGGTTTCCTACTACGTCCACAGGGCTGCTCAGCAGCTGGTTGCTACTGCTCACCCCTCCGCTCTGGTGGGGTGGCAGTTTTCCATCGGGTAGACCATCTGTCAAAAAGCCTTCTGGAGGAAAAAAGCAATGTGGAAGGTGGGAGGTGGGTGCGGGCAGAGAGTAAAGCAGGTGGGGATAGAATCACAGAATCATTTGGGTTAAGATCGTTGAGTCCAACCATTAACCTAACCATGCATTGCCAAGTCCATCACTAAACCATGCCCCTAAGCACCACATCCACATGTCTTTTAAACATCTCCAGGGTTGGTGACTCAGCCACATCCCTGGGCAGCCTGTTCCAAGGCTTGATAACTCCTTCAGTGGAGGAATTTTTCCTAATATCTAATCTAAACCTTCCCTGGTGCAACTTGCGACCATTTCGTCTTGTCCTATAGCTTGCTACCTGGGAGAAGAGGGAAAACACCTCGCCCCAACCTACTTACAGGCAGTTGTAGGAAGCAATAAGGTCTCCTCTCAGCATCCTTTTCTACAGGGTAAACCACCCCAGTTCCCTCAGCTGCTCCTTGTAAGACTTGTTATCCAGACCTTTCACCAGCTTGATTGCCCTTCTCTGGAAACACCGCTGTTTCAGTTCTCTTCTAGGGAAACACAAGGGAGAGTCTGGGAATGAAACCAAGGAGCAGTGTCTGGTCAGGTGGGGCAGTGCAACACTTGTGACAAACCTCCTCAAGTATCCCATACAGTGAATTGAGGCTCTTCTTCTTGCTGTGCTAGAGGGGATGATGTGTCTGGGGGGGTCCTTCACAGGTTTGGGGAGCAGACTCTGACTTCTCTACCATTAACAGCCTCTCTGAAATGAGAACAGCATTCATCAACCTTTCCCTAGGGGTTGCCAGGGTAATGAAGGCCACAACATACAATTTAGGTAACCTAACTGCCAGGTGTAAAGTACTCCAGGATTTCATGTTTGGTTTTCTTATGCTGGCAAATGAAATGAATCGTGCTTACCCAAATCTTACAGGAACTCCTACCTTGCCTGAAGGATCTGTTTTGCACAGGAAAAATGATTTTGAGATCTCAGGCTGCCTTGGAGTTGTTTGGGGACAGGGCAAGGAAGGCTTTGCAGTCAGAATTGATCCCTGGTGCAGGTGAGGTGCCCACAAGAACCAGAGCCTTTGTGTGTTGGGCCAACACAGCAAAATAAGATCCTTCCTCTGAAATGGTCCAGTAGTTGGCGTTGCCAGCTTGGGCTTAGCCTGGGCTGAGACACTTTGGACAGGACAGAGACTGGCATGGACAAGCAGGGGGTAGTTTAAATAACTTGTATTTGGAGATCTGCACAGGAGGAACATGAGATTTGTTTAAGCATGGGAACCTTCTGACACAGCTGTCTGTACAGACGAAGGTGCTTATTTTCAAGGGCAACAACTGCATGTGCAAAGGATGCTTTCTTTTTATGACATCTTATTGCACATCCAACTCCTTGTAGTTCACTTCTACTACACAGGTAGTTTTGCATGCATTGGAAGTCAGAGTACAGACATCTGTGATTCCTCAGCAGGAGCTGAACAAGCCATTTTTCTTTTCCACCCCCTTTGTTTTTTGGTAGTGGAAGTTCCCAGGTGGTAAAGAACAAGTTCAAGGGTGCCCTGCCAGGGCTGCCTCTGGGAAGCAGCATGAAAAGGAGACTTTTCCCTGCACTCGGGCAGTCCAAGGAAGATTTTGTAGCCTGCAGCTTCTGTTGGCTCTTCCCTCACTGATCCCCACAAGGGAACACAGTAGGAGGAGGGACACTGCACATGGACCTCCATCAAGGGCTTGGCAGCAAACAGTATTCAGCATCCGAATGTAGCATCCAGCATCCAACTTTTCAGCAGCCCCCTGGCCCTCGGTGCAAATAGGAATGTGCTGGATGCATCTGAAGGGTGCCTGGATGGCTGTTATTTGGATGATAGTGCTCAGCCCAGGGTCTCTCACTTTGATGGACAGTGTTCATAAAGGAGGGAACCAGGCAGCAGGGGTAAACAGCATGAGGAATAGGGAGATAGGGGAAAAAAAAAAAAGGGTATTTTGGGACTGTGAGAATAGAGTAAAAGAGCACAGGTTTGGATCTGTGCTGAAAAGTAGATTTTGTGGCCTGTCCTGCGTTTATTTTCAGGATACTGGTGTTCAGCTGCAGCAGCTATGTCTCCTGCCCTGCACTCCTCTCTCTGCACCTGTATGCAGTCCTGCAAAACCTGCGCCTTATGAATTTGGCTTCTCTTGGATGTGGCTTTGGAAAAGTCAGAGATGAGTAGGAAGAGTTTTTGTAAGGGCTTTGCAGATCACAGAATGATTTGGGTTGGAAGCAAGATCATCTGGAGATCATCTTGTCCAACCTCCCTGCTCAAGCAGGTTCGGTGTTTGGGACATCCCAAACACTACATTTTGGGGCTTCTGCTGAGGCAAACTGAGAAGGGCTCACACTATGCAGGCTGTAGCTCCATGCAGAGCACAGAGTGTGGTCTGTGTATATCAGAGAGATAAGAAGAGTGTCTCTGGGGAACAGGGGATTTTGGTGATGTCTGAAAGGGAAGAGGGATGCAGATGCATGGGATAAAATTTGGATCCAGGCAGAATAGCCAGAAAAGATCACAATGAAAACAGAACAGGTCAGAGCATAAGTTTATATACTGGAAAACATACTGAGTTTTCTGTCTTTGAGAGGGACATATCACTATGGATAAACATCAGTGCAGTCCAAGGAACAGGATACACTCTCCAAACCCTAAGTTGTTTGCAAGGCAGAGACCTCAACAGAAGCTTTGTCTTCTCCAGATGTCACTGTAAGAGCTGTGCAAATAACTGATTTTTCCACCCTCTGACCACATTAAAAAAGTGAAATAGGATTTACTTTTGAGCCAGAGCAATTTCTTGAATATGTCTTTTCCTGCTGGAGAGTGTTTACTTTTCTTTTTATTTGTTTTCTTGGTTCCCCTTTAATCATTAAAAAAATACTGAAACTTTGTCTGTTTTCAAACTGAAAGTATTTGTGTTGAAAGGAAAAGTCAAGCCAGAACTTCCTTCCTTGTGTTTTGCTGGAATAAGTTACCAAAATTGTAGAGTTTGGCAAATAGCTGTGTGCTGCCCAAACTACATTTTTAGTCAATAAATTGCACACCAGGAAAAGAACAAGAATTTGCCAACCCTCCTTTCTTCTATCTTGGGTACTGTCTCCAGGCAGTCTGTGGTGATGCTCCCCTGGCTCATGCCCCTGGTTTCAGACACAGATGCCCTTACCGTGGCTGTGTGAGTGATCCCTCTTGAGCCCTGGATCTCAGTGTGGATGTTCGGTGTTGTCTCCCCATACCCAGCCATAACTAGGGTGCCCTGTTTGGTGTGATGGGCACCAATGAGGAATAAGTTAGGTACCGCTTCAAATTTTGCAGGAAAAGGTTTTTCTTTCTTCATCTCCTGATCATGGGCATCTCACAGTCTCCCTGTCTTTGGGAGTTTGTTAATACTGCTGAAAAGGTAGCACAGAAGCTGTCCACTGCCATAATAAAACTACTTTTAACACTCCTTTCCTGTCTTTCCACGCACTAGGTCTTTGGCTTGTCTTCTGTGGCACAAGTGGTATTAGGAAGAGGAGACTTTGGGCAACACCTAAGCATCAATTTGGGATTCGGCATTGGTGTTACACTGGGCGTCCACGCGGCAGGAGGGATCTCTGGTGAGCAGGACACTTGAACATGGGACATCTCTATGGGGCATCTCATCGGGGCAGTGGGAGTGGGCTGCGGAGGGGCAGATGATGGCATGGCAAGGTGGAGCAATGCCCTCACCAGAAAAAAACGGCAGTCGTAGGGTCCCCCAGCAAGAATAGCAGAGTAGCTCTGATGAACATAATGAACATCATGCCAGTGATGACAGCCAAATCTGCAGGGGGAGGCAGGTCTGGGGTCAAGGTAAGGAGTCATGATGGTATGGCAAGGTCAGGAGAAGCAGGGTACAAGGCCTGCCCAGCATACCTACTGTATGCTGACCCCAAACACGTCCTGAGCTGAAACAGGGGCAAGCGAGACAGGGAGAGTGGTGGAGGTTCGACCGTTCCCTCCTGGTGCGGTCAGCAGAGCCAGGTTTCAGCAGTGCCTGCATTAGGCACTTGGGATATGCCATCATGGCCCAAGGAGACAAGGAGCTCCAAAAACATGCTGCTGGTATAACCCGTGGGGAAGTAAATCATTTATTGCAAAGGAGAGCTTACTGCTGATGTTGCAACAAAGAATGGTATGCAAAATTTTCTCCTTATCATCCACACCCATGTGCCCATGCCCCACGCAAACTCGGGAGGTGCTGTTTCAAGGCCACACGGTGGTATCTCTCACATGACAGAGCACCACCTTTGCCTTGTGCAATTTCTGCATTCATTTACACCAAGAAAAGAGATTAAGGGCTCTAGTGGGCAGAAAATTAAAGCAGGTCCTTGCTCTTGACCTGTTGGAGCAGAGAGATGTCCAAGGGTGGGGCTTGCTTGGACAGGACAACTTTTCCATACAAGCAATCAGCTCTTGGTCTCTCTGTCCTTTTGGAGCTGGTGGAGACATACTAGAGAAAGTGGGCTGAAAAAATTAGGTCCCTGCAGTCACAGGTGACGTTTGGGATGAAGCTGATCTGCTGAGGGCTGAGAGGTGGGAGAAGGGGTCTTAGCTTAGCCAGCAACAGTCTGGTTCTGGAGCCAGCTTCAGGGCTTCCTGGCATTGTAATTTGGCATCATTTGTATCACAAGATGCTGCTTCTGATCTCTGAAATATCTGGTTATACCCACAAAGGATCAGAGGATCAAACAACAAAGGGATCTCCCTCCTTTTCAGTTATGGTTGTGAACTGTAGCAGGCAGTTCATGCCGCTTCACTTTGTTCTGCGCTTTGATGAGATGATGTGTGTCTGCATCTTACCCCTTTCTGAGTCCCAAGTAGGAGATGGTGACTAAGGTTGGAACATTTATTGACCCCCAAAGTTTACACCTACTAGGCAGGAAAAGCAAATATTTCCTTTGGACTCATGGGGAGATGAGGTCTGGAGAGCAAATGTGGTTTGCACTGAGGGCACCAAACCTGGATCCACTTAGTCATTCTCCAAAAGCATCATTGTGATAACAATCTCCTCCATAGAAAGTGTCCCCTCAAAACAGGCAAAACTGGTCTTGCACTGTATAAAAGCCATGTACTAAAAGACGTAAGGAAATGCAACCCAAGATTACAAATTCTGCAATGGAAGACAGGTTCTGCTCCACACTAGTGGGAGCAACCATGGTCTGGGCAGGATTGATCATCTTGGTAGCTCTTTCCAATGCAGTGGCATCTAAAAGCTAATCTGAGTCCTTGCTGAGAGCCCTGTGTGGGATTTGCTTTGCTGACATGAAGATATAGGGCATCAGTCATTGATTTTGCAGTTTGTTTCCCCAGCATCTCATGTCTTGCCTGTCAGATGTGCTAAGGGCCTGCAGCTCCCATCAGCTGGGGTGCTCAGCTCTGCCAGGATGAAGCCCTCCCTGTCTATCAGATGTTTTCAGAAGGCCTTGTAAATTGTTTGGGATAAGTTTTGCCTCATGTACCCATAGCCATGTAAAAGGTGGGTGACAAGTCTTAAGTTTTGGACTCCTTTTAAGCTGAACAGAGAGAAGCCCATACAGAGGGAAACTCATGTCACGCCAAGAAAGGTATCTCTGTCAGAGACGAGACGACCCACCCTCTGCAGACAGCTTCTACCAGACTGGAGCTAGGCGCATTCTGCCCTGCATATTTCAGCTACCCAGGGAAAACGGGTCAGTTTTGAGTCTGTGCGGGAGGGAGACCCTGCCCTGAGAGAGTCTAGGTGTTCTGGAGCAAGGTCTGGGTGGTTACTGCGGGGCATGGGGCATGGGGCATGATCCAAACCAGCTGCATCAGGGCTGAGCCCACTCTCTTTTGCTGTGATTTTGCAGGAGCTCATCTGAATGCTGCCATCACCCTCACACACTGCCTTCTAGGAAACCTCCCCTGGAGAAAGCTCCCAGCTTATCTGATGGGTCAGTTCCTGGGCTCCTTTACAGCGGCAGCCACTGTCTTTGGCCTCTACTACGGTACGGTTGTGTCTCACAGCTTACCTCACAGCTCCTTTTGCTCAGGGCAATGCCACTGCCAAAACCTATCCTCAACTCAACGCCAGTAGCTGCATTTTGTCAGCGTTTTGTTTCCAGGGTCTGCAAAGGGCTTGAGTTAGACGGACTACCATGTGTTAAGTACAGCTGGAGCTCTGGAAAGACTCTGGAGTCTTTCCAAAGACTCTGCTGGTCTTTGGAAAACAGGCAGAGAGATGGAGGCCACCAGTGCAGCCAGAGCACCCAGCCTGCCCCAGGCTCCTGGAGCAGGGACAGGGAACTGGTAGGCATAAGGAAGCAACTGCAGGCCAGTCTGGCGGTAACTGATATTGGTGATGATGCCGTGACCTGTGAGGGGTGTGTCACCTCCATCGTATCTCCCATTGCCTCTCTTCCCCTTGGTGCCTGTTCTGGCTGCAATGGATAGACTTGTGTACGTGCCATGTGGGATGAACTCTGTGCTAACTCCTTCAACTCCCATTTCTCCTAGATGCTCTGCATGACTACACCAAGGGGAACTTTACAGTGATGGGACCAACTGCCACGGCGTCGATCTTCTGCACTTACCCTGCACCCTATGTATCCTTGCTGGGAGGCTTCTTCACAGAGGTCAGTGGCTCTGCTGTGGTGTGCTAGGAGATGGTGGGTGATAACAGGGGCTAGTGCAGGTCTGCTACAGGGGACTCACAGCCCTACACATGCTCACAACCTCTGCTCCAAGGAACCCATCATCCAGGCATGTGCCTGACAGGTAGGAGCCAAGGCACCTCGGTGGCTGAGCAAGCCTAAAGAGTAACACCTGCAGGCTGCTCTGCAGCTTGGTCTGATGCCCTCCAGGCACCTTCCCTGCACACAGCCCAAGCAATGGGAAGTGAGAAGCTGAGCTATATCAGGAACCTTCTCCTCTGGGCTCTGGGAAGTTCCCTGAACTGTTCTTCCCTTTTTGGATCCTACGCGCATTCCATGCTCCCAGGCAGCTCTGCTGGCTGTCACAGAGGGCCCTGGACTATCTTCACATGAACACAGCCTGTCTGGACTGAATCTCTAGGGTCTGAACAGACCCAGTTTAGACTGCATACAGTTGGTTCACAGCATACAGTGTCTCAATGCCCAGAAATAGGAAGTGGATACTTCAGGGGACGTAGAGCACTGGGACACTGGAGAAGGAAGATTTATGTACAAATAAAATCTGAGGAAACCTGTGTGTTTGTCTCTGAGCTGACAAAACTCTTCCCAGGCATGAAGAAGATAACAGTGAGAGCTGGAGAGCCTACAGGTGGGGACCTGATCACTCAGCGTCCTGTGAAGTACATGGTGAAGATACAAGATAACATACACAAGAAAGCAAATGACAGTGACAGTGCGTTGCCAAGAGCTGGAATTTTTGCTTTTGCTGGCACCTCTGCAAGCAGTCCAAGGCTCTCCAGCTGCTTTTTCTGAAGCAGAAAGAGACAGCAGTTATCACCTCTATTCAAACCACAGTTCCTGATGTCTTGGGCATGGCCGATCTACAAATGCCATCCACACACTGTCACAGACAGGCGATTCAGTTTCCCAGATAGGAATCTCATATCCACTATATAAAACATAGCTCCCTCTAGGGAGACCAGATTTGTCTTGTTAGCCGTTTGTTATGGCCCTGCCTCTTAGATGAAATGTACTTAACAAAACCCAGGTCCCTAACTTGAAAGGTGAAGGGAGAGGTCACTGTTGAGAAGTTCGCATCAGTCCTAGAGCATTTTTGGTGATGAGATGGAGATGTTTTTGCTGGGAAATGAGTCAAGAATTTTATTTGGTCCACCTGTGAGAAGGGAATAACATTGGGGTCCTCCCTGCCTTGAACAGACCATGAATCCCATCATTCCATTCTGGGAGTCCCTTCATCTCTGCTGAGCGGGATCCTTCTGCCTTTGCTATTCTTTCTCCTAACCCGTTCCACTTTTCGTGCTTCTGCAGTTTATTGCGACGCTGATGCTGCTCCTGGGCATTCTGGTCATCCATGATGAGAAAAACAACGGAGCCCTGAAAGGCACACAGGCCCTGCTCACGGGAATCCTTGTCCTGGGCATCGGACTGGGGATGGGGATGAACACAGGCTATGCCATAAACCCCTCCCGGGACCTACCCCCCAGGGTCTTCACAGCAATTGCTGGCTGGGGAATGGACGTCTTCACGTGAGTGACCCGTTTTGCTTTTACACCGCTCAGCTTGCAAGGAGAGGAGATAAGCCCAAGACAAAATGGTCATGAGGCTTTTTTCTTGGGACCAAGTGATGGTATTGATGCAGAACATGTTCCTCATTCTCAGACAGAAAGGGTTGCCCACAGAGAAGCCCCATGCATTATGTACACAAAATTTGGGGTACACTAATTTTCCAGCATGGGATTCATCTTGACATTCAGATACCTCAATTTGGGTACCAATTGGCTACCTGTTAATTGGAAATCTACCTGGTTATTGCAGTGACTGGAGATCCAGAGAGTGATTCAGCTCACCTGAAAGCAGGTACTTAAAGATGGATTGCTGAATAGCTTTCCTGAATTTAGATGTCTGAATCTGGAGATGAAAACCTGCCTTCCCCTATCTAGTAAGATGGTGCGAGCAATACTATGGCTTTTCCCATGGTAAGGGCATTACAGAGTCTCCTGGCCTGGCCCCCCATTTTCATTACATTTCCAGAAAATAACTTGGACAGCTTGGTAGAGGAGGTGCAGAATTTATTGGAAATGGGGAGGGAAAACGAGGCTGTGTCTGTCTGTCTGTCTGTCTGTCTGTCTGCCTGACAGTCACACTCATCAGGATCACACAGACCATTTCTGTAGGAAAACAAGAAACCTGCAGACAGAGCCACTTTCCCAGACTGATGGGGGAAATGACCCTCCCTCCAGCAATTATGCTGGTGGATAGAGAATTTGTCTAACCCAGCTGTAGGGCCCAGTGAGTGAAGGTGGGACTAGGAACCTCTGCTCACACAACTCACTCCTGCCCCACCAGACTCAGCTCACCTCACCCTGCACCATGCGGTGGTAGGGCAGTGTTTTTTCTGGCTCACCGGTTGTCTCTTCTGTGTCCTAGGGCTGGGCATCACTGGTGGTGGGTCCCACTCACAGCGCCAGTTCTGGGAAGTCTTGCTGGTGTTTTAATCCATAAACTCTTCATTGATTTGCACAACCAACCTGTCCCAAAAAGCGGAAATGAGAAAGAACAGCCAGTGGTGGAGACCTCTACGCTGTGATGGCCACATGCTCCGAAGAAAGGGCCTGACAGCAAAGCCTATGTGGACATACGAACTGACAGCCAAAGTATAACTAAGGGGATAAAGGGTAACCAAGCGGATAAAAGCATGTGCAATGGTGCTGCTGGAGCACACCGTTTCTCCACCCTGCAGGTGGAGAAATGAGGGACTAGTCTTCAATAAACCTGTCCTGCTTAACCAGACAAACTGGGTCTCTGAGATACTGGGCAGACCTGTGTAGGGCTAGACCTGTCTGTGACCTGAATAAATTACTGAATCTCCCTGTGTAAAAATCTACTGAAAAAAAATAATAACCACTACATTCTGGAAAAAAGCAAAGCAGAGCTGCAAGACTCCAGATACCTGTATGTTCACAGAAATCAAAATACAGGGTCCAACAGTGGCAGAAACCACTTAATTAATTGAATTAATGAAATTTTGATTTGTAATATTCTTTGGTAAGAGGTAGATGCTACACTGGTGGATCAGGGGCCTAGGCTTGCTTCCACTTGCTAATCTGCCACTCTAACAAACACCTAGTTTGGCAGAGTAGAGACAAGAAAAGAGCAAGCACAGTCTGAAATAGAAACCAGAACCTGATTGTTATTTTTTTCCCCATGCTTGGTTTTGTTTTTTGCTTTTTGATCTGAACATTCAGGAAGCACCAAAAAATTAGTAAACTACAGGGTCTCCTGAATCCTGACACAGCTCTGTTGGAACATGCTGCTTTCATGGAACCATGTATGTTACTGACTACCACCATATGAAAGATTCAGACAGCTTCTGTGGCCGTATCCCCAAATGCTCAAACAAAAAGAACCCAATCCTTTTTACCACTCAATGCATAAGAAATGGAGGAAGATGCTGCCCTGCTCCTGCAGCAATTCCACCACCTCCATCTGAATGAGGAAGTGGGCCTGCAACAGCCTGAGAAGTTTTAAGGTATCATCAGATTAAAAGTAGAACAGTATCAGAAGGTGCCTGTTCCCAGGGGGGTAACAACAGTCTTAACTTTCCAGAAAGTGCTTAAGCAAGCATGGCACATGTCAATTATGTGACTGCGGTCCCAGGGCTGGATACCATGAATACACAACACAGCGATCTCCCAGAGCAGGAAGTGGCAGAACATCACTACTGCGCAAAATCCCAGAAAATGGCATTTACTGGCTGTAATGATCATTCACATGTCACTATTAAAAGGATTACTGATGTACTACTGTGCTATCAGGTGGGGTGGTAGGTACTGACATCTCTGTTTCCTCATTAGAGTTGACCTTACATTAGTAGAGCAGCTACAGCAGATCATTGCCCCACACACAACACACATTGGTTTAAGAGGGCTGGAAAGCATTGGAGGATTTTCTTTCATTTGCGGGTGGCAGAGGGCAGCTGCCAGGCAATACAGCAACTGCATTTGAGGGTGGACCCTGATGGCTGCAGGGATTTTGAACTGTGAGCACAGGACAGAAGTGGAACAAATGTCACACAACTGAGTCCTCTGGTCTATGTGAACTAAACTGGGAATTTCAAAGTAGTTCAAGATGGAATTAGCTAAGACACTGTAACCCATTCCTTCTCAGAGATTCTTCACTGTGTCAAAAAAAAACCCATCCAAACAATCCAGCCTGCACCCTGCTCTTACCATACTTCCTTGTGCATTTGCTCCCCAAAAGCATTTTCAAATACCCAATCACTCTGGAGGAAGATATTAACATATTTATTAAAAACATATTTATTAAAATACTATTAAGCACTTAGAGGGTGGCTTTCTCTTTCTGAAGGCCACACAAATACTCGTGAAAGCCTCACAACATCCCTGTGAGGTAGGTTTGTCTTATGTAATTATGTGACTGTTTCATAAATAAAAGATGATGCTATTTAAATAATCAATGTTCATTTGAAGACGGTGACTTTGATTTCCCTGCTTAGACACAAAATGAGTTGGTCGCTACCACGTGTTTCCAGCACATCTAAGATGACAGAATGGCACAGGAAATAATCAGATGAACTGAAACTCAGCAGTGGGCAGACTAAAGTGCAGTTCTAATCTGAAAACTTACAGTACAGAAAAGAGCATCAGGGGCTTCAAAGTGTACAGTATCTCAGTGGCCTCTTGTCAAATAGTGCCCAATTGAGAAGGATGTTTGAATGGTTAACTTTGCAAATGTATGTGTGACAAACTAACATGTCCTCCTGGCTAACAGGATTCTTAACACCACTGACACACCCTGCCTTAGCAGTTCCCACAAGAAGAGAAAGCAGAGGCAATGAGGGATCTTGCACCTTCTGGCTGTCTTCAGGTTTATTGGGAAGGAGATCACACAGACATCACTATCTGAGAAGATACTGCACAAAGGCCAAAAAGTGGTCTGAGCTGTAGAGCAAGCGATTAGGTCAATGCAGAGGCATGGAACCCCAGGTCTCTTTGTAACATGAATCTCAGAGCAGAAGTTGGAAGGAGCACAGGGAAGTGCAGAGTTTGATTCTGTCTGAAGCAGAGGATATTTCTTTGTTCAGCGGGTTCCTGCCTGCTCCCAGAGCATGCAAGGTCAGGACAGGTTTCTTTCAAAGGAGATGGCAGAAAAATCTTCACACTGTATTTCAGCAAGCGTCTATTAAAGTAACGGTGAATTACATTTGCTTTCATTTCACTGCTGCAGTTGCACAGGAAAAAAGTTCCCTATAGAGCTGTGATATCAAGGGCTTCTTCATGCCCTCTGAAAAGAACATGCTGCAAGTAGTAGAAGGGAATAAAATAATTGTATCAAGTTTTTTCTCAGTGTCCAGTAACTACATCCCTCCCATGTCAAAGTACATCATGGCTATATTTCATGCAAATGCTGCAATATGTTTTCCATGGGCACATCTTCACGCACAAGGAACTTGGTCTGAACCACTGAGACTCTGCATCAGAGAACACCAAAGCTTATTGCAAATGCTGTCCAGGGTCAGATCTCGGGTCACTTCCTTGAAGAATTTCCAGCTAGGGAGGATGTCTTGGTGGAGGTCATGCTTGTGTGACTCTTTTGGGAGCCTGCTGGCTGGGAGGGTGGTTTCTTTTTCATCACTGCTGTTTTGTTCTTGCTTTTAAATACCTTATTGGGGTCCAGCTTGTTCACAAAGGAATCAGCTTCTTCAGAAAGGAGAGCTGTGTTGATGGTTATGGGTTTATACATGTTAAACCATTGCTGAAAGGCAGTATGGTGGGGAAGGAAGAGGTTAAAAACAAACTGCAATTAGACATGTCCACCTTGTTCCCCCTCATCCCTGAGACTTGATTTTAATCATACACCACTTACCAGTTTGCAGTTTACAGGACTTTGAAGAGTGCTTGTGATAAGGATACGCAAGGCTCAGCTATAGCTACAGCCCTGGGACTGCCCCACATTCCAGGCAGAGAAGAGGAGAACCAGACACAAACCTAACACTACCTTTCCTGCAGTGCAACTCCTATCAGGAACAACTGCTGATTTAAACCACAGGAGGAAAAGCAGAAGGAGGGGATGAAACTAAACCACATTTATTTAGATTCAGAGAAGCAGAAAAGATTAAAAAAAACTTGGAATTTAAATGTGCTTATAAATTGAAACCAAACTAACTGAACTTCTCAAAATATAGCTTCTCTTCACACATAAAATACTGCAGTTTTTTAAACACTTTACACAAAGGATTTTGTGTTTGTTTCTCTTCAGCCTGATTTTACATCTAGAAGTGACCATGATTTTTTTTCATTCCCAGATGTCACCACAATGTTACACACTGCAGTTCTCATCTCTTAAGTGTTTTTCCTATAATTTTTCCATTGACAAAGTCAGGAAATAAATCTGTAAGGGTTATGGTGTTACAAATGCCACTGAAGTCATGAGCAAAGTGTTGAACAAGATAAACAGATCAATACCAAAATGCAGATGGCAATCTATTTGTGCACTGCTTAATGGAAAACAGCTTTAATATACCACCCTTGAAGACTCTTAAAAATTATAATGGTTAACATACAAAGAGGATTTTAACTAACAGAGGCTGCAAGTGATCAGGGAATACAGGAATGATTTCACTAAGGTTTGTGAATATACTAAACATAATAAAATATTCCAGGAGGAAAGTTACAGAAAGGCAGAGCACAGGCATATGCTAGAGTACCATGTACAGAGCCTTGACTGATGAAGCAGAGTACAGTATAGCAGGGAAGGTACCAGAAATACAAAGAAACAAGTTCTGCTGCCCACTGATGGATGGGAAATCAGCAGTGATTTTAGCGAGTAGTTCTGATGTACGCATAGGGCTGAGGCAGGGCCAAGGAATGCCATGCTGGTAAGACAGCTGTCTCATCTAGGTGAAGTGCAGACACCCACTGAGACCCCCAGGCCTTGCCAACATACACAGACGTTGCATAGGCTTACGTGCTGGGTTCAGTAGTACTGTCAGATCCTTTCCCTGACCTGTGGAAGCAGGGTTAGGGCTGAAGGCCCTGTAGAACACAGAGGAATGGCAGGAGCTTCTAATAGCAAGGTTCTGGCAGAGCAGAATAGCAGTTTTACTATTAACGGGCTGGAATGGTCACAAAGCTGTACCTGGAGCTCTCCTTCTAGGACTGCTGGCATTGAAATTGCCCCTTTTTGGGCACCATTTTTATCAAGGCATCCCTTCATGACTGAGGAGGATGCAAAGAAATAAATATTTTTTGCAAGGCTCAAACTTATTATCTTCCCCTGGGCTTCTGTCTAATCAGTACCTGGACTTTCACTTCCACCCAGGGAACAGTAGGCTCTTGTTCAGTGCTGTGCTCAGAAAACTGATCTAGATAAACCTTACATAGCTATGGGGATGAATGGCTTTACGTCTCCTCACTTGCCAGCAGTCAGAGAAATGGAGGTTTACTTTAGAGTCAAGAAAACAAAGACCTGCTATTAGAGGTCAAAGGCAGAGCCCAGCTTGGGTAAGAAAAGCAAGGTTAACACAATGTTAGTGAATTCACTAACACAAACAAACAAGTTAGCCATGCTATAGGCAAAAGACTCATAGCTCCTTCCATGGCTTACTTAGGCTTACACCTAAGCCTGCAGACCACCTGTCAAAAGGTAGGAAGATGCCTATGCTCATGCAAAATATACTGACAAACTGGATCCTGCTGTCCTACCTTGGCCTGCGGGCTGACCCCATAGCTGGTGAAGGCATACTGCCACTGTGGGAGACCCAGGTGGGTAATGAGCAGGCGATAGTAGGCTGTGAAGGTTTTGGTGAGGAAATGCCAATACAGAGCTCTGTCCAGGAACCATATCTCTGTGTCTGGGGAGACAACTAGAACAAAACAAACACAAATTACACTGTTGCTTTGAGTGATCAGATCAATCCTTGGCCATCATCAGATGGGAGACACAACATACTTATTAACAAAGGCCACAGCTTCAAAAACGCAGCATCCCTGACTAACATAGATGATTATCTAGAGGCAATGTGGTTTTAGTGGTTAAGAGCATAGGGACTGAAAAGCACTTGATTCTGCTCCCAGCCTTACTAAAAATACTTGTGTAACAGCCATTATACTCACTCTCCCTACTGTAAAATGGATGCAATGCTATACTTTCCCAATTTGGTACTGATACACTACATGGAACATGCTTGGACATCAACAACTTCGTAAGCTCAAAGTACAATTATGGCAAACATTTATCTACCCCACAAAGTAAAAAGCAACTAACTCAATTGTCAGTCATCTGGATTACTGAATAGAGTCCAGAGTCTGGAAGTCATGGGAGCGTTTGCTGCCAACAAAAACACATTTTGCAAAATCTTTCCACAGCAATCAAATATTTCTGTGGTGGCAACACCTTTCATAGCATAACAAGCAGTGATTTTACTTGGGAAATTGAGATGCTGAACACTGTCAATTAAACACACTGCCCTCTGTGTTGACATCAACACTTGTAAACAATGCTCCTTCCCCTTGTCCAGGTTATCCATGGCATGTGTTGAAATCACTAACACTGGAAGGCAAGAGGACAAGTAAAATGCTTCTGTCCTGGAAGTTGTAGTCACACCCAATGAAAGACACAAGAGTGTCTTTCCCAACGAAAGACACAAACCAAATAGTTTTATTAAGAATAGGTATATCACAACTGCACACCCCCCACAGTGAACATACATGTATAAACATATGCCCAGTGACCTGTGCACTGTGTCAGATGACAACTCCTTCACAAGTGACTTGAGTGTTTCACTAATCCCCGATGAAAACAGCTTTCTGTGTAGCTGTCAGAAGAAACAGCTCGGCTCACATCTTTCACTCTCCTGTTCAACCCTTACGGCCTAATTTTGACCTAGTTAGCATTTGGAGGCTATGCATCCACACACAACGTGGAAGAACTAGTATAAGTCTGTCTCAACCAGCTATGGACCTTTTTTACCATCTACCCTTTGCTTCTAAGAGGTTACAGCCTTTCTCATCGAAATGTAAGGGAACTGTTTCAAGACATGCAAGTAACCACAGCTATGTTAGTGGCTGAGCTCTAGCTCTGTATTATTTCAACATGATTGTATGTAGGTCATATGTAAATGCTTTCCTGTTTCTGTGCATGCAGAAATCTTAAGTTATAACTCTGACTCCAACATTAAAAGGAAGGAAAATGTTAGCTCTAGTTAAGTCTCTGTAAGGTTTAGCCCCTGACTTCAGTGGAGACAGGACATCCCACTAAATGTTCATCTAAAAATTGCAAAGAAGATCAGAAACATAAGATAAGTGTATAAACGTGGTCTCCAGACAATCCACAAGAGATGGTTAACTTTGCTCTTTTCAGTCTTACCTGGTTTAGCGTGCTTATAAACAAGACAAACTTTGCCATTCCCATTGCATGGGTCTAATTCAAAGATAAGACTACGAGAATCAAAGTGTGGTTTCTCCAGTTTGTCTCCATTACCTGAAAGCAGAAAAAAATCTTCGTGAAATGTGTTTGGAAAACTGACTGTCACTGAGCTGAAAAGGGTGAATCTAGTTGATATTTATTAAAAAATCAGCTGAGGAAGAAATAAGTCAAACATATTTATACTTCTTGGAAAGGATTAAGTTCTCTGTCTTGAAAAAAAAAAAAGTGAGAAAAATTTTTATCTCCAGTAGGAAAACAAACCAGAGTCAAAATCAGATGGCTGAAAAAAAGACATCAAGCTACCCTCTAGTTCCTCCGTGGTGTAAAGCAAGATCAGCTTTACAGATGTCACTCCTGAGAGGCGTTTGTCTTATTTTCTCTTAAAGTCCTCCAGTGTTGGAGATGCCACATTCTCCAAGCAGTCAACCCATATCCACTGTTACCACTTAGAAGTTTGCCTCATGTGGATCCTGAATCTTCCTTGCAGCAACTGAAGCCCATTAGTTCTGTTCTATCCCCATCCCTTTTTTGCCCTACTTTCTTTTTTCCCTAAGGAGGATGGCGAGAACAGTTTATTCTTTTTCTCTTGGCAGAAGACTTCAATGAACTTGGAGAAATACACATTTCTTCATACATTCCAGCGACATCAGCGTCCTTCTCAACAGTTATGTGGTCTGACTCACACTTGTGACCCACAACCACCACACATTTCGACAGGACCATTTCAGGATTGTAGCTGCAAGTTCTTCCAGAATATCATTTTAAATTGTAAAGGTGCTGGGGAAGAAGATGGCCATAGAAGCTGTATTGTTCAGAAGAATTTTCCCTGAAAGTCAGGATGATAATTCTTGTGGGGATGTAAATTTTTCTCCTTGTACCTTACTAGTGCATCAGT
Organism: Falco naumanni; assembly: GCF_017639655.2. Classification (NCBI taxonomy): domain Eukaryota; kingdom Metazoa; phylum Chordata; class Aves; order Falconiformes; family Falconidae; genus Falco; species Falco naumanni. Next base: position 76,957,446 of record NC_054080.1, read on the forward strand.
GGAGGTATGAGTGGCTAAATGGAAGCAGATTTTGGTCCATTTCATTACAATGGCTAGAAGAAGATCAGGACTGCAGCCAAGCTGGAATGTACAAAAAGAAACTTCCAGCTGTGTTTAGAAGCTACAAGAGCTATAGAGATTCAGAGATAAGATTGAAATCAAATAGTTATTTTTTAAGCAGTCAGCATGACATCTAGGTCTGTTCTTATCTCCTTAATTTTTCTGACTTGTTAGACTGTAAAAGCTCTGAGAAGTGGGTTTTTTTCTTCTTTTTCTCTCCAAACTGCAGGATGCCCAGCATTTTTAGGCAATCTGGAAACACACATTTTCCAGTGTCACCTCACACTTACATGTATTTACCAGAGTTACTTTTCCAATTCTGAAGAGCATATGCAACTGCCTTTTCACTACCAAGATAAAACTTGTTATCTTTGTTTCATGTAACACCATAAACACACAAAGACTTTAGAAGGTGAATCACTGGAGGAAGCCTCAGTTAAAAATTTAAATAGGGAAAAGGCAGAACAGAAGGACTATCAGGCTGTCAAAAGAGGATGCAAATAATACTAGTAACTGGCAACATTAACAACCCCCATAAGATTCACAGCATAAAGGTCTACCTCTCAAGGCTGCAGGGGACTAATAGGACATGTAGTAGATCCAGCCCAGGAGACAAAGAAAACCCATCCAGTTGGAGTGACCTTTTCTGTTGCTATATCCATGTGCTATAGCCTAACATTACCCTAACAGTGCAAAAGGGATGAGACAGAGTACACTTTCTACCCTGTTAACAGGACCTTACCTTCCTCATCTGTGTCATCTTCCAGGTCAGCAAGAGTTGGTGCATTAGGCAGAGTGTACATAGACGAACCCCCAAGCCGACATAGCTTTGAGACACTATTAATCACCATGGAGCCCAGGGGCATTGGGGTATCTGCAATAAGATGATCATTAATCACATGCAGTGTCAGGAAAGCATTCTTTTCCTCCACACATGAACTCAACCTCTTCTAAAACACAGAGGGAGAGAACAGATGGGTATACCTAGCAGGCCTGGACACTTAATGAAGTCAGGTTCTACAGGAGCAAAAATTAGGCTTTTTCAAACACAGCACCACACTTACAGGTGATACAACACCATCTCACTGCTGTGCAGGTGTGAAAATTACACTGCTGGCTAAGCCTGTGCTACAGCTGTTAGTCCACTCCTGTGAAACTGGCTATTAAAAATCCTGGCTAGCTACAGCCACCTCCTCAAAACTTGTTTTCCCTGCTGCTGCCTCTCCTACCAGAAACCACCCCACCCACACAGAGCTTATTGGGCAGCTTGTCCTCTTTCCATCCCATATACCTGCACAGGGTGCATCCTCTGGGTTCCTGCTCCAACACAAGACTTTATCACTGTGTCAACATGTGGGTGTTCCTGAATGAATGCTTGAGGACTTGACACTTGTCTCTCCTTCTGAGTACTACTCCTGTTACCGGACATCAAGTCAACCAGCATCCTGCTCAGCCATGTGCCAGTGTGAATGGTTTCAGAAGACACTACTGGATGCTTGCTCAAACAAGACAGTTGCACATGCTGCCTTGGTCTCTGTGCACTTGTGTGCCCTGAAAACAAGACTCTTCAGAGGTCACAACACTCTAAATCCCACTTGAAACATGATGGGACTCAGGGCAGGTGCTAAAGCCCTGATGTCAACTGTCTCTGAAATGAAATTTTGCTTCCTGAGGAAAACTGTATTTAACACCATCTCCAGAAGTAAGCAGTATCCACAGCTCAATTTGACAACCTTAGCTGACAGCGAGAGCCAGGGTAACAGCTGCAGTGTCTCCAGTGCAGTGCCTGATCCTTGCCAAACAAGGATGGACAATAAAGCTCAGTCCTGTTCTCACTTCCACCACTGACTCCAGTTTAACTGACTCTGGACTTTAGCTTGTGTAAAGCAGAGTCCAGGGTCCAGAATGTACACAGGCTTTTTAATGAGAAAGAGGAATTATTAGAGGGTGACTCTTCCTACTGCTTTATGATAGTATAATGGGCTAGAGCTGCTTTTCCATGAACTACAGAGGGAGTCTATAAACAAGACTTAAACTACATACCTAAACATGAGTGTCAACAGATGGCTAGTGTACTACAAAATGGTATTTATGTCACAAAGACTTGTTTGGTTTCTAGGCACTGTTCAGCGTACATGTCTCTTCTGTAAAAGTCCAGCAGATGCAAGCAATAGTCTTTGCCCTGTTGCATCAAGAAGGGACCTCTGATGCGCAGTCATATTTCTTTCCTCACCACGACATCTCTAAAACAGTCTACAATCCCATGCAGAACTACACTCACTTATTAATTGAGAGGTCACTTTTCTGTAGTCACTGATCAAGCTGCCTAGCAGAAACAAACCACTTCATTTTTCTGTGAGTGCAAGAATCATGCTAATTTGTCTTTCAAAATGAAGTGCTGCACATGCTTTTGCTCAGACTAATGCAGGATGCTGACAGAATTGTATCGACTATGCAGAAAGTAAGTTTGAAATTACAGAGATTCTCCAAAGGAAAGACTAGCTGCAATGAAATAAGGGTACTGGTGGAGAGGGATACCTGGACTCACCATCGGTCTTCACGCTCCAGGTCATCTGGAAGCCATCCGTCATCAGATAGAAGTTCTTTAAATCTTCTGGTAATACGCAGGAGTTTTTCTGCAATTCACGATCAAAGTGTTATGAGAAAATGCCGAATGTGTCTCAAACCCAAATAACAACTAAATATTAGTACAGAAATATTTGCTACCAAATGTTTTGCTCAAGTCCAAGATGATTCAAATCAGCTCAAATATTTTGTCCCAAAACTTTGAGGAAAAAATGCCTATTTCTTGAGTCTGTGCTACTATATTAATAAAGATGACTCGGGAAAATTTCACAATGAGCAATCAGTCATCACAAGATTTTTACAAGGTTGCTCCCCAACTGAGATGACATATCATCCTTTGATACTAATAGCCACTCCAAGATCACATACATAAAAATAATCAGCTTTTTTATAGATATGGCTTACAAAGGTAGAGTTTTGCTTTAATTGAAATCAGGCTAAATCTACCTGTTCCACTAAAGCATGTATAATACTAACACAAGGATTCCCTTCTTTTGTGGGATTTCAGTTCCAAGTAGGTGAGAGAAGCATATAAAGAGTTGCAAATAATTAAGCAGGTTTGATGTTTCACTTAAACAGTATGCGTGCAAACACACATAGAGCCAGTCTCACAAGCCTGCTGGTCTGCCTTCATGCCACCAAACTTCAGTGCTGGCTGGGGCTCTTAGTCCTGCTTCCTTCTGAGGCAACAGTGAAAAAGCTGCTCCAGTGAGCTGGTGAAAGTACTTTTAAGAACCAGGACCCTTCTCCTATTCTTATCTTGGTTGTGAAAGGAGCCTTTCTTAGCTTAGACTCTTCAGCTGTGCCACAAATATGAGAATGAAAGATAAAGCTTAATTCTCAGAACAAGAAGCCCAAAGCACTACAGGCTCGCGGTGACAGGACTGGCTGCAGACCAGTGACCCTCTGTTCCTATTGTGTCAAGAACACAAAATAAAAAAGTACAGAAGCCTGTCAGTTTTAAGAAGACAACCAACACACATGACTAAAGGAGTTAACTGTTGTTCTGTTTGTAATCGGTTTAGAGAAAGATTGAGAAACATTGAAGTGAATTTGCATTTAAAGTATCACCAAACTCAAGAATCAAAAAGAATCAGATCTCAAAACAAACAAACAAAAAGTATCAGATGGTCTCCTGTGATGCAGGTTCCACAATCCAGATTGCTTGTCCAAGGCCTGCACCACCTTCCTTGTGAAAAAGTGTTCCTAATTGCAGTCTGAACCTCCAAGCTGCAACTTGTGGTCATTCTCTCTTTTCAGCTTCATGTGCCTTTAAATCAGCTTGGGAACAAAGACAAATAAACCCTTTGAGGGTCATTCTTTGTCATTAAACCAGAAGGATAGACATCTTCTTTAAAATGTTGATCTGAGACCTGTTTATAATCACAGGACCCTGGGAATTATATTTTACAGGGAAAATGGACAAATACTGTGAGAATTGCAACATAGTATGTCTGATAAATCAAGTACTTTTGTGACAGTATTTGCAGCCTTTTCTAAAACAGGTGTATTTCTTCCATTCAGCCAGTTTTAAAGACATGCTGTTGGACATGGCCTGCTCTTTGTGCAGTTTGACACCCAAAGCCAGAAAAGACAGAATTACAAACCTTAAGAACATTCATAGGTCAGTATGCTGTCCCTCCTATAGGCTTACCCTGCCACAGATCAAGATGTTATCCACAGCTAGGCCTCAGAGTCAGATATTAATAGTTTTCCATAATTGTGCCTTTGCTGGGACTACTTCCCTACACTACTAGAAAATGTAATGTTCAAAGTTTCATAAAATAAAGCAAGAATATTCTGGTAACCAGTAGCTAAGGAAAAGAAACACGCACATGCAGTTCCTGTAGCTCTGCTTTACTTGGAGCATCAATTTATAACGTCTCAACAGAACCTGATCAGGTTCTCCTCCGTGTCTGCAACTTGTGCTATCTGCCCTGATGTTGCCTAAATGCATCTATCCAGCATGAGCTACCTGCCAGCTGTGCATCCAGCTGCAATGCTGACCTCTGGTCACCAGCACAAGCAAGGAAAGGTGCTGGTCTCCTGTCCACATCCCCTCCCTTCCCTAGGATCAGGGCAGCCCTTCTGCCTGTTAAAGCCTTATTCATGGACACTTTCTTTGAATTGTTACAGTCACTGTCCCCTCAACTATGGTGTATACACTGTGCAGGAGCCTCTAGCCCACCCACAACCTTCACTCTTGTGTGTTAAACTTACTTTCTAAGTATACCCATTTATGCTGACAGAGTGTTACTGAGGAGACCCAGACATTAAAGGCTTTGCAGCTTGCAATAGGGCAGGTCATTTTACTTGCCCTGTCAGCAGCCTGGTCGCTAGCACAGTGCTTTCCTAATCCAGGTAGGGAAAGTCTTCACAGGCAAAAAGTACTAAAGCAGAGAATCTGATACTGCAGAAACGTTGTTTTGAGAAGAACTTATCGTCCTTTGATAAAAGACTGTTGATGGCTGAGACCCTGGTGGTACATTTCAGGAGATTACTAAACCACATGGACATATCTGAAGTTCTTCAAATGCCTTTAACAAACACACCTTCTTCTGTGGGTTCTTCTTAGTCCTAAATATTTATAATTTCATGCTGCACTTTCACCACTTCCAATTTTAAGCTGTAGCTATAAGCACAGTCACAAGGTTTAAAACTATGAAGAAAGAAAATACAACAGACCTGCTACAAAGCCTCAGAAGAGTACAATATTTACACAACACTTTCAGTTCATTTAAAACCCCCTGATTTTAACTAACCTGCCCCAACTGTAAAAATACATATGCGAACAGCTGTCTTGACTTCAGTAGGTGTTCTCCTTTAAGCAGGAGAACCAGATCTGCTGGCATGACAAAATATAAGATTTTAAAACTTCCACCATAGCATCCAGTCAAATGCTACCACAAATCAGGCACATACCAATTTAACAAGCATAGCTGATTAAGATAAGGAGAAAGTACATCTGGACAGGCCTTCTGCTCTGAATCCTCCTTTTCTGTATGGGGAGATTAACATGTGCGTGTTTCTCCAGACAGCTGCCCTCCCCACTCTATCTTAGAATTCTCCTAACCATATCCCTTTGCGTGACTTCCCAAATGATGCTGCAAAATGTATGGGTGGAAAATGCTGTACCAGAGGACATCTGGGGTCTACAGGAAAAGATGTCTATACAGAGAGCTTTGCTAATACCCACCTCTCCCATCTGAAAGAAAGCATTGATTGATTTGTTATATTATGGTCAACCACATGACCCTATGATGTCAAAACAGTGGTCTTCCAACAGCAGAGTTGGAGAAACAAGCCACTACTATATACTAAAAATGGTTTCTCAAGCTCTGTACTCCCCCTCCTCAACTGGTAGTTTCCAGGGCTGTGATCTCCAGCTCCATAAAATACAATATTCCTAATAATGTGCCAGAAGTGGCTTAACCACAGCCCTGAGAAGCAGCTGTTTTCACTCCAGTCATATGGTTATACTCATCAGCTCATAAAACAAAATATCCCAAGTGCCCAATATGGTGTGTGAGGTCTATTTCTTTTGTTTATTGTCCGTAATATCTCCAAATAGTCTCCCAAGAAAGCACAGTCCATTGAGGATACAGAATATTAGAACCAGGGTAGTTTTGATGCCAAGACCTGATCAGCACTGGATCCAGAGCTAAACCACTGACATATGGCAATTCACTTAAAGCACTGTTAATGCCTCCCAAGCAAATGTCCTACAGAAATCGACAGCAATGAAAACATACAGCTCTAGAGACTTCTCTAAAAAAAAACTGAATTAGTTTTATCCAACTTCTGGGGAGAGAAGGAAGGGATTTATGTCATTTCTCAGGGTTTCCAAGTAGCAGAGCATACCAGCAGCCACCTTTCCCTCTCCCTAACATCATGCTGTTTCATGACTGGTCTGCCCCTAGCTGCCAGTGATCGCAGATGTTAATTAATGTAACGTTTCTGTGTTCTATAAGACATTCTTGTTGCATCTTTTATAAATCTGATCTGGGGGTGGGTGGGTGGGATAGGGATCCCAGGAGATCACCTTACATGGACTTCCTGCCCTGAAAGGCGCTGGGCTGGAGTATAATTGATCCCTGCTGCAGGGAACAGGATTTGACAATTGTCTTGTGGATGATATCGTGTAGCCAGTTTTTAAATCAGAAAGGAGGGGAACACTGTTTCAGAAACACTATCCACCTCCCAAAAGTCCTGCAGCCTCTCCTTTATTATGCAGCTTGAAGAAATGCACCTTTTTTCATGCACTGGTTCTGCTGGATCCACTTTCCCCACCTCTCCCATCATCAGGGCCACAAGACAGGTTCAAGATGGGCAGATCCAGTGCTCCTGGGAATCATCAATGGCAGCTTGCCTAATGCTGAGGGAGGATGTTACAAGAAGGATGACAAGAAGGACCCTTGTGGATGCACACGCCTGCATACATACTTTTGAGTCAAAATGCCAGGGGAGGTTTAGACTGAACATCAGGAAAAATTTCTTCACTGGAAGGGTGGTGAAGCATTGGAACAGGCTGCCCAGGGAGATGGTGGAATCACCATCCCTGGAAGTATTTAAAAAATGGATAGATCCAATGCTTAGTGACATGGTTTAGCGGTGGGCATGGCACTCCTGGGTTAACGGTTGGACCTGATGATCTCAAAGGTCTTTTCCAACTTAAACCTAAATGACTCTGTGAAGACTTCTAGAACAGCCAGGAACTACCACCACAGTACCCACTGAGATCCACATTCAGAGAGAGTTTCTAGATTGTGCGGTAGCCTGAGACAGTCCTCCCCTCAGAGAGAAAAGCAACAGGGTGCTTGAGGGCTCTTTTATGGATTTGTTAGAGGAAAACACATCTTTGTAGAGAAAGTGTATAAGGAACAACAACAAATTTCCCATGTAGACTTGCAGAATATCAAAGCTCCAGCAACGTGATAGGCAGGGACCACCTACAACCAGCCAGCGGCAGTTCAGACACTGCTAACAAACCAGCAGAGGAACAGGCAAAATGACTCCCTCCCATCCCTTGGCCTGCTGTGGTACTGAGCTCTGGGACCTCCAGCTACCCCTGACAGAATGCAGTTTTCTTTTCTTTGAAAACCAAAACAATGATGTGACTTATTTCCTTCTGGTTGACGCAAAAAAGAAAATGTGTTCAGATGTTGTCATAGCAGATACCCTAAAACATTGCTGGGAAGCACTCTGGTAACACTTACTTTTAAAAACTGCACATGGAGGGGAGCAGGCCAGTTGCCTGCCCAATTTTAGGAGTGGGAACAGGTTCATAGCGTGATATGCAGTTATTACAGCTGGCATTCCAGTGACATGGTAACTTTGTTTCTACTCTGCCTTCTATTGCTTGTCTAACTTTCTTTGGGAAGAGATATCATCTTGGCAGGTCAGAATATCAGGAAAGGTGAAAAGGCAATCTGCTTTTATTGTAACATTTTGAACTGCTTGAAAGTTTGGGGGAAGTGATGCTACCCATGTAAACACTAGACAATCATATATCTTAAGTATTTTTGCAAGTGCGCTGATTTCCAATAAAATATTCAGGATTGGCTTCCTGAAGTGTAAAACTTAACAGCTCTTTCTGCCTCTACAGAAAGCCTTGGACAAAAAAACCCCACCAAAACCTGAAAAAACCACTCTTCTGCCTTCCTACTATCTTACTGCACTGTCTCTTGTCATGAAGCTCACCTTCTCTTGCAAAGCCTCATGGCAGCTAATGGATGTTTCACAAGCTGATCTAAGATTTTAAAACTTCCATTGTAGCATCTAGTTAAAAACTAGCACAAACTGGGCACAGCCCAATTGAACAAACACAGCTGATGGAGGCAAAAGAAAATGCATATAATTTTAACCATTCATAAAAAAAGGTTGATTTTCTTTTAAGAGTTTCTGAACACCATAGATTTTTTTTCTCAGTAGAAGTACATTTCCATTGCAAAACAGAAATATGATTGAAAAAAATGCTTCTAGAAAAGAAAAGTAAAAAAAATAATTCTGAAGAATAGGGCTTTTATTTGGTAAGTCTCTACAAAAAAGAGGGTGTTTTGGGAAAAAGAACGTAATTTTGGGAACAGTTTAGCCAGGTTTCTCCACATCACACAAAAAGCCCTGCAAATACTTTTATAAGCCATGATGTAGAAGGGAGTTAAAAATACAGACTGTGACAAGGTCTTGTTAAAATTTCAACTAGAAATGATTATGTGCATAAGTATTGCCACCTAGTGGTTACCAAAAAAATCCACACCTGTGGTAAAAGTGAACGTTGGGTACATACAAACTTGTATTCAAATTCAAGCAGAATGAGTTTGAGGTGCAAGTTCATCCTGGAAGGGCTGTGTGAGATGCTGAGTGCTTTGCACTCAATCATCACTGTAGGACAGACTGCAAATGCGTGGACTGTGCTAGATATCAGACTTCATCCCCAAAGATCAAGAAAAAAATAAGGAAAAAGAAAATAGTTACCTTTGAAATTCAAGAAGAGAGATTTCAGGTTTTGTCAATCCAACTGGAACCAAAGCCCAAGAAACAGATAGCGAAGTCCTTCACCATTAGCAGTCCAGCTCAACTGTATCTACTTAGCTTTCACTATTTATTTCCACAATTAACTTAGTCCATTAGTGGGTAGGGAGGGAGCTGAAGTTCTGTTTTGACATCTTTGGAGCAAAATGCTTGGCTACAGCATTTCAAAGTCTGACTTTACAAGAACAGCCCAGTTTTGAAAGAAACCCTATTAGATCTGGAGGAGTAGCAGCACCTGAAAATGACAGCAATACTCTTGTTCAGGAGAAACAGTCCTCTCCACTCAACAGAAGAATGAGCGAGTGTCACCCTGCCACTCCCAGACCTGAGCTGGCTCACAGTCAGGGTGCCTCAGACTTCCCAGCCCAGTTTATTTGACACCTGAACAACAGCTACAGGAAATCAGGAATAAGTTCACACAAACCTGAAAAACCGGGCATTTCTGCCTGACCACAGCTGCTGAGAAGTTTCAGTAAATAACACAGGTGTACATCACATACATTCTAACCTGGACTTACAAACTCTTGATAAATATCACTAATTGAGATAGGCCGTTACAAAACCTAATGCAATATTCTTCCTTACTGTTAAGGAAAAACTGTACATGGCAAGGTGTGATCAAAGGGCAAGTTATTTTATGCAGCAGCAACAAGGGCAGTCTCTGGGAGCATGTGCGTTAAGGCATAGCCAGGGCTGGAGCAGAGGGAGGATGATTCACTCAGCACCATCCTCTGACATGCCCCTTTCCAAAGGCCAGTCAGCTTCCACTGTCCCTTCCCTACATATCAGCAATACCTAGAAAGGAGCTATTCCCCCATGGTCATAGGATTGACAAACATGTATATAGTCAAAAAGGGTACCAAAAATGCCATCTCTGCCCACCAAAGTCACATGACAGTATTCAAGAACCCTCTGGTCATGCAGTCTGATGCAGTGAGGTCAGCTAATGTGGAGTGAAGGTTAAAAAGCTTCTTAATTTTGTTTGAAAGGGAGTTGGAAAATGGTTTCAGACCTGAGTCAGAACAGTGTTTGTTCTCCACTGAGTCACCAATGTTGCTGCCTACTACAATTATGTAATTTCTTCTTAAGAGCTGTCATTCTGAATACACTTACACTGATGGAAGTTTCTTTAACAGATCAGGCACATGTGATAGCCTAAAATACAGAGTAATACCTGATTAAAAAAAACCAACAATATCTGTTTAGGCTCCACTGTGTATTAAACTTGTTAACAGGCTGTCTCAAATGCAAAGTAGCCATTGCATTTGACATTCTCCATGGGCTGTTGTACATTCAGACAGACCTCATTGCAGTATTACCACAAAAATACTCACTTGCTCCCATGAAATGATTGTGTGGCGTTCAGCTGGCTCCTTTTCCACAAACGTCACCTCAGCAACTCCTGGAGAAGTCTCTAAAAGGAAAAAGAGGAGCAAGTTCACAGCTGGCACGGGTGAGACCAACACTGTGAGTCAGACAATTTTGCAAGTTAATCTTACTGACAGCTGGGGAAAAGGCACTAATGACTGCCAGCATTGTGCTGGTGACTGAGCAGTCACTTTCTTTTGTCTGTAACTGTACTCAGCATGTCTTGGCATAAGGATGGGTAATGCTGCACAACATGTCAGCCTTTGATATTTGTTATACATACATACACACATTTTGTATTCAAGGTCTAATCTTTTGCAGAGGATTAATGGAAAAATCAACCATGGATTCCCAGGCAAACTCTAAGAGAAGCAAATCTTTCTTTATAAGCATACCCCGTGGTTTCAGTTGGGTAGGATATTCTCAGCTTGAGACAAAATGTTGTGCAGTGTTGCTGTGAATTGCAAACTGTATTCCACAAAGATAGGCACACTTCAACACTGGATTCAGTGGGTTTGAACAGAAGCAGAATCTGATCCTGCTGAAGGGATCTGCATGAGCAACCATAAGTTCTCTGGAATCCCAGCTGGGCACACGTGAATTTGTTACAAGCACTGAGCTCATAATTTATAAAATTCATCTGAGTATTTTATGGGAAAGAATTCTATATAAATGCAAGATAGTAATCTACACGGTGCTATCCTTGCAGGTGTGCAATGGCAGAACAGTCTTGCTTGCACTTATTATTTTACAACATTTTACTTCATCTACAGCCAACTGAAATACTTCCCACTGACTTCATTCACTTTGGATCAGGTCCAGAAAGACTACTAACTTGGTGTTGTGGGAACTGCAAGCCCAGCACAGGGTTGTGGAATAGAAGTGATCACTATGCAGAGCTTTCAAGACTGGCTGTGCTATGAAAGTATTGTCTCCCAAAGCAGTCACACATATTATAATCGCTTTCTGGTAAAACATACACAGTGCACTAGACAGGAAAGGCAGGCACGAGAAAGCTTTGGTTTGGTTTTTATCTCCAGCACTGGACTTTTTAATTCTACCAGTAGCGTTGTTCTTGTCTGTTCTGTTGGTGGAAGTGCTTCACTCTGCTTCAGGAAGTCTAAACTTCACTTTATTGGAAATACTGATAGGTACATTGTCAGACAATTTAAAAGACAAAACAACCAGAAAACCAAACTCCAACTTTAAGACAGAAAAAAAATAATCATAGCAGTTCACTTAGGTAATCCCTTTGGCCAAGGTGGGGCCCCAACATACAGAAGAGTTATGTTTGGCAAAGTTTCACTTCCAATAGGTGAGGTTGCAAGGCAGAAGTGTCTGTCTTTTTCTAAAATATAAGCCATCCATATGTATTCACTTCTAAAGAAGTATGTGAAATGAATGACCTAACCAGTCTTTTCCATCTAAGCTATGCAAGCCTTATGACAAGTTAAGAGATTATAATAACAGAGTAATTGTTATTTCTGTGATCAAAGAAAACAGCAGGGATGTTTAATTCATCACGCACAATGGCTCGACTGGGATGACAGAAGATTAAATATTGTATCAGTCAAAGAAGCCATCTAGGAATGAGAGAACTCTAAATAGGTCTAAACCAAACCCAAGATCAAAAGAAAGAAATTCTATCTTAAAAGCCTGAATGTTATATTAAAAATATCTTGTGGGTGAACTGAAGACCACATTTAATAGATGTGTGTGGGTATGGACAGGAGCTCCATTAAACATTAATGAGGAAAAGAAGTCGGCAATGGGTTGCTTTTTCTTCTAGATGGAAGAAATAAAGAAGCTACCCAGGTTAGACAAAAGTTACAGGATAAAGCTTAACTAGTTCAGGTCACTCCTCCGTATTAACTATCCTGAATCAGGATCACAGTAATCTCTGTCCTAATTTTAGGACATTTAATCTGGAAACTTCCAAAAATGCTTTGCAGTATTAATGAGAAATAATGGATGCAATGGTGTGACACAAAGCTGAAGCAGGAAATCACAGCCTTATCAGTCCTTATGGTAATGCTAATACTGACTGTAAGTTGGATAAACTCTCAGCATCTTTGTAAAGCATCTGGAGAGTTACATTCTTATGCAATAAGAACTGGAAATAGTGAAGTATGGTCCTGCCCTAGGCAGTGCAGAACAGCTAACACCTCCCATTAAGATTTAGCTGTGAGCCAATCAACCTTTCTAGAATTTGCTAGTAGTCACAGAACTTCAGCACAATGAATCTTGCTGGCAGGGGGAAAAATGCTTCTCTTTTTTCCCCAAATTACAACCTCCATAATGGTTGTGAGAAACCTCCCACCTTGTAGGGACTTCCACAGAGACTACAAGCTAAAAAAACCCTCAAGACACACACCCCCAACCCCCCGCTCATATACAGAATTTGTTTAAAGGAGGGTTTTTGAAATGGTGCCATGAATATTTGTTTGTAAACTTTTTCAAAAATTTCGCCTCAAGCTCCCATATACTGTATGTGCAAAATTTTCTTGCTTTAAAAGAGTATGTTGAGTTTCATTACACGACCATTTGTATCTCCTGGAAAAAATGTTTCACAAACTCAACCAAGTTAAAAGCCTGCTTTTATATTATGGTAGGCAGAAAAGAATCTGCTGGCTTCATGAGACTTCCCAAAAGAAGACTGAAAATAAGATAGACTCTAGTGCTGCAAACTACCAAGTAAGGAATCTTTCTGAATGAGATACTCTTAGTTATTTGAAAGAACAGATTGGTAATGTTACCCAATTAGTGCAGCAATTCTAATTAATATGGTGGCATAATTTACATGCTTTGGACTACTTCACTGGGAAAAAATATGCAAAATTCCCAGAAGGAGTGGAGAGATGGCGAAAAGAACCAGAGTAAAACATCACTGCAATGGACTGGGGTACACATTGCTATACTGCACAACACAAGTTGTCAGAGATACAGACAGAAAAACAAAGAAACCCAAACACAAACCAGGAAACAACTTCCACGTGAAAGGGATATTACAGGACTTTCAGAGCAAAACCTGCATTGCCATGTCTTGTTGGTGCAAATAACACACCTACCCAAAACATTTTATATGGTAACATTATTTTTGGACATAGTTAACATCATGCAGATCTCATACATCTGAGCCTGGCTGGTAAAAATGAGGGCAGGACTAGTAATTTGTAAAAATCGTTATTTCAAAAAAGCATTTGCCATGATGGTTGATTATCAGTAGTTTCACATTTTTAATGCTCTCACAGACTAGAAAGTTAATGTTATCCTGACCTCACAACTGGAAAACCAAAAAACTAAAAACCCAAAAGAAAACCCCCAACCCAGGAAGAGAACCAGTAAGTCAGTAAGAGAATGCTGAACAGAGACTGAGGGCAAAAGTCTGTCTTAACTGAAGCCCACAGAAATAATTTTGGCCTGATCTTCTAATCTTGTCTGAGAGCTATCCACAAATATGTACAATTAGCCATATACTAGGTTACCAGATGAAACTCACTGTCCTGCAATACAGCAGCTGGGTGAGGTAACTACAGCAGTCACTTTTGGCTTTAAAATTCATAGGAAGAAGTTCTGGAACTGCAATTCGTAATGTTGTATGCAAGGCTTGGGACAGATGTATTGCTTTCCAGACATACAAATATGACAGTTCTATAACCCAAGCTGCTGACAGAGAGATGCAAATACTTTCACCAATTCTTGTGATTCTACTGACATGAGTAAAGTTTTGTCTGAGAAGCCTGACTTTCAGATGTTGAATGCCTTGCCCTTCTGCTGAACTTCAAAGGGAACTGCAGGGATGCAAGAAAGCTCAAGATCTGAGCAAAAACCAGAGATGGCAAACAGGGCGTGTTGTGGGAAAACTCCCATGGTATGGGAATAAGCTGCAGGGCGACTATGGGGAGCTGATCCTGAGCAGATTCACAGATTAGTCTTCTGACAGAACACTGTGCCACGCTCAACTGCTTCCATTGGGCATGCTACCTGCTGACCCTACGTTACAAGAGATTTTAAGAGTTATGCATGCTTTTGGATAAAACACCACCTTCTCTTTGATTTATTTTTTGAAAATGTAGGGCTCTCTTAATTCGAGACATTCAGGATTTCTGCCATTGATTCAAATGGTAGAAACGGGGGTTTTGTGTGTGTGTGTGCATACAAGAAGCACAGCTATGTGATTCTAGAGGAGGAACTGTGACAACCCTGTGACTGGGGTTCAGCCAGGAGCACCGTGATTCCCAGCGCTGCACACACCTCACGCCCTGGGGCTGCCCAGCGGTTCTGGGCTGCGGGGCCGACTGGGGCAGCCACGGCCGAGCCGAGCCGAGCCCTGCCAGGCCCGGCCCCACCGCTGTTGAAGCGCCTCGGGGCGGGGGACCTCGGAGCCCCGGCAGGGGCCGGGGCCTACAGGGCCGCCCCAGGACCACCACCCCGAGCGCTGAGGGAGGCGCCCTTTCCCGCCCCCGAGGGGGTTTCCATGACAACCGTGTGAAACCCACCGCCCTACCCCCAGCCCTAACCCCAGGCCCAGGGGCTCTCGCACACCACCACTCACCCAGTATCCGCGTGACCCCCAGGGTGAGCTTGTCCAGGTGGGGTTTGATGCTGGCGGAGGGCTTCTCCTCCATCCTCCGCAGGGCCCCGCCAGGCTCCCCTCACCGGCAACGACAGGGTACTCAGGCGAGACCGATGATGGCGTGTGCGTGTGTGCAGGGCAGGGGGCGGCGGGGATACCCCTTTTGTCCTTCCTCCCCCCCTGTAGCCGCGGCTGCGCCCCGAGGTGCGGCGGGAGCGGTAGTTCTACAGCCGGCTGCGGGAGGCGTGAGGCGGCCTGACGGGAGCGGCAGTTCCGCGGGAGCGCGGCCCGCCGCAGCCCGCGCTCGGGGCACTACGACTCCCAGCATGCACCTCTGCCCCGCGCGCCGGCCCCGCCGGTGGGCCCCGGCAGCCGCCAGGCGACGCCGGCGCGGGTAGCCAATGGGCGGCGAGCGCCGGGGGGGCCGCGGGGGGCACTCTGGGAGTGGCGGTTGTTTCAAGATGGCGGAGGTGGCCGCTGGGTCGGGTGGAGGCGCTTATTGGAGTCGGGACAGTATCCTTCTGCAGGGCGCGGGGGGCCGCGGCGGGGCTGTGCCGTGGCGAGGGAACCTGGGTGGGCGGCCTGTGGGCAGGGACGCGGGGGTAGGGGTCTGGGGCGTGGAAGTGAGCGGCGCGGGAGGGTGCTGGCTGTGAGCGGCGGCGGGGGCGGCCTGTCAGGGCAGGAGGCAGGGGCGTGGGCGTTGGGGTTTGGTGTAGGGAAGGCTGGAGCTGGTGCGGGGTGGTGGGCGGGTGAGGTTTTGTGGCCGTGGCACGGGAGGTTTGGGGGCTCCGCTCACGAGTGTGGGGGAGCTCAGCCTGGGCAGAGAGGTTGAGCGTGTGCTTGTGTGGGGGGACTGCAGCGTTAACGTGGGATTTAAAAGCAAAGGTGGCCTGCAGGAGGCGGGGGTGGGTGTTGTGTGTCCACCTCCTGTGTGACCTAGCTATGAAGCCCTGGGGGAAGTAAGTATGTGGGAAACAGGGAAGCTGGGTCCAGCTTATGGAAACTTGCAAGGGAATTAATAGAGAGATACAGGTTAGAGGCTGAAGATGTAGCAAGAAAAAGACTTGTCTTTTGTGATTGTCATCTAAGCTTGAATACAGGCATAACATTTACAGTAAGTATGTGGGGGGGTGTGGAGGCTGCAGTGCTCTGTCTGTAAGGGGCAAGTGGGAGGCTCTGGTGGTCTCGTCAGCAGGAGATGTCAGCTTCAGTTGTGGGAGACTACATGGGGCTGGACATGGTGGTGGACATGGACTGGAGTAGGTGGTGGCTGTGGTGTTGGGGATTCAGCCTGTAGGAGCCTGGCTAGAGAGAGATGCATTTGCATGGTCCAGAGAACCCAAAGGAATTGGCATGGATGTTTGGGCTCATGTGACTGAATTAGAGGCTCAGGTACTTGAAGACATTAGGATGGAACTGACAGTCTGGCCTGGTGGAAATTTAGGAGTGATAATTTAGCTGTAGATATGAGGGGCATGAAGCATTGCTGTTGCTCACGCTAAGAGTGGATTTCAGCATCAGCTAGAAGTGATTGAGAAGTGGTTGATGCATGTGTGCTCTTGTATTTATGTTTATGTTTGGTTGCACATTCACTGGAAAACAATGCACAAATGAAATGGGCCAACAATCCAATGGACTGTTCAGGGAGCACATTGTTATGATTTACCATTTGTGTTAAAAAACCCCCAACTTTCTACAACTTTTCCTGTGATGGTAGTCACATTTCAGATTTATTGCCACATTGAAACTACTCTGTTTAGTTGTGGAAGTGTTGATGCAGTTGTAATGACTGTCTTTATATCACTATAATATATATATATATATATATATATATATATATATATATATAAAACTACCGGGTTGACAGGTTGTTTCCAATGATTAAATATGATTTCTTGAATCCAGCAGTGGCCTCATACATTGTGATATTACAAAGAATGATGCTTTTCCTGACAACCATTTCCATTTCACATATTTTTGGTAGTAGGTAGTGTTACCTCTGATCTTAGAAAAGTTTAAACTTAAGAAATGCATATGACATGAGAGCCGTTATAGTGGATGCTTTCAAAAAAGGAGGGTGGGAAATTTGGGAGATTTGGCATTGGTTTAATAGCTTTGGAAAACTGAACTTCTCTCTAGAATTGCTGAATAGATACGGCATAGCAAGGCAGATGCACTGTTGCTGTAAGGGAGTCATTCAGCATCATAAGGTGTTCAGTTTTCTCTCTTGCCTGTATGACTGTCTCTGCTGTTGCCTTGAATGTTAGCTGTGGTGGTACAAGGTTTGTAATGTGTATAGTCACCTTGCTGGGAGCCTTGAGAGGCATGTGGCAGGGGACTGATGTTAAATGGTTGATGTACTGTCCCCAGTCTTTCACTGTTGAGACAAGGATGTTGGACCTGTTTATGAATCAGCTTCTGAGTCACTGCAATTTTCAGTCCAGTTGATTAAGGTGAGCTGATCTGGCTTTGTTTCTTTCTAATACAGTAGGCTGTATTGGAGAGGGAGAGTGATCCAGGTAGCTGGGGGGCCGTAACAGCAACAGCTTTGACTAATTTTTTCATCTTGCTATTAGGGTATCTATCCACCACAGTACTGATACTAGAGGCAAACTTCAGAAGCCAAATGTTGTTTAGGCAAACCTGTTTTGTTTTCTATAGCTATGTGTTGACACAGAGATCAACCATATGTCAGTTCAGAAAGCAATCACCTGTGCTGAAGTTTGTTGTTTCTTGTATGAGTTGAAGATGTTGTCCTTGGTGTCCTGCAGATTGCTGTTTGGGCTGGGCTGTGATCCAGACGTGGACTTTTGATCTACTTTGGTGCTTTTTGGAAAGAGAGGATGCAGTGCTTTACCTTCAGAGTTTATTCAGCTTCCTCACCTGGTTCATGGCACAACCCTACAATGCATTGTGACAGCTAGCTAGAGATAGCAGGCTGCAGTTTACAGATCAAAAGTGCTTTTAGCATTGGTAGAGAGAGATGGCTTTGTAGTACTTAGCACTAGTCTCAAACTGATGTAAGACTGATGAGTGATAATTGTTTACTAGTGATAAAGTGGATCAACAAGATCACAAGTGAGTGTGTGATCAAGCCCTTCCAGTGTGACAGATTCCAGTTATGTGATGGATAGCGGGTATTGATTGAATTTGAAGTTCCTGTCCACAGGGTGAAGCTTCTAGGCTGTTGATAGTTTTCTCCACCGTGTGGTAATTGATTAAATTAAGGTTTTGAGATTATACTATCAAAATCAAATTTTAGTTAAGGCAAAAGTTAGTGTAGGTTAATTGAAATATTTTCACCGTTTGGCTTTATTGTATGAAGACAATGCATTTATCTGTAAGCAGTACAGAAATTAAGTAATTGTGTTAATTGGCCAACCTTAGAAGGCTGAGTAAAGTAAAGGGGTATGAACAAAAGATAGCGGAACAGAATTTTGTACTGTGTGCTTTTGTTTAGTATAATGTTAGTTACTTCTGTGGGAATAAAAATCTTTATGTTCAGCAAAATGAAACTGTTGCTTTAAGAAAGACACTATAGCTTACACCCTTCCCTGAATTGTGTTGAATCCTATTTTTAGTGACTTGTAGGAGGTGAAGATTCAAGTTCAGTGACTGCTACCATAGCACAAATAATATGGTGCCCAGTTCTTTGTGATTTTTTTTTTTTAGAGTGTTTTCTGTGGTCAAATAATTCAGTAGTTAAAGCCGTGGGTTATTTGAAAGTTCTTGAAATTTCTTGAAGGAAATAATTTCTCAGGCTTTCATCTGTTACTCAACATGTGATGATCAGATGAGAATGACTGACTTCCTTTGAAACCTTTTGCTGTTACCCTCATTTATGTTTCTTAGCATATATTGTGTGAAATGTATTTAATCACAGTATGAATATACACTATTTCAGAATTTATTCCCTATGTATCAAGAGGTTCCTTATATAATGTTAACCTACTCTAATTTAAATACACATTATTACTTCATTATCTTAGTAATTGGACTTGTAACTGGGGCTGGTCCCTGGGATCTTTTGTGAAGGTGACCTCTAAGATAATCTTTACAGGCTGACAGTTAATGCACAGTGAAGAAGGAGTAATGTTTTTTGTTTTAGCAATCTATGTGTTTGTTTTTTCTAGTCAAGTTTTACTTCCTTTTGGTGCTCCCAAAGTGTTGCCAGTTCATTTTTATATCAACGGTCTTCTAAAATTAAGAGCCAAAATACTTATTTTCATAGTTCTGTTTGAAGGGCCAAGCTTGGTCTTTTTTGTTTATTACCTTTAACAAAGCCACATGCAGTTTCTGATGAAGAACAGCCGATGATACCTGTTTCAGGTATGATCTAGTAGCTGTAAACAAAGGTTTTTCCTGTGAATGCTAAACTTTGCAATGTCTTTTCAGGTACATGGTTTGCGTACTTATGTGTGAAACATACAAAGTGTGAAACATACATAACATCACATGTTGTAATGGGACAAACAGGAGTATAGCAGAGTATTTATGCTTTGCTGCTTAGATAAGTGTATGGCGTAAGATGAAGTTTCAGGGGAGTTGTTTTAGGTACAGCATAATTTTATCCAATCTGTAAGGTAAGCTGAATTTTTGATGTGGTCTCCAAAGAATGTTGAAGCATTAGAGATACCCAAGTCTTTTGTAAATTTTGAAGAGATCAATTAAAATGAAGATTCACTGTCTAAAGAATAAAATCATTATTTTTTTATTAGTTCTCTTGACCTTGATTTACTGAGTGCTTGTGTACATCCTTGGGGAAAAGATGGGTGTTCTTAGCCCCCCTTCGAATTTTCCAACTGTTTTCAAACACAGCTTTTGCAGTGACACTAGGTCCTGAAAACATGTCTGGGGTTGCTTAACTCTATAGTGAAGTTGTGTGTGTGTCCAGGGTATGTTTAGCAGTTATAAATTTTGAGGAATCCTACACTCTGGGTTTCGAGTAGCATGGTTACTTTCAAAAACTGCTGGCCAAACAGCTCTATTAAAAATCTCTGCGTGTGTTTTGTAGCTAGCATAGTTCAAAGCAGGCCGTGTCAGATCATTGTACTCCATGCTGTGGAAAGAAATCAGTGATCCTAAATGGCAGAAATGGATTCACTCTGGGAAGTATTCTTCCACTTTTGTGGAAGAGAATTTTAGAAACATTGTTTTCCCTTGTGTATAAGCATGGAGATGTTAAAGCAGTTCTTTCACTTGAATTGCTGGTATGCTTCTGAGATTTATTACCCAAATACATGCAATTTATCAGCTGCTAGTGTAAAATCAACATTTTTTCTTCAAAACTTCTTGTACTTCTGAACAGTCAAAACTCCTGGCTGTTGGCTTTCATCTGGTTTAGGTGTTAGTGTCAGTGTTGGTACTTCATAATTGCAGCACCAAGATTTTCAGTGCTTCCATGTTTTTACCATTGGTAGCGGTGAACTAATTATGGCAGGAAGCTTTTTACAGATGATCTGTGGAGTGTGCACTGGAGTATTACATTACTCATATGCTTGGTACTGAATGTAACTAACAATTAGCCTGAGCAATCAGTAAGTTGGATGTATAACAGAAAAAAATTGTATTTTATCATATGAGTGGTACTTTTAACAGCATTACTGCTGCATGGTTCCTTGTCTTTGAGTGTCAAAGCAGAAGCTCAGTTTTAGGCTTTTGCATCTTAAACACAGGTTTTTTCATTGGACCTCAGTCAGAAGATGTGTGTTTCAGAATTTACTTTGATGGTCATTGTGGCTGGGTGTAGTTCAGTGCTGTGCACCTCTTTTTCTGCTAATATGTTCATCTTAATAAATTTTATATGGAGTGAGAGGCTGGGGGGAACTGCAAATGTTTATGAAATGCTTATCTTTTTGAAAAGATCTGCTAAGGCAGGGATGCCTTTGTGGAAATCTTGGTCCCTTTTGGCTTTATAATCTGTGTATTCTGCTTCTCTTCCATTTACAGGAGTGTCTACAAAAGGAAATTTAAGAACAAGGAATTTGCCAAAATATCAGAAAAGTAAAGCTGACCTAAAGGTGCCTGTAGCTGTTGCGTCTGTTTCCATGGATTCTGTTAGAAGCACAGGAGATCTGACAGGGCAGCAGGTCAGTAAAGGCAAATTTTTCTTGCTCTTGAGAGTGCCCATAGCAGAGAAATGGCATAAAATATTGAGGTTGAAAACTTTAAACAGTTTTAGAGTACTATTATTTTTGCAGTTTCTTACACTTTTTGACCACTGACTTGATGGCTTGATGGCAAAAATTACTTTTCCACTGAGATTGCTTGCCCCTTTAAGGGGAACAAAGGATGAATGTGCCTGATTTATGTAAGTGATATGTCATTGAGGCTATGTAAAACAGATTATATATTTTTTTCTATGTGTGTATGTGTACAGGGGGAGAGAGAGAGTAACTTTAAGTAGCTCCTAATCTATGAGTTACTAGATAAACACGCAAGAAGTTGTGTTTCAGTGTATTCAGTTTCATTGTTCTAGTCATGCCACTTAGAAACAAGACCTGTAATAGAGACCTTTTTGCTGTAGCTGCTTATATTAGTAAGGTAAAATCACTTCCTGTTTTTGACAGTAAAAATTTAAAGTGTGTGAAAAGTAGGAGTAGCTTTGTCAGTTGGCTTTTATCTTTGGTTCTGCTTTGAATTGGCTGGTCTACTGTGACAATAGGTGATGCTTTTGCTACAGTTTATTGCATTAGAAATTTCCTATCTGCAGGGTTTCCTTTGGAAGATTATTCTGTATTGTGATATTCAGAAATCTGTTGAGAGATACAGTTTTTCTAACACTATTTGTATAGTACTGTGACGGTAAGTCATTCAAGTACTGTTAAGTCCCTTGCCTAGCAGCCATCTTGGACAAGTCTGTAAGTCACTCTAGGGTTTGGAATTCTGCCTGTAAGTGGGAGGATATAAAACTTCTGACTGCTTCTGAATTGTTGTATTGTCATGAATTTGATTTTTGTTCTTCATCTGGGCTAAGATGTCATTCTCTGTCTTCTGTGTGCTGAGTAAATCCTGTGTGCCTCACATGTACATTCAAAATTGATGTGAAGACAGATCATTCGATTCTCATTGCTTTGACAGTGTCATTGCCCTTCGAATCCTTCAGCATGACACTAATAACCTGTGTCATTTTTAGGGCTCCTCCTGGACGCATCTCTTTCCATTTCTCTGTTTATCTGTACTTGCTTTCAGGAGGCTGGTATGTACCTCCACTTTGCAAATGATGTCCTTAAGTTATTAAGAAATTTCACACATAGTCCCCATTATGCAGAAGCTTTATGTAGAAGCATCTCTTCATAGGTATCTACAAGCCCGCTGCCTCATAGATGCCTTCATAAGTCACATTAAAATCCGTTTTATTTCATGATGTGGTGTTTACATTGCTTGTTGTTTAGAGAATTTTAACTCCTTTTTCCCTGTCAGAACTGATGGGGTAGAAATGGTCTTTGTTTTCTTTCTATAATGCCTAATATGTGAAATTGTGGTTGAAGACTCAAATGTGCTTTTATAAAGTTGACAATATAATGTGTTCAAAGCTTTTTCTCTTTTCTAACCTTCTGTTTTTCTCTTACCTTGCCAAATCCTTATGGAAATTTTGTACTCTTAACTTTGAAGATAAGCTCTGGATTGAAACAAACAGAACAAATAAATTTTAGTTGTTATGAAAGAAAAAGACTTCACAAAATTTTTCTTCAAGGAGTTTTCATCACAAACAGAACTAATTTGCTTCAAGCTGTTGTGTGCATGTCTAGGGAGTGCTGATCATTTCAACACACTGTTGTGCTGGTAGGTAGGTTGCCGTTATGATTTACCAGGATCCTCTTCTGAAGAGAATGGCTTGAGTTTTGCTCTAATATGAATCTTGGCAGAACTGATTTACCTTTTCTTCATTCAGATAGACTTGAACACCACAAAGGAAGATGAGTGTTTTGGAGAGGACTTCGAAAAGGTCTTGTTAGCTCTGGAGCTCTTCTGGTACTTTTAATAAATCAGTGGTTTGCTATACTGGTCTTGACCAAAATTTCCCATCTTCCTACTTCCCATTTGACAGAAGTTGTCTGCTGTCATGCAAATTGTCATCTTCTGAGATGTGGTTTCTGAAGAGGATCTTCCATTTATGTAGTACATTTCATCCAGAAAATACTGAGTTATGAAACTGTTTTCTGTTACGAAACTGAGCTGTGTAGAAAGGACAGAAATCTGGAAAAAGCCTCTGTCTCATTTGTTGTCTTGTTTTGATGGTGCAGTGTCCCTGTGAATAATTCCACAGCTTCATTTTGACATTTGTTATGGTTCAAGTCTGCCTTGAGAATTTTTTATCTGACATCTATCCATATCTGTGGGTGACACAAAAGCACAGACTAACTTTTCAGATTTCGCCCTTCATCCCACAAACGTTTGTCTGACGAGTATATATGTAGGTTTAGGTAATAGCTTGAGGTACCTTCTGTTAAAATCTCCTTCACTAATGTAACCAAGTTTCTGCCTCTTTTTTTTTTGAGTGAAAAATGTCCTGTAACTCTTTATTTTTCTTAAAGAAGTTCCGTCACCTAGCTGCCAAAAAAATAGTTTTCAGACATTTTTAGCACGGGAAATGGAAATCTTTCAACCATAGTTGAATTTGAATTCAGTTAAGTTAAAGACATTCTCCTTTTGCATGACTGTAAATAGCACCTGAAGGGTCAGGTGGCTACACATAAGTCTGTGTAAAATCACCACCTTATTCAGAAGCAACATAGACCTTCAAGTGTTTCAAACCGCTGTTCAAGAAGCAGTTAGCTAAGAATGGAAGGGGGTACTTCCTCTCTTACGTGTGTAGATCAGCTGCCCATAATGGTAAGGAGGGGAGAGAAGCCCGGTGTTTGCTTTCTGTGCTCAGAGGTTGTTCTGTGCTGTATTGTGTTAACTTGGCCAAACTGCGAGGCATTTGTGCTTGTATCTCATGTTAAGCACTCGGGGAGGATTGTAGTATTTTTAAGTCTGTAAAAATCTAAGCTAAAACCACGTCAGATTAGTGGAAATACTTAAACTTGTCAAAATCTTGGGCAGAGTAATATAGCTCTTACTGCTGCTTTCGTCTTGGGATTCTTATTTTGTGCTTAGTGCTAGCACTGGCGAACTGAGACACCAATGACAGAAATTTTTGATAAATAGAAACAATTTAGAACTGAAACTGTTTCCTGCTTGGAAACACCCAAACCGGGTAATGCCAATAACGTCAATAATACACGGGACTGTGGCGAACACGAACAGCAATATGCCCTCTGGTGGACACGGGTAACAAACGCTGCCGTTCTCTGTGTGATCAAGGAATGCATCGAAGGAGCTGAAGTACTGGAGTATGTTAAAGGATTGTTTTAGAATTAATAAGTACGAAGGTAGCAAATAAATGATGGAAAACAAACAATAGTGAAATGTGAAAGGGTGTGTACTTTTCTGTATATTAAAAAAAAATCCTCTGAAATAAGGACTTAGCATCTACTAACAATATATCACACTCATTTTTGCTGTTTTGGATGGTTTAGTCCAGGGGTCCTCAACCTGTTTAAACAGGGGGCTGGCGCGCAGATGAAGTGGCAGGCAGTCATCTGTGGCTGCTTGGTTTCCCCCCCCAGCCCCCGGCGGGGGGATCTGTAAATACCGGGGGCTGGATTGAGGACCCTCGGGGGCCGTATCTGGCCTGCGGGCCGTAGTTTGAGGACCCCTGGTTTAGTCAAACACTAAGGCAGATTATTTTTTTTCCCTTGCTCTTTCATTTTAGGATGCTAAGGTAAAGTTTGGTATTGCTGCACTAGATTTTCAAGTCACGAGAACCTCCTGCCCTTTATGAATCAGGGAATAGTCTATGCCTTAAAACTTTATCCTATACATTTAGTATTGAAGCTAGCAGCTTGCATTTGAATTACAAGTGTTTTCAAAAAAATCTCCACAATTTGGTAATCTGTTTTACTGAACTATACTTATATTTTTAAAAATATGTATTTTATTTCCAGTTGGAATTTGTCTACTTTCAACTTCTAATTATTAGGCCTTGAAGTGCTTTTAATATCTCATGAAATATTGGTTCTGCTTTAAAGAGTACTATCTATAATGTTACTTTTAAATTTTCAGGTAACTAATGAAGGAGGAATGAAGAGTGCTTCTTTAAAGGATTTGTGTCCTGAGGACAAGAGACGCATTGCAAACTTAATTAAAGAACTTGCCAGGTAAGAATAAGCATCACCTGAAAATGCATTATGTTTAAGGGTAGTTATTCCTCTAATTAATCTTAAGCAGTGTAGTATTGCATTATGGAACTGAATATTTAAATAAGGTAATTTTTGTTGCTGGAGGAGGTATGAAGAATGAAGCAACCTGATTGGTTTTTCCTTGCTTTCTGACCCTAAACCCCCTAAACGTTTTGAAAACAAAACCCGAAGTTTTGTGACCTGCAGTAGTTCACCTGTATAAACCTAGTCACGGAGCTAGAGTTTTGTTTGCTGTTTGTATCACATCCTTTAAATAAACACATGTTGTCTTCTGGAAATTACAAACTTGTGGTGCTTATTTGTCAGGGGTAAGCTTTTATATGGAGTTCCACATTAATAGTGGATTGCTGATCTTGTGGCTGAAACAAGTTAATCACTATACGCCCATGTTTGCACATGTAGATCAGTAGAGAGTCCAGTGTAATTTTAACTTATTAGCCAAACTTTCTTTTGTTTTGATGAATTTCTTCAAGTTATCCCTGTTCTTTGAAAGGAGATGCAGAAATAGTGCAAGCGAAAACAGCTTTAGTAAATTTTTTTTCCTGCGTTTCATCCCAGTGCTAGTCACATTCGTGAAGAGAAATGATACGAAAAATAGGTTGAATTTGAGTGAGGAGACTTTTACCTCTGTGTCCCTAACACTTCAGAATCTCTGGAAATCTGCTTCTTGGCTGTAAAATTGAGAAGGAACACATGGGGCCTTAGCAGGTTTTCGCATATCAGAGGGGAAAGTCTCGTGAGATGATCTCAGTCCTTTGGGCTAAAAGTTAGCATCCATACTAAGAATTTATAAAGGCAAAGTTTTTCTAGAACAAAATGAAGGTTCTCAGTTATTAATGAAATGCTTTTTTGCCATAGATTTCATATGTCTGTGCAATAATTGGCAAGCGTTACTGTCCTTTTGCTTTTTATGTTAGGAAAGTTTGGGCAGAGAAATGTAAATTACTTGCTCAAGGTCATACAATAAGTCTCTGGTGCAGCTAGGAATATTTTCTCTCTGATTATCCTCATCCAGTGGACCATTTTGCCTGCTAATAATTTGTACCAATATAGAATTTCTTGCTATACAGTATTTTAGTAATTTTTGAAGTTCTTCATGCTTGCAACTCTATTTTATCCTACCTCATGTGTTGGAAAATGTATAGTTAAGGCTGTCATAAAGAGTAGATTGCTGGGAAGCCTGGTTACAAATTGTCAGATGTTGGAGCTATTCGGACACTGTTGCCACTGTTGATATATAGAGGTATATTCTAATATTAAAAAAAGCCTTTTATTACATTGTTCCTTGTAATACACTGCTCCCTAGTGAATAGTAGTACACTAACTCATTTGAGCATGGGATTCTTCTTAACTCTCAGATGCTGTCATTTGTCCCTGAGGACAGTTTGATATTTCTGCCTGACATTTCTTCAAAGAAAAATAGAAGGTGCAGCAACATTAATTTTGAAAAGTAAAATTAGTGGAACACTATTATTTTATACTTAGTTCTCTTTTATTTTTAAACCTAATCATATTTTTATTGGATGTAATTAAAAGTCCTTTGCAGAGTAATAGGGAAGTTGAACTTTAATTCCGCTCACCTCGTCACTTTTTTAAATCTCTCCATAATTTTCGTCCCTAGTTGTGCAATGATGGAGGGTTTTTACAAGCAGTAGAACATTCTTTGCTATTTAAGAGAAGAAAAAGAACCAGCAGAATGCTGAAAGTTTTCCAAGAAGACTGTCCTGCCATAAATACTTGGAATATAATAAAAATCTCACTTGACCGGAGCTATGCTTCACTGTTCCTTATTTTACTACTATTTATGAATGAAAATGATAGTAGTTGGGACTAATTCCTGCATGTTTATTGCAGGATGGTGGACAGAAATAGATTGGTCAATAACTGTTCGCATGAAGGCAGTTGTAAAGTGGTAAAGTTCTGTCTGCATGAAAACCAGTGGCAAAATACAATTAACTCCTGTGGCTTGAATATCAACCAATTCTTGCTTGAGCAGTTCAGGATATTGGTCTTTCCACTGACTTCAGTGACTATGGAAGGGAACGCTAATGTACTTTTCTTTCTCTTCCTATTTTTTCTTCTTTTCCTCTAACTCTTATTCCCAATGTACTTTTGAACATTGAGAAGGTTGTGTCTGTGCTAATATGCTGCAATGTCAGACTTTGTTTTGGTGTGGTTAAATTCTGATGATGCCTATATTATTATCCTTTCCTTTGAAAAAAAATCAGTTGCTGGGCTGTAATGCCCTGCTGCTGGGGATTCCAGTGGCTGACATTACATTAGCTGTTAGGGACTTTATGACATTGATCTCTGAGAAAGGGTTGAAAGAAAGGACTCAGCTGTATCCTTTTTAATCCTCTTTCTAGGCTAAATAATCTTTGTTTTACTCTGTGCTGCCACCTGTAAATCTGACCATTATTTTTCCTTTCTTTGAACATATCCAGCCTATCTTCCCTCTTAAGGTGAAAAAAGAGAAGCAAACTGGATCCAGGGTTTAAAAGACTTCAATGTTGTAAATTTGAACTTTTTATTGCATCAGAAGATTGTTTTCAAATGGTTTTAGTAGGGGAATTTCTGAGTAGAGTGAGTCATGCCCATGAATGCCAAAGTGCTGTGAGTAAATGGGTAATTCTTGAGCGTGATCTGCCATAGTTTTCTAAAACAAGCAGCATGGCATCTTTGTGTTTTCAGCAAGCTGCTGCTGGGTAGTGGTGAAAGTGGCAGACACAGTATGAGCAAATTTTAGCTCTCCCTAAAAAGCAGAGTTCTTTTAAAAGGCAAAAAAGACATTCTCTGAGCTTTTATCACTGCAGGCTACTCCTGAAGCAGTCATCAGCTTATGTAATGAAATGAGCAGTGACATAGTGAAGACATTGAAAGATTCCTACCCTCATACTCTGTGCCAATGTCAGGAAACATTAGCCTCTTCCAAGAGGGAGCAGGTCCTCTGGGACTTAGCCAGTTGACTATTGATCATCAAGGGCTTGCTAGACACCGTAACTAGAATGGTTGCAAAGTATTCTGGAGTGAAATACTCTAAGTGATATGTAGGGTTTGAGTGCTCTCTTGTGTTGGCATTTGGCTGAATGGAGAGGGTCCAAACTTTGCAGTGAGAGTGAATATGTGTGTGCTTGCAAGCATTCACCTCACTCCAAACTGGTATATAGACATAGTACTGTGACTTTCTGGCTCCAGCTGATGTGTATGTTCCCTGCCTATACAGCTCACATAAGCAGTTTGCTTTAGAATGAACAGAGGTATTGACAAAGTGATGTAGAATGGTTCATGAAAGTTTAATTTTTGTTTTTAGTGGTGAGAATTGGTATTGAACAACTTTTATGTTCTTTCTTTTGTCATATAAGATAAACATTGAGAAAGCTGGCTCCCAGTTGTCTTTGCAAAGAAATCTTCAAAAGCAGCTTAGGTAGAAAGGTTCATAATGCCCTTATCCACCAAAAGGAGGGAATGATTGCCCTTTTCAAGTGAGATACAAGATGTTTTTTGTGATCAGATGTTGTGGTTTAACCCCAGCTGGCAACCAAGTACCACGCAGCCACTTACTCACTCCTCCTCACCCAGAGGGATGGGGAAGAGAATCGGAAAGGAGTGTAAAACTCGAGGGTTGAGATAAGAACAATTCAATAGGTAAAGAAAAAAGCCATGTATACAAGCAAAGCAAGGAATCCATTCACCACTTCCCATGGGCAGGCAGATGTTCGGCCATCCCCAGGATAGCCGGGCTCCATCACACGTTAACAGTTACTCGGGGAAGACAAACGCCATAATGCCAGATGTCCCCCCTTCCTCCTTCTTCCCCCAGTTTATATACTCGGCATGATGTCATATGGTATGGAATACCTCTTTGGCTAGTTTGGGTCACCTGTCTTGGCTGTGTCCCCTTCCCAAATTCCCGTGCCTCACCAGCCCTCTTGCTGGCAGGGCCTAAGAAACCGAAAAGTCCTTGATTTAATATAAACATTACCCAGCAACAACTAAAAACATCAGTGTCCTGTCAACATTTTTCTCACACCAAATCCAAAACACAGCACTGCACCAGCTATTAAGAAGAAAATTAACTCTATCCCAGCTGAAACCAGGACATCAGATTAGTGTCTTCCTGGCAAAGACCACTTGGCATGCCCAGAATGACTTGTATCTGCAAGCTGGTAAAACAGGCTTCAGACAGCCCTTTGTCCTTATTGAGAAAATACTTCCTCCTTCCCAAGACCTTGGATTGCTAAACCTGTTGTAGGGTGCTGGCAGTCTGGGATGCTATCTTTTCTACTGACGTTGCTTTATGTGGACTTTTTATCCTGATATGAAGATGAAATTGACCAACTAAAATTGAAATTTTCCAACAAAAGGTGAAAATGGGAATCAAAACAGGTTAATTTGGTTACAGAACTGGAAACCATTACAAAGGAGGACAGTAAAACTATTGTAGCGTGTATGTGCTGTTTAAGTGTTTTTCTTCCAGCACTTAGGATCTTTGAAGGACAACTTGCCTGTGGAAGTCCGTATTGCAAACCTGCAGTGTTTGGCCTCTTGGATTGCCTTCTCTCCTCAGTTACACTACCTCATAATTAACCACATTGTTACCTGGCTTTAACTTCAATGTCAAGATGTTTTTTTCTTTTTCTTTTGTAGCTACTTTAGGGGCAACATTGTGCTGCAGTTCTCTTAATTGGTCAGGCAGTGAGACTGCAAATGAGGTATCCCTAAGCTTGTCTGGAAATTACTTCTTGTTGATAGGTAAAGCATGCCTAGGATTATTGTGGCACCAATCACACGTACCTTTTGTGCCTAAAAAGTCATTTGTAGCTATAAATTCATGCTATGAGGTTTTTTTTTGTATATTGCAAGTTGCAGATCATAAAAATCTATTAATTGTGCAGCAATTTCAGTTATATTTTGGGATCGTTGGTCTTTTTTGTTATTTCTAATTTTTTTTTTTAATTTATACAAACTGCCTGTGATACATTTGACTCGAGTATCAGATTTGTTAACAGTGTCCTTAGATTAAAAATGCTGCCTTTCTTTGTTGCTGCAGTGCTGGTATTAAGTATCACATTGTTGCTCAGCCCTGCCAGAGGCATGTTGTGATCAACTCTGGCATGAAAACTTGTTTCATCTTTCTGGAGCCCATCTTTCACTTGTAATACCTGATTTTATTCCATGATTTCTGTGTGCGCTGGGCTCTGCATGATGCCCTTGCTTCATTTTTCCTCCCCCCACCCCTTGTCTTGCCTGTTTCAGGTGCCATTCTTTTCTTGTGTTGTAGTTTAACCCTAGCTAGTAACTAAGTACCACACAGAATTTAAAACCTGTGTTTTTTGAGAATTATCACCAAAATATTTTTATCTTTCCTAGCTAGTTGGCAGACTAATGTCAGGTGAATGTTCCTTAAAAGGTAAATGTTTCCAACAGGTATAGGACTGATCAGTGAAATTTCCAGTGGCTGTGTGTCTGCTGTTTGTTTATTTTGTCTTCTGTCTTTAACTTGCTCAGCCACGGTTCTTAATGCATTCATATTTCTCTTGGAAACACTCAATTTTCTAACATTTTAAAAAATTGAACACAGTATTTTAAAGTTGCTTTTTCAGCTTTTCTTTTCTTGTAAGTGCCTTCAATCAAGAAGAGTTCTTCTGAGTTTTGTCCCTAGGAGTGTTATCATGGCTCTTTCTTGTGCATGCCGTTTTTTCATCAGACAAATAAAACTTGGAAGTTCTGTTGACCTGTGCAGTGCTCAAGAAGTTCCATCTGGAGAGCATCAGTCCTGCTTACTCAGTAGAGTGAGTCAGTGTCATCAGGAAACTTGTTGATCAGTTCCTTCTTCAGATCAGTCAGAACTATTGGTATCAGCAGTGGACTAGGAGCACAACATAATAATTGGAACTGGTGATTTGGGAATTAATTTTAACACGAAGGCTGATGTTCTAGGAGGGTTTTTTATCCATATATCTGCATTATGAATTTTTCTTTTCCTACGGAGACTCCTGTAAAAAAAAATTAAAATCTTTATTTGGATGCATCTAGAATTAATTACATAATCTTTGAAATGTTTAATTTTAAAAAAATCTTGAACAAAGATGGTGTGTATCCTATTATACAAGACAGGTGAATGTAAATTGTATGCAAGAAAATGTTGCAGACACTGAGCAGCAGGAATACTTCCACTGACTTGTCGTCTGTGCTCTCAGCTGTCAGTCCTCTACTTGTTTCAGGAAACAATGATAACAGAGCTGAACACCAGCGTGTTGCCCAGCAGATCAGCTGTGCCCTTTGTAGTTGTGGTGCGTCCATTCTCTCACTGCTCTTCTTTGACCACCAGTGGATGAAAAGCATGTGAAAATCCTTTTGAGAAGCATTATAAGCCTTGTAATGTTTCTGTATGGCATCAGCGAAGTCCTTCCTAGTTCTGCTGAAAAGCATCTGTTCTTTACTGCCAGACGGCAGTGAAATAAGTATATAAAAAAAATCTCACTGATCTATATATAGGATGTGACATAAATCCAGCATAATCTGATGACATTCTTGTATTCCTTTTCTCTAACTTCCTTTTGCCACCTCCTGTGACTAACTGTCTTCTATATCTTGCCTGCCCTTTATGGGCTGTCTCCTGCCGCGATTGAGAAACGGAGACCTGGTCAGGTGGAATCAGATCTACTTTATTGTTCTTAACAAGCTTCTTTTATAAGGCTGCATACATAGTCTAAGATAATCGTGCACAAAGCTCATTGGTTACATATTGCAAAAGCTAAGTTCCTTATTTGCTGTTCCTCTTCACTCTGCTTACTTCGTTTCTTAGGGTTACAAGTTCTGCTTCGGTACTTTTCCACTGTATGCCTCAGTCTCATGCTTGCTGACAGTATCGGTTATAACCGGATCTACATCCTGTTATTGTATAACCACAGGCCCCAAGGTCGCAGTGCCCTTGTGGCCTAAACCTCCACTAGTCGTATTGCATTATGTTCTTTCTCCTGTGGTCCGTTCTTCATGAGTTCCCACAGACCCCCTTCAATTAGGTGAGTTTCACTGGAGGTCCTTTCAGGACTAAACAAATCATTCCCTTCATTTCCCCCTTCTTGTTGCACCATAAGAACTCGTTTCACAGAGTTAGCTATCAGCTTCTGTAAGCATTGCATAACACACGGCAAAAGCAAAATTAACAACAACACTATTATTATTACCACAGCTATTTTTTCCAAAATTGTAATCCACCATCCAGACAAACCTAATGAAGATAGCTAATCTGTAAAAGGATCACTACTTTCTCGAAGTTTTTTCATATTATTTCTTAAAATGGAAAGCTGTTTGTGTATTGATTGAGAGTGATCAGAAAGGTTCATACAACACATCCCTTCAAACTCTTTACATCCGTGCCCTTGTGCTAAAAGTAGAAAATCGATTGCGGCACGATTTTGTAACAGGGCATGTCTTATTCCTTGGACGTCACTGGCTAATTCAGACAAAATATTTGTCGTTATATTAACCTGTTTTCCGGTCCAACATGCTAATTTCCTTAGTTGTGTCAGTGCTTGTGCTGTAGCTATCCCGGGGGCAAATATGCTAGCTAAAATAACTTCAGGAGGGTGCCAGAGTTCTACATTATCCTTACAATCACTGCCTAGTTCTACAAGAGCTCTTTTTCTGCGGTGAGAACTTGAAGTACGGTTGGCTTGAAAGATGTTAGTAATACTTGGCGTAAACAGTGTTAAACGGCCAACATAACAAGGCCCTCCCTTAGCACTTCGAGGAATTCCTTGCCAAGCTCGATCACCACAAATTAAAAACATTCCCTCTGGCAGCCGCCCTGCGTTGGACGTGACCGCTGTAAGGCTAACATTCCTTTGACAATATGCTGTCACGTTGTACGGCCTATATGACGTGACATCAACGGGATCATCTTGACTAGTATGAGAATTAAACCAAAAACATAGATCTGAGGGGGCAGAGCCTAAGAGGTTAAACTCCTGTATTTCCCTAGTTGTGGTACACAGAGAGCTATTGCATGACATAAAGGGGGAAGAAGCGTTAAAGGTAATATTATTTCTGTCACAACACGGAGGTGTCCTACCAAGGAGCCGGACACCACATGTGACAACAGAAGGGTCAAGGGTTATAGTAGAGTTGTTCATCAGGCTCATGTTAATAGGGATTCCTAATAAACATGTTCTAAAAGGGTCAGAAGGAGTAGCCATTGAGAGACAAAGGCTACTCTGATTGATTTTCTCTGCCCAAGTGACCCATAGGTTTCTTCTATCCTCTATGTGCTTGAGGGTTTCCCAAGCTTTTGTGCTGCTAACGAGGATGGAGGTAATGATACCTGTCAAGAGGCACATCATGCTAGAGCTACTCTTAATCATTTTCATTTTTTCCTTTTATAGGATCAGTTCTATCGCTTGGTTTTCCTTTTCCAGGCGAACCACTTTTCACACTTTTGCTTTGTACGTTCCCAGTCTTCTCTCGAGACTAGCCAAATAGCAGGTACTAAATTAGTTTTACTACATTCTAAACCACAAATTTGTATGATTTTAGCCCTCTCAATAACCACTCTTTGCCAGTCAGCGCGATAATCAAAAAGGCGGCTATTTCCTAAGGGTTCATGCCCTGTTATAAGTAACAGTCTCACTGTATCAAATTCTTTCTTTAAGCAAAGATTACACCAACGCCCAGAATGAGTTAAGCGGCACCACCACTCCTTGCTACAAGTATAACATACACATAACACCCAAGGGTCACAGTGTCCGCACAAGTTGCAAAGAACTTTCCCAGAGAGTACTTCGTGGCACTCACGCATATAGCGACTATTCATTTATAATATTCGAGTCTTCAGGTTCTGCTCCTTTTGTGAGAGGTTCTTCTAAGCATTGTTCAGAATCTTCAGACGAAACTTGTGGTAAGGGTTCACGGAATGGTCACACGTTCTTTGCTGGGATCCATCGGGGACCTCTCTCTGTGGAAACACAAGCATAGCCTCTGCCCCACGTGACAAGGGGATAAGGCCCCATTATCTTACCCGTTTCTGGATCACGGACCAGTACAGGAGCTTTAACTCGCATCTCGAGTGAAGCATTTGTGTTAAAATGTCAGATTATTGGAGGATTGCTGTCTAATAAAGAACAATTCAAAAAGTTAAAAACATATAAGGCTTTCTGTAATCGTTCTTCAGGAGTAGCAACTCCTATTCCCCCTTTTTGTTGTTGTAGTAAACGTTTTAATGATTGATGGGAGCGTTCAATTAAAGATTGGCCTGTAGGAGAATGAGGGATGCCAGTAGTGTGAGTTACACCCCAAGAGTCAAAAAATGTTTGTATTGTTTTAGAGACATAAGCGGGACCATTGTCTGTTTTGATTTGTACTGGGATACCCAATGTAGCAAAAGCACGCATAAGATGCTTACGGACATCACGTGCTTTTTCTCCTGTATGACAAGAAGCAAATAAAGCACCTGAAAAGGTGTCAATGGAAGAGTGGATATATTTCAAATTACCAAACTCTGAATAGTGGGTAACATCGGTTTGCCATAACTGTAAACTTTGTAGTCCTCGAGGGTTGACTCCGCCCGCAATAGACGGAAAAGAATATCTTTGGCAGTCAGGGCATGTAGCGATAATGTTAGATGCTTGCTGGGAGGTAAGGCCAAACTGTCTTTTAAGGCCTCCAGCATTTTGGTGGAAAAAAGAATGGCTGAGTCTAGCTTGAGCTACACGATCTGGTAACACTTGTACTGGTAATGTCAAAAAATCAGCTCGGCGATTGCCTTCTGCAATGAAGCCAGGTAGGGAAGTGTGCGATCTGACATGCATAACAAAATAGGGATAAGGTCGAGAGTCTAGGAGAAAAACGAGTTCTTGTAATAAAGCAAATAAGTCAGAGTGTAAAATGTCACGTAGCACAGATGCTTCAGCTCGCTCAACTATTCCAGCAACATAAGCTGAATCAGTGATAATGTTAACTGGCGTTGACCATTTTCGAAAGACTCGAACTATCGCAGCTAGTTCCACTATCTGAGGGGAGCCAGGGACTGTTTCTATGTCTGAATCCCAACGTTTACGTTGGTCGTCCCACCATACTATGACTGACTTGTGCGATTTTCCAGATCCATCTGTAAATACAGTAAGGGCTTGCAATGGTTGATCACTTCGTTTCGGTTTAGAAGTTATACAAAAATTAGCATTGAGCAGTTTATGTGAAGGTGGGTGGGATGTAAGCTGGCCCATATAACCTGCTAATGCTAACATAAAAATGTCTGATTGTTGATAAAGCCATTGCAAATATATGGCTGTCACAGGTAAACAAATGTAAGCAAAGTCAGTTCCTGATAACATCAACAATCGTTGTCTGGCCTTAATTATCAGGTGAGCAAACATCTCATATTGTGTCAAAATAGTTTTTGTGGACTGGTTAGATAAAAAGACCCACTCAATAATCAACAATGGGTCTGATTTTTGTGAATCCCATTGAAATATTAACGCATAGGGTTGTCGAGCCGGGTTTAAAACAATTAAAGAAAAAGCGAGATTGGGATCACACCGGTGTGCTTGTCTAGAAGCGATGGCTGTAGCAACTTTCTGTAACGAGGCAACAGCTTCAGGGTTAAGACGGCGTTGAGAACGTAAATTTGTGTCTCCCTTGAGTAACTCAACCAAAGGGCTCAAATCTGTATTAGAAATCCCTAGCAAAGACCGAACCTAATTAATTGTTCCCAACAACTTTTGTGCATCGTGTAAGTTTTTTACATCGGTCTGTATCTGCAAAGGTTGAGGAACTATGGTTTGGGCTCTTATGCGCCAGCCCAGATATTTCCACGGGGGTGTTTTTTGAATTTTTTCTGGCGCAATACAGAGGCCTGCCGAATTAACGGCCGCCGTGACAAGGGCTACAGCTTTCTCCATGACCATGTGATGTTGTGCAGCCACTAAGATATCATCCATATAGTGATACAATAAGACATCAGACATTGTGATCCGGACAGGACTAAGTACTTTGGCTACATACCATTGACATATTGTTGGGCTATTTTTCATCCCTTGTGGCAACACAACCCACTGATATCTTTGCAATGGAGCTTGCATATTGACGCTGGGAACTGAAAAAGTGAATTTAGGAGCATCATCTGGATGCAAGGGGATATTAAAAAAGCAATCTTTGAGATCAATAACAGTTAAATGCCAATCTCGGGGAATCATTGTAGGAGACGGGAGCCCAGGTTGCAAGGCCCCCATAGTTTCCATGGCGTCATTGATTTTTCTAAGGTCATGGAGCAAGCGCCACTTGCCAGTTTGTTTCTTGATGACAAAAACAGGAGAATTCCATGGGCTGGTAGAAGGCACAATGTGTCCTTTTTCGAGCTGTTCTGTGACCAGCTCCTGAAGGGCGCGAAGCTTTTCTAAAGGCAGGGGCCATTGATCTACCCAAATAGGAGCATCAGTTTTCCAGGTTAATTTTAGGGTGTCGCGCATTTCAATGGCCCCACCTAAAAATGGGTACGAATTGTCATCCCCCACTGTGATAACACGTCTCGTCCCCATAAAACCATGGGAACAGGTAACACAAAAGGTTTGACAGAAGCAGTGCGCCCTTCTGGGCCCTGAATTTGGATCAGCTCCAGGCTCTGGAGGCTTTTACCAGTTCCGCCAATCCCAGCTAATGCTTGTGGAGTATTGGTTAGCGGCCATAGTGGCGGCCATTTAGCATGAGATATTACTGTAACATCGGCCCCAGTGTCAATAATCCCATTCAAAACTACCTTTTGTTCCCCTCGAATAAGGGTACATTGGCACATAGGTCGTTTTTGAGAAAGAGACTGTACCCATAAAATTTGTGGGTCCCCAGTCGAACCAAACCCACCCCTCCTTTGTTGGAGCTGGTCCAAATTTAAACAATTTTTGCTTGTGGGTATAAGGATCAGTTGTGCTATACGGCTGCCTTCCGGCACCGTGCAGGGAGGAAACGGGGTCCATGCCATGATTTTAATGTTTTCGGTACTATCAGAGTCAATAACGCCTGGTAATACAAAAAGGCCAGATAATGTCGTAGAAGACCTCCCTATCAATAAGGCCTGTGTTTTTGGGGGTAAGGGTCCCGAAACATCTGTTGACAATAAGTGAACCGAGGAGTCAAGTAACGTTACTGTGTGGGCGGTTGCCAGGTCCAATCCTGCGCTGCCGGTTGTTGCTGGGCGAAGACTTGAGGCACTGCTGCTGCTCCTCTTTGGGAATTGTTGAAAGGTGACGGCGTTATTTGTGTCTGTGCGCGTCGTTGCCCCGCGCTCCGAGATCGGTTTCCCTGGATTGGTTGTCCCTGCAAGTCATACTTAGACCGACATTGATTAGCATAATGACGACCCTTTTTACACCTAGGACAAATTCCTGGGACTCGGGGCTTAGCGCTAGCATTAGTAGCTAGACAATTTTTCTTCAGGTGACCAGGTTTGCCGCAGCCATAGCAGTTCCCTGGCCCCATCGGGCCGCGCATGGCTGCAAAAGCAGCAGCCATGGCTTCAAATTTATGA
The DNA here is from genome assembly GCF_017639655.2 of Falco naumanni. NCBI lineage: Eukaryota > Metazoa > Chordata > Aves > Falconiformes > Falconidae > Falco > Falco naumanni. The sequence goes on from NC_054080.1 coordinate 76,995,331, forward strand.
TCTACAGTACCGATTCTGTTATATGCCTCGATCATTTCGACTAAAGTAGGGTTTTGATTCGGGAGAGATTTTAAAAGCTTTCTGCAATCTGCATTAGCGTTTTCAACAGCCAATTTTAACAACAAAATTTCCTGTGTTTCCGTATTATCTATTTGACGTTCCAAAGCCTGTTTTAACCTATCAATAAATTGCATATAGGGTTCTCGAGGTTCTTGTGTGATAGTGGTAAAAGCCTTCTGCGGTTTTTGAGAGTCAGGGACTTTAAAAAAGGCCTTTTTTGCCTCCTCACGGGTCGCCTCAAGAGCTTCTCGTGGGATTCGGGCTTGATCTACCGGGTTAGTATGACGACCCGTGCCTGTAAGGTGCTCCAAGGTCAATGCAGCAATTGCGTTGTTGTTATGACCCACATAAGTTAAAAGGAGCGCTTGGAGTCCCCCCCTCCAATGGGCCTCCCACAAAGTATACTGAGTCGGTGTTAGGAGCAACTGCGCTAAAGATTTTAAATCATGCGGAGTCATAACATATGTATCAAAGACAGAAGATAACAAACTCGCAAAGTACGGTGAAGAAAGTCCATGTTCCGTAACGGTACGGCGCAGCTCCTTAACTACCGGAAAAGATAGAGCTTCCCACTGGCCCCCTCCGACTCGCCCTCCGCCTCGCTGATAAAGTACAGGAGCCACTATCGTTTTGGCAATCTCCAGTTCCCCCTCCTGTAAAGCTTGACGTCTAATGTTGGCCCACACATCATGTGGGTCGGGGGGGTATAAATCTGGCTCTTGTTCAGGGTCTACGGGTCCCGTGTCAAAGGGATCATCTTCAGGTGGATACTCCGCGGCGCATACTGTCAGTGGTGCCGAGGGCTTTGTTCCCTCCGGTAACGGAGGGGACACCGGGGGGGGGGTCTTCCTCTTTGTCTGAGTCTTTTCTATGACTGTTTTCCTGGGCTTTTAAAACCTCAAAAATGCTTCTCCACCACGGGAGCATACGCTGTGCTTCAACATTCCCCGTAGTCGCCGCATCCCATAACTTCACTCCCACATTATCCCAAAGGTCTCGTGTAAAAATAGTGGATGAGGTTACAGCAGGTAATTTAACTTGAACCCACTTAAGAATTGTCTTAAGATCATGCCCAGAGATGTTCTTCCCATGTTTTTTAAGAAGAGCCTTCATAAGCTCATATACGTCTCTCTCAGGGGACGACGCTTGATTCCCCATGTTTCCCACAGCTCACCTCTCTACTCCGGAGGGATTTCAGACCGGTCGTTCCTGCTTCCTTTCAGCAGATCATTCAAAGTTCTGTGAGAGTCGCGGCAGGCCGCTCAGCTAGGCGGTTCGTCGACCTATCACGTCGGGGTCACCAATTTGCCGCGATTGAGAAACGGAGACCTGGTCAGGTGGAATCAGATCTACTTTATTGTTCTTAACAAGCTTCTTTTATAAGGCTGCATACATAGTCTAAGATAATCGTGCACAAAGCTCATTGGTTACATATTGCAAAAGCTAAGTTCCTTATTTGCTGTTCCTCTTCACTCTGCTTACTTCGTTTCTTAGGGTTACAAGTTCTGCTTCGGTACTTTTCCACTGTATGCCTCAGTCTCATGCTTGCTGACAGTATTGGTTATAACCGGATCTACATCCTGTTATTGTATAACCACAGGCCCCAAGGTCGCAGTGCCCTTGTGGCCTAAACCTCCACTAGTCGTATTGCATTATGTTCTTTCTCCTGTGGTCCGTTCTTCATGAGTTCCCACAGACCCCCTTCAATTAGGTGAGTTTCACTGGAGGTCCTTTCAGGACTAAACAAATCATTCCCTTCAGTCTCCTGCTTTGTGATACATAAACACATACTGCCACGTTTCTTCTAAGATCACTTACTGTTCTCAGTCATTTGCTGCGTAAGATATGTGGCACAATGTATTCATATGTCTGGGAGTATGACAGCTTGCTGTGATCTGTGTTAAATACAAACACAGCACTTGAATGTGATGCAGACTGATACAAGCAGCAAATCACGGAATATAGATGGGTAAAACCTGCTAGTTTAGTCTAATTTCTCTAGTGTTCTGTTCTTTCTTGCCTTATTTTCTTATACTGTTGTTTAACACTTAGGTGCCAGCATGGCCCAGTGTCCCAAACCTTTTTCTAATGCAGCATCACTGCTGCAGTTAGTAAGCAAGCTTCCTTATATAGTGCCTTGGAGATGACACTTGTCCTCCCTTTCTGTTCTGATCTCCTCTCCACCTCTGCCCCTTCCCCCCACCGCCTTATTTCCATCTGTCGTCTACATGGTCACTGCGGTTTTGATAGTCTTTTTTTAAATTGGTGGGGTTTAGTCTCTGTTCCATACCGTGTCTTTTTTTTTTTTTCCCCCCTTCCCCTAAGGCATAGAAAGCATGCTTGCGTCTTTCACGGGTTATGTGAAGGGAGGTCATACATGCTGTGGTCACTTGATTGCTCTAGGTTTGGAAAATACAAACTAGTTGTGGTTAGATGCCAAAGCCTGGTCTGCAGCCTGTGGCATGTGTACCCTCATTGTAACTGTATCAGGGAGCAAGGACAGTAGTTTTCAAAAGTTTGTTGCCTGCTTAGCTAAGGAGTACATAGGTGTTGGGATGGATACAGGGTTCATACAGCTGGTTCTTTTTTCATTGTTTGTTTTCTGATGTGTGCACACCCTGTTTGACAGTCTTTGGGTGGAAGGAAAAGGGTCTAGGAATGAGCTGATGAACACTGCCAGGGACAGGATTGTAAATCAGTGTGTTCCAAGCTTTCAAACCATACTCATTTACAGAATTTGATTGTCTGCTATATATTATTTTTCTCCCTCCAGATTTGTGGGGAAAAGGTGTGAGTTTTGGTATTATTAATTATTTCCAACTTCACATTGTCTGCTTGAGCTGTTGTGGGAAGGATGGTGGGTTGTTCTTAAGAGCTGGGGCTGGGGAATAATGCCTGTCTGCAGTTCACCCCAGGGGGGTGACCCTTTACGGCTTTTCCACTGGAATACCCAAACAAATCTGTGCCCTTTTAAGGGAAACATCATGATGTCAAATGGATGGCTTAGTCCCTAAACAGAGTTCTCTGTTAAGAATGCCCATGAGTCTGATGGAACAAGTGCAAGGCTTAATCTAATGCCTATATATATATATATGTGTAGACATTATATTTTCCCATGCTTTCCTTTTCCTGTAGGGGTGCCCCACTTAGAAAACTTCAGTTTTAACTTCCTTTAAAAGTTGTACTGCTTTGGTCTCCTGTCACCTGTGTTGTGATAGCTGTTTCATCACCATAAAAGACTGAACTTTAAAAGCCTTCAGCAACAGAAATTGCCTAAGTGCAGAGCAATAATATTTATTAGTCTAAGCTCATTACTAATATTTTTATAGATTTTATAGGACCATGATTTCTGAGCCGTGTTTTTTAACGTAGTTAGAGGATCATCTGTGCATAATGGTCGTCTTGCTTACGTGATACCAGAATAATTGTTTTTACAGCCTGCTTTTGAGGTTCACAATAAATGATCATTGTAAGCCTTTCTCACATAGTCATCTTTTAATCTTGATCCAGTTATTTACACTAAGCAGGAAGACACAAGGTGCCATGGCCTAGACAGAAAGGAAAATTTGCTCCTGCAGCTTGATAATTTAAAATCCCCAGAAGAGGACAAACTGTTTGATTTGGAGAAAACAAGAAAAATGTTTCCTTTCCTGAACTTACATTTGACCTGTAAATGTGAAAGAAGGATTAGTTTATAGATTCAGAAACAGAAAAGTTTTCCAATTTCCTTCCTGTCTCAGCAGCTAAGCTCTCCCATTTGAGTTTTCTGTCTGTGTGCCCTAGGCTTTTAAGGATCCCAGTGTGTCTTCATTATGGCTGTAGGGAATCAGGTTGCACAAACTAATTGTGGGTTCAGATCCTTGCTTTGTTGTTCCATGTTGGCCATTAATGTGCATGTACTACACTAAGACTGGTGTCTTTGAAAAAAGAATGTATTGCATAAAGTCATATGCATCCTGCAATGTAATATAATAAAATAAACATTATGAGGAACTAACCTGTTTAAGGGTAGAGAGGGTGATATCCATTTACCTGGAAAGTGGAGGAGCTGGAAGTCAGGCACTGTGCTTATACGCATATATTTTATTTCTCTCAAATTCTTTTCAGGGTAAGTGAAGAAAAAGAGGTGACAGAAGAACGGCTGAAAGCTGAGCAGGAGTCATTTGAGAAGAAGATCAGACAGCTAGAGGAACAGAATGAACTTATCATCAAGGAAAGGGAAGATATCCTTTAAAAATATGTGCAGGGGCTCACTGAAATTAAAAGCGAACTACAGAGAAATAATTGTTCTAATTTATGGCAGAGAATAAATCTGCATGTGCTGCCATTCAAAAGCAATCAGAGATATGACTTGTCAGCATGTGACACTGGTTCATTTGAGCTTAAAACTGCCATCCAGCTGTTCCTATGATGTTGTTTTGCTATGAAATACATATTTGTCAACTAAAGATGACAATAAGGAATTTATGCTTTAAAATATGGTTGTAGATTTATTATTTTTTACTATATCCTGTTAGGTTGTAACTGAGACCTAAAATTTGCATGGTATTCCAGTGCTCTCCATGTCCAGAGAAAGACAACTTACACCGAAGGCATATAAACGGTATATATGCACTAGGAGGTTTAGCCAGGTCAGACTTTTTTTGATGTAGCATTTGTTTGGGTTTTTTTTAATGTGTTAGCTGATTCTCTTTTCTTGCAGGCTGTGACTTCCATTTTTGTTAAGCTGCATATACTTAGTCCCAGTCCTGTAATATCACATGCAAATTTAATGTTGCAGGAAATACAATTTTCCTTCGATGTGGTCTGATAGACATTTACAAAATTCTCTTGTTCATTTCTCTTCCAAATCTTTAGTATTGACTCTTCCTTGTTTAACTCTTCAGAAGGTTAATGGTTGACCGTAGTGGGATATGGAAGAAACAGTGCTTCAGCTACAGCAAAAGCCAAAAATACATGATTCCTCAGGAGCTGTATTTCAAGTAGGGAGGATACTAATGCTATTTTAAAAAGCATTGATGAAACCTAGTGTGCAGTACTGTTTTCAGTCCTGAATCATCCATTCCTTAATTCAAATTAAAAATGAAGTTAGTTACAGAAGTTGTGGAGAAGGGCTGCTTAAGATGATGGGGGGCCTAGAGAAGCTGTTTTCTGAGAATGGACTAAGTGTGGTGCATGTAGGCTTCTGAATAGTGACTGGCTGTATAGAAGTAGGTTGAGATGGTGGTGAGGTGAATAGGGGGAGAGACCATGCTGAGACGAAAAGTGACTGTTGAAGGTATAGGTCAGTGTTGGAATAGAAATAAGTGGAGATAAACAGTCCACAAACTTAAAAGTGAAGTTAGAGGAGGGTTCTTGAAAATTCAGGCAACCATATTTCACAGTTTTGCACTGGGAGGCTTAACACAAAAAAGGGTTTTTTGTTTTTTGTTTGGCTGATTTTTTTTTTTTATGATGCAGCTTGGTTGAGGTTTGAAAGGAGTTCAGTGATGTGTTGTCTCTTGTCAGCAGGGGTTTGCTGTTGATAACCCAGAAGATCCTTTGTACCTCAGCAGCATTATATTGATAGAAAGAATTTGGTCTGTTTGTACTAAATAATATACACATCAACAAGTTTAGCTGGCCATGGAACTGAACTGTTCCTGGAAAATATTAAATCAGATCTATGTAAGAGCCATTAGATGTGACTACAACTCTTTTACATTGATTTCACTGAAGTCAGTTTTTTATTGTGTATTCAGTCAGCTCATGAATGTGGGTGGGATGTATGTTCCTGATTAATATTTTTTAATTTATGCACATAAAGCTTTCATTAATTCATCTAAGGTTTATTTGGCTACTGGGAAGTAGGCATGCTTACTTGGGTTTTTTTGTTTCTTTCTGTGTTGGTTTTTTTCCCTTTAGTAGAAATAGATCGCACAAGCACGAATACTTTTTCAGAAGTTTGGTAGACATGGCAGAAGGTTAATGCATGCAATTTTACACTTCATAAAACTATGTAAAACCTAGAAATATAAAACAAGAAATATAAAACAGTATAACTACTGCAATACTTGCCAATCATACATGAATGATTCAAGATCCTCAATGTACCTCTGATCAGTTAATTTTTTTATCTTAAAGCTTGTAGCAGAGACAAGAAATGGTAGAAACGACTTGCCAAAGTCGAATATAGATTCTGGCTATTTTCAAATACAGCAGCTTAAAATCCTTAAAGTTCTTCTGAAATGTACCGAGTTCACTTGCAAATAAGATGCAGGGATAGAATACCATGAGAAAAAAACCCTGAAGCCTAGTAAAATCAGTTTTACTTACCTTTTTTTTTTTCTTTTTCCTCTGCCAAAGCTAATCTAGTCTCCATAATTTTTTTCTAGCTCAGTATTTAAAATATCCTGTAATAATAAATCGGTGCTTCTGATATAACTGCGGCTATTCAGTGAAGTGTAATTTCAGCTAGATAAAGGTTTAATCTGAATAGCATGGGTGATGTGTGGTTTTTTTCAGCAACATGTTTTGTTTCTTGGGGTTTTTTTTGTATTGAGAGTCTTGCAGCAAGATAGTCTCTCCCCCTATTCACCTCACCACCATCTCAACCTACTTCTATACAGCCAGTCACTATTCAGAAGCCTACATGCACCACACTTAGTCCATTCTCAGAAAACAGCTTCTCTAGGCCCCCCATCATCTTAAGCAGCCCTTCTCCACAACTTCTGTAACTAACTTCATTGCTTTGTGTGCTTAAAATCCCTACTTTAAAGACAGATTTTCCTCATTTTGTTGTGTTTAATTTTTTTTTTTTTGAGAAGGTATGTGGACCCGAATTCATTGCTGATGAACTGTGACAAAGGCTTTGGTGGGTAGGGGGATAGGTGGTAAGCAGTGATCTCACTGCAAAACTTCAAGTAACTTACCAGTTTTGAACAAACAGTATCTGTAGGAAGCCTAAGCTTACATTTACTTTGGAACTGGTCAGTGCTGTCTGGGTAGGGAACAACTAAAACTTCATGGAAACTTAAATGTCAATTCTATCCTTCTATTGCAGTTGAAACTTTGAAATTTGGGTATTTCTTACTAGGGCATGCAGTTAATGGAGGACAGCCCTGATGAGCATGCTGTGAATCATAAATAGGCCAGCCTGTTGTTATTGTTGCCAAATTGTAACAGAATGAAGATTAGGCATTTCAAGTAGTCATCTGTCTACTCCTTTTCCCTAAAGCAGTATTGTTAGACTTGTCATGTTATCTTATAATTTGGTCAAAAGTAAATATTTTGGCTTAGATTTTCACACAGCATTCCCGTGTGAAACTAAGTTGTTTTGAAAGAAACTTACCTAAAGTGTTTTAACCACTTCCATGGCCAAAAGAGGATTAGATCTTTACTTTATCTATACTAAACTTTTGTAGCTTTTTTTCTGAAAAGTTCTAGTGCTGCTGTTCTTTGCAGATGTGATATTTAGTGGTGCAAGATACGTGTGCTGTGATGACATCTTTTGCTGTTTTTACTAAAATCTGCCCAATTGGGCTGAACTGAAAAAATCCAGTAACAGGTGCTCTCATTCTTTTGATGTCCTCCACAATGAAAACATCTTATAGCTATGAGGATGATAAGGTGGTGGAAAAAATTAGTCTTCTGAAGGGGAAGATTAAGCAGGAGGTAGAGGGGAAAGCATAAGTGGAGGCTGTACGGGGGAAATGAGAACTGAAACCTGTCTCAGAGGAAAGACTTGGAGGTTGGGCTGGTTGTGGGTGACGTGAGAGAAGCCTGTGACTGATGAGTTCAGAAGCATTTGGGACCAAGTAGTTAGGGTTGAAGAAGAGCCAGGATGGAGGCAGGTGGCCTAGGATCAGTTATGATTGTAAGACAGCTGATGAAAGCAGGGATGTGTCTATTCATTGTATTCTAGCACCTTCCAAAGATTGAAACAGAATTTGGGACTAACCTGATGTGAGAAGGCTCACCATTTGTAACCTACTCCCATGTCTTTCCCAGCATCCACGCTTAGTATTTGTCTTCTTTTTGCTTCTGTGTTCCCAGATCATGTTTGATACATACTGGGTGACTGAACTGTGCTTCTAGTGGCAATCTGAATTCTGGTATTCCCTTTGGAGTGTTTGATTTGCAACTTCAATGTTCTTCCTGTACTTATTTCAGTTGCATTTTCAGAATAAGGGATGAGCAGTTCACACCATGTTATGCTTATAGGCTACTTGCACTGGTCCTTCTTCCACCTCTGATAGGAGCTGTTAAGAGAAAAGCTTCCGGCTTTCCTCTTTTTCCACACCCCCACCCCCCACCCCACCCCCGCCTTGCATATTTTCAAGCACCTATTGTTAATTTTGATCCAAAATATGATTTAGTTTAAGAAACAGGAAGATATCTTTTTTAAGATGCTCCAGTAGTGGCATGATAGATGTTTTAGGAAAAAATGATAATAATGAGATTATTAATAAACAAATACTACTGTTATTCAGAGCCCAAAGAAATTATGTTATAGTCTTTAGCTTTTCTTGTTATCACTGTTAAGGATTTTTTTCATCTAATTTTGCTGGTGTTGCATAAATGAAGAAGCAAAACCAGTCTTAACATTTCTGTGAAGGTTTATTAATTGGGGAAGAGGAAACTTCTTTAAAAAATAAAAAAAGAAGGTTATTGAACTGTAAGCTATGCTGAAATAATAATTTTGGAGTCAAAGAACAGGGAGGTAAAGGGAAGAAGAGATTTAGTTTGTTACAAACTTACTTTTTTTCTTTCTTTGTAAATTTAAACTTACCAGCCCTACTAAACCACTGTTTTGGTTTATATTTAGAATGTACCTGGGTTATTTAAGCTTTTTGTTGGAATTATTTTCTGACTGAACATGATCTGTTGATTTGAATACCTAGCCAAGGTCATGCAACAAATCCCATATGATTTACTTTGGTAGTCTTAAAATTGATCACAGACGCTGTTTACATTATGTCCTTAATATTGTAACTTCGGACTACTTAATTGGTCAATTTTGCATCCAGTTAACATGAATATTAATTTAACTAAAACAGTTCATGTGCTGTTAGTTATTTTTTTTGTCATTCATTGTTAGTGAGACATAGAATATTGATTTGCTGGAAGAATCATGGACTTTTTATAAGCACTATCTAGAGTCTTTAGTTTTGCCGTAGTACTGTTCATTACCTTTGCATATACTCATGAATTAGTGCTATTTACATATTTTGTCCTTTTTCTATCTTTCTGTGTTAATGTAGAATTAGGATTATTTTCCAGAAGAAAAATAGTTGCTGACATGCTTAATGCCAAAGTACAAAAAGATAGAAAAGCAGGTATCAGAATACAGAATTTACTTGTTTGTTCTGTCATGTTTTTCTCTATAATGTTGAATTTGCTTTTCTAAAAATGGGGAGAGAAATAGGCACCTCTTCTATTTCCTTTCATTTCCTGTTTTAATCTGACCCACCAAGTTGTCATCAGAGGTGAAGAAACAAAATAAAAGGTCTTGCATAGGAATCCTTTAGCATTGCACTTCCTTGAAAGTGTGGTCTTCATGTCTAGCTTAACAGATATATATGTGTGTGTACCCTCCTGTGGCTGCTGCTTGCCGCAAAAGGAGAGTTAGTCTGAACTCAAGATGATGACACAAAGTTTCATGAGGAAGTGGTGTATGGGAATTAACAGTATAGTTAAGCATGTGTATATGACAGTTGGATCCCTGCCTTGTTGTCCCTGTTGCCAAAAATAATAAAAGGCAAGAAAATTTCTATATAGAGGAAAACTTGGTGTTTATAGAGGAAACTCATGCCTACTGCTTTTGAAAGTCAGGCTATTTATTTAAAACTCAGTAACAATTTTAGAGTTTAACTTCAGCTAAGTCTGAGGGTGATTTTTTGTTTTGCTATAGTTTCTGTAGTACAGTTCCTGATAGTGTAGTTTCTTACAAGTTATGAACTGAAGGATTGGAATGACCATCATTGTTTTTCTTTTATTTCTCAACTTGGTTCCCTCAGCTTATTGTTTAAAATTTTTGCCTTCCTGTTTTTCATAAGTGAGTGCATATTATGCACCTTTTTGTGTATCGTAATTTGTTTGAAGACATGTGAGGAGAATGAAAAATTAGTATTTTGCTCCTTTCTTCCATTTTATCCAACTCTTTCACTCTTTGAAGGTGTTTCCCTTACTGTTATTATAGGTATCCTAGTAGTAAATGTTTCTAAGCAACCATTATGGTCTATTGAATAAAAGCTGAACTTATTAAAAAGTCCTTGAATATTTATATGCTATTCTGTAACAGCAGTATTGGCTAAATAATGTATGTATTTAAGAACTTCTTAAATCTAGAAGAATCGGTCAAGGACTTTTGGGTAAATAAGATACTTTGAATTTTTCATGAACTTTTAAACTAAAACAAGGTGAAACATGTTGTAATGTTGAGTGTTCAAATGGATCAATGGCTGGAGATTCATTTAAAGCTCAGCTTTCTATGTTTAATCCTAGCCAGTGCTTTTGAGCACATTAGCCACATTGTCCATGTTATGAATCAAGAGGCAGCATCTAAACAGTCAATATCAGCCTCTTGTATATGAGCTAAGTAAGCTTTTTGCCCTAAAACCTCACACTCAGTGGTGCAGGGTTGTCTGTGAGATGGTACTGTCAATACAGAAGTATAACTGTGGGATAAAAGAAGCAGAGTTGCTTTGTAATTTACACTGTGAAGTGTGGGAAGATGTTGTTCCGTGTGTGGCTGACTGCAGAGGAGACTTTCCCACCCGCCAGCTTTGGTGCAGAATTTTGGAGGCCCATTGATGTGAGGGTTGAGGGCTAGCAGCATTCTTGCATCTCCTCTGTTTCCTGATGTTTTTATGCTGTGGTGATCTGTTCCTGGTGCTAGGGACTTGATGTTTCTGAACTGCAGTCTACTGGCTAAAGATCTATGGAGTTCTGCTCTGCCAGGTTGTTGATAGCCACTGGTGGGTATATGCTTCATGGACAGCCTGTCTTCTAGCTCTGGAGGATGAGTGGCACCTTAAATGCAGACAGGGTATTATCTATAGTGTCTGGTATGGATCTCAGAACTGGATGTGATGATGAGTTCCCCCTGCTGAACTTAATGGCAGAATCCTGTCATTAGAAATGCAGCTTCAGCCATGGCAGTATCATGTATAAACATCAGTTACAATAATGAAAAAGACCTGAAGTAGGACAGGTAAGTAGTTCTTTGCAGAGGTTAGGCCAGTGAAAAGAGGGCTGTGTCTCAGATGAAATGCAGTTCTTCGTTTTTTTCAGGCACTTAAACTGACCAGGCTACTTACCTGACTGAATCTGGCCCCAGCTTTTGTGGCTGTTTCTGAACCAGTTGTTTTTGGGTGTGTGAGCTTTCAAAGTGATGTTTTTCGGAGTTAAAATTTCCTTTATGACATTTGGCTCATTCAGAAGCCAAGACTGAGATCTCTTAAAAGGAGGCACAAATGGGAAAATGAGATCATTAATTGTTGAAGCTGGTACTGTAACAAATTGACTAGAACTGTGGATTCAGAGAAATTGATGTACTTTATCCTTCCAAACTAAATGACTTCTCCATCTGCTTCAGCTTCTCAACTATAATGAGGGTGTTGGGCTGATTCTGCTATTGGTTTCTCTGCCTTCCTGAACTATTTTGCAAAGTTTAAACATTTCTTGCATGATTAAATACACTTTCAATAAATCAATCTCATAATAATTGTTGTTCAGGAGAGTTCATTATTCAGTTTAGTCTTTTAAATTACTGTTCTTCTTTAAAGGAGTCTTCTGATGTAATGGCTTCTGCTAAATCCATTTGCCATGCTCTGGCTTGTAATTACTTTAGATTTGAAGAATAAAATGAATGGCTTTATTATTAATCAGTAGCAAATTTGTCTTACTGTTTTTAACCTTAGAGTGGCCTTTGCTCATGGAATAGTTTTAATGGTCTAGATAGAAAACCACTTTATACCTCTCTTTCAACAGAGATTTAGTGAAAGCAATCGGATAGTTTTGTGGTTTTTCTTCCATTGCCCCTGCACCAAATGTTTGTCACAGTGACTGTCATCACAGGTATGTTGCTGTTTTATGCTGTCAGCTGCTGGCCCTCTGAAAGGGTAGTTTTGCAGCCTGCTTTTAGATGGTAAATTTTTCAGTTTGGGGTAGCCTTTATTTTTGCCTTATGCTGTGGAGAGTACATTGCACTTAAACATAGCTTTAATTTAACATTATACTGGACATTGGCCTGTGTATGAACTTTGTCACTGTTCATGCATGATGAAAACTTAAACTCTTTCTTTCCTCCTTTTTATTGTTACAGGATTTCATCATTCTTATTGATGATGCTTTTGTAGTCAGATGAGTTGTAAGTCTGTGCTGTGACTTTTAGTAGTGGAATGCCATCTTGGACTGTAGTTTTACAGCTGCTGAGGCTGGAGAGGTAACTTCCCATGTGGATCTTCTCCACTGGGCATCAGTTCTTTGTCCATAGTGTCTTGCAAGGCTGTTCAAACCCATCCTTGATTTTAAACTGCCAATCAATGCAAACTAATATAAAAGCATTTTCAGCTTTGCTAAACTTCTTAGGATCTAGTGGATGTTACATTAATGTCTCATTTTCAGAAGCTGTTTAGAAAATGAAAGTGGGTTAGTTGTAGAGTTATAGACATTCAATAAATCTCAGCTTTTAATTACTTTAGGGATTCATTCTGTAACAGCACTGAATTGGTTTTGTTTCCTCTTATCAATTGTGATGTTTAATCAAGGCTAAGAATTTTTCGAGTAATGCTGAAGAACTGGAGAAAACATCCAAGGAGCAATGAATAGCGTCCTTGAAGTCTCAGTTCCATGGCTCTCTAGGAGGTGATTAAAAGTGTAAGTGTAAAACTGGGTGGAATTTATCTAGATACAAGAACTTCATAGAAGGCTTCCGTTTGTACCTTATATCCATAATTCTATTGGTATTACATCTCCTTGCTCTAGTTTCAGTAATTGTAGCGTTTCATTTCACATCTACATTTTCATTTCAGATACTGGTGTGTGTATGTTTGCTTAAGTGCATTTTTAATTGTGAAAATGCTAAGTTTTTACTGATGGCAGTGTGGTCATTTTCATTGCAAATATGTCAAAAGTTTTACATAAAGATTAGCCCCTTCTTGGGACAAAAAATACCCCAGGGTTATAGCACAGGGAGTACAGTTGTAGTAATAAAGATTATGTTGCTGATAAGTTCCCCTTAAGGCCCCATGATGGTAATACCCCTATATTTTGTCTTTAAAGAAAACTGCTGAGAGGCAATAATTTTTTTTTGTATGTGTCCCATTTTCATTAATGCATGGTAATTGATGGAGTTGCAGTGACTTGTAACAGTAATGAGTTCTAAACATAAGAATGCACTCCTTTCTAATAAGTGAGCACTGCTGGGGTTTAAAAGCGTACTAAATCAGTTGCTTTAGTATGAATTTATTAGTTTTTTTCAGCATTAGCTTTAATAGTAGTTATTTACATAAGCGTACATCCCATTAGCCGCCATCAGGGCTGGAAAACATGCTGAACTGTTCATATTTTCATATAATTATTGAACATAATGGTTTCATTTGCATTTCTAAACAGTGATGTTTCTGTCAGGCTTGGAAATAGTGTCTTTACGCAGTCCCTATTTCACATCCACTTATTTGACATCGTTAAATTTTATGCTAATGTGCTTCCCTAGAATATCATCAGTAGGACAGATGCTTGCACTTTAATATACAAATCAGAGATGCTTTTCCCTCCCCCCTCCTCTGAACTGCGAAAGAAATGAAAAAGCATATCTGCACTTTTTAGATATAGTTTTATTTCGTTCTAAAGAATCTGTAGGAAATGAAACTTAGCTTTCACCCCTGCTAGTCACTTCCAAATGTTGTAACAGATACCTTTTTTATGAAGGGTGGGAAACTAACCTCTGCATGAAGGAGAAAGTATTCTAAATTTCAAGGTAATGATGTGTTGGAATGAAGATTGTAACCTTGAGTTTGCCTCAGATGTGATGCATGGAGCCTTATACAGCAAGTTGCCTATCTAGGCAGTGGTCCATGGACTGTCTTCCCTGACAGCCGACTTTAGAGAAGGTTCACGAAGGGAGCAGTTTTAGCTGCCACACTCTGTGCTTGTCTGTGAAGTACATTTGGAATTTTACATTGTCAGTTTTTTGGTTTTATGCTTAAAATAGATTTTTTTGTTTTGTAATATTGCAGACAGGCAGAGCTATATGAGCCCTTGCTGACTAGATTGGGGATGATGGTTATTGTATGATCAGTGTTGCTTTGATTCTTTGTATGTACATAAGAGCTTTGATACTTGTACTGAAGTTAACAGTGGAAGGAGAGCATCAAAAACATAAGACAGAGTGCCAGTAATTGCAGTTCTGAATGTGGAAATGACTGAATAAAAATAAATCAACAAATAAAAACAGCACCACCGCTGAAACCACACTGCTTTTCTTCCATTTAGAAATGAAATCACTGTGTTGCATCTTGTTCTGTATGAACTCTATCTTTGGAGGACTTGCTTACAGTTGTAAGTAGTGTGCCAGAGGTAGAGCAAATGAGTGCAACCTGCGGTATACAGTTGGTAAATATCAGAATGTATATAGCATGTTGCTTATGAGCTAGATGTGACCCATGTAAATGAGCATGGATATGCAGTGAATCTTCAGCTTCGTTCTGTGCTTTTACTGATTTACCATATGTGGCATTGAGCAACCCTGCTGTCTCCTCTCGTACTTACCTATTTAAAAATTCAGTGTACTGCTTGCTGGCCTTTCTGTGACATGAAAGGTTAAATGTATGTTTGTTACTTAACTATGGCATTTCATGGACAGCCTTAGCTTTGAGCAATACAAGCATGGTGTAAGTCTGAAAATCTTAAACGAAACCAAAAATGTTAGGGTCAAGCAAAAGACTGAGAGAAGTGTGTCACTCAGATTTGTCATTTTCATTGTGTTTTATACATTAGAAAAAAATGTTAACAAATGCTTCTCTTGAGCCTGTCACAGAAGAAGGTTTAAAGGAGGCACCCAAATAGAAAAGGCAGCTTGGACACGAAAAGGCATATTTTATGCATAAAGGGCCATGTGAACGAACTGGAGATACACTCTGATTGGTTCTGGGCTTATGGTGTCTTTAATTATAGATGATTAACAATTTGCTAGTTGCTTTGCAGACAAGTATAGAGACAAAAATCCCTGCTGGGAAATGCTTGCAGTCTAAGACCTCATTCTGATGGTGTGTGTAGAGCTATATTTTTAAGTCACAAGAAGTAGCTATAGTAAAACAACAACAAAAAATTTGCTTTCATTACCTCAGAGAGAACCATTGGCTTTTTGAACTATTTCTCTTACAGTTTTGAGCTTGCAGTAGTGCATGCAACCAGTTTATAGGAAATTATTTGGAGAAGGTGCTTTTTGGTAAACCTTTTGCTCAGAATTAAAACAGAACACACCAAAGTGGGGTAGCAGTTGGTGAGATGTGCTAATTTCAGCTGTGAAGTACTGGGAAATTTAAAGAGAGCACCTCTGGCATGCAGAGCAGACTGCTGTACTGCAGATATTCTGAGCTGACCTCTTGTCAACTTCTCATTTGAATCCTGAAAAGAAGGCTCTAGGTAATTGGCAAATATCCCTGTTTTAATATGCGGCCATAAAAAGGTAAAGTATGATGATTTTTAACATCAGAAGATTAACATTTCACCTTTAAATAAAATATGATTAACTGGTACAGAATTAAAAGTAATATAACTGAAATATTCAAACTATGACTCTGTGGTGTCAGATTATGCATCGTGTGACAGTTTAAGTACTGAAATGATTTAACAGTGATCCAGCTGAAGGATGTATATCCTAAGTATCGAGAATAAAATGGAATAAAACAATCATGGCTATCAAAACTTTCTCAAACCCTCCTGGATGAAGGAACCAGGAAATAAAAAAGTAGTGTTGTTTACAGGGACTGCATCTTGCGCAGTGCCAGTGCAGGTGCAGCGAGGGAATAGTCGACATGCTGTGACAGCATCGTAAACTATGATTTTAAGCCTGCCAGATGATGATTATGTTTAAATTTAATTGCTGGGCCAAGACTATTGCTTCTGGATTCATTACCTCCAGCAAGGTTCAAATATAATTGACCTAGCAACAAGCTTTGTCTTTCAGCCGTTTGCAGTCAGCTAGGCTTCTTATCCCTGTACAGTTTCATTTCTGGTAGATTGGCACATGTTTTGATACATGAAACCACATATATACCATCTGAACTACTTAGCATTGCTGTCTGGAAATCTGAAAATGCCATTATGGAAGTTTGTCATTTGACTTCTGCTATTTTAAGTCCTTGTTAGTAAAAATTATTTTTTTCCCCCCACCTGGTAGTTCTGTAAACTCAGCTTGGAATCTGACAATAACGTGGCACCTTGCTGTCTTCTGAAGGTCTGTAAATGAAGCTTTTGAGTGTGGTTTGGGTATTTGGTAATCCTCTTGTAGATCTCATAGATGTTGGTTTTAGCAGGTTTAAGCTATTAAACCTGCTAAAAACACATTAAGGTATGACACCTTGAAATTGTTTATGAAGCATCAAGAGGAGGAGCGGAATATGTTCTTATGTTCCAAAATGCAAAAATAAAAGAAATGGTAAATAAAGTGTACTGTGGTTGTAATAATTGGCAGATCTAATCATGTTTTCATTCAGGGAGCAGGATACTGAAGTAAGAGGGTGTTGCTTTCATGTAGCTTCTTCAGAGAGTAGTACTTTAGTAATTGTGTAAAAATGCGAGCAAAGCACCTAACAGCCTTCATAGTAGCTGAACTTTTCCACTGCTCGGATGCTCGTATGGATTTCTTCATATTTTATTATCTTCAGAGGAAACTTTTTGGTTGCTATAAGTATGGTTAGCCACATTGATGAAAGATCCTTAGATGCTTTTAAAGATGTTGCTCATCATCTTAACAGTGTAGAGTAAAACTCAAGTGAGCACAGCTCTTAACGTCCAGCTGTCACTTTAGATAACTGGACAAGTCCTTTGAGGCCTTACTGCTCTGTTTAAATGCAAATAACCATATTTAACTTGTCAATGCTCTTTGCTTTAACCTGCCAATAAATCCACTGAATAAATTTGTCCTATGAATATAAGGAAATTAAAAATCAGAAATATGTTTCTAATTACCTGCAGAGAGAAATTATAGGAGTAAGTAATATAAACTTACCATCAGGACGGAGTTTGACTGTGGAAAGGATTGCATGGTGTTATCTCTGGTAGTGTGAGACTTATTTGGTTACACTGAAAAACCTCTTGGTTTCCCCAGAAAGCCATCTTGGTACACTGCCTTAGGTACATCTGCTGTGATGTCTGGGGATCTGTGCACAGTCTGTGAACCCTAGTTGATTTTAATGAACTGTTTATATTGAACTTGTCTCCTGTTGGCCAGGTTCATATTGTGTATTACACTTCTCTTTCTGGAAAGAGCAACAGGACAGTCCAAAGAATTTAACGACAATATAATTGTATCTTTCTAGCTGAACAGTGAGTGCATCGGAGATTGTTGTGGCTCATCTCCAGGGGACAGATGACCATCAGGAACCTTCTGGCTCTCTCTAACAATCCTCATAACATCTTTCTCTTCATAAAGCTGTAAATATCTGCCTTGGTTCACTTGTTACTTCTCTCCACTGTACCATTTTTTTAAGCATCAGTGTTTTAAAAGGTCCTCTAACATTTGTTCGACATCTTTTAATTTCCGAGCTAGACACAGTCACAGCTGGCTTAAACGTGCTTGTTCTTGTGCCAGCATTTTGCTTAAATAGATCTTCCTTGTATTTAATATTTATGGAGAAGGGATTAGAGCAATAGACATTCTCTGTCTCAAAGGGAGAAGAGAGGACAAGGTGAGAGAAGTTTCTCTTTCACTTGGATGCATGTTGTATGAAGGATAGGAACTGCTTGACTTCTAGATTAGAACAGGCTAGAAATCTTGGTGAAATGGTACAAAGTTGAGAAGAGTTGTATGACTGAAAGGTCAGGAAGCTTAGCAAAGTCAGAACAGTAATGTGTACTAATTGGGATCTGTTTGTTTTTTCTTGCATATGGAAATTGTCTTGATAAAGTTCATCTTTGCAAAGCTACATAGTGAAATTTCTGGTTGGTGCTTTTATATAACTGAGATACCTAAGCAGACAAATTATGTTGTGACTTTAAGTGGGCCTCAACTTCCACCATGGCAAGGTGGCTTGTCAATTCTTCTTGTTAGGATGCCTTTTCAGTCTTGCTTTATTATCAACCAGGGAGGACGTGGGGCACCACTGCAGGTGTTCTTTTGGTACTTGTTCAAGGACATCAAGCTGTTGTGAATGGTTTAAATTAGGAGAGAAAAAGCATCACATAGCTGGTTCTATGTTAGCTGTGTAGCTACTGGTGTCTCAGATCTGTTAATGGTGCTGCCCCCAACAAAGTCAGGATTTACTCCCCACCATCATAATCTTTTGCTTTTAAATACCAATAATAAAGTAGTCAGAAGTTTGGGATTTTGATCTGCGACAGATTTATGTTTCATGTAATAGATCTAGCAAGTCACATATTTGACTTTCATGTTATGAGTTTTCCTCACTATGCCTGAGGTAAAAAACATGGCTGAAAAAATTCTGAAAGAAAATACAGGATAACTATTAATTTGAAGTTGCTAAATGCTGTCATTGCGTGTTTGGGCTCAGTCTTCGTCTACATCTGTCCCTCTGGGGGATGATTTACAGCCCTTTTCCAATGGCATCTCTGTTTCTCTCTGTAGACACTAAAATGTTTTCTTAGCTAATATTTCATTAAAAGCATATGAAAGGAAAGTTCTGCAATTTGTATCTCATTGAAAGACTCATTATTTTCTGATGCTGCTTGAAAATAGATAATGGGTTACTCTTACATTGCAGGAGCTTTGCTTTTTAGTTCACAGTTTTGACATAAAGTTATTGTGGGCATGCTGAATTGGTGGTGTTTTGTCTCCAGTAAATCTTTTGACCTCAAGAGCAACTCAGAATGTGTTTGTGAGATGTATTAAAGAGTGGTTCATTCTCTTTTCCTTTTATAATGCTGCATTGCTTAAGGTGTTCCTCGTTTTTTCTTTCAATGTCAAGAATTTTATTTTAATAGGACTTAAGAGATCTGTAGACTTATTGAAGATTAGTAAATCTGCCAGAAGTTTATATTTATAAGACTCATGAAGAATATATGAGATTATACATGAAGCTGAACTCTTCACTCTTTGGATCTGCTTGCTAGATGATGTGAAACTTCATTCCCTCGGAATGGGGTTTCCTGTTCAGGAAGGCAGTATGGTAGGCGTATTTTCTGAATTGTCCTGGAAGATAGTTAGTGTAACTGTCTTTGAAGTGTATAGTTCAATGCTAGATGTTTTTTGAAAAGGTTGTTATGTATTTGTTATATGTTGGTTCAATAAGGTAAATGTGTAAATCACTGTATTTGTGTCACCTGTATTTTGTATATTTTGGAATATAACATCTGGTTCATTAAAGTTGGCTGCTTGTCGGAGTGAAGAAGGTTTTTAGTCAGAGGTATGAGTGTAGGAGGGAGCAGGAAGTTGCAAAAGACTATTTTGAAATGACATAATGGCTTTTCTTGTCACCTCTTTTGTGAAGCCTACAGAGAGAGTTCTCTGTGAGACTTCCAAGAGTTTCTTTGGGAACTGCACGGGTAAGGATAAGCAGTCCTCTCCCTTGTGCACTGCAGTTATGCTGTTGTGTCACATGAAGAGAACTACAGGTGACCTCTTGGAGTTTCTACTGCAGACATTCTGTCAACATCATGCCTCTGGACATATATCTTCAGGACTTTCAGATATCCCTGCTAAATAATAAGCATAACCTATGACCTGTTAACTGTCTCTGCAATCTCAGCTATGCTGAACTCATTGCAGAGATGCATTTGAGCCTGATTTGCTCATTCCTCCCCTTTGCCCTTGGTACTGATTGCCTTGCCTGCCTTGATCCCAGCCATGTCCGTGATCCATTGCTATGGACAGGCCTGCAGTTTATGTGTTCACAGAATGCCTTCTGTGCCTGTAACGCAGAAATGTCCAGAAAGTAGTGCAGAAATCAGTCACAATGCAGATCATGAATGCAGCCCAATGGAATCGTTCTTTTCTGCTGAGGAGACTCACCTGCAGGCTGATGTGAATACACACGGTATTTCTTTTTTCCTGCTCATCTCCCACTTATTGTCAGTCATGTAGTGTTGAATATGCAAAGAATTGAGTGAGTACTGGTTATTAGTGTTAGGTATGTTTCCCCTAGACTTTATTAAAGTTTGTTATTCCTCTCTGGGATTTGGGTTCTTGGATCTCAATTTTATCTCAAGCTTCTAAAGTTTGTCTGGGTTTGTGGGTAATGGGCAGTACTTCTTACATGCTTGCAAACTCTCACAGGTGAACTGTCATCATCAAAACGTTTTTTTTAAAGGGCTATGAACATAAGAGTTTCATGTTTAAAAAGCAAATTTGAGAATCAATTGTAATACCCGGCCTAGTGCCAAGATAGGTCTATGGTAACAGCAGAGTAATTTGTTCTAACATTTTCATATGTTAAGCTGCTTGGATGTGCATTTATAAAGCAGATACATAGAGGGGATGGTGTCACACTGCAAGATGTTTGTCTGGTTTTCTTTGGCCTGACAGAACTCCAGTACAAAAGGTACAGAGTGTGGACAGACTGTGTGATGAACTTGCATACTGAATCATCTGTCAGAGCCCTGGTCAGCTGGGAACAGACTTGCTGAGAGACATGAGACTCCTAGTAAAACCATGTGGTGCTTTATCTTTTATTTAAAACTCAGTTGGCTTCTTGTTCTGTAAGTTTAATAGAGATGTAGTCTCCATTGCCACAATGTCAATTTTGCTATAGTTTTATCATGCAGAATGTTGAATGCTGTATGCTTCACTCTGTGAAGAGAATGCATTAGGAGTCTTGGAAAACTTGACAGTGCTAGAAGACAAATTTTGATTAGATTAATTTACAGAAGGAGTTTCTCACAGTTTTTATGGTCTTGAACCAACAATGTTTTGGTGAAATAAACTGTTACATGCAATATTTACCACAGAATTTAGAGTTGTTAGGCAGTCCTGGTGCAGTGCTACAAAGTTGTTGTTAATTGATCCTAACATTGTGTTATGATGCATCTTGAGTAGAAAAGAAAACAACTTTTAATATCTTATAAATTGTATTCTTTGATTTTCAGTTATTTTGTTGATTGGAATAGAAAACTGTTCTGTTAGCCATTTTGCTTGTAATAATACTTTTTGAACAGCCAGCAAAAATAAAATGAAGGCAAGCAACTATTTTTTCCTTTAGAGCTGATCAAAATTTTAAATTTTGCAGGGATTATTAATACTTTGAAATTCAATTTTATTCCACTAAAATTATTTCAAACAAATTCAAAGACTTTTGGTTATACCAGATTTGGTTTTATGTTCTTTTATGACTTAGTGAGAGATGCATGTTGTAATCCTGCTATCCTGATGATCATGCTCTGACATAATGGAAGTGATCAATTTATTTTTTTTTATAAAGCATCTCAGTCTTTCATGGCAATATACATGGTATATCAATACTGAGTGTCAGTCATCCTTTTAGACTTTCAGCTACTGCCATGTCATTATGACTTTTTTTATAACAAGCAAAACATGACTGTTTCTATATGTGATGATACAAAATCTCAGCAAGCAATTAGAACACCTGATGCAAAATGAAAATAACGCTCTTTGAAATAGAATATTCGTACGTTTCAGCAGGCTACTTTTTTTTTTCTTTTCTGTTGGAAAAGTGGTTTTGGCTAAAGGTTGGTGTTGTGTTAGAAGCCTATGTTAGAACAATAGACCTGAAAGAGATCTTCAGGCATTCTGTTCTTTCCCAACAGAGGATAAGACACAGCCTGCTTTTCTGTCTGGCTTCTAGTTCTTTGCCCAGATAACCTGCATTTGAAGTTTAGATTTTCATTCCAATTTGGAGGCTTTGCAATGTAAGCTTTTCTCTAGGCTAGGAATTTGAATTGTTTCTCACTGAACAAATTAAGCTTTCCAGTGTCCACTGCTGATAAGCCTTCCGTGCTGGCACAGGTTTGTTCTGTCCTCACTTGTGTTTTGTGAAAGGCATTGCAGATCCTTTCTGATGAGAAGAAATCCCACAGATTTCTGTCAGAGTTCTCAGAAATGGTGAAGTTGGGCAGATTTCAAAGGGCGATGAACGTGTTGTGGGGAAGGTGATGGGTAGGCTGTTTGATCAGCATGAACTACAATGCCAGTAAACCTTTAAGTTAGGTGGCATTGATGCAGCCCGACTGAAATAGCATTTAGTGTTAATGAAACTAGTTTTAACACTATCTGCAGTGCTTTCTGTATGTGAACGTGTGACATTTTACAAGTGCATTGCAAAGACTAAATTGATTCTTAGAAGAATACATTTCTCTAGTCCAGACAAGACCTAATAGATCTTTTTCCTAGGTAGCAGACTTAACTTTTTCTTAATTTTCTCTCTTGATTAAAATCCTGAATGGGGTGAGATTTCTACTAAATGTCTACTCAAAACAAGCTTAGAGAAATGGAATGTCAGCTTTACAAGTGTCACTTTAATAGGGTTTGACATGATAAGGTCCTGAAAGTCTCCTACCAATATATGTGCAAGTATGGAGTATGTATGCTTGCTCTATTTGGAGTAAGAGTGAGCAAGATTGTATGTTCACAAAATATTGATGACACTATGCTGGGGAGAGTGCTTGAAATAAGGAACACCGGCAAAGAAAAGGAGAACAGACTGGCAAACCCAAGGTACAGAGGATGAAAAGCAACTGAATATTCAATATGTAATATTAGACTACTGGGACAAAGTAGTATGTTCCCTACTAAAGGGAGAAAAACAGATTTCTCATAAACAACTTGCTTATTAATATTTAGATTTTATAAGGGAAATAGTGCAATTCTAAGAGATATTTATGCTTTTAGATGTGAAATGGAAACAATTTCCTTTGTGTGTCTGTGTATGTACAGAAGCACTTACATTATTCTAACCTTTTTTTAAAGTGCTGACTATGTTTTTAGGGCAGAAGATACTCTAGTTTTGTTAAGTTGATTTTTGTCTCGCCATAAAATTCTGCTGACTTCTCTTTTGTGTCTAAGTACTTGACTAATTATTGAATCCCATGAATGTACATCAGAAGTCTTATTAACAATTAGTGTCTGAAAAATCAAGGAAAGGCATGTCATGCATGTGCCACATATTTAAATCACACTTTAAAAAAGCCATCTGTTCAACTCTTCATTTTTAGTGTTTTCTTTATTCTACAGAGAAGTGTACCCATCAATAAGGAGGGTTCAAAATCAACTTGTGTACCTATTAGGTGTGGTGTTAATTTTATTTTTTATATATATGTATGTGTGTGTGTACATATATATATATATATATACACACACCAGTGTCTGGATTTTCAGAAAACTAAAAAATTTAACATAAGGTCCTGAGGGTGACGTTTTGCAGCTAGTAAACAAGTTAGAATCTGGACAAAGACTACATAGCTTCACATTTTGCTCTGGACAGTGACTGGCCACTCGTAAAACTTCTAAGTTTTATTTGTGATTGTTTTTCTGCTTTTCTGTAATTTGAAATTGGGTAACAGTTCTTTGGAATAACGTATAGCCTCTTACATATTTTAATAATACACATTTTTGTGATGTCTTACAGCTTTTGAATTTTATTTTATTTTTTTTCGGAGCAGGCACGTTATAGTTATACTTTGCTTATCTGAAACAGTTACGTAAAATAAGATTATGGCAACCACTTATTCTCTGTTTAATGTTGGTGGGCAAATTCCCCAGACCATCTAAACTTGTTTAATATCCCTTTGCAGTGTTTGGACAATGGACTGATATTATTAGACACTGTGAATCAAAGGTAAATTGAGGAAATAAATCATGTTTAAACCACAGAACAAAATCATGTTGATGTGAATGTGCAAGTTAGTAAAGGCAGCTAGGATAAAATAATTGCAGATTTTTGGTTAAAGCAGGTACAGACAAGTTAAAAATGATGAATGTAGCGCTTGCAGTGATGATGCCTACCGTATGTTTCACCACCATTAAAGGTACCTCTTTTGTATTTGCGCTGCATTGACATAGTGAAACTTGGACTTGGTGACTCAATGTTCTGAATGAACCTGGTTGACAGCTTGGCTGTTCACTGAACCAGTGTGTAGGGTCCTCTGCTGTTGCTTCAGTCCTGAAAGAGAGGTAGAGATACTGCAAATGGTCAAAGTATTCCTGTCAGCAGGTGAACTCTCTAGACACAGCCTAGTGCTGTGGCCCCTTCTGCTAGTGTGTGATCTTCTCTGGTGCTGTCTTTCCTGCCAGAAGACACTTTGAGAGGATGGTACAGATAGGTTGTAGGGGTTTGCAGGAGAAGCAGTCACTTCTGTTTGTTAAATCAAGAGGCAAAAACAGTTTAATGAAATTACATTTGTGCTACTAAGGCTTCTGTGAATTTGATCAGTGGAGCTTGGGCTAGAAGAACAGAAAATTCTTCCTCAAGGCTTAGAAGTGTCCATGTTTGCTTTTGTTCCAAGGTAGAGTAGCTGATGTGGAAGCATTTCTGAATGAGCCCAAAGTCTGCTTTTCCTGAAACATGCTTTTTGTGCTTTCTGCAGCTGTGGAATATTTTTGTATGCTGTTGGCTACTAATAAGTGATGCCTGAGTTCCTGCTCATACTAGACTGAATCTTTATTTTTAGTGTCCCGCTGTCTTGTTTGAGGAAGTGTTTTGGTAAGAGCTGGTTTGAGCCTAGTTAGATTTGAAAAATGTGTACGTACTTGAATATCCACAGGTACGTGTTCATATACTTAGCTGCCAGTCTCAGAGCAGCAGGGTATATGTATCTCTGCATCCTCTTTGATATATCTGTCTCTGCATCCAGTTATAGATGCCCAAAGTAGATACCTGTTGGTGTAAAAAGGGTATTTCTATATAGTACAGGCCAGGTCCAAACTTAGCAATTTGTTGTATCTGACTGCCATTAAACAGTGTGGAAAATGTTTAATGCAAAAACATGGGAGTCTGTCTGGTGAAATATTAAATCCAAGAAGTGCAAGGAAGAGCAATGAGAAATTTAAGATAAGGATGCTAAGTAATTCAAAGCCACACTTCTCTTAAAACAATAAAACTTCCCTCACACAGTCTGTGTGTTATCAGATTTCGTGATTTCCAGTTGAACTCTTGATGCATGTGTACTGATCTCTATGCAGAATCTTTTCAGTAATCCGTATTGTTATCACTGCATTGATTTAAAAATCTTAACTCTCTGCACACTGAGCAACTGGATGGTAAACAAGCCTTGTTACTTTACCTCAGACTTTATGTGCAGACTTTAATACCTTATTCATATAAGGTCTGACCTTTTCTACAGTTGCGAACAAGCCTCCAAATAAACCTTGAATTATTAAACTACCCTTTATGTGAATGTAATGCAGTTCTCATGCTATTTTACATTTCTGTAGCTTCCATTCCTCTCTTACAGGAATGTATCCAAATTGCAAATCTATCCTTCATAAACAAAGTAGCTTTATCTTTTCCTTATTAGGCAAAAAATTCAGTCTAAA
The DNA here is from genome assembly GCF_017639655.2 of Falco naumanni. Taxonomy (NCBI): domain Eukaryota; kingdom Metazoa; phylum Chordata; class Aves; order Falconiformes; family Falconidae; genus Falco; species Falco naumanni. The sequence goes on from NC_054080.1 coordinate 77,021,042, forward strand.
CCTTCTGTTTAAACAGAACTGAGATCCTGTAATAAACATTAGGAGCATAGAAGAAACTTCCATTCACTTGTTAATAAGCATATAAGGATCTGCTTCAAGTCAAATTACAGGACTACTGCTATAATAAAAATTGGGGGTTGTCTTCTAAAATCATCGTATTAGTCATGTGACAGAAGCTTATGTTCTAGAGACTGTGCTGTTTCTGTTTAATTGTGTGCATATATGAACCAAATACTGTCAGGTTGCAGCGGGGTGTGTATTTTTACTTGCATTGTATTAGCAATTCATGATAGTAAGATGAAACCAACAGTCATGGGCTGAGGATCTGTTATGCCAAGCGTAACTTTACCTTTCCTTAAAGACATCTGTTCTCTGGGCTGGTAGTCACCCTCATGAATTCCCAAGGTTGAATTGTAATGGGTCACAAATGGGAGTTTGGGTTTTGCAGGGTGGAGGAGAGGAAGTGTAGAGGTTACTAAGTGGGAGCGAATATGTGATGATGGGCACACATACTGTGTCTTAAAAGGTAAACTTGCTAGAGTTTTTTTAAAAAACAACTTTGGTTGGGGAGAAAGAAAAGCCACATTTCAACTTGTCATTTTAAGTTTCTCCTTAAATGCCACTCTGAAGCATATTTGCAGCTGTTTGTGTTGAATAGTGCACAGGTTTAACTTCTATCATTGTCAATGGCTTTTGAAAGATTTCTGTGCTTTCTGAAAGTCTGCTGCATTCATTTATGGCTATGGCATACGTACAGGAATGGAGATGGTCCTGATTTGTACTGCTTCACTGCATGTATCTCCTTGCTTAAATCAAAGTTCCCTATTTAGAGAATTCAGTCCATCTCCTGATTATAAAGGCACATAGGGTGGCAGAAAAATTATGGTTAATGTTTCCCAGGTTGCCCTGACTTTTGTTAGAGGCCATAGGACTTGAGATGCTCAGTTCCTTATAAGAGAACATTTTAAATTTTGGGACAGGATACATGAAGTATGGAGATGTGCATGCAGCTAATGGCAGATGTGATATTGAGCATGAGTAGTTAGTCGTTTACCTTAATATGCCATAACATGAACCAAAATGCCCCAGATGTGTGAGGGTTGTTAGTGAAACAGTTCTAGGAATTTTACATCTGTTTACAGTGTACTTTTTTTTGTGGTGTTAATACTTTGTTGTATATTTTTGACGTTTTCCCTTTTTCAGATTACTTTCAATTATACATGGATTTATTTTATATGTTGTAAAACATACAGAATGTGTGGCATCATTAGAATAATGTTAGTACTGAAATCTGAATTTTTCTGTGCCTCGCTACTTGTTACTTTCTTATTGTGAACCTTAATGGTGGATTAAATTTTTTGCATTTATTTTGCTTTAGGTTTTGATGTATTTCAGTGAAGTTGACAACCCTTACATTATTGCTGTAAGAGCTACAGAAAAAGTATTCAATGTCTTAAAAGAGACCACTTTAGTGTATTTCACTGAAATGCTTAAGAATATACAAGAATTTATATTCTAAAACTATAATTCTAGGCTTGTCATTATTGCTTGTCTAGGCAATAATTCTAGGCTTGTCACCATAGAAAGGCACCTTCACACATCTTTAATTTCTGTAACTAGTTTTAATAATTTCCTTGGGACCATCCTGAAAATAGACCTTTTCTCAGTTATATCTTGGCTATGCAGGTCAAACTGATTTATTTTTTGCTATCACTTTTTTTGTGATCTGGATAAGCATACATAAATGTGAAATTGTGGATATTAAATTGTACCTACCATTTTATGTTCTTTCCTGTGCAACTTCTTCCTTTTTCACAGGATGAACCATAAAAACAACCTTGTTTTTTTTGTGGACATAGCCAGCACAATGGAATTTAGTTTAAGTATAGAAACTCTGGTAATTCTAAGAATTGTTCATGATTTATGAGAACATACAGGGCTACAGAATTAAAATAATGTAGTTGAAACATCATTGAATGGTCAGCTTCATTTGAAATATAACTAGGAGGTGCAATAAGTTTTGTTTTGTGCGTGCAAAGAGAAGATGTGTGCATGGAGCCAATGGGTATGTATCTGTACTAAACTTTGTATACCGTCTTTACTCAACCTTTTGACTGTATTTGAATCATCTTCTAATTTCTGCTTTCTTGTAACTAATTTACATAATGCTGCTGCTCACTTAAAATCAGCTCATTCTAAGGGCTGGTATAATGTGTTGTGCTAATCTAGGTCCTTTCGTTCAAGGAGATCAGAGTGGTTTGCAAATGTTCGTAATGCTGTCCTCATCCTGTGAGTTAAAATGCAATGTTGCCATCTCATCTTCATAAAAGTGAAGAAGATGAAGTAGGAATTTAAGAATTTGTTCAACGTATTAAAGGAAGGCTATAGCAGAATTATGTTTAGAGCTCAGATATCTTTATTCTGGCACTTGTGTTTTCCTTTGTTTTTTTTGTCAACTTTCTGAGCTTGCACAATAATGACTCTGGGTAAAATCTGACTTTACTGAAGATGAAAGGGCTAGGACCTCATTTGAAAACATTGGAAAATGAGTTTTACTGTCCATTATGGCAACCTGCAGTAGTCTGTAAGAAAACCAAACCCCCCAAAACCCCAACAAAACAAACCCCCCCCTCTTTTGCCTACAAAAAGAGTGAACTTCAGATTCCTCATTCCATAGATTTTTCAGGTCCCTAAGTTCTAAAGATACTTTGGTTGTATTAAACCTGCCTGTGTCAAATCGTATGTTCTTGGAAGTAGCAAAAAGATATCTGACAATGGTTCTTGCAAGTTGCCACTGCTTATGTCTTACTATATTTTCATTTTAGTCTTGGCTTAATCTCCTTGTGGAACATTTAGGCATTTTCCGTTTGTCTGCACATGGACGTTAATTCCTTAGACAGCTCTTGGATTTCTGCAAAATCAAATGATGAAAATTGAAGCAGTGTCTGTTGCCATTTCCATGTTAGGTATCAGTTTGGATGTGTGGATGCTGATATTTTATCTTGCTATTGAACAACTTTTATATTGCAAACGTGATTTGTTATCTAGCTGACATACATGAAATGCAGTATGGTACCTGCCACCTTTAGCAACATGGCCTTCCTGGGTAGGTGTAGGAGTTTACATCAGAGAAATGTCTTAATACCCGTATGTTGAAACTTTCTTTTCCCTGGAGGCAAGTTATTTTGAAGCACAGAGCAAGCTGAGGAACATCTTTTCTGGTTTCTGTCTAGGGATCCTTGATAACTTTCCTTAAATGAAGTTACTTCAGAGTGTTCAAGTCTGCAAGAGTCAGCCTTATTTTTGCTTTAATCATAGCATTTTTCTTCCCTCTCTTAAGAGGGTTTTTTTTTGTTGATTGGTTGCAGCCTGTATTATGAAGCTCCATGCAAGCTGTGTCCAAAGACTTTTGTGGAACAGTATAGCTGTCCTTAAAATTTTGATCAATTAAGAAAAAAACCTTGTTTTCTCGTGAAGGTTTGTGTGTGTGTTTTGGTTATTTGTTTTTTTTTGTTGTTTTTGGGGTTTTTGCTCTTGTATCCCTGTCGTCCGTCCCCTGTCCGTCCGTGTCGTCCCCCCCCCCCCCCCCCCCCCGCCCTTTTTAGAAAGAAGGTGTTCCTAACTCTGTAGGAAGATTATTTATGTAGAACAGGTACTTTAGATAGCTTGTAGCTAGTGATTATGGCTGCTCTGTTGAGTTGCCCCTCCACCTTCCATCTTCCAAATATTTGGAGTATACTTTTATAATTTTTTTTGTATATGCAATTTTGTTTTCTTGCAATGATTAAGAAGCACTGCTTTCTTCCCCTCTGCCAAGGGAAGGAAAGAAAAGACTTATCAGTGGTGGTGGGGGTGATGACCCAGGCTGCTTGGATGGTGGTAGGTGCACAGGTTTCTGTTTGTACTGTAATTATGTAGTTGGAGAATTGACCAAGTGGATAATGCTAGGGCAATTTCCTTACGTACCTCTCAGAGAGGAGCTACCATTGGCAGGCAGATTTGGGTGCCATCCAGGCCTAGCAGAAGATCTCAATTGTAGGGATCTAATGGAGCGCTTCTAAAATGCGAAGTCCTAGTTGACAAATGGAGAGCTGCAGTAGTTATGGGTCTGTAGACAGTGAAAGATATGGAAAATGTGAATTCTCTTAATATTGGAAATAAATTCTCAACAGCATTTCTTCACAGTATCAAAACAGGAATGGTTAAGTTGGACTGGCTCTCACATGAGCAGACAGCTGGTTGTGGATAAAAAATAATCTGAAAAATAGTCCTCTCTCCTTGATATTAGAGAAGGGCTTTCTGTTCTTCTAGTTGTTAAAGCTTGTTTGAATGGAGAATGCGAATGAATTCCTCTTTGTGTTTGCTTAGACTCATGAGGAGGGAATTTCTGGCACAGAATTGGAGTTTTTGGGGATGTACTAGAGTTCAAATGAAAATATGTCTGAATTCTTTTGTTAGCGGTTCATCTGTGCAAACGCTGGGGACAATGACATCCAACAGACTTCTTTCAAGTAATAGCATCACTTTTTTTTAATGCAAAATCTGTATCCAGCTGCTGAAGACTTTGGAGTTGCTAGAATTGCAACCAGTCTTGTTTTGGAAGGGGAAATGATACCTGAATACGCATAGGGCAGGAGAGTAGACAGTCACTGTGCCCATAGGCTTTCTGTGTAGGTTATTCTTATCGAAACCGTAAAGCACCAGAAGTAAGAGATTACACGGGGGGGGGGGGGGGGGGGGGAAATGCTTCTGTTGCCATGGTTAAAGTACAGCTCTTTCACCAGAAGTATCATCTACACTGGTTGAACAAGAATGCTGTGTTTTATGCTAGAGGCAGGATGTTCTGTTCGAAGTAGCTGCCGTTTTGTTTTGTTTAAAGTAGTCAGTTATGCTGAAATACTAGTTTTGGGGTTAATACAAGAAAATGTAAACTGTCTTGTGGTAGATATTGAGAATGAGCACCATCTGAGGGGTATCTAATCCCTTTTAAAAAAGACATTCCATACTTCCAACCTTGCATTGCCTTTGCAGATGGATGTTAAGTAAACAAGTGAAGGTAGGATATTTAATATTTATTTCTCCTAAAAGTTCTTTACCAGGGAATGATTTTTATCATTCTTTGTCTAATTTTTAACTTTAAAGATGACACTCATAGTTCAGGACATTCTAGTAAACTCCAGCCTGTCATATTTTCATTTGCATCCATCCTTACTTTGAGCCAGATCTCAGTGATTTACTGAAGCATAATTTCCCGCATTGTGTGTCCTGATCTCTGAATGTGGCGGGATACTTTTCAGAATGAACAGCTTCAATGTTATTGCTTTGGAAGAAAAGCAGAAAGAAAGCTCTGCTCTTGTACCCCGCTCCCCCCCCCCTCCCCCAAGTTGGCTCTTGTGTGTACTTTGCTCAAGAAGTCTGAGGATGAAGGCATACTCTCTTCAGACAGAGCTTAGCTTTCTGTTGCAGTGATCCTAACAAGGATGTGTAAGGCTTTCTTTCGTGGGTGTCTTGTCAGCCACACTTAGTTAACATTATTGATGTTTTTCTACAACAAAGAATACAAACATTACCTCCATGAAACGTTACCTTTGTGAAAGAGTTCCTCTTTTAAGAACCAAGAGAGTAGAAGTAGATAATACCATGGTAGTATTACACTTGGAAAAAAACACAGAGCAATACATGTGGGATTTTAATGGGATCAAAAGTGTTAAGACACTTTAGACTGGTAATAACTCCAAAGGGCTTAGAATTTAAATAGCCACTGAAGGTGAAATCTGGAGGTGGAATCTGGGGGCTGAAATGTGACAAAATGCCTCAAACTGGGTAATGATGTTTATGATAGATCTTGTTAGTTCTGAGTTTGAATGAATACTTCTGGTGATGCTTATCTTCCTGGCTAAGTTTAGTGTTGCAGAACTCTTGGAGGATCTTTGTATTTTAAGAGTAACTTGAAACAGGATGACTGTGCTTTAAAAAAAAAGAAAGGGACATACTTAACAGAATGCATGAAGATACTCAGCTGAAATGGAGTGCAGCTTATAAAGAAGTCATACTGGAATATGTGGAATATTAGTCATTGGTCTTGGTTATTGACTAAGCTGAGAATGTGCAATGTGTTACTGCAGGAAAGAACTTTTTTGGAGCATCCAAGGAAGGTGGAGTGGGAAGGTGATTCTCTCTGTTGCTTTGTGGCAACATCTGGAAAAGGCTTTTCATTTTTATAGACCTAAAGTTCACATTTGTGTTGAACAAACAGATAAAATAAGGAAGCAGAGGAAAAATATAAGGAGGAGATGGACTGACAAAAACAATAGGACAATAGGCATTTTTGTCCTGTCAGATAGCAGTTACAGCTCTGTGCACTGTTGTTGGCTTGCAATTTACTGTATGCATTGAGGGAAAAGAGAATTCCTGATCTTTATAATTTAGTATCATGACGATGATTAGCCACAGAAGAAATCAATACATTTCATGTTCAAATTGAGTTTACCAACTTGATTATTACACCCCCTACTTGAGATTGTTTTGAAAGCCAATTGGAATATTCTACTAGAGCACTGCTTGCTGCTTATTCTAACATGAGCTGTATTGAGCATAGCACACTGGAGATCTCTTATCTACTGCCTTATTTCATCCAAAGTTTAATTCAAAGTACTGGTGTTTTACTTCTGCAGCCTTATATTTTCTGGTTCAAATGTCACTTACTTGTAACTGTATTTCTGCTTTTGTGTTAGTCATGCGTATTTACAGTGTTTTACAAGTACATTTGCTGTCCAAAGATCTTGCAAATCAAGGTAATTAAAAATGTCAACTTAGTAGATGAGATTGTAGAGTAACCATTAATGAAGAGGGCAAGCTGATGTTAATTCATATGTAGATAGGTTCTCTTTGAAGTCCAAAGAGCAGTGGGAATAAAGGCTGAAAACAATGTAGGTAGCATGGTAGAGAAAGAACCAAAGTGATAGGTAGAGGTGCAGAAGCCAAGAAGTGACAGTTGAGACAGACACAATCAAGACTGAGCATTAGATCGAACTAAGATAATGGATTCCTTTAGATGACTTAATTCAGGATAGGGTTGGGAAATCTTGTTCAGAGAAGATACGAGCTTCAGCTGTTATCTTTATGGTCATGATGAGGAGAGAAACAAGGTGGGACTTTACTGCAAAATTCCATTGAAGTGTAAATTATTTGTAGCAAGTATAATCTTTCCATTTTGTGTCTGAATTTCTAAGGCAGTAGGTACTTCAGCAGAGTGATACAGGCAGTGAACAGTGATAAAAGTTTACTTGCATCTGGCTTTCTAGTAAAAGAGTGGATAGGGTGGTAGAGGTCTGAGTTTAGTGATTGTGACAAAAAAACACACAAACCACTAGTGGTGAAAGCAGTTGCATCCAGCTGGCAGATCCTATGGCATGAAATGCGCAGTAACAAGACCATAGGAGTATGGTGTCCCAAAGAGTTACAAAATGGAAGAGCAATTGCTTGCCTTGTTAGTTCCAATTAAAAAAAGTTAGATTTAAACCAATGGAAAACACAGCAAGCTGAATATGCTTCAGAGACCTGCTGAGGGAAAAGTGATTTGATTTTGATAGTCCTGACTTGGGACATCTTTGGCAATGAAGGGGTGCCAGAATGAAGATACAGCAACTGTGTGCTGTATTGAAGTATGCAGCAAGTGCATAAGAAAAAAGTATTCTGTTCGCTTAGCCAAAGGAAGGATTTTAGTGGCCAAGGTCAGCCTGTTTTTGGAGAATTAGAGGAAATCACTGAATCTGCTCCATGATACTTGCTAGTCATAAGAAACAGAAATCAGAACTAGAAAGGCCTGTATTACACCAGTATGGACTTTCATATCTGCAGCATGTAAATTACTTGGAAAAATCTGCATGTGCTTTACAAAGTCCTTCGCTCCATACAGTTAAAGAAAGAAGCCTGGCCTAAGTAATCTTATTTATATTTTTTGAAGCTGAAGCTAAATTACAGGGTACCAATTTTTATTATTTTTTATTTATTTTTTTATTCAAAGTGCTTCAGGCTTGCCAGGCCCTTTCACTTAAAGTTGCAGTACAGAACAGTTGAAACTTAAAAATGCTAGTTGCTTGGATCCAAGCTTTGAAGAGGATTTTGTACTTTCAAAGCTTTGTTGTTCCTGACAATATTTGTGGCACCACCACTGTAGAACTGACTGCATCAGTAATTTTTTAAATCTGATACTTCAGCTGTGGTACAGTTCTTACTGCTTTCTTCTTCTGACTTGTTCTAAAGTGTAATTCTTGGCCAAAAGCATTTTTAAGCAGCTATCTTATAACTATGTTGTATTTGACATGGAAATGTCAAGTGCTGTGCAGGAAGTGGGAAGTTGCATCTGAGCATCATCTAGAGAATAGGCCTGGGATGCTGCTTAGCTGTCTTTTAACTAAATCCTTGTATCAAGCCTGTAGTACATCTTCCTAAAACTTTAACAAGCTGTGGGTTTTGTAGGGTTTTGTTTTTCACTTCCATGAGCAGGAAGGGTATGGATGCTGTGAATCTGGGAGGGTTGTGTGCCTGAGTTGTGGAGTCAAGAGGTGTGCTCCAGCTTTTCAGAAACATCTCTGCAGGGGAAGGGGATCTTACTGGTGCCTGAGGAGATGTGGTGAGGAGTATGTTAACTCGGGTTAGAAACACAAGAGCATGTGGTAGGAAAGGACATTGATGTGGCTAGTTAAATTATTTTGGGAGGCTGATGAAATGCAGAATAGTGTGACATTCAGTTAAGCATCGTGTGGCTGAACAATACCTCTGAACCTGCCTTTAAACTAAAACTCTTCCCAGTAGGAGCTGGCAATATATAACCTTTCTTATAAGTGGGTTGAGAGCTGCTGTTCTTACACTTACCGATTAAAGGCTGGAACCTGGCTACCAACCTCTCCTCTGTCTGGTTTTGAAGTGGCGTTCTGACATAATGTAGCTCTGTGCTCTTACTGTACAATTTGTGTTGGGTTCTCTCTGACCTGTCCCTGAAGAAGTATTTGTTTCCCCTGTTTATTTTACTCAGAAGAATTTGTTAAGATATGAAGCCCTTTCTGTTGATGCAGATGGTTGTTTCATCTTGTTAAATTACACATGGCTTTGTAGGTAAGGCTTGTGTATTCATGTGTACTCTCGTTAAATAGCTAGAAATTATACCTAAATTCCTTGGTGTGTATTTGGATAAGCTTCTCTTTGTTCAGTAATATTACCTGTGACTTTGAGGCATTTTTGTTAATTGATCTTGAAGCAGGCTCAGTAACTTTAGTTTGAATTAATTGTAAAATTGCTCTTTATCTTCTCCCTAAAAATCACATGCACAGTGTTTTATTCTGTTGAATGTGGCTTGGTTTTGGGTGGGTTTTTTTGCTTAGTAGAAACAGCTTATTTAAAACACACTGGTACATCTATTTTTAAGGATTGTGGAAACCCATAAATTGAAAAGGAACTGGAGAGGTTTTGTTTTTTTCATACTAGTGGAAGAGAACAGTTTGGGTAACTGTTTTTTACAGCCAGAGCTGCATTGCCATTACATACAGACAGCAGATGGCAGCATTAGACAACATGTGCTTTGTCCAGGTAGCCAGAAATCAAATGATGGCTTTTGGGGTTTCTTTTGTTCTCCTCCTTACTCTTTTTTATTTTATTTCTTCATTATACGAAGTATCCAGGAGCCAAAAATTTGAAAAAGCTACAGGTTTCATCCCTCTCTTAAAAATTAATTTTTAAAAGGGTCTGTGTTTGTGCATAGTGCAATGTGCTAAGAAATCATCCTCTAGAGTGGAAACGAAATTTCTTTGCAGGAGGGTGCAGAGTGAGAGGAGACACTACTATTTTACTTTACTCTGGAGGTTCTGTCTTATCCCACATCACATATATCTGTCCTTCCTCTACCTACTTACAGTACAAAATGTCATCTGGAAAAAAAAAAAAATTAGTCATAATGTAGCGGCAAAACTGTTGCCTGGAGAGAGTGCCTGCTGAGAGCCAGACGCAATTTGGAAACAGTAATAAGTTTCCCTTGATAGGATTATTTTCACTCTGCTTTAAGGGGGAGAGAGGATGGAGAAGTGTTTGTTCCTAATGGGAATGCCCTTGAAAGAACAAGTAGGCGCAATCAAGGGAAAAATATACATATTGTGCAGTTAAGATTGCAGTTCTTCTACAGACTAGAATAGATTCTAGTTAAATTAGAAAAGAGGTGGATTATGTGCCTAAGTTTAGTGTGGCAGTACTAGCCCTGCAGCAAATGTCAGCATCTCAGCTGTGATGAGCAGTGTGTGGTGTTTGTGGCATGAGATTATTTTAGGGTGGTTGATCAAGGTCTTCATTAACGTAGTGAGCAATGCAAGACACTTTCAGCAAATGTATACTATCCTTAATGCAAATAATGAGTTAAGCACCTTTTTTTCCAATACTGTTTCTTGTGAGTTTTTTGGGGGGAGCAAAATGAAAAATGAATCTATGGACCATTATCTATGTTGGATGTTGAAAGTTGTCTTTTGGTTTTGCTGCCTGCCCTGGCAGTATCCCATCCCTCCTGTGTTAAGGAAACTGAATAAAATACCATTGTCCATTTGTGGCAGTCTGTAACTAAGGTTGCTGCAAAGTATGAGAAAATTCTTTTAATGTCCTAAGTTGTGTAGTTATATATTATTTTTTTTAGCATGTAAGGGCTAGTTGGGGTAGTTCCTTTTGTACTTTGGAAATACATCAGGACCAAAGTGGCAGGCTTTGAAAACTGTTTAGCAGCTGTGGAATACCAACTTCTCCCTTCAGAAAAAGTCCACATAGATTTGAAGAGGAGAAAACTACAGGTGTGAATGATCCTTCCCCAAGCTAGTGAAAGAAAACAAAGAAGTGGAGATAAACAGAATCATTTTTACATGTTTATTACTTGTTCACAGTGTAGATTTCCAACACTGTAGCTATGACACTGTAAGTATTGTAGTGGGCTTGGTGATAATGAATGTTGTAACATTTATCTTTGCTTTTTTTTGTCACTTATTTCATACTTTTTTTTACTGTAAATAATTTCTGATGAGGCAAACTCTGGTAAATCAGGGCTGCATATTCCAAGTTGCCTATTACATTAGTGTGAGTCTGATGTATTATTCAAGCAAATCAGTAATAAAAAATTTAAGCCTTTGTCGGTTAGCTGTAACGAGCTGTAGCCAAATTTCTAACTGTAGTTCACCCAATGATGTGCTGATCTGTTTTGTCTCTTTCTCCATGAAAAGGTTTTCCCATGAAGAAGAAAATAAGTATTTTCTCTGAGGTGTTAGGAAGGTGGCAGCAGTACAAGTGGAATCTGGAGGGGTTTGTACTGGTTATTATAATCCAAAAAAAAAGCAAGTTGTGTTTTTCAGATTTCTTTGGATTTGTGGCATGAGGGACTCGGTGATTGTATATGATTCATCCTATTCTTGATTGGCTGATGTAGGTAAATTAGTTTCAACTTTGGATACCTGCTGCAGAAGTTCCAGCCTCCATATGTTTTCTCTGGTGTGGTAGTGTGGAGTTCCCCATAATTTGCCTGCCAAATGCCGAATCAGGATGTGCTTTGAACAGTTGATTCTGATCACTCCCTGTTTGAGACTGAGGTTCAGAAGTCTGCCCTGAAAAGCATTTATTATATCTCAAATGTATTTTATTGTAATTGTAGCTTGCCCAACTCTTACTTGTTAGATGTGACCATTTTTAGAGTTCTGTCATTGCCTGTATGTGCTTCTGCAAGATTTTTAACATTTGTGCATGAAAACCAGTATGAGAGCATATTATTGAATATCAGAGTAACATTGACCAAATCGGTACAGGTTAAATTGTATATTGCCTGTATATACTGGACTTTAAGAATATGATTATTTTTTTGTGGCATTTTCTTTCAATTTCAATACAGGCTACAAGAACCAAAGAATAATTTTTAAAATTTTTCAACTAAGGTCAATCTTTGGTCAGTCAAGGTATTCTTTTATGGGTTTTGTTCTGTGTTTATGGCTGTATTGTTTGTGAATCTGTTATCTTGACTCTTGCTAGGAAAGGAAATATTGCTAGTTCTTGACTATTGCTAAAAAAGAAAATATTATTGCTAGTTCTGTGTTTGGTTTCAGACTTCAGAAAACATGACCATCTTTTTGCAAAGGTGTGGGATTTATGAAGAACTGTGAGGAGAATGATATACTTCAGATAGCCAAAAAATATTTGTCATTTATATGAGAACATATAAATCTGTTGGATTTGAGCATGATTTGATAAATTTGGCTTCTGGGTTGCATGTTACGTGAGAAAAACTGCAAGGACTGACATACCAGTGACATCAGAAAAGCTGGGCAAATGTTTTGTTGTTTGTTTTTTTTTTCTTTAAAGAAAAAAAAAAAGGTGGCCTAAACCCCCAAAATACTAATACTTTCCCAGTGCAGCAGTATAGAGACTTACCAGTGTCAATGAATATTGTTCTGCTGGTATATTTCTTATTTCATGCTTCATTTTCTCTTCTCCCAGAGCTAGAAGTGTCATAAAGTGTTTTGCATTATAAGTACTAGGGATATTGTGTAGAGGCAGTATTTGCCATGTTCTAAGAAATAGAAGGTGCACAGTGAAATCTAAGAAATTGAATAGACAGTTCCACTTCTACCATTTTCCAAAAGAAATAGGCAAGAAGTAAATGTGTGGGCATTGGGAAGAAACTGTGTATTTTAATGTCTTCCCTGCCCCCCTTCCCCCCCCTCTTTTCTTTTTTTTCCCCATGCAACAAAACTGATAAATGCACTTGTTATAGATAGGTCTGTACCTAGGTTTTACTTATTAGTGTTCACAGTACCTAATGATATTTAGGTTCAGCCTAGCTATCAATAAACAGGGCAAGGAAAAAATACAGTAAAGTAGTTGCTCAGCTTCTCTCAAATGGGTTTTAATTGAGGTTTTTGTAACGAAAAGCTAATATTATCAGTTTCCTAGAGATGACTAATTCTGTGTTCCAGTTGTAAACTGAGGAGATAGGACTATAGTCAGAGAAAGGTTGGAACAAAATTCTGTAGGCATTTGGTCGTTGACTAAATGTTTTAAATGCATTAAGTTATGCTGGGGAGAGAAAGAAAAGCTACATATTTTTCTTACAAGTTGTACACTTAAGGGTAACAAATAGGAGCACTATGGCTGGTCCTAGATAAATGCACTTAGCAGGGCTGTTTCCTGCTCTGGTTCTTGGAACAGGAAGTAAACATCTGTATCAGAGAGGATTTGCTATTACCACTGATAATTGCAATGATTCTCTTATATGAAAGCTACTTAACTCCAAGAGCATATTTAACTACATATTTTAACATGTTTGTGTGGCATGCATACAAATAAGGTCTATTTTCAGTACCATTCTATACCTCTTCATTGATAAGCTGTAATACATTCGGAGTGCTTCTGTATGTTATTGAAATGAAAGATTTTACTGCATCTTAGGAATGACAGTTTATGCTTCCAGCTTCTTACACTCTTTTTCCAGGGTTTCTTTGATCTAGATACAGTGAGGTGGAGAAAAAAGGATAGACCCAGAAGACCAATGGTGTTCAAAATACCAGTGTCTGAAAATGTTGCCTCAGATTGGTAAGCTTATTCAAGCAGAACAAATGAGAACCAAAAGTGCAGATTCCATCAATAAGACTGCACTTCATGTCTCGCTGAAGCAGGGAACATTAATAGATCTCTTCATGTTACTCTGATTAGCTATAGCTGGAAAAAAATGAGCCTTTCCTGCTGATAGTTGAGGCATGTGCTTTAATAGTCACAAAGGAAATGCAGTGTTTTTTAACCATTCCTGTTGTTTATATTCTTATTTGAGTACATTTAAAAAGGGTCATAATGTTTATTTGTGAATAGCTTGTGCTTGGAGCAGGGGAAGTTATCTTCTCACAGGGGTTTCAGGGTAGGAACTGGCAGTATTGGCAACAGTGCTCAATTCGTTCTTATCCTCCATACCGGAAAATATTTACCTCCTATAATACTGCTTACGTGTGGTTGGGTTGGTTTTTTGTTTGGTTTTTTTTTTTTTTTTTTTCACGTCTCCATTTTACAACCTTTGAAACTCTGTGAGACTGGCTCAAAGCAGTCACACAAGAGCGGATCTTACTCAGTGTAGTGTAAATGGAAGCAACTCTGTTAATGAAAAAGCAAAACACACGAAAATCTTTTTATCAGTTCCTACATGACGGAGTCTGTAGTGAGCTTCAAAGGTCTTACATCTAAGGAAAGCGATGACATGAAGAAAGTATTCAGTGTGGAAGATCATGTAGAGATCAAGAGAATTGGAAACGAAGTCAGCAAAGTAATATTTCTAAGGAAAGCCTTGTATAAGAGAGAAAATAGAAGGTGAGTTGGAAACTATGTCTAATATTAACTGTTTTAGGTTATGTACTTTAGGCATGAAGGTGAGAGCTCAAGAAGGAACCAAAAGGAACAGTTAAGACCATAAATACGTGATGATGACTGTAGCAGGGTATGAAGTAAAAAGCTGGATTTTGTAGGACTGAGTGAAGAGTGGATCATGAATTTCTATGTAAGGTATAGGGCAGAGAAACATTACGTCACTGGCAAGATGAGGCTACATCTAGCACTTATGTTATGAAATCCGAGGGTATGTATTTGTACTGGGAGCAGTTCTACTGTTACGTTTAACATTTTTCTTAGGGGTATGTGCACATCCTTTTTGATTTGGTGCTGATGTCAGGAGAGGATGCTTTTCTAAGTGAAACCCAGCATCATCAGTCTTGCTATAAGAACCAAACCTCACTACAAGTTTATTTCTACCTATTCTAATTGTGAAGAATATGGTCCTTCCTCTCTCAATCAATATGCTGCTGAGTTGCATGGCCTATGGCTATGCAGACTGAAAAAATACTGAAGAAGTCTGAACTTCAGTGTTCATCTTTGAGAGGTGACTAGACTTCCTTGACTCTGTCCATCCATTTCAACACCAGAACTTCAACTGAAAATAAAAGCTTGTCTTAAACGTAATTCAGAGCCTCATAATAAACCATGTCATGTGGTTAACCTTTAATACAATGTAACATTTAAAGACTACTTTGCATCTTCTTCTGGTAAATTACTACATAAATATTTACATTAGGTGGGAATATGGTATTATTTATGGATCCATATTTCTCTGGCATTTCATATGCATGGTTCTTTTGTTCCTTAAGAAATCCAGACAAAAGAACAAGCACACACAAAGTACTAATTTTAAAGCTTTGCAGTTCAGGGGAGAAAAATCTCCACATTTGGTTAGAACTGCTTGTTGTCTCCTGTTGCACGATAGAGAGAAATCATTTAAAATAGTTGCAGTTGCATTAAGCTCCTTTGTTTCTGATACTTGTCATGGAGTGACTTGTCTCACCTGCTAGGGCAGATTGGTAGCAGAGCAACCTGTCAGATCTGAAGATGTTTTGATGCTGTCTGTTCCCTCTCACTTCAGAGGCAGATGTGTTGTGGTACAGTAACTGGTTTAATTTTTGCCCCTATCTTGCTTCAGTTCTCTCTTATTTTAATTAATTCTTGGAAGGGGAAGGCAAGAATATATGAAATATCTTACTGGTGAAAACTGTCAAAAAAAGAGGAAAGTACAGGTTCCTTCCCCAGCCCCTGCGTTAGAAAGATGTCAGGTGGTTAGGGAGACTGACCACAAAGCTGCACTGCCAGTTCAGTACAACAGTTCAGAAAATGGTCCTGAAACATCAGCATTGCAAACTGTTGTGAAGGTACTCTGAGATCTAACACATGTGAATTCTCTTACTTGCACTGCATAGACTTCTGTGAAGTCCTGTAAATCACATACCTTCTCTGTAACTTGCCTTCCCCTTTATGAAATGTGACCTTCCTTGTAGAGTGGACATACAAGGTTGATGGCAGTAAGTCCATTGATACTTGTAAGCTATTCAGATACTGCGTAAGTTTGTCTTAGTAAGTTTCCATTTGAAATGGATAAGGTGTGGGTGTTTCCTTGATCTGTTGAAATTAAGGAGAGATACTGAGCAGCTGTGCTGCAGTCTTGGCTTCTAAATTAATCCTGCACTTCAAAAGTTAATTCTTTAGGGGCTATCACTTCTCTATGGTCTCCATGATATTTATCAATGATAACACCTCACTGGATGTTCATGATTTTGTGCCTTGGCCTTGGCAGAAGTATCACTTGAAACCTGTAGGATCTTGTATTCAGGTTCACTGAACTCTTCACTGAACAGTTTCCTGTCTTGTGTTTTGAACTTCTGTGCAGAAAGTAGCTCTCTAGTTTTATTTATTTAATTAGTTGTTTTCATTTATGGTCCTCTTTTAGAAAGCCAGTCACTTCTAGTCTAGGGCCCTTGCAAGGCACTCACATACACTCATTTTCCTTTCCTACTTGTTGACAAGAAGCAGGCATCCCCACATAGCTTGGTGTGCAGGTTACCTTGATG
The DNA here is from genome assembly GCF_017639655.2 of Falco naumanni. Classification (NCBI taxonomy): domain Eukaryota; kingdom Metazoa; phylum Chordata; class Aves; order Falconiformes; family Falconidae; genus Falco; species Falco naumanni. Next base: position 77,037,490 of record NC_054080.1, read on the forward strand.
ACCTGTTGGTGTGAAAAATACTCCTAATGTCTCTGATTTTTATAGGCCCCTATTGTATAAAACCTTTTAGTGTTGAATATTTTTCCCGGTTTCCTTGTAGTGTCTTTGGTTTGATGGCTCAGAAACACATAAATACATTATAATCACAGGAATGTATTTTACAAGAAGGCCTTTTCAGTGCCTGACTTGACTAAGCTCTTCCAAGCATCTGTGGTGAGCTCTGCATTATCTGCAGACCCACTGGATCACAGATTTTTCTGGTTTTGTTTTGGTGGGGAGTGGCTGTATGCATGGAGCCGTTTGCCTGTTATTCTTACTGTATTGCAATAGGTAAAGAATTTGCCCAAGAAGTATTTGCTTACTCGAATATTAATCCTGTGAGAGGAGGATATCTGAAAGTATCATTTTCTTGCGGCCAGTAACTGTCTTTATGCAAACTCTTTTCAGCTACATTTTCTTCTGATGAACGCTTCTGAATTTAGATTTCGGAATTCCTGACTTTTGAACTAACAGCCCTCCAGCACTGATATCCTTAAGGCTAACACTTACCAATGTTTCTCTAAGAAGAATGGAGAGCTATAATGGAGGAAAAAAGTCATAGCTCTGGAGAAGAGGTTCTCTGTTTCCTCACCAATACATTAGAATGCCTTGGTTTATACACATCCAGCTGGATATATTGGTATGCTCCATGTAAGAAGCCAAGAAGACCTCCAGGATCCTAGCTATTCTGTGCTAGTAAATGGAGGATATAGGGAGGAGATGAGTGGTTTTCTTGCAGGAGATAGCAATTCCAGAGCCTCATCAACTTTTTTACCTGAAGGCATGTAAACTTCAAAAAAGACAAAAGTAAATGTGAATGGGTCATAAAAGGTAGTAGGCCTGTCCTGGCAAGACTCTTTTCATACTACGAAACTCATCAGCCAGGCTAAGCGTCTTTATGTCCAAGAACAGGAGAAGAATCCCAGGGGCTGTACGTTTGTCTCCTGTAAATTAAGTCTTTGCCATCAGTACTTCTCAGTAGAATCACTCCAGGTCGTTTGTTTTCTTCCTCTTCAAAAAATACTAACCATTTGATTTGGAAATCAGTTTGGTGGCATAAGGGTAGCTTCAGAAAGTCAGGTGTAAGGGACAGGGAATTTTGTTAACAACGCCTCCTAAAAAGTTCATAGCAATTCTTTTCAGATGGTTGGAGAAGAGGTACCATGATGAGAAGTCTATGAGAGCACTGTCAAATGGCAAAGTTCGGTGTTCTAATGCTGACAGTGCCCACAAATGCATGGCAGAGTATACGGACAGGATAAACAAACGGTAATACTTGCCCCCAAAAGTCTCCCAATGTCCAGAAACCTGTAATTAAAAAATGCAATCAGAATTTTTTTCTGTTTGATAGCACTAAATGGATTTTTTTTTGTTTTGTTATGGATGTGTTTAGGTGAGTCCATGTAAACTTTAAATGTTTATGGCATCCTGCAGAGAACAGTTCAACAGCTTAGGGGAACTCTGTGAAAAATCTCCTCTGTTTCTTTGCTTGGAACCTGGTGGATAGAAATATGGAAGAGTAAACACATGAATCTGTTTGTTCTGTTGCTGGACAAATGCATATTCTCTGTCTTGAAATACTTTCAAGAGGAATTTTCTGTCTTGTTGAGTCCTGTATTTATCTGGCTTATAACTCTTCTCCTGCTTGTGCAAGAACAAGGGCCAGCCTGTTCCCTTTGGTCTACTGAGAATGTGAAAATTGCATTTTTCCTTACCTGATTACCTCCCCTTCATATAATATTAAGGTACATTGTTCTGGTCTGTCCTGGTGTATCTGCAGACACGAATGTATGTGTTCTGGGCGAGTGTTGTACTGTTTGTACCATACAGCTTCTTTTTCTTCTCCGATGATCGAGATCTGAAGAATTTTGAAATGCCCGTTGTTTTGAGGAGCTGTAGTTCTCTTTATCTACTTCTACATCCCAAATTGGTAGGAGGGAGAATTACTATTAGTCAGGTTGGGAAGGTAGAACTTTCCCGTCTTACAGTATGTGAATGTGTCACATTTTGGCGTGTGTGTGATAGAATATACATCAAGAAATGAAATCCAAAGTGTTGGCAAAACAAATTATTTTTATTTTAAATTTCTCTCAGGTTTAAGTAGCCCTGTTTAGTTTGCCTAGTGGTGTCTTCCATTTTTGAGTACTGTTACTGCAAAAAGAGCCTACCACCAGGAAGGGCAGCAGAACGCACCCTGTTCAAGACAATACTATTTGAGACCTTGGTGCTGTAAATGATGTAGAAATGTGCATGTATTAATGAGGGGTATAATAGGTTTCAGTGAAAGTGGGAGATAAGATGTGTTAATCTTGTATATGAAATAGTCCTACAACAATGAACCTTATAATGAGGCTGTTACTAAATCTTTTCTTCGCTGGCTTCAATTCAGTGAAACCAGCGTGTTTCAGTTTGTCATGTTTAAGGCTAGCTTTTAGAAGAAAGGACCAACTTCGAGGCCTTCAATGTCATTCTGAAATACTTATCTAATCAGAGATGTGTATGGCACGTGCTGGAAAAGATCTTCACAGCATTCTAACATGGAATACTTCCCTTTTTTGGGTTTGGGGACACCTTTAAAACTAGTATTAGTGCACTTGTATGCAGTTTGGTTTGACCTCAGCTGCCTTTTAGGAAAAGGAGCATTGCATTTCTCTCATCAACAGTGTGCAAACAGATTGTGTTCTAACAAGGTTAGAAAGACTGTCAAAATAGCAGTAGTTTTAAAAGAGAGAAAAAAATTATCTACAATCATCTGCAGTTTTTGCATTCTGTGTTGTTCTAGCTGTAACGCTGAAGGGAGTTCCATAAGAAGGGCATGATTTCTTGGCTCACTGGTTTTCATATTTGGATTTTTTTTTTTCTTTGCTATTTTGGTCCAGCAGCGGTTACAGATTTTCATCTTGCCACTTGCACCATTTGCCAATAAGTCAGATTAAAATCTATGTACTTCTACCTTGAGTATGTTCTGGTTTAAAAGGGGAGAGAAAAGGAAAGTTGAAATACCCAAGCCGGATGCTGACTGTGCAAGATACAGAGAGGCAACCATGTGAGGAAGCAGCAAACAAAATAATTCCCTGTAGTGGCCAGGTTTCCTTTCCAGTGTGGACCTGGACAAGGAGTCTGTCATTCTGGGAGTGGTGGGAGATAGCCTGAAGGAGAGGCTGCTTTTCTGTCAGCTTTATTCCCATTTAAGGACTGTATGGGGAAGGTGCAGTGAGAGACATCAAGTATATAAAATTAAGGGTGGTGATTGATTGTTTCCTGTGAGGAAGCAACAAGATAGACACCACTGTGTATTCTCAGGTCATTCCTATTCTGATAGTAACCGAGCCCAAACCTGATTAGCTTTGTTATAAAACAAGTTGGTGTTTTGTGATCTTACATTCTCATTCCTTGCAAAGCAGACACCTTTTTGATTCGCTGTGCATATTCTTTAATTGAGATGGAGGTGCTGTAGCTCTGCTCTCAGTAAGTTCAGGTTTTACATTCCCGTTGTCTTTTGCTTCCTTCATCCCCTTTCCTCCATGCGTCTGGCTTCGATCTCACATTTATCCTGTTAAATAACTCCCTTTTTCTGTGTCTCAGCATAACAAGCTGAGCATCCTTTCTCAGATACTTCAATTCCTGTGTAGGCTAAAAGCACTTTCTCTCTCCTCAGGCTTGTACCAGGAGCTTTGTGGTCAAATTAAAGAGCATGTCTGTTTTAATACTACTACTGATATGACAGATAGCTTTGTGTACACAGTAACAGTGGCTACTGTGGAAGATTTCTTAAATTCTAATTAACAAAGGCCTCGCAACTAAATTGGGAAGTGTTCCCAGTGATGGGCGCTTTATGCGGAGCTGTGACTGCTGCCTGTGCGGATGGGGGTGTGTGTGCTTTGAGGAAGAACGGTAGCAGGAGGATCGCACGGCGGATTTTCGTGTTTCAAAGTGATGTGTTAGATACCTCTCTGTAATAAAATTAACCTCAAAATTTGACAAGCGCGCTGTGCGAGTTCGGTTCGGAGAGCGGTAATACCCAGCGAGGCCACTATGTGGAGCCACAGGTCCATCTTTCCTGTCTCGGGGGCTGACCAGTGCTTTTGTCGGCTTTGCAGATGCACATATGGTAGAATATTATCGTTTTATAGTTACAATTATGAGCAATTTGATAGAAAATGAAAGCTGAATTATGCAGTGTTCCTTTTATTTGTTTAATTTTACACTCTAAATATGTGAAAGGAAAAAATAGCCCTGTTTGTGTGTGGATGGCGCGTGGTGAAATACCTTTTTTTGGCTTAATATTCTCACATGGCACAGGTTGAGATTATTTTCTGTCGTACATGATGAAATGTATGGTGGTGTTTTAGGATGCTGGGACTGTTTTGCACAGAAATTGTATATGGCTGAATCTCCAGGCTTCTTTTTTCCTTAAAAAGGCTTCCTTAAAAGGCTGATAGACAAATACTGAAGTAACAAGTTCCTTAACAGTTTCCAGTGGAAGAGGCTGGGTAGCTGTGCCATCTAAGCAAATGCCAAAAGAAATCTTTACATCCTGAAAGTTGCTATAGGTGTTGGCAGAGCTCCCCTGAAAGCAGCAAGTATATTCTGAACAAACTCTTCCTTGCCAATGAGGAAGTTCTCCTTCCATTGCAGTTCTTAAGCCAAAAGTAGAAATTTTTATGGCCTGTGCCAGGACCAGTAGCTTGTTATGATGAGCTGTGAGGTCTGTACTTCTTGTATTCAGGTTTGTAGCTTTTCTCTCATCAGATTCCTCATGTTCATTATTAGGAAAATGCATGTTTTTACCAGTGTGTGTAGTGGCATAACTTGCCTTTTGTGTTGATTTCTTCCTTTTCACTGGAAGAAAGTTGTTAGCACAGCCAGGCTGCATTAATAAACCTTTATTTTCTGTTTTTCTTTGCTTGAAAGCATCATTTTCTTTGTATTAATGAAGGTAAGGCTGGAGATGTGTTTTCCACTTGGAATGGGAAGTGCAAGCTCTGAGATGGTGCTGTTATTTATTGATCCGGGCACATCTGCTGGCGTATGATGGCATGTGATATTTTTGTCCTTACCCACCTTTGAACCAGAGAACATGGCAGATAAGCGGTCTAGTTTGATTGGCATATCCAGTGGAAAGGATTTTCAATATATAGGATCAAATCCTGTACCTTAAAATGCTTTTTCATTTTGAAAGTATGATAGAGATTTTTTTCTGAGTTTATGTGCTATGCTTGGAATTAGTTTTAGCTTTAAATGTTTTCCTTGCTCTTTTCAAATCATACCAGTGGCCCTTTTTGTTTGGCCAATTTTAGATACACTATATTTATATTGTGCATCTCAATATTTTTTAGTATGTTTAAAGTGAACTTGGGAATTTCATCATCTGGGTGGAACTGAGCATCTTGTTAGATGATATAAAACTCAGATTGTCTATAAAAAAAAATTAAAAAAAATTACAAGTACTAGGAATAAATCATACTGGCAAATTTAACCAGGGTAGGAAATATTCTATCTTTTATTGCTTTTTTTTAGGATCAATTTTAACAGTTGCCCTACAGGTGGTAGGGTGGAGGTGAAAAGATTATTTTTTGAAAACAACTCATTCAGCTCTTTAGGTAACTGTTTTTTTATTTCTGTTCCCACCTGACATCAGTAACTCCAGTGATTAGATTTGAATTTGATGTTTTATGTTTGCTTCCTGAAAGCCCCAGAAGACTGCCCTGGCTTCGTCCCTGACTTTCTTCTTAACTCTAGCTTTCCTTTAGGTAGGTAACCATAACTTAACTAATTTATATGCACCATATGCAGTCTTGGCTCACTTCAAAGTGTAATCAAGTCATGAACTAATTACAATACTGTATTCCCAAAGAATGTAAATTTAATTTCCCTTCAAACAGAATGGGAATGTATTAAGCAATTCCTTAATATGAGAGCTGTGGTATTCAACAACATAATGCTGATGCTTCAGACAGAAGTGAAGTTCTTAACTTTTGTGGACCTTGTGACCTTCTTCCTTATGCATCTTCCCTTTTTATTCTTGCATCTTGAGTTAATTTACTGACTGGATAACAACATTAAAATATTCAAGTGTAAATTAAAATATAACTTTTGGGCTTCAGGTTGGAGATCCTTATCTTATTCTATGTGGCTTGCTTCTTTATAGTGTTTTCAGAAATGTGCCTCCTGAAGATTTTGGATCAGGAGGAGATTGTGTTTTGAATTGAAGGCTCATAAGGTTCAGACCTGCACCAGATGATTTCTTTAATGCACTGAAAAGTGGATGTGCAGAATCTTCCCTACAGGTTCTTAGTATCACTGTGCCAAGGGGTCCACATAAACTCAGTTATGTAAGAATAAGTGAAGTGAAGTTGTTCATAAAACATTTTATTACTTCAGTCTTTGCAGCATCTTCAGAGTTTAGATAATAAACCTTCACAGAAGTTACTAGTCTTTACCCTTTCACAGAACAATGATTCACATGGTTTCAAGCCACTTATTTTATTTCTCTTAATTTTAAAGGCACAAGAAACATGTTAGGGTTTACTTAGATCTGTGCCTGGATAGTTTCATTTCCATAATGCAGTCCCATTGTTGCTCTTCAGAGATGAGATTGTCAAAGTGCAGAACTGTATATGTGTTAAACACAAGTTGTACTTTAAAATTAAGTCTGGTCAGCTTCCAATGAAGTATGTAATTTTTTTAATGCTAAAGGAAAGAGCTTAGAATATCTTAGTTTATATTTTAAAGTGTTCCTTTTAGATGTTAATTCATTAATACCAGCAGTTTATTTTTAATCATATGACTTTTCATGTGTAAGTAGTTGAAGTTGCATTATTTTAATCCTTTCTTTGGTTAGCAAGAAGAAAGCCTGCAGGTGGAAATCGGAATGACATACATATTGCTTCTTTCCCAAAGGGCACGGTACCTTTCCTCTATCGATATGCAAAATACTCCAGGTAAAAAATAAACCTCATTTCCTCGTGTGTCAAAATACTGAAAAATATATGCTTATGTGATGCATGGAATAATGTGGGCCCACTTCAAACTGAGCACACTTGTAGTGGAATTTGCCACAAGGCTGTTGTGGGCCTTTGGGGCTCTGAAGACTGTGAATTCTCTTCCCTTGTATTATGAGCATTTAAGTGTAGCTCGAGCCTTAGTTGCGGATACAGGGTTGGTATTATTGGGTGACCCAGCTCTGTTGGTTTTAGTCTTTGCTTGAGTTTGGTGAAATGCCTTCTTACTCTTGCAGAAGCATTTTAAGGTATTTTTTGGTTACTGAGTAACAATGCAGTGGAATGCCATGGTCATACAAGGTGCCAAAGTTATAATGCAGAGGTGTGTCTATTGAAAGATGTGAGCTTGTTTTGACATAGTTCAAGTTGCCGGGCACAGTCCAGGTGCATTCTGGAAGTGGTGTAGTGTTGGTGTTGCAGCCAAACTAAAAAAAGAAAAAAACCCACCCAACACTCAAACACAAAAAAACAACCCACAAAAAAATAAAGCCAAGGTAAATGAGATCAGGCATGAAGTGCTTGATGCTGTGCTACTGTGACTGTGCAAAAGCTCCTTGAACAGGTCTGCCTGCAACTTACCTGGGTAGATTTTTCTTCTGAGACCAAAGACCTCTCAGTGCTTAGTCTAGCTTCATCAACGTAATGTCAGTGGTACTTCCTCAGCATCTCTTTCTCAGTCTAGTTTTTTCACAGCCTTTGTCTTGAAGGGACTCTCTGAGGCAGTGAGGAGAGTTCAGTCTTTGCTGAATCTGCCAATATGATAAGTAGTTAATGATCTATGTCCTTAAGCAGGGAATAAAAAAAAAAACCAAACACAACAAACAACGTGCTTTGTTGCTACTAGTTCATGATGGCAGATGTCAAAAAGCTTTCTTCATCATGCACTGAAATCATATCCCTGGAAGTTTTCTGTATCTCTACCACAAAATATAAGTTATTGCTGCCTTAAATTTAAATCTAACTTGTGCCTATTTTTCTTCCTTTGGGTGCTTGATTAGTCTTTGCATATCTCTATAATAGCTCTGAATCTCTAGAGAATCTTCCATTGGATGTAGGGGCTCCTGAGACCTGGAACATCTTGTTGATGAAGATGGGATTTAGCTGTTGTGTTCTCTTCTGGGCGTGGACTGTAGTATGCAGCCTTGGATGAAAAGATGGTCCAAGTCAGAGGTACAATCAGGGACTACAGGAGTCAGTCATCCTTTGGCATCTTGTTTGACGCTTGGGAAATACTAGGGCTTGTCCGCATAGTGAATGCAGGCAAACATGCACTCTGAGCTAATCAGGTGCAAGATGAATCCAGTCTGTTAGTGTTGCCTGAGCTGTGCTAACTTACCCTACAGCTGCAAGGCTTGTGTCCTGGAGCTGGCTTGTGGAGCATGGGACTGCTGAGCTGTACCTGTGTGCACAGGCATGTCTCAGGACTCCTTGTACCACGAATTTTCCATGTGTAAAAAGGGAACAGTAGAGCTTATTATGTGTGTCCCAAAAATGCTTGTGACAAGCTATTAAGGAAGGAGGCACTAGGTGAGTTCTCACAAACACTCTGAAAATACAGAAGGAGCTTTGTCATTAGGTTGATTGGTAAAAAAATCTGATTTGTGCTGTTCGGTTCCCTTGGTAATAGCTTCTAGAAACCTTTTTTCCAGCCTCAGATTCCTGTCCTTGGAGATTGGTTCAGGTTTAATTTTTTTTCTTTAAAATAAAGTGAGGTGAACACAAACATTTCTTCTTCAGTAATACAGGCTAACACCACCACCACCACCACCACCCCCTTCTTTCTAAAAAGAAAGTCCTTCTACCTTATTTCTTCTTTTCCTCTTTTAGAAGTGATTTCAGAAAGGCAGAAATACAGCCGGTGGCCCTCATGCAGTAGCCTGGTGTTGGCTTTATTTGAAAACTTCAGCTGTAGATGAAGAGACCGGTGGGTGTTTGAGCTGGTGTAGCATGAACATTGCCCACAGAAGGATGTGGAGGCTGATGTGTAGAATTCAAAAGCTTTATAGGAAGATGCTGAATGCTCTAAACCAAAGCACTTCAGGTTTTAAGCTGGGCTTCACTTACAGTCAAAGAGGCAGTGGAAGCGGTGTGCTGGGAACATTACTGGAGGTCAATGGGTGTGCTAGAGATCAGCACCGTCCCTCCCATCCCTTCCCCCTGCCTTCCCCAGCTTCTGGGGACGCAAGAAACTTTAGCTGTCTGTCCTACTTCAGCTTGTGAGAGGGCTGAAAGTATTGTGAGAAGGAGTAAGCTGGGAGTAGTTGGTGTCGTCATAGGGCAGTCTTAAAAGCCTGACGCTTAAGAGTGGAGCTGTAGAAATATTTGTAAGATTGAGACTTTGCAAAGTGGATGGACCCTACCAGACAGGTTATTGCAGCTGGAAGAGGTGCCCCCCTCTCCCAGCTGCCTGTTCCCTCTGCTTGCTTTGTGCCAGCTCTTGTGCTTGACTGACCCTTTGCCTTGCTGTGTTGGTTTCCTGAGCCCTTGGGTTGAGTGAGGGGTCTGGGGGAGCTGCGGGGCTGGTGCTGATGGAGGGAGTGAGACGGCGGGGTGGGGGGTGAGCAGCACTGTGTCTTTGGCGGCAGCTGAGCATTCTGTTGGTTGTGCCTTCTCACCAAGCTTCACCCCTAAGAAAAAGCTCTTTGTTCTCTGTCTAACATCCCTCTCCCTGGCAATCCGTTCCTGGCCCCTGTAAGCGTGCCACTGCTGCATGCTAGCAGTCCCTCCTCTCAAAGCCAGCTCTGTCTTCGCTGAAGTTATTATCTCTTAAAAGCCATAAATGAACTCTTAATTCTGTGACTTACATTCAGTGACAAAATTAACTAATGTATTCTATAAAATATATAGTACTTGCAGTATGACATATAAATGTGCCTGTTGTAATCTTAAAATCTTAACCTTCGCATTTCTGATTTTGATTTTTTGTGTTCCCCCCCCCCCCCCCCCCCCCCCCTTAATACTTTACTAACAAACTGCATAAAATATGTTACTCAGATACATTAAATGCATATTTCCTGGACATAAAACTACCATTCAGTGAAATGCTAAGTACCACTTCTCTCAGGTAACTAACATCTTGTAAATCCAGTATTTGTGCTGCTGAACACAGGAAGAAATATTTGATGTGAGCATTTAGGCACATTACTTTTTATGTGGAATACAAATCTGTAGGACTTGTTGTCCTATGGGGTTTTTTCACCTTTATCACATTAATTTTTTTAAGCAGATTATGAAAGTATTTATTATTATCTATGTATTTGTCTAGAGACTGTATTGCCATAGTATGTGTGCCCTTGTTATATCTGAATGATTTAAATATTTTTTTGGCAGTGTTGTATACTGCCCGGCTAATTTTTAGGAGGGGAAAAAAGGGGTCCTGTTGCTGCTTTTAGGAAAAAATACAGTAAACGGAAGAATAAAATCTAATATTAAGCCTTTTTTTTTCTTAAGAACATATTGTGCAGTAAATGTGCTAGCACATTATGGAGGATTACCGTACTTACAGTAATTCTGCATGTATCTTAAACAAATGAATGTCTTTGGGTGTTTTTTTCCCCCCCTATTCAAAGCTTCATGTTTACTTACTTAGGAAGCAAAGCAGGGCTTTGGACTCTTAGACACTGTGGTGGCTGTAACAATACACTGCTTAATGTAGAGTGATTGTGTGAATGAACTAGGTTTTAATCTTCTAATACAGGAAGTTTCAACAGTTTCAGTGCTGATTGAATCTTACAAGAATTTCAGGGATATCTTGGCTTCCATTCAAGCTCATGTTAACTCCTGCCCTACTCAGTCGTGATCACATAACTGACCCTCGGACAATCAGGATTTGCGTGCAGGCTTTCATAATGTTAATTTTTGCATGTTATGTTTTAAGCTGTATTTTAAATAAGTTTGGGAGCTGCAAGCAAGAGGTGATGGCACGTGCACAGCAAGGGCTCTACAGTCTAAAACACAAACTGGGCATCTCTTTTGTGGTACACTTGCACCACGTATGTGCTAAGCTTGGGAGTAAGGGCTATTTTGCCTAGCTTTCCGGCAGGACTGGTATTAACACTGTAGCAAGAGTGAGGGTGGGTGCATGGCCGTTGCTCCTGTGACCCAAGGCTGTTTAGGATACTCATTCCTTGTGCCAGCAGTGTGCTAGCTGGAGGGAGAAAAAGGGTAAAATCTGTTTGTGGGGAAGGGGCTGCTGGAAGCAGAGTGAATTAAGAGGGCTGTAAAAAATTGATAAAGATAGGACTGTCTGTTTTTATATTCTGCCACATAATATGGGTTTAAATGAATTTCCCTATAATTTGTCTTCAAATACCGACATTTAACTCTTAGGCTGTATAAATGAACTGGCTTTTTCTAGAGTAAAATTCATGCCCTGCGTCCAGGCTAATATGTTCACCTACTATAAACATTACTGCCTATGGTTACCACCGGAATAAAAAATTCTTTTTATATACATCATAGCTGGCAGAGACTCCTGAGACCACCACAAATCACTTCAGCCTTTTGGTGCTCTCTGATGAAATGAACTGAAATGTAAAACAGCTTAGGCTTCAGGCAGGCTGGCTTTGGAAAGCAATTAGCTTGCTTATACCATTGTTTGTATCCTCCTGTATTTCCAGGTGCTGAGGAAAGGTGTTCTAGGAGCTCTCCTGATTGATTTAAACACTGGGGTTTAATAACCTCTCATTCCTTCCTAAAATGTTTTGCTTATTCTCTGCTTAGCCTTTTATTTAAAGGAAAGAAAACCAACCAACTGACCGAACAATTAAAAACCTGGCAAGCCCCCCCCGCCCCCCCTCAAAAGAAGAAGAAGAAGAAGAAGGAGATGGAGGAGTAGGAAAAACAAAACAAAACTCAGGGTCATAACAGGGAATAACAAAGCAGTGAGTTATTTATGCAGCCATGATTGGCAAAAATGATTGCAACATGAATTTGCCCAGAAGCAATGATTAGATCATAAAAATGTTAAGGAAATCTGTAACTCAACACCATTTTATAGATTGAAGAAATTTTTTGTTCCCTACCTTAATTGCAGTGACTTGTTATTAAAGTATTTATTCAGAGTAATCTCTTTGGACAGCGAGCCCTTATCCCATCTGCATGCATAATTAAAAGTGAGGGGGGAGAGAGGGGAGCATAAATGGTTTACCATGCTACGTGAGCAAAGGGGGGAATTACACAATGACAGGTGAAGAGCAGATTTATCTCCTGTTGGAATTTCAATGCTGCAAGCAAGGCAGGACACTGTTGCTTGCTAATACCTTGCCAACACCACAATTGCTGCTTTTCCAAATTACTGTCCAAAAATCATTGCTGGTCTCTAAAAGGCCTGTAGCACTGCATCTGTGGCTGTGGGTTTTGGAGCTGTTGGTGATCAAGCAAAGAGATTGGATTTGGATATGTGGGCTTGTGAATCCATGTCTGTGCTTAAAAATGGACTATTTACTTACTTGGCTGGCTATTTATTTATTTATAAATAAACATTGGTAGTGTCTGGCTTTGCTGAATACAAATCAGAGGGTTGTAATTGTTCCAACTGAAACAATGTCATCACCTGCCTCCTGCTGCTGTCCCTTTTCCAATGATAAAGAATTTGGTGCAATTCTTCTTTTCCCACTCTCTGAGTACAAAGAAGGTTGTACTTAAACATTCATCTCTAGGCAGATTTATCATCATTAGGCAGTACTCAAATGCATAGTATCTGTTTTTAAATTCAACTGTTATGGATCTAAATCAGATTTACACAGACTAAGCTGGTATATATTTGACTCTTAACTATTTGCTAAAGAGTATTTTTTCCCTTAACTTCTTATGTCTCACCTCTGCAGCAGCAGTACAGAGAATGCCAGGAACTTCTGAGCCTTTATCAGAAGTACCTAGCTGAGCAGCAGGAAAAACTATCGCTCTCCCTTTCTGAACTCAGTGCTGCCAAGGAAAAGGACCAAAAGGTAAACTTTTTTTTTTCCATTTCCTGTTTTTTAAATGACTTCTGCAATACATTGTTTCTCTTTTACTAGAACTGCAACTTTTAAATGCGTTATCTTGCATTATGGTGTTTAATACTTTTTTGTGATTAGCTTCCTGTGAGACCTTCACTTGATACCTGGATTGCAGGAAAAGAAAAAAGTAAACCCCCGGATTCTGGGTCAATAAAATGGGCGAAGTTGTAATGGAGTAGGAATTATAGGACCCATCATTTGCTAAGAGAAAAGTTAAGATGCTTTTCTGTTTTCTGTACACTTTCTTAAACAGTGAAATAATTGCATTCACTATAGATACAGCCTTTCAGATTTTCACTGTGGCTTTTGATGACTGGAAAGGACATTAGAGGTGATGTATTTGGTCAATAAGAGCTTTCTCAAGTCTGTAATGCAGCCCATCTGATTTGAGCTGTTTATAGAAGACCTATAATTATATTTGCAGTTTAAAAGAGAAAATGTGGGCTAGAGATACCTGTTGTATTAGATGATCTCCAGAGGTTCCTTCCAACTCTGACCGTTCTGTGTTAAATTAAGCGGTAAACTGTTTCTCAGATGTATTTACCCAAAGCCTTGAAAACATGGTTGCTTGAGATTTTTTTTCAAATGTCTAGGTACTTGATTTGCATCCCTGCTGATAACAGATGATACCCTGGAAATCAAGACTACTTATGCAAGTGCTCTGTCTGATGTTCTTACCTGCTTTTTTCTTTTTGTAGCTTCCATCTGCATTCTCCAGAGTCTATCCTACCTAAGACAATGCCTTTTTTTATAGGTTGGCCCCTTGATCCTTTATTTTGCTGGAACAGTCTTAAAGGCTTATAGTAGGGCTAGAAGTAAAGTCATCAGCATGGAGTATCAAGAAAGTGGCCTGATTCTGGCCTTTCAGTGGTTCTGTGCTAACAAAATTGCACAGTCAGATCCTACTTCTCAGGAACCGGTGAAGGAAGGCATAATTTTTAATTTTGTTCAGAAGGCAGGTAGCAATGTTTCTCTGACTTCATCGGCATCAGCAATCTTCTTTTATCCTGCTGATGGTTTGTTGTTTTTATTTGGTAAAATATGTTGTTGAACGTTGAGCTGTTTATCATGCTTTTAGCCTTTATAAACATTTCATTCTTTTGCATTTTTGTCTGCTATCCATTTTGTGATGGTGTTGAGTTCAAAACAAGAACCTTTTTCTCTGAGAACGGATGGTGTCTGTGTTCTTACTTGTGATAGGCAACTTGCTGAGGATCTCCATGGAAAAATAGTCCAGAGGAGCCCATGTAGTCCAACAGCGCTGTGGCAGCTGTGCTGATGCTTAACAGGTTTTGCCATGCTTAACCTTTCATCTTTACCCTTTCAACTTTAAATACACCAACATTGTACTTGATTAGCACATAGTACAAAGGCATCTGGTGTAATCACATCTGCAGTGCAAAGCTATAGAAGCAGGTAATAGGAAACCTTCAGCCAGTTGTCAAATCAGCATGTGATGGTACATCAGTCCACATTCATCTCCTTGTTTTTCTGTCTTCCTAATCACTCTATCAATGTTTCCACAGGGATTTCTCTGAACTTGTGTTCTGATTTCATGTGCAAAGTTCTATCAAGCTTGTCTTTGATCCCATTATTTCCTTATATTTACAGGTACTTTTGTCCACGAATGTAAATGCAGATATTGCATTGAGGTTTACCTTGACATTTCATTTATGGTCACCTAGTCTACAGCTCTAGCTTAGCAGGTCTGGAATTACCCTAGCCCTCTTGCCCCTTGCAAAGCTTTGTAGGCATAGGTAAAAACCCGTCAGAGCATGTTTCAACTGTTTTTTCTTACAGCTTGCAAAATATTTCTGATGTTTCTATCCTTCCTCTTCAGTTTTCTCTTTCTATGTGGTCCTGGCAGGCATAGAGCTGTTTGCATCTTGAATGCATTTGGCTTTATAAATTGTTACCTTTTTTTCTGAAACAGGCCCTTCATGCTGTATTTCTCCTCACAGTTCAGAAACTGTGGAAAGATGTGCATGACTGCCTCACTGAGTCAGTTCCTTCCTTAACTCAAGCCTTCATGTGATAGCTATCAAAACCGAGTAGGAGTCACTGGGTTGCTTCTTGTTGGACTGTTGTGTTATTTTTCACCCACTTTTTTTGTTGCTGTCTTTCTCTCTCTTGCCTTAATACCTGACTTTTGAGCTCTTAGGGTTGTGATAGGTGTTTTTTGATTCTGAGTGGTCTTAACAGGTTCAGGTAAGTATAATAGGGCTTGCATTCTGGTGTCTGCCTCTATGGGGAAGTTTGACAGGGGAGCACAGCAGGGAGGGATTAGTGGGGGGGGGGACAGGCCCAGGAGACTTTTTTCCTGCTCTGGGTGCTGCCCATGCCAGATTGCTCTGCCCTGCTAAAGATTTTATCCCTCTTTTGTTTTAAGGTGAATTTTGAAAAAAGTCTGTAGTTTAAATATTAGGCTAAAGGAAGCCTTTTTGAGTTTTGTTTGAATCCTGATCCATTGGGAATCTTTTCCCTGTTGTTTGTTTTTGGCTGAGCTAAGGAAATCCTGGATATGTATGGCTTTAAATGAACCAGTACTGGCTTGCTACCTAGTTTTCACTTATTTGAACTGCCTAGGAGAGGTAATCGGCGTTTCCTGTTGCAGGCGGCTGCTGATGTTGCCGGGCCATCTCTGCTTCAGTGCAAGATGTCCTGATTTGCAGAAATGTGAGACTGCACAGTTGCACTCTGTACTGAAGCACTTCTTTGTTCTGCCTGTTATGAGCTGTTTTTTCTCATTTCTGTTCATTTTCCCCTCTTTTTCCTGCTTGTTTGTTTTGATTAATTTCCAATGCTACACCTATGTTTTTAGTATCACTGGCTTTTCCCCTGTCTGGCTCCCCTCATTCTTACTGTACAATAATGCTGACTATGAGCTGTCAGTTTCCCCTAGGCATAGATAGGTATTTGAAAACATCTCCTTTCAGTGCTTAAATGCTGGGCTTTGTGTTAAAATGAGACAATTAATAGCTTAGGAGTACTGCAGCATTACTAAAAGTCTATGGCATTGTTGCAAAAAGAGGTGGAGTTGTATGGGAGGCAAACTGCAGCAGCTCTGTGCATGTGGCCAAAATGCAGCCCTGGTTTGTAGCTGTGTTGAACTAATGCAGATACTTCGGTGTTAACTTTTATTTTTGTCTGGTTTAGCATCACCTAATGGTGGCAATAAGTCTGAAACCATGTTTTCATCTTACCTAATATTGCTTCTTTATAACGAAAGTCAGCCCTCAAAATTTAAAGAAGCATTCTGGTAGTAGTGAAATAAAATTGCTGGGAAGATGGTGGTGAGATGATTTAAGACAACTCTCGTGGATTCAATAATCGGTAACTGGAACATGGAGTTCCTTTTTTTGTGAGATAAAGTTAATTCCATTTGAAAAGATACTTAAGGTGACATGAATTGAATTATTCAAACTGGCCTTCTCAGCATTAACTCTAGGTTAATATCTCATGATGCCTCTGGTTTCATTATAGGAGTTTTAAGTACATAACTTTTTATAATAAATTCAATACCTAGAAGCCAGACTGAAATTGGTTTACCTTCTACCAACCCATAAAAAGAAGCATTAATTGTAAAGTGAATATTAAAGTGGTCACTAAAGTTGACTCAGACAGATTCAAAGAGATAGCTCTTGTGTAAAGGAAGCGAAGAGCTCTGCTGAACAGTGGGCTTCTGCCCTGCTGTTAATAGAAAATACCATCCCTATTAAAATGCAGTTAAACCGCTTGTATCAAAAATGATTTTTGGATGTTCTTCCTGCAACTCCCAAATGTTCAGTCTTTGCCTTTTTCAGAAGCTTTACACAGGGATGTGAAGAAAATTGCCCTTGTTCTAGGGAATCAGGTCTAACCTAGATACATAGTTGCTACTTCGCTGCCATGTCAAAGGGTGTCAGGGACCCAGGTTACTTTGGCAGGTCTCTGGCTTATGGGTCTGTAGGTGTCCTGCAGTGTAGGGTTAGGACTCGAGTCACACAAGTTGGACAGGCAGCTGCGTTTCTGCAGGACTGGGATTCTTGAGCCATTTCACCTAAAGGATAATACCTGTAGACTCAGCATTGCCTATTGGTGTTAATCTTTGAATGTACAAGTACACCTGGCAGCTTTTGTTTCTTATTTGTGGAAGATTACCAACACATCTGCTAATTCCCTTGATTTACGTGGGTTCTTGTGGTGTAGTGTTTTAAGCTTTGGTTCTTCTCCCTGTGTAGAAAGGGCCACGGATATGGGGTGGGATTGTAGACTTAAAGGAATATCAAGAATTTATTTTCAGTGGGATATCTGCTCTCCCCTCTTCTGGTATATTACGTTGTGTGCCTCCTGTTTGCTGTTTGTATTTCACTAGTGCCAGAGGTCCCCATCAGGAACAAGGTACGGTTGTGTAATAAGCACCGTGCAAGCATACTAGAAGACATGGTCTGCTTTGGGAAGATTGTAAGGTCTTAAGAAGATTAACTTTTAGGGGAGGGTATTTTATTTTGTTTTTACTTTTTTTCCCTAGTGTTACTGTTTCTCTTGAATCACTTTGCTCATCTTAAAAACTGTTGACACCGTTGTGGTGTCATTTCACAATCAAGTCCAAAGGAAGGCTTCTCCTGCAAGGACTAGAAAGCCTTGCTTTCTTGTCATGTCACTGACTAAAACTCTTGTCCATATCATTGCCATTTTTTGCCTTAATAAATATGATTACATACTGAGGCTTCAAACATAGGTTATTTGATGACTTATTTTTTTCCTCTGAAAAGGGTATT
Source organism: Falco naumanni (assembly GCF_017639655.2). Taxonomy (NCBI): domain Eukaryota; kingdom Metazoa; phylum Chordata; class Aves; order Falconiformes; family Falconidae; genus Falco; species Falco naumanni. Next base: position 77,055,292 of record NC_054080.1, read on the forward strand.
GAAACAAGTCAACCTTCAGAAGTCTTTCCTTTCTGATTGTCCCCAAACTAACCCATTCCTTTTTTTTTAAACACAGGTCACCTTTAAACACATTCTTAGCTTGCTTAAAGAAAAAAAAAAATAATCCCACATATGCAAAGGGTTTTGAATGCTATAAGATAAACCTGCATGATAGAAGTGACTTTGTCTGTTTACCCAGCTGTAAGGGAACAATGGATGAGCCCATCTGAAAGATACTTGAGAACTGGGATAATAAATAAAGAACTAATTTGACTGTGGACCCAAGGGTATTGGAATAATTTTGTGAGGCCAGACAGCGACAGTTTTAGCATAAGTAAATATAGGGTATAGCCTTGTCTTACCTGTACTACTTTCAGCAAATCCTCTGATCTCTCTCTGTGCCTCTCTTATCTGTAAAAAGGAGATAATGTTTTTGTCCTCATTCTTCCTGTTTTCTACGGAGAATGTCAGGTTTTGGGTGCTTCTTCATATGTATTCAAATGATATTTCAAACTTAGGGTGGTCTGGAGTAGACCACCTTGTAATAGGATGAAGAAAAAATCATATTTTTTTTCTTTCACCTTTAGGTTACCAAGTCATAATTAATTTACCTGTCTTCTCTAAGAAAATGCTAACACTGAACAGCAATGCAGATGGACATAAATATTTAAAAGAAAAGGAAACATCAGTACTGGAATATCTGCGTATTGCTAGCATTCACAATAGTACTTCACCTGCACTCAATCCCCTGGAAATGTGTGCCATAGTAGAACCCTTTGGCTCATGTAAAAGCTCCATCTCCTTGCATGCTGCGAATGATGCTGTATTCTTGGTGATAAGCACTTCACTCTCAGCTCACTGCTTAAGTGAGTTCTGAGCAGTTCACTGCTTAACTGAGATCTGTGCCAGTTCACTGTCTCTTTGCTCTGTTGTCTTTAATGAGCCTTGTCTCTAGTCTCTTTAGGGTCTTTTGATTTTATTTTTCTTTTCTTCGAAGGGGCCTCTTTCATTTTCACCGCTTGGATTTAAAAACTATCCCTTCTGTGGAAATCTTTTCCTTAGGTGGACACTCATCTCTGGCTGTGATGTGTGTTTTTCTGTTGGGGGATGAATCTGCGAAGAAGACAGTGCCTCCCTTTCCAGCAAAATGTTCGCTTGGCTTTGTAGACTTTTGATGATATTGTTGTTATTGTGAAATTATAGCTCTGGATTTTAATTAAAATTTAAGAAATTCATAGCAGGAGTGCTTGTCCTTGAGAAGCACTTTACAAACTCTTAGATCAGATATTGAAATTTATTCATGTATAACCCTTGTAAAGGCTCTTGGGAGAGAGCATTGTGACCATCTCACCAGCACCCTCTCAGTCTGTCTGTGAAGTGAGAGTAAGGCTTCTTCAGTGAATGCAAGGCTTCACAAGATTGTAGTTGCAATCAAAGATCTTATATTATGCTGCATGCCTTGAAGAAGAAAACTTCTGTTCTGCCCTTTGCTTTGCAGAATTACCTGAGAGCCATTAGGAGTGCAGACATCCCAGCTGCTACCCATATGCTGTCACGTTTGGTTGTATAGTCCATTTGACCTATGTACATGCCGTTTGGTTCTGCTGTCTTTGCTTTGGCCTTTTTCAAAAGTTGAGACTCTTGAAAATCAGCTTTTCATGTACTTCCAGCTTCCTCAATTTGCCAGTTCCTGGTACCAGACTTACCAGATTCCTCTCAGCGTGGCAGGTCCTGTATGTTGTGATGGAGTTCCTGACTTGTTGAAAATGGGTGGTGGAGCCTTTCAAAGCCTAACTGAATAGCTACCTAATGTAACGTTGAAGGTGGCCTTGTTTTGGTAAGGTTTGGACCAGGTAACTAGCAAGTTCCCTTCCAACCTGATTTTTCCTGTGACTCTACCTTGTATTGTCTCTTCACCAGCCTTTCAAGAGAGAGATCATCCTGTGAGAACCTGTTTTGGTAAAAAGTGAAAATGCTTCTGGGCCAGTAGCAATAGTCTGACACTGGACCTTTATTTCTTAACACTGAAACAATCAGAGTTGCTGTTTCTTGCTTTTGAAATGAGTAGGACTTCATAACCTAAATATCTTTATTCATCAGTTTAAATTCCAGGTAGTGTGATACTAGTCACTATTATATTGAAAGATAAACTGCTTACCATCTCTTGCTTGCAAAGCACACATTTTTGTGTGCTGATCAGGTTGTTTAATTAGAAGTGTCTTTATTTAATGAAAACCAGGTGATTATCAGTTAAGGGCACTATAGGTTGGTCTTTGTATGGCAGAGATTTTTCATGAAAGCCAGGGCTGTAATTTTCTTTCAGCTAAGAAGGTGGGAATTTGTTATCTGTCTGTACCAGGATGATTGCCTGCAGAAATATCTCTTCAAGTTAGTTCTGAATACCCTAAGATTTAGCCAGAGTTCTTCATTTTGAGCTGCAAAAAGTTCAAACTTAAAGTTTTTTCTGATGCACAGTTTGCCACTTGAAGTTTCTAAGGACTGTCCTCCTGGGATTTTATCCACTATAGGACAAATACAGAAAATTCTTGAGAGTGCTGGACTAATTTCCCTTTATAGGCAGAATACATCTGATGAGGTGTCATCAGCACAGCCTGTACATCTATGGCATTTATTGCAAGACTGCATACACGTTGCATGTGGTTATGGTTTAGAACAACCTGATTACCTGTCTCTGATCCAGTGAATGTGTTAAATATAATCACATAGCAATTTTTGGTTGCCATCTATTCATGGTGGATACTAGAAAATGTCTGAAATGTCTCACTTTCAGATGTATAGTAATACACATTTCTCTTCTTTCTGGAAATCTGCTCTTATGATTTCAGAGCTTGGGATGTGGATGGAAACAGACCATGCTGACATTCAGGACCGTCAGTGCCCATGATGATTCATAGTACCATCAACACAAACAGGGATACATGAGTTTCTCTTGTCTATGCAAGAAAACTGTCAATTTGAAATCACAGTAGTCAAAGCTAACCACACAGATACGGGGTTTCTCAGGCTGGCTGAGCTACTTTGTATGATTTAGAGTAGGGGAAAGCAAATGATGCCTTCTGACCTGTCTCAGAAGTTTGGATTACCTTGAGGTTGGTCTCTGCCTTGAAATAAAGTAATTTCTAGTCGATCTGTAACAGATGCATTTGATTCCATGTTACATCTTTCCCCATCTGTTCTCTTCTCCATAAGTAGCAGCAGTCCTGTTGACTGGAGCAGGCCAAACAAATTTTCCTGTCTTCTGTTTTCTGATGTGTAACTTCAGAAACTCATCTTACTATCTGGGCTTGGGTCATGAACATCAGTGCCTTACTTGAAGACTGTCGGTTTACGGTGCATCTGATGAACGCTTCTGCTCTAAAACTTCAGACAGAGAACTTCTCACAAAGAAATAAGGACCTTGGTGCCTCCTATGGCTAGGTCAAGGACCCACTCTTGCAGGCTAATGTCACTTCTAAACCTCAGCAGAAAAGCTTTTACTCACAGTCATACCAAGAACATAATTTGAGTCAGTAACTATTTATATTTGTGGTTACAGAAAATGAGACTGAAACTCTTAATAGAGAACTTGTCTCATTAAATGAGCTTGTGAGACTGCAAAGGTAGAACAGCCTGTGAGCAGCTGAGGTCACTCTTCTGGATTTCGAGTGACAGCTGTGGAGACCACTTCTTTTCCTGAGATCCATGTATTCATCACATAAAGCACAACACTCCACTGTTAATGCAGCTTCTTGGCACAACTCTTCTTTTTGGATACTTGTCCTTCAGCACTCATTCATTTAGGCACTCTGGGACTACTAGTGAAGGAGTATTGGTAGTCAGCCTTTTGAAAAATCTTAGGTCCTTTGTGTAGATTCTGAAGCTTCAGGTAAAATCAGCCAGTGGTCTGGAAGAAGTCCTTTTTTACTTGAGGAAATAAATGTTCACATGCAGAAAGGTCTTTAAATATTTAGACCTTTGTTTTTCATTTTATCCATGGGAATGTCATTAAAGGGACATGAGAAGTTTTGATTAATATTTTTCATTACTTGTGCTGACCATGAGAATTCTGCATAGAAGTGTGCCACTGGGAGTGCTGCTGTGGTCTACCAGGTAGGTGAGGGCTGGCAAACAGATGAATTGGGATCTAATTATTTTCTGTTACGGTCTTGCCATCAGGTTATTTAATTGCTTTCTGGCTTAGTTTCTTGCTCTTTAAATAGAAGATGATGCCCACTGTTTGTTAGAGCATGTAAGCTCAGTGAATTTAAAATGCTGTGTAAATGCAAAGTTGTATTGTTGGTCTAGTTAAAGAATGTAAGATTCTGTAAGGAGAGCTCAGTTGGTCTGGGACTTCTCATACATAAGTTAATTCTTGTAAAAATGTAGTCTTTTTGCCTGTGCTGTGTTAGAAAGAACAAATACTCAACGTGGTGGGGAAAAAAACCCTGGTGCTAAATGACACAGGGGAGATAGGTGTATTATGTGATTCATTTCATGGGCATGTTTATTCATCGGAGGTAAAAAGGATCATGTCACCTGAAATGGAGAATCTGCAGTTCTGTAAGTAAAGCACAAGAGGAGAACACTGGAGTCCTCTATTAGCTAGACACACACCTATGCATTCTTATTATCTGTTTTTTTAAGCATTAGTTTTGTTGTAACTGTTTATCCAAAGTGCAGTTATTGTAACAACATGCTTTTCAAAAAGAAGTAAATGCAGAAGACTATAGATTTGCTTTAAAAAAAAAATATTTCATAAGTAGGTTATTACTTTTAGTGCTTTGTCAGTCAAGCTGTGTAACTTGGTGAACACTAGCGTATTGGAAAGTTAATGCCTAATTCCTTCTTCCTAATGATGTGTGTGATAGGATCCTCAGTCACTCTTGGGTCCCTCTGCAGAAAGCAAGAGTGCAAATGTGAGGCCCCTTGAGAAAGTTACTCAAATCCAACTGACTATTCAGTTTAGAAGAATCTGGGCATCTTCCTTCCGAAATCCTCATTGTTTGATCAGGTATCAAGGTACTTCTTTTACTTGTTCATGAATGATTAGATGGCATCATCACTGAGATGATCAACACTGAACACAAAGTGTACAATCCTAAGTAATAATTAAGACCGTATTTTTCTTGGTTTGTTGATTTTCAGACATAGCATTAATGCTGTTTACATGCTGAACTAATCCCTTGTGTTAAAATTAGTAAATATTGTATGTATTCCTTTTAATTTGTCTTCAACCTTTTGGACCCATGAGTCTAAACTTCTATGTGGGAGCATATTCCAGGTGGCAGGCTGCCAAACAGACCTGGCAAAACCAGGGATGTTCATTATGCCCTTTTAACTTTTTTCATAATAGGAGAAAGTTAATAGATTGAAATAAGGGATGAATATTTCTGTTATAATAAAGTAGTAAGAAATAATTTAAGGATATTGTGGAAATTTTTTAAATGTCAGAAACACTTAAAATAGGGAGCTGCCTTTTTTTTTTTAAACAAACAAAAGCATAGGAAGTATCTCTCCTTATGCAGTGAAGTTGCTGTAGAAATCACCATTTTTTCCCCGTCTGTGTTAGTGAGGAATCTTTCTGTATTTTGGTTCGATGGACAGGATCACTTGTGACGCTTGAGTGAGAGCTAAAGTGGGACTTCCCAGCCATCATGGTAGATGAGCTATTTCAGACTGGGGGGGGGGGGGGGAAAGTGCATCCTACTGTCTTCTGGGAGCAAATGAAGCTCAGTTATTTGGCTGCCTGAAGTAGGAAACGTCTCACTGTCTGTGCTAGCAAATAAATGTGAGCTGATGTTAGACCAGAAAGTTGCTGGTACACGTGACAGCCCCTCTGGGGCCAGAGGCCACTGTCCTCTTGGTGCCTGTGTGAAGCCTGGCACAGGGCTGTGGGGTGCTGCCACCAACACAACCATCACTGCTGTGGGACGAGGAAATTTTCTTTCTGTGATGGTCATATTCAAGTAATGAAGATTCAGACACCCCTAACATAAAGCTGTTCCTCCCAGAAACTGGTCTTCACAGTTATGGTTTTTACATGTATTTATCTCTTTTCACAAAGGGGCAATTAAACGCCCATAAGTCTGCCAAATTTATTACATTCTGTCTACCTAAATATTTCCTGTCATTTCTGTTGAATGTGGCATTTTCCAGTTCTTTTTATCTTGCAACTGCTTAACTGTCACACATTTTCTCTGAGCTGGCTAAATGTCGAGGGTGGAATAAATTATTACTCACATACTGTTATTTGTACAACTGTAGTATTTGGGTTGGGGACCAATATCCTCTTGACCTAGGTAGACATTGAATCTGAATGATGGTCAGTGTTGCAAAGAAGTCACAATGTTGAAGTGTAGAAGCATTTTTTTTTAAATTAGTTGGAGATGAAAGCTGCTTTAAAGGTAAATATAGGATGATTATATAAAATATTACTTAACTGATATATATTTCTTGCATAAATTTGATTTTCTATTTACATTGCTGTATGAAAATGCCATTGTTAATAGAGTTCTGACATCTTATTTTCCTTATTGCTGTCTCAGTAGCATTTTATTTCTGATGCTTTAATAACTCAATGTAGACTGAAAGGATAAAACTGAGGGAATTGACTGAACTAATTAGACCCTGATTTGTCTGGCTGTCCAATGCCTGATAAACATGTCTCTGACAAAAGCAGAATAAAACATTTTTGCCATTAGCCACTTTACAAATAGCTGTTTTGGCAGAGCTTTAAGACTATACAACTCAGAGAATATTGTGCTAAGGCACCAATTCATGATTTTTCATTTGCCATTGTGACTCCTCCTTCCTGTCTGTGTTGAAGTAGAGTCATATTTAGTAGCTTCACAAAAGCTCAAAAGCAGTTAGTGCAGTTATCACCCTAACAAACTGAGTATTTCTGAGAAAGTGGAAATGTTCCCATTTCAATTTCTGGCTAATGGCACACTTGAGTATGGGATCTGAAATGTCAGTCTTTGTATTTTCAAACCTGTAGGAACTTGAATAAAGCTTATATATAAGAGCAATCAGCTCTGATAGCAGTAGGCTAAATATCAGTTTCTGAAAATAAATTTTATATGAATGTATTCTCCAGACAATTTGACTTTTAAGTGCTTAAAAATGTGACATCTTTATATAAGTGAATACAGATTGAGGCAGGAGCTATAAAAACTTGAAGTTTCCATGCCTCACCTATTTTCACTATCACCTGTTAAACAGCACAACTGGATACAATGCAGGCTTTACTACTTTCCATTGCAATAATTTACTGCCCTTCTGACCTATAAACAGATAACCGTTAGCATGACTTGTACTGCTAGATGTTTGGATACATTCTCGAAGGTAATTCACAGTTTTAAATATTACATGTGTGAAAGGTTTTATAACCCAGCATTTGGAAAATGGCAGCATTACATTTCCTTGAGCAGTGTTCTGGGAGTAATGATTTGTCACTGCAGCCCTGTTACAGGGCTTCCTGAGCAAGTGTCCTCTCCTCTCACCTCCTTCTGGAATGCTGTATCCTTACATAAGGACCAATGAAAAATTCATGAAGCACCTTCCTTTTTGTCAGTGCTTTCCTAGAGGGTGACTTCACTACAATCTACATGCAGAAAGTTTTCAGTGACCTCAATTATTGATTTACACTTAAAATTTCTTTGCAGTAAGGGAGGGATGCTCCATTAGAGGATCTGGGAGTGAATGTAAGTGGGTTCTTGTCCTGTATCTGCTACTGACTGGCTCTGTGACCTTCGGATAATTACATCAGCTTTCTGTGCCTAAGTTCAGTGTTTGTACAGTGAGGTTCAGAGTGCTTCCCACCAACACTTATAAAGCTTTTCAAGTGCTGTGCGTGAAAACCACAAGTACAAAGCGTTGTCATGATTCATAATGGCATTACTCCTTTGCACCAAAGCCCTCTACTGAAATAAGCAGTTATGCTGGAGTGAGAGTGGTGAGTCCAGTCTGTTAATTTGCCATAAGAAGCGCTCATGCAAAATGGCAAACAGTTTAAATGGTAATGGGGTCATTAGTCTTCTCACATTGCAGCTTTTGAACACTACTTTTCCTTTTGGTCAGAAATACGCCCAAGAGCCTCAGGTAAGAACACAGGTTTTCACATATCAGTAAACTGATTGTGCAGTAACGTGCTTGAATTATGCCTCTTCATGGAAATCGAAGTATTAACTCCAGGTAGTGGTGCTGGCTAGGTAGTGAGCTAGTGAAACTTGGTAAGGTCCACTCCATTTCCAACCAGTTGTTTAAAGAGGGTAGGAGCAGGGGAAGTAATCCTGAAGCATGCTGGGTGAGAGGAGTGTCCCCCTTAAAGAAGAGTGCACAGAATAATCTGAAATGTCTTGCTAAAGACTCAGTATTGTTAATGAGACCTGAGGTGCTTAATCCTTATTTCTTTTATTAACTTAATTTTTAGAGCTTGTTTTAGGACTTTAGTGAAAAGAGGGCTAATAGTAGTCAACAAATAATTTACTTGATAAGCCAATACAGATAGAGAATGATTCAAGATAAGCAGAAGACCTCTGACATGTACATAATGTTTACCTACAGCAGTCATTGTAACCTGCTTGTTACAGAAGTCCTTATCTGGAGATTAACAGTAAATGGGGGAAATGACAATATAAGACTAGAATGAGAAAGAGACAAAGGGTAGAAACAGGGAGATGTGTGCAAGCAGATGAATGGGGAGATGATGTAGCCATGCCCTGTTGTTACTTATTGACAGTGATAATGCTATCTCAGTAGATACTCCCAGGAGAAGAATTCATCCAGGTTATTGTTTCTTGAGAGGGTAATCTTCTCTGATAAGCATTGTGAAGATTATACGTGAGTGTATGTAATGATGGGAAGAGGGCTTTGTGGAGATCCAGAGTTGATATTTCTCTCAAACTTGGAAGAAACTCTGACATTTACTTTGTAAGCGAGGGTAGGTATATGCCTTTCCTGCACAGTGGTGGGTGTCATGAGTTTGCCAAGTTCAGCTGCCCATCAAAGATGAGAGCATTTAATAAAAAAGGCTTTTATGCTTTTGTGGTAGGCTGTGGAGGGGATGTGGGTAGGGAGTGAAATGATTGGGAGAACAGTAGAAAGTTTGCAGCAAAGGTCATTGAGAGATCCTTCATAATGACAATAATTTTTTAGGAATGTTTAAAAATATACTTAATCAGTATTGGGATAATAAAGATGTAACATTTGACAGGCAGAAGATTTCCACATTGCTGTGATTAGGAGCTTGTTATGCAGCAGAAGATCTCTGTTGAAGTAATGGAGATTGGGTTAGAATTTGACCGTGGATCAGTTAAGATTTTGGAGGAGTTGTGATTTGATGATGTAGTTATGCTGGATTACTGAGTTGAAATGAGTTTTTCTTACATCAGAAACAAGTACTGCACGCTTGTAGTTTTACTGAAATATTAATAAAAAAAAGTCCTTTCATTCCTCGAATGCTCTTAAAATGCTCTTTCTAACAAGATAATAACTGTAACCTAACAATTTTATATGCATAACCTTTTGTAGGCCATACAGCGCATGCAAGCAGAAATGGCAGGTTGTAAAAAATTATTGTAGTTGTTTGTATTGTGATAGTGCTTAGAAGCCCAAGCTCCATTCTTGCAGGTATAGCATGAATATTAAAGGAAGATAAAGATTTCTGGCCCACACTGCAATTTTGCAGAAGCACAGCTTGGTGCTTGCACCAGCCCATAGGCTCTGTGCTAGGCAGTCAGGCAGTGACATCCAGCACTTTGGCAAAGGAGCCAGTGGTGGTCTGCGGCTAAGCATGATGCTGTTCTGGGCGACAGGATTCTCAGCCTGGAAATACATACAAACTACCAAGAGCACTGCCAGGGTTTGTTTTTACTATTGCTGTAGTAAACTAGAAACAACATTCAGAGATTTTCTATTTATTTGTACCACTGTGGAGGTGCTGGGGAACGGAGGGATCACAATCACCAATCTTTGAGTCATTTAGGCACATGCTGCACGTGTAAATAAAACGCAGTTCCTGTCCCGTAAAGCTTATGGTTTGGGATACAGGCAACAGAGAAAGGAAAGAAAATATGTAGTGATGATAGAAGAGATGGAAAGACAGGGTGACCACAGAAGCATGTTGCCACATGAGCTTGCTGAGTGCACAGAGGTGCTCTGTGCCTGCCTTGCTGTTATCTTCTAGCCGTAGTAACCAGCAGTTGTCGTTAGCCCTAGCAGGGCTTGCTGTCCTGATTACAATCTCGCTTTTTTCCTTCAGCTTGGATTCCCATGTAATTTTAGCAGTATTCTTATGGAAAAGTGTTAGGGCGAGATAGGAAGCAAATGTTTTATGGCAGCTGAAATCTGTGCTGGAAAATGGCTTAAAGCATTCTCTTTTAACCTGAGCACTTAGTATGGTATTTGTGGCAATCAAAAATGCAGGAAATGAGGATGTTTTGTTGCAGAGTTAATGAAGAAGATTTCAGAGTGTGCAAACCCTTGGTTGCAGTTATGCTAGCTATCAGTAGGTGCTTATCTCGCTGTCTTTCAATACGCCTTTCCCTGCTCATGCACTCCTGCAAGAGTGTTTTCTGTATGTGGCAGATGAGGCACCACCGGGCAGGGGGCCTGGGGGACATCACATACTGGGTCACTGCTGAAGAAACAGAATCTTTATTTGTTGTTTGATATCAGAAATGAATTACTTAAGGGCATGCTTGTGTCCTGCTTTGGTCAGGTACCTGAGCCTGCTCCAAATGGGCTGATATGTTGTACCGCATAGTGGTATTAGCTCGGCTCCCAGAAGCGGTAGAGCTGCATCAGTAATTAGTTCTTCTCAGCAGGCTTAATTAGCAGGCTCAGGCAGATACTGCACTGACATGGATACTTAGCTCCCGGTTCTCGAGCCAGCTTAAGTATGCGTGCAAGAGCCAAGTACTGTGCAGTATGGACTTAAAAGTTTTGCCATCTCTGCTATATTTAATTTACAAAACAGAGCTTGAATCTCTTTTTAAACTTCTTTCCTCAAACTGTTGCTACAGCCAGTGCCTTTAGAGGTCCTTTGTACCTGTGGGAAAGTACTGCTTCAAACAAAACCCAAACACGTCTGATTAGAAAATACTCTTTTTGATTAAAATCCATTAGTTAATTTTTCAAATGAGTTTTCATTGTCTTTATTACTTTTTTAAAAAATCAAATCCCATTTCAGTCATCTTTTTAGGCAGGAGATGATTTATAGAAAATGATCTTAGTGTTTATTTGAACATCCAAATGCAATAAATCTGCTCAGTATTTCAATAGCATGCTTATTAATAGAACACATTATTCTGTTCAATATTGTGTTGTCTTTAAAATTTAGTAGAGCATTAGTAGTAATGAAACTAGTTTAGATCAATATATCCCTGTTATGAAACCATCTATGCGAGGAAGAAAATTCAAAAATTTGCCTGTAGCACAATAGCTGGATGTTAATTGAGTAAAAAAGGTATAAAAGAAGACTTTCAGGGAAGTTGTAGTTTCTAATTTAGGATGTGTGCAGATCACAATGTATTAACATTAATTTTAATAGAAATATTTTCAGGACTAAAAAAAATTTGCCAGAAAATACTTTCAGTGCTGAGAATGAAATTTTGGTCTCACTGGCAGTAATGAAAAAGCTCTAATTCATTGGAGTAGACTTTATAACTACACAAAATACAACGACTAAAATGAGTATTGTGAATACGGTCCAGAAAATATCACAGATACTTTTCTATTCAGTTGCAGAAATTGTGTGAAAAAACAAGTATGCAAAGGAAAACTAAAATTAGGTTTAACATTCTCAGCTTGGCAATCGCACGCTTCCATTAAATGTATGGGCCAGAATTTTTATACTTAGATGTCTAAAATTAAACCCTTGAATAAAAGACCTGATTGTAGAAAGTGCTTAAGCACAATGTTTGTGGAGAAATGCATGTCCTAGTTCTGATAGTTTGATTTTAGTTTTCTTGGTGAGTTACTGTCAGTTCATTTAACTCGGTATTGCCACAGAACGTTAATTCTGTTGACTTGGGTGCACAGTGGGCTGCTGAAGCGAGTGCAGGAATGTGCCCTGTGCCCTTGTAGTGGGGCCGGTGAGGTAGGTGGAACTCTGCACATGTTTAAACACAGAACACAGTTTAAAGATAGACCACTAGTAGCATCTAAAAAGCTCTTAAAATGTTAAATGACCTGGTGTTGCTGTGAAAGGCAGTGGGGAGAGCTGCCGGGTTTCCGCTTTTGAGAGCTAGGCTATGCTTCTGCACAACTTGGTTCTCCAGTTTCAAAAAGGCAATTCTGGTTTAGCCTGTCCATAGGGTGGTTGCTAAGAACTATCATACTGAAGAGTCATGGCTTTTTAATGTGTTTTTTTACGGTGTATTGACCACAATTTCCTGCAGATTTCAGCTTGCTTAAATCCTGTAGAAATACCCACTACCCACCTACTCCCCGAAAACAAAAAAAAAAAAAAACCCACACCAAAAACCCCACCCGCAAACAAAACCACCAAAACCCCTCTCCCAAAACCTCAGAGATACTGTGAAGTAGAGGAACTGATGTTACTCCTCTGTTCTCTATCGTTCTCCACCCGCGGAGCTGAAGCTCTTCAGAAAACACTGTCTCAACAGTGCTTTCATGAGGTGGGTGAGTAGTGAACTGTTGCAAATGGGTATCTTGAGTCATAGATAGGTCAAGTGATTTACTGTTGAGATATCAGTGGAAGAGACAGATGAGTGACAGCATTCCTGCTCATGAACTTGGTAGCCCTTTCCCCTTCTTAAGATGTTGAAATGTAATGAAACTTAAACATTTTTAAACAACTTCCAGATTAAATTTTAATAGGAATGAAAAATGAACAATATTCTTACAAGTAAGAAATGGTCTTCATTATTTTTTAAAGTCCGTATCATAAGGAACAGCACCATTAATAAGAGCCCTGAGTTTTTTTATATTATGTACACTGTTCAGATAGAAATTTAACAGGGAATTTTAATGAAATGATGGTAGAAATCACATTTTTATTACATCCCTTTGCAGAATATTTCCTGTGAGACCAAGATAGAGAGAGGCCAAAATTAATGGCTTTTCATAGGAGCTGAGTGATAAGTTATGGAAAGCTTATAGAGATAATAATTTTAGGCTGCTGTTTGGATAGCTAAACAGCCTTATGGAGAATTGCTGCTTAATAGACATATCATGGGAATTAAAGACATTTGGATGTTAATTTGTATACATATTTTTGGTATAGGACCATAAAGAGAAATTCATTTTATAGTTACTTTGTTTGCCGCTCTGCAGAGAGAGGGAAAGAATTTGCTTACTGGATAGTTCCTGTCATTCGCCCACTTAAGAGAACATGGAGAGTTGTCAGGGGGCTGCCTCTCTTTTCCTTTTTCTCCCCTCTTGTGGTTTTTAATCTGAACGTAAGAGAGCATGATAAGATCTTACCATGGTTTTGTTCTCATTAAAAATTAAAGAAATTGTTATTTTGGGAAATGAGAGTTATGTTTGGGGAAAATAAGCACCAAAAATATTTATGAAAATCTAAGCAATCTAGCATATTATGTTGACTTAGAGTTGAGCTTGTATTGCCCACTTGGCAAATATATTTTACCATATTGCCATACAACTATAATAATAAATGAACATATACTAAAGCCCCCTATCTACTATGGCAAATGGCATTTTAAAAGCACTTCACGTGCTTGGTTTCCTGTATTTTAAATGCAGATGTTCATCCAACTTTTAATACCAATGGGAGGCCCTGTTCAAAACCTGCATTAGAGTGAAGCACAAGGTGGCAATAAACTTAATTTGGGCTTTTATCTTTCTTGGTTCCACCTCAAAGCTTTTAAATATTGCAGTTCTGAAGTGCGAATTTCTTTTGTGTTAGTCATTTCTGTGAACACCTGTGAGCGTCTGGGTTTAATTGGCCTACAGCTGGTGCTGATTGTGTGTGCAGGGGCTGGGGGAGGCACTGCCTGATCGGCTGCCTTCGTGGCAGGCATCATTATCTCCTCTCCTTCCTTTTCAGCTCCTTATTTTTTGTTACAGGTAGGTTAAAAAGGTTTAGGGATTAGGGACTGAAAATAGAGGGGGCTCCAGTGAGATTTGATGCCTCTTGGATGAAGTCATTTCGGCAAATATATCTGCATGCATCAACACCTTATGGAACAAGTCAAGTGCAGATTTGGTAATCTTGTTAGTCAATTTGCAATACTTCTGTAGCTTTCATAGAGGTGACTGTGCCAACAGCCAGGGAGGCTGAAGTGCACTGCAGTGACAGCAGCGCAGAAGAAGGGAGTGCAGGTTTTAAAAGTCTCCTCTCCATGTCACCTGTTAGCAGTTTAATGGGGGGTGTCACTTTATGTATGGTTGATATGAAATGAGTACAGGTTTATGCATATACATTTTTGACGGGGTGACTTTAAATTAGTCTTTGATGGTCTCATTTGCATCAAGACTTGCTTGATCTCAATAACTGTTTAAATTAGCAGTCTTTTTGTGTTCATGAATGTCTTGTGTATGTCCTTACGCTTTGAGGTAACTGTAGCTCTGAATTATTATTTTTTTAATATTAAAGTTAATTTCAGATTTAAGTACTGGCATTATAGACCCTCTTAATTCCTACAAGAAACTACTGCAGACCACTTGTTTAGAAAGTGTGTATTTAAGAGGAAATAAATAGTTCTTTACCTGTTGTTGCTTTGCAATTCTTAGTACAGTTTTCTACAGGTAAGCCTCCCTAGGCTCTGCAGATGAAGTAATCTTCAACTGAGGAGGAATGAGGAAAGGGAGAAATGCAGCCAGATCACTTGAAGTAAGCCAGGATGTCCTAAAGGTCATACTTCCCAGTGCCAAAGAGAATGAAATAGACTCTATACGGAATATTTTATTATAACGGGTGAAATAGAAACTTTCTAAGTCTAAACTGAGAGCTGTGAAGAGCCACAAGCCCATAAATACACCTTTTCGATTGTAATAGACCTCAGAGTCTTTGTGTGTCCCTTAAAAATGTATTGTAATTTGGAGACTTGTGTAATTTGTGAAATCAGTGAGTTGCTGCATCCTCTGTTGCCAGGTGTATTTCCATTAGGCATTCATTGTAAGTGGTCTGTAGAGGCCCTTCATGCTGCTGTGTTGTGAATCCTCTGTGCTATGGAGCTTAATGGTGTTCTTTCAGGTGAGACTTACTCTAAAACAAAAAGACTGCTTAAGAGGCCATGAAAAGTAAGGAAATGCCTTTTCACTTTCATATCCAAGCAGCACAGGTGTGACTTTAGCTAAATTTCTCCTTTTACATGGGCCACAGCCTTGACTGACATCATTTCAGCAAGAAGCATGCAAGTCTTTAGTTTTGAACAAGTGAAATTTCAAAAAAATAAATGCATGCTTAGTGCAAAGTGAATACTGGAGAAGTAAGGTAATTTAATAACCTCTCCCAGCTTTAATCATCGTGTTTTTCCTTGCTGCTGTTTATCCAGCATCTGACTTCTGTTTGTCAGGCTTGTCGCTTCCCTTTAAAATGCTTTTCTATGCAGCTTTAGCAAAGTATCATGCTACAGAAAGCAGCATAACTAAATGGGAAAATTATGTACACTGGAAGAAAGAATTAGCAACTACTTTGGGACTGAGTCTGTATTGGGTACTCTACTCAAATAAGTATATGGACAAGATTGGTGACATAACTTAGGATGTGGAGGGCTTAGAACAGGGACTTTTACTCAGTCTGTCTTCTTTATGGTGTCTTTTAACCTTCAAATTCTTTGTTAAGCACAGTCAGTGTGACTGATTGCACTCCCAAGAAAGTGTAGCAGCAGCCCAGTAACTTCAGTGCAACTTGTTTAAGTTTCCTATTTGTGTTACCCCATTTTATTTAATTGGAATACATTAATATAGCGGACACCTTGCCTTCTTTCTCTGACCAGATACAGTGCTGAGAATGAGTGGAAAGGTCTTATCTTAATGAAAACTAATGTTCTTCTGTCTGAACAATAATGCAATAAAATGATCAACCTTCTTTTTTTTTTTAAGCTGTTAATTGTCTGCATGTGTAATTGTCCTGGTTTCAGCTGGGACAGAGTTAATTTTCTTCCTGGTAGCTGGTATAGTGTTGTGTTTGGGATTTAGTATGAGAATAATGTAGTTAACACACTGGTGTGTTTAGTTGGTGCTCAGTAGTGTTTATGGTAGTTCAAAGACTTTTCAGCTTCTGGTGCCTTTCCAGCAGAGGGCTGGAGAAATACAAGAGTTTGGGAGGGGACACAACCAGGACAGCTCACCCAAACTGACCAAAGGGATATTTCATACCATACGGTGTTATGTTCAGCATATAAACTGGGGGAAAAGCTGCCTGGGGGCTGCTACGTGGGAACTGGCTCGGCATCAGTCAGCGAATAGTGAGCAATTGCCTTGTGCATCACTTGTTTTGTATATTTTATTATTACTATTATTATTATTATCTTTTCTTTCTGTCCCATTAAACTGTATTCATCTCGGCCCATGAGTTTGCTCACTTTTCTGCTTCTCTTCCCTGTCCCACTGTGCAGGGGAAAGGGTGAGCAGCTGTGTGGTGCATAGTTGCTGGCTGGGGTTAAACCACAGCAGTCCTTTTTGGCACCTAACATGGGGCACACGGTGTTGAGATAGTAACAAATCTGACTAGAATGCGTTAGAATAAATGTGTTATAAGCATGCATTATGTTAGTTGAATAGTCACTGGTCACAATGTTGATTTGCTTGTTGTTGGTGTGGTTGTTTAAAGTTATGTATCGCCTTACTTTCAGTAGAAGTTCGCTGTTGCGGTGTTTATCACCCGTGGGAACCGGGCTGAGGTTACCATGTTGCTGTGCGCTGTAACATCGGTGTATGTTACGATAGAATTTCTGTTTGCGAAACTGATCTGGTATTTGTACGCGGCACTGCCATCGTCTCTGTACTTCGTGCGCCATCTATCGGGAGCTGTTAATAATTACATCTTTTACCTTTTCTCCTCGGTCCCAGTCCGTGGGGGAGGCACTGGCCTTCATCTTCTTCCCCTTCTCCTCCAGGCTAATTACAATAGCTCTTGAGAATTTTTAGTATCCTTGGGACGCTGAAACTAGCGTGTTCCTATTGCTATGTCTTCTGAATGTGTTCCAGGTCTTAAGGTTAAACGACTCTTTAAGAATGCCACCCATAGATCTGCCCCAAAGCTGGGTAGTTAAGAGTGTCAAGGTGTGTGGGATAGTAGGCAAATAACTAGGACAGTGGGCACCTCCAGTGTTTTGGAACTTCACCTTTGAACAAGTGAAGAATCCAGAAAAACTAGTAAAATATTTGGAAAAAGTATGCTGTCACCCTGGCAATTCCAGAGAGACATAAATCACTGCAACATTCTGGGGCCTGCCCCATGCCTACCAGACCCTGTTTAACACTGTTCAGTACCATGAAGGGGAAGAGAGGGGCTCTTGCTCTGATGACAAAGAATTTGGGGAAGGGGTGCAAGCCCTCCCTCAGACTCTGGAGGGAACTTCTGTAAGGTGTGAAAGAAAGGTGTCCCTTCAAGGAAGGTGTTATGTCACCCAGGCATCTGTGGACCACCATGGAGGGAGCTATTTAGTATCTGAGGAATTAGCTGTGCTGGGGGTGATTTATGATGACTTGGACAACAAGCAGTTATCCAAAGACCTAGATGAAGTCAAGGCTAAATGACCATATGGCAGAAGTTTGTATGGAGTTCATTGTCATTGTATGCCAACTCGTTGGCAGTAATGACCTGGAAAGATGGAGAGGAACAAATTATGGATGAACTGGCTGGCCAGTCCCAACAGCACAAAGGAAGTCTCTTCTTCCTCCCTACAGGCCTTGTCTTGATTGTGGAGAAACTGGTCCAGCAACTCAAAATGGATAGATGCTGCTGCCCACCTGTATGGACTAGTGTCTCTGCTATTAGGATTAAGTGTTCCTCTGCTCAGTAGAGAGGGTATGGTGGGTAGACACCACAGACCACCCTGTGGTTTTACCTGCATGAGTGTAGAGAGGACATGAGGAAGTAGGATGGAAAATCTTCCTTGACCCTAGAGGCACAGATGTGTGAATTGTAAGGAAAAACGATCACAAAAGGGGGTTCTTCCGGGAAAATGGCTGCTGCAGTCTCCAGTGGGCAGCTTCCCAGACAGAGTGGAAGGGCTGATCTTGGTAATCTTACTAATGAAGGGACTTCTGTATTTATAAGAAGTGAGTAGCAAGTACTGTGACCGGGGCTAGAGTGACCCTGGCTCCAGCTGTGTGGAGGAAAGGGACAACTGGGTTTATTGGACTGTGTGTATCTGGCGGCCTGGCACATCAGACCCACAAATGTGTAAGGCTCTAGTAGATACTGGTGCACCGTGTACGCTAATGACATCAAGCTATAAACGGGCAGAATCCATTTGTGTTTCTGGAGTGACAGGGGGATCCCAACAGCTAGCTGTATTGGAGGCTGAAGTGAGCCTGGCGGGGAAGGGGTGGCAAAAGTACGACATTGTGACTGCCCCAGAGGCTCCGCATTTTTGGCGTGGACTGTCTCAGGAAGAGGGCATTTCAAGGACCCAAAAGGGTACCGCTGGACTTTTGGTATAGCTGCATTGTTGGAGACGCAGGAAACTAAGCAACTGTCTACCTTGCCTGTCTCTCAGCGGACCCTTCTGTTGTGGGGTTGCTGGAAATTGTGCTGAAGAACAGGTGCCGATCACTATCACAACAGTGCGCACCAACTGAGACTCCCTGCATCCCATCCATAAGCTGATACATCAACTGGAGACCAAAGAAGTGATCAGCAAGACTTGCCCTTTAACGTCACCTATGGCCAGTGTGAAAGTCTAATGCAGAGTGGAGATTAACAGTAGACTATTGTGGCTTGAGTGAAGTCATGCTGCTGCTGAGAACAGCTGTGCTGGACATGCTAGAACTTCAAAATGAACTGGAGTCAGAGACACCCTAGTGGTATACCACTATTGATATTGCTATTGTGTTTCTCTCAATCCCTTTGGCTGCAGAGTGCAGGCCACAGTTTGCCTTCACTTGGAGGGGTGTCCACTACACCTGGAATTGACTGCCCCAGGGGTGGGAACACAGCCCTACCATCTGCCACGGACTGATCTAGGCTGCAGTGGAATGGGGTGAAGGTCTGAAATACCTGCCGTACATTGATGTCATCATTGCATAGGGCAATACAGCAGAAGTTTTTGAGAAAGGGGAGAAAACTATCTAAATCCTTCTGAAAGCCAGTTTTGACGTAAAACAAAGTAAGGTCAAGAGACATGCCCAGGAGATCCAGTTTTTAGGAATAAAAGGGCAAGATGGATGTTTTCAGATCTCAATAGATGTGATCATCAAAATATCAACTGTGTCTCCACCAAGTAGCAAAAATGAAACATAAGCTTTCCTAGGCATTTTGGATTTTTGGAGAATGCATATTCCAAATTAAGAATCTGATTGTAAGCTGCCTCTATCAAGTGACCTGGCAGCAGAACAATTTCAAATGGAGCCCTCAACAACAACAAACCTTGAAACATATTGAACAGGAGGTAATTAATACAGTAGCCTTTGGGCTAGTCTGGGCAGGACAAGATGTAAAAAATGTGTTCTACACCACAGCCAGGAGGAGTGGCCCTACCTGGAGCCTCTGGCAGAAAGTACCAGGGAAGACTCAAGGTCAGCCCCTAGGGTTTTGGAGTTTGCACTACAGAGGGTCTGAAGCCTGCTCCAGCTAAAAAAGAGATACTGGCAGCGTGCGAAGGAGTCTGAGCTGTTTGGGAAGTGATTGGTACTGAAGCGCAGCTCCTCCTGGCACCCTGACTGCCAGTGCCAGGGTGGATGTTCACAGAGAGGGTCCTTTCTACACATCATGTACCTGTTGCTACGTGGAGTAAGTGGTTTGCGCTGATCACACATTGGGCTCAAAACCCCAGTCATCCAGGAATATTGGAAATGATCATGGACTGGCCAGAAGGCAAAGATGTTGTAGTATTGCTAGAAAAGGAGGTGATGCTGCTAAAGAGGCCTCACTGTATAGCAAACAACAAGGAAAGGAGAAGCAACATGCCCTGTTCACTGGTGGGCCCTGTCTTATTGTGGGAAAGCACCGGAGGTGCAAGGCAGCCGTATGGAGTCATATACAACAAATTGCAGAAACTGCTGAAGGAGAAGGTGAATTGAGCCATGTGCAGAAGTGAAAGCCATCCAGCTGGCTTTAGACATTGCTAACTGAGAAGAGTTGCAAGCGGTCTGTCTCTATACTGACTCACGGATGGCGGCAAGTGCCCTGTGAGGGTGGCTGCAGCAATGGAAGCAGAGCAACCGGCGGCGCAGAGGCAAACCTATCTGGGCAGCCGGCTAGATATTGCTGCCTGGGTAGAGAACCTGGTTGTAGAAATAAGTCATGTAGATGCTCATGTGCCCAGGAGTCAGGCCACTGAAGAACATCAAAAAGTAGATCAGGCTGCTAAGATTAAAGTGTCTCAGGTGCATCTGGACTGGCAATGTGTGGGTGAATTATGAATAGCTTGGTGGGCCCATGGTGCCTCAGGCCATCAAGGAAGAGGTGCAACATATAGATGGGCTCATGATCGAGGGGTGGACTTGACCGTGGATGCTGTTGCATATGTTATCCATTGATGTGAAACATATGCTGCAATTAAGCAAGCCAAGCGGTTAAATCCTCTTTGGTATGGAGGACAACGGCTAAAATATAGCTGTGGGGAGGCGGGGCACATTGATTCTGTCACACTCTCACAGGCCTGCCAAGGCAAGTGCCATGTGCTTACAATGGTAGAAGCAACCACTGGATGGCTGGAAACCTGTCCCATTCTCTATGCCACCACCCGGAACACTGTGCTGGGGCCTTGGAAAGCAAGTTTTATGGTGACGTGGTATCACAGCACTCTCCAAACTAGCTGGCTGCAACAAGGTCTTTTACCATCACATACCAACATACTATACTCTTCATGCTGGTTCCTCTGCTGCCTTCTCCCAGTCTCTCCTCATCCAGGGCACGCTCTTTCTCTTCTCTCTGCTTCCTCCTCCTCTCTCTTCACTGGCTGCCCAGCCTCTTAACAGAACCAGCCACAGCTGCACCTTGTCTACATCAGCCAACCTGCCACCCCTGAAGCCAGCCCACAGCTGTATGTTATCAATGATAATTAACCCAGCTTCATTCCTCTACAACATGGCACCTCAGAAAGAATTGAATCAGAAAACAGGACTAATTTCTGCAACAATGTTGTAGACACCTGGGCCAAAGAGCATGGCTTTGAGTGGGTATATCACATCCCCTATCATGCACCAGCCTCTGGGAAGATCGAATGGTACAGTGAACTGTTGAAGACTACAGTGAGAGCAATTGGTGGTGGGACCTTCAAACACTGGGATACACATTTAACAAAAGCCACCTGGTTAGTCAACACCAGGGGATCTACCAATCCTACCTAATCAAATGTATAGTAGAAGTGGGTAAAGTTCCTGTACTGCGTATAAGAAGTGCACTAGGGAAAAAAGTCTGGGGTATTCCTGCCTTAGGCAAAGGCAAACCCACTTGTGGGATTACTTTTGCTCAAGAACCTGGGTGCACTTGGTGGGCAGTATGGAAGGATGGGGAAGTCTAATGTGTACCACAAGGGGATTTGCTTCTGGGTGAGAATAGCCAATGATTTGAATTGTATAACTTTAATTGCTATATAATACTGCATGTCATCACTACTATGGTTGCTATATACCATATCAATGGTATTACGGAAGAATTACCCAGAGTAATGAGGAATGAATTTTGATGATAGAACTGGACAAGCGCAGCAGTGGTTAACTAGAACTGGCTTCAGCAAGCAGCAGTCCCCCCCCTCCCCCCCAGCTCCTGCCCTGAGGGACTGCTGTGAGAGGTGGAGCCCAAAGTCGTGGACTAAATGGACTCAACGGACATTTTAGAGGGGTGGCCCGTAGACTAAGGGAAAGAGATCTCTGTGTGTATATCACAAGGCAGGAAAAGTGGTGGTGATCAACTGGGACAGTAATGCTAGCTAGCAACATTTCCCAGTGCCCGAGTGAGGGCCCTGCTTTTTGTCAGAGGGTTTTGGAGAGTGCTGAAAGATAACGTTATTAGTAACAATTAAGACTAATCTTGCTTTTGTGGCTTGAAGAAGGCTCATTCAGCAACACCTCTCAAAGGCAAGGCACTGAACGTTTACATTGTTTTATTTATTTTGTAGGAAGGTAAGTGATTTGAGGGAGGGGAGGAACTGGAGTGTACACTAGACCCTGTGTCGCAGCAGTTAAAGGCATTCCGGTAAGGGTACCCGTGCAGGCTTGAGTGCAGGGCGGTGGGATGTGGATTTCCATACTGTAAAGGGTGAGAAACTGCTACCTCTAATATTCTTCTTACAATAACTGAAAGATTTAGTTCCTGAATTAATTAATCAAAGGCCCTACACTGCAATGTCATTATGAATAGTCAGAATATTTTCAGCTTGGTGCTTGGCTCATCAGTCTGGCAGGCACTGAACTCTGTCAATCCCTATTGAAGTTGTGCCAATCTTCTTAGATGAAGCTGATTGATGTGAGCTCTTTCCTCACCATTCATTTGGACAGCCAGACTGTGTGTGACTAAATTTTTGGCCATCACAGACATTCAGATGAATTCATTTTGATTAGTTCTAGTTGAGACTTTGGGGAAACATGAAAACTGAATTGCTGTTCTTTTCCTCCCTTCCCCCATGTTGTTCTAAAGCTCTTCCCTTGTTGATCCACAACTGCTATGCTCATGCATTCGTGTATGTGAATACACATGCAGACATTTCTGTTGGTAGGTGTTGACCCATGGGTCCGGGCAGAGTTCAAGAGCTTTTTTTATACTAATCGTCTTTTACCAAACTATTTCTTTTTGCTATACAACACGATACTGGAAAATTGTGCTGTTTTCTCTGTTGCAGCATTTTAATGCTTGCTCTGTCTTCATTGACTTGCTTTGCTTTTTTCTGCTATCTGGTACAAATTTAGTGTAAATTAAATGACCAGTTCATTTTTTTCGCTCCATAGGCTGCAGCAAGTAATAAACAGCTTATGTAATCTCCTAATCATGAACTCAGCCAAAAAATGTCATAAAACTCTGCAGTATACAGCACCTCGCAATGATTTCTGTAGCCTGCAGAAACCATATATTATGAATATTGTTTGCTATGGTTTTTTTTCATTTGAATCATCATAGTCCTCCATTTGCAGGAAAGAGAAAGACTTTCTTTTCTTATTAGATGTTCCATTTTCAATCCATATTTATTGCCTCTGTGTGTGGTTGTTAACTCTGCTTGGAGATGGTTGCTGTCTTTCATTGAATTGGAGTGATGATATAAAAATCAGAAACATTACAGACAGAGATTTTTCTCTACCCTTTCCTTCTCTGTTGTGTGTTGTGCCCCACCCCCCCAGATTTCCAAATTTCCAGTTTTACTTTTGGTAATTCATCTAATCCTTGTATTTTCAGTCTATGTGTGTAACCTAATCTTTTGTCTTCCCCTCCTTGCTCCTACTGCAGGATTTCTCTCATTCCAGATCTTTCTTTAAACATTTCTGTCCAGTCTAAATAGCATGAAAGTTGGCTTCCATTGCTTCCCATGGAAGACTTATTTTGTGGTTTGCTATCAGAAAGCGTTTTTATAGCCCTTATTTCCTGTTTCATCATACCACACCCATTTTTAGTATTCTGAATAACTATGGCCTATTATTTGGTGTTAACCTTTTAGTTCATACAATGACATTTTGCTTCTTAGGTGTTTGTCTTTTGAAGTGGCTCACTGATGTTGTAAATTACTGTCTGTCATTAACACATCTCAGTTTTTTTGTAATGGTAGTACTGTGAAAGAGCATTATAGAACAGCATGCTCTGTTTCAGACTCAGTGATATGAAGTACAGTGTTGAGCATTTTCTTCTCAAACCCTTTTGGAGGTAATTTTTCAGTTTTCATGGTGCTGTCATTGATGCCAGACGTATCTCAGCCAGTCTTCAATGCAGTGCATTGAAGAAAATTGATTTGAACAGAATGATAGATGTAGTCTAAAATTTACTTTGGGGAACTTCTTAGGGTGATTTTACAGTATCAGAAGAGTTAGAGACAGGTTTGTGTGCCTTCATGTATAAGGGAATACTGGCTTGGGCTTCTTCTGAAGGACTTCTTGGTTAGCCCTTGGAAGGGTGATTTGCTGCTCCCTTGCAGGTGATCCTCTGCCTTGGGAAACTGGCCCTCTAAATTCTGTTCTATGCATGTTGCTGTTTTCAGTTATAGTTAGCTTATTTTACATGTTTAAAGTTATATTCATATAAAGTGGGATTTGACATGGGCTCGAAGTAATACTGCTGATGCTGAGTGTTCTTGACTCTTTGAAACTGGTGAAAGCTGAGAGCATTCAGCTCCTCAGCAGCTTTCAAAAGTATTAAGTTGCTTTAATGTCAGACATGTCTTTTATATGGCCAGCAGAAACTGCCTCTTGGTGAACCTTCTTCTTTCTTTATAATTTCAGCTAAGCAATTACTTAGTGCCATTTGATGAAATTGTAGTGAACTACAGATAGTTTTAAGTGGCAACTGTATTTTCAGGCACAACCATTTCATGAAGGAAAACAAGCTTTTGAAATTAGGTGGTAGGAGTCTGAGATGCAGCACAAGATAGCTGGGATTCATCCAAGAAAAGTAATGCAACATGCATTGAGGAGGAAGTGAAAAGGGAATAGTTTCTGAAAAGGAATTGCAAATTCTTGCCAAATGCAAGGAGGGAGAGATTCTGGGGCTCTCTTCTTGTGGTGCTGTAGATACTAGCGGAAAAATCCATGTAACAGTTGCTGGGTCATCATTTCCTATGGTGCTCTTACTAAGGACTTTAATAGAAAAGTGTGTGTAAAATGATACAATTTTAGATACTTCGGTAATCTAGAGAGAAGGATTGAAAAGGAAGAAAATGTGGGTGTTCTACCTACCTACATTTTTGGCACCCTGTCTGCTTATTTAATTAGTGTAACACATATGACACAGTTGAAAACTTCTCAGTTAAAATCTTTCTATGTGTTATATGTGGAATGATGTCTTTTATATTTTCTCCTCTGGATTGATCAGTCATTTTTATTTAGGCTTGATTGCTGTAATACAGCTGTTGGTTATTTTTCTTTTTAATGCTTAGCCCTTGCCCAAGGTGCTCTAAGGGGAGGAGGAATAGATCAAAATAATAATTTTTCTTCTCCTAACATTAAGATAGGAGTCTTTAAATGACTTAAGCCAATTTATTGCAGGGTAGGTTCATTGTGGATACACTCAAAATCTATCAGATTGATTGACGATGCTGTTCTATTGACGTGTCTGTTCCAGAAGAGAATGTGGGATAATAGGTTGAAGATTTGATGAATACCATTTTATTTAGAGAAAATTATATTTCAGTGCATTTAGTATATTTGTAATATGGGAAAGACTTTGAAAGTTACCTTCAAAAAGTGACTGTAGGAAGGCTTCCATTGCTGAGATTAAGCCTTGTGGGTTTTGGCACCACTCCAGTTCCAGGGAGATTCCACTGCTGGAAAAACACAAGCAAAATGTATCTCCATGGGTTTTGTAGTCTGAATGTTTAAAAAAACCAACACCAAAACCCAAATCCCAAAACTTTGATTTGAACTTGGCTTGCATACAAGTTGCATGTGCTCGTTTGAAACATTAATGGATAATTTTTTTCTCTCTAAAATTGTTTGTAATTTTTTAGGTGCCTCTTTTATAAGCAGGCAGCCTGGCTCAGTCATTGCACTTGTGAAGTGGAAGGTGATACTTGTTTTCAAATTCTTCTCATTTATGTAATTATTTAATAGCTTTTATGAATTAAGACATTTAAAAATTACTGGAGTTCTCTGAAATCACATGATGTAATTCCTAATAATGCACGTGAGCTCCTAAAATTCACAGGAAAATAAGCTAATAGATTCCCCTCACTACTAGCTTATTGAATCACTTCTGTCTCTACTTGGGAGGCAAAAAATGTTGTATTAGGTAGCATGTTGAAAGTTCTTTTTTATCTTTTACATGTTAGTTTTACTTTTGGAAGCCTAATATCCACAAGGTTTCAAATCTGAATTTGGAGCAGAAACATAATCTGATTGCAAATAAGTAAGATAAAGAAGGAAAAGCCTACTTTCCAATTCTATCTTATTTATGGTTAATGTATGGCAAAAATGAAAGGGATCTTCCAAATCAGGTCTGTTTGAGTTGTTTTTTTCGAGAGGTTTTTTGAGACAGCTTGCTGATTTCAGGGTGAAGCCTTTCTGTCCTTGAATCTTCTGTGGCCTGGCCTTGCATCCCAGCTAGCTAGGTTAAATGGGCTCTAGGCTTTCCCTTCTGTATTGTGGGGGACTGTACGTGATGCTTAAGGGCATCAGAGAGGAGTAAGAACCAACAGTTGTTTCAGAGCTTTTTCCTTGGCTGTCTGTTGGCCACTTCTATTGTAGCCGTAATTTTAAGGGGTCCCTAAGCTATGGCTTGCTGCAGCATTCAGACCTTGGTAACTGAGCAGCCTGGGGTGGGAAACAGAAACCTACAGAAGCTGTGAGGTTATGTTAGCAAGCAGAGAGCAAAAATCTCGCCCTATTTCTTTTGCATGTTCAATAAGCACTCAGTAATAGCCATGGTTTTATCTAAAAAAGAAAAAAAAAAAGGTAAAAAATAAAAAATTGACCAGATGAGGCTAAATTACTTGCATAAGATCCCATGTGTAGTCCGTCATCTGGGCAGGAAACTTAGCTAGTTCTTCAGAGTCCAAGCCCCACTGTGTTTGCAGTTTTATAACTTTTTTTCTCATCAATTATATAAAACAGATTATATTTTCAAGGTGACATGGTTCGTCCCAGCAGCACTGTTCTGGTGTGGCTGGCAGGCCATGTGGGAACTCTGGGCAGTCCCCTGGATGATGGCACCTCTATACCAAGAGCAGTTCCTCCTTGTCATCGTTGGGGCTGCTAAGAGGCTGCTAGAGACCAGCTACTCAGCTGGACTGATGCTTGCTCAGACCCTGTACAGCAGTTTTATATTCCTGAACAAATTGTTGAGCCAGATTATCCTTGGCTTGTCCAAAGGTTCAGGTGACAAACACCTATGGATCTGCACCTGTTTTAAAGGGATTGGTGTTAGATATGGACCTAAGTGATGTTAGATGTAGCAACTGCAGAGAAACTAACATAAACAGGAAGAATTATGTTGAGTAATACTGGGTGACGCTGAAAGACTAATGAAAAAAAGGCCTTTCATTCAGCAAAGTCAAGCAGGATTAATTGTGAAATATAAACCAAATGCCTAGAACAAATGCCGCTTGAGAAATGGAATAGCTCCCGACAATGGTGGGAATTGATAGGCATGCATGTGCATAGCTGTAGGTAGTCAGTCAGTAAATATGTAGCACAGTTTATCAGAACACATGCTGGATAAGAGCCAAGGCAAGTAAATGCTAAATTCTAGCTGTTACGCCGGTCCCATGGTTGAAACTTAGACAAAACTTGCCTGTTTTGTGCTGTTTTGCGGCTTAGCACAGTTGGGGTATAAGTAACCAGAGGGATGATTGTAGTAGCAAGCTACGGTGAGGCAAGAGCAGTTAAGCGTAAACTTTGAAGGAAAAGCTCAATTCCAGTTATCTGTTCTAGTTCCCTCTTCATGTGGCCTCAGAAAGTCCTGTATACCTCCTTAGTCTCCTGCCTTGATCCAGCAGTGCCAGGAGAGAAGCATTTTCATCCCATGTACATGGGAGAATGGTGGTTTTGTGATGGAGTAGAGGTCTGCAAGAAAGAACAGCTTCAAAGCACTGTTTAACACTTGTGCTCCACTTCCAGCAATTATCATAACCTCATTTATTTTCTACCCACCTCTGATATGGGGACTGTAGATTTCTGTGCTAAAAGAAATTGTGACCATTACCTTGACTATTCTACTTGGGTACTGTTGTGAGTACAGTACATGTAGGTGCCAATTTTTTTCAATCTGACAATTGAATTCAGAGGTATCAACCTCTGAATGCAGTTGAACTGATGCAGTTGAACATATATAAATTTCAGTATAAAATACGTGACTCCTAGAGTTCTAGTTGCTTTTGATGAACCAAAAAAAATTCATATCCTCTTATTAAAAGCCCAGAGAAGAAACCGAAATGCAACTCTGTATGCATGATTCTTTTTTAAAATGAAGGCTAAGAAAATCCCAATTGATACATAAGACATAGCTTTTTAATTTATAGCTCAAGCATATGCAAAAAAGGCATTAATTTTCAGTATTATAAAATTCTCGATATGCAGTGCCTGGAGCTATGGTTTTGAACCTAAATTGCGTGTGTTTACTAAGCCATATAGTTCTGCAACATGGAAAATGGAAGTGCATTTCAAATGTGTGCAGGGATTGCTATTACTAAAACCAGTTGTAATTTATAAGTGAGAAAAACAAAGCTTCAGGTGGCAGATGAAGAGACACCTTTATTGACTCCATATGCTTGACTGCATGAGGTGTGTTCCTGAAAATGGGAAGCAAGTGCCATATTTTAAGGAATTTCAGAAGTCAAGCATCAAGGGGTAATAGAGTTGACCTCTAATTTCAGAAATCACAGGCTAACATTTCAGAGCATTTCACTTCCAAACTTTATTTAAAGCTCTGCTTAGCAATCAGTTTTATAATAGTGAGGATTTTTGGCTGGGAGGCACATCAGTTATACTGTTACCTAGCAGACTTCTTCCCTTTAACAGCAGACACCAACAGCCTCTTGGAATGAAATGCTGCTGCTTCGGACTGTACAGGTGTGGTGGGACTGGCTGTCTGTCCTTGGTTTCACAAGTATGGTTTTACATCCTGTGTTCTTTTTACCTTGAACAAAGTACAATGTAGTTCATCACTTAACGTTTCTAACAGGAGATTGTTTCATTCTTAAAGGTTTACTGTCTCCTCGGTGTTGAAATATTTTAGCTGGCGTTTTTCTACCAGATCCTTCCTAGAGTATTCATTATCCATTACTGCAGTATGTAATCTAGAGGCTGTGTCTTGGAATTCTCAGTGGGTGATTCTCAGCACGAGTGCTGCTCACCTTTATAAAAAGGTGTTAAGGAAATACAGGTTTGGGATGTATATTTGTGTAGAATTGATTCCACCTTGTGTTCCCTCCACCTAAAAGGAGGGTCAATAACACAACGTCGCTCTTTCCAAAAATCATAAAACTTCTGCTTTCAGTACAAATTTGTAAATTCTTAGAAAAGTGGACGTTAAAAGTATCAGTGTTTTCCCGTTAGATGAGAAGCTTCACCACAGGTGAGATAAAACTATGACTTCCACACTGCTTGCTCTCTGCTCTTACTTGGCCATGTTCTTGGATGTCTGTCACTTCTGGTATGAATAGAAAAAGTTTTGCGAGCGTGGTAACTGCCACCAATAAGACACATGAACACAGTTAAACATCACTTTGCACATTCAGAGTGGTTACTACCATAACAAACTGCCTGTCATCCTTTATAAAAAATGGAGGAATTTAAATGTATTTTCTGTAAAGCAATTTTCTTTAGGTTATTCATAAATATCCATACCTACTTTTTGAATATAGAATTTGAGCCTTATTAATACATAATACATAAATCTGCACAAGAGCAAAACATTATTTTACCAGCTGGACTCTGAAAGTGACAGGTTTAAAGAAGACGCTCAGAAACATTGTAGATGAATAAGGCTTCTATTTCAAAACGGTACACCATAGGTATAAAAGCAAGTGTGGGACAAGATTTTTAGGTAGACATAGTATCTTTTATTAAAATGGACTGCGATGCCTGGGAAAATTAATAAGGTTTTGTGCAGCCAAACTTTTTTTGAGGTGTGACATAGAAACATCAGATTTAAAAGCTAAATACAACTTGAGCGCAATTACATTTCAGTTAGTATCTAGTTAGGATATTGAGGTGTTTGTCCATGAAGTATAAAGTTCTAGGTTAGCCTTGAGTTATTCAGCAGCTTATTTACTTGAAGTCATGAATAAATGTCATACATAGTACTTAGTTTTTTTTCAAGTTAGTTGTGTTGTACAGATACCCAGACTGTTAGGTGTTGTTAGCAGTAGTCTGCTGTCACACCTCTTAGTACTTAAAAGCGAGAATGCTGCTTTCAGCTGTTTCAGGTTTGGAGGAAAGGGGGTCTGTTCCACAATACGAGGTGATTGTTGGCAAAGCCAAGAATTTTTTCTACTGAATTAACTCCTCTGTCAAATGGCACATTTATTTACAGGAAGGCTATATGGACAAGTCAAATGAACTTGAAATATCCTGATAGTTCACCACTGTAAGTTGGAGAAGGGAAAGGAAGAGGACAGAAGGCACAATTTTCATGCTAAGGTTCCTCCTCTGCTTAACTGCTGAGGAGATGAGCTGCCACATCTGCTGTGCTGTGACAAGATCTGGACAGGGTATGTCCAGAAGACTGTATGGGAACTGGAATGCAGGTAGATGATGGAATTGTTTCAACTGTAGACTATGCTGTGACACTTGGAAGCGTACGTTCAGCATCATCACAGGCAAGAGTGAGGCAGAACACAAGTTTGTGAAGCACCACAGGTTTTTTGACTCTTTCAAAAAATGCATTTCCTATTAGACTGGTGCAGAAACATTGATTATGCTGATATGGGTATAGCAGCAGTGCCAAAAACATGGCAATTTAACCAATCTACGATTTAGTACTGCTTACTCAAAGCCAAATAAAAGAAGAGACTAGAAGTGGAACCAGAAGAATTTCTGAGCAATATCAATGTAGCTGATTGGATTTTTCTTTACATACAAAGATTCTGTTGTTTTCGATCTGGATTGCAGTTTTGATTTTTTTAATTTCTTTTTCCAGGACTGCATATTGGCATTCAGACTGATAGCTAGAATCAATTTAAGACAGATTCATTTATGAATGATTTTTTTTAATATGAAAATTGTTCATAATTCTCTTAACTCTTTTGACTAGGCTTTCTGTAACAGCCTCCCTTAGGACTGTAACCAGAGCTATGGGTTTTCTGTTGGTTCAAAATCTGGGCCACTTCAGGTTTGAATTTTTTTATGTCTATGTCTTAAGTGATCTCATTCTGACTAAGATTCAGAAAGATCCTGCATGTTTCTTGACCTCAGTGTCTTCTTCTGTAGAACAAGGATAATGGTCCTTAGTTACTACCAGGAATATTCAGGCATAATGTATATAAATACCTGTAAAGGTTACAAGTTCCCTCAAAATGCCTCGTATTTCTGCTGACTTCATGTTAAGTAGAAAACTGTGTTTATGTGTGGTTGTGGCGGTGGGGTGGTTCTATCATCAGATATCAAGTTTTGTTTTATTTTTGTAATGATTTATGTAGTTGTTAATCAGCAGCTGACTCCTCAGAGGAAACTTCAGGGAGATCATGTATTTAGAAACAATCCGGCTTTTAGTATTTTCTCTCCATTGTATTTTTCTTCCTTTGTTCTTTTGTTCTCTGTTATGAAGGACATTTGCATGAAAACAAGATTTTTGTTTCTTAAGAGTTCATCTGTTCCTGCTGTTTATTCCCCACCTGGCCATAATCCTCTGTTTGTGACATCTCAATTGGTGGCTGTGCAAATGATTATGATGTCAAAGACAGGATTATGACTTCAGGTGAGAAACAAACAGCAGGTACTGGTGAACTCAGGAGAAATACACATCTAGATTTTTCTGTAATGATTTTTATGCTAAAAGCACAAGAGAAATGCAGGCAATAGATTATATATGCATATATAAAATATCTGACGTATAAGCAAATTGTATCATACTAGTGAGTAACATGACAAATCTATTCTTTAAATTGTCTTCAGCTATTCTTATTCTTCAGTTTCACTTACAGAAAATTACAATAGTAGGATAATATCCGGTGAGAGTTTGATTAGGACATAGTTACTTGGTTTTTACCATGTTAGAACTTCTGTGAGAAACTCATTCTGTATCCCTCTGTTGTAACATTATGTCCTTATTTTGATTATAATAAGGTTTGATTGTGGACTGCTAATAAGTTAACTAGGGTCCCCGATGGAGTGTGGTTTTGGACCAGGCCAAGCTGCTTTGTGGCACAGGAGGAGGTTCTTGAAAGTGTCTGTTCTCCTGCTTGTTTTTTTTTTCCACCCCTCCTATGTAATGTTGCACTTCCTTTCTCTTCCTGAGGAATCCCACCCCTCACCGTTCCTGAAAACTGTTTCCTTAAACTGTTTGTGCACAGTGTCTCCTTTTGAAGTGTCTTGTTTGCAGTTGGAGTCCTATGACAATAAGTAGCTTGTATGGCTCTGCAGTGATTTGCTGCTGTCCATTGAATAGCGGCAGAAAGAGATTTGCTAAAAAGGTTTACAGGTATGAGAATTATAATGCAAGGGGTGTGTGTGTGTTATTACATCAACACCAGGTGACATAACTAACACCTGAGATGATCTCTTTGGTATGTTAGTGGCAGGTTCTGAAGAAATCGTTCAACTGAAACCTCATCCTGGGAGTCAGCTTGTTGGCTTCTGCTGTTGAAGTTGTTCTGAAGGCTTCTGCTACATTGTACTAAGGTCATTATGTTGACAATTTTGGGATAGGAAATAGTTTTCCCCTTCTGCGTTATTTCAAGAATGCCTTCTTATAGGTGCATTATGGATTTCTTCTGAGGTTTTTGGCATTTTTCCGGTGTAGTTTGTGAAACAAAACAGAACAAATTGTGTTATCCGGTATGCATAAACATTGCCCTCTGTCAGAACGACTAGGTGAAAATAGGAGGGAAGGGAGGAGTTAATAATCACAGAATTAAAGACACTGAAAGTCATCCAATCTACAAGTTTGATATTTGAAGCATTCCCAGCTTTACAGAAACCACAGGGAGTGTTTTTCTTAAACAGAATTGAAGTATTTATCTTCAGAAACCCAGTAATTAAAATTAGAAAGTTGGTAACATTTTTATTGCAGGCAATTCTAGTGGTGAGATTAACATTAGATAATCTTATCATGAAATAACCAGGCACCCTGTGATGATCTGACACATGAGAGGCTGCACAGAGCTTCTGGTCCCCCAAGGGCTGTGATTGTTTTATGGTTTTATATTATGATAACTGTGCTTTGGTTTTGCCCTTTTCTAAGAGTTTCATAGAGTATACCTTCCCCTCATCCCCCTGTAAATTTGTAATTTAACACCACTCTAGGAAATGGCAAATCAGCATGAAACTATTAATCTTACCTCGTATCATGAAACAGACACTGATCCAAGAGATCTGATTACTTTGCTTCAGGTCATTATCCAGACTGAAAGCTGGTCTTGGGTATTTGTATCATCAATAGTTCTGTCATCAGAAAGCAAAAGATTTAAAAACCAAAGTGAAGTTCTACAATCAATCCTGTTTAACATTTCATGCCAAAAATACGGTGGGGCACCAAACTCCTTTTACTGGTCGCTTAGCGATCAGCCACAGTATTAAAGCCCTAATTTCTGCCCTATGTCTGCAGCTTCTTTTCCTGGGCATTTAAAGCATAGTGAAGGACCTGAATGTCGGGCATGAGGGCTTTAAATAATCTGTAGTGATTTTAATGAGTTCAGTCACAATTGCCACAGGTTTGTTGTGCTTCGTAAGTATTTCTGAGATGGAACTTGCATTCAGACTCTCTGCTGCCAAGTTGCTTTTCAGTCTTTTGAGAAGGAGGAAAACTGGCTCCTGTTCAGTCCTGCAGAACTGAGGCTGTTTTAGCTTGAAATGCTCTGGAAATCGCCAGCTGCATCCCCTCCCCTCCAATGAATATATTGTGAACAAGAAATTCAGTTTTAATTTGTATTACAGTTCAGGTAATTAAAGAAAACCCATTTTAAATACCTGACTGAACCAATGTGATTTGGCTTTCCTCTTTGCTTTCCTCTTGGCCCTTCTTACACCCCCGACTCCCACCTCACTTGTTCTAATCACTTGCAACTTCATATCTTCTATCCCATCAGGTTTGTGGCACTTGAAAAGATGCACTTATTTAATATTTAACTGTGAGGGAGGCTCAATCTCTCTTTTTTTTGTTTTCGTTTTGCTTCTCCAGTAAAGTAGAGCTTTCTGCTCTACAGCAATATTTGGAGATATATATATATATATTTTATTTTTTTAGTATTTACAAATCCCAAGGGACTTGGGAAATATGGAAACACATGGTGAGAATTTCTTCTGTGCTCAACTGGATGGTTCAACTATGTTCCTGGAGGGAGTGAATTTTACTGTTGACCTAATTCTGCTCCTATTAAAGTTGGCACTGGGTGGTTTTAGAGATTTTCAGCCTCAAAGCATTACTATTCTTTGTTGAATTCAGAGTTTAAGAAGGAGAGCTGAAGTGCAGCTCTTTTAGATGGAATAAGGACGGCTTAAGCCTGGTACTCAGAATACATTTATTAGCTAAGTCTGTCCAAAGAAGTGGCCTGGGAACCTAGATAGAGGAACATTCCACTCTGCATTAGAATTCTGTCAAAACTTCAAAACTTCATACCTTTTGGCATCACAGCCTCCCTCAGCCTTCTGAATCATGGGCTGTTTCTGCTTTCTGCATTTATGCAGACTTACCGTCCAGACTGAGTTTGCAAATTGGGGAATGATAAACCAGAGCAAAGGGGAAATATAAAAATACAAACTTGTACAGTTTTCCCTGGGAAAAAAACACCCAAACATTCAAAAATTTGTTCCCTACTTGAGAATAATTAATGTGAAATTTTGGAGGTCATATATCTGCTATATTAATTGCTATCAAGTGTGGAGCAGGGTTGTTTTGGTGGTGTGGTTTATTTTTTTGTTGTTTATTTGTTTGTTTGTAATGTACAGCTGTTTGGTTTCTGGTTGGGAAGAGCACAAAAGGGGTATGTAATGCTTGCTCATAGCTACAGAGCCAGTGCTCTTTGATTGTCACAGCACAATAAAATAATGGTTCTCTATTGAATGGAAGGTCTACATCACCATTCTAATTTGGAGAGACTGTACTGTAGGTGTTCATAGTTGGAAACTGTCCCTCTTTGTCCCCTGACCTTCTGTTTGTAAGCAGGACATTATCATTTTGCTAAATATTGATGTAAGACTAAAACACATATTTAATTCTTTTGTATATTTTTGTGTGCTTATGATAAGGCCCAGCTTTGTGCAAGGATTTCCTTTCAGGCTGTTGTAAATGCATAAACATGTGAGCTTTTCTAAACTAAAATTGCTTTGATAAACCCATGGATGTGTGTTACTTTGTCTGTCTGTCTGTACTGCAGTGTCTCAGAGTGAAGGCAATTGCCTCACAAGGTCACTGCTGCCCTGGAGTTGTGGAGGGCCTTTCAATTTATGCTTGGTCATGCCCTTTTAACTTAATGTTCTTCACACAAGCTGGTAGTGATGGATGTCCATCCAGACAACCTAATGGCCTATGGTAACTATAGAAGAGCCTTTATATCAATATTCTGCAGCTGAGACCTGTCAAGATGGACTGTCAAACTGCTCTACACCACATCTAGGACTGTTTTATGCAAACAATAGCTGTGATAACATTGCTATACTTTATGGTGTCAAGAAGAACTGTAAAAGATCATTTCCATGGGTCAAGAGGAAGGTGATCTTTGTACCTTGATATATCAGAGGTCATCTCCCTCTGTCAGCTGTTGCTATCTTCAACAGCACTAAACCCACTGCAGAATGACCTCAGCTCTTAAGGAATCTCAGCCGTAGACGGAAGGTCTGCTGGGATGTCCTCAGTGGCATTTCAAGTGTGGCAAGAGTATTCTGCAGTCAGCGTCTTCATGGTGAGCTTCTAAAGGTAACAGCTGGCTTAGCCCCAGGGAATGAGAGATTGTTATTTGCTCCATACCTGCTCCTGTTCCTTGATTTGACTCTTCCTGAAATCTTTCAGTAGCTAATTTATGTACCTGTTTGAGATACTGTGAGCCTGCCAAATAGAAAACATTTAATTTCTTGCTGGAATCACAGCCTCTGTGCAAAGAAGACCTTGAATTTTTACGTTCAGGAGGCTGAGTCTTGCAGACTCAAGTGAGATAGTTTACCTGTGCTGCTCAGAGGTCTCAGGGGACACCTGTCCAACACAGAGACTGTCAGATCAGGTAACACACTATGAGATATCATGCTGTGAACGTGCTTAGTGGAACTTCTTCAGGATTTGTTGTATTTTGCACAGAACTCCCAGCTACATGTGTTCTTAGTCAAAAATATTCATGTTACTTCCATCTGTAGAGTGCCATTTGCACTTCCATGAACTTCCCATGTAACTGTAAACGAAGATGTTGATTTCTGTTAAGAAATGGGGTGTTTGTTAATGCAGGAGAATCTGACAGAAGCATCATTAAACAGGTACATGAACTAACTATGGAAAGACTGAAGCAGGAACTGGAAGCATAGTATATATGTAATATTTGCCTGTGATGGAGTTCTGCCATGATTCGGAGAAGACTCACGTGTTTCAAGCACCTTGGTAGCAAATCCAACGCTACCTACCTACCAGTTCATCCATCTGTATGTTGCATTGTACCCTTCAGCATATTGGCAGTGTACAAGCTTTTCCAGTGTTACTGTAGAATAGAAATAGTCTGTGCTCCCATTTTTATATACTCTAGCAGGTTACTTTGTAGTTTCCTCACCCCTCTATTTAAAGAAGTTGTTCCTGATAATTTCGTTGCTTTGGCATGGCAAGTCTTGGCATCACTGCAAGTTTCTGCATGTGAGCTGCTCCGGGCTGGCCGTTTTATCTCTTAGCTTCATTCCTAGCAACAGGGACATAAGTTACCCCAAGTATACTACCTTCTGTTTACTGTGGGTTAGTGTGGAAAAAACCATGCAACCTGTGATCTCAGAGCTGATGAGACAGTGAGCAGTCAGTGTCTAAGCCTTTAGACAACTACTTTCTAATAAATGCCACGTATGCTTTTTTGAAATGTGGAGAGGTCAAGTGCCGTGGTTCTGACTCGATTCTTCTGGAGGATTTTCTTCATTTTCTGCTACCAAGACTATTTAATGCATAGTCATGGGGCTGCCTGTTTTTCTGTCTTGCACTAGCATTTGGCCGGTTAATGTAAAGCTATGTACTGTCAGATGCTGTTGTGTTAAGTCTTATTCCAGTCTCTGTTCTGAAGAACAGCATTATTACAAAATAAGAGAGTCCTCCTAAAAAGCTTTTATTTCTTATGTGAAACTTCTTCTTTGACAAGATGAAGTGAGTCAGCCTGTCTTTAATGGGATTGCACTGAAATGTCTGCAACTCTTGTTGTCATTCCTTGGCGTGATCGTTACTGGAGGGGCAGATTAGAGGTCAATCAGCCAGAGCCACGGGGCGCCCACAGCTAGCCTCAGGATACTCCCTACAAATGTAAGATCAAAAGGGCAGGCACATGAAAATTACTGTTTACTTTTTATGAATTATTTCCCAGAGATGGGATCATTAGCAGAATCTAAATGCTGGCTGGCTGTTAATGCAAGGACACTCCTGACAGAATGCGCTCACTTGGGCACACCTTTCCACTCTTAAAGTCAAAAGATTTTTCTCGTTTTGCTTTTGTGGGATTTCTGCATTGTCTAAATAACTTTCTGCTTGTTTTTCCTCAAAACACTCTTCCTACTTCTGAAAATGCTTTTAATTCTTAGATATCATACTTTTTTTCCTTTGTGCACCGAAAGTATTTCAAAGCCTACATCCATACCCCAGGGACTCTGCAGGAGACAGCCCATGAAGGACATAAAACTTGCTGGTACTCTTTCTGAGTGAACAGTGGCTGTTACTTAAAATTTGTTGGTGGCCAATGGGCACCACAGTTATCCCTGCGGTTTACAGGGAAAAGTTGATATTGGCATCATGGTGAGGTACATGTTGGCAAATGCTGATCCAGTGTCTACTCCTTTGGTAATCTTCACATATCAAACTCTACACGTTCTTATCCAATTAAGTATCTGGCTTCCGTTTGATCATAGTAATCAGGGCTATTTAGATGGGTCATGGTATATTTGCCCTTTTGCCTTGTGTCTGGAGCTATGAAAACATGACTTTGGAGCAAATGTTGATTGAATTCTAAAGAGAGTAGCAGTAGCCAGGAACATGTGTAGCCCCTGATATGCTAACCTTGTGATTCCAAGTAGAAAACTGTTTGCTTTTTAAAATAACTTTGAGAATGTTACCTTGAAGGACCAAATGCATGGTGGATATTACTCTTTAATGAAAACCAGTATGAACTTCCCTCTTATCATCCAACATTTTATTACCCTTAATGTGAAATAATCAAATGCTGCCCAGTGTAGGAATGAAACTAAATCTGGCTGGTAACCAAAATAAAATCCCTTATAGCTATTTTTGTATATTCTTAAAATGTGTGCTGTGAGATTAGGCAGTTGTCTTTTTTTCCCGCCTCTCTGCTATTTTTCGTAAAAAGTTTTTTTTTTTTTACAAAAGCTGCCTTGCAGCCCCCCCCCCCCCCCCCCCCCCCCCCCCCCGATGAGTTTGGGGGGCAGAAGATCCAATGTTATGTTCTTGTACCTAAATCCTTATTCTTCCTAATCTGGCTAGAATTTTTTGGATAGGTGTTTTTACTTACTTGGCACGATGTTTTCTCAACATCATTGTTTTTTTGGCATCCATCTTGACAGCAGTAGCTAGAGAATGTCTTGCTAGTGTTTAAAAGGATAAACTTAACGTCTTCTTTTCCATCTTTTCCTCTTGCTGTTGGATAGAGCTCAAGAAACTTTTTAATCCTTGCAAAGCAGTGAGAGTGCAAAGGAAATGCATGAATGCATGAGCGGGGTCACTGGGTCCTCCAAAATAGGGGTCTGCAAGCAACCATCTGCAGGAGTGGATCTGGGCTTTAGTACAGCAGCATTTAGAAAGTTAAGGCACAGATACTATAAAAATAAATCCATTGGTGCTAAGGCACAGTTTAGGCTTGTACTGAGCTGCACCTAATCTCAGATTTTTTCTACCATACATTTTGGACTTCTGAGGCTACATCAGTGCTAGATCAGGGTCTGTATGCCTCCCTTCAGTCATGAAGCCATGCTCACGGCTTCATGAGATACTGGAGGGCACCTGATTTGAAGCCAAGATGTAGTGTGCTTCCCATGTGTTGCAAACTTTACACTGAGGAGGAATCAGGTATCTAAACGCTGTTCATCTCAGGTGCCTTTGCTATTGGTAGCTTCTTGTTCTTCTTGTAGTCATCATGGAAAACAATGGGTTTAAAATGTGTTTTATTGCATCTATGCTTTGTAGGCTGTAACATTCCCTCTCCATTTTTTTATAATGTCCTGCAAAGGTCCTTAAGCCTCTCCTCTGAATTGGTACATCTTGAAGCCAATACTGAAATCTGGATGGGTTTCTAGAGCAGCAGATTCCCCAGTGCTGTTAGGACAGAAGAATGGAAGGTTCCTTCTCCACCCAATTGCTAAGGAGTGTGAGGTACACCTGTCAACTGATAGCTGTTAAATTAACATTTCCATTTCCTTGTGTGTAGCCTTATCTTTACAGACATGTGTGTATGTATCAGCAGAGGGGCTATTTTTGGCTGTACTGTGGGAGAGCCTGAAGGTAACGAGTTGTGCGTAGTAAATCTTGCTTACTCCATAATTTCCACTACATTACAAATCAAGGGCCTAAATTAGGGTTAGTGACAGACTTGCTCTTTTGCTATGTCCTAATTTTGTTTTAAAAGCACATAGCTAAGGACTTTAATATGTTTTAGATTCAGTGCTTGTTAAGTTATACTAAATCCCTAAGGGAGCCAAAATAACTTATTAAAACCTTGCAAATGTTTTTGGCTGCTGCTTTCTATTATTTTCTATTCCAGTGGTAGCATACAGCCTCTGCTGCTGATGGGCGGAGGAACGCAAACCTCCAGGGCCCATTAGACTTAACTTGTTTACTGCATTGATATCTATATGTTAAATGACAAGAGAGTTCAGGTTATTGAATAATTTAAAATTCAGCTCTAATTGGTGTCATATGACCTGGAAAAGGCCATGGATGACGCCAGGAGCATGCTGTGAAATTCTTATAAATAATTCATAAATTAGATCATTCATTTGCCTGGATGTCTTGTTAAATGCAGAAGTTTGTAAGTAATAACTGATGATATAACACCTGTAAGTATTTAGTTCATATGCTGGAAGGTAATCTACCTTGATGATCTTCTAGCAAAACCTGCCAGAGTGCGAGAGTTAATTGCACTAGGGAGAATGCACTACATTTATTTGGGATGGGCTTTGGCAAGGTGTACCGTGCAGATGTTGCATTACACATTCTCTATCAGCTAGACAACTATTCTGTGTATGCCCATGTTAAAAATGCAGCTCATCACTCTTCTGCCCTTATTTCACATGAACTCCAAATGCACTGGGAAATGGTAGTGACCTGCTCTGCTCACAAATAGTATAGTTTTTGAAATATTTATCTAGGTCTTGAACTACTGATTCTTCAGTAAAATAAAGGGCAGAAGTAAAAAATTGAAGTCAGAAGATTGTGATTTTTCGTTTTTCTAATGTTGGCAGCATATTGAATGTTAATAGTTAGACCTGGTGCTGTCAAGATTAGTACAGTGGCATTTTTCTATAGGGCAAACAGAAACAATACAGTTCCGTTTCAGAAAGCAAACATGTTTGCTTAATTTGAGTGGTCAGGTATTGCATTGCCATGTGTAGGTACTGTTTGGGCTTAATGGGCATTCTGCTTGCAGTGACTTCCAATACTCAACCTACAGGCACCTCGCTTTAGTTTTCTTGGAGGACTGCATTATTAACAACTGCCTTATTACCCAGGTTAAAACCAGTTTGCTGATCTGAAATGGGAGCGTTTGTTGGAGATTACCTACAATATTTGTGTAGCTGGAGAAGAAGGGTGGCATGTTTATGAATGCAAAATATACACTTAAAGCTGAGTGCCAGCAAATGCTCACATGCTACTTCGAATGCAGGTTTTTTTGTGCACCTGGCATCCAAGCTCAAACCTCTTAACAAAGAGGAGCAAAAAAAATTGAAGGCAACACAAACATAGGAGGTGTTCCTCTGCTGTCATCTAGCAGCTATAGAATCACTTTCTTGTGATGTGGTGTTTGTTTTTGTTTTTTTTTTTTTTTCTTTTCTGTTGCTACACCTGCTCAGTATATTGAGTTCAGTAGATTTTTTACAGGAAAAATACAGTCTTGTGACTGTCATTCACATAGTTTCTTTGATTTGAGACCACTTGTTTTATTCAGTGGAGTATGGCAATCATGGCTATACATAATTTCTACAGAAAATGGTGCTTTATTTCTTGCTTGAAAAATGGTCGGCTTACCTTC
This sequence comes from Falco naumanni, assembly GCF_017639655.2. Classification (NCBI taxonomy): domain Eukaryota; kingdom Metazoa; phylum Chordata; class Aves; order Falconiformes; family Falconidae; genus Falco; species Falco naumanni. The sequence continues at coordinate 77,096,610 of NC_054080.1, forward strand.
TGAGTTATCTGCTGTATTTATCTTAGGTACTGACAGAGGCAGTTGCTGAACTATTATGTGGGCACTTTGTAATGACTGATACTAGGTTACTTATAGTAGCGATTTTACTAAAGGTTTCTATGATTTAAAGAAAAAAAAAAGATAGACTTCAGTAGATCCTACTAATTTACTTCAGATTCTTTACCTTTTTACATTCTCCTTGGTAAATTCTTACAGACTCCTGGAAAGAATAGCTCCTTAATCACTAAAAATGCACTTCAAATAGTCCTATTATTTGAAATAATTGTTCTTATAATGGCATTTCTGTTGCCCTGGTATCCTACCTGAGCATATTTACAATGTATTCTCATTCTACTGACAAGGCCAAGTGCTTATGCTGTCAATAGACCCACAGACCCAAAGCCAAGCTTTATTCAGATGAGACCCATACATCGACAATACTTCGTGGTGACTGAGTTACAGGTTTAGGATATATATACCTTAGTGAGTGTGTCAGCTAGGTCACTAATATGTGTCCTTGGTGCACTGTAAGGTGTCTCTGTGTATGGTACCCTCTCGTTTGTCCATGTAGAAATGGACATCTTTATGTCTTATCTTTAAATCTCTGTATTCTCCTCTGGTTGCTACTTCTATTCATTCTTCTTGGCTTCCCCCAGGTTTCCTGCTCAGATCAGCACAAAGAACTAGTGCTGAACCTGCATGTTCCTCCCTCTGTTTCTACCCCATCAAAAGAAATGCCAGCGTTGAAAGTCCAGGTTAGAGAAATTTTCTCAAGGTACATTTAAGAAGAATTTTAGCTCATTGTCTCTTTTTCTGTATTCAAATATATTTCAGCTACAAACTACAAACCCAGGTGCTATGGGTTAAACTCTTAATGCTGTTAACATCTGTAGGAATTTTACTGTTCACCGTAACAGTGCTGTGTCTTGCTAGGACCCTAGCTTTTGTCCTTAGAGTGAAAGACTTCTCGAGGTACTTATTTCAAACTGTTTCTTAAACATGTTTTGTACATGCAGAACCACCAGTGAAATCTGTCAGGACCTTGTCTGTGTTGAGTTTCTAAGATCTGATCAGTTACTAGTTCATCCCTTGCAGTACAAAGCTCTGTGTGCTGGAGTCAGTCTGTAAATGTGTCTCCTCTGCTAGCGCTGTGAGTTAACACTGCAGAGCACACAAGTTGCGTTTAAGAAGAATTTGCAGAGATGATAATGCTGCATGCATAAAACTGGTGCACTGTTTGTTTGTAGGAAGTTTTAAGGACTGGATGTTTGTTTAAGCTCCTCTCTGAATCCCTGCGCAAAAATTACTGGGATTGCAGTAAAGATTTTGTGGGGCTTCCCACATGTCTTCCTCTTTAAACCCTTCTAAAGATTATTTGAATTATTCTTTTGTTATCTTCTTGTTTTCGTGTGAGTGTTTCACATCTGAACTCCATATGTTGCAAGGAGCAATCTGAGTTTGTTTAAGCCTCAGTTAAAGGAAGTTGTATCTTTAAATACCGTGCAGCAAGCTTGGAAGAGCTCCATAGAGGGGAAAGCACAGCTGTTCCACCATGGTCCGTCATGGTTTCCATGTGTCCCGTAGGCAATATCTTTCTTAAAACTCATCTTGTAAAATTACCCAATTCTTTATGCTAATGTGTCTTTAGACTCATGGTATTGGGTGATCTTTGGAATTTTGTTTTGTTTGTTTTTCCCCTTCACCTGGTCTGCATCTTACAGTTCTGTCATGACATGGTCTGTTCTCATCTGATTCCTCCTAAGTGTAAATGTCAGTATATTCTCCCTGCAGCCTCTACCATCCTGCTATAGTTTTCAGTTAAAGCATTAACAGAAAAACACAACTAGTTAAAGTGTCGTTGACTACCTTCTGACTCCCAATAGTTAATTTTTCTTTAGGGTTAAACCCTGCAAAGTACTGAGTAGCTGTGAAAGGCATGCTGGAACTCAGTCTTCTGCCTAACTGACCTCCTTCTAAAGGAATAAAAAAACCCCACTCGCATTTGATGACATTAATGAGAATTTTCCCCCTTGCAAACATATTGTAACTGTAAAATAACATTAAAGTTTCTCTGCCTTGTTATGAAGTCTTTAAATGTCAGTGCCGTTTCTGAGACCATCAGGGCAGATTTGATGGCAGCCAAGGTCAACAAATGCTAACTGGTACCTCTCTTTTAGGGCCTTCAGAGACTCTTAATAGAGTCTCAGCCATGAAGTTAATTTGTGATGTGGACCATTATTCTTAAACCTGCTCCTGATGATTATTTTGTACCATCTTCATTCATTTGCATGGATTTCTTAACATTCTGTTGTGTCTTCAGTCAATAACTCCTGAAATAAATGAATTCTTACTGACTTCATCTTTTGAGTCTTCTTTTTCTGTTCCTTTTTACCTCTGTTCATGGGCTGCAGAAGTGTAGGTGTATGCTTGTAGAACACCCTAAGCTGCCAGCTCTGACAGGATCCTCTAAGAATACCTTCAGATCTGCTGTCCTAGGGACTGGGGGACTAGCCACTTGGAAAGCCTCTCTCTGTTGGTGCCCTAAACACAGTATTGGCAGAAACAGGTGAGGTGGAAAATGAGAGACAACATGTAATCACAGGATTCTCTTACTTTCCCTTTTCTGTAATATTTCTTCCTGTTGCTGGTCATCCCTTTATGTACTGTCTAATTTAGATTAAAAGGGATCTGTAGCCTTTATTTGTTTAGAAAATATTGCTGACAAGGATGGCATGCTACAAATAATAAGTAACAAAACTCTGTCTTTTTGGCAGCATGTTGCATTTCTGCTCAGTTGCCCTGCCAGCCCCTCTGACTTTAAAATATTTTAATGTCCTGCACTTTTCACCTAGTCCAAGCACCAGACTTTCCTCAGACATTTAGCACTGACATTAATGCAAATGTCTGTAACTCACTGGGCCCTTTGGGGCAAAATATGACATCCTTGGCTTTCAATCACATGGCAGAGAGCATGTATTTGTATACACAAAACTAGAAATAATAAAATATCAGTATTCAGGTGCTAATCCACGTTAATTTACATTCTGTGGAGTCTACAAGAATCTTGTAATTGGTTGTCTTGAAGGGCAGCAGAGTATATTTGGTATTTTGTTTATTTATAAAAAAGAATTTAAATTATACATATAAACACTGCATAGATTTGGATTATATCTCTCTTCTAATCATAGCTGGACGCTTACTTGCATTCCTAAATTCTAGTGTTTTGGGGCTTGCTGACTGCCTTCCACTCTGCGTGGACAATACCTATCTAATGTAAGCGTTGCCAAAGCACAAATAATACTTTTCTTTCCATCAGTGGTTACCAAATTTCCCTGCTAAACCATTTTCAGTGCAGTGGTATCATTATCTTTAACAAACCTGGCTTCTGTAATTAAAAAAAATTAAATCTTTGTGAAAGTCCCAAAGGCTGGAGGAATTTAAATTCAGTACGTTATTGAAATTAATGCAGAGGTCTGGCAAAAGAAATGTGAGTACCTGATTCACTGCTGTTCTGATGTGCATAAAATCTCAAATGCTTGACTGCCTAGGTGAACCACAGTGCAAAGATACTCCAGGATGTAAGTAGGATTTTGGTGTCTGTTACATAATATCCATGAGTATAACAAAACCACTACAATTTGCTTGTGCTGGGTTGACAAATGTGAATTACAGTTGCTTTCTTTCTTTGGAGTTTTATCAGAGTATAATCACTTGCCCAGCTTAATTGAAAAATCACTTACGTTTATAGCTGAATTTAAACATGTTTTGTATTTAAATGACAGCTTTTGATGTACAACCATTTTTTACAGAATGTAGTTGGTTTTTATCTGTGTTTCTGTAAAGATATTTCAAAAACTCTCATCAAATTTCCAGCAGTAAGTAATATCCCATTCAGTGCAAGGTGAAATGTTTTACATCAAATCTCCTGCTGTGTAATGGCCAATCAAAGAGTATTTATAGTGGCTGAATGGATTTTTTGGCTTGGTATTCAAAATTAAACATTTTCAAACCTTAACATTTAATGTTTTTTGCCACTCTTCAAGTTGATTTTATATAACCCTAGATGCTCACAACTACTTGATACTCTGAAGCGACTCATTTTATGCTGAGGATCCTGCAGGCGGTAGTTTTACATTTATTACACTTGTGTAGATGGAATGAAATGTAGATTTGATAGCAGATTTGTGTCTGTCTTCTGATAAACATTTTCTTGGGTTTTGCTGTATGTCCATCAGCATGATGCAGCAAGTCTGTTTCTGAGAGAACACATTTACAAAGTGAAATTAATGAGCAAAGATAAATTTTGGTAATTCACAGGAAATTGTTTCTCTTATCGCAGGTTTCCAGTAAGAAGAGCTCATGCCAGCGACCACCACGGGAGCTAGATGGTTCCTACTTGGGTGTTGGGCGACCTGAAACTTTTTATAAGAACAGCAGAGCACCAAATGCTGGAAGCCCAGCTTATGTTGCAGTGTCTGAGCCTTGCAGGAATAATCATGATTATGTGACTGAAATACATTACAACCATCAGGAACATCTGAAGGAATACCCAATAGAAAATGGCCTGCACAGAAAGTGTAACAATATGATTTCCCCAGCAAAGCAGAGGAGCCCTCGCCATGTAAAACCAGCTCAGGAGATGGACCAGAAAGCAAATGAATTTCAGAGTATGTACCCTCAGCAAGTGAGTCACGGTTGTGCCTGCAGGCATGTAGGGAGCTCAGGGAACGCGCTAGAGAACCACCATGTCAGCCAGGTACTTAGAAGACACACTGGGCCAGTTCAGAAAACCTTCGAAAAACCTTGGAGCTATCAAGTTTCTGGGCTGAATGACAGCATGGACTCAGGGCGTAATGAAACAGAGCAGGCTAAAAGGTTGTATGAAGAAAGAAGGCAGAAGCTGGTTCTTCAGAAAATGGAGCTGGAAATAGAAAAGGAACGACTCCAACATTTATTGGCTAAGCAAGAAGCAAAACTCCTCCTAAAACAGCAGCAACTACACCAATCCCATATGGATTATAACAGGTGATTTTGAGATTTCTAATTTTAAAAAAACATTCTAAAGTTTTTAATGAACACATGGCCAGTAGTTAACTAAATTGGGAGAATGGAACTGATAAAATTAGATAGGCAAGACCAGTGGCACAAGTTCTGACAGTGATTCAGAGGAGAGGAGACTTTTTAGTATGTTATGTACTGTTTGGAAACAGCACGACAGCTGTGGAAAGCAGCAGAGGAAACCAGTGTGTGGTAGAAAGAAAGGCACAAGTAGAGCTAAAAGACTAGGTAGGAAAAGAGGAGCAGCAGAAGAAAACGAGAGATTGGTCTTAGTGCAAATGCTTGAAGGTATGCAGGCATCTGGCAAGAGAGCCGTGTGAGTGTGGGAGACGTAGATGTGGCATTCCTCCTTCTTTCCTGGAAAGGTCAGCTTTGAAGTATCACACCTTCTTAGGTAAGGACTGGAAGAAGTGTGTTGTGCAGAAAAGATGAAGGTAATTATATATATAGATATATACTGATATATATATACAAGGATTCCCTGCCCCCCCAACCCCACCCCCACCCCCCATGTGGAAAAGAAAGGGAGCTCTGCTTAGCAAGGACATTTTCTTTCCAGTGATGTTTGTGGAAGGGAGAATGCCAAGACTGAGGCATGCTACATGGTTAAAACTAGAAGAAGGGAAAGGCAATAACCACAGAAATATGGGATGTTGCTTGAAAGACCCATGAGCTTGTTGCAGGAAGCGAGGTAACACCTTCCTGATGATGTAAATGGGGACTCTGGAAAAATGTGAGAAACTGGCTGGTTGATCTTGTGTTACTAGAGTGGAGAGGAACAGTGAATGGGAGCAGGTCAAAGCAAACTAAAGTAGCGAGTAAGTAACTCAGTTGAGTTGGCACTTCGGCATTAGGAAGGGACAGCGATAGGGAACAATCCAGCAGTCTTTTAGAAGCAGCAGTTAGGAGGGGTTCACAAAAATGCTTGTTTTGATGCTGTTTTATATGGCAACTGCTGACACCATCCCATAGGAGTCGGCATCACGTGACCCATTTCCTACGTCCATGTATTATAACCACCATGGAGGAATGTATCACTTTAACTTAGTCACAGCCCCCGGTTACTTTTCAAATTCTTTAAAAGAGACTACTGTGGTCTTTTGTTTGTTGTTTTGGATTGTATCTTGCATTGAAACTGATGGGTTTGTATGGCTTTAAAAATACCTGTCTTAAAGGCAATCACAGTTGTGTGTGTTGAAAATGACTGAGGTCGCAAACAAAGGATTATGACTTCAGGTGAGAATTAAGTAGGAGCAGATGGATTCTTAATCATCAAATACCTTAATTCTATGCATTCATCCCTCTAATGAAAAACAAGTAGCATATGAAGGACGTACAGCCTGTGTTTTTTCGTATTTTTTATTCTAATGAATATTTTTCAGCATTTGAGACATCATAAGCCCAGAAAAGCATAGACCTTAAATATATCTGTAATGACGTTCTTCTTAATACTATTATACCTAATGTAGCCATATTTTTTTCTGAAAAAAACTTCCATGGATTACAGAGCTTTAGTTACCTAAAAGAATTCTGTGAAAGAAAATCACATATGGTCAACCTGAGGACTCGGTATTTTTTCAGAGGTGTGGGTGAAAGCACATTTGCCATAACCTCTCTAAGAAAAGCAACTAGAATATAATGTGCTTGCTCTTAAAAAAAAAATAAATCAGTCTTTTAGAATTAAGTGCTTGATATTTACAGGTAAATCTCTTAGGCATCACAGTTCTGTTTCAGTTCTAGGGAAGTAATTCATTTTTGCACTTGATAACAGTGTAATTTTATATACTACAAACAATAAAAATTTGTTTAGCTAAGCTCAAATACCCTTTGCTTCATTGTCAGGAGGCTCTAACCTAGTTCATCTCTTAACATCATGACAGTTTAAAAAAACAATACAACAAAAATCCATTTCCAGATAGTGTTTATTTTTGTCTGCCCTTCTGCATGGGTGGATTGCTGTCTAAGGTCCATTCTGAGCTGCTGGAAGTATTGTCATTGAATGACAAGTAAAAGGTCTGTCCATTTGTAATTACTGGCTGTTAACTCTTCTGCTCTTTTAGTGGAAGTACGAACTGATCCCTTTTTTTTTGGCCACGCTGCATCATAACTGCATTTTAATTTCCCACATTTCCCTATTTAGCCTCAAGAGAGAATACTACTTTCAGTCTGCAGTTTCTCTATATATGAAATAGTTGCTTGGCTGTCAAAAACGGTGTGTGTGCAAGGAAGGGAGCAAGTTCAGTGACTCCTGATGCCAGCCACAGCAGAGTGGGCAAATATGGGTAAATCCTGGAAACAGGAATTTTATTCAGATACAAAGGCACGAGCACCTCTGTTGTTGACTTTTCTATCTACACTGGAAAGAAAAAAAAAAAAAGAGGTGAAGTAATCTGTTAAAAATGGAGCATCATCTCTGGGCCCGTATTTTTGGGAGACACGACAATCTCTGATTAATTCTATGTTGTATGTAGTTTAAATGCAATGCCTTTGAGCTCCAGTGCTGCTGGAGTTGTGATCTGAGCCCAACAGAAATGGTTGTTATTGAATGCTGTGACCGTTTTCTTAAGGGAGCTGGTCCTTGGAAATAAGTAAATGAAATTTTTCTAATCTCTTTCCAACGGTAACCCTTAGAAGCAAAGGCACTGGACATAAGTCAGCCTTCCAATGAAAAAGTTTACCTGAGAGTGTGAAAACAATTGCAAAAGCTTCTGTGTTTAATGTGTATTTAATTTGTAGACACATAACACATCAGGTGAGTTCCTGGTGTGATGATTTGACCAGCTCCAAACCCAGCTAATTCTGCCCTTTCAGGTTTAGAGGCCACGTTCCTGGTTCAGAAGATGTGCCCATTGATGAAGCACTTGAAAAACTTGCTTTGATGATGAACGGCAACAGCATGGAGCTAAGGTAATTTCTCTCTTCACTTCTAAGTACTTCACAGTGTCAGTATGTCTTCATGACAGTGTGTTATTGGCTGCCAAGTATATTTGTTCATGTGTTTGTTTCAGATTAAGAGCTTTTTTTCTGCAGGAAAGGTAGAAGACATTGGCTGTGTTGTTTTATGAGTGAACTGAATAGTTATGCTGACCTGTTATTACTCAAGGTTTAGGGGTCGACTTCCTGTAGAGGTGTCGGGTTTTGTGTCTCATCTCATAGGGGCGCTATGCTAGCCCAGTGCAAAATGGAGTTTTCATAAAATTTTAGCTTTTGTTCTTTGTTCCAAGTACTGCTTATTATTTTTTAATTAACATCAGAACACCTCTTTAGTCTTGATGTGGATGTGTGGTAAAAAATACACTATCTTTTAACTCCAACATAGAAATGGTCTTTTACAATTGGTGACAGTTACTTGTTTCTCAAACAATACTGATTGTTTAAAAAAATTAAACAATTCCACCTCTGCTTCAGTGCAATTAGAGCAAACTACCAGTGAAATAACTGGAAGTAGAGTTATGCCAGTATTTAGATCTTTATCTTAATTTTGTGTGCTATTTAAAACTTGAATCAATACATTATTGTGTTTTCTTTGTGTCCTACCCTATCACTTCTCCTGTTAACACTGGAAGAAGTTTCAGGCTTATTAGAAAGGCACAAATAAAAACTGGATTTGACAGGGGTTTTCTCCTTTCTCAAAAAGTAACAGCTTCTTGTGCTATGCTTTAACTACAGATGTTCTTTTGACCAAAGAATTCCCTGTTTGGTGGACAAGATAAGCAGCAGTCTCTTGAATGGCACCTCTAGTGACAAGAGAAGGAAGACCTTAAAATAACTCTCCGCTATGAGATTACTGAAAGAACTGTTTATTTATTTATAAACTAAGGGTTCAATACTTTATTTTTTCTTCTTTTTTTTTTTTTAACATTGTGATACTGATTTTATTTTATTTTTTTGAGATCTCCCTTCGCTGAAAAGGGATGAGACTTCTTTCTCCAGAACAACAGGCAGTGTTAGTTTCCCTGGAATACTTCACTGCTTAACCAGGTGTTTGGCTGGTGTGAGTTACTGGGATATCCTTGTTGTTCTGGTGCTTTTTTGTTTAGTTTTCACACAGACTGAAGTGATCAAAGTGTGATTACTGTAACAAAAGAGATTCAAGAGTCATGATATGTTTAAGCTGCAGTAGCATTAAGCCCCTTGGAGGAAAAATGTACCCTAGAACTTCTGTAGGGCTTCTTGGCAGCAGTTTACCAAAAACCTGCATAAATCTACATAGCCTAGTAGGGAAAATGAGGAAAACCTGTGCCGTTAACAAGATGAGAGTTCCAGATTTCAAAAGGTTCCCCCCTCACCCCCCTCTTCCCCTGGTTTAATTTACTGTAATTTTTCAAAGTGTTCATGCAGTCTCAAGTTGCCATGCCAGCTGGTTCCAAAGTTTGGCAGCAAAACACTTGGAAGTTTGTCTTCCTATATGCCATCTTCAGTTTTGCAAAGGTTACCAGATGAATGGTCCCTAAATAATTTACTCTAATGTAAGGCTGAAAGAGGCTACAGAAGACAAGTCCATTTGTCTCTTTTATGCATTTGAATATGTAAGTGATGTTTTCTTCAGTATCGAGAGCATGCAAGTATGTGGCTAGAGCTTCAAAAGGCGGAAGAGCTGGTAGGAATACAGGAATATATACTTTTTAACAAGTCTTTCTCTCTCTCTTCTATTAATTTGTTTTTTAATTGACCTGCCAAATGATTCTTGTTACAGCAAATGCTGTCAGAACCCTAATGCAAAACCAGCCCTCTCTTCCAGTTTGTGCCTAAAAGCTTCTTCAGCAAACCTCACACCATGCAACTTGGTATCAGTCTTCAAATAAGCAAAACTTAGCTTAAAAATATCCTGGTGTTTTAAAGGAAATGGTGAAAGTCCTTTCAAATACTAAACTTGCTGAAGTGAGATATTGGAGTTTAGAAGTAAAATAAATAATATAATCAGGAACTGAAAAACATAGGTTTTTTTATAATTAACAGCTCATTTTGAGTTAATTATCTGCAATTACGAAAATCTAATTGCAATTTATTCTCTACTATCTGTGGGAAGAATTGTAGGCAAGGGAATGTGCATCACTGCCAGGCATAAATGCTATAGGATGGGTCCAAATAATAGAGGAGCCCTTAATGAAAAACAAAAAGCAAAAGCACATGCAGCTGTGCCAGGCTATTGAAAGGTAATTGTAGTCAGAAATGAGGTATGTACTTTAAAAGGCATCTTGTCATCTCCTGTAGGGATTAATTTTTACCTCCTTGAAAAGGGAAGAAAAGATTCCACAAACAAATACAGTACAGAGTTTGATTTCTGACACAGATTTTGATCGTTGTCTGTCTGTCAAAAGGAGAACTTTTGTCTCAGGAACTACTACAAACACAACCAAATTTTCTAATGGATGCTCGTTTTGTTTTCTCTTCCAAATGTGCCATTATGTTTTTTTCATTCTCAAAGTCAAAAAGTGTTGTGTATCTCAGCCTCTTTTGGTGGTCCATGTTGAATTTGTCACTTCCCTGTTGGGTATTGTATTGAGGAGATGCTGGAAAGAAATACGTCTGTTCCTTTAGCTGCATGCATCTGGGCCGGCGAGTGGAACCTGACGAGTCTTCAGATGCAAGATCTCCAGTTCTCTGAGGTGCAGCAGTCAGAGCAGGTTTTATTGAGGATGGTTTTCAGTGGCTTGGAGTGCTCCTAAGTGAGCCCACAGCCAATTTTCAGCTATGGAGACAGTAACTTACACAATTAATGGCAAGTTGTCTGGTTGTCTGTATAATTTCTATTCAAGTCTACCCCAGTGTGCAAGATGCTTTAAAATATTCAAAATAAAAACATAACCTGATGCATTTGTTTAGCATAAAACAGCCTTTTACAAAGCACTTTCCATCTCCCAGACGCAGATGCTTGGTACATGCTCAAGTACCCACTCCATGCGTATTCAGTAGGATCAATACAGCCGGCACCTGCTTTTGTGTGTACTCCTGACGTCTGTATCTGAGAGAGGAATTTTAAAACAATCCACTCCTTTCTCCTTTATTTCATCTTAAGTGTGGATCTGCGTGTCATGGAAATAAGACTTATTTAATAGCACCAACTAGAGAAGATACGGTTTGCTACTTTGCAGGCGGCCCTCCCCAGAGCTCTGCTGTGTGCCTAAATCTTAACATATTAGGTACTCTGCTTTTCTGGTTCTCAGGTTTCCTGTGCTGCTCTGCCAGTACAGCTTTCTGCTGCCCTCTCTGTAACATGCATCTCTTCCTCAGCTTTCACACAGTACTGCCACTGCACCTCTACGTGGACCTGTGCAAAATGTTATAAATAGTTGTTGGATATGCTACTGCATGGGTTTGCAGTTATCTGCAGGCATTCATTCAATGTACGCTACCAGGTTAAAGGATTTCTTTCCTGGACTGTTAAGGATTTGCAGGTGGAATTTGCCACCTTTAGTTTTGCTGAAGGCTTTTTATGTTTGTGTGCTTCCTTCTAAGTCACCCATGTGTATTTTTTCCAGTTTGTATTTTTAGTTAGTTGAAAATACCAAATACAGAATTCAGAAGTACTTTCCCAGTATTTCAATGCTTATTGCTATGGTGATAGTTCCAGGAGGGAATGCTGTCAGGGGTCTTTTAAAAGATTTTTATGTTTATGGTGTAACTATTTTTATTATCTTGTGAGAGAAGGTGACAATTATCTCTTGCTCCTTGTTTAATGCTTTGTTATGAACTCGATTTTTGTTGGCGGCTTGTTAGACATGCAGGCGTCTTTCTATGGTGATGTGCAGGCATAGTTCTGTGTTTTTGTCCAGTCAGTCAATGCAATTAAACAGACATGCAGAGGAACACAGGCTCGCAGCTCCCCCTGCTGTCCCAGGCATATCCAGGTTTGTTCACACAATCGCCCCTGCCCCGCTCAACTAATTTAAAAATAAAATACAAATCACATGCTCTGCAACCTCTGACCTGACCTGCACTAGCCCCGTTACTCCCGTTTTTTAAGAGAACTGGTATTTAAAAATAGGTGGGAACGGTAGCATCCATTTTGTTTCCCATTTGGAGTTTTCTTGTCAGTTCTTCACGCTGGCCAGCATCACCCCTGTTACTCTTGTCCGGAGCCTCTGGGGGAGAAGCTGTTACCAACGCCACAACTGGCTGCTTGTCCCAAGACCTCCCAGGCTTCATTTTATCTTTGAGTTGTGTTTGGTCTCCTGAGATGTGTCTATATAGTACTTGGCCAACTTTTAGGAATGTATTGCATACACTTTGTTGTGATTTTTTTTTCCCCCATCTTTTTGCTGTTTTGGCAGGCTGGCACATTAAATTGGGCTGAAATCAACTGTGCTTGCAAATGGCCCATAAAATCTGTGTATCTGGAAGCTGCTTACTCACGTGTTAGTGCTCCTTTTAACACCAAATTACTTTCTTGTTCTAGATAATTTTACATTGAAGTTTGTATCATTTTTAGATAGAATATATGTGGAGTGAACACTGGATTGTCTGGTAAAAAAAAAAGTGCTTGCAGATCTGCGAATAGTGCAAATGCTGAGTTAGGTGTAGATACGAGTTTTTCTCTCATGGCATTGTCTGGCTATATACAGGCACAGCATCCCTGCAACAGGTGGCTGCTGGAGTCTGTTGAGACGTAACAGGAGAGTATAGTCGGAGTTAGATAAACATTTCTGCTCCATTAGTACCACGTGCAGACTCCAAGGTGGTAGGTTTTCTTGCGCAGGGTGAGGGCTTTTGTTCTTATGTGGTTACTAAAAGCATATTGCTGAATGGGTGTGTGTGGCAATTTTTTACGTGTATCTATGCATTCATTTTTTTTTTTTTCCAAATTTTTTTTGAGGTAGTCAGTGATCCTTATCAGACCGGGGAGCAAGGAGTTCATTTCTGCTGACCTGGTTGCTTCATTAATCTCATTTTCAGGTTTGCTTTCAACTGCAACAGGGTTTTGAAGCTGCCTGTCTAACAGTTACTGGAATTATGCTGATTCTGTTCCCATGATCACGTGTGCTGCACACAGCAGTATTACATCATTTCACTACAGTCCAAAGTAACCTTGACCAGGAAGCCTACTGGTAGACTTGAGGTATAAGTAAGATGTAAGTAGGAGATAACAGTAAGTAGTTTCTGCAGGCAGGAGGAGGCAACCTGTAGGTGAGGTCTTCAAAAAGGACAGGAACTCTGATGTTAGAAACACTGCTAAGTGTAGGATGGCAATCAGTGAAAACAGGCTTGCTGAAATTCAAGCGTTTTGGTATTTCCACAAAACTTGCATTTCCTGCCAGTCTTCTGCATGGGTATAGTTCTGTAATATCACATACCAGAACTGAAAATGCTTGGAGATCTTTTTTTTGTTTGGGTTGAAATATTTAAAATTCATATATCTTCTGAAGGAGTTTGTTCCTTGCCAACACTTGCAGACAGTGAGAGACATTTTTGCAAGTCATTTGCAGATGCCTCCTTTATGGGAAAATGTAGACACTGTTAGTTTACTGACTGAATTTTGAAAACCTGAATTCTATTTTTACAAATTGGAGTGGATTACTTTTTCAGACATATCATTTTGTTACTTTTTATTTTTGTATGTAATCTTGGATGAAGAGAAAATGATGTTTAATCTAGATATTCATATGTCCCAGAAATTTCTGAGTTGGAAAAGTTATGAAAAACCTTATAAAACAAAATGTTCTGGAAGGTAGTTTTAAATTAGGAGATTTTAAACCCACCCGCACAACTTTCATGCCATTTAAAAGCTTATATCAGAACTGATGGGGCAGGACTAAGAACAAAAGCTATTGGTATTACAAAGTTAAGCAAGAAATCCTCTGTACCCTGCTGTTCTGGCCATGATCACAGCTGCACTAAGCTAAAACCCACTCCCCCACCCCTTTTGTGACCTTGGCTGCACTTCAGCAAATAGAGAATAGAAGCAAAAGGCAAACTCCAGTAAATATTAGATCTTGCCACTTGCAGATGTACAGGCAACATATAAAGATAACGGCACGTGTGCTATCGCTTGCTCTCCAGCTCTCACTTTCACTGAAGTGGACTCTGTGTATTTGCCACTGACATAAAACTTTCCAGACTGTACTCATGCATTGAGCTGAACTCTGTGGCTTTGCATGGGTGCTGAGGCTTTGCAGAACTGCCCGTTACATCTGTAACAGTGCTAATTTTTGAGAGCCATGCAGAGAAAATTTTACATTCAGCCCAGCTGATTTGTTCTTCACACTGCTCCTGTGGTGAAGAGGATTGATTTTTGTGTTTCTTTTGATATTTGGCTTCCTTTCCTCTGGTACTCAGTGCTTCAGGCCTTAATCCTTTAACCTTGAATCTGAGCATCAAGGCTTCAGGAGGGATCAGGCCTTTTGATAGAGAGAGAACATCTTTTGTTGTACCAAATGGTTGGGAGTGGTATAAGGCAAGACATCTCTCCAGACAGTACGTATTTCTCTGTTGTCTTAAAAGACTATAAAAAGAGGGTGGGTTTAGTGGGGATTATAAATAATCTGGAGGAAGGTGGAGTTTTAGGAGCAATAGAAAAGGGTTAATGACTTTTTCTTTAACATTTCACCAATAACCAATCTATCATGACAGATGTGTACTGGGTCGCCAAATGCTATAGTCTGACTTTGGGTAATGGTTCAAAGCTCAGTATGTCATGGAAATGGCAGCGTGGTCCCTGATGGAGCGGGGCAAAAAAAGCTTTTCAGCTTCTCAAAGGGCAGTATTTGTGGAAGCAGATGCTTGCTTGCCCTATCCAGCATAAAGAACAGTTCTGCGGGCAGCCGGGAGAGTTCGTACTGCTGGATTTTTATAGGATCATTAATTATATGTTATAAGGCAGCTAAGCATGGCATTCCTAACTCGATGAATTCCATTATGAATGGCCTTTTCATATTCTTCATCTCATTATATTAAATGCATGTGACCTGAAGTTTAGCTAAAGTTATTGTTCAGGTTAACTTTCATTTTGTGGTTGCCCTAGTTTTAGAAACAGTATGATCTTTAGATTTTATGGAGAGACAGTTTTTTTAATGCATGTTTTTGCAGCACTATTTTAGATTATTTCTTTGGGAACTAAGTAGGAACCTCTGTGAGGTGGCAGGGAAGGGATTTAGTCGCTCCTTGATTTGCCTGGAGATTTCTGTACCCATGTTCCTGGATGACAACATCCAGCTATACAGATTCGGCTGTCGTCTCTCTGCCAATAATTCTTAAACTCTCTGCTCTGTTTCGTCTACTTTTGCGTATATGACTGCCTCCCTGACACATAATCCTGCTTGTTTTGCCTCGATATCAATCCTAATCTGGCCAAACCAGAATTTACTTTTTCTCCTGAATCTGCCTTCACTTCTGATTTTGATAATGCCACATCCTCCCTGTCGCTCAGGCTTGTAACCTTGGGGTCACTCTCCTCCATGTGCATCTGGGCTGCTGACAGCTACTGCAGCTTCCTTTTCCTTTGCAGCAAAAAAACATGCTTTCAGTGTGGCAACAGTTAAAACATCACCTCTTGCTCTAGTCTTTCATCTTGCACCTTTACTACCATAAAGTCATCTTGTGTTGCTCATTATTCATTCCTCTCCTTTAAAATAAGTTTTCCAAATGTGTATATTGGCTACTTACTCAGATCTTGTCACCGTTGCTTCTCTGAAACCCTCCTTTGAAAGTGGGATGTCTACAGGATCAGTCTGTGGGGCTGTGCGGAAACTCACAAAGCTGCTTATTTTCTCTGCCACCTTCTTTTCTTTACTCTTCCAGTTACTTGAGACTTAGTGCTTTGTTGTGTGTTGCATGAACTTTCGGCCATGTGCTTCTATCGCATTCCCTAATTTTTTGTGGCTTTTGGAACCACTCAGTCATGTCATGCTGACTTCTGCCTGTGTCTGTTCTATGTCTTTCTTGTTTCAGATCCTACCTCTTTGAGCACTTTTTTTTCCCCAGAGCTTTTTCAAAGTTTTTTTTCAGAGTTTAATTGATGGGTTTTTTTCCTCCCCACCCTCAATTCTAATTTGGTGAGTTTCAAACTAATGCATCTCTTTCCACTGACCACAAGGATGGTCTCTGCCTGGTAAGTCCACCTGGAATCTAAATCATACTCAAAAGATTTCATTGGTGACCTAGGGACAGAAGTCTTACAACTCAACTGCAGTGACAAATTAACTGTTCTGTGTAGAAGAGTTTACTTATGTTTTCTAGCACGTACAAGATGAAACTTAAAAATATGCAAGTATCTTCAGACTTTGGCCAATAGCACCACGCTTTACTTCTTTGTGTAACTACGTGCCCTTCTGTCTGATCCATGTGTGATCAATCTTTTTTTTCCTTTTTAATTTTGTGCTCCTTTAATCTCTATCTACATCTTGCATCCTTTTTGAGAAAATCATGTCTCTCAGAGATGGGCTAAATTTATATACCGGCGGTAGACTCAGTAGGGCTGAGGCGGTTCGGCAACACAAATAATGCAAGCCTCTAAACCCACATCACATTCTCAGAGTAGCAGTGGTGGCAACGGATCTGGGCAGACATTTCCAGTCTGGTTATAACAGACATGTGCAAAGGTAGACTTCCACGACCTAAGATCAATAGTGGCAGCTGTAGTACGGTAAGAATCACTTTTTTGCTGGACTACAAAAATCCATGGTATAGTTTTCATGTTCAGTTTTCTAGGGGAAGGGAACTAGCAGCCAAGAGCCCAGGCAGAGCACACAGCTTTACTGCACACAGCCTTATGCCAGGATCTCTTCTTTCCATTCCTTCCCTTGGTACTGGACATCAGAGCATGCCAGTACGTGTCTCGCTGATACGTACCTCCTAGAAGGCAGTGGTTCCTGCATGGCTTCATTTCCATTGTCTCTTTATTTTCTGAATATGAGAGTACAAAAACATGTTAGATCTGTTCTGTAAGCACCCTGGTTGAGTCAATGTGCAGTGGTACTGTGACATCCATATAAAATCCGTGCACCAGGGGTCATCAGTATGGTGTTCTTTGTGGGGCCCAGGCCATGGTTTTGAGAGGTGTGTGCCATCAGTTAGGTGCCTTAACTCTGTATTGCACTTGCAATAAAGACCTGATTTTTCAGTCACTAGTCATCAAACATGCTTTATGAAATATATAATTTAAAGTAGATTCAAGGCAACGGTAGTGGCCAAAAGTGGTATTTCAAATCTTTCCCAAGTACTACTGTCCTGGTTTCAGCTGGGATGAAGTTAACTTTCTTCTTAGTAGCTGGTGCAGTGCTGTGTTTTGGCTCTGATGTGAGAACAGTGTTGATAAACACTGATGTTTGTGGTTGTTGCTGGGTAATGTTTATACAGGGCTGGAGGGGCACAAGAGACTGGGAGGGGACACAGCCAGGACAGCTGACCTGAACCAGCCAAAGGGATATTCCATACTATATGATGTCATGCAGAGTATATAAACTGGGAGAAGAAGAAGGAAGAGGGGGGACATCTGGCCTTATGTCATTTGTTTTCTCAAGTAACCATTACGTGTGATGGAGCCTGGCTGTCCTGGAGATGGCTGAACACCTGCCTGCAATGGGAAGTGGTGAATGAATTCCTTGTGTTGCTCTGTTTGCGTGCAAAGCTTTTGCTTTACCTATTAAGCTATCTTTATCTCAACCCACAAGTTTTTTCACTTTTACTCTTTCAATCCTCTCCTCCATCCCACTGAGTGGGAAGTGACTGAGCAGCTGCCTGGGGCTTGGTTGCTGGCCAGGGCTAAACCATAGTAGCTACCTTGTCAAATCTACACCTGTTGGGTATGGTAATCCACTAATCTGAGTAAAGTCCAAAGTCTAACTTCTCTATTTACTTCTTTTTGGGTTATAAGATTTTTTTAAAAGCAGATCAATAAACAATCTCAGTGTTTTCATTTTACTAAGCAATATAATATAGATGAGTATTAGTGTAGTAGTAAATCATTAATATAATCCTTAATCATAGTGACCATGTCCTACAGATGTGATTTAATGGAAAAAAGGCTGATGAAGTGTAAAGATGCATCAGGAGGGGTGTTTCCAACAGAAATGGGATAGTATATGACACCATTTTAAAAGATCAGAGTATGAAAGCATTTAGGATGCCATGTACATTTATAGTTGCAGTTGTGGCTATATTCTAACATGTCATTGGTTTTGATCACTATAAAACAAGAATAAAAAACCACATCATGTTTATATTTGGCTGAGGAGCCAGTGTGATGCAAGGAAACACACTGGCATCATGTTAGAGCTATGCTTTGTACCTGAACTGAGCCTGTGCCAGCACACTGAGCCTTTGATTGCTTTTTGGAATAAGAAAAGGATTAGTGTCTCCAGACTCACTGTTCCCAGGAATTGTAAGACTTCAACACTAACTGACCTGTATAACTGTAAAAACCAACAGTAATCTAGATTCAACCATCATGTGGTAGAGACAAAAATTTTTAGAATAAGAGGACAGAACTTTCATGGAAAAAGATGGGTCCTGTAAGGGTGCTTCCGTGTTGGTTTCAGTGGTAATGCTTCCTAATCACTAGAGAAATCAGTTTCAAGACAGCAGCCTTCAGAAGACCAGGAAAGAGAAAACCTCTAATTCTGTTTATATGGAATTTGATGGATTTATGAAAGGCTTTCCCTGCAGTGTGTTCCCTGATATCAGGGGAGCTGTCAGTGACTTGAAAGGTCATCTCAGGATCCTTAGGTGTGTATGTGTTTGCCCAGGTTAGTGGTTATTAATTTTCATTGCTGTCAGCGTGAGAAGTTTGTAACTATATGTTTCTTTATTTCCTCACTTATAAACCCAGGATGATAATTCATTATGCCTGTATACTGAGTATTGAAAGTCAGCACCTATCACATGCAACTTTGGCAATGAACGGAAGCAGCTCTAGATGTTATGTCTTTTATAACTCTTCTGTTCTCATATAGGCACTACAGGATCCTCCAAAACTCCGATTTTCTGTGCACGCGTACTGTTCATAATACTTGCACACAAGAGTGCAATCTTAAATATCTGGTGCTCTTATTAGGCATCTTTTCAAAAGATCTTGTTAGTAGGACACATTGGAAACCCCCTGAGTACCTACTTTCCAACTCTTGTTGTGTCACTTACGCTTAGCAAACAATTGCTCCCAGATGTGATCTATGGTCAGAAAAAGGGCTTTTGCAATTGCTTTTCATTTACTGAAGGCTCCTGTTGCCAACACCTATCAGTCTGTCTGGAAACTCCTACGGAGGAGAGACTGCTTATGTACTGGTAGTGAAGGAAAACCTAAGGACTTTTGCACCAAGCACGTGTTCACCTGCACACACAGACTGATCTCTGCAGCAACAGCTCAGCCACAGCCTGTTTTGCAGTGCAGCCCATCTACTGTAAAGTCTTTTGTCCTAGGTGAGCCAAGTTGAGAAGGGATGATGCATTGTTGTTCTATGCCTTTATCACAACCAAATTGCAATCTAATTTGGGGGATGTTTGTTCAGGAGATAGCTTACATATGGCATTTTAACGGACACCTTGTGAATGGGACTGGCTTTCAGACAAACAATAGTAAAGCTGGATAAGGCACTAAGATAGGCATTCACTTTGCTGAGGAGCATGTGATTCTCCTTCTGAAGGAGAGTCTGACATGGCTTGATCTACTGGAGCAGTTTGGATTTAGTTCAAAAACTTTGTACTAAACAGGCTTTTGCATCATTCCTTATGGTACTTTCACGGTTGACAGCTAGGCAGGCTTTTCAGATATACAGATGCTGTTGTGAAGGATTGTTTTTATACCTGTGACTTGACATTTACATGACTTCCTTTTGTGAAGGCTGACAGCACTGCTTGCTGGAACGACAGCTGCTCTGCTCTGGCCTATAAGAAAGGCCAAACACACAATCACAGCATTTTGTCCTGCTAAAGCTTTGCCAGCCATTTCTCTATGACCATCTGAAAACCTTTATGCTGGAATTTTCTTTGGATTAAGAAAAAAAGAAAGAAAAGTAATCAGAGCTCATTTTGCTGTTTGTTAGGAAAACTAAGATATATGGGAAAGGTGCTGGTAGGGAGCTGAAATATAGCTAACTTAAAGCAGAATGAGGACAGGGCTTCAAAGGGAAGGCATGAATATATTTTTAGGTGAAATTTAGCTTAGTACTTGCTACAAATGGACCTCTAACCGTGTGTACTAAGTGAAGTCCTGACTTCATTGAAGATAAAGGCAGTATTCTGATTGATTCAATGAGGCCAGGGTTTCACCTGTGGCTGGTATGATCTAATAGGTCATTGCTAATTAAGAGCATATGTGGCTTCAATTCTTGTTTGTGGAATTAAGTAACTGAGCCCCAGTCACTGTGGGAATGGGGAAGGAAGTGGTCTCTGAAAGGGTGGTCTGGAGAAGCTGTGCTGTGGATTACTATACCCTGGTACAGCTTGAGGTATGGAAAAGTTTTTAGCATAGTGGCCAGTATAACTCCTACAAGATAAAAGTAAACCAAATGTAGTGAGCCCAAGAGAGACAGTTCATCAGGACAAAAAAAGATGCAAAAAAAACCCCAAACCAACAAAAAACTGAACAGAGAAACCTGATACAGCCACAGACATTACTGGATTTGAGGGCACCGAACCTGAAGAGGACTAAGAGATGAAAGCTCTTGCATCGCTCCCCAGCAATATATTGTGTGCACAATAACATGTAGATTGTAGGAAATCACTGTCTATTTTCTGTGATGAAAAAATCTTTCATTACAAGTAGATCTGGTAATATTTGTATTTCAGTTCCAGGGCTCTTGTTGGCTGCTGAGGTGTTCTCCTGCCTGTCTGTGCCCTCCTGCCTTTTTTCTAGAAAAACTTGTGAGCAAGGAAATGCACTTGGTCCCAAAGATCATGGACCTGTTCAGGTGGGTCCAGGGGAGGGCCACAAACACCGTCAGAGCCTTGCAACGCCTCTCCTACGAGGAAAGGCTCAGAGAGATGGGCTTCTTCAGCCTGCAGCAGGGAAGGCCCCGCGGAGGCCTTACTGCGGCCTTTCAGCACTTCCAGAGGGCTCACCAGAACAATGGCCACCGACTTGGTCAAAGGGCCTGCAGCCACACCACAGCGGGGACCGGCTTCAAACCAAACGAGGGGTGGCTCACGCTCCGTACAAGGAAGGCAGCGCGCTGCAACCAGCAGGGAGGCAAAACGCTGCAACACGTTGCCCACAGAGGTGGGACGTGCCCCGTCCCTGGAAACCTCCCAGGTCAGCCTGGACGGGGCTCTCAGAACCTCCTCTACTTGAGACGGCCCTGCCCCTTGCTGGCGGGTTGGGCCCGGCGACCTCCGAGGGTCCCTCCCAGCCCAACCCGACCCATTCGATGATTCTGTGATCTCAAAACTATAAATGAATATGCTCTCTGGAAAGGAAAGCAGCTGTTTCTTATTAACATGCGCTGGATCCCAGCGGTGTCATTAACATGCTGATGCATCTAACATAAGCCTCACAATGCCAGATTTCATAATTGGGCCATGAAATCTCACTCTAGGCTTGAATATGGCTTTCAAGGTCTGTATTAGAATAGGATATTTTTCTTGCTTTTTGAAGGAGGGGAAAAATGTTAAGCTTAGTTTTACAAATGTTAGCTTAAAATTATGCTGATTTTTTTTCAAGAACTTTGTGTTTCAATATGATAGGCTTTAGATTTTTAACAGCGTGTTTTTAAGGTTGCTGATCTGCTGACATGAGCAGGTTGCTTTTGTTCCAAGGAATGGAAGGGTGGTGGCATTCAGGGATAAGAGATTGCCCTGAAATTCGTGCTGTGGTTCTCCTCCTTGCCTGCAACACTCTTACCTCCCTTCCAGGTCTACGCAGCTATGCTGTAGAGTTGCACACCCTACGCAAAGCAGTAGTGAGTGCACCCATCTCCTTTGTCTTTTCCATGTGCTGCTGTGCTGGCTTGTACATCTTGACATGTTTCTCCCTAGCTCCACTGGAAAGAAGGGGCAGAACTTGTCCCCTCAGGAGAGGACTCCAGGTTGTGGATGGAATTGTGCTAAGAAGGGGCCGTAAGTTCGACCTCTTGTCAGGGTTTTCCTCATGATTAGCTCTGAGCACACGCACACGGTGTATGCACTAACTTCAGGTGTCTCCTTTTCTCAGTCAAGTATTTGGGAGTCAGTTCCAGTTCTCTTACACCTCTGCCTACCAGTTTGCTGTCCAGGGGCTCAGCTTCTTTAGTCTGTTAGTTTCTTATCTTTGCCTTCCAGATTAGGGTATTCACACACACTTGACACATTGTTGGAAAAAAAAAATCTTGGAAAGTCTGAGGCACTTGATAGTTGTGAAAGTCGGGGTTTACAAACAGCAACATGGTACACTTGAGGGGACTGAAAAATCTGTGGTTTTTCAGGAGACCACTATTGTTGCTTCCTAGGTCCACTCATTCCAACTCTACAGTCCTTCTTTTCTCCCCCTAAATATTTTTTATTTTCTCTGCAGACAACTGACTTCCCAGGCAGTCTCACTTTGGAACTGATGCTTTTCAAAAGTGTGGTTTGATAACTTGTTTTAAAGTGATATAAATTTAGACCCCTGCTGAAAGGAAGATCTCATGATACATTGACACCACCTTCTTTGTCCCAGCACATGTGATACTGCTGCTTTGTACCGAGCTGTCTCTGGAAGCTGATCTGGCTGAAAGCTCCCAGCCAAAGTGGCGGAGGGGAAGCAATTTTCAGCCTGTTTGTCAGACTGCATCTGAAATGGCAATAGAGGTTCCAGCTACAAAAACGTATTGCTTGGGTTGTCTACTTATCACCAGTTTTGCATCATTAAGTGTTATGCATTCTTGGCCTGATATAGTTGCAGCAGATTGCACACATGAACTGTTAATTATTTTATTTTTAAAACAGAAATTGTGGAACAGGAAAATAACATTCCAACATGTTTGCTTTCAGAGCTAACCTACCATGGCAATCTGTTAGTTTGATAATAGTTAAATTCCCAAGCCCTTGCCTCAACAGGGTGCAGTAGGGTACCATTAAGGCAGCCATCTGTTGAACATATATACTGGAGGCATGAATTGCCTCACATTTTTGGTTTCTGACTGGTTATAATGTAGTCAGGTTCTCTGGATGCCACTGATCTGCAGTGAAAAACGCATGGAAAGATCAGAGTTCGGTGAAAGGTGAGCATCCAAATTTGGGACCGATGACTGGGAACCCGTCAGGTGAGTGCTAGGTATGGAGCACAGAAGATATGAAACCTCATGGATGTACACATGTTGATAGTAAATGCTACTCTGTGGCAAACTGCTTAGTGATTCAGTAGATCTGTAAAACTCCATTTGCAGACCAAGGCTACCATTATGTTGGATTGATTCGTCAGGATGCGCAGCTAAAAGAAGTTGAATTATATCAGAGTTTTCTTGCTTTAATTTAAAAATGAATTTAGTTGCCTCTAAATGGACATTTGTTTTAGTATCTTGAAGAACTGACTTTCCTCTATTAAAGCAGAATAATGTATCTATATGGTGCCCTAACTTGAACAGTACATAAAGATTAGTAAATAAGACCCCATTAAAAATACTTATAATGTAAGTAACATGGGTCCCAATAGCCTTTCTAATGTCCATTAATGCTTATTCTGAGGATCAGAGCTCATTTTACTGAGCCATTTAGTCAAACCGTGTGATTATTTAGAAAGTTAATTCATGCATACTAAAATCTAGCTTAAGTAATGCAGAGGGTAGGAGGTAAAACTCTATGGAGACGATAGTCCTTTTTGTTATTTAATGATCAGCCATAATTAACTTGCAAATTTGAAATAATTAGAACAAATTAAAGGTATTTAACTTTGCCTCCCTAAAGAAAAATTCAAATTGCACCAAATGCAGCTTTAAATTATTCAAGTCTCAGAGGTCTGTGCTGGGTTTTTTTACAACGCCTTTTCTATGATGAGAATACCAATCTGCTTTTTGTCAGAAAGCATCCTATCAAGTAATTGTTCTTTGTGTCTAATAAATGACAGCTATTCTTCTTTGTAAAAGTATTTCAGTCTCTGAAGACTACATCAGCATTTCCATGGCATTTTAATTCAATAAAACAAAAGGTTAATGTTTTTCTACTTTTTAAGGAATGCAAATACTAGCAGTATTCAATGGGTCCTTTATGACATTTAAAATTTGCCATTCACACTCAGCAGGGATATCGCGATACGAGGCTCAGGCGAAATGGAAAAAACGTTCAAGGTGTGTTTTCCTTTGTTGGTGATGTACTTTGATATTGATAAGGAGGCAGCAGTGCTGAGAATCACTTCGTTTTGCGGTGATGCTACTCTACAACTCCTGCCTTAGTATGTAGGTTAGGTAAGTTATTAAGGTCTTTATTTAGACAGTCGTCTTTGTTGTGTAGTTTCAGGGAATAGCACAAGAAATTCATTGGATATTGTGGTGCCCTGCAGGAAGTCCTACTAACTACGCTGCATTTGAGTGATACGATGGATTGCTGGATTTGAAAATAGGGAAGGACCTGTTTTGTCACTTAATCTCTCTAGGCATATGTAACTGATCCCTTAAATTTTCCAGGTTGCAATAGTGACATAATTCATTTTACTAATTATTCCACAGATGAATGAATACCTATGTTCTGAAATGGATATCCCCCACCACCACCTCCCCTTATGTTTTATTTGTTTAATTTTCATACATTGTTAATTATTGAATTTTTGTATCTCTCTGCATAATTCCTTTCCCTCTTTGGTGTGCACACCTCTCAGATTAAGTGTTTGTCATTTTAACATTGGACTCCATCCTTACTTAAGCAAAAATTTAGTGTGAGCTTTCTTTTATTAAATACTAAAGAACCTGGCTCTAATTAATTGTTTAGTGAGCTCTAAATACAAATACACTTGCTATTCTTATTTCCCCATAAATTAGCTTCTTTAACTTCTTATTGGTGTCTCTTTCTGTTAGAATTACCTTTACCATAGCATTATTTAAACCAAAACTCGGTATTCTAGAGGTAACCAACCATGTAAAAGGTACTGCAGTGAACTAGTCAAGTAATCGCCTCTTCATCTGCAAGCCAAAGGTAACTGTCCTCACAGACGAAATGAAGGTTGTAATTAAATGTACTTTACAAACTCTGAAAGCATCCCAATAATGACAGCCTCGGTGTTTTTCAGTGCTGTTAATCATGCAAGTACAGGCAAATGGAATCTCAAGTCCTGTATCATCAGAGGAATCTGGTCAAGTGGTACACCTTCAAGCCTCTTTAAACAGTTATTAGGATCCAATCCCACCTCTTGCTGTACTCTGGGTTGCAGGAATTAGTAGGCTAATAATTTCATATAATTCAAATAAGATACTAATTTAGTCCACCATAAATTTTAATAGCACTTTGCAATATTATTAGTGACCACAAAGTCTGAAGGCCTGAAGTAAACGGATGTTATTCAAAGAAGTGCTATCCAGCACTTCAGCCAGTTATTACAGGTCATAAGCCATTATATAGTGTTCTGTATTAATAATACAAGAGTCATACTAATTGTCCAACAGGCACAGTGGGCCCTATTAAACAATGGCTTATGCAGCACATTGATGTAGAACTTTTAATTTAGCTATCATTTTCTGATGGGAATGTCAGGTAGCTGCTTTTTTCTCAAATTGCAGTAGCTTCCGTAGTGTAAGCTTTCAAATGAGCAATTCTTGTGAGTCAGCCTCCATAAAGCTGTATTTCAAATAACAGAAACTCAGTGGTAGCCCTTGTAAAGTTGGTGTTTAAACAGGAGAAAGATGTGTTTAATCTTCTGTTAACTTAGGAAAGCTATATTCACTCTCAGGATTGAAAATGTAGCCATATAATCTTGGTATGAATTGTATTCCTTCATGTGGATAAACCAAAGATTTTTTAAATGGTTTTGATTGCTTTTTAGAACAGTGATGAGACTAATGACTTATACATGTGGGGAATCTCATTTACAGCAGTAGTTGTTTCCAGACAGCAGAATTTGAAAGTGGTAGGTTGTCTTTACTGAGAGAAAGATGGTTCTCCATAGCCTCCTTTCTTTCCAAAATGTATTGTGATTACCTGTGTCTGCAGAGACTGAAGCCATGCTTGTTCGATGTCACCAGATTTGCATCCTGGCTGTATCTGTGCAGTGTTTATGATCTTATGCTGAAGTCCATCTTGAACTAAAATGGTTCTGGTTAGCTTTCTCTTTTCTTGATCTACTCAAACTGCTGCATTTGCTGCACCAGATACTCTCCCACCAGTTTGCTCATACATTCTTTATTCTGCTTACACGTACCTCTGTTCATTCATCTCACCTCTTTTGTCTCAGCTCCTCTTATCCCTTTTCTTCTCGAATCAATGTATCACCACCCCTGCAGGTATTTAAAAGTTGTGCAGATGTGGTGCTTAGGGACATGGTTTAGTGGTGGGCTTGGCAGCGTTAGGTTAACAGTTGGCATTGATGATCTTAAAGGTCCTTCCCAAACTAAACAATTCTATGATTCTATGGTCTGCTTTCCTTCTGCAAACCACGACTCCCATTTTCTCTTCACATAATCTTCTCTGTTTCCCCTGTCCTAGCAAAGTGAGAATTTTTTAAATTACTCTTTGTTCCACTGTGCTGGACAAAGTACTTTGTGTATCTTTATTCCACTTATCCTGTCCTACCTAACCACTCAGGAAATTCAGGACCTAATGCTTTAGGGAATGTGCCAAATGCCAGACAACTCCAAATATAATTGTCAGAGTGCTGCCAGCTGCTGATAACCAAAGACTCGTGATAAAGTAGGTTGGTAACTCTTCAATCCTTAGGCATCCTGCTTTCAGACATTGAAAATGGATTCAACAAAAGCTCAACCGACAGCCTGGCAGTTATGCTTTGGAGAGTGAAAGTGGGGAAGAGGGCTGGGTGCAGTGTTGAAAGGGCTGAATGCATCATGTAATAGCACGATCTTTCTTTCCTCCCAGTGTACCGGTGTTGAAACATAAAGATTATTTTCCAAGGACATCTCCAGTGAGCAAAACCTCCAGAACACCAGGGAGCAGTGGTGGAAGCAGTTCTGGGAAGAAAATAGTTGGTCTTGGTGGAGATGTGGAAGATGGGCAAACCCTTCTGATGCAAACCAAGAGGGAAGGCACCAAGTCAAGGAAAGGTAAGAGGAAGCATACTACGTTGCAGGGCCATGAGTGTGCTAATGGCATTTAGAAATTGTATGTGTGTTCAAGAGCGTATCAGTAAAATGCAGTATTAGAGGGAGAGGACTGCAGTTGCTTAAAGCAACCCAAGGGAAGGCAGCTACATTTAAAATAATAGAAAACATAGAAAACCTTGTAAATAACAAGTGATCTTCTTGGCTGGTGTTCCTGATGGAAGGGAAAAAATAGCCCTTTAATCTCAAAAAGCTACTTCAACAATTCTTTTTCCTTTCCCAGCAAGCAGAGAGAATAAGTGCAGTGGGGCTTGCTTTTGAAATGTAATCTTCTTCACATTCTTCTCCTCCCCAGGTAATGGCTCCACCATCACAACCTGGTATTTTGCCACACAGGGATGTCTGTATGGCTAGAATCTACTAGCTGAGTAGCTCCACTTAAGGAGCAGAGAAGCAGTCTTTCTTAGGAAGAGAAAGGGTTGGGAACAAAAGCAGCTTGGATGTTTCACTGCTGAACCTTGAACATAATCCTTGGTTCAATTATGAGCTAGCTTTTTTTTTATTTTAACTTGTCAGCCAGTTTGCCGTATATGTCAGCATAAAAATAAAGAAAATGGCAAAACGAGAAGAAATGTGGTGCAGTTTTCAAAGGAACAAATAACTTGTGTTATTGGTTAAGACTGTACCAACATTAAAAAGCAGTCCCTGTGCAGAAACTTTCAAAAGGGTATCATCAGCCTGGACCCAAAGAGTGGCTGAGGTTAATCTTTTCCAAGGCACAGCTACAAAAGTTGGAAGCCTGTAAAGGGCTTGTGTCCAAAAAAATCAATTTCTAATTTGAAACAAAATCATTTTTGACTAACAGGGGTTCAGGACCCATTACTTTTGCTGTATAGTCTGCTGACATTTCACACTTTCTGTTGTGCACAATGAATCCTAATAGTCATTTTATAACATTGCTACACCAATCAATTTAAGCAAGAGAAAGCCGTTACAATTCTGCAAAGTTTCAGGGGCAATTTTCACTGATGGTTTTCTTTTACCTTTTTTTCAGCTATCATTATTTTTT
Source organism: Falco naumanni (assembly GCF_017639655.2). NCBI lineage: Eukaryota > Metazoa > Chordata > Aves > Falconiformes > Falconidae > Falco > Falco naumanni. Next base: position 77,124,819 of record NC_054080.1, read on the forward strand.
TCTTCTCTTTCCTTCTTCCTTCTCCCCCCTCCTTCCATATACTGTAGTGATGAAATTGAGATTTTTCGCAGTTGGATGATGGGTTTTGTGCCTTGTGTAGGGATAGTCCCCAAAAAGTAATTTATTTTCCATAGATTCAGGGGAAAAAATCCAACCTGTCCTCTTCTTCATTCATTCATTTTATTTTGTAGTACTTAAGAGATGTTACAGGCTGTGCTTGGCTATTGCACATAGCAAAGAAGCTGCAACCTATGCTGATTTAGTGATTGTAGTGGTCAGCATAATGTCTGAAGATGGGGTATCTTTTGCAAGCACTTACTGGGATTGCTAGCTTTGAAAATGTAGAGCTGCATGGCAAAATTTAACTTATAAACATTGGTACTTGCTGTGGTACCAGATAAAATTCAGAGAAATGCTTTCAAGCTGTGGAACAACCTCAGGTCTATTACTAATTTGAATGACTTGTTTATCGCAAGGCAAATTACCTAGCACTAATCACTGAAGCTGAAGTCTTCTTTATTTAGTACCTTTTTAATTGGCTGCCCTCTGTTATATGTTTGGACTCCTTTAACAAGCATAAATACATACTTGTAAAGCGTTTTTTCCATCTTTGGGGATCGCCAGGCCATAATGTCAAGTTTCTTATTTCTAGTTAGCTCCGGACTTAGTCATCTCTGTCCTTGCTTCCGCTGCATCTTTCCGTCTGTTGCTGACCTGGGATTTCTGCTTCAGAATTTAGTTTATTAGGAGGCAATTATGTAACATCTCACAAAAATAAAATGAGGGATGCTAACATTGTTTTCTGTGGTAAAATTTGTGAAAATACAGTACTTGCCTTACTGCATCAGAGTGCTGAGCTAGCAAGCCTGGTGGTCTGTCTTGGACAGTGGTCAGTATCTGTTGTGTCAGTATGTAGTGAACTCTGCTGCAGTGCACGAGATGACATCCTGAAGTGTGAAACTATGTCATATAGCTGCGAACCTTAATGTGGCCTTTTGGTCAGAAAACTGCAGTGCTGAAAACTGTGTATGGAAACATGTCCACTGAAAACTTCTTGACAGTCAGGTGTTAACCTGTTTCTACAGAGGTCTATTTTTCTCATGCCTTGATCTGTGTTGTCTATTTAAATAGTATGTTCAGGATGGGGATTCTCTCCAAGCACACCTAGCAGTGCCAGTGCTGATGTGAGTCTCTGGGGTCACAGTATTATTTCTGGTATTATATGGGTGTATCTGCAGGATGGTTCAACTCATGACAGTATCTCTCCACAGAAACATAGGCAGTTTTACCAGATTTTGGTGGTGCCCTGTTCAACAGCCTTTGTCATCTTAGATTTGTTTTGTTTTGTTTTGTTTTGTTTGGGAAGATAAAGTGATGAATCAGGAAAACATTCCCATGCTGGAATGGTGGAAGGCTTTACTGCCCACAGGGCTGCTCACTGACTGTGAGTGCAGTGTATTTGGAAAGGGTAATTTCCTAATAAACCCACTTTTCATTTCTCCTCGCAGGTGTTTATTAATGGGGAGAAGAGCATTGTTAACCTGGTCCCAACAGCTTGTGGAGTGAAAGGGGCTCCTCTGCTCTCTTTTCAGGGTAGAAGCTTACTGGAACAGCTTAGGCAATCAGCTTTTACTCTGTCACTGTTGCTTTTTGTCTCCAACTTCTGTTTGCTCCTTAATTTTTATTCCTGTGCTTTAGCAGGTGTTTGTGTCTTGTAGCCAAACTTTTTTAGTTTTACCAGCAAAACTTTAAGCAGACGAAGCAATCCTCAATGCTTTGATCTTTTCAGCAGTAAATTGTTTTTATTGGGTGTCACCAGCAGCTATGTCAATTTGTACTAAAATCTAACAACTTGTCTAGTTAAAAAGCACTGGAGTACAGAAATGTGTTTCTCTTCCTTTCTGCCTTGGAAAATTTTGCTTTGGGGCTGGGAAACTAAACTAGATTTTATCCACTGCATTCTGCAATATTGGGCACTTTACTTCTCTACATTTCTGTTTAAAGTCCTCCTATTCCCACCCTTCCTGAAACATCTCTGCATTGAAGCAAAGAAATAACTGTTTTTCCCTTTTGTATCTCTTCGGGGGCCATAGCATCTGCATAATATTGTATAGCACACATAGCTTTCATTTCCATATGTAACAGAAAAAGGCAGAGAAGGCAAATTATTTTAGCTCATAGAATCTGTACTTTTCTACGGGCTGATTTTTCTGTATAGTGTTTGGTTTTCTAATGTAGCTTCTTAGGGATTCAGGATCTGGAACTTCTTCCCTTGAGGGCAGACTCTTCCCTACAATCGAATAGAGCAATTAGTTAATATTAGTGAAGCACTTTGAAGATGTGAAGTACTATATAAATGTTAAGTATTATGAATATTAGTATTATTCAATTCATAAAGGTTTCTTTCATGATTATCAACCTAGATTTCCCTTTGCGTGCTTTCATCCCATTACTGCTTGAACCAGCATCAGCTGTATTTGTTCATCCTTAGTGTTTACACTTTCAAAATGTAGACTGCTGTATTTCCCCACTTTCTTCATGTTTTAGTCGTCTGTTTCTCAAACAGAAATATACAGCTATTTGAATTTTCTCAAATGAGTCCTTAATCTGCTTTACATCATTCTTATACCGAGTTAACTAAATTGAAAATAGTATTCTCAACATTACCATTTAGAAGACATCTATAATTGCTTTGAGGGTAGCTTGCCTTGAAAGCTTTAATCTAGTTTGTTCTTTGCTATTCTTCGCTACTACAGGTTCTCTGCATTGGTGTCAGGATATATATTATCCCACTATATATGAGCGTTTGTTGTTTGTTGTTTTTTTTGGGTTTTTTTTTCCAAAGGTGAATGTGTCTATTCTTTTTCCATGTTTCTTGCTTCTGTAGATCATCTGCAAGGTCTCCAGTCTCATACTGTCTTCCAACACCTGCAAATCTAATTAATTTGCTGTCATTTGTATCACCCCAGTTCTCTATGACTTTTCATAAATAATTACCAGTCACTTCATAAATTCATTAACTAATTCCCTTTAGCCCTGAAATATATATCCTTCAGACTAAAGAATTTGTATCTTTTTTTTTTTATCCCCCTGATAATTTCTTTTCATCAGCTTTATATAGGCAGGTATTATACATCAACCTGTTCTTCATTATCTCCTGCTTGCCAATATTCCTTTTCTTCATTTTTTTGCATAGTATATTTTAAAATTATTAGTAGCTTGGCCATTTTAAGATAGTTATTGATCTAGTTGTCTTCATTTGTTCATAGACCTGCTTGCTCTTTGGTGTTTCTTTTCTGTCCATCAACCTGCATGCCTTTTTCAAGATGCATTTTTAAATATTATTTCATTTAGATACGCACTTACTGAGGATTTCTTGCTATCCCTGTTTTATGTCTGTGCAGCGTAACAGCCTCAGTATATTCCTACTTAGTTCTATTTCTTGTTTTCCATTTTTAGCCTTGGTAATATTTTCAAACTTGGGTCTTTGAACAGTCCCCTTGAGGCTGTATTGGCCACTTCAGAGTCCATACATTTTCTTTTTCAAAGAAATACATCTACTTTGCTATGAATGTAGTATGTTGACAGTGTGCCAGCCTTTTCTGGTATTAGGAATTGAAAATATTCTCCCGTGCTCACCAGGTTTTTATTACTTTGGTATTAGTTTCTTAAAATCCAGCTGCCTCATTCCACTGTCACGTGAAATGATTTCTAAATATCTCTTACTCAATCATAAAGCCAAAAGCCTAAGCAAGAGGCTTCCAGTCTTTATATGCATACCCACTCTTCTGATCATGGATTGGCACATTATCAAGTTACCAGGGACACACAGTCAACATATATCCCTGTGATATTTCTAAGAGTTCCTTCACTGGTAATTAACTCTTTGTCAGGTGAGATTTTTTTCATTGCATGGTAGTGAAGCACAATGCATTATAGCAGGGTGATAAGAACCCTGGTTGTTTGTTTTTATGTTTGGGGTTTTTTTTTGCCTCCGTAGAATATGCCTTAAAACATGTGGGTTTATTATATTGTATATACTTGTATACATCTTAAATCAGTGCAGTATTTTAAATAGTCTTAATCCCTTGAACACCTGTAAATTTTGCACTGAAGCTGGAATTACAGCCTTCTTGTGTTTCTTCATGTTTCAGCATGGATGGTAGGTAATGTTGCTGTTCACAGAGCTAGAAATATTTGGGCATGACAGAATTACTTAAAGAGCTAACACTGATTTGGCTTTGCTGAGAGCTGTAGTTTTCCCTGTACTTACTGTTTGGTTAAGTGATGCTGGTTGGACAGAACTAATTGGTCAAGGTTAAAAAAGTCCAGACCCACAGACTTTTGTGTTGTAGATGAGATTACTCCTAATTTGCATATTCCACTTAGCTCAGACTACCTGTATGCAAGTTGTCTAACTAAATCCTATCTGCAAAATCCAGTTCTCAGGTGGGTGGGTGAAAAGTGGAAGACAGGTGGAAAATTGGCTGGACCACCAGCCTCAAAGCGTTGTCATCTGTCCAGCTAGCAGCCAGTTGCTAGCTGTTAACTGCTTAACATTAACAGCCTGGACAGCAGGACAGGATGCACCTTCAACACGTTTGCAGACAACACCAGCTGGGGAAGCAGTCAATATGCTGGAGTCAAGGGACCCTAACAGGTTGGGAAAAAGGTTTGACAGAAGCCTCTTTAGGTTCAACAAAGGGCAATGGCAGTTCTTTTACCTGGCTTGGTTAACCTCATTAACCTTGGTTAACAGAACCAATAGGACAACCTTGAAAACAGTTTCACCAGAAAAGAACTGAGTGTTCTGCTGAACAGCAGGCTGAATACGAGTCAGCAATGTGCCTGTGTGATAGGGTAACTAAACCTCATGCTGCGCTATAATAGCAAGAGTGTGGTCATCAGGCTGATAAAGTGACACTTCCGCTCTGATCAGCTATGGTGAGACTGTATCTGTAGAGTGCTGTGTCTGGTCTGGGGCTTCACAGGGGAAGAGGAACGCTGACAAACCATAGGAAGTCCAGCAGAGATCAACCAGGGCAGTCAGGCAGCTGGTGCATATGACCTACTGGGGGAGGCTGAGAAAGGTGAGTGTGTTCAGCCTTAAGAAGGTACGATTTAGCATGGATCTTTGTGCTTGCTTCAGCTACCTAAGGAGAGGGTGCAGAGAAGAGGGAAGGAGACTATTCTTGGAAGTCATCAGCACCAGAGCAAGAGACCATGGGAAGAAGTTACAACTCAGGGAATTCTGATGAACTATAAAGAAAACATTTTTCACTGTGGAGGCAGTCAAACACTGTAATCAGTGTAGTTGCCCGGAGAGCTTGTTTCACTATCAGTGGAGACATTCAAAACCTAACTGGAAAAGTGCCTTAAACCTGATCCTGTTGTCCCTGCTTTGAATGGAGGATTGGACTACATGACCTCCAGACTTCACCTTTCAACCTAGATTATTTTGTACTTCAAGAGTTACGGGGGGCGGGGAGTGGAGAAGGAATGGACTAAGAGTTCTATTTTATTGAAACTAAAATACTGTTATATGGGTATTTACACTTGGAAGGCTAACATCTTGTAGCACGTCATGAGAGCTGATTCCTGTGGACCACTATAAGAATTGGTAATGGTGCAAGTCTGTCAAACTTTGGGCAGTAGGATGGAGGCTGTAGAGTGTGACTTACTCTACAGATTTGATTCTGTGTGATCCTGAAATGCATGCCATGCACGGTACTGCCAGCTGATGAGTTACTTGATCGCTGTTTGACTGTATATATGGAACTCCAGAACTGTTGCAACTTTTAGTCCCAGCATTCTGTACTAATGCAGTATCACAAAACATCTGTCCAAAACTTACTACTCTCTGATGTCTGGCTTGTGTTCATTCCACAGGGATGACTTCAGGACCTAGGAAGGATGCAGCCACATCTCCTGGGCTGATAGGCAGCAGCAAAGAGCTTGCAACCACAGCCACATCACCAACTCAGCATAATACTTCATGGTAAGCCACTAGGTAATCTCTGATTTAAGATTCTGCAGACACAACCATCAAATTCTCATAGATGCAGGGAAGTGGCTGAACTTCTATGATATTTCATGTTAGCACGAGCTGGATAATATAAACTAAAAATTGCCATATCCTTTTGACATTTATAGTAAGTCTTACATTGCTTGTTAGAATAAGAAAAGCAGGAATATGCCAAGTTCTAACATTTTAATTTTACTTAGGTTTTGAACAGAAAGTATTTTATGTTCCGTGTCCTGACACATTAAATATGTTTATAAATAATTTGAATTTTTTATTCAGGTGTTAACCCCTGTTAGGTTTTAAATCCACTTGAAAATTTTAATCCCCTTGTATTTGCCTCCACTCCCATATTTTGTCAAATGGCATTTCTTTTAAAATGTTTTGTATCAGAGTTATTTTATGTTTAATGACAAACAACACATGAAATCGGCAATTCCAGATTATACTGTATATCTGCACCAAACGCACTGAAAAAACAGCATTATCACTGCTGCTTCAGTGAAGAAACAGAAGACAGCATTGTTGTTACACTGAGTCTAACAGCAACTTTCCTTCTTTAGGCAGGATTACAATTCTAGTGGTAGGTGCCTAGAAAAACAGCATACAATCCTTGCTTTTCTTTATCATAACCCACATTTTCTCATCATATAATCTTTAAGCAACAAAAAAAAATGCAGATGAAAATGTGAATTTGCTGTATTTTACACCACTAGTTAGATGAGTTTGTGCACCAGGATGACAAGAACATACAACTGTTCATAAGAAGAGTTAAATGTTTCTCAGAGAATGAGAGGGCTTGAATCAGATTTAATCTTCTTTTGGCCCAGTGGACTAGGAAAATGTATGCTTGATATCATCCCTGTATTCTTGGCAGCAGCTGGCAGTTTATTTCTATCTTCTGAGAGAACTTGTGATATATAATAGGTGAAAAACCACTATCGATATTGACAAATTTGTACTTACTTGCTATGGTAACACTTTTTTTTTCTTCTGAAGGAAGGGATGATAATTCTGGGAGGATTTAAGAACTGAGATAGATTGGGCTCTATTTCCCACAAGTAACTGTATGTTTAAACAAAGAGAAACCACAAGATTGTCTAAGCATTTCTCTTAGAAGCAAGGGTTACCTTTGCAAGCTGGTAATATCATCAGATAAAGCGTACATAAAGATACTGCTTGATACCATCTAATAGTGATAAGTTGAGATTCCATTCAAGCACTGAGGGGTAGGTATAATTATTCACATCATACAACAACTGCTCAGAAAAAGGAATTTTATTCAAGAGGATTGACGGTCCATTCTTTTCTAAAAAGGGGAGTAAATATTTGTTGAAATACGCTGTTAGAAATCATATCAGATAAAGTGATCAGTAAAAGGAGTCTGATTAGCTGTCATCCTTTGAGGTTTATTTTACCAGTTGTTGACAGATTTTGAAAAATCCTGCATTTCTGGGGTGCGCTTTCCCATACTTCCTCGCTTGCTTTCTCTCGTTGGTGCTGTAAGTATAATTGTCCAGTTTAAGCAGCCATGTTGTGCTTTCCCTTACTCATGGCCTTCTCTAATTGAAAATGGTAAATGGACAAGTATTTCTGTGGAGACCTAGAGCTGATCCTATCCTTCATCAAAAAACTTGCTTGGGTAGCAGGTCAGTCTCAATTTATCACTGAATGGTTATAAGCTTAGACTGCAGGTTTAACTAACTAAATTAATCAATATAGAGAATTATTGCTGCTTTTGTGCCACTAAAGTTAGGGTTTGTCAGCATGTTTGTTATAATCTGTGATTTGGGGGGGTTAACAGCTTAACCACAACAGTTGGCACGGGCCTGAAACTTGCAGCACAAAGCCCTAGCCTAAGAGCAAATTTATTTATTCGGCAGTACGTGTAAACCTAATTACTTTTGACTATTTAAATTTATAGGACTAGATTCAACTCATGTTTTTGCCAGCTTTAACTAGCACAAACCCTGGCATCCGGCAGTAACAGCAATGGAAAGCCTGCCAGGGAGAAGGTGTTGGAAAGCGACAGAAGCTCCCTGCCAGCACGAGGCATCAGGGTGCTAGCGCAGCTTCTGGGGAGGGCTGGCTGGATACGCAGGCATGGCAGGTAGAAGATGCGTTGGCTTGATAGCCTGTCTTGGCAGGGCTCAGCTGGAGGCCTCGGTGTGTTACGGCTGCCTCCTGCTTGAGGAAGAATCACTGCAGTGCTACTTCCTTCTCTCTGTTGGAATGAATCATGTCTGGGACAAGAAATAAATGTCCCAAGAAGGTAAAGGTGTGTGCTTTGACAGCCTTAGTGATAGATCTGTGGAAGGATCAGACTTGCAGAGTGAATGTGCACAAGGTGGTTTCAGTGATATCTCTGACAGAAAAATAGCATTCCTTTATCTGGCGTCCTGAGTTGGACTAATAGTGGATTTGCTTGCCCATCATGCCTGTATTCATGCCTGTCGCTGCTTTTCATGCTACAGCCAAGCATTGCGTGTTTAGTTAACCAGTATTCTTTAGCCAAGTGTCTACACCTGCGTAAGCCCCTTGAAATTATGTTCACTGCAGGTCTGGAAAGCTTTTCTACTCCATGTGCTTATTTACCTAGACTAAAGCCAGTATATTTGGAAAAACGCACAGACAAGGTTGGGGCTGGGCAAGTTTGGAAGAGGAAGTTTGTCCCTTTCCCCTAAAGCATAGTTCCTGTGACTACCTTAAATGTTACCTTTTCAATGGCCAAGGAAATCTGGTTTTTATAACTGTTGTTTCCCTAAAAGAAGGACTCCTGGTTTCGGCTGCAAGCTGGAAAGGAGCTATAAAAGGCGGGTAGTGGCATTTCTATGCTTTCATTTAGTGATGAAGTTTTTACAAAAACTAGATCTTACCTTAGGTATAATCAGGTACTCATCTCAGCAAAACAAGTGTTGGGTTTGGATTGCAAAACGGAAGTGAAACTGCTCTAAATTAACGTATTAAGCTATTCATTTTTTTTAAAAAAATGTGGTAAATTGTGCTTTGTGAAAGACGGTTTAATTTGATTACAGCCCTGGTGCAATTGTCAGGCTCTCCCCACGCAGAAACAGTTGTAGTGTCGAGTTTGGCACAGTAAGACCTATAACACTGCAGATAATCAAGCACTTAAAAAGACACAGGCAAAGGTTGTTCTGTTCACCATGGAAACAGATAATTCTCCTGTAATATTTTTCACTTTGGGCATCTAAGAAGTGAATTTAAGAACAGTTAGGTAAATTAAGGGATTGAGTGATAGCCTGGGATTTCAGCATTAAGCTTATGTTTTCTTGTTGCAGTTTTAAATCAGAGTTTTAATGCTAGCTGAATGCATTGTCTTGGAGTGAAGTTTCTTAGAGCCATTAAAATAAGTGATTTAGAAGTTCCTGCAATATGAATGCTATATTTGAGCTATATTGCTATCTGTTAGGCTGCAGTGGCCTGTTGAAGTTCTTATAAACAGATTGTATTGTGTAAATTTGTGTTTAGGGACATTTTAAAAACAAAACTGTTTACCCAATTGCCCAGCACATCTCAGGTGAATGTGTATTCAGGGACTTTTAAGCAAATTAATATCTGATGTAAAATATAATGTGCAGAGTTGTATACTTAATAATGCACACTGGAATAGTCTAGAGTAGATCTGTTATGCTGAGTGTTAGGAAATATGACAGTGATGAGATTTTAGCTTTTGCCTTACTTACGCAGTAGTTGCCTTTCAGATCTGTTCGTGCTGGATGCTTAAATACGGTTCTGCTCTTAAAAGGACACTATGAAGTTTCTTCTACTGTAGAGCATAAGCAAGGACTGCCAAAGAAATAGTGTGTGGGTTTTTTGTTTTGTTTTGTTTTTTCGGTTTTTTTTTCTTAGGATTAGGCATCATTCAGGATTCCAAAGGAGGACAAGGAGAAAACGATTAGAAGTCTGTTTGGAGTTGGGTGGTGAGTTAGGTACTGTATGTGGTAGAAGACACAAGTTTTGCCTACTCCCTGAGAAAGCCAGCAGCACAAAAAGTCCCATGTAGTTCCATATGCAAGTGATAAAACCAGACGTTGGCAAATTAATCTCTCTTATTCACAGTGTAGGTTGTTAATTGTTCTCTCTGCTGGCTGTCGATACAATGTGAAATTTTCATTCCCCATTCAAGATGGAAAAAGTTGTGGCTGAAAATGTTAACATTTGCATTTTTATTTGTTGATTTATTTAAAGGACAGCCTCTCTTACAGCAATCCATCACTCAGTGACACCCCAAATATGAATAATGTATTGTAGACTTGCGGTTACAATGTGTAATAAGTGCCAGAGACAGTAGAAGAATGTTAACTATGTTGCAAATGTAATATTTATCGACTCATGGTTTATTGCTTTCGAGGTTCAATAATACTGACCATAGGACATTAATATCACTTATCTTGATTTTAGTTGGGCAGCTCTGTATGTAGAAATAACCCATTTATCTCATACTTACAAAATAAATGTGAATTTTACAGCACTTTGTGAGAAGTGCATTGTAAGTTTCTTTGCTTAGTGTTCACAATTCTCCTTTTCTGCCTTCTCATTTACTTGTATCTGACATTGATCCCACTCCAATTGCCTGACCCAGATGGTAAGCACCTCAGTACTCTCCTACAGGCTTTATTTACTGGCAGCATTATGATCTTTTGCCTCTGGTGGTGTTTGGACCAGGTCTCTCTTGCTGTTAAAGACCAGTATGAAAAGAGGCTTAGACAGTTTTCTAGAGCTTCTGTCTGAAACTACAATGGCTGAGATGCTAAAGCAGAGAGAACTTCTCTTTTGGAAAGACATGCATAGCAAGTCTAAGTCATCTTTCTTTAGAATCACAGGTATCAGAAGTAACAGTTTAATTAGGTCAACAGTTGTTATTATAGGCATTTATTTACAAAGAAATTTTTACTCAATGAATAAGAATACATTACAGCATTTTTGGAAGGTTAGGATTCAAAATTCAGTAGTTTAAAGAACCAAAAATTTCTTGATAATCTGCGTAAGAAAAGAATTTACAATAAAGCTATACTACAGTAACAGATCAATCAGTAGTAATCATTCCTATCTTCAGATAGGAATTTGCTTGAAAACTTGCTCGAGAGTTTTGCTTCAGCAACTGGTACAGACTGGGCAAACACTACTCCTTATCTACGCTGTTAGGTTACGACGACTAAAAGCTTTGAAGTCTCAGGGGTGAAATGCAGATGTGAACCCAGGTCTGGGATCAACCCCAAATGTAATAGTGGGAGAGTTCAAGCTTATGCTGAAATCAGATTTCACCTGTGAAGCCTGGCTCTTGGGAAACTTGGAATCGGGTTCAGCCATGAAAATGATAAGCCTTGATTATATTTCACGTTGTAGACGTCAAGTAAATTTTGAAGTGACATTCTGTATTTATGTCTGAGGTTATAAAATTTAACACATCATCAGCTTCTTTTTCTTTACTGTATGTAACAGGAACACCTATTTGTGTCAGAGCAGTCTACCTAATAGCTGCTTCGCAATAACAGTTTTGGTGTGTCCGTTGCTGACAATGAAAATCATATTGGGGAATTCTGACTTGCAGTGCAAAAGGATTAATGTTAATTAGCAACTGTTGGCTGTAATTGTCACCCTCATTAAAATGCAGAATTATGTATTTCTTAGTTATAAATAACCTTTCTAATTGTACTTGATGTATGCCAGTTTAATCAAAAAGTACACTTGCAAACAGGCAGGTATTTGCATTAATCTAGCACTGGATCTTTGAGTCTTTTTTGATCGTCTTTTATTCCAGACTTGACTAGTTGGGGGAGGTCTATTCCAGCTACATATCCTTCACACATTCTTTTTTTTTTTTTTTTTTTTTTTTTTTGAGCTCTGTAGATCTGACAGGATTTTGTATTAAAATGAGGGAAAACGTGTTTTGGGAATATTCAGTGCAACAGAAAACGTGTCAAGTTTTGAAGTAGTTGGCAAGGTTTCCATCATTCAGTGGTCTGACAATAACTTGATTATAGTTTGAAAGTAATAATAAGCAAAAGAAAATAGAGTACAAATCTTATTATGAAGCTGACTTAACTCTTTTTGTAATTTTCATTGTTATCTTAATTACTTTTTTACAGCCCCCCACCCTGTGTTTTTGCAGATTCTCAAATACCATGTTAAATCTTAAGTGAATATTGGCTGATTGGATGTGATTCCTGTTTGCACTTGTAATCACAGCAATGAAAACTTAATCTCAAAATATTGTTTTTAATTTTTAAAAAAAAAAAATATTTTCAGGTTCCTTCTGTGCTTTGCTTTACTCCATTGTTAAAAAGCCTGATTTGACTGTCTTCTCTTCCTCCACTGATACTCTGAGTGCTCTGTGTTCTAGCTTTTAAATGTAATGTTTTCTTGGTATTACTGTGATGGCAATTTCTACATAGCTTAGCAAATTAAGACCAGTCTTGGTTCCTGTCTTCATGGTTCTCCAAGGAACAGTTCTGCATAGTTCTCTTCCTAGCGCTGTAGTCACTTACCTGTTCCTTCTCTTTCAGAGGAGTTTCCTCTTGGGTTTTTTTGTTTGGTTATTTTTGAGGAATTGATTAAGATATACAGAATAACTGCATCTTACTTTAAGAAGACATTCTTCCAAAAGATGGCTCTGTCATACTTCCACCACATTGCTTATATGATAATATATTCCCCTTTTTCTCTCTCCTTCACCTGCCTGGACTCTTTAGGCTGTAAACTCTTCAGGGCAGGATCATATCACAGTACATCTCCGTGCTTGGTTGGTCTGTGTAGTAACGATGATTAACTGTGATGCTAGTATAGTTAGGGTGAAATTCATCTTGCTTATCTTGACACAACGGAGCTAGTTACCCTCAGCTTCTTTCATGGTCGATGAGTTATTTTAGGATCAGCTAAATCACCTTTTGGTGATACCTGTTGTCCTGTGGGCTGTAAAGTAAGTCCGGAGTAACACACACTGACACCTTATCCTTCTTCTAGCTGAATATGTGGAACTAAAAATAAGTTTTCATTGATATTTTGCTTATGGATTGGAGGCAAATGCAGGGTTAACCTATGTACTGCATGGTCGGTGCCTTGATTATGGACGCAGTTTTAATGCTCTCATAAATCAAAGGGCTTAGGTACTGAACACTGTGGGAGAGGGAGTGGGTACGTATGGTTGTGAACACACAGCATCTTCCTCAGTAGAACATGAACTTGTGATGTGGTGACATGTTTAATAAAAAATGTGGTGACGGAAGTTTGACTGCTTCGGAGAATTCTTCTTAGAAGTGGCGTGAAGTGGTGATGCCCTGTAACTTGAACATCAGTGACCAGTACACTGCAGTGTTTCTGAGGTCTAAGCAGGACCTTGCACCAGCCATGTCTCATCTCTGCTAGTCAAACATTGTGTGTGACCAGAGATGGTCTCAGCAGACAAATGCAGCTCTGTCTTCTCAATTAATTCCAGCGGATGGGTTGCCTACTTAGGAAAGAAATCATCGTTTCTCTGTCACTTAAGGACGTTAAACAGCCCTTTACACTGTTTGATTTGCCCTATTTCCAGTTTTTAATGTACTTTTTCTTCCCTTCACGATATTCTAATTCTCTGCCTCAATAAAGACCTCCAGCTTTTGTTTTTACTACCATGAATAGCATAGTATCAGCAGTGTCTCATTATCTGTCCTTCCTCTAGGCCACTTATGAATACATTAAAGAGTTCAGGGCCTAACAGATTTCTGTGACGCTACACTGGTGACCTCCCTGGCCACCTTCTAGCAGACCAATTTGTTGTTTTCTCTTTATTTCCTGCCTTTTAACCAGTTATTTATCCATTAATGGGTTTTCCTCTTAGTTTATAGCAACTTTTAGGTCTTCGGTGGTAGAGCACTGGAAAGCTTTTGAAACTCCGGACAGACATTTTAAACTGTATTTTCCTTTTTCAAAGGCATAATAATTTTACAAATCTAGTAGAGGTCCCCAGTGAATTAAGACTTCATATAAAGACCCTGTCAATATGTCAAGTTTATTGATTCTTTATTATAATGTCTATCAATCTGCTTGTTCTAAATATAAGACCTCTTTATTTGTGGATTTTTGCATCATTCCAGATCACTTTAAAAAAACCCTGCATTTCTGCCAGAACTGAGGCAGTTTTAGGCAATATTATGTGCTACAGTTGATAATTCAGCTATTTCATACCCGAGCTCCTTCAGAAGTTTGAGTGAGTAGCAGCTGATCCCAGCAATTTATTATTGTTCATTTATGTTGATTTGTTCTGTAATGTATTTATACGACACTTCAACCTGAGGCAGGTCTTCCACCATGCCCTCTGTGGCTTCAGAAACTTCCCAAGTTTGTGCATTGTGAATATATGTCAGCTCATTGATCTTTTCTGCTATGGCATTATTATCCTTTACAACTTTATCTCCTCTTGGCTTTAACAAAACTCAGACTTCTGATTTTTCATAAATTTAATGGGGATTTGTTATTAGACCTTATGCTTTTAACCGTTAGTGACTGGCTGAAAACTGTTGTGGACTTTGATTATGTGGGGGTTTCTTGGTCATGTTATGCTTTTATTATATTGTTGTTGTTGTTGTTGTTGTTGTTATTATTATTATTATTATTATTTTATTCCCGTTCCTCTTGATCTATCCATTTGTTCTTTGCTATTTTATTTATTTGGACCTGACTGGACATAACTGTCTCCTGTACTATTCCACTTAACTGGTATAACTCCATTTCATCCTTCTGAAGTCTTACTCCGCTTTTGTGGAGCCCTAGTATGACTATTGGGCAAATGTGTGCTGTCTGAAAATATTTTTACCTTTTTAGCTACCCCTTTTGATTTCTTCTTAACGGACTTTCTCACTTTTATATTGTTTCCGTATCTGAAATGAAAGACTGCTGTAGTCAATTTGACATGTTGAACCTATGGGTGTAATGTGTATCGTTACTCTTTGGTTGTAGCGTCTGAGCAGTGGAATGGACTCTTCACAGGTGTGAGACAGTTTTTGTGGAATGAACAGCACAACAGTCTAGGATTCAGCTGGGAAAGGGGTGGCTAAGTTTAGAGTACTATTAAAAGTTCTTAAAATCAAAAGTGATATGCAGAAAATGAGTAGGGAACAATATTGTCTTGTCTGCTGGAGAAACTGATGGCCATCAGGCAGAATTGTGGGTTGGTGCATTCAGAGCATGCAACATTTAGATAGACACCGGAGACCAATTTGCTCGTATCCTGACTTATTTTTATGTTCTTAACTCCACATACTCCAAGATTGTCATTGTAGTTTTCTCTGACTTAGAGGTTTTTAAATAAAGTCATCCATAATATATGGATTATAATAATGATTTTCACATAACTACGTGTTCATCTCTTAATGTCCTTGTTAAGACATTTCTGATGTGGAAAAACCCAATATCTGGATTTAAGTCTGAATCTCATAATGCTATGTGTCTGGAATTAGTTCAATAGGATGTAATAACGGAAGATTCAGGCCCTGATTTTTCCTGAGTAAGGTAATGAAATAACCAAGGCGTCTTTTACATTTGGGTAGGGAAAGCCATGGCAGTATTTCAGTGTAAAGGATATCCACTGTTAAATACGTTTTTGTTTTGTGGGCTTTCCAGCATTACTTTTGGGAACCTTGGTTTATTTAACATACCTTCTAGTTTTCTGACACAGATTTGAAGGAAACAAAGAGTCGATGGTGTAATTCCTAGTCACAGATCTTCGTTCAAGCTGAGGGCACCAATTTGTACTGTAGGTGTGATTTTTTTTCTCTTCCTTGACCAGGTTTTCTTTCCAAAATCACATGCTATTAAACATCATTAAGTTTGGCTTTGTGAGGGGCTGTGACTAAAGTTATCTCTTCAACATTTAGGTAATCTTAAAGGAAAACAGTATCTGGGTGTTTTTTTTCAGCATTTATTTAATTGTAGATACAGGTTGTGTTTAGCATTTACATTTCACAGTCCGTGTGCTTCTAGGTCACAGGTAATTTGGGGTTACGTATAATAATTTTGATCCGTTCTATGTTGTTTATGAGGTGGTATTTCATTTGTGGCCCTATGGGGGGGAAAAAAAAAGTTATATTTCCTTTAGTGTGGATGTTTGAATGTGGGAGGGAAATAAATGGAAAACAGGATGAAAAATTAAACCTTTTACTGAAAATAATGCTGTTATCATCTTTGTTTTCTGCCCTGTGCAAAGTTAACTCTGTCTGTTTTAATAGTGGTGCTTTAAGTGTTATTTTTCTACTTTGGTTCTTCCCACCCATAAGTTTTAAAGGATTTAGTTTTGCAGCTTACAGTGGGAAGACTTTGTGTGAATGATCTAGTTGAAGATGTCCCAGTTCATTGCAGGAGTGTGGACTAGATGACCTTTAAAGATCCCTTCCAACACAAACTCTTCTATGGTTCTATGAAAAAAATTGCTTTTAAGGGTTGGGGTTTTTTTTCTGTAAAAAACAACCAAAGACATTCTAGAGTACTAATATATAATTTATGCATTTAAAATCTTTTAAAGGAGATCCTCAAAGCCTCTAATGCCATTGTACTTTTAACTTTCATTTTTGCTTCATCTGCATTAAATCAACTTTCACTACTTAAAACAGAAATTGAGTTTATTGAAACATTTCAGTTCTGATTATTTTTTAATAAAGATGAAGAAGGCTAACCTAATGAAATCACTGGAATGAAATGAGAAAAAATTTAAAAAAATTAATAAGCTGAAGACTTGAAGATTTTATTAAGTCACATTTGCCTGTACGTTTCTCTGTGTGTACCATCTTGGATCAGTAGGGTAAGAAACATGCCTTCTAAGGAATGACCTTTGCACTGTTAGGCTGACTTTTTCTTTTTCCAGAAGCGTTACTGGAAACACATTACTGATAGTTTGTGTGTGCATTAAGTTCTGTGCCCGTGATCACAAAATTGTGGTTTGAGATGAGCAGTAGTACTGAATTCAGATTCCGCCCCTCCTTTATAGGTAGTTGAGACCTATAAATATATTTTGTAGAATACACGTCTGTCAGTCTATCAGGTATCTGTGGAACATCATAATGTACAGGTAGCTTTATAGCTTTATGATTTATGAGTTTGCAGATGTTTTCATACTCTCAGAAATAAAATTTTCTCTGCTCCATGCAGATTATCTGATAATTCAGTGTTGCACTGTGTAGGTATATTTGCAATATAAAGTGTGCTGTCTGTAACTTCCTTTGCAAGCATAGTCTGACCTGGGGTGTTCTTGTCACCATGTCTGTGCCCCTGTATGTGTTTCTGCCCAGAATTTTTCAAACTCCGCTCTTGTTCCATTGACCTTGTTCTTGCTGACTAGCCTATGTTCTTGCAGCACTGCCTGTGTTTTTTTACTGTAACAGGTGAAGCAATTCCTAGAAGGACTTTAACAGTGTTCCAGCTGCTGCTCATCCCAGCTTCTGCTTGACTCTGTTAATTGCTCTGTGCATCCCTGTTCTTATCCATATGCTTGGAATTTGGAACCTGCATATCCAACTTGTTCGTAGGCAACAAACAAACCTAATAAGAGAGATGTCCTCTTCCTCCTTCTTCCTTGCCAAGTTCAAATCTCTTTCAAGCTGCTTTGTCCTATCTCCTAATGACCTCAGCATCTAGATTTCTAGGTGTGAAAGAAAAGTGTGGTTTTTTGACTCAACCTGCAGTGACAGCTCGATACTACTGTGATGAATGTCTTAAGGAGTGTCTAGATCACTAGAATGTATAGGCCTATTGTAATTATCCGTACGATTTTCTTGCTTTCACTTATTTTGTTTTGTTACGAACTTTTTAGTGGCAGACCATTTCTACCAGTGCACAAACCATAACATGGCGTGGCTTTGACTTTACTCAAACCAGGATATTTTTGTGCCAAGGTTGTAATATTGTATCGTTACTTCATCGTATCTGTGTGAAAATTTTAATTTCACGCCCTGTGGACTTCACTGTCTCTGTGCATGCTGCTCGTGTTGTTGCATAGAAGGGTAAGTCCCTGGGTCACATTCATTTTGCAGTGTGTTTGTTTTGGTTTTTTTAAAGTAAGAGTTCTGTTTCCTTTGAGAGATCTTGCTGTAAAGCTAGCTGGGGATTTCTGCCAGAAAAATATTTGCAAGCTTAAAGTCAAGATAGTAAAAATATTTTTGCTAAATTTCTTACAATGTGGATATGATCATCATATTCAGAAAGAAAAAAAAATGTGTATGGGGTTATGTGCTACACTATGATACATTTGTATATGAATAGGTGCAAGTCATTTGTTAAAGTATGTGGGGAAGGAAGGGAAAACCCTTGCTTAAATGTGTTGTCATGTCTTCCATACATCCTGGGTTTAATGAGTTGCAAACATTTCTGGGTTTACCCAGAGCTAAGCTCTTGGTTAATACTTGAGTTGGTTTATGGAGCTTCCTGATTTGCAGACATTGTCATTTTAAGCTTCCCTGGTTGTACCATGCCTGTACCGTGTGGGTAAGGCAGAGTCTGGTCCTTGCTAGTCAGTCCTTGACTTTTTCTTATGTAATGTCTGCGAAGTTTAATGTGTTGATGGAAAGAAATATGCTACTATGAAGTCACAGAATAGCTGAGGTTGGAAGGTGCCTCTGGAGATCATCTAGCACAAACCTCTGCTTGGAGCAGGGTCAGCTAGAGCAAGCTGCTCAGGACTGTGTTGGGTCAGGTTTCAAATACCTCCAAGGATGGAGACTCCACAACCTCTATGGGCAACCTGTGCCAATGTTTAACCACCTACATAGCAAGAAAGCTTTTTTACTTCCATTCGAATGGAATTTCTTGTATTTCAGTTTGTGCCCATTACCTCATGTCTTTTCACTGGGTGTCATGGAGAAACTGACTCAATTTTCTTTCCTCTCCTAATCAAGTATTTTTGTATATTGATAAGATGACCCTGAGCTGCCTATCATACAATCATTTAGGTTGGAAAAGCCCTTTTGAGGTTATCAAGTCCAACCGTTAACCCAGTCCAAGCATGAGCCAAGTCCACCACTAAACCATGTCCCTGAGCACCGCATCTGCATGTTTTTTAAACACCTCCAAGGGACGGTGATTCCACCACCCCCCTGGGCAGCCTGTTCCAATGCTTGACCACCCTTTTGGGGAAGAAATTTTTCCTAATATCTAATCTAAACCTCCCCTGGCATAACTTGAGGCCGTCTCCTCTTGCCCTGTCACTTGTCACCTGGGAGAAGAGACCGACCCCCCTGCCTACACCCTCCTGTCAGGCAGCTGCAGGGAGCCACAAGGTGCCCCCGAGCCTCCTCCTCTCCAGGCTGACCCCCCCAGTTCCCCCAGCCGCTCCCCACCAGCCTTGTGCCCCAGCCCTGGCACCAGCCCCCTGCCCATCTCTAGACATGCTGTAAGGCTGAACTCCCTTGCTGCAGGTCAAACAACCCCAGCTCTCTCAGATTTTCCTTTTATATCAGATACTTCAGTTCTTTAATCATCTTTGTTGCCCTTCACTGGACTTATTTGAGTGTGCCTATGTCTCTGTTGCGCGGGAGAGTCCAGCACTGGACGTAGCACTCCAGCTGTGTCCCACCAGGGCTGAGCTGAGAGGAAAGATCACCTCCCTCGGCCAGCTGGCAGTGCTGGCTGTTGCTGGCTTATGTTCAGTTCTTTGTCTACCAGGACAACGAATGTCCAGGTCCTTCTCAGCAAAGCTGCTTTCCACCCAGTCAAAACTGCCCTGTGCTGGCGCCTGGGGTTATTCCTCCCCGGGTGCAGGACTTCATGTTTTCCATTGTTGAATGTTGATAGATTCTTGTGGGCCCATTTCTCTTGCCTGTTCAGGTCCCTCTCTGTACACCTTCTGGCCCCTCTCAGTTAAAATATATTCAGAAGAATATGGGAATGAGTGACTTAGCATCAGTCTCTTGAGCTGTTAAATGCCCTGCCTTATTTTGTAGCCTATTAATGGCCTTATGTAGTTTCTAACAGAAACATGGACTGTCCGCAGATGTATGGTTATCGAAAAGTTATCCTGCAGAGCCCGAGATCATCTTTGCTAGTTACTGCTGGGAATGAACAAACTAAAATTTCACTTCCCTGCCCATCTGTTCAGCAACTGAAAGTAGGTAATTTATCTCAGTGGGATACCTACCACCTGTGTAAATTTTTTGAAAGAGGTTGTTAGCGTGCAATGACTACAGCCAAGGGACACCAGGCCTGAGCGCCTTGTACTCTCTGCTTTACTGCTGTTTTTTTCTGTTGGGTGCCTTCTAAGTTGGTACTTGCACAGTGTCAAGCCTATTCAGTGCCTTTGTCCCTATGAAGCTTACAACAACTCTACCTGCTTTGCCACACGGCATGCTCTTGTGCCAACTGCGTGCAACTCCTTGCCAGCAGTCGCCTCTCTTGACATGCTAAACCAGGCATCACCAACATGCTATATTTTTTACAGCTACTGTTTTATCTCAGCGGCTTCTCTTGAATTATGTATCCTCATCTTTGATGTATGAAATCTCAGCTGATTTAAAGATTACCCTAGAGGGCTGAGCACATCTGGAAATGAATGGAGCAACAGATAGTCCCAACCCTTCCACACTAGAGTGCCAAGTGGGAACTTTTGCAGCAGTTGGGTACTGGAATACAATTCTTACAAGTGTTGTTTCTTCACATATGGTCTGCACCCAAGCAGTCAATGTGTTGGGATGCCAAGTATTTGAGCTCAGCTGCAACATTTGTTCTCAAGCAAATTGGAGTGAATGAGTTCAAATAAAGAGCTGGAAAGCAGGGAGATCATGGGCTGTTCTGTTAGGGCTAGGCACCAAGGGTTTCACTAGATAAGATACCTGAAATTGTATGTGCCTCTCAGTGGGAGGTGAGTAGAACAGAGCAAGTGAATGCAAGTTTGGCTGAAAAGCAGTTGCTGTCTGATGTGAGGCTTCAGAGTACATTAGGAAGGAAGAAGAAGCAACTGAGCATAAACTACATGTATAATCTCAGCAAGATACAGAATCGCAATGCATATAAAGCTTAAGCACTCTAGCCTATGAAGCATTCTTCAGTTTCTTCAGTGGTGGTTGTGGTCACTGTGCTCCCTGCAGAAACTTGGCTTTAGGTGAGCTGAAAGATCCTATTCACCTTGCTTATGCTAGCATAGCTGGCATAAAAGATGATGCCATTTACTGTGTCATTAGGATTAACAAAGTGATGCCAATTAAAAGCTGAGAGCAACATGCAGGTTGCTCAGGTTTGTTGTGCAGTCCAGCCAGAAAAATGGGCTATTTTGCAGAGTATGTCCATTCGCTGTATTTTGACTGTTACTATACCTTAAACTCCTTTCAATTTCTAGGCAGTTTCAACCTATTATTAGCTGCCCACAACACCATCCTGTAAAATGTCCTTTCCTAACTCTCTTGCTACCCACCCTGCTCATGAACAGAGAACAGCAAGGCATTGTTTTTTTCCTCCTAAATGTTCTTTTTAATGTCAAGCATCTGACTGGACAGTTTCTTCTCACTACTTGGTTCCTTCTTCCTTTTCTCCTTTTTTCCCTGTTCCCTGCCAAGGCACTGCTAGCAGAAGCATAGGGGCTATTGTCATGGCCTTGCTGCTCCAGGGAACAGGAGCTGGTAGGTGTTTGCATTTGCCTCTGGAGTGTAATTCTGACTGATGGGTTCTTATCAGGTTTGCCAAGTCCATCCATCCAATTGTCTATTTCTGTTCTGAAGACCAAGCAACCATAAAGTTGAAAACTGTCTTGTATTTTTGGAATCTGAAATTTCAGACAATGCATTTATGAATTATTTATGGCGAATGTGTTTTCAGTAATGTGCGGCATAAAATGGAATGAATGCGTATCCATACTTGCCCTGAACTCTCCAAAGTACATGCTAATAAACAGAATGATAACCTACCATCACTTTTGCCCTGTAAGATTTACAGTGCAAGCACTTTTTTATGTGGTTTAATTCAAGTCAGTTTGTCAACTTAAAGCTCTAGTGTTTTGTTTTAAAGTACAACTTGGTGAGTGATTTTCTATTACTTAAAGAAATCTAACTGCTTTTTCACCCCTATTTCAACTAGAGTTAGTGTCTGTAAATTTTTCTAGTCATGCTGGCATAGAGCCACACTAAATTATGCTTTAACTCACAATTAGAAGGAAGTGGCAACTGTGCAGAGCAGCAAACCTTTCATTTAAAATGGCCATTATGTAAGATCATGATTCTGCAGAATGATTAAGATATTGAAGAATAATTAAGATATCTTTAGTTTTTTGTCCATTTGGAAGTGCTGGGCTTATTTAATTTTTTTAAACCT
The DNA here is from genome assembly GCF_017639655.2 of Falco naumanni. Taxonomy (NCBI): domain Eukaryota; kingdom Metazoa; phylum Chordata; class Aves; order Falconiformes; family Falconidae; genus Falco; species Falco naumanni. Next base: position 77,147,125 of record NC_054080.1, read on the forward strand.
CCCCGAAACAGCTTTTTCCATAATGACAGTAATACAGGACTCTGTATTATCACAACTTACTGTTTACTGGTATCTGAGCTGTCTAATGAAAACTTATTTTCACTGATACAGCTGACAGGGCAGAGATAATTAAGAAACAGAAGAATCTGAGTGCTAGATTTTGCTATTAAACACACCTTGCCACAACAGAAAAATCTAAGCTGATAAGCAGGAGAGGAAGGATTGTGCAGATCCACAGGAAGAGCTGATGTTTAGCTACAGCAATTGACTGTATGTAAAATATTTCACCAGGATAGAAAAAAAAAAAGAAAAGGAAAAGGTAAAATAAATAATTTCCAAGCATTCACTGAGGCATCTCATTTCCAGGGTGTAAAATAGAGAGCTTGCAGTACTTACTCACCCTGACACAACAAATGGCAGCAGGCAGGGAAGAAACCCAGCCCCAGTGAACCAGTGGCAGAATTTCCATTGGCTTCCATAGGGTCACAATTCCACTCCAATATGTACTTAAAACTACCGCAGTCTGATTTTGCTCCTCTGCTCAATGAGGTTTTAAATCTTGCACAGCTAGTAGCAGTTCTTGCCACAATGGTTAGAAAGTCAATGAAAGCTCACAGTTCAGTAACTAAATGACAAGGTAAGAAACTTTGGAATCATAAAATGGTTATAACTGCTTAACCTAAAACTATGCAGATCTCCCAGTGATTCTACAATTGAAGAAAAAAGTTGATTTATTATCTGGCAGGCTGGGAATTTGGAATGAGCTTGTGAAAATAGTCAGATTGCTAATCCATATAAAAGTGATGGACTTTGCAAACTGTATGTGGTGCGAAAAGAAATGAAAACTAAGGGGCAACACTAAGACTGGCAGAAAGGAGATGCGGAATTGCACTGTGACTTAAATATGCAACCCTTTATGAGAGGTTTAGTAAATTATAAAAGAAAGAGCACAATTTAAAGGTGTTTCATTGAATTAGTGTTTGTTTTGAGGGGAAAGAAAGATGCTAGGGGACAAGCTTGGAAGAGCAAAAAACTGAGAAGAAAGACTGTTAAGGCAAGAGAAGTAGGGGTATGAGGTATGGCGGAAAAGATGATGACAGTTTAATTTTGGCCCAGAACAATAAAGGGTGAAGATCTTGCTGAAGATAATGCGTGATGACAGAGTGCTTAAAGGGAATAAAAGCTAAGCATGCTCTGAAGTGCAAAGTTATTATGTAATATCAGAGCAGAATCAGGGCCGCAGGTGCCGTACATATACTGAGGTTCATTTTCTGATCTGAAGAGCTTTCAGACTTGATGAGACAGAAACAGATATGTGGGAGGGGAGAGGGACAATACAAACAGTGATTACAGACGTGGTTGTTAAATGCCATGGTAGTTCCATGGTTCTGTAATTTCTTTCTTTTATACTAAAACTTCATTCTAAATTATTCTTCTGTCACTGGCACATCTGATTTAAAAGGCTTTTTTACTTCCTAGCACTCATATCTTTGTTCAGCCTTCACCCAAAATTATTACAAGCTCAGTTATGCCAATTCAGCTGCCTGCAGCCATACCTTAAAAGAAATTATCTGGAGGGTTTGTTGTTTTTTAGCTACTAAAGCACACAGAGACAAAAACAATGAAAAAGCCCTTTCAGTTGTATTTGACGTGTTGGTAACGTGGCAGCAGGGTCTGAGCGAAAGTCCCCTGAGGAAATAATAGAAAAGGCTGAGTTACCAGGAGCAAAGAGGTAGGATAACTGAGGATTGAGAGCATTGAGGTGGGAGTGTGGAAGGGTGAGGAAAGCAGGTCTTGGTCTCTGACTATCAGGTAAGGTAGCTTGTTTAGCAAGGAGGAATGAGACCAGCAGCAACTCTTACTTCAGTAATGACAGATGGTTGTATGCTGTCATAGGTGGACCCAGGGTAAAAAGTGAGGAAGAAAAATCTCTGGCCAGCCCTGCCTTATACGAGGCATAAGTTTTTTCAGATGCTGTTGCTGCTGGATCCGGTGTCCTTTAGTGCACTGGCTCTGCTTGGTATGCGAAAGGCCAGGGGCAAACCAGCAGTGCTCAGGCCCTTTCAAGACCCAAAGTTCTCTGTAGCTCTTTACTCCTATTTATCACACTGGGGAGGGAGGATTGTCCTGTAACGCTGCCAAACACAGCTTATGTTGGTTAGCAAAGGTGTGATGTTGTTACTCATTTCTGCTGCTGCTCTCCAAATTCTCCTGTGCAAAGGCTGTAATCTTTGATGCCACTTTCCACAAGATTTAGTGACAAATTGTCAGTAACCCCACAGAACAAGTCGTTGAGTTCGTTGGTGATGTAGATCTTGCAGCAGACAGTGATGTGTTGCAGTGCAGTGTATCAATATGTACATGTGAGAGAAGGACCTGTGGAGCAATGCAGTGGCAGCAAAAAGGCTGTTGTCATCTGAATCTGCACAGACAAGCGTTGTATGAGTGCTGGAGGAAGCTGATCTTCTCTCTGTTTTTGTGTAACCCCACCGAGGGAATATGGTGCTCATTTCTGGGTGATTGCTTACTGGAAAGATATTGTCAAAGACCAGAGGATGGTGGCAAATTCTGTTGCTATGCTAGAGGTATTGATTTATGAGAGAAGATTAACATATATGTGGCCAAGATAAATGTTGACTGATACTGAAGCAGAAGGGAGAAATGTAATACTGTTCAAATACTTGAGGAGTATTTGCACCAAAGAAGGACGCTTACTTCTCAGTACAGTGCCAGATCTTTAGCTACAACTAACAGCGTGGAGCTGGGAGGAAGAAAATCCTCTTTGTTTATCTCTAGCTGACTATCAGAAACATATTCTTTTTGCAGCACATACCTTTTTCTCCTACCAAACTCTGAAGCAAGAATGCATGGAACATTTGTGTCACTTGCCATGTTGTCCTGTTCTTCTTCATTGTACGTTATATATTTCCCGCTGGACTTTGATTTATCTATTTAAACTGTGTGTTCTTTTGGAGAAAGGATCACTCTTACAAGTAGTAGTAGAGTTGATCCCCTTGATCCAAATGGAGGCCATTTAGGTTATACTGTAGCCTATAAATAAGTAATAATGGTAATGATAGCGTGAGATCTATTTGGCTGTGGAATGGCTTCCCAAGGAGAATAGTGAGAGGCTGATTGTTAGCAATGGATGTAGGAAGCACACTGTAGGGAACAGTTCTCCATCAGCAGGGAGATGGCTGGATGATCTAATAAGTCTTTTCCTTCTCTAGGTTATGATTCTGTGAATACCACCTCAGAGAGTTCTGTAAAAGTCTCTGATACTGTAAGCTCTCTATTACGTGGGTGTGGGTTTTACAGCACTCCAGGAGGCTCTTGCTGAGGACACTGTGTAAATATATTCTGTTTTACATTGTGTGATGCATTTTAAATAAAAGGCCCAGGTCTTTTTTTAATTGGTTTGAAGTATTCTGCAGTCTGATCTTTTTCTTTAAGAATTAAGAAACTTTGAGATGCCTTTGGAAAATAGACACCCATTCCAGGCAAGAAATACATCCTAACCTGGAGTTGCTTTAAATACATACATAGCACTGTTAAATTTGCCTCCTCCTGTATCCCACAGTGAAGTGTGTGCTCTGAGTCCCAACCTGCGTGAAAGTAAAATGGACATCTCAGGCTAACTGGCTCTGTCCCTTTGTCTCTGATTCTTCATTTAATCTTGCACATTCTCTTGATGTTTCAGCCTCAAGAATTGCACTTCTCTGTGTTCTTTTTCTGATTTTGTTATCTTGAGAGTCAGTACATGGGAATATTCCCATGGGTGTGTTTTGGTCACTGAAGATGCAGTTCACACATGACAGGCAAGGTCCCCTGTCCTGACTTGTGGCCTTCCAGGGAGTGACTGCAAAGTCAGTGTGTCTTTCTCAGCCTTCATTTTCTGTCTAACCAGTCTCTCATGTTCACTGGCATGTTCATCTGAAGCTTGCTTGACCAAATAGCATGCTGGTTAAAACCTGGATTATACTTACACAGAAGGGAGGGAGAGAAGAAAGAATCTGAGACATCAGCTCAGACCTGTGGATCCTGAACCCAGAAGTCTAGGGACACAAAGAAGATCCAGTGGACATAATGCATTTGGATTTTCAGAGAGCCTTTGTCAAGGTTGCACACCAAAGCTTGTTAAAGGAATCAAGTTTCTGCAGGATTGCAGGAAAATCCTTCTATGGTTTTACTGCTGATTAAATGATAGCAGGCAAAGGGATTTAATGTTCATTTTTTCATGGTGCAGAAGAGTAAGCAGTGGAGTCCCCCAGGAACCCACTGGACTGGTTCTTCATCAGTGACCTGGAGTAAGAAGTGAAAAGCAAAAATCTCCTGGGTGACCTGATAAGTTTGTGTATGATACTAAGTCCTTTCAGATAGTCAAATGCCATGTCAGTAGCAACAAACTCCAAAAAGGGATCAAAATTGAGTGGATGAAAATGTGATTTAAAGTCATCAACACCATGCCTACATGATACTGATCTCTGAGCAGTTGATGAGGATTTATGAAATTCAAAGCTTCCTAGAGCTTCACAAAAGATTGTGGATGCATGCTGCATTTTGATTCTGATGTGTGCTTTTGGTCTTTGCCTCTCCAGATGACATAGTGGAAGCTAGAAAAGGTGTAGAGGGCAATTAATTTGATCAAGGGATGAAGCAGCTACCATAAAAGGAGAGACCAAGAAGCTATGACTTCGGATAGGAAAAGACTGAATAAGAAAATGACCAGGTTTTGCAAAATTGAGAAAGTGGTGTATAAGCGGAATGTGGAACTGTTTTTCATCATATCCCACCATGTGAGAGAGACTAACTGCAGTCAATCCATAAAAAGCACTTGATGGCACTAGCAGGATAACAGATTAGAACAGAAAACAAAAGTATGTCCGTCAGTAACAGTGAACTTCCTGAGCCTGCTGTCACAGGACATTGTATAAGCAGTGGGTTAATAAAGAATCAAGCAAATTTATGGACAACAGGTTGGTATATGGATGTTGAAAGGACAAGCCACAGAGATATCTCTAGCTTCCCTAATGCAACAATTGCGGGTGCAGGAATAAAGACTCTTTAACTGGGGTAGAGTTCTGCCCTTTGTCCATAGAGCCAGGGTTAACTTGGGGCTGGGTGATCAGTCATCACAGCTGTTTTTCCAGATAACCTCAGGTTGTATCGCTGGTGCGGTGTCTTCGGGTTTGGGGTAGTTCAGCTGCTGAGGCCACTTCTTATCTGCATCTGTTTTTTCTCTGCTTTTATTTGTTATTTGATCCAATCAAATAAGGATTTGATATTTGCTTTATAGTCACAATAATCTCAGTTTCATTTTCTGTAAAATGGGTCTGTTCGCTACCCCTTGAATGTGTTTTTCGCTGTGTTTAGCATTTGTAAACTGCTCGGAGGCAGGTGGTGTTTTATGAATACAAAATAGTGTTAGGCTTTGTACTTAGGTACAATACTGTACTGTAATTCAAAGGCAATTCATGTAACATTAGTAAATCACTTTGAACTTTATGTTGAAAATATAAGCAGGAGTATAAAAATAAACCTTTTTATTTCCTCTGGTATATACAGTTAAATAAAGTAAGCCTGTACGGCTACTAATCTCCAAAACCGTATTGCCAGTATGCTTTGTTGAAATGCCATCACCTTGCAGAAGAGACATTCTGTGTGTTTTGTACACATTTATGGTTGAAGAATAAATTTTCAGAGACTGTAAATGAAAAGATATCACTGAACATAGTGATCAAATAATATCTGACACTGCTTGTTTAAAGAAATATACATATATCTCACTGCCAGAGTATTTATGACTCTAATAAGTTTAGTTATTTTGCCTCATGGGAAAATTCCTGCTTCTCCAAGTATCAAACTCGTTTGGGGTTCTGCGATTTTTCAGGAAGGAACAAATGATATTATTAGTTAAAGGGGGCTGCACAGTATGAAAATACAATAGTGTAGTCTAAAAATCGAGCAGCATGTAAGAAATGTATTTTACTAGCAATGGGAAATACACAAACATTAAAAATTCAATGACATATCCCAGATGTCTAAATAAATAAACAAACATCACTGTTCAGCCTGTTGATGCAAGGATGCTCTGTGGTTACCTTCAGGAACACCATTCTCTCTTATATCTTGTGCTGTAATGAGCTCTGTACATTACTTTTGCATAATCTGACCATTTTTAAGGTACTGTACATTGTGGGACTGTCTGAACTTTTGATTGCCTAGCAAGTTTTATTAGACAGAATACCAAGTGTTTTTCAGGTGATTTCTCAGCAACCATCCTGGGAATAAGTGGTCTTATTCTCTGGTTCCCAGAGCAAAAGCCACATTTGTGTGTTTGTCATAAAAATGAGAGAGCCTTCCTTCCCTTTCAGTGTGAAACATAGTACAAAGTAAGATGCACCTGTAGATGTTTATAGAGAGTTGTATTCCTACTGTGCAGGCAGTGAAACAGAAACACCACAGAAGGAAGGATTTGGCTTGGTGCCAGCTTGTGTTTATTTTTATAGTTTCCCTCTTTTAAATGTGAACTTTTAATTAGCTGTTCTGAATTGCAATCCTTTATGGTGTTTCCTGTTACCTTAGTGATGGACTACAAAATTATTTTACATGAAGAGTTTATAAACTCTACTCGCTACTTATCTAATTAGGAGCCAATGCTGAAAGTTTCTAATAAAATTTCCAGAAGCACTTTAGTGGCTGAGGAGCCGAATTTCCCGTAACCCATGTTAATTGTACAGAAGAGATTAAGGGAATACTGTTACAGCACTCTGTAGTGCATGATCAGGGTGTATTTAGCCACCCAGGTCACAGTTCTGCGCTGATCCAGTTGTACTGGCTTGATCCTGGTGGTACCTACCTCTCAGACCGTTTGGACATCTCCATGCTGCTCTCTGAGCCATATTTGGAGTTCTACTACATTAAAAGCAAAGTTTAAACTACTTCATTGAAAGAAGAACTTTAAAGCTTACCTTTGTCTGTTCTCTCTACTCACATCTCTGTCCTCTTGGACGTGGCCCTGCCTTCCTCATGCTTTATACACTAATTCTTTGTGTTCCCTTTCCTGATGCAATTTTGGTAGACTTTATGATAAGATTACTTTCACCAAGCTTTAGCTGTCTAAATAGTTAGACTTCTAATCCAAGGTTTTTGACTTTACAGATTTTCTTTTCCCATTATGAAACATGCAGACTCTCAAGCTCATGGAAGTTAGATGAGAAAATATACATGGGAAAAGTGTCAAAACTAGGCTTAGAAAAGAGATTGTTTTCCAGTCTGTTGCAGCAGTGATCTTGACTGCCCAGCACACTGGCAAGTGTATCAAAAAGGTGAAGACAGACTGAATTGTCATTATCCTTAAAGGGATAGTTGCCCACCTCCTTTTCCTTCTGTTGAAAAGGCAAAACCCATCAACGAAAATGTGTGTAAGCATCTAGCAATGATGGGACATTTGATTGCTTGGTTGAACATCTATACGTGAGGAATTTCTCTATGTGGCTTAATGTACAGTGTGGTACTTCCGCAGAATGTTTGGGAATTTTTCTCCTTGGGAAGCATGGACAATATGAGGGCACCCTTAATTGTTAATTTGTATTAAAAGAGCATTCAGTATTCACCAGGCAAGTTTGCCTGATCAGTTTTCCTGTATGAAATGTCCTGACTTGGGTGCCTGATCCTGCAGCACAGCTTTGACTTTATTGAAGCCATTAAGTGTCATAGTAATAAAGCCTGTTTTTACTTATGCACTTATTAAAATCATGCAAGGGATACACATCCTGGTTTTACAGAAAGTTGGATTTCAGGATTTGAGAATTTTGATTGTGTCTCTTTAAATATTCGGATACAAATAAATGGTGAGAAAATTGTCTTTGTGAGCTTCAAACCATTCTAGGTCTACTCTGTTGCCTCCAGCCAGATGCTGTCTATGTTGCCTAGACAAACCAGGGCAAACCATTATCATGGGATTAAACACTAAATACCTGCAAGGAGCATTCTTTTTATCAGATGGTGCTCTGTTAGCAGAGTTCATTCACTTTATTGCATATATAACTGCGGTGTCAAATAGACTGATTTACAACACCTGGTCTTTTACATAATCTTTGCTATTTGCTGTGCTTGTAATCTGCCAAATCATTTAGCCTTCCTGATAGCAGAAATGCTGTAAAACTTAGATAAACTTGCAGAAGAAATGAACTCGAAGGTACTGCTGAAATCTAGGGCCTGCACATTTGCTATAAATGCACTGGCTGGTTTGGTTTCCCCCTACCTAATCTGTGATTGAATGTGGCTGCTGGAGAAATTGAAATTTTGTGATAGCACTACAGTCAGAGGAGATAAGCATTTGTATGCTAGACTAGATTAATCTAAAAAAGAAGTTTTAGGTGTGGCTAATGAAACCAGTATATGTGTTAACTGGGTTTCTTTGGGGTTCAAAGCATCTGTGTATATCTATATAGAGTCTAGTCCAAAACTTTCTCTATGTGAAAAGTCTAATATAGCTGTGTGCTAGTTCTCACTATCAGTGTGGCTTATTCTATCATACGTTAAAGATGTCTTTAAGGAGCCTCAGTTTTTAGAGGGTACTTTCTCAATGCTAATACAAACAACAGACCCCTCTAAAATGGTCTTGCTTGGCTGCCCAAACCCCCTATGTTCTTCCAAAAGTTTTAATTAGGCTAACTGTAAGGCATGACATTTGCATAGGGTTAGCCACTTACATGGTCTAGTTGAAACAAAGCTGTATTATTTTTTATCGTTGTGGCTTTGTTACTTATTTTTGGCTGTTAGGGGTGATTTAATCAGACAGATAATAGAAAGACATGTAGGCAAGCTAAAAATGTGAAAAATAAATTTGCAGAATGTGTTTCTGATTGGGTGAAATGCAAGCTAATACATCCAAAGGAAAGTAAAAAAAAAATCTGTAGGTAGTCAAATATAGGAGAGAGCCCTGCGAGGCAGTAATGTCAAGTCAGACTGTGTTATAAATGATGGTGACTATCCAATTGGAAGAAACAATATAAAATGAAGGAAACGAAAGTGCTGACTGTTCCACGTAGTCATAGCATAACTCCCGTGGCTGGCATTAACATCAGCATTAACCCATCAGTACCTCAGTTAACTCTTTTGTGCGGAGGAAGTATTTCTGTGTCTCAGACTTAACCTTGTTGTGGTCAGGTTTCTGATGACGGTCGGTTCATAGCACTCACTGCTGGAGCTAATGGAGGAGATTTTGCATATTGTCACTAGTTTAGGGAAGGAGGGGTTTTTAGCTGATGTTGCTGCTGCATGATGCTATTGGACAGCACAAGACGTAGTCTACCTCTGGGAGATACATTAGCTGCTGTGAATCTTTCCACCAATAAACCGTTGTGGATATTTGTATGTAAGAATTTTTCATCCCATCTGAGTTCAGGAACCTACCCTAGTTGTCTGACTGACCTAGTTGCTTAGTCTTCCTAGACTCCCACTGTCCTGAAAGGAAAAACAGGGGGTCTTCTTACAGCAGGAAACAGCTTGAGATGTTTCCTCACACTATGCATGAACCCCTTCTGCTTGCAAGGGGGGGCCCCTATGGAAACGGACCAGTTATGCTGATACCTTGGGTTGGGTGCCGTGAATAATGTTCTGTGCGTGTAAGTCATTGAACATGCGAATTATTTCTTCAGGCGGGTTGGTGCTAACAACAGGATGGAACAAAGGGGACTTCTGGGTAAAACTCTTGAGTGATATCTCCTAGACTGGAGAACAGCCTCCCTGGGGAAGCAGTGGAAATGGTATTAGTTAAGACATTTAAAATTGGACAGGAGAAAATATATTGTAATGATCAATCCTGTACTGGTATTTAGATCAGGTCTTGTCTTGTGTGAATATTAATAGGAAGTCTCTGTCTGAAGTAACTGCCATTATTCAGTGTGCGTTACTAGCTAGCATGGGCTCGCAACCTCCCCCCACATCCGTACTTACACTTAAAGGACAGCCTGAGTAATGTTTAGCACCTTTGCCTTTTCTCTTGGTGCCTCAAGTGTTGATTTTTGTATTGCCTTGCTTAGATTATATTCCTTCAGTGCTTCCACCAGACAGATTCTATATAGTGCACAGAGATTTACAGGAAGCATGTGTAGTTTCTGGCAATAATAATAAAGTCTCCTGCTGTTTTCGAATCCCTGGGAAACTAAATCAAGTGTAGAGGCCTATTCAAAAAAGTGCAGCATGTGTATAATAAGTCACTTTACCATAACCTGTGTGGGTCTGCCTTGTACCTGTTAAGTGTATTTGACTGTCATATCTGAAGTCTGTTCTCAGTCTCCAGAGTACAACTAAGACATTACACACCTGAAATGGAAAAGCTGACAGAACAGCTTGAAGTAACCTGAGCACCCATGCTTTGCTCACCTCTTCTTCACTACCTCTGTGTTGGTATTCCTCATAGGAACAATACAGCAAAATTTGTTCTGTGGTGGTAGCCCCCATCAGACGAATCTGGGTCTAGTCTGAATTATGACTGGATTAAATTCCTGTGTGATGTTCTGACGGTTAATGGAGCTCCATTTTCTTGGTGTGTTTCTGCAGGTACAAAGCCTGTCGTCTTGACCTGGTTGAAACTATGAGTCCAACATCTGCCCCAGGACACCTCTGCAGAGAATCTTATGACAGGAACAAAATGCACATGCCTCGTCGTGGGAACTACAGGCCATCGTCTTGGTGCCAGACCCCACAAAGCTCCAGAAGCAGAGCAGATGAGCTAGAGGAGAGCCAGCTCCTCGAGGATATTTTCTTCATTTGATTCACCTCATTGTTCTACAGCCCTTCTCTAGAATTTTTAGGACCTTTTCATTGCTGATTTGTTTGTGTTATATTTGAGTGGCAACTGCCTGTCTTCCTTCTTCTAACACATAACTGATTAGCATCCAGTTTCATTTTGGGTTTAGTAATCATGGTGCAAGAACATTGGTGGGGTTGACCAATCAGACATCGTTAACTTTTTTTTCTAATCCTTTCATGTGCCAAGTAATCATTCTAAAATAGAATTTTTAAGATCTACAACATTTTCTAATAGATTGAAGTCAGTTTTTCCAGCCTTTTATCAGAAGTATATCTCATTATTGATTTTTAGCTCTAAAGCAGTTGCAAGAGCTGCCTGACATTCAAGAGCCACCACATTCAAAATAGATTATTTTCTAATTAAACAAGCCTGTTTAAAACCTGTCATGTTATAAAGGTACAAGCACTTTAGTATTTTTTTCAGTGACTTTATGATCAACATTCCAATATTTAACAAGCTGGGGTTTTAAGGGGTATATTGTAAGCTCAAATATACAGTGTCTAATAACATTAATAGACAATGCTGCAGGTTGATGTACTAGGCATCTGTCTGAAATATTTTCCTCTTTAAATCAGTGCTATTTGACAGAGTTTATGTGCTGGGTAACCTAACCCTGAAATAGCAGAACACAGTCAGACATTGTAATGGTCCAAAACCTGTTTGATGTACTTTTCAAGATGAAATATATTGTAGTGGTAGTATAAGAATGATCTTAAGACATTTTCACTAACTTGCAATATTTTGATCCTGTATCCAGACTCCACTGTAAATAAGACAAATCAGTAATTATTTCCACGAGCAGCTCACAATGCACATTTCCCTGCTGGCTTTAATTATTCATGCTATATCTATTTCAGTTTATTTAAATGCACTTCCATCTACTGCATGTACTTGGTTATTTAAAGAAATGTGCCGAATTGGTAAAAATGACTGCAGATTACAGGATTAATGGTCATTTTCTCCACAATGCAGTGTTCATATTTTATTGTAACAGTAGCCACCGGCATATGTTCCTAGAAATATAAGGCTAAAATACTCATTTTGCACAGTAAAATTGCAGCAAGGGAAAGGTAGAATTGAGCCAGTATGGGCAAGTTCTAGGCCATTTGCTCCCAAACAACACTTTGTGGGCCAGTACAGCTTTTCCGACAGTCTCTTTAGGCAACCCTGGTTATCTTAATGGCAGCGAGTTGCTGTACTGATCCCTGGGGTATCGCTGCTGCCTGCCTTTCACGTGTTCACTCCTCTGCAACGTTTGCTGCTCTGCGAGGAGCTAGCCAGGCTTCGCAGTGAGGCCCGCGGTGCATCTCTGACGAGAGCATCAGTGCAGGATATCAAGCACGTGCCCCGGGCAGCACCACGTTCTTACAGCAGGGAAACAAAAGGAGAATGAAGGGGAAGATGAACCTCAGGTTACTCTGAACTGCTTCATTCGGGCCCAGTCTTGATCACAAATTAGGTGACACCCTTTCTGTACTCCCTAGCTGAAATTCAACAGCAGCTTGGAGAAGTTTAAAGGAGGGCAGCAGCACTGCTGGACTAGGAAATGACTACTGTGGAAAGGCCCTGCTTGGTCTCTCCTGTTGTTAGTGAATTGTTGTAGTTCTTTTGAATATGTCTGTTTGCTGTTGGATGTCCCTGTTGTTCTTCTCCCTGAGCCTGCAAAGGCACACATTTCTGCTTAAAGCCCCAAAGATAGATTCGGTGCCCTGACCCAGGTATAGCAGATGGGGATATAGTTTTTTTCATTCTGCTGAATAGTCTGGTTCTTTACGAGGGCAGAGAAAGGGAGGGGACAGAAGAGAAAAATGTACAAGGAGCAGTAGGAAATCTGTGGATAACCATGAAGAAATGACCAACACATAGGTCTTAGGGTTTGGGACTAGTTTATGGTGTTTTTTGAGGTTTTTTTTTGTTTTTGTTAAAGTTTGGTATTTATAAAGAAACATTTATCTGATTTCAGTCCAATTGCTTCTCTTTTTTTTCCAGTTTGACTGAAACATTAATTGCCTTTTCTAATAAATGCTAACTGACCTTTTGAAACAACAAAAAAATATGTGTATGTATATCTCTTGAAAGGTTCCTTTGTGTACCCAGTCGAGAACATTGTGTGGGAGCATTCTATTCTTTGGTTCTTTGTGGGTGCTAATATTTCACTGCTTTAGGATTCCTTAGGATGCATTTTGCCTATTAACAATTGTAATTCTGAGGGTGACTTTTGACTTTAATCTGGTTTTGGTAGCAGCTCTTTTTAAAAGAACATTGTCAGGTTTGTGGGCTCTGTGCTTAAGGTGCTGTCCGTCAGCTACATGGGAGGCATACCTTTATGCAGCAAAGATTTCTAGAATTAAGGTGGTTGAAACATCTGATGGGTGAAGATGTACATGTTTTAACTGTGAGATGTGGATGAAGAAACAAAAGCTATTAATTTGGTGGACCCTGTGAAAAGTCATTTTTTGTAATGCTGGCTGTTACTCTAATTATCAGCAGTACATTAGGAATAGTGTTTAGCAGTCAGTGCAAGCGAAGATATTTTGCCATGAGGCACTACAAAGTTGAAGTTATTAAAACATTTATAGCCTTAGAAGAAAAAAAATCAATGGTTGTCAAACAAGAAAGGACAAAATCAGTAGCTGGGACTGGGAGGGGAATGTTTTCCATCTGCTAAAACAGTAGAGGAAAAGCAAAAATTAAACTAGCAAAAGCAATCACTTGCTTTTAAGCTCCTATATTAGGAAGCTGCGGTTGGGGAGTCCGTCAAGCCATAGACTGTTTGTCCAGTGTTCCCGTCAATATGCTTCAGCTACACATCGGGCTGTGTTTTACACGAGGCTTTGTGGAGCTGAGGCTCCCACCTATGCCTTCGCCTTGTGTTCTTTCCGAGTGGCTCGTACACACACGCTTGATGAGTGCTTGGGTGGTCTTGCGTTTGTGCACCTTGCACGCAGTGGACCTGTAGCAATCACACGCTTTCCACCCCTAGCCTCTCCAGTCACGCTGTTGAATCCTGTCTTGAACATACCTTTATATATGTATGCGAGGTCTTAATCGAATAAATTATATGGGGGTTTCATTTATTCTTCCGGACTGTTATTTGACTTAGCTTCTGGTTTGTTTTGTCCAGCTCAGATGTCTGTTCTGCCACTGACAATATGTTCCATATCATCATGTCACATATATTGTGAATCCCCAGTTTGCTAAGATATATGAGATACTGGTTTAAACCTTCTTTTCTTCGCCAGGGTTTTGCTTGAGAAAGAGTGAGACCTCTTTTGGACCATGAAATGGGGGAGAAGTCTCAGAATACAAAAGAGAAGAGAAGGGAAGAGCCTGCACCATGCTTTGGGACTAAAAGGTGGAATTAAAGAGTAAAGAACAAAGGATGGAGGTGAAGGCAAGAAAGGACCCAAGGTACAGAACTGTACCAAGGGATGACAGAAGGTATAGGTTGAGTTGAGCTGAGCCAGATGGTAGAGACGAGTTGTTAAAATATAGTAAGCTGATGAAGGAGAAGTTTGTGCTTATATCCTGGAGTAAAAATGTCTTCATGTGCTGGTTCCTGTAAGAGGCATGTGAGTCCCCACTCCGTGTCCAAATCGCAGAGTGCGCCTGCATTTGGGCAGCAACAGATACCTGACAAATAAGGGAAAGAAGGAAATGGCCTAACTTTAGCTGCTCCCCTTTAGAGCAGCTAGGCAGGGAGGCCAGAGCACAAGGAGGGTGATAGGGCAGAACCCGGTATAACCCCGGCATGGGCTGGATTTAATTGCTGGCAAGGGATGACGTTGCAGACATAGATGACAAGAATGTGAGACTGGATATAGCAAGAATCTGGACAAGGGAGAAACAAGCAAAACAAAATTTGCAGTGATCCAATGAGATGTTGAGGTTTGGTGTTAAGGAAGGAAAGCGCTTAGCTATGCTTGGGAAAGATTGATCCTGAGATATCTGAAAGATATCCCTTGAAAGCACACATGAGCCTGGGGTTAAACTCTAAAAGTTGCAGCAGAGATTTTCTGAAATACAACCTTCAGGCGGTGTTTGAATTTGTACCATCTGAGGGGGGAGAGAGCACAGCCTGGTTAGTTAGAAACCTCCTTTTTCACTGTCACTAAATATATGAAATTGTGTGCTAATTAGTGTATGATTTATAAATTTACATAACTGCATGCTACATAAGACAACACAGAATATTGAATGAGGTGATTTCAACTGGCAGAAGCAGAGAAGGCTGCTCTGACTGGGTGGCTTTCATCTGGAAAATGTCTCTCGCAATCCATACCTGCTCCCTGCCTACTTGATGGCGTTTCTGCTCAGAAGGGCAATAAACATTTTACAATATTGTGGCTGCATGTAGCTGTGAGAGAACAGGCTACCTTGAGCAACTTTGGCATGGTTGTGTAGCAGAGCTTTCCTGTGATCCTTCAGGAGAGCGTTTTGAAGCAGAAGACAGCTAAAAAAGAGCAAGAAACTGGATCTGGTCAGTGTTAGTGCTTAGTGGCTCCCACAGCTGTTCACGGGGGATGCTACTGCATCCCAGCTGCAGCAAGAGGAGGGGGATGTGGGGGAACAGGATTTGATTCCCAGCTCTGGGGAAGCCAATTTGCCTCCCTCCGCGCCACGGCTTGGGTTCTGCTGCTGGTGACATGTGTTTACTACCACATCTCAGAGGGACTGTGACTTATGTTAGTGCCTGCAGCAGAAGGCGCTGGACGTACCCACCAATAATTTGTCTGTGAACTGTAAGCTGTAAGAGCAGAAACATATCAGCCAGTCATTCCCATCTAACAGAAACTGAAGCTTTCAGACTTCATATATTTTGAGGCTTCGAAAGGGTCGTTTCAGGCATGGAGGAACTAAGTGGGAGAAACTCGGATGTCACTGAGAGGTGAAGCCCTGGCATATGTGAGGTGAGAGATGCCCAGACAGTCCCAGCAGACAAACCAATCCACAAGCTGCAGCGAGAGCCGTGAGTTCCTATTTTCCTTAATTCAGGAGTCATTCTGAGTATGCGAAAAAAAAATATTTACTCATAGGATTCCATAACCAGTCTTGAGAGCGTATGTTCGTTCTTTCTGGTCTCCTCTCAGCAGAAAGGAGGAAAATGAAAAATTGGAAAAAGTTATCTTTCCTGATTGCTTACTAGCAACTACTTTAAGACCTTGAAATGTGCCTTTGATTAAAGCCATTGTCCAAACACAAAGTGTCGGATGTCATGAGCCTTAAGGACAATGTAGGAACCCCTCTGCTCTGCTAGGCCTGGTAAGGAAGGGAAGAACAAGATGAATTCAGACACAAAAGCTGGTTGTTTCTTAAGCTGGAGTTGACTGTGCTGAAGTTGCATTGAAATTTTAAAAGCACCTTGTCAAAATCTTCCAGTGTTTTATTATCCTTGCTGCTACAAAACTGCCTTATTTTGAGGTTGAGTTTGTCTAACCTTATTTTCCAGCTGCTGGACTTGGTTGTGCCTTCAGAAGCAGGATTGCAAAGTTCCCCTGTCGTCAGACAGTAAGTGTCCCAAACACACTGATAAACTCCCCGTTCAGCCTTCTCTTTGATGAGATGGGGTCCTTTATGCCTTGTGTCCTACTGTCTGTTTTCCAGCCCCTGGATGATTTAGGATGTCTGTGTCTGAATTTTCTCTGGTATTTATGTGTCTTGAAGGGTTTACAGTAGAGCAGAATGCCCAGTTCTAGGTGCTGTTGCTGTGAATGGTAGCAGCCTGGCTTCATTCTGCACAGTATTTCTCTTTTGACACTTTCAGGAACATTCTTTGGAGGTGTTGGGCTGGATACCTGCTCTCGTTGCACTTCAGATCATGGCTTTGTTTCTTGGAAGCAGAAAGTCTGTGAGAGAAACCAGGAAACCCTACAAAATTTTGAAGAGTTGTGGAGGAAGAAATCATGTGAAGTAGAAATACCAAGCAGGGAAAAAAATAAATAAATCTCAGGATTCAGTTTGGGATGGAGCATGAATCTGGGGGTGCAGCATCTCTGAACTCAGCCACCTTGAAAACAATCTGAAAGACACAGGCTTGACAGGATGGGGAGACCCAGACAGCAGAAACCCTCAGAAGGGACAGAGTGAACAAAGCATGAGGTGATGATACCCATTAGCAACAAAAACAGACTTTTGAGCTGCAGGTGAGGAGGCGATGACATCTCCAAATTGCAGAGGAAATGGCTCCTTGTCAGTGGGCCTGGTCCCCCTCTATTTGCACAAGTGCCTTCAGCACAGGGATCTCATTACCAGAGAGTTTACTGGCAGATTGGAAGAATTTCACCGAGCAGTAATAAAAATGATCAGGGACTGCTAGAATTGACATAATGAGGAAACAAGATGGGAAGAGTCAGATATTTATAGCTGGGGTGAGAGAGACAATTAAAAGGTGGGGTAGGAGATGGACTGGGTGACCTGAAAGCCTTGATCTATTTCTAATAACTTCTTGTTGTCTGCTGTACAGAGGACTTGAATGTACCAGGTCTATCAATCTGACTCTCAACAGCCCTCACTTCCCATGTTGAGAAGCTCAGGTGGGTGTGCTCTGGCTGGATTGACACTGTCAGAATGTCACTGGTACTGTTTAAAAAAAAAATAGTCATCAGCCATGTTGTGGAAAAAAAATAACACGCTGACAGTAAAGAGAAAATAATTAGACCTTCATAAAATAAACAGCTGTAGAAGACCTTGCTGAGAGCAGAGTCGATTGGGAAGGGCTCCCAGGTTGTTCGGTGATGCTGAGCCCTTCTTGCTCCCTGCACAGTGGCCTGTGGAGTGGGAAGGTCCATGCCATACTGGAGGGAGCTGGTGTGAGCCTTTTTTCTGCAAGGCAGGTGCTGGTGCACGCAGCTCAGCAAAACTACTGCTCTCCAGCGTGCACTGATGTGCACAGGCTGTTGTGCCCGAGAGCTGCTGAGCTCCAGGGCCAGCTCCTGGGGCAAGCTCTGTGTCAGCCAAAACCCTGCTGGTCCTCCTGACGGCTGTGGCTAGGTGTGGGGTTTCACTTCCCTTCCTACGCCCCCTGCACAGTGGGATCCAGCCTGGGGGACAGGCGGGCTCTCCTCTTGACGTGGCCCAACTCACTGCCTCACCTGTGGGGGTTCCTGCACTGGGGTGTGGGTGGGTGCTCATGAATATTCCCCTATAGTTTTGCACAAACCCACTAAATTATATATTTTTACACAAATCCTGTCAAACACAGGCAGCCATTGCATTCTGTTTTCCTGAGTTGGAGACCCCTGAGAAGAGGGAAAGTGGCATGCTGGCCCACCTGGATAATTACACAGCACCCTTACAGTGAAGGTTATTTAAAACCTTGACTGAGACCGCGGCTGTCTGGCATGCTCCTCAGTGCTGCAAAGGAGAGAGCTCTGGGTTCGTTTTGGACTTGTGAGACCACAGCAGAGTTGAACACAGCCAGACTGGAGGCATCTCGGTTCCTGGGTTTGCAGTCAAATTAAAATGCCGCTACTGGAAAAGCAACAGGGCCGTGCATGTTAGAGACACTTTGGGGAACTTGTAGAGCGGCATTTGTTGAGTCTGGTGGTGGAGTAGTGGCTCTGTTTAATGATACCTGTGTGCAAAGGCCACAGCTGCTTTCATCCATTTCACATTAGTCTGACTTTAACAGAACAGACATAGCCTAGGGTGGTGGAAGGGAAAGAAAGGTGACCAAAAAAAAACCCCACAACCAGCCCCACCATTTTTTGCTACTTTTTCCATCCTCCTGGACCATGATACCAGGCTCTGGCTGAGCAACAGTAATCTTATCCAGCATACTGTTGATTTAAGCCTCTCGGTTTTATATAACTTTGGAAATGGTAAACTATATTAATTTGCTGTGTTTTCAAGGGAAAGTTATTTATTGAGAGACATTTTTAACTCAAGTGCCAGGAGCCTTAAATCATTATAATAAATTCATGCTATTCAGGGTTTCTTACATTGTAATAAATTTGTTTTAAACATGAATGAGGAGATCCATGATTTCTTTAATATACTGTTATGTATTTCCTTTCAAAATGACACAGCTCACTATATCAAGTGGGAGAATAATAGTGAGAGATTTACAGTACTTAAGAATAACACAGCCTGGGAATGTGACATGTGAACCAACACCAGGCAGGGGGCTGGAAACTGCGGGGAGCCCACCACTGCTCCCGGCAGCGTGGCCGAGAGTTAAACAAGCGACAACAGGTCAAGGTCAGCGAGTGAAACTGGTAGCTGGGTGAAAAGCTCCCTGCAGGGTGGGAATCACAATGCAGCCTTGTATTCACCTCCCATTTGCTGTGCAATGCAGAACACCTGAAAGGTGACATGGACGGTCTGCTGTGACCTGGGAGGGCAGCTGCTGAACCTCTGCCTCACTGGAGCAGGACCTGAGCCAGAGGTTGGCTTCCCAGCCCGAGGGCACCCTCCCCTTCCTGACCTCGGACACCCACCACAGCCTTCTGCTCCTAGGGACCCCAGCCACCCTGGCCGTGATGGTGCACAGGGTGCAGATCTCGCAGTGGCCACCAGTGCCTCTGAAGTGTGGCAAGCTGGTGCCAGGTAAGCACTTAAATAAATTTCTGTCTCTGTTGTTAATCCTTGACCCCTCATTAAACCTCTGCTGGCCCTGCCACTCGCTGTTACACACATGGATGGCTGTGAAAGGAAGATGATAAAACCCATGGCTGGCTTTACATCAAGTCCTTCTGGCTTCACAGGGGTCCTTATGGGCGAGAGGAGGAGGAGCTGGGCACAGCGAAAGCCTTAGTGATGCCAGCGCCCAAGGTCTGAGACAAATCCGCTTTGGCAGCGTGGTTGTGGCTTTCCTGGAAGGCGGATCCCCTCTGCCCCATGTAAACATCTGCTTGGTCTTGTGTCCCAGCCTGCTTCGGCTTGTCATGGAATGCTGCAGGAACGGGTCTCATGTTTGTGGTGATATTGGGATCAGGGTCGAGGGGGGCAACGCATCACAGTACCCAAAATGGCAAAGGCCAGTTGGTTCCCCAGTACCTAGTGAGTGTGATTACCACCCCGAGATACCTAATAGCCTTCCAGCTCCCCAGTGCACAGCCTTGCTGTAGAGAAATGAGCAGCTGTGCAGAGCCATCCTGCTGTGATGTGAAAATCAGCCCCCCGGGATGCCCGCGCACAGACTGGAGCATGTGCCTGGCTTTAAAGAGTTAATGAATCCTTGGTGGATGTGACTGTAGCAGGGGGTGGTTAAATGCTGCTGGTTCTGTGTGTGTGTGTCTCTGCTGCTGCCCCTCACCTGGCTGCAGGTGAGTTGTAGGACACCCGAGGACTTAGCTGCCCAGGGATGGGGCTGCCTGCACCACAGGGCTGGATGGCTCAGGAGAGGGGAGGAGGGGACGGGAGAGGGCCCCGTGTGCTCGCAGAAGTGATGGCAGGACCTCATCTGTCAACGCAGAAAAATGTCTGGCCAATAAACTTGCCAAACGTCCCTAATAAAGGGCTGGATGTGTTATCATGTAGAATGGTTTTATAGGGGACAGCCATAAAACGTGCACATTGCCCTTTAAAATGCCAGGACAAGGATTGATTCCAGCAGGGTGGAGGGAGAGGAGGAGGGGGAACAAGGCTAATTGGAAAAGGGGGATAAATCCAGGGGCTCGTTTCTCTGCTGTGGGTCCCCAGGGTGTCAGGGAGCAGTTACAAAGCGGGAGTCACTGCATTACAAGGTGCGCCCGGACCTGGGCTTCTGTGCTTTGTCCCCTCCACCCTGTGCAATGCTGGGTATCCTTTCTGGCATCCGTTTCAGCTGCTGGCTTAGTCCAGCCCTGTTCCTGCTCCTGACACCCAGCCCAGGACAAGCTGTGGAGATACCTCCACCAGCCTTTCCACTGGTTCTTCCTCGCTTGTGCTTCTTTGAATTAAGGAGGGGCTGCATTGCCTCCTCCTGTCCAGTTCCAGTAGATACATCCTGCTTGCCCAGTGGTCTCATCACCAGCTCCTCTATCCCTGTCCTGCCTTGTGATGCCATTTCCTAGTCCCTGCCTGTGGAAGTCCACCGCTGCTGAGGAATGAACCACGGAGGTTTGGGCAGCAGCTTTGGGCCTCCTGCTCCACGGGCAGGAGACAGCCCATCCTGGGGATGCAGGTGTCTGTGTGGGGCTCTGTGTGCATAACCAGGAGAGGGGGAGCAGGAGGAAGGTCCAGGGTATGTTTCGTAGCAATCAATAAATACATTGTACTCCAGCTCCCTTTTAATGCTGCAGAAAACAGGAAGTGATTTCGCTTAATAAATGTAGACAGTCTTGTGGAGCTACAGGACCATCTATTCTGCTAGACAATTTCTGCGCACCAGGACTGCACGTGACCCAGAGCCTGGTGGTGTCTACAGCTGAGGCTCACCAGCTGCCGTGGGTGGAAAGGACTGCCTCTGATTTTTCATTTTCTTGTTCTAATTTCCCTGAACAGAGATACTGGACAGCCAAACCCCCATGAGATCTGGTAGAGGGAGAAATAATAAACAAACAAATAAATAAATAAAAGTCTTCACTAAAAGTCACCTAAGGCGTTGTGGATTTGGCTGCTGGATGGGAGGTGGGCAGGTATTGGAGACATGGAAAAAGAAAGAGCCAGGAAAATCCAGATTTTTGTTAGCAAAGACTGGTTCAAAAATGTTTGTCAGTGTGGATTTGTTGGTACATGCCAGATCTCACTATCTGCCTACTCTGTGCGTGTGGCACTGCTGGATTTAAAATTTGCAGTGACCCTGGCAGCTGGTGGTGGCATCTGTGTGAAGGTGGGGTGGTGCAGGCAGTGTGCCTGGGTTTGCAGTGGGTCCCTTGGCTCTGCAAATGCTCTTTGGCCACCCTTGGTGACCAAACACAGGCAAAGCTGGGACACCTGTTCGCTTCCATCGGGCATACAAAAAAATAATATTTTTTGCGTCAAAGTTGAGAGGTGAATCGATACATTATGGTACGGACCCATGTCAGTCGGCATGACTAATGGATGTGGTGTATCATGAGTTTGGGTGAGGGAACAGTTTTTGCTGTTTAACAGATTCTCCTGGAAAGCAGAGACATGGTGTGAAATGCAGCCAAAGCCGATGAGTCACATCTGACTTTCTCATACTGTGGCTCTACTTCATGTGAAAGCACGTTCAGTTTATGCAACCAAGGAGCTTCAGGACTGGAAGATTCTGAGTTCTCCAAAATGTGCGGTGCTCAGGTCCGGGTTTTTCAGTCTTGTTACGCACTTGTGAAGTTCAGAGCAACGTCCAGGCTCCTGAGGTCTGGATTTGCTTCTTTGCTACATTTTGGCTCAGCCCCATCTCTCCTATACCCACCACAGTGAAATTTTCATTGAACACAGCTTTAATTCTGAATTTGTAATTAAATTTAAGGGCCGGTAAATTTTGCTATGAACATTTTTCTGGCTCCCTTCCTAAGCATTTGTTCTATTTAACTAGTGCTTAATGTTTTGCAGATGCTATTGTATGTTATGGTGCCAACTACAAGTATGAAAAAAATGTGTGATTTAGAAAAATACTAATACATTTGAGGTCTTGTTTTTGCTTTTATGATCACACTTCAAAGCTTTTTTCAATGTCTGTTATGGCTGTAAACTTATGAGGCAGGTGGGAATCTTATCCTACCACTTGACACCAAAAGCTGTGACCTTTCGACTTCATCATCAAGCTTACAATCAAACCATGAGGACGACAGTACTGCCTGTAATTGCTTTCTGAATTAAAACATTTCCTCCACTATCCAGCAATAAGGAAAATGAAATCTTCAGGTAGGGTTTAGTAGCTCATCTTGAAAGAATTTCATCTCATACTAAACATTAAGCCATGTAGTGATGTCTGGGCACTTGTCTATGTTGAGACCCATGGGAGAATTAACTCAAATTCACTTTTAAAGGGGATTAATTAAACTGCATCAGGACCCTGTTTTAACACTCAGAATTAAGATAAGTTGAAGTAAGACCCCTTTAATTAACTGAAAAAGATGAGAGACCTCTTTGACATCATATGGAGGTGTCTGAGGAGCTGCTGGTGTGGTTTGACTAATCTGTTTTACATTATACCTTATTTAATTCAAACTGAATGACCTAGTATAGCAAGCCCTGAGATGTGGAGACTGGGTGTGATCGTACTGGGAATATCTGTCTTCCCAGTTGTTTTGTGAGAGGATAGAAGGTGCGTAAGAAGCAAGATGCTCTATAAAATGAAACAATCAATCTTGGTCTGTACAGAACCGCAGTAATGCCATGCAGCTTTCACAGCTTGAGCAAATGCCCAACATACTCTTAAAAAAATTGGAATCTCAGGTCTTTCAAGGATAGGAAATGTCAATAGAGAAGGTAAACTGGAGATAATAGTTCCAAAATGTTTCCTGTTCTGAGCAGGTTTTCTCCCATGTCACTTTGATTGGGGTCACTTCTTTGGTTTTTTTTGTTGGTTTGGCTTTTTTTTTGGGGGGGGGGTGGGGTGTTGGTGTTTGGGTTTTTTTTTTTTTTTTTTAAGTTTAATCAGCTGTTTTGAACATTGGGGAAAATTTACTTTTGAATGAAGGCTCAGAGTTATTTAGCTAATTAGATATCAAGGTGATGTGTGCTTTATATACACTTCTGACAGTTTCTTATTCTTATCTCTACCATCAGTTACTCAGCTGTGAAGTCTGATGTTTGAAACACTGCCAGGATTTCTGAATGGAGTTGTTGGTGTGGGATTCCTCCACCTTTCGGTTCCCATTTCAAGATACAAGAAGTTTTCTGTTTGCTTATGTCTTTTTCTTTCCCCCTTTCTGTTTTCTTCAGACTGGGGATCTGACACATGACTGACTCTCAGCATCTTGGAGACTATCTGTAAAATATCCATGGGCAGTTCTTTATAAGAGAACTGGCCAACTTGCTTTCCTGGGGCAGGGGGGTTCGGAGCATAGTGAGAGTAGAGTAAGCTCATGAGGTTGTTCTTTCAAGCATTGTGCCAGTGCATATTCATGTAGGATTTTCCTAATAACCAGACAAAACTGTTAAGTTCATCAGTTCAAGTGTATGTGAGCATCTGAGGAACATTCTGTGGCTTGGAGGTCAGGTGCCACCTATGCCACGAATCTGCTGGTGTGCATTCAGGATCTCAAAGTAAAGCCCAACTGGGGAGGAACAGATTCCACAAAATATCGTACCACAGCAAAACCCACTCACACATCTCCTGATCAATAATCCAGAAGCCAGTGTAAGACACCAAATGGGGTGCTTTGCAGAAGAGCTGCCAAAGCCCCTTGTGGAGCCCCCAGAAAATGCCAAGAACAGGTCTAGATTAACTTTTGCCAACCTTTGGAGAGCCAGGGCACCTGAGGTGGGCTGCACTGGGGGCACTGGGGGGCTGTGTGGATTGTGGTGATTGGTAGTGTCTCTGGAAGCCCTGACAGGGTGTGCTGCACCGGCAAGTTCTGCGAGGGGCTGGGGGTGCAGAGGACAGAGGTCACCCAGTGTGATATGCTAAAGGTCATTTAGCAGGTCATGGAGGGGCTAGGCCTCTTTTCCCTGTTAGCAGATCATGCAGCCTCTCACTTGGTCATTCCTGTTGCTGCTAGTATAATGTTCTCTACTAGCAAGACTGAGCTTGGGACTAAAGGACACTTGGAGATGTTCTATGGGGCAGATGAGCTGCAGGAGGAAGCCTCCCAAGAACAGCCTGGGAACTGGTGTTTTTGTGGGTCCTGGGCAGGGGACGTTTCCCATCCGTTCACTAAAGGAACTGCACAGAGTTTACTGAGCTAGAAAATTAAACTCTTTACATCAGGTGAATCAAAAGCCAGGAATTACTTTTGGAAGAAGGGTTCCCCATTTTACAAACTCCAGCTGCATCCAGACAGGTTCAGTGTGGCTTTGCTAAATGCTTTTGAGCCCTGACAATCTTTGGAAAGGGACCCAGTCCTCCTCACCAGCTCCCCAGAAAGATGAGCGTCAGTGTGTGATGCGATTTCTACAACTTCTGCACAAAGCAGCTTAGCAATGGACTCACTGGCTGGTGCAAAAAGCTCCTGGTGCTCCACTTCATTGCTCTTTCCTGAATGTTGGCCATGGCTTTGCAGCAAATTGTTTGCAAAAAGTCAAATGAGTCCAAGGAGAATATGGTAAATGTAGTCTTGCATTAGACTGGGGAATTTAGGGTGAACGTAATCCTCTCCCCCTAATACTAGCACTGTCTTGTGCAGAGCGTGCTCTGGGCCATATACTTTAGAAGCAGCCTCATAATTTTCTGTATTCCCATCACGAGGCACATCTACCCCTGGATGGGATACAGCCACTATAAAGCATGAAATCCCATACACACCTTGGTGCCAGATAAATGTTCTCACAAATTAAACTGGAGCCATTATCTGTTGTTTTCACTTTTAGAGCAAATGTTATTTTCTTTTGCTTATAGAAGCAGTTGGTTGACCAAAGGCTGCTCACATGGAGTTTGCTTTGAGAGAAGAATGAAAAAAGAGGACTGGACAGGGCAAGGAGTTGAGAAGCAAGAGGAAATTTTTTGAGCTTTTGCAGGTTGGTACATGAATTGCTGAAGATTTAAGGGGATTATGCAAGGAAGGAGCTAATCTGAGGGTGTTTGATTTTGACAGAGAACAGGAGGAACATACAGAGTAATTATGGCTTCCTTCCCAATTTTGGTTGTCACAGAGTAATTCCTTTGTAGGAAAGAGCCATTACCAGGAGCATCAGGATGTTGGAGTGGACAGAGATGCCCTGGCTGAA
The DNA here is from genome assembly GCF_017639655.2 of Falco naumanni. Classification (NCBI taxonomy): domain Eukaryota; kingdom Metazoa; phylum Chordata; class Aves; order Falconiformes; family Falconidae; genus Falco; species Falco naumanni. Next base: position 77,172,668 of record NC_054080.1, read on the forward strand.
CAAGGGTGGTGAAGCTTGCTGTGTGACCTGGGAAGCTACCCTAGAGAAGAGACATCAGCATCACAGGATAATTCAGGTTGGGAGGCACCTCTGGAGATGTCTAGTCCACCTTCCTGCTAAAAGCAGGATCAACTATGAGATTGGACCAGTTGCTCAGGGCTTTATCCAGCTGTCTCTTGTAAGCCTCCAGGGATGGAGATGACATAGGCTCTGGGATGGCTAGGCTGTCTGGGCAGCCTTCTCCTATGCTTGACTGTCTTCATGAGGTATAAGTTTTTCCTTTTATCCAGCCTGAACTTCTTTTTTCTCAGCTTACCTCAGACTGTTCCCATTAATCTCATGCCATCTGCAAAGTCTGTTGCCTCCTCCAAGTCATTGCTGAAGTGAAAAAGGATGGGTCTCAGAACAGACAATGGCAATAATCCATTTACCACTAGGTTCCATGTAGACCATGACCCATTCACTGTGACACTCTTAGACCAGCCCTTTGACTATCTTTTTACCTGTCTAGTTGTGTACCCACCCAAGAACATTAACATAAATGGCATCTACTGCTCTTTGGCTGGTGGAGATCAGTGTTGAGAAGGGGAGATACGCTGAGCCTTGAGCTCATCTGCTCTCCAGGTGGGCAGATCCAGGCTTGTGCAGGACCACCTACAAGGCCTCCAAAGCAGTTTTAGAGATCTGCTGGAGAAACTAGATTTTCGTCTCCCTCTGTGTCACATGCCATGTGCTGTGGGGACAGCTCTGATGTTTATTATGTGGGCTGGGGTCATCCAGCCAAGAACTAGAAGATCCCTTTTTTTTTAATCTGTTAGCATCCTTAAAAGCCAGCTAAAGGTGATGGATATCTCCAATAAATATTTCCCTCTGCTCTTCCGTGTTGTCCCCAATAAAAGGAGAAAGAATGCTCTTCAGACTCCAGCTGGGCAAGACTGGACTGAGCCATAACTGGGTGAGACAGTTATTTATTGGGATCAGAGGGTTATGGAAAACAGAGTGAAGAAATGCTAAGAGGAGATTAGAATTGTTCCCTTCTCCTTTTACTTTTTTTTAATTTATTATTCTTTCTTCTCCTGTCACTGTTTTTTCCTCCTAGGTGTTGGGGTCTTTTCAGAGGCAATCGTTACTGGTAATGATTTTAGCTTGTTGGCTATTATCACATTTGTGCCTGGGGACTGCAGCCGGCTATCTGGGCTCTGGCAGGCCAAAGCAATCAGCTCCTTCCTGCTTTGCACTAATTTGCTCACAGGAGCTCGGAAGAAAATACATTTTTTGTTCATTTTCCCCTTCTTTCTGTGGGTCTCTCCTCTCCGTTTTCTCTGCATCTGGCCTCTCGTCTCTGGGAGCTCTGCCCCAGAAGGGTCTGCACTGGGGAGGCTGGTGGAGAACCCCACAGCAAGGTGTGGGGCTCATGGATGAGGAAACATCTCCTGGGAAGAAGCACCCTGGCTTTTGTTATTCATGCCGTGTTTGGACCCAGCTCTACATTGCTGCTGATCCCCCAGCTGTTACAGAGACAAGAAGGGATCATTGTGGTTATTTTATGAAAAGGTACGTGGATCTTTTTCAGTGGCTGAAGCTGAGTGCAGAGCGCAGAGCTTTTACAGCCTTGAGTTTAATATTCTCTTTTTTCCCTCCATCATCATTTTATATTATTCAAAGCAAATCAGACAGCCTTTGAAGAACAGCTCAAAGCCTTTTTTCTTTCTTTTTTTCCTTTTTTTTTTTTTTTTTAAGGTGAGAAATAGCGGGAGCCACCTGGTACATTTCCTTTCTCAACTGAGTGATTTTATTCATTGGGGAAGAGATCGCTTTGCATCTCATTCTTTAAAGGAGTGTAAAAGGCAGGTAAAATCTTTATTTCTAAAAGCCCCCAGAAAGTGTTTTCCTGGAAGGGTGACCCGCATCTTCCATGCCCTGAAGCAGTGTGGCCAGTGGAAATGTGGCTCCTCGTGTGTGGAATGGCTCTGGCCTGGAACCAGCGTTGTACTCAGAGCTGCTCATCAAAATTGTTGCTCTAAGGCACTCTGGTGACAATCCAGAGTAATCTTGCAGGCTGAATCAAGTGAGGTTACCATCAGGGAACAGGTTGCCCAGATCTAAGTTGCCTTCTGGAGGGTTTTCTGAGCTGGGCGGTGCTTTGGCAAGGTAATCTCTTCCAGGAGAAAGTGTACTTTCCCTCTGGAGAAGTGGCCTGGAAGCAGAGATCCCAGGTTGCAGCTTGGCAGGGGTTGAGGTGTCAGCTCCCATGTTTCTTCTAGGACCCACCAGGGTGCTTGGTAAAACCACCCCCTCCACAGTATGTACGTGACAGCTCTTGGTCCTGATGAAACTTGGATTTGTGAATGCCGAGAGGCTCTGTGAAGGGATTTTACTCAAAACCCCAGTTCTTGGGTAGACATTGGTGCCCTGTTGGCATTTTGTCAAAAGAACTGATTTCAGCTCAGTCAGTTAAAACATGCGCCTTGCTCACAGCCTGCAGGAACCTGCCACCTCTATGTGCATACAGGAGGAAACATGAAGTTTTGTTGGTTTTACAAACATCATGCTGTTGCATCGCTCCCCACATTTAACAGGTGACAACAGCACTGCGTGCCATTGCCAGAGGGTGTCCTGCATGCTTTTGTTTAGTTGCCACCTTCCTTTCCCCCAGGTTTTGGGGAGCAGAGAAATTCCTGATGACGAGTAGCACTCCGTCCCAGCTCTCTTCTTCATGTCCACTTGCCCCACTTAAAAGGCCACTGCTTGGGGCTTTCCCAGGGCACATGGTGGCTCTGCATGATGGTGGGGTGAAAGCACCTTATGCACCAGTGCACTGAAAATGTGAACATGTAGAGATGTGGAGCTTCCTCTGGATCTTCACCCCGTGACTCAGGACCTTCCAGACCTGCCCATCTCTGCTGCTTTCACTACTCTGAGAGAAGCATAAAACAAGTCATCAACCCCAAAAGTAATGGCCTCTCTGGGCAGGTTGCCAGTCATTTAATATCTTCACTAATCATCTAGAAGTGGAAGTAAACAGCATGTTAATGAAATGTGTGGGTGAAGCTAAACTGGGAGGAGCTAGAGGGGATGGTTTGCACAGAGGAAAAAAAAAAACCCAAAAGGATTTTGGGAGGCTGAAAAGATAACCAGGAAATTGCAGCTTGATGTTTGGCTTTGGATTAATTTGAAGGAATACCAGTGGGCAGGAGAGCAGAGATAAAAGACCATGTTAGGACATAAGGTGGCTGCAGGTGGATGTGAAGAGCGAATTCAGCTTCTATCTGTCATACCTCTCAGCTGTAAACTGCTGAAAGTAGGGACACAGCAGTCTGTGTTCATAGGGTGGTGGACATGGGAGCACACATCTGGAATAATGCATGATGCCTTTGGCCAGGAAGGTGTTGGGAAGTCTGGTAGCAAGGCGGAGGAGAAGAAAAATCATAAGTAATGCCAAAACTGTTGCTAGGTAGGGCCTGGCAGCCGGAAGATCTTGCACTGTACGGAAACACAGGGCCCCCCCTCCAGGTAGCCAACAGCTTTTAGCTTATGGTGTAAGCAGACGGAAGTGACACTGTAAACCTAGGCTATATAGTGTCGCGCCGCTCAGCAATAAACGCCATTTGCCATCCACCACATTGGCGTCTGTGAGCTGATGGACCGTGCGGCCAGGGGTCGGCCGCTGTGCCGTTCCTGAGCCAGGTCACCGCGCGCCTGCGAAGGCAACAAGTGGTGCCAAAACCCTGGAAATTCACCTGGAGTCAGGTGAACGGCGGCCGGAGCAGCAGGACCAGCCTGGCGGGGAGGACGCTCCCGGACCAACCGAGGATGGAAGCTCTTGCGAAGGACCGGATCATCGGACACCCCGTAACCCGTATACCCTGGTGACAAGAGAAGATGACGAGTCGGCAAGTGGCCTGTCCGCATCTGAGAGCTCTGCACAGGCAAAGTCCAGACAATGGCGAAACAGCCCCCACAGGGCGGGGCTGCGATGTTTTTGTGTGATTTCAATTTTGGGGTTCATAACACCGTCTAGCGGCTTGTATGAACATCAGCCGTGGGAATGGGTACTGGCGAGATGGGAGGACCAGAAGATACTACGAAAGATTGTTACCCCGGGACCCCCTAGTTTCCAAGTATATCTCTGTGACCTCATCCTCTCAACCCCCTGTTTGAACACTATAATGTATTATATGTGTCCCAGCTCTAACCCGGGCAGATCTTACTGTAACGTCCCTTATCAGTATTACTGTTCTCGCTGGGGCTGTGAAACCATCGCATCTGGCTGGAAGGTAGCGAAACCAGACCCATTTCTTAAGACCAGTTGGGGGCCAACAAGCTGCACCCCTAGGAGACCAAACGGGTTGGGAGGGACAGTATGCCCTGGGAAATGTGACTGCCAATATATTTTCTTAAACGTAACCAATGAAAACGACCTGGGATGGACCATCGGCAAAACTTGGGGCATTAGATACTAGCAACCCGGCACAGATAGGGGGGGACTGTTTTTATTAAAAAACAGGAAGTAAAAAGCGGAACAGCAATTGGCCCCAACGTCGTGATCAAAAGCGATAACCAGCAAAGAAAAGAAAACTTGCAGACTGCCATGCCCGCCCCAGCCGATCCCTTACCAACCAAGCAGATAGTTCCCTCAAGCCAACCAAACATGAACTCTCACCATTTACCCGACAAGCCATTTTTTAGCGTGTTAGATGCCACCTTCCGGTCGCTGAATCAGTCAAACCCGGATCTCATGAATTCCTTTTGGTTATGTTATGACGTCTATCCCCCCTTCTACGAGGGCATTGCCCTCGATGTTTCCTTTGACTATTCATCAGACAGCAATCCAACCCAGTGTAGGTGGGATACACCGTGGAAAGGAGTCACCTTGAACCAAGTCAGAGGCCTGCGTGTATGTATTGGTAATGCCGCCCTAGCAAGCTGGGATAGTGCTGTCTGCGCAAGAACCGTTGTGGTTGACAAGACCTGTAAATGGGCGATCCCATCCGCACCCGGAATGTGGATCTGCCATCAGTCAGGAGTAACCCCCTGTGTGTCCCTCAAACTTTTTGACGATTCTGCTGACTTTTGTGTACAAATTCTGATTGTTCCTAGGATCCTATACCATCCAGAAGAAGAAATGTACCGCTACTGGGGAGAAGCCAATGGCAGGCTTCAAAAAAGAGAAGTGCTGACAGCTGTAACAATAGCGACGCTGCTTGGTTTGGGAGCAGCTGGCACGGCAATGGGAGTGACCTCCCTGGTGACCCAGCAACGAGGCCTGTCTCAACTGCAAGCTGCCATCGATGAAGACCTACAAAAAATCGAGAAATCCATGACCTTTTTGGAGCGATCCCTCTCCTCGCTTTCAGAGGCTGTTTTGCAGAATAGACGGGGATTAGACCTCCTGTTTATGCAACAAGGAGGCCTCTCTGCCGCCCTGAAAGAAGAATGTTGCTTCTATGCTGACCACACTGGAGTAATTAGGGACTCGATGGCCAAATTGAGAGAGAGATTGGCTCAAAGAAAAAGAGACAGGGAAGCCCAACAAGGGTGGTTTGAATCGTGGTTTAACCAATCACCGTGGCTAACCACCCTGATATCCACCTTAGTAGGTCCGATTGCAATAATCCTGCTGGCACTGGTCTTCGGACCCTGTATATTAAACAGGCTCATGTCCTTTGTCAAAAGCCGGCTAGAAAAGGTCAACATCATGTTTGTAGAACACCAACAACTGCTTTAAAAATGTACTTGATCAGTATTTCCCCCGATTCTCCCTGGCTCTCCCCAGGTATCCCAAGCTCCACTCCATTACCCCCAGTCGTTTCCCAAGTGCCAATTGCTCAGTGTGCCTTATCTTTGTACTCTTTTTTAGAAATATTTTTACTATTTTAGCCTGTTTAGTTAAGCATAGGGGGAGGGGAAATGTTGCTAGGTAGGGTCTGGCGGCCGGAAGATCTTGCACTGTACGGAAACACAGGGCCCCCCTCCAGGTAGCCAACAGCTTTTAGCTTATGGTGTAAGCAGACGGAAGTGACACTGTAAACCTAGGCTGTATAGTGACGCGCCGCTCAGCAATAAACGCCATTTGCCATCCACCACATTGGCGTCTGTGAGCTGATGGACCGTGCGGCCAGGGGTTGGCCGCCGTGCCGTTCCTGAGCCAGGTCACCGTGCGCCTGCGCAGGCAACACAAAACCCCTGCAAAAAAGGTCTGTACCTCTTTGCCCCATGAGTGGCCTTTGATGCAAGGCATGTTTGAAATTGCAGCACATCAGTGTGAGAGTTACTGGAACAGTTTCTTGAACAGAACACAGATGTTTAGAAGTAGCTGCACAAAACTGAGAAAGGAGGCATTTCACTTGAATGCGCCATGTCAATTCCCAATGGCAGGATCTGCTGAATGGTGTGCTAGTAGGAAAGTCACAGTGCTTCAGGTAGAGAGGGTCTAAAGAGTCTGGCTTGGTTAACCTAGCTAACTGGATGCCAAGAGGGGATCCAGTGGTTTTCCATAAGTACCCTTGTGGGCAGAGGGGAGGAGAAAAGGTTTATGACAAAGTTAGAGCAGAAACAAACGGGTGTAAATTTGTCTCGAGTAGAGTGAGGAACCTAGATGTTGCATTCCAACCCTTTTGTGGTAATGGCTGGCAACAGCCTCATCTTGAAAAGAGAAGGAGTCAGTAAGGAGCATGTTCTGAAGATGCCTCATAATTAGTATTGGAAATTATTACAGTGATAATTTGAAGATGGCTCATAATTGGTATTGGAAATTATTACAGTGATAATTACAAGGGCTGAATGGGTTCAACAGCAGGTCCCTGAAAATCCTATGTGGATAGTGCTTTTAATCTACATGTGCAAAGAGAAGATGGCCAACTGCCCAAAAGGCCACTGTGGCAGCACTGGAAATACCGTGATCAGAGATGGTCAAAAGCATCTGAATTAGAATTTTCCAGTGATATCCTGTTGATAATTTTGCCAGATACTGGAAGATTTTGAATGTGTCCATTTTCCTTCACCCTTCTTCATAGAATCATCTAGGTTGGAAAAGACCCTTAATATCATCAAGCCCAGGACTGCCAAATCCACCACTAAACCACATCCCTAAGCACCACATCTATGTGTTTTTTATACACCTCCAGGGATGATGAGTCCAACACCACCCTGGGGAGCCTGTTCCAATGCTTGACCACCCTTTCAGTGAAGAAGTTTTTCCTAATACCCAATCTAAACCTCCCCTGGCACAAGTTGAGAACGCTTCCTCTTGTCCTATCATTTGTTATTTGGGAGAAGAGACCTATCCCCTGCTGCCTGCAACCTCCAGTAAGGTCTCCCCTTAAGCAATAAGGTCTGTCCCTCAGCCTCCTCCTCTCCAGGCTGACCCCCCCAGTTCCCCCAGCCGCTCCCCACCAGCCTTGTGCCCCAGCCCCGGCACCAGCCCCCTGCCCGTCTCTGGACACGCTGCAGCCCCTCTGCGTCCCCCTGGCAGTGAGGGGCCCAACCTGAACACAGGAGTCGAGGGGCGGCCTCGCCAGTGCCCAGGGCAGGGGGACAGCACTGCCCTGGCCCTGCTGGCCACGCTGTTCCCGGCACCAGCCAGGATGCTGCTGGCCTCCTTGGCCACCTGGGCACACGGGGGGCTCATGCCCAGCCGGCTGCCCACCAGCCCCCCCAGGCCCTTTCCCCCCAGGCGGTTCCCAGCCCCCTGCCCCCAGCCCGCAGCGCTGCGGGGGCTGGTGTGACCCAGGGGCAGGACCCGGCACTGAGCCTGGTTGAACCTCACACAACTGGCCTGGGCCCATCGCTCCAGCCTGCCCAGACCCCCCTGCAGAGCCTCCTGCCCTCCCGCAGATCAGCGCTCCCCCCAGCTGGGGGTCACCGGTGAACTTGGTGAGGGTGTGCTAGATCCCCTCGTCCAGATCACTGATAAAGATACGGAACAGGACTGGCCCCAGCACCGAGCCCTGGGGAACACCACCTGTGACCGGCCACCAGCTGGATGTAACTCCACTCCCCACCACTCTCTGGGCTCAGCCACCCAGCCAGCTGGTTACCCAGCAAAGATGCACCCGTCCGAGCCATGAGCGGCCAGTGTCTCCAGGAGAATGCTGTGGGAGATGGTGTCAAAGCTTTTCCTGAGGGGGGGAGGAAATAATCATATTGGAATGAAAAGGGATAAATATTTAATGACAATTTGCAGCCAGTTCTCTGCTTTGTTCACAACAGAAGAGCAATTGCAGGGCACCAAGCCTCCTTGCCTTTGTCTGAGCTTCATCTTTGCTCCACAGATTGGCTTGGATCATTTCATACTTAGTCTGGGTTACTGAGAAGGTTTTCTTAGTTTCTGAGTTGAACCTAAACTTTTCCTGCATCTCTGCAAAGTTCCTTGGAGGAATTTGCCTGAGGGAAGGATATAAAAACCTCAAGAGTCCGTGCTGTGGAGGTGGGGGTTCCTGCAAGGAATTAAATCCTTGAGCTGGAGCAGGTTAGATGATGGGTGTAAATTAGTGAGTAAATTTGTTGGCTCAACTCTCAGCTGGAAAGCAGGATGGATTTGTAATATGAGGAGCCTGGAAAGAGATTGCCCTAAAATTCAGTCCTAGATATGGGTTCATTGACTCCAAACCAAGGGATTTTGAGGGGCTGAAGGGATGGCAGGGCCTTATTTCATGTGAAAGGTCCACATAAAGATATCAGAAGCATGTCGACTAGCAGAGGATCTGAGTGAGGAGTTTAAAGACAAAGCAGAGTGTGAGTTTTACTAGTCAAGGCAAGCAAGCTGCCCCTCTCATCTCTGCTCGTGTCTCAGGCCTTCCCATGTCCACCCACCTCTGCCACTTCTGCTGTTTTCTCAGGGAGGGAAAATAAAACAAGTCATCAACCCCAGAGACAGCAGCCTCCTGGGCAAACTGCCAGTTGTTTAATATTGTTGCTAATGATCTACAAGCAGAAGTAAACAGCGTGTTAATGAAATGAGTGGAGGAGGCTAAACTGGGGAAAACTGCCAGAGCTGGGTTAGAGAGAAAATAAAAGACAAAGGTTTGGGGAGGGCAGAAACACACTGGGGAGAATCAAGATTCAAGATGGAGTTTGTCTGGGGATGGTTCGAGGGGATATAGTGAGGGATCGGGGGGTATGAGGAGAAGGAGGATAAAACAGTGCCAGAGGCACTCGAGCTGCAGCGAGCAGCTGGCCGAGGCCCATCAGCAGGAATGAAGAGACAGCTCTAGAGAGAGATCAGGTGTGGAGGTTGCTCATGATAAGCGTAGCCCAGCCTGCTGTCTCCTCTCCATTGTGGTGACTGCCCATAAATTTACCTCTGGCTCATGGGAGAGAGCCTGAACCTGAGCAGCACACAGCATTGCTCTAGCCTGGTTAGGAGAGGCTTTTGTTATAGCCTATGCAGCAGCACAAATCACTGCCCGAAGCTCTTTTTGACGATAACTAACCAAATGGGAAGGTACTCGCCCAACATCGTTGCCTGGGGTTGAAACAAGGGCTCTTGAGTCTAGCCAATGAAGCTAGCTGTGAGGACAGCAAGCTTGCTATGGACATGGCAGGTGTGGGACTAGCTGCGTTTATGAGTCCTGCTCATCTTGGTGTACGTAGTAGGAAATGGAAGCTTTCACTAGTGCCACTGCCCACAGCCAGCAGTGGGATGTGTTAGCAGTCTGTCCTTGTATGGCCTCCAGGGAGGGGGAAGTAGTTTTGGACAAATATTCCCCCCAAAACATGTCATTTCTCCTAGTTTTTTTACCCCTCCCTCCCCTTTATTTGAAATTAAATGTCTCTAATTGCAGAGGTAGTCAAACTTTGGCTGAATCAGAACTGCAGGTCTTCGAGGGGACTCACATGCTGGACAGTAAGATGAATGATTTATTATTATACTATTATTTATTCATTTAAATTCATGAGTGTTTATCCAAATCCAACATTGCCCAATTTCATCCAGATCTGAATTTATAGATTTTCAGGCCAGATGGGACCATTCTGATCAGCAGCCTGACCTCCAGCATTGCGCAGCCCAGAGAACACCACTCGGCAATTCTGTGGTGGGGGGAAGCTTCACCACTATGTAAATCAGGGTTATCAAGCCCAGTGACTCGTCTGAAATGGTCTCTAGTGGAATCTGTGAAATTGCCATGTGGTTTGCAGCTCTGTGGCTTTGTGGCTGTGCATCACAGAAAATGCAGCTTCAGCTATCTCCTGTCTGGAAGAGAGCTGTGGATGGAGAGGGCTACTACCAACAGGTAAAGGCCAGGGAATCAGCCACCCTTCCTTACAGCTGTAGGATCCAGGCTTGTTCTCATGTAAATACTTTGGCAGGAAAATACAGGAGTCTAATATAAGCTCCTGTAGTGCTAATTTGAAAAAAGTGCTTTAGCTGTAGGAACTGTTCCCGGAGCCCATGGGAAGTGAAGCCCCCAAGCCAAGGTGAGTCCTGCCAAGACAAGCTTGATGTCTGGTTGTTCAGAGAAAGTCTGCATGAACATCTGGTTTGAGGACAGATAACTGTGGGCTTTACACCATTTCCTCCGTCTCTTCAGGAAAACCCTTTTCATTTTCCTGACTTGTTTCACTGCCTGTATTCAAGTTGCTGAGTGACACACCACCGAAACCTCAAATAGCAGCTAGCAATTTACGTGGGTTGCCAGGGTTCTGAAGGAGTTTAGGGTTTGGGGTTGTTTGGAAAAGAAGTTGGGAAGTCACACAGGAAACCAGTGAATAATTAAAGGCAAATGAACTTAATTGGAGACAAGCACAGAATCGGATCCAGCCTGCCCTAAAGAGTGGGATAAGCACCCTATCTCCCAAAAGCTCATTAAAATGTGTCTGCGCATATCTCAAGGAGAGGTTAGAAATCAGGAAATTACCTCTGGCAGCAAAGACGAGATAAAGGAAACCCCAGAGAGATTATCTCATTCTGTTTCCAAAGACTGTGCTTTTGCTGTAAACCAGCTACTTGAAAAAATTTCCCCCCTCTCTAGTCACTGACTCATTGACTCCCTTTTCCACTTTGCAAAAGGGTCTGGCGTGAGTTTGTGTCTGCTCACCTTTAGTGTTACAGGTGCTGCAGTCCCAGCCAGCAAATGTGTGCTGTGAGCTGGGTGGAGGGAGGGCTGAGCAGGGAGAACTGTTCTGCATTCAGGCGATGGTCCCACGCTGCCAGCACCTGGGATACCACCACCTGGAGAGCTGCGTTTGCACACCAAAGACAGAACTTGTAAGAAGACCATATTTATCCTCACAAGTCCCTTAGTCGTTTTGCCATCCATCCAACTTGTGTTCTAATAAATCATAAACTGGAATGAGATCTGTGCTACCATGCCGCAGGTTTGTAGGTTGTTCTTATATCTCCAGCTCAGATGAGATTTGTTATCTGTCAAATGACAATAACGATTCTCATTGTTTGTTTTCCGTGGTCTTCTGGTAGATAGAGCTGTCTTGGTGGGCCTAGCAAGAAAGACATACCAGTCTTGCAAAATGAAGTATTGTTTTGAATATTTTAGTACACATGAAACAAAAACAAGATAGAAAGAAAAGAGACCCATGTGGTTTGTGCTGTAGTCATATCTCCTGTGGCCCTTCAAAAGAACCCTGAAGACTTTCTACACTCCTTAACTTGCAGAAATTCAAAGATCACCTTAGCCAGGATCAAAAGACAGAAACATTTCAATGGTACACAGCAGCAATTAAAGATTAGAAGCATTGTGGCTTTGTTTTGCATTTCAGGTCGGTGGAATTGAAAGGAGGAGGATGCAATCATCAGTTGGATGTTGTCCAGGACTCTGAGGCTGCATCTATACCTGTAAATTAACTGTAGCTAGGTCTGCTCTCTTGCGCAGAGGCCAGCTGGCACAGGATATCCTGCATCTGTACTATTAAATTCTCTCACCCTCCAAAAAAGGGGGGTTGCATCCAGATTGCCTACTGAGAACAGGCAGTAGTCTGTGCTAATTCCCAGGCTGTGCCTATGTATCATTTGGGAAAATGCTAGTTAGACTGTGCCAAAAACATGCCAGGTAGTGTTTGAACAACTTTCAATACCGAAGATCAAGTTCTAATGTCCAGGGACATTTTTGCAAGTGTTAATTCTAATGGTAAAGATGTAGCCTGGGGGTTTATGTTATAGCTCTGGCTAGAATACCTCCAGGTTCTTGGTGAGTCCTGCTGATTGGTCTCTTGCCCTCAGGTCCCCTCTGAAGGTCAGTGCACCACTGGGATTCTTCCTATTACCCGTCACCAACAGGCTTCCTCTGATCTCTTGGTGGCAGTCACATGTGTGGTTTTGCCATGGTGTGGGCAAAGCAGTGGCAAAAGGGACTCAGGAGAGAATCTGGCACTGCCAAGTACTTCACCATAGCGTTGAGGTCATGGAAGTTCTCAGAAGTTGGTCATTCAGGTCTGCAGTGTCTTTCCGGGATGATTTATGGAGAGACCTGGGGAGTGCTGAAGGTAACCCTGGAGCATGGGGGCTGCACCAAGAAGATGAAACAGACACTTGCACAGGCTATGGACAAAATTCATACCACAAAGCTATCCCTTGAACAGATTTGGTGTTTGCATTTTTATGTGCTCTGAAGTCTCCCATTCAAGAGTATTCCCCATATTATAGGAAAAGGTGGCATTATGGTGCAGGATCTGGACTGCAGTGTGCTGTAAACTGATGACATCTCCCTGGTCTAAAGCTGGGGTGAAATGAGGGAAGGGTCACAAGCTTGACTGTGAAAGCGGTGACAGTAGCTGTTAAAGGCTTTTCGGGAAGGAGCAGGGGGGTGACCCAACCCTTAGCATCCTTCCTGACTTTCCTGCACCCTGCTAATGGCAGCCAACATGACTTTCTGCTAATGCAAATGTTCACAGCTGTATGCTGGATGTTGCTGAGTGGATAATGGCTGATGAGGTTGCCTGTAGACAGTCACTCCGCTACCAGTGTGTAATTAATTGCTATGTAAAGTGCTCTGAGATGCGGTGCTGCTGAAACGCTGGGTGTATAAATGCCATCCCCACATAAAAGGGAACAACATGCAAATTCTCTCAATATATTTTTAAATACGAGCATTTTTCAGCTGTTTGCTCTTTTGTAAAATTTATTAGGCCCCCTCCTGGGAACTGGAAGGCAGCAAGGGCAGTGCACATGGATGAGCTGGCTTCCAGGGGCTCCTACTGTTCATGCCCCTCAGTCCCAGACTCCGGGGGTTCATCTGTTTTTCTTTTCCTATTCCTTTAACCTCTGTTTAACTTTTGTTTCCCCTTTTGCTTGCTTGCTCACATGGTGAGCTGCTGCCTGCCTGCCTGGGGAGGGCAGCAGGGAAGAAGAATACTTTTTTTGCAAAGGGCAGAAGCTTGTAAGGGCTCCAGCCTCCATTTCCTTGTGAATCAGAGAGGTTCGTTATCCCACTTCCAAAGGAAATGTGTCGTCCCAACTGGATGCAACACAGGGAGAGGTGGTTTTGAGGCCAGCTGGAGCGGGAAAGGCAGTGAGGTGGAGTGGCAGCCCTGTCTGCAAGGGACAAAGCCCTGTTTGTCTACCTGCAGTGGTCTAACATCATCTCTGAGGAAGCAGTAGGAAGGATAGACTGGTTCCCAGGGAAGACAGTGAGGTGATTGACAAGTCTCAGCAAGGTGGCCTGAATGGAAGTTTATGAAATCTCCGGTGCTAGAGATTACATGAAGGCAAGATGTCTCACTGCTTCCCATACTGCAGAGAGGAGGTGACATCCAGTGAAAATATCACACAAGTTTAAAACAAAAGATGGGAAGTAGTTTTCCTGGGGGCTTAAAATCCTGTTAGAGAATTCATCACGACAGTGAACAACTGAAGTGCGAACAGGTTAAAAAGAAGCAGATTAATTCAGGTCCACTGCTGGCTGTAGAACACAATGGTTGCTAGTACTGCTAGAAGAACTTCTAAACTTCCAGCTGTCAGAAGCTGGGAGAATGTGTGGGAGGTGTGTCTGTGTATGTGCCACTGTTCCTGCAGTCATTTCCTAGGCATCTGTTGCTGTTAATGGATAGAAAAAGGACTTAGAGACTATATGGACTGGAAATCTGTGGGGGTTTTATGTGCTACTATTCAATAGATTGAGCAATGGGTAGTTGACAGATCTTGGAGAGAAATTATGAGCAGGAAATCTGTTTAATGGGCACTTTTCTATGGTGTTCCTGAGAAGGCAGTCACAGCTTAGATGTAATTTAATGTTTCCATCAATTGTCTGGAAATAAATAAAAACAGCACTGCTGGCTAAAACGTACAGATTACCTAAAGTTTGGAGGAGTACTTAATATGGCTTCAGAATGTGTGGAAAGGGCTCTGGGTCCATAAGTAGTCCAGGCATGCAGAGCATACATTTTCACAGCACCAAACTGGGAGACAGAATAGGAACCAGGAGGACAGGCTGAAGCTGTGGAGTGGTGAACAGCAGAATCACAGAACAGCTGAAGCTGGAAGGCAGCTCTGGAGATCATCTACTCCACCCCCTTCTGCTCAGAATAGGGCCAACCAGAGCAGGTTGCTCAGGATCATGTCCGGTTGTGTCCTGAATATTTCCAAGGACAGAGACTCCACAACCTCTCTGTCCAACTTGTTGCAGTGTTTTAGCACCTTCATAGTAAAAAAAAAAAAAAAAGAAAAAAAAAAAAAAGCTTTGTCTTACATTTAGAAGGAATTTCCTGTATTTCAGTTTGTGCCTTTTGTCCTTTGGCTGGCACCACTGAGGAGAGTCTGGATGTCTTCTTTACTTGCTCCCATTAGATATTTACATGTATTGATAAGATTCCCTTGAGCCTTCCCTTCAACACGCTGGCCAGTCACAGCTCTCAGTCTTTCCTCACATGTCGGATGCTCTGGTTCATTCGACATCTTTGTGGCCTTTTGCTGGACTTGCTCCAGTATGTCTTGTGCTGTCTTGTATTGAGGAGCCCAGAACTGGACACAACACTCCAAATGTGTCTCACCAGTGCTGAGGAGAGGGGAAGGATCATTTCCCTCCACATGCTGGCAAAGATCTGCCTATTGCAACCCAGGAGACTGTTGGCCTTGTTTGTGCACACTGCTGGCTCGTGGTAAACTTGGTTCCCAGCAGGACCCTCAGGTCCTTTGTAGAGCTGCTTTCCATCTGGCCATCCCTCAGTGTGCAGTGGTGTCTGGGAGTCCCTCTGGAAAGCAATGACTCTGAAAAGGATTGAGAGGTCCTAAGGGAAGGTTCTTCATCCAGACCTGTGTTCTCAGTATGGTGGTGGGACCAGCTAATAACACCTTGAAGGACACAGGTGGAAGGACAGGATTAATTTTAGCTTAGTGTAAGTCACAAGTGGACAGATGAAAGAAACCCTTCCCCAGTTCAGGGACATGTGCTTTGTCAGGGACAATGAGAAATTGGAGAGGATGCAGAGGCCCACACAATCTGGGCTGGAGAAGATGTTTCCAAGAGAGCAATTTGTTCAGCTCATCAACAAGCTCAAGTGGTGGCTTGCTGTGTGTATGCGTCTGTTATGAAAGGACTCTTAAATCTAAAAGAGAAAGAAAGGCACAAGACAAACCCGTGCCTGCAAGCTGAGCACAAATAGACGTAATCAGGAATCCAGGTGCCTGTTTTGTTGGTCGTTATCTCTGGGAATACATTGCCAAAGATCTTGGTAGAGATTTCATCTCCTGACGTCTTTGAATCAAGACTGTGCAACTGTAGTTGAACCCAACTTGTCAAGTGACTCACTGTGGTGCTGTGACTTGTGGTGTCCGAGATTGCAGGCTGGGCTCTTCTTGCTGTTGTCTTTAGCTCTGACTAGAGCTGTCCCTGAAGTGGTCGTGAGCCCAACACATGACATATGGCATCTGCCCACTCTCCGCTTAGCTGACAGGCTGTGGTTTAACACCTCTTGCTGCATTTTACCTTGCATAGGCTAGGATTTCAGGTAGGTCAGAAGGTGGAGCAACAGAGGAGATTGGTGTGGAGGGTGGATGTCACAGATATTTCTTGGGGATTGAAGAGGTGCCTTCATTCACAGGAAGGCGAGAACCCTACAGGAGGCTTCTAGAGCACCCAAAGGGACAGCTAGCTGGATGTAGACCTTCTGTCCCCCTTTCTCAACTGTATCATGTCTTTTTGCTTGGGTTTTCCTTGGGATCTCAGCTATTACTCACAATACCGGCATCCATGGCTAGTAGCATGTGTCCTCTGTAAGGAAGGCCATTCACCCAATGATGACCAGACCCCAGATTTTCAGCCAAGTGCCTCTGTAAGCCATCAAGGCTGCTACCCATTGCTGCTGCTGTGGCTTCCTGCATATGGAGCAGAAATAGAGCTGCAGATCTATGATGGGAAGAAATCTATAGGCACAAATGTCTTTTCGTTTTTCTGTGCTTTTACTCATCACCCACAACAGCTTTTATTTCTAACCCTGTGTTAAAAAAAAAACCCAAAAAACCAAAACAAACCCCTGAAAGTCAATATTTATTTTTCAGCCTCCCTCTCCCCTGCTGCTCGTCTCTGAATTTAATGCTTCTGAAAGGTGAATGATTGACGATTTACTAAAAACGAAGTTAAAATATAAATAATTCCACAATTCGGCTGCTGTATTAAGCAGGCATATAAGAAAAGCCCAGAAGACCAAGGTTGGCTTTTATTATTAACAAGGAAAAAAATTAAATTTAAATAAATGTAATATTTATTAAAATTTCCTTTCACGCTCTTACCTGAGGTTCATAAAACTTTTGAGCTGTGTCAGCTTTGCACTCCCCAGTACATTGAACTCCAGGGAAAACTATAAGCAAATTCTTAAGATCAATGCAAACTACTTCTCCATTACTCAAAAAAGGGAATTTTAACTATTTTTGAAGGCCCCAGGACTCCACTAATCCAGATATAAGGACTTTTTTCACCTTCAAACTTCACAGTTCCAACTCCCCTTTCACCTTCTCTCCTCCCATCGCCACCCCAACACACACAGCCCTTTACAGACTGAGGGAAGTGAATATACAGCTTTTAGTTCCTTTTCCATCTTTCCCATGGCCGATTGCCAAGTGGAATTTGCCAAAAGGTGGAGAAAGCTGCATCAAAGGCTGTTCCTGTGCCCAGCCTGTCCCTACGGCAGTGCCAGTGCCAAGGAGAGGAGATGTAAAGCTCTGCTCAGGAGTGGATGGCAGGAAGAGAAACCTGTTTTCCTGGGATGAAGACACTAGAATTGACAAAGCCATGTTGTAAACAGGACAGAGGAGAAGGGTTTGGGGATGAAGGGTCTCTTATCATCCAGTTGGGATCAAGGTTTGGATCTTAAAGAAAAACAGTGAAAAGATCCTGTAGGTCTTGCCTTGATGTTTTTAATGGTAACAGCACACTAGGAAAGCAGACCAGTATGAAGCAGCTTTGTCTGGAATACAGTTGCAGACCAGTGCTGGGCTTCAAAAATCTTCCTACCTATGCTATGCAAACACACTCGTGCTTTTAGAGCTTGATGGAGCATGGCTGAGCTCTTCCTTAGAATAGAGGAAATGGGGGAGAGGAAGCATTTTAACAGCAGACACTTAGCTTTGAGGGCATGGGACTAGAGGCTTAGACCTGTCTTCAGGTCCAAGTTTGCCTTGACATCCACTGTAGACACATGTTCCTAGAGTAACTGTTTCCCAAGGGGACCATAGGACCACATGGGAAGGAAGCACACGATCACAACACCTTTAGCATGCACTCGCCTGTGCCCTGGCATGTGGGTAGGCTGGGTGTGCTGAGCTCAGTCATGAAACCGGTCTGGAAGGACTTCACCACTGCTTGCTATAATGGCACAGGGGACCTGAAGGTTATGTGAGCTCAGGTTGCCTCTAGAGCAGTGTGGTGGCCATAGCACCAAACCTTAGGCATTTCTCTGATGCTCGACAGCATGGAGTTAGCATATTTGTTTGTCATTTGTCAGGGCTGAGCATCCTGAATATATTTTGGTGTGCAACTCTAGTTTGGTTGGGGAGGGTGGAAAAAATCATGGATGGAACAGTCATCAGAATTTAGCCCAGGCATGGCAGACTCTGCAGGAATATATATATAAAAATGTTGTATCTCAGAGGAGTTCACCTAAGTGTAAAGGATCTCGGTCCCTATATTAGGATGTCGATACTGCCCGGACTTCAAAGAAGGTTTCATGCATCAATGCAAGTTTTGCTCCTGGTGAAGTCACTGGGTGTGGAGACGTGGCGAGTACTAGTAGTTTAGACTTTGCAAGAGTGGATTCAGAGGAAAAAACTGAGCTGTAAGAGAATGTGCTTTGATGTTGATAAACGTGCCTTGTGGAGGCATTAGAAAAAAGGAAAAACGAGAGAAAGAAGGATGTTGAAAAGGATGATAAAGCAAGAAAAAGATTCATGGGATTTGGAAGCATTTGAAGAAACCTTTTTATAAAGCTGTGCTAGGCACGTCCCATCACATCTCTCCTGCTGTGAGGAATTTTCATGTTACTTTGCAGATAAACTTGTTGAGAGCACTCTGTCTGCCTCCATGGGGACAGAATGGCGTCTTGAAGGAAATGGCCCTGCATCATCATTTTTCCTTCAGTTCCAGGCAACATCTGTCACTGCAGAGCTGGGCTGTGAGCTGCAAATTAGACCCATGTCCTCCCTGGCCTAGAGAAGCTAAGCAAAGCTGCATTTTTCTCCATTTTGGGCTGACTTTGCCCTTTCATCTTGGTTGGGCAGAGTACTGTAAGTTCATGAGGGACTTGTTGCTTAGCTCTCTGTTCCAGAAACCTTCTCCTGATCTTTCTAGTTGCTGTTTTCTCTCTCAGGTGGCTTTTGGAGATATAAAAGGGAAGGGAGGAGGAGGTGAGGCTGATGGAAGGCATAAAATAAGGATGCATATACTGACAGGCAGATGAAGGAAGGGATGTGTGTCACCAAGTTGTGGCTTCTTAAAGTTGGAAGGGTTAATACAATTGTACTGCATGTGCTGATCTGTTGCTTGAATGCCCCTTTCATGTTTACTTTTAACCCCCTTAACGAAGTCTGAGGTAGAGGAGAAGGAAATCTCAAAGTTATTAAGCGCTTGTATGTTTTGTGAAGATAGGCATCTTCATGGACGAAAGGTGTCCTCTGAACTGCTACTGCTACTGATGCTCACAATGTTGGTTCTTTAGTTCACAGAAAACCTTATTTTGCCTGGTTCAGATGAAAATGAGGAGGCTACACACAGGAATAGGGAGAAATGAGAGAAAGGAGGAAGGAATGTATAACTGCACCAGAAACTGATCTGAGTGAGAAGAATATTTTGGATGTCAGAGTAGGAAAAATGCTTTCCCTTGGAAAGGGCTGACAGCTCTGGGCTTTTCCTGCTTGTTCTCAGCTCACACAGAGATACCTTTTCCTAATGAGACCAGCAACCATGGCAGTTCTCCATGGCCTTACATTACAGGGGATAAGGATGCTGGGGTTTACCATGGAGCAGTGCAAGTCACCTGGATGTAAGTCTGAAAGGAGGAGGCTGCTCACATCTCCCCTATCTGGCTATTTCCTGCTACATCCTTATCTACAACACCGGCCACTGGCAGTGCACTGCATTAAAAGGTCACAGACACTTTATCTCTTCAGTCTTTTCTTAAGATGCCATTGAAGGCTGTGCCAGCCATCTTTGAGTTACCTGCATGAGTCAGCCGGCTGGGAGGCAGCTATTTGTTTTCAAACAGTGCTCTACCCTTGGGTTGTTCTCCCGTGTTGGCTGCTCTGTCCATGAGATGTTGTTATTGCACCTCCACCCCATTACTTGTTACACTCAGTTATTCCCAAAATGAGACCCCAGCTCTGTAAGCCAAAGATTGCTTATTGTGTCTTTGCACTGCATCCAGCACAGGGGATGTGAGCTAGGGCATCAGATGGTGATTGAAAGGCAAGTAACAGCTGACAGTCCTGGCTGAAATGTATTGCCTGAAAATATTTCTCACCAGAAAATGGACTTTTTCATTAAATGGAATCTTTCTATATAACATTATTGGTTCTACAGAATTTTTCCACTTTTTATTTAATAAAAAGTTGTTTAGCTTTTTTTTTTTCCCCTCAGTATTTTGAAAATTGTTCATGTTGTCCAGTTTAAAACAGGAAAATTCCTGCAAAAGTGTCTAGCTTAACAGAAGTTTTTCACTTTTTTCTTACTTTGGGTTGGAAAGTAGTGAATAGGTCTCACTTGCTCCCAGTATAACACTGGTCACACAACGAACTCGTCTTCATCTAGTGAGTGTCATGTGCTCAAACTAAATGGATGAAACCATTAGTTCAATAACGTTGTGTGTGATTTTGAGGGGATTGCTTTTGAATTTGTGGGTTCAAATCCTGTCTCGGAATGCAAGACATTTGAGCTTTGCATTTCTTCTGAGTTTAAATCAGTACCTTGAACAAGGGGAAGGGAAGGAATGTGTAGGGGAGGGGGAAGGGCAGAGAAGGGGAAGGAGAAGGGCAGAGGAGGGGAGGGGAAAGGAGAAGAAGAAGAAGAAGAGGAAAAAGAAGAAGAAGGTGGGGAAAAAAACCTCCATTGCTAGTTTCATGATTCCTCCATCTTCTTGACTTTTAAGGAATCAAGTCTTCCAATTCTTACAGGATAGTCCCTGAGGCCATGTTAAGTCACCCTTGTAATTACTGTCTTTAAGAAGAAAATTTGGAGTGCTTTAAAAGCAGATTCCCTTCTATTAAGAGACAGTACAGGTATGAAGCAGTGTGCTCCAGTGAGCTGGAGTTAACTCCCCATTTTTCCACCTCCGTGACTCTGGTACCAATCTCTGGTAATTTTGCTTTAGCAGCTTGGTTGCGGAGCGTTAACTTCTGCTCTGTGTGGTGAGAATACAGCCAGTATCACTGCGGGCCGTTGTGATGTGCTTTCTCGCAGGGATGCTTGGCTGGGAGGGACTGCAACTCTCCCCTCATGTCACATGGAAGCATTTCAGGCAAAACCTTTATGATAAATTTGGGAATGTGGTAAGCCAGTAACAGCCAGAGGACTGTTTTATTAATCTGCGGGTGGATAACAATAAAAATGATGAAAGATCTAATCAGCTACATCATTAGCTAGAGGTTAGTGTGGCCAGGAGAGAAAAGAGGTGTGGGTGTGATGTGGGTGCTGGGGAGGGTTAAAAGACAGGGAGAAACAAGAGCATTCTCTGTAATGCTGTCGGACAGTAAAACTGAGAGGTGAAAATGATGCTGGAGATGATGCCTTTAAAAATGCAGTCTTCAGCACCCCTTTCTCATTTGCCATTTCCTTTGACAGCTTGTTAATTCTGGGAGCACCCACATTTTCAGCAGCCACGTTGCCTGTTAGTACCTGATGCTCCTTGTCTCAGCTGCACCTTCCGCAGTCCTCAGCACCTCCTGGGGCAAGGCCGTGCCAGAACACCAACAAGACATTCCCTTCCTGTCTTGTAGAAGGTGGGGAGATGCCTCTTTTGTGGACTGCATTGGAGGGTGAGCTGCTGCTGTGTTTTCTTCTGGTGTTTCTTCACCTTTTTCAGCAATGCCTAGGAGACTTTGCTGATAGAAATGAAGGAGGTGGGCAACTCAGGCCGCTTTGGTATTCAGTATTAGCTGGTGGGGGGTTGTATATGGTGGGTGGGATGCTTATGGTGGTAGATAAAGGCTTCTGTGTATTCTCTGTGCCCTTTTTCAGTCTAGGTTTTTCTCTTCCTTTTGGCATAGTAAGGTGAGCAAATACAATGCCGGAGAGCCCTGTCTAAGTACCTGGATATGGAAGAACTTGAAGGCTCCAAGTCTCCATTAAAGCTTTGATTTGGCAACATCACAAAGTCCTGCAGTCAACACACCTGTATGCAAATGCATTATGGACAGCTAAAGAGCCTCTGTTCTTCTCTTCCTCTGTTGTATTTTGCAATGCATATTATTTGCTTACAATTCAGGTCTGTCTCATAGTCTCTGTGGTAAGAGCATATTGAGGAAAGTCATCTCCTTTCCCAGCAATTTTCTCAGCTTCTCTGATCATTAACATGCTGGAAATCACTTGAAAGAAACACTGCAATTTTTTAAGGGATTTTATTCATTTATTCATCAAGGTTAAGGACCCTGAAAAACTGCTGTCTACATCTTTTAGCACTTACTTCTTTCAAATCTCATATACATTATAGTCCTCAATCTGGAGTTCTCTTTTGCTATGAGGTTTTCTCTGCCTGTGTCTTTTGTTGCAGTCTTAATGTACAATAAACTCCTTTAAAAATCAGTTATACTGCTACAGTTGTCAGAGGAACTCAAGTGATCTGATGAATTTAGTAAGAATTCCAGGCTGTGAAACAGACACAATGAAATTCTCTGCTTCAGCCTACTTGCCTCATTATTAAACCTTCAGTTTATAGTGTGCAGACAGTCGCACGCTATAATTGAGGTTGAATTGCCATTCTCATTATAAATCCCCTTTCCTCGCATGCTCATAACTTCAGCCAACACGTGGGTTGAAACCGTGCGCACTCACTTTTAGCCCACGGTAGGATATTTAACTCCATGATCTATGGGCTTTAGCTCTGCTGCCTTGCTCTGCTGCCCCATATATTTCACTGCAACAGGAGCTTCTGGTGAGGTTAAAATACAAAACCCGAGAATTAACAGGTCTGCCTGGCTTAGGCACCAGACTTGCATTTGTATTTTAGGTAGCTAGTGAAGCCATTGCCCTTGTGAAGGCAATGACATTTGCTAGCCAGCCATCTGAGAGGGTGTTTTTTCAAGTTGCTGTCTGGCAGCTCAAGCAACGTTAAGTCTCTTTGAAGCCTTGAACAACACCTGTCCCTCCCCATTGACTAGACAGGAAATAGAGGCATTTCCCTCGTTCACTGCTCAGAACTTAGGTACAGGTGACTCCGAGCAAAACCCTTCCTCTTCTTCCTTCCTCTGTGCCAGTAAGGTCTACCAGTTCAGTCTGGCTTTCAGTAGGGTATTTAGAACTGTGGACTAGAACCACTTGGATCACGAGCAATTCTGTTAAGCTCTCAGTGCCAGGGGCAAGGACCTCCTTTTCTCTCTCTGTATGCCATGCTTCTTCTCCCTCCTCTCTACTTTACTACCAACACTAGCATGTAGAGGGAAGTGCTTGGATGCATACTCACACTGCATGGACCAACCTGGCCTTTCCTCCAAGAAAGGGTGAGTTCTGTTCAGGTGAACAATTCAACATTGCATCTCAGCCTGGAGCCAAGAGCAAAAAGGAGAAGACTCATGGCTGCACCACTCAAGGAAGATGAAAAGATTTGGGGTTTGGAGCTCAGTTCTGCTCTTTGCCACAGGTTCTGTGCATGCCATCAGATGAGGCATTTAGGTCCCAGAATAGTGGTATAGACCTCAGACTCAGAGGCAGGCATTAGAAACTAGATGGGACCATTTCCACTATAACTGTGCTTGGATGGATGCATGCCATGGAGGAAACCAGAGTATCTACAGAGACAGACTACGCAGCAGTGTCCTGGGCAGATGCCCATTCCCTGTCCTGTGCACTCTCCGCTGGCAGAGGAGGTGTTCCCCTGCCCTAGATTCAGCACAGTGACTTACCCTGAAGTGCTTCATGAAGAGGACTTGAGAGCTGAGAGTTTGCAAAAACTCATGCTGAGAGTTGGTGGAGAGGAGTGAGTTGTGAGGGTTGAAGAAAAACTAGCACATATTTGTCAAGAAACCCGAGCCAAAAGGATTTATGTCAAGAGATTTTTTTTTTTTTTTGGCAGTTATGAGAGATCACATAAAAAATAAGAAACACACATACTCATACATTTATAATGGGAAGAAGGAGGTGGAGGAAAGAAATTCGTGCTAAAAGGAAATTGTCGAGTTGGGAAGTGTAAGGTAGAGAAATAAATGACATCCTACAGCCAAACTACAGACCGAGACCAGTCCTGTTTGGAGACGGCTGGCGTAGAGGAGTGCTTTTGATGCATGCTGTCAGAAAGACCATAGCTGTTCACTAAATCCCTCTCTCTGCCCTTGCTGTCACGGTCCAACAGCTGCTCATGGAGTAGACAGCAGTGCTGATGGAAGGTGCTGCCATTTATTGCCTGCAGTTTATTACCAAACCTACATTCCTGCAGCAGCGAGGGGAAACCTCTGCCTGTTTCTGGCAGCCTGGCATCTTATCGATTTGCCTTGGACAGTGCTCCAGGACTCTCCTCCACCACCCTTGATGTGTAAGCGAGCCCATGGTGGGGGCTGAGGACACAGGATCACGTGGCAGGACCTGAGGATACCATGGCAATATTTGCAGAGCTCATCTGCCAATGCCCCAAATCCCTGTTCTCCTCCAGGCATACGGCTCAGCTTTCTCACACCTCTCCCCCACTTTCTTTGCTCTCCAAGTGCTACTTGTAGGAGATGGGAGTGAAGTGACAGATTCCGAGGGAAAGGGGAAAACACAGTCTGTGCCTCTGAAAATGAGACCCTCCTGCATTCTTTATTCCTCTCCTGGTACTCGTCTCTGTCCCCAGCTGAACTGCTGTGACCAATTGCACCGAGAATTTTGTTCCACAAGTGCAGTGGAGATGAGGAAAAAGCTAAAAAGAGGGGAGGAATGTGACTCCTACGCTACTAGCATGGGGGATTTTGTTTGACATAACCTTTATTTCAGGTGACATGGCTTAACATCTTCCTTAATGCCACTTCCCACATTTCAGGTCCACCCATCAAAGCCTGCACTCTCTGGAAGCCAGTGGTGTTTCCCTGCGTGGTACGTGCACATTTTGTGAATGTGTCAGAGATCTTGGTACTAAGGCAAAGCACTCTCTAGTGCTATTTTCCTCCATCGTAGTGGCAGGAGGGGCTGGACATAAGCTCTCCAGGCTGCCCTGTATCAGTAACCTTAATAACTCCTTTCAAATCCTTCTCCTAAGAAGTACTTCTGACAATCACTGTCCACATGTGCCTGGACTGGACAGAGTTTTAAGAAGTAGGTTGGCTGGAATAAGGTGGCTGTGAGCTTTGCTGACAGTTATCCTTAGGAACTCTGTGAAGAGTTTCTGCAGCCACCAGAGCTGCTCTGAATTTGTAATGAATTTGAAAATCATGCCTCAAGTGTGGTCTGCTATAGAGGCAGTGTTTAATGAGGAGTCAACTCCAGCTAATATCAGGTCCAGCAAATGAATATAGGGTATTTTGGGTAAGTCCAAGTCCTCCTTGGTTCAGACATTGTCACTAACACAATTCTGCTGCTCTCCAGTTTCAACCGTCTGCAGGAAGCCTACAGCCAAGACAATTAAGGGCACACATTTTAAGGTGAGTTGTTCTCTTTCCAGAGACTGACTGGATGCTGGGTTTGTGTATACATTTATAGGTGCAGGATATAAGAAATACATGAAGGTAGTGTATGGACCTAGGAAGACAAGAACCATGGAATTTTGCTCACCAATCTCCACCTCATAGTTCTGTTCCTCTGATTAATCCTTCCTCCAGTACACTAACCATCCTCTGTAGAAATGTGGTAGCAAACACTTAGGCAGTGTATTTTATCTGGTGTTTGTCAGGCACTGTCATCGGGGGTTTTCTCTGTTGACCTGAATAGTTGACATCTACTGTTTCTTTCTTCTTATTGTTCCTCAGTTAGATTTTAAGCTTTGTGGGTAAGGCACTATCATTTGGTCTCTGTTCCTACAGTGAAGATTTTAGGCACGGTGTGGCAAGTCAGATTATGGTGACTGGAGAAGGAAAATCTTTCCTGCTGAAATATTTTCCACAAAGAAAGGTCAATCTTGAATTCTCCTCCATCCTTCATCTCCTTTGTAGTTACTAATATGAAAAAAAAAAATTGATTTTGAGCCTGCTGAACTTAAAGGACTTCATTATTGGTTGCAAGTGTCAGTCCATATGCATCGCTGCAGTACCTGACAGGAGACTAAGTGTGTAAACGATCCTTCCATCTTCTGCCACTGGTCCTTCTTCACTGAATGCTATTTCCCATGAAATACTAAAATAACTAGCTGGCAACTTTTCTGGAAAGTTTTACTGCTTGCAAATCAATTTTTTTTTTCATTAAGAATGTCTATATTTTGAGCTTTTTGGCCCCTCTGGGCTGAAAAATGTATGTTTTGCAGTCTGGGATTCAATTTTTTTTTCCATTGAGGTCTGCTAGGGAGACTTGTGGGAGATTTGGCCTCCTTCTTTCCCCACAAAGTTCAAGTAGGTCAAACGCTACCACTGATGATCTAACTTTAGCTTTACTCCTTCAAATCCCCACCAGTCTCCTGGACTTGACTTTACAAGTCCTTTCATGTCACTTCACACTGTAGTGGGAGGAAGTGAAAATTACGGGCCACAGGCAGGGTTCCAAAAAGTGCTCTCTCTTTCTCAGAAAAGGGCTGGCATCTTTCCATGGGCCTTCATTGTATTTTATAGCCATACTACAGTATTTAACAGCATAATTTAGTAAGTGTCGGTACTCCGCTGCAGAGTGTGGAGAAACAGTCTTATTCAACCTCTGGCGACGTGTGCTGATTCAAACAATGCACCGTGAGGCAACGTTAATGTTTTCTGGAAATGGAATTGTAGACAGAAATGCCCTTATTGGCCAGCAGCATAAATACTGGTGTCATCCTCATCGGCAAGCAGAATTCAAGACCTTTTGCCCCTAAAAGGTGACTCTCTCTCATGTTTTAATTCACTTCCCACCAAATTAGCTACCCCAAAGTGCAGGCACACATTCCCCTGGTTTATACCTGACATCAAGACGATTGGTTTTGTGCTGCTCTTCACGCTGCACCTCTCCGAGCTTTTGAGCACTGGATCATTTAGTCACTGTTACTGCCTATGGTTGTACCTGAATTAGTTTTTTTTTAATTTAAATTTAAAATTTAAAAATCTAATGAAATTATTAGAGAAAATCAAAGTCCTTGCCCTGGATTAAAAATATATACTAAAGGTGTTTGCATAAGACCTGCTGCAACACAAAATCTGAGTGAAACTGTTTCTCACTCTTCCAGCTATGGTGCCTCTTTGTTTCTTGTGTGCTTTAAATGCTTGGGGAAGATAGGTATGGCTGGGATCCTAGACTGCCGTCTGATTTAGGGAGTTCTAAGCATGGAGGGATGGGAAAACAGTGACTCTTCTGTCACAGAGACCATTTCATGTTTACCCCAGCTGTGCA
Organism: Falco naumanni; assembly: GCF_017639655.2. NCBI lineage: Eukaryota > Metazoa > Chordata > Aves > Falconiformes > Falconidae > Falco > Falco naumanni. The sequence goes on from NC_054080.1 coordinate 77,199,733, forward strand.
GCCACCATCTGTGTTTTGCTGGATTATCACAGAGGTCAGCTGTCAAATGGAGTAGGAGGCGGCAACAGTTGCATCAGAAGCTGGTCAGATGTCATCTCCTGAGGAGATTTTAATGTGTTCTTCAGCCCAGGAGGCTGCAGTAGTCCATCATAATTTCTAGCAGCTGTATCAGACTTTGTACTCAGCATAAAAAGCCCCATCATATTCATGTAATATAATATCATTCTTCACGCTTGCAGTCACGATGTCAGGCCCCTCCAGCAGGACTGGTTTGTGCTGTATTGATTTTTGAGCTGTAGCCAGGTCTAAGTTGAAGCTTCCTCTGTGTACCAGCCAAGGAGCAGCGACAGTTCCTGAAGCTACCCTTCTTTCAGCTTAGAGATGAGTTCTGGTGTTGAGGCTGTGCGTGGAACGTGTCCTGGCTTCGGCTCAGAGGTAGTAAGGCTGGACTTGGCCTGAGGAGGGCCTCCAGTGATAGCTATCCAGTGCACATGTGGGAGACCACCTATTCTCCACCATGTGGCACTGGAACTACTGTGTGTGGCACAGTAGTTCCCCACAACGTACACTAAAGTCCTTGTCCTCCTGTACACCTGAGTATTTCTTTGGGTCAAATGTTTTTGTTTTCACCACCCTCCCTACCCACATTGGTTTTCCTTGAAAAGAAACCTAGTCCAGAGTGGAGATGCAGTAAACCCTGGTGGATCTACCAGGTTGGACAATGGTGAGACGAGGGCTGTACTGAGTGTCTGTCCCACAATGTAGGTATAATTGTGATCATGCAAATCCACCTGTATAGTCTTTGATGGTTTTATTTCATGAGAATAACAAGGGACACGGTGAGAAGGCAGACCTGCTTTGAGTAGGAAACTGGACAAGAAAGCCACAGAGGTTCCTGCCCATCAGCAGGGATGGGTTGCTGATATTTGGGTTCTATACCTTGCTCTGTTGGGGAAGTTCAGAGCAGTGATGTCTATAGTAGTAACATACCCATAGATCTACACACATCTACAGCAATCATGGAACCATAGAAATGTGGAACATCCCACACTGGAAGGTTTCTTAGAGATCACCTGATCCAAGCACTCATGGGAAAGGGAACCTAGGTGAAATTATCTAGCACCCTGTCCAATCACATCTTGAAAACCTCCAGAAACAGAGACTCTACCACATCCCTGGGGAATTTGTTCTAGAGATCGACTGTTCCCCCTGTAAAAAATTTCTTTCTTGTATTGGGATGAAAACTATCCTGGTGCAACTTGTATGCATTGTCCCTTGTCTTCTCCATGAGGCCTCTTGTGAGGAGCGTCTGTCCTCTTTCTTGTAGCTGTACTTTAAATTGATAACATATTTCCTCTATATCCTTCACCTAAGGTATCAAAGCAGACAAGGTTGTATATTAACAAGAATAAGCTAGCTGGAAAATGGAATCTCTTTGTATTTTTAAAAACCTCCTTTGTAAACCTCAAAACCAATATGAGGCAAAGGCATATGCCATTTCACAAATGGATAAACTGAAGTGATGCAACCCAAAAACAGTGATGAGCAACACTGCCATAGGCTGAGCAGTGGTCCATACACTCCTCTCAAGATGGCATGTGGCTTGGTAACTGTCCAGCTCCACCATCTGCAGAGACTGAAACTCAATTGCTGTTAACGAGAATGAAATTATGGCAATATTAGCATAATTAAAATGAGAAGAATCCTAGTTCAAGGATGATTGATGCCCATGAAAAGCTTTGGATGGAGGCAGAAAAGACAGGTCCAAGACTGTTGGCTCAGACTTTATTTACCTGCACAATTTCTGCAGGTACAGGAGGAAATGTCCTCAAAAAATAAAGGGTTTAATGTGGCTACTGACTGGTATTAAATAAATGATGCATGTTGGCAAAGCGATAGATGAGAATAGCGGAAAACACATTGTGAAAGGAACCAGAAGAATTGCTGTCATAAATCTCCCCAAACTATTCTAGTCAGAGGGAGGCTAAAACCTAAGCAAGTTACTGTGAGCATAAGGAAAGGGGGCTTTAGAAGAAACTTGTGGCTCTGTGGGTTCATTGACACGAATTTTGCCTGTGTGTCCACCTCTTAGAAGAGCAGCAATGGAGGGCCAGAGAAAGGAAAGGGTTTTGAAGGTGTGACATTGCAACTTGGATTGTTTGGCTTTTGGGTTTTATTTTTTATTTGAGGCAGGTTAAAAGAGCTCCAGGTGTTCTCTCTAGAAAAAAAGAGATTAGAAGGCAACATTAATCAAGTTTACAACATATTCAAACAAGTAGATAAAGAGGAGAGAAAAAAATACCTTGAAATGTTTTTCTAATGACTGCATATTTTAGCTGAAGAATTCACAAGGGCCGACATGGAAAAAGACTTATATATGCAAAACTAGGGTTAGAAGACAAAGTGGGATTATTTTCAAAGCTCATAAATAATTTAACTGTTGGAAGAAAAATGCAGAGGTTTCTGTTGTTCTTATTGCCAAAGGAATGACTTTAGGCCTGATAAAGTAAGGGGCTAAAGGGGTTTTCACACAGAAGAATGGCAGAGCATAGCTGTTTGTCTGTTACAACTTGTCACACCAGTCACGGTTTTTATTGGGTAAAAGATGGGCATGTTGGGACAGCATATTCTGGCTTCTCTGACACACTAAAATGCCTGCATCCAATGCTAAATGACCTTTTCATTGGAAAGAAATTGCAGTTTCTTGTTGACTTTTGTAAGGTGTTCACTGAAAGCAATTGTAAATGTTCCTATTAACTTTTTTCTTTTTTCTGCAGAAAGAGCCCATTGCTGAATGCTTTTGAAAACCCCACTTGCAAAAACCTGGAGGAGCCTTACAAAGGACCAGCCACTGGAAAAATTTGAGAGGCAGAGTGCCTTCTTCATTTGCATTTCTAGTTACCATGAAAATTGTGCAACTTCACAGTGACTAGGGCAGGTCATATAAGGGCTTTGTTATCTATTTTGCATGCACAACAATCCATGCCATCATCACACGTGCTGAGTCTCCACATCAGTCACTTTGCACGGTCTAGTCATGCAGTCAAGTGGCTGAAGTTCTCAAAGTCCCTCTTCTATATAATTTCTGTTCCTGCCAGCTGACAACAACCAATAACTACCCGTCTAGTTTGTATTCTAGTTTTGTTTTACTGAACTGACTTATCTTTTTCTTTGCCTTTGACTTCACATTTCCAGACAGTGAGAGAAGCTGGACTGACAGCCTTGAAACCTGCTTTCAGTGAACCTATGGTCTCTTTGCTTCAACACACCTCAAGCATGTTGGCTGGAAGTCACTGCTGCTCAGCTCAGGGAAGAGGTGCGTAGAAACTCCAGCACTTCTCTTCAGTATGCAGCACCCAGCCATGTGTGCAGTCTGAGGCTATTTCAAATGGTAAGTGCAAACCATGGCTGATCTCTTTTACTTCCTGCTGCACTTGGCTTCTTTCAGTTACTACTTTCCAGCTCAGATTTAGTGGTTTCCATCTGCACTGAAAGTGTTTCCTAAGTCAGCCATGTATAATACTTGGCCGTGACCATCCGCCCATCACCTGTGCGACAGACAAGGCGAATCCACGTGCTCAAGCACTGAAGGACTGATCCCTGAGAAGTGACATCTCACTCATTTCTTGGCTCCTCTGCTAAAAGTGCAATAAAGGCACCAGCTGGGCTCATAAGCAGTGATATAGGCCTCTCTGATCTAACACCATCCAAAGATTTCACATAGGAAGGCTTACTGACCAGCTGGATGGCAAGTAGTTATCACCAATGACCTGGTACGGAGTCAAAGAAAGGTCCAGATAGGCCAAGTCTACCCTCACCTCAGCTGCACAGACCTCTGCACACCTTTCTTTAACATTTGCAGTTAGTGGGGAGGGAGTGCTGCTTTAAATCTAATGAATGAGAACCCTTCCTAAAATTTGGCATTTGGTGGTATCAGCCCCTTCATGGAAGGAAAAATCCCCCAGTTTCTGATTAAACTGGATCTGGACTGTAAGTCTCTCAGGCAAGTGTGTTGGTTTACATGGATTCCCTACCTCTAGGAAAATAAAGCACTGTAAATGTCCAGTATTTCACCCAAATTCAGCTTTCTCCCAGCACTGCAAAAGCTTGGTAGTCATGGAGAGAAAATATTTACTTAGTAAAGCTTTAAGATCAAGCTTTTGGGCTGGAAACTGGAAGGTATAAATAAGCCAGATATAGGACAACTCCTGCTTAAACTGCAGAGCTTAATCTGCAAAACCAGGTATCTCTAGCTCTTTATCCTGTTACAGCCTGGACTTGCTCTGTGCGACCCAGTCATCAGAACTGGGAGTTTTGACCAAACGATCTCCTGAGTGGGATGCTCAGGGTGGGCAGAGGAGGCCAATAGCTTTGTCCCGCACACAGGGCCAGCCTGCTCTTCTCAGCTTGCTGTGTGTCTCAGTCTAATCTCACGTTTCTTCTTGTTTCCTGAACTCATCTGCTTGCTGATTATCAGCTAGCAGAGGTATGCACAGGGACTCAGACCGCTTTTGTCTTTGGCTTTTGGGCTGTGGAATGCTAATACAGGTGTTCTGGATAGCTGTCCCTTGGGGTTGGGAGCGCTGGGTCCAGAGGGCCAAGTATCTTTTTCTAATCAGTCTCCTGGCTGTCAGCCCTTAAACCACACCAGGCTGCTCCCCGGAGCCAGCTTCAGGGCACTTGTGTGAAAGGTGATGCCAAGCCTTAGTCTGAAGATTGTTGTGTGAAATTCATGTGCTCTGGCATGCTCTGGGGTCGCTACAGAAAGGAGCAACAGCAGAACAGACTGAGTGGAAGGAGTTAAAACAAGGAAAAATTGAGCTGACACTTTTCATCTGTGCTTACACACCATTGTAGCCGTGGCTGGGGGATTCTATTGGCTTGGCTTAAAAAAGGTATTGCTAATGTCTAACACTTGATGACAGATGGTTCACCAATACTGCTAGGCCCATTGTCTCACTTAATAGCTCTTTGCTCTAGCTGAAAGAAGGTAATCTTTTCTTGTAGGGGTTGGTAGGAGGATCTGTGTATGGAGTGCCTTCTGACAACCGTTCCAGTTTTGGAGTCTGTTCTGTAGCTCACTGAAGTGGAATCGTCTCCCTTACGCCCTGGGAGGAGGGGCTCACAAAGGAGGAATCACAGGCACGATGCCTAATTTGTGGGTGCTTTTCTATCTGGTAGGACTCGTAACACTGAATTCAGCAAATACATTCTCTGTGCCGTGTATGGAAAAAGTAAAACATGTGATCTGTTCAAAGGGTGAGGAGAAGTTTAGGGTCTCTGTCTCTCCAAGGAGAAGAAGCTCCCATTTTTGGGATGTCATGCTGTGGCTCCCTGAGACAGTTAACCCACCCACTCACCAGATGCCTGCAAACTTGCATGCTTGTGTCTCTTCTTTTTAAGAGCTGAAAGCGATAGCTGCAATCCAGCAACGCGTATGCCGCAGGAGACTGACATCAATAGCAGACTAAGGTGTACCAAGGGGGAATTCTGTGTCCCTTGCTCCTGGCTGTACAATGTGCATCACATTTATAGAAGCAGTGTTAGGAGCCTGGGTCTCCTAGGAGAAGTTATGGAGTCACTCACTTCCTGTTTCCATTTGTATTTCCACCTTTTCAAACAAAATGAGGCAAATCAGTGGGAGGGGTTCTGAATACCTCCCTGGGCTGCTTTACAGTTGTATGATCAGGGCATCTTCTGCTTCATGGGAGCCTCAGGGGGACAAGTCCAAAACATTGCTGTGCTTTTGAGACAGAACTCCCAATTTTGGGGATTTTTTTTTTTTTTTACCCTCCTCCCTGTGTATTTATGGTTTTTCGTTAGGTTGACAACCACCCCACTGCCCACCCCCCCTTTTGGCGGGGGGGGTGGGTGGGGAGGATCACCCTGTGACACAATAGGAACATCATATCTGAAAACAGTAGTTTCTAAAGCAGGACGTGAGTTATTTTTTAAACAATTAGAAAAAAATATTTTTTTCTCTGTCCAGGGGACAGAGGAAGAATCTGAACTTGTTGTATCTCCCATGAATGCACTGCAACCCGTGAGGCTGCAGCTTGCAGGAAAAGGGCATGCTTACCTGTATGTATGCAAGGAACCTCCTTCCCCAGTCTGTGCTCACTTAAGGTAGTCCATGCCAAGTTCAGAACTTACCAGATCAAGGCGCAGAATTCAGGATGGTTTATGAATGTCGTGGTGGGTGGATGTTTGCTACCAAGGTGTTTCTTGCCACCAGAACACGTTGTGTGTTTACCAGTAGTAGTGCTATACAGGTTCCTTAGCAGAAATGTGGGAACGTTTGAGGTTGAGTGGGCATTAACAAAAGCTTGTACAATATCAGTGGTGAATGCAAGTGTGCAGAGATGGGGCTTTGAGCAACCTGATCTAGTTGAAGATGTCCCTGCTCACTGCGGAGGGGTTGGACTAGATGGCCTTTAAAGGTCCCTTCCAACCCAGACCATTCTATGAGTCTATGAGACACCAGAGTGACCTCAATCCCTTAATAAATGGAGCACAAGGGCTCTGATTTGGTACCTTCCAAACACTTTTTTGGGATGTGTTTGGTCTATTGTGAGTGCTTAGTGTAGTGAGAGGGAAGCTGTGGGACCGAAACCTGTTCCAAGGGCTGATTTCCTCCACAAGTAGGATAGCAGTGCCATTCCAGAAGGGATTTTCAGACCGACTGCTGGCTAACTTGAGACTGTGGCCTATTCCCATTTCATCAGCTCTGGAAAGGTAGGACAAGCCAGGTAGTTTCAAAATAATTTTGCTAAGGGACCTTCCTAGGCAACAGTATGAACATCTTCCTTCTCCAATGATGCTGTGCATAAGCTTGTGCAAGCTGCTTGGGCAGCATTTGCATGTCACACTAAAGCACCCAGTGATGTGTATTTCCCCATTTGCTAAACCCCTGCGATGTGTGAGCTCTTTCTGGGACCACAAATGTGAACACCTGACATGTTTCTAGATCCATGGGGCTGACGCTGCCCTGGCACATCGGGACTGGGCTAAACATGCTTTTAGAAACTGGAATAATCAAAGTGGAAAACACCTCATCCTGCTTCACAAGGTCATTTCCAAATGGTATCACAATTTTAGTTACGTGAAAGGAAAATGGGAAGAGCTCTGTAGCCTCGTTCAAAGCCCAGTTCACCTTTAATAAAAGAAAGCTGTCTAATGGACATCTGCCTGGAGTGGGGGTGGGGTGGAAGTGAGGAGAGGAACCACTTCCTCCTGTGTGTGCAAAGGAAAGGTGGCTCTGCGGCTATGTCAGGAAAAGTTGATATGGAAAAGTGACACCCTGCAGGAAAGGATTTACTGCTTTCTTAGAGACGCAGAAATGTGATTAGTGGTTGAGGTGTCTCCATGATGGTCCAGAAAGAATGACATGCAAACCATTTACCGAAGGTACTTGAATAGCCATCCTGGCTATTCATGGGGATGGAATTGCAGTTTACTATAATCACACTGGTGCCAAGGAGCACCTTGGTGAAGGATAGATGTTTGACCTTCAATAAGCCTTTAGTTTCATGTAATGTGATGTAGCATCTACAAATCAGAAAAAGGAGCAGCCAGTGGCTTTTGAACCTCTGTGATAGAGCACTCCCTATCTGCTGTACCCTGATGCACGTGGGTAGGCAGCTGCAGGCTTTCAGGTTGGCTTGGCCTCTTTCTTCATGTTCGTTGCTTCAGATTGAGTCTTCTCTTTGGCTGCTTGCCAGACCCAGCAAGACGGTCCCATGCGGGAACAGGCCCATGCTGCAAAGCTTTAATTGTTTTGCTTTACAGCACCTACAGTGTAAACCCGCGGAAAGAAGCATGGAGTCTCCATATGACAGGCAGTTAAATCTTAAAACGGGGCAGGTGTATTTGTACAGCCCGGAGAAGAGTGTTTATATCAACCATAAGGCCATATCTACATGTGTGCTTCAGCCCATCCTGTTTTAGTCTGTGTCTCTAACGTAACCAGAGTTGAGTATGGCAAGTAAACATCACTTAGTTCAGGCAGCAGTGCGGTCACAGCAGTGCTTTATTCCTCAGCACACCAATGTAAATGAACCTCCAGCTGGCTGAAAACATTGCGGTGCCTCCCTCCTTTTTGCAGACTGGGCTTGGAGATTTGCCCAGTTTTTGAGCTTGCCGCATAATGCATGGGGAAGTGCTGGGAGAAAGGCAAGGACCATGCGTGGTCCCCTCTGTGTCACTCATAGCCAGATTCCCCAGTTCAGTAATCCCGATGGTGTCTCTGCAAAGTCAAATATTTTTAGAGGTACTGGCCTGGGCCACAGAGGCAGCTTTAATAGTGTTTTCAGGCCTCCCCATGGGAGCTGGCTGCTCCCCAACACTGGATATTTTATCTTTTGTGTATTACAGGGTACCTCTGGAATCTTGTCTCACAATCATTCACTGACAGCCCTCAGCTGTGTCTCAGTGGCCAAGGGTGTCCCCAGCTGTATGCCCCAGGGATGCAGCCCATCCTACTCAGACCACATGGCCATGGCCTTGCAGATACATCAGGATGTACCTCACAGTCCCATATCCACTGCAGAGACATAGCATCTTCCTCAAGGCAGGTAAGGAAGGGCTCTGGGGAGCTTGAGGGTCACGAGGGGGAGTGGGGAAGGCAGCCAGAGAAACAGGGAGGGAATCAGGCAACACCTTTTAGGGGTACCTTTGCTGTGCCACTGTGGGAAATTGAGTCTTCCCTATTTGTTGTGGGTTTTCCTTCTTCAAAGGGTAAGTTTCACAAGTGCCCCCTTGATTCTCAAATTGGCCCAGGTCAGAGGACATGTCTCTGTCTTTTTCACCCCTACAACTCAGGGCGGGACACTGAATGGCCTTTGGTGAAGAAACCTCTTCTTACCAGAGACCTAGCCCTCATTTTCTAGCTCAGTGACATCTGAAGCCAATTCCCACGTCTTTAGCCTACTCAGCCCTCTACAGAGTATCTTCTCTGCAAAAAGACAGAGATGGGGTTGGTGTATGTGCTCTTCTGTATTTGCCTTTACCTTGAGATGAAAAGAAAATACTGACCATATTCCCTCCTTGTATTCATCACCTGATTTACATTTCATTTATTTCTATAGCCCTGAACAGACATTAGTAACTCATAATAGTAATAATAGGAGTTTCTACTAATAGAACTCCTTCCATCTGTGGAGTTCAAATTATGGACAAGCACCATTAGTCCCATTTAGAGATCGATTTAGCTGGTGCAACTTGTCCAAATGCAGATGCAGCTCTGAGAATCAGAAAAAAAAAAAATATGCAAAAGCTCCTGGTTTCAGACCCAGCCTCAGCTCAGCTGATCTGGTACAGCCACTTCAAGGGAAAAAAAAAATTAATCATTCAAAAGATGAGACGTGAGGGATGCTCAGGAAGAAATTGAGCCTCCTCTCTAGAGACTGCAGAATTTCACAAAGTTGTCCCAAAGCAGCAAAAGGAGCAATGTCCCAAGCTTTGGCCTCTATCCTTATCAGCATGAAAAAACCATGAGCGTGAAATCAAACAATGGTCTTCAAATGGGAGCTACAATGACTCTAATTTGTATGTACTGTTATTTGATCTTCTAACCTACTAGGTTTAAGGTAAACCACAGTGGAATAGCAAGCAGACATTAAATGAAACAGTGTCATTAATTCAATCCAATGAGATACGTTTTATATAACAAAGGGATTTGTTCTGATACTCAAACAATGTATATTAATGAAAAAGTCGAAATAGATTCATTTTGTTCTCAAAGCAAACACATTAAGGAAAGCCATCAAGAAGTAAAGAACATGGCATTATTTTTTTTAAACTGTGCTTTATTTAGGGCTAAGCTGGAAAGCGTCATTCAATAATTACAGAAGATTACAAGGAGTTTTAGGGAATTGAGAGTGAAAGAGCAGTTGTATGGAACTGCAGCTGCGTTACACATCTGTACTTTCTAGCTGTGGGCTCAGTCTGGCTGCCCTTACTCAGGCAAAATACCCTCTATATCCCCGTGGGAGTTCTGCCTGAGTAAGGGCCGTAAGATCTGGCCCAATAGGGAATTAGAATTAAAATTAAATTAAAAGAGAAAGGAAGAAAGTTTGAGATCGACATAAAAAACAGTAAGAAAAGCAAACAAGAACATTAAAACAGAGTAAAACCAAACAAAGAATCAGAAACAATTATCACACTGCTCAATCGATGCAAACAAGTGTGAGAATGATGTAAATCAAGTTATAAGACTGTGAAAATAAATTTTAATAAATATGATATACTTTAAAATATATGTGTTCTTAAATAATTCATTGTTTTTTCTGAGTCAGATTTTTTAAAGCAATGTCTTATTTTTTAACTGCTCTAAAGTCATTTACCAAAGATAAATATCGTGCTTTCATTAAATAGTTTTCCTTGTTTTTTCTCTATCATTACAATTAAAAGTCCTACAAAATATGCAAATTTATTTACAGAAACAGAGCCAGCATCTTTTTTTTTTTTTTTAAACATCCCCCTGTTTTTCAAAATTCCTTGTAAACAGTTTCAGAAATTCTTCAAAGAGATTGTTTTATGTTACTTTTTGCTTTTATTTTTTTTTATTTTTTTTATTTTTTTATTTTTTTTTTTATTTTTTTATTTTTTATTTTTTATTTTTTAAGATTAAGGTTCTAGGCTAATCCTTGCCCTGAAGGTTTCTAGAGCAAATATGGAAGCTACTGAAGCATAGGATGATGGGAATCTTGCGGACAGCAGATCATGAAGACATGAAGCATTTAGCTGTGTTTTGTTGTTCAAGTTAGAACTAGCGTCTGATAAAAAGACAGCTGTTTTGTTTCCCATTTGCATTGTCTACAGAATCGAGTCTTGTTTTGTTTATTTTTTAATAGCTGGAATGCTTGCAGTTAAAAAAGCTGCCATAATAGCCATTTATCTCCTTTTTCTCCTTGATATATAACAGCATCCAACAGCAATTGGCAGAGTAGGAATTTATGCTCAATCTAAACTCTACAAAAATTACAGTTCTACAACATCTTTGATTTTAGCATTAACGCTAACTTCTATGTAGTATTTTTTTTGCCTTTTTTTTTTTATGTTGTCTAATTTTTTCTATTATATAGGTATTTTAAACTTTCTTTTTTTTTAAATTCTGTACAACTATTAGGATTTTAAATGGGGAGAGTTAGAAGCATTTACAAACCTTTTTTGTTTTCCATTCAATATCAACCATCTTTCCTTTCTCTTCTCTATGCCTTTTTATGTATTTATTTATGTATTTATTTATTTACTTTTTTGCTTTTCATAGATATCCATCTTACCTGCCTTTAACAGTGCGATCCTTACGTATTATACAGAAAACCATATGAAAGCTTCATAGACTCTAATTAATGTATAACCAAAGAACCTCCCAAAGTATGAAAGAACTATTATCTTGCTGTTTTAAAAGCATTTAAGCACTTTTTTTTTTTTTTTTTTTTTTAATTTTACATATTTCATATAATCGCTCTCAAAAACTGTTTTAGGAACAGCTCAGAGAAAAGGAAAGAACTTCCATATTTTACATACAGCTACAAGTCTGCGGTAAAAAGTTTTGTCCTTTGGTCCCTATATAGCTAAGGAATGACAGATAAAGATGCTTAGTGACTGTTACCATGGGTCTCGCATGGTAACCGCATCCTTGGTGGCAAACAGGCACTCCTTTGCCAGTATCCAGGTTTGCATCTCCTGTTTGAAGAAAAGCCGCTGTGGTGATATCAGTGTCTCTTCAGAAATCCTGGTTGATCTTGTTCCTGTTCTGATTTTACTTATGTGTTTGTTTGTTTTGTTTCAAGCGCATGTCCTTCGAAGTCAGCAGATGTGATACTTTTCTTGAAGAAATGTTACAGTCTAAACAATCAAAGAGAGAATAAGTCTGAAGTCTTCAGCTTGATTGATATTTGCTGATATGTCAAAGGTGTAATCCAACAGTTCCCGTTTTTTAATATATATATACTTTTTTTTTTTTTTTTTTTTTCTAATTGTGGCCCATTCAGCTGCTGCCCTAAAAAAATGAAGAAGATCATTGCAAATTAAATCAAAAAGGGGAGGGGGAAGTAGGGAAGGGGGGGAGGGTACTTGGGACAGGGGGGAAAAGACCTAAAAAATGAAAATTAAATTAAAAACAAGCCTGTTCTTTTGGGCCCAATCCTGCTCCTGTTGAAAGTAATGGATGTTTTCTTCTCCCTTCAATTGGGACAGGATGGGGCTTCTGGTTTGATGTTTTGCTTTTGGAGACATTGGCTCTGATTCTGCTCCCACTCAATGTCAACAGAAAGATTCCCCTTGACTTCAGTGAGAACCGGATCAAACCCAAAGTGAGCAAGGTAGTCACGATCATGATAGAAAAAATACAATTGTTCCTAATAGCAATAATAATAATAAATCAAAATAATAGTAGGGCATGTCTATGTAGATCTGTATCACTATGTATGTGCAGATAGCTGCATTTTAATTATTTTTGAGTGCCACTTTACAATGCCAGATCAAAATCTTGCTTGGCGGGCTTTTGTAGTGTGAAAGACATCAAGAAAGAATTGTTCTACATTTTGATGGGGTGCCATCTATGACAGTGTATGAGCTTTCTGTGGAGAAACAGCTGCCAATAACATCTACTCCTTTGTGACTGTCAGAAAGTAGGACTTTGAAAAGGCAATTTATAGGATGTTAAATTAAAAAAAAGGCTGTTGGAATAAACTTTTTTTTTTTTTTGCAAAAAAAATGTAAAGCTAACATTTCTTAAATAAAAAGTTATTTAAAAAAATGTAATCATGATCCGACTAGGCTTGACATTTAAGTAGGATGCTTAATCATTAAGGATTAGCTCTTATCTCTTTCTAGCAAGCAGGTTCTTCTTATACACTTGGTGATTTATTACATCAAGAAACTTAGAAACTGCAAAAGGTCCACTCTGGTGGAAAAGTGTCATGCGGAATATCAATCCATGCTGGCAGGTTTTCACACTGTTGGTTCAACAAACAGCAAACCGTACACAGCAGTCTAAACAATTACAACACCAAAAATAATAATAGAATAAAAAAATAAAAAACACTCGTCAAGGACCCTTTTTCAGTTGTAAACAAAAAGATGCATTTTGCTTTTTGATCTGTATGGGTTTTTTTTCCCACTCAAAACAATCCCTCCCTCCCCCGAGCAATTAATTTTGGCTGGAGTTGCTGTAATATGGAACCTTAGAATTAGGAATTCTTGAAAAGACATACAATGAGGCTTTTCTTGGGGTTTCTTTTTTTGGATTGCTATAGTTTTCAAACTACTGTTACTATCATTACTCTTTTTTGGTTTTGTTTTTTTTTTTTTGTTTTGTTTTTGTCATTTTTTCTTTTTTTCTTTTTTTTTTTTTTATTTTTTTTTTTTTTTAATTTTTAGAGAGTGATTTGAAATATCCTAAGGGGAAAAAAAGGTGTCAATTGAAAAAGGCCCCCAATTCTCCGGAAAAAAAATAAAATCACAAGATTTTCAGTGCAAAAAAATTAATCACGCATTTTTTTTCTCTCTCTTTTTTTTTTTTTCCAATTTATCTGTAGTTATAATAATCCCATTTTTTTCTAAAGAATTAGGAATCCATCTTTTTTTTTTCCTTCTATGTGACATCTAAAGAAGCATAAAACGCTGACGAGAAATCAAACAACAAATAAAGAAACCACTGCAAGCACCAAAAACGAAACGAAAATGAGCACAGCAAAAAATTGTGGCAGCACAAAGTCAAAAAAGGCACATGTGATCATGACTGGCCAATCATCAACTGATACAACATCCAAGAAAAATGCTTCAATCACGGCACCTGCACGAAACTTGACGGCATGTCATGCAACCAATTCTTAGCTTGTTACATGACGCCATCATGTCACACTTTCAACTTCGAGTTGATTTGAACTTACGGCCTGGGGGACTGTATTCTCCACTTTCATGTCATTACGTGAACTTTTTTCCTAGCTCAGCGCGAGACTGTGGTGGATTTGACTGGCTCTTGGTTGGTTTTGTTGGAATTTGATTGAATGACAAAAGAAGAAAAGATTTTTTTTATATATATATATTTATATATAGTGTGGAAAAAGGGAAAGGTGGGGAAAGAAGATATATATAAAAATAATAATAAAAAAAAGTTACAAACACAGCATCAGTCAAAAAGATCTAATGGAAATACTTGCCATTAAACTATAGAAAATGAAACAAGCAGGAGAGCAAACCAAACTAACTGAACGGAAAGAAAAGAAAGAAAGGAAGAGGAAAAGAAAGAAAGGAAGAAAAAAAAAGGATGGAGGAGGCCTAGCTAGAGACACACACGTAAAACACACACTTAAATGTAGACACACGGTCAACAGTGAACAGTAACAGAACGCTGTGCAGCGGCTGTTGAGGAGAGCATGCACTGAATGAATGAGCGCAGACACAGATCAGTTTGCAAAGTCTGGAAAATAAATACATTTGCTGCCAACCAGAATGCTTTTGTTAGCACCGGCCTTTCCCACACCACCCCCAGCATCCTGGGCTTCACTGGACCGCTAGGCAAAGTCCTCTGGCAGTCTTTCCATTTCCTTGGATGGACTTCAAAGCAGGTACCATTTTAATTTGATTACATCCCAGTTTAAAATCAGGGGGGAATACAGACCAAGAGCTGCTTTGGCTACTGAGAATAAAAGGAAGAAAAAAAAAAAAAACCAAAAGAAAACAACCCACCACCCCAAAAAATGAAAAATAAAATGAAAACAAAACCAAAAAGCAACTACTACTTGTTGCTGCATGTCCATTTAGTGGTTCACAGGACAGCAGGTTTGGAAACACAGCAATGCTGGTATGGTGTGGGAAGCAGACTTGTAGGAGGACTCAGATGGTATAATGGTTCCTGAATCAGCATCATTAAAAGACAGATATTTACTCCTTTGGCATTTGGGTCTGGTGTGAATTTAAAAAATAAAAAAAGAGAGACAGGAAAGAGGAAGCGGATGAGGGAGAGGAAGTGGACGAGGAAGAGGAAGAGGAAGAGGAAGAAGAGAGGAGAGGAAGAGGAGAGGAGAGGAGGGGAGGGGAGGGGAGGGGAGAGGAGAGAAGAGAAGAGAAGAGAAGAGAAGAGAAGAGAAGAGAAGAGAAGAGAAGAGAAGAGAAGAGAAGAGAAGAGAAGAGAAGAGAAGAGAAGAGAAGAGAAGAGAAGAGAAGAGAAGAGAAGAGAAGAGAAGAGAAGAGAAGAGAAGAGAAGGAGAAAGGGAAAGAAGAAGAAAATGGAAAAGGAGAAGAAAGAAGAGCAAAAGGAGAAGGAAAAGAAAAAAGAAAAAAGAAACTGCCAGGAGCTGGTTGCTACAATCTCCAGAAACACCCTGTTCCTTTCCTACAAAGGAAAATGTCCCTTTATTGGCCCAGGGAGTTTTGCCTCAGTAAACACCAAAAATCACTGCACACAACGATACACTTGTCTCAGTCAGCAGCTCTGCACTCTGTTATTCAGGTATTGCCTTTCTATCCTCTTGGCAGGGCTCATATCTCTCCTCCCAGCTTATTTCTGAAAAGTCACTGCACACGACTGAAATTTCACCTTCAGTCTGGGTGTCACAAGAATATTGTTGGCAGTTCTCATCCTGAAGTCATGCATGCTGGCTAGAGAAAATTCTATTGCTGGCTTTTTTTTTTTTTTTTTTTTTCCCCTGTAGTTTTTCTGAGCTGAAACATGCTTTCTGGCTAAAGCAGTTATGATCAGCTGACAAGAGACGATGCAGAACTAAGCTCCTGATCTGAGCACTGGCTTCGGCTCCACACTTTTCCCACAGTTGGCTGGTGTCTTGTTTGGAACTGACTCCTTCTTGATGGCCTGGCCCCAAGCCCTGCCCTTTGATGAGCTGGAAGTGCCAGCATGATCTTCCTAGAGTCTGAGTGAAGGCAGTAGACTGGTACCCCTAAGACAGATGCAAGATCTAGGTCTACAGTTATTTCACAAGCCAAGAGGGAGAAAACTATCTTTTTGAAAATGTCTCAGGGTAGAGCTGCTGTCGCTTGTGTCCTTGGGCACCCATGGACAAGTAGCGTCATCTGTAGAGGTCCAGGTTGTGCATGAGGAAGAGGGAAAGGCCTCTAGCATCCCTTCTGCCTCTTAGGGCTTTCTGGCTATGCCGTACCACAAGAAAAAGAGCAGGTGGGAAGGAACAACAGATGGTAGTACCATCATAGCAAGACCTGGCTCTTTCCTTGCCTCAGTCATGCCAGCAGCATGAGTTAGGCTTTATGAGGATAAGGGCTAACAGGCTTTGCTCCCCTGAACGGGGCAGGGAGGCAGTGGGAATGGGAGAGATCTGGTGGAGCAGATACTATCTCACTATCAGGCTGGAAAGTGGCAGCAGCACCCACCTGTCTGAGGTTGGAGTATGGGATGGCACCAGCTGCAGCTTCAGGGGTGGCAGCACTATGGGAAAGGCAATGTATACTTGTGGATGCTAGCCCCAGTCAACACTCAAGCTGAGGAGAGGTTCTTTGACATTACCTTGATTGGGGAAAACATTTTCCCTTATGGGTGAAGCAGGAGGGACCAGGGTGGTCTGCCAGTGACCACTGGTTTTGGAGTGGGTACTACTATCCCTCTGCCTGTCCTCTAAACACACCCTCAGACACTGTGGATGTGACACACACACACACACACACACATACATTTATGTACAGGTGAAGGATTAGGACTTACTAAGGCTAAAAGAACAAAACAAAAACCCAGAAAATGTACTTTCACATGAGAGTCCATGTGGTCATCTTGCCTGCCCAACTTGGGTCTCTATTTCAAGCTCCAAAAGAAGCTGTCCTAAAGCAGAGTTCTACAGCACCTACCTAGTCAACGGTGGCGAGAAGACCCTTTGATGGTCTTTAGGGACATTTCCTGCCCACACCGCAAAGTACTGGACTTTAGGCAAAGATTGTAATAAACAGGAGTACACGTAGGTCAGTTGGTTGAGTTGAATGACACAGGCTTTCAAGTGCAGAATCCCTTTTTCAGGTCTTAAACTTGGTCTGACAGACTTTCCTTCTGGAGGGCTACAGAAGCAAATGCCATTCTCTATTGACTAGTCGGAGGAGTTAGGCACCTATCTCATGAGGACTGCTTCATCAGCAGCCTGAAATTGAGAGGTAAGTTAGGCATCTGTGTTAGACTGGACACCAGCCAAACTAACCTGTTTAAGAAAAGCAATTCACTTTGCTGGGAATGGCTATGAACTTTGGGTATTGCTGAAGTAAATTTGTGAGTAAAAGTGTTTAGGTTATGAAAACAAATATATACACCCTAGTTCAGAAGTGGTGCCTTGGAGATAAAGAAGGAACGTACTTCCTGAGCATTTAGGACCTGTGCGCAAGGACAGATAATGCTAAGTATCTTTGCTGCAGATAACACTGACCAGGAACTTGCTCTATTGAGGAAACCATAGCCAAACACAGCGGGTAAATGACAATATTCCTCCAACCCAGCTGCTTCTTTAAAATGTCTAAGTGGAGCCTGAGACTGTTCTCCTTGAACATTGTCTAGAGATAATGACTTAAAGTCCTAATGATGGGATTCAAGACACAGATATCTCCATCTAAGCAAATCACTCTGGGCTGGTTTTAGTAGACAGACAGGGCTGGTAGGTTCCAATTCACCTGCCTGAAGTGATCCTTTCAGATGAGACTGAGAACCATGGCCAAAAAAAGCCTCTATCTCTCTTGAGGTTATAATGAGGACCTTGAATAACTAGCCGTGAAGGAGACAGTTACAGAGTAGTTCTATCACATCAGGGGAAATGAATCTCAGTCAAAGCCTTGGTTAGAGTGTACATAACTTTAGTCGTGTCCTTGTAACCTGTGCTGTCAGCACGGTAGTTCTAATGCTATGAACACCTCTGTCACAGGAAAGCTTTTAATGGCAGATTCTGATCAGACTGTAAGGATCAGCTCTGCATTGTTGCAGACATTCATTGACCATGTTTAAGCCAGAGCAATATTTACTTCCCCCAGAAGTCTTTGGCTTAGACTTATCCAATCCAGATATAAGCACTCAGCTCAGGAGTCCATTTACCCCAAACTCTGCAAAGTCCATGGAGGTGAAGAGGAGCAATGATGTTGCTTAGCTAAGATATGAATGGGACTTGAAGGTGCCTCTTTCACTCCTCAAAGACTAGAATGGAAATGTAAGTCCACTCAGCAAGTCACTGAGGACAAATGAGAAACCCATGGAAAGCTTCTCTGTGGCCGCTTTCTTTCCCTGTTTCCACATGAGTAACTGCATGTGTGGTTACCCCAGAAGAGACATTTAATGGCAATCTGTTCATACCTTCTATCCCTACTGTTCATGCACATGGCCTTGCTAAAAAGCAATGATGCCCTTTGGAACTGATTCTAATTTTTCAGCTCTTCGTCTGTATTTCTTTTGCTCCACATAGGGCTGAGTCATTGCTGAGACCTTGCAGCCATATAAGTGGGGCTCTGGAGATAGATGAGGCTATGAGGCTGTACCCCCAAGATTCCAGGATCATTTTCCAAGGATGGATTTACCGGAGGACCAAGAAGAGGATGCTGAGACAGCTTTAGTCCCATATACATCACCAGCCTGGTGGGTAGTTATGGCCAGTGTCCAGGTCTGTGCACAGCAGGTAGGATGCTGCCCTGTCCCTTGCTTGGTGCTAATGGCAAACTGCCCTGGCTTCAATGGGAGAAGGATCCCATTGCCGGCATGACAAAGTCAAGCTGTTAAGTGGAGTAAGATTTGTGTTCATCTGTACAACAAACTTTTAAAAGCAAGAGAAGGACAAGTGTTTCCCAAAGACTTTATGAACTAAGAAAGTGCATATGGTCTTTAAAAATACACAGCTCCTGTGCTCTGTGACATTCACAGTATAGTCCAGGGACTGCTAGGTTTGCGCAGCATCTTGCACACACCTTTCAGGTCATCTACCTGCTGTCAGGGTATGAATGTATCTGCTAAGCTTGCAAATGCAACCAGCTACAGATGCAAGACTGCTCTGTGTCTTTGCAGGACAACAGAATTAGCCCAACGCTGCTCCTGTCAGGACGGGTTACCACGTTGAAGTTCTTCTTCCATTACATAATCTACTGCCTCCTATTTCTTGTTATTCTACTGTGTCTTTCTCCCTAGTTCTTCCTAGCAAAGTCTCCATGGATCATCTCCTCTACCTCTTTTTCTGTGCTCTTTTGGAGGCAAGAAACCTCTCCCTGAAGAAACTCAAAGGCCATCACTTCTTCCAGCACTGAAGTGGCAACCTCCCGTGCTCACACCTAAGCTCTGATCATGGCTGAATATTGCTCATGTGCCCACTACATATGTAGACTTCTTTACCTTTAAGCAATACACATTAGTCTCTGTTTACACACACAAATATACGTGTGTGTTTGCAAGCCCATCCAAAACTGCAGTCAGGATCCTGTCCTTCCATTTGATAGGGCCTGCTGTCCAAGCACACCTGTAATGGGGCAGTGGAGATATTTCTCTTTACAGCTATTACCTCTGAGGCTGATCAATATTATTACAATTCCCACCTGTGGTTTTTTCCCTTGTCTGTCTTCTTGTTTCTATAGCAATTTCTCTCTCGGTTTTATGCCTTTGCACCAACTTTCTTCCAATGCTGGATGGCTTCTCTTTGCCTCAGTCCTCATCTTCCCTGTTCCTTGATACCAACCCACACAGATTTCCCCTTCCCTGGCTTCTGCCTGGACTGCCTGGCAGAGGTGGAGGAGGGAGGCAAGGCTCGACAGAGCAGGCTCCATCCCTGCAACAACCACTGCTAAGACTGTCATGGAGCGTCCAAGATTAGGAGCCCAAATGTCTTAGAGAGGGAAAGGCAGTGCAGTGAAGGGGACTTTGCATCCATGCTGGGATTAAATGAAGCCTGATCATTTACACTAGAAATCAATGTGTTTACCTGGACTCTTGGGGTGCTATTTTTAGGAAGAAGAAAAAAAAAAAAAAAAGAAAAGAAAAGAAAAGAAAAAAAAAGAGAATGTTTTTGTCAGATGTTTCAGTTTGAACATCTGAAGGTTAAAAAGGAGACAGATTGTATATATGAATCTTTATATACATGAATATGCACACATACGTATCATACATATGTATACGTACAGAGGTACTATATATACATACATATCAACAGAGACAATTACACATATACAGACAGAGAAGCTGATGTGATCTAACAGGGAGATGGGAGTCCAGCATTTCAAATGCTAATGTTTTCTGTGGTTTCTTTTTTTTTTAAGATGCTTGATGACCCTGCCTCATTTTTCCCATCCATAAATTAAAGGTGACAATAAAAATTAGCTCTTAAATTGTAATGCCCTTCTTTCAAATAACCATATGACTTACTTGCTGTGCAGTGTTCTTACTAGGATTGCTCTCATTTAACTACGTTGCGTTAAGAGCTAGTTGAAAAATGACAATTATTTTCCAGGGGGGAAATTGTCATTATTTTGGCTTTCTTTCCTGTGAATATTTTGGTTAACAAACCAAAACAAATCTGGGGCGGGGGAGGTGGCCAGAGGAATGAATTTTTGCCTTTTTTTTTTAATCAATCTGAAAACCAGTCCATTTTAAACAGGAATTTAGTGTTTTGAAGGCCAACATTTTTAATCAAGACAGTTTTGGTTTTTGTGCTGTTGGCATTTCTTTTTTAATCTACTAGAAAGAAAATTTACTGTGGAAACATCCAGTTTGGTCAAAATGTCACCTTTTGGTCACCCCCTCCTCCCCCAGCTGGTGTGATGAAAAAATGTCAAGCAGCAATAGCTATGTCACCTCTGATTTATCTATTTTTCTAGAGTCATTAGTCTCAAGCAGCAGATGAAAAAGCACCACACTGGAGCAGCCGCTCCTGGAGAAGCCAGCCTGGATGGTCAGAAAATGTCACTGGTTCCCCTGTGTGGCTTTGCCTTTTCTTATGCTGTCCCCAGGCCGGGGCAGGAGAGGTGGTCGTAGCATGATGGGGATCGCAGGGTGGTGGAGGCACCCTGGAAGAGATGTGGAGGTGTGCAGCACACAGAAGAGCTGGGCTGGGGTGGGACAGGGCAGGGATGCAGGGTGGGCTGGTTGAGAGGGAGCTCCGGTCTGCCTGGCACAGGGGCTGCAGCAGGGAACAGTGGGCAAGGGCCGAGCGGTCACAGCCCTGGTTGCCCTCCTCAGCAGCATCCAGAATTTACTTGCTCATGCAAACATAGCCATGGCTCTCTATTCCTCCCTCAGCTTGCTTTACTAAGCAAGGGCTTTGCAGGCAAAGGTCAGAGCCATAAATTCAGGTCATTTTGGGAAGCAGGGAGCAGTGATGGTAAAGGTCAAATTATATTGTTGGGCTACTTTTCCATCAAAGCCTGTAGCCTCTTCTGCTCCCAATGGCCAGCTCAGTGAGTTCTGTGCCCGAAGGAACTTTTGTTCTGCCTCATACAGAGTGCTCACTCCTGCTTTTGCTGCTGGTGAACATTAGGCGGGAGAGGAAATTAAGCTGTGTGGTAGCTACCTTTCTGCACATAATGAAAGGTTCTTTATTACAAGGGGGCCTCAAGGAGTCTGCTGTCTCCTGAGCACTGTACCAACAGTTTAATTAAAAAAATGTACATGGTTGAGAACCAAGTCTAATTGGGAAGATGTAAGTGAGCCTCTGTGCCCAGTCTCTGCTGGTTCTGCTTTTTTCCCTTCGTAGGTTGACTAGAGCTTATCAAAATGCTGATGAACATGATGCTTCACTCTCCTGTTCTTGTTGCTGAGGGTTAGATAGGGATGCTATGCTCATTCCCCCTTTCCTTTTCCTCACCAGACTAGGATGATCTCAGGACCCCTGATGAAGCCCAAAGCCCAGCTCATGGGTCTCAGCAAGGAGGGTTATGCTGCCTGTGACCTCCAAGCAGGTTGCCTGGTACACCCTACCTGAGGCTCAAGCCTCTGCCATGAGACATGACAGCCCACAGCTCTCTGCCAGGCTGGGCTTGAGGAGTTTGGTCTGTAATTGCTCAATGGGAGCAGGAAGAAGTTGTTGGGGTACTGCTTGTGTGAGGCTGTGTCCAGGAAAGGAAGAGACCCCAGCTTTCCTCCCAGATAAAATCCCGGCCACGGGTCCACAGCAACTCCCCCAGGACTGCTCTGGTGCCAGTGGCAGGAGGCAGGGCTGGACTTGGGAGCCACCAGGCCTGGCTGTAGATGGGGTGGCAGGGACACCCTGTGCCCCACGATCATGCAAGACTTCTCATGTGCACCAAGCACTCATCCACACTCATTATCACCCTGCATGTCAGACCTTGCAGTATCTCCCATGCGAAGCCTTGCACTTGTGGGTCTGCTTGCCTGTGCTACATAACCAGACCGTTCCCCAGGGGTGAGACTTCACCCTTCTTCTGCCAAGCCTGTTCAACCTCACCTACATTCCATACCCCTCTAAATCAGAATGCAGCCAGGAACACATATTCCCAGCTTGCAACACTCAATTACTCCTTCTGATATTTTATTTTTTTTGCCTGCAGGTTCAAATTACCTTCAAGGTGCACAGTGCAATTAGCTAAAAATATTTCCTGCTTCGTTTTAATTGCACTAAAACTCTAATGTACCTCCAGTGAGGAGCAGTAAGGTGGAAATTGGTGCCCCAAATATTTCAAATTGATTAAAGCCTGGGATGACTCAATAAGCTTACACAGTTCTATTAATTATTAAATGTTATTAATTTTTTTGTTAAAACCCCCACCTTCCTGAAGCCACGTTCTGTATGATGTTTCTGAAAGAAGATACTCTTGCTAAGAAGATGATAACTCTTTCTGAGTTTGAGACAGATTAAGACAAGAATTCCTCCACAGAGCTGGAGCAGTTTCCATCTGAAGAATTCACAGCTCTTGGCAAATTTTAGCATCTCAGAATTTGATTCTGAAAACACTGATGTATGTGACTTACATAAGTGACTCATTTCACTGCTATAGCTGAGGTATTTATATGGTTCTAATTTAGAGCTGGATTACATTTTTGTTCAAAGCCTTTCTTGGTAGAAAATGCAGGTGATCAGTCAAACATGGTGGCTTAAAAAATAATCAAATCTTATTGTCTGAGAATTTAAAAAGAAATCCAAAACAAAACTTTTTTTTTTTTTTTTTGAAAGCACTAAAACCCAGTATGTTGATTTCTTCATTCCCATGATGACTGGTTCATAAGATTACTTCAATGTACTTCAGAAAAAGTATTGAAAGTAAACCCCAAATTCCATTTGCATCCAGTGGAGTCTGATCAGTCTGAGTCCTTTGGGTTTCTGGCTCACTGTCACCTCAGAGAGCCTGTGCTTATGAAGTCTGTCCCCTTGTGCCTGCAGCTGTGCTGGCTGGGAGCGCTACTATATCCTGATGCCCCAGAGCTGAACCCCAAGGCTGGACCCCTTCAGCTCTGCTGCTGAACTTGGCTTTGTAACCCATTTTATTCTAAATCAACCTGTTCACCTTATATGACTGAGACAGCAGGTCATTGCTGGTCTAGCTGACTTTAAACATGGCAGCAAGCTATCATATGAGCCATTCAACTGGCAGAAGTGAGGTGGTGGGGGAGACACCGAGCATCTGGAAAAGGAAACCCTGCCAGCTGATCTTGCTGCAGCTGAAAGTTGGTGTGGCTACAACTACAAGCTGTAGAGGGCTGTCTGATGTTCCAGCCTCATATCCTAGCCCCATAATTTCATTCCCTAATGCTAATATTTGTGGTGTCATTGGTTTGAGATTGTAGAAAAGTACTGCAGTCATCTGAGGTTCTGAAATTTTATCAAAGGACCTCAAAGAATTTCAGAAAGGACTAAGACCTATACTCATTATTTCTAAGACTGTAATCTATATAACAAAAGCTGATTGGTTTAAATTTGTTTTTTATACGCTTTTAGTATCAACATGACAAAGGCATTGTGTAAAGTAACCATGAACAGGATTTGGCAGTGAGAACTTTCACTGGCCAGTGTGCCTAGAGAGGCTGTTCCCAAGGGTTCAATAGCTTCTCACCTCTCTTCGCTCTTCTAGTCCTCAGCTCTCAAATGCACTTGCCAACCTGGGTAGCAACCAGGGCTTGTGTGTTATCAAGATGTGTTTGGGAGGAATTGAGGTGCGATGTGAAAACTCATTTCACATGGGCCATCAGTAAGGTGTCAGATGAGGCTTTCTGCTCTGCAGTGAGTTCAGCAAGTTTCCCACCAGTCTTGTACAAATGACAGGCTCATGCTAAGCTTTTTATGCTCCTCCCTGTACCTAAGGGCTAGTGATTTACCTGAGTAAGGAATGGTGGTGGGATTGAGTGTATGTCTCACCCACTTCCATGGCTGTGAATGAAGCCTGCTAGTGATGGTGGAGTCCATGGCAAATATCAAAGATACACTGCCCAGCTCTGCAACTCTCCCTCTCCTGCACCCTCTAGGGCAAGAACAACCTCGACGATCTCCAGAGCATCTCATGTCTGCAACTGATGCTTACATGATTTCAAGGCAAATTGAAGGTGCTCAGCCTCTTGCCAAAGGGCACATCGAGAAGACGAGTCTCTGAAAGGAAAAACCCAACCCCTTCCTTCTTGTGTGCAAGTCCATTCACTTGCTTCCTCTGCAGCAGAACTCCAGGAAGGCAGGTACTGGCTCCTCCTTCCCCATGGGAGTACAGGAGACAGATTAAAGAGAAGGGGAAAAAAATAATTTCACAGCTAGTCTGCCCTTAACAAGAAAAGGTTCCTGACACCACCAAACTAATCAACACTGAAAGCTTATGAGGTCAAGGTTTCCTTTCTCCTCCATTATTCTTTTGACTTTTTCTGACTGGTTGGGACTTAAGCGCTGCCCTGGCAAGTCTATAAATATAAAAGCCTGTCTTGCCTTCCTCTGGAACACACCAAAGACCATTTGAATACCTGTAGGGATAAGTTAAAACTAAACAAAACCAAAGCAACTCACAAAAAACAGGTAGTCCAGCCAATCTTCAAGTGCTGACTATAAATTGCTGTTAAGTCAGGCCCAAGAAGCTTGTCTCTGCTCAGCAGGGAACGGGAGAGGCAGGTCTCCTCCTCAGAGCAAGCCCCCTGGATTCAGTGTTTTGCGTGAAGCCTTATGGACAGGAATGCTAATGGCAAGCAACTGGCCAAGCTGGGAACGGGGTGTAAGCTGTGCCCGAAGGATGGACCCAGGGAACATCAGAGCCAAGCTATGAACTTGTGAGTTGCTTAGAGCATCTTAGTGCCTATGCACCACAAAATGCTGCTGAGCTGCCTTGGGTGGCCATCCGTGCACAGCTGCTAGGAGTTTCCCTGAGCTGGCCGTCAAGAAGATTCCAGCCCTTGTAGTCTTTTCCACTGGCACCTATAGAGTGTAAAATGATCCTGAAGCCAAATGAGGAGTGTTTATAAACCCCCTTGCTATGCAGGAAAAGTGGCAGAGGATCTAGGAATATCTACAACTGCTGTATTTGAAATATTAAGGGTCCCTGCCCTAAGGCGCTGCACATGCTCTCTGCACTGTAGCACAGGGACCTTTACCCAGCAGTCTTTTCGTGGCAAAGGCAAGGCTGCTCCCTCCATCATTGCTGTCCATGGGCTTTCTGCTGGGCTCTGTGCTCCTTCAGTGCTCTAGTAGAAAAGGGTAAAAGAAAAATGCCCCATTCCCTGCTAAAGTCTGACAAACAGGAATCATAGCTGCGGCATAAGCTTCTCTGATGGATTCTGCCTCAGCAAAATGAAATTAAGATTTCAGCAAACAAGCTCCAATTCCATGGTACCAGAAGAACAAATGACATCTGATAATTGCCAGCTCCTTTTGCTTATTCTTTGCTCTGTTCACCCCATCAGTCTCTCCAGATTATATTTTCAGCTGAGTTTAATGAACGCCATTTATTAAACTAACACCAGGGTTCTGCTCTGGCCTCAGACAGATGTGCCTGCTAATATGAATCATTTTGTTCAATTGGATTATTCTGATGGAGAGTGGATCCCCGCCACTCCAAGGAGCACAAACAAATGGGTACAGCTTGCCTCCAGTTGCGACCAGCCGCTCGCGTTCATTAGGAGGCAGCTCTGGGCTCCGCAGGCAGGGTGGTGTCCCTGCCGCTCCCATCACCTGGCACTTCTGCTCCTTCCCATTGCCCCCTCACATACAGAGAGAGCCCAGATCTCAGTGCAGCTCTGGGACTGGCTTGTCAGTGGGATGTGAGCATCACTGCTACCTTCCCTGTGTTTATCAGCTGCATGGGCAACAGGATTCACCTTCTTTGTCACAACGAACAGTCCTTATCTGAATGCGGAACAGACCCCCCTAACTGTATTCTTCCCTTCCCAATGTGCCATGTCTGACCTCCTTTACACTGACACCTGAGAAAATGTAGACTACTTATGTGCTATTGATCCTTCTTTGCTCTGATCTTCTCCAATTATTTGGGCAAAGGGACAAGGATGATATGCTTTTAAAGGCTAGTATTAATCAGAGAAAAGAGATAAAATCCATTTGAAATCTCCCAGACAGAGATCCCCCTCAGTCTATCGTTTGGGATTTTAGTGTTGAAAATTTTGGGTCAATCTCTGTAATATGTTGTGTTCAGGCACCAGACATCCATCTATCTGTCTATCTCAATACAAATCCTACCTTCTGTGAACCATAAAACTCCTAGCAAAGTGACATTACCACTTCTCACATCGACAGAACACACTGAGCACACATAACTTGGGGAAAAATTACAGAGGCAATTTGAAAGATCAGAAGAGAAAAGGCAGAAGATTTCTGCTCCCTAAGTGCAAGTGACCAAATCCCACAACAAGTCTTTAGCTGGCAGAAATCATCATCGCTCCGTTAAAGCCTTTTTTTTTTTTTTTTTTCCCAGGTGAAAGGCAGGCACAGCGCTTCTCCAGCTATCTGTGATCCTCAGAACAACTCTTTCTAGACAATTTCTGCAGGAAGAAATGGTTTTCATTATAATCCTAAGCAGCACCCTGGAGTTACTTCCAGGAATCACTGGTAAGTACCAGAAGACAAGACTGTCAGGAAGCGGGGCTGTGCTGAAAAAGACCCCAAAGCCAACCATGGTGCCAGCCCGTGTGCCTCTGCTAATAGCCCTTCAGCATGCTCCTCAACAAAGCTGTCTAATGAGAAGTTAATTCCTACGTTCAGGTTTAAGTTCAGGAACACTTCTCCAGGAGCGAGGTAATCCTTTGCTTCTGATCAGGATCTGTACACCTTTCTCTACATTCCATTACATTGGTCTTCATGAGGAAAAGGAAAAAGACCTATCAGATTCCTGATGGGATTTTGTCTAATAAGGTCTGTACTCTCCGTACCAAATAATGCCCTGGTAAGCTAAAAGCAGAAGACAGAAAACCTTTAAATACAGCCCCTCTGAAGGCACCAAATCTCTTAAGAATTGACATGTAAGAGCCCAGTTTCCTAAAGCAGTTGTTGGGCTGCTGCCTGGCTCCCTTTCCAGTGCCCAGCCTACTATGGTGGAGCAATATGTCATGAAAGGAGAATGCACAGAGGAAAATAAAGAGCATGGAAAGCATTCATTTGTCATGTGTCACAGGAGATGGGATGCAACCTCTGCTGATGAGTGGAGATGCTTCAAAAGAGAAAAAAAGAATCTTATCCAGCAAAGACAAATCTGTAGCTGACTGCATGGCCCACGGATTTCATGGCCTAATTAATTTCCAAATCCTTAGAAATAAAGATAATGAAAACCTATTTTCTTTTGGAACAATCTGCTTTTTAAGATAGATATTGTATTACCGCACTCTACCATGACAACCAGGGCCCTGGTCCACAGCACACCCAAACCAACCAAAGGACGTCTGTTGGTTTCAAGGGCCTCATATAGCCAGGAATTGCAAAGGTAGGCATCTTGTTGCTGTGGGGATCTTAAAGAGTTATCCTGCTTTGCATGGAATGGGTGCTTCAGATGGACCAGCTGCTGGATCAGCCCTACACAGGAAAAGGGAAAACCTGAAGAGGCAGGGAGGGACAATATATCTCCCAGTAACAGGAGGAGTCTGCTTTCTAAAGAGTGTGCAACTACAGCTTTCCAGGGATGCAAGAGGATTTCTTCTATTTGTAAGTCATTGTTGTACAAAGGGGTTTTAAGAATAAGCCATAGGGTTGTGTTTGGAGATAGACATGTTCATTCCCTAGTTTCTCTGCTCTAAAGAAACCAGAGTGGCCAGAACAGTGGCATTGCATCTCCCTCTAGAATTGTGAGTAACTGAAACATCTCTGCTAGGAGAACATTTAGCGTTAAATAAGTAACAGTGGGCCTGAATCCTTGGCTGTCATAAATCAGTGTCTCTTCACTGACTTCAGAGGAGCTGGTGATTGACGCCGCCAGAGAATGTTGCCTGATCATGGCTGTGGTTAGCACCTTTCCAGGCACAGCACTGAGTTTTCATTTACTGTGCTTCTTGCTTGGGAAATGACTTGACTGCTGTTCTCCTTTCCCCTCCAGCTCAGCCTTCTACCCAATATTTCAAAAAGGCTGGATGAAGCTCAGCTAAGTGGAAAAATGAACAATTTGAAATAAAAACTGTCTTTTCTCTAACTGCAGTCACAGGCAGGACGAAAGACACCTAAGAAACAGTGTTTGCACTGTAAAACTTCAATTCGCTGCTACAGCTGAATCAAGCACTTCAGGGACCAGAGTTTTGATATTCACTTGTATCTGGCCAAAGTTACTGTACCCATGAATTATTCAAATATGCAATAATTGCATTTGATATATCACTGGGTATAACTGTGGGAATGAGAAACTGTGTTCTAGTGCAGCTGATTGTATATGCCTTCCAAACCATAAGAACATCAATTTAAGGTGCTCACATTGATGGAGCGCTGTGCAACCCCTTATTAAGATTCTTGCCAACTCATATAGCAGTTTTCCCCTGCAGAGTAAATTTCATGGAGTTTTTTAGCCTCCCTTTTCTTTATACCTACAGTGTAACTGCCAAACACTACCCCATACAGCTTCAATTCATGGTTCTGAAGTAGCTCTCAAAGGTCAGTGGCAAAAAGATCAGATCATTTTCAGCTTACTGATCAATGCTACACAAGTGACCTGAGTCCTGTGAACTATGTGTTGGAGCTGACTTGTAACTTTGACTTTACTGAGTGTTTCCATTTCCTACATTAACTTTCTCTGCTAATTCATTTTCCTTAGGGCCAGAGGGCTGTGCTCTGCCTTTGGCCTACACTGTCCGTATCATCTTTATCTGGACAAAAAAAAGCGCGTTCACAATGCTGATGTTTTCTTTTCCTAAACACACCAGAGACAGACCTATCAGCCTTCAAGCATATGAAGCACAGGGCTGTCTAAGAAAAACTTCTCTTGTCTGAAGTCCTAGACCTTTATGGTCTCATACACCACTTGTCCTTTGCTCTCTCCCCAAGTACTTGCATGTGCAAATTGATAACGCGCTTCTTTCCCATCTACTCATTAGTGGGTGCTGCTCTCCCCAGTATCAAAAGGTTTTGCTGATTTGTCACTTATTTGAAGGTCCTGTAGGAAAATGACCACACTTATTTTTAAACCTCATCCTGGATTTTCACAAGCCTCTTTTATTGTGGGTCTTTCCCCTCTCTCATTCTCTTTGTGCCTATTTTGTTTAGTAAAGGATTGATTCTGCCAGTGTTTGCTGCTGCTGGAACAAACATTTTGGCTAAGGGTGTCTCCTGTGTTTTTCCATGTCTTTGGCTCTCATTTCAACTGACTGCTGCTTGAAACATCTACCCATTCCTTTTCTTAACATTTCCCAGCTTTTCTTCAAGTGGCAGTCCCTTGTGCACTGGCCCAGCAAGCCTCTGTGCTGGATGAACCTCATAAAAAGGTTCCTTCAGAGGCTACTGTTTTCGGGTTACTGCAGCTGCCCATTAACTGACTCAGAGCTCGCACCATTTACCTCAGAAGGGATCTAAATCTAACTTACTCAGGTACTTTGCATGGCATGGTCCCTATGTGATCCCACAATAATCTTGTTGGTTAAGTGGATGAATATGACACTACCACCTCCAGTCAGCTCTGGGGCTCTGGGGCTTTTGCTGTTGGAAACCTTTGAAGGTGGCACAACCATACTAAGCTCCTGGTCTTTTCATAGTAGGGACAACTCAGCAGGATCTTTGCTGGCTGAGTCATTGGCAGAAGTTCTCACAAGCCTTCAAAAGTTTACTTTAGAGCATCAGGACCAACAGCATCACAGTGGGATGAGAAATGGGAGGCTGCTTTCATATCTATTATTTAACTCTGAAATAATTGCATTATCTAACATTTAAAAAAAATGGGAACATGGCTTTTAATGAAGAATTCATGCTCTGAAGAGAAGGAAAGCTTTATGGTATTGCATTGTGCTGCTTTCTCACTCCCATGACAAATAGCACGGATCTGTTAGTGACCTACATGGACTCATTTAGATGCAAACACAGCAATACTAAAAAGCTGCCCTGCTTTGAGGAAGAACAAGTTCCAAATATTGCTGAATGGAATTCAGTCTCAGAGCAGTAATTACTGATTGTAATTTTGGAGTAAATGCAGTAATTAATTATTGTCGTTTTCCATCAGTGCATTATATTGTGTGCCAATCTTAGAATAACCACAATAATTAGCAAATGGGATTTTGCATGCTTTCGTATCAAAACTTTATAGAACAGGCATGAGAATTTTACCATAATAAAGTTATTAGTAATTTAAATTGGCAGCCAGGTTAAAAATTATCAGCCAGAAAAGAAATGGGTTTCCTTGTCAGTTTTGCAAACCCCTTCACTCTTTCTGTTTCACCCTCCCCCAGTAACACTCACTTCCATTCTCATGTATGAGCACAGGAGCGCAAAGTTTGGGTTAAAAACACAGAGAGCGATCTTTAATCACAGTCATCAGTGGAAATTAAAGGCAAAATTAATCTGAAGAAAAGAAAAAAATATTGGCTGAGCCAATGTTTTTCCAACACCTAAACAGACTTTCCCAAATGAAGCTGTGCTGATTCTGTTCTCGCTTTATTCACTCACATTAAAGCTTGCACTGGAGTACTGTTTTGATGTAATTATACTAGTGCAAATTTCCATAATGTAAGCAAGTCCTGCATGATCTAAGTGATGACTAAAGGAGGGAAACAACACTAATCTGTGCAGGAGTAAGAGGAATTGGTTAGCATGATTGCAGGAGGCATAACTACAAGAAATGGGATTAGATTCTGATAAAGGATGTTTACTCCGAATCTCAAGATGAGCATCCTAATAGACAACAGTGAGATAAATGCAACTGCAGAATATCCTCTCATTGAAGGTAATACAAGCCTGAGAGGCATAAGTAACCAAAAATTCAGTGAAAAATACACTTTCATTAGACTTTGTATTGAAGTGATCTGAAATGATAAGACAGCCAGAAATTTTCCATTCACTTCTTTTTGTTTATGGGCATTTAGAATTTTGCTTGTTTGTTTTATTTTTGGATGATAATGTCTGCTTACTTTAAAATTAGGTGGTTTGGGTTTTTTTTCTCTTATCAGAGCACAGAAAAAAGGAAAATTTAGTTTTCCAAAAGACATTTCCTCTGGGAAACATTATCACCTACTCCAGCCTGCTGCAAAAACAAGCATCTCACACCTTCTACAATAAACAACACATTGCACATGTTCAAGAAGCTGTGAAGGAGGACCTGAACATCTTTTTTTTTTTCATATTCATGCTTTGGCTTATGTTATTTCCCCCAGCATTTTGGAGAAGCAGATTGCCTGGACAATGCATTCTTTTAATGTTTTGCCACTACTCTTTGGAGCTACTCTATACTTTTGCCTCACTCAGTTTGTCTCACTCAGTTTGATGCCAGTTAGTGCTCCAGGTTAGTCCCACTAAAATGTCTGTCTACCTTTAGCTTTAAATAAAATTTCAGCAAGGGGTAAATAAGACACTGGTAATGATCAGTCACTGCAATGAAGCCCCAAAGGGCGAACTGACAGGGTTTTCACTGCTCTTCTGTGCAATGTCTTCTATTGATCTACCAGCTAGACGCTTCTGTGCTGCTCTGTTAAGTCCCTAAAACTGGAAGAGCTGTGAATTATGGGGTTTGCTAGGCTATATTGTCCTATCATGACTACTACTGACTTAGCATGAACAGAGCAATGGGGAACTCACTTCAACACCCAGTGTGGAGGGCTGGAATCATGCTGATTACTTCTGCCTCCATGGGGAGGATCAGAGGAGGTCACCTTTCTGCCTGTCTAGCATTCCTCCATGGTGCTGGCCATGCAGCCAGCTCACATGCACCCACAGGCACTGCAGGGTCTACCTGCAACTTTGCCATATCACAGCGTACCCAAGGGCTCCTAGGAATGGTTACCCAAGGGAGCTGTGGATTTCAGGGTCTTTTTTGCTTGATTATTTTGTACATTTACTATCTTGAAAGATACAAGAAGTGGCTCCAAATCCTTGCTTTCTATTCCAGAGGGGGGATTGTAATATACTGATTATAGTGATTTTGGCAGAGTTGCCTCAAATGATCCTCCTCTCTTACTTTTGTTTCCTCCCTGCACCTGCCTGTTTCTTTTTTTGCTGAAACCACTAGTTTAATTACAAAGGAGGGGGGGAAAAAAAAAGATAGTAAAGACAGCCATTTTGGAAACATTTTGCCATCCAAATTCTTCATGGCTTTGCTTGCTGCAGCTTGTGGGCTTATCTGTCATATCACAGAGACCCTTTCAGTGTTTGACAGCAACTTTAGAGCACTTGCAAGGAAAACAAAGGACTTAAAATCACTGTGGCCTAGATTTCTTGTGTCCCAAAAAAACAGATTTAGAAGTTAAACCCTGCCCTGTGCAGCCAGAATTAAAACTGAGTGAAGATCTTTCTTTCTTGGTTAGGAAAAAACAGACTAGTGGACTACATCAAACTGGGTGCTGCTTGTTTGTTTTTTGTTGGCAGCTTCTTGTTTTTGGAAAGAAGTTCAATAAAACAAATCTTTTCCTTAACAAAATTCCAGTTAAAAGGTTTCTTGAGCATTGTCTTGAAGCACATGAGTAATTGCCCTGATGTCAATACGGTTATGAGCATGCTCCATATTGGAATAAGGAACCTGAAGAATTGCAACCAAAGTAAACCCAGATAAAAACCACACAGGAGTTACTAAGTTTCCGACAGTCAACATGATCTGCCTGCTCTTCGGCTTTGCAATAGCTATCTGTGCCATACCCATGTGTCTAGCTTGTTTGCACCCTAGTGTTTTAAGGAAACTTCTAGTTGCAGCAATGATGTTGTCTACTGAGTGGGAAAGTCAGAGATTCCCAGTGGTATTTTGGAGGCTGACTGGAAACTGCACATCAAACCAGACATGGGGGTACAATAACACCACACTGAGCCAACAACAACTGACCAGTCTCGAAGGCTTATTTCTGAGGGCTTAGCCCTGTACTAACTCCTACTGCACAGCCCTGGTGGGAAGCTGGCTTGTGGCCGTCATGACGAAAAACCTGCTATCTGCTTCTAGGGTGCTAGTAAGGATTTTTCTAAGCATTGGAAAGCAGAGGAGCTGAAGAAAGAGCTGGATCTAAGCCCTGATGAGCTTCTGTGTATCCTTGCTGTCACCAAGTCTCCTCACCAGACTAACCTAGCATGGTACTCCTTGTGCTAAGTCAGATTCTTCCCTGGGACATACTCCTTCAGTGTCCTCCTGGGGCCACATGTACTTTGTCAGTTCTTTTTGTTAGGTGCAAAAAGACACAGACACAACTTTTTTTTTTTTTTTTTTCTTCTTTTTTTTCCCCTGAATAATCCTCTCCTGCTAAAAGACAGGTCCTCTTCAGCTTCTGCAGTGAGCTCACCAAGATGGGAGTCCGTAAGAGAGCAAGGACCTCTGAGCTGTATTTGCTTCATTTTGATAAAGACTGTCTGTACCTCTGATAAAGGCTCCTATAAACAGAGGACGGAAGTGAGCTGGTAGTAACCACTGAACTGATTTTGCTGGACAGCTGATCATTAAAATCGAAGTAAAAGCCAGGAAGGCAAAAGGACTTCCTATTTAGAGGCAACAATTCAAGACTGTTCTCTTGCTTTTCAGAAGCAAAGTAAAGAAAAAAAATGCTCTGAGAGAGAGATATAGAATTTTGTTGCCATCTTACCAACTGATTCCTTTTTATATAATTCATTGAGGAAAAAAAAACAAACCACCACCCAAACAACAAAACAGTCCTACTGACTGAGTAATCTTTTTGTAGGAAACAAGCTGAGACCTCAACATCAGCCTGACAGTGCAAGGGTAGAGGCAGAGCACTTCATAATGATCCATGATAATGAAAACACTGTAGGCTTATGCAGTGATTCTTTAACAACACAAGTGTCTACAGCCCTGCACTTTCCTACATGTCCATAAGAAACAAGCATATCCTCAGTGATCACAGCTGTGCTACGATACAAAGCTATTGCTTAGTGCCAGACTAGGGAGACACCTGTGTTCCTCTATCCCTTTGCAGATATTACTGAAAATCTCCCCAACAAAGGCAGTTCCTGCTTAAAAATATTGCATGCATGCATCTCCCACTCTCCCCCACAAAAACCTGCAGTAAAAAGCCAGTGTGATGAAGCAAAAAGCGTTTGGATATGGAAACATATTTTGGTTTCAAGCTTCCAAGAGGCCTTGTCATAAGCAAGGAAAAGAAAAGAGGTATTTGAAGAGGGAAAATGCATCAACAATTATCTTCATATAGTCACATATAAAGGAGGGTCTAAACTATGGAGGCTGTATCTTGCACATGCACCTAATAGGTTTACTTGAAAGATTTCTTAATCTGCTTCATGTTGTCTTCAGTGCAGCACCTCTTTCTAAGACCTTTTGATCCCAGTCCTTAATTCCGGGTAGAAAAGATACTGCTCTGAAGACCAGAACAATACATTTTTCAAAGGTATTAGAGATACCAATGAAAAATTAGAACACTTTATAGTTCTTTGGGAAGGTTGAAGGTAGGGATTTCCTGCCTATACCTTAGATGGGTTAGAAAAAGCCTGAATCGAAATCACTGGATCTTAAACATTACAGCTATAATGGCCTAGAAAGGTCACCTAACCCACCTCTCTGTCTCTAATTCAGGAGTGCAAACTGCTTGTTGCAGCTTAGGGCCACCCCAGGTGCTGGGTTTATTGGGAATTCTCTGGTGTGAAAGAGTTTTAACAACAGGGACACCTCTGCATCTGTAACAAATACATACGGTTTTATATTTGTGTTATCTAATGGGAAAGCCAGCCAGTGGTAGAAAATACTTCAGTTTTTGGAAACATCTCCATTTCTGTTATTGGTGATAGGCTGGGGTTCCAACAATACAAGCTGCTGCTTCTGATGTTTTTGACACTGTTACATGTATTGAAGTTCCCTTGGAGCACCAAGCTGGCTCCTTTCCAACAACACGAAGTACATGAGTCTAACAACGAGACCCTTGTTCACATTCGTCTAGGTCCTCACTCAGGCAAAGTTTCCTTGGCTTTGGTTGGGTTTTATCTACACACAGGATCTAACGCTAACTGAGCAAGAAGTGAGCATGGATCCTTCTATTAACTTCCTGGGCTTGGAAAGAAAGAAATTAGGGGTTATTTAGTTGTCAGGGAGACATATTTACATAGAGTTATTATGCTGGGATGAAATTGGATACAGACCATACCGCATGAAGAATGAAGAATGCTTTGAAACATTTGCAACACAAAGCTATTGAGACAAACACTGTCCCAGTCCAGTCACCTGGGATTAACCTGCAGCCCAGTCCCATCTCTTAATTGCAGATTTTCTTCAGCCACCAGAAACGTTCTCTTTGGCTGAGCAAGGGGAATCAGGACAGCTGCTGGCTCTCCTCTAGGGACCAGGAAGACTTCTTAGAGATGCAGGATGCCCCTGGGGTGGGGGACTTGGCTCATCCCTCGTTAAGCATCCTTCCACCTCTTTTTCTAAAGAGACGCACACACAAATGGTTCCTGGTTTATGTGTGGGTGCATATCTGTGCAGGGTGGCTCTAGCCAGAGGCCTAAGTGAAAAAGGCAGAAGCTAGAGAGCCGCAGAGCTGAATCTTTTTGAGGGTCTACAACACAAAGAGAGGCTACAACCATAGCTGACACCCCCTTCCCCATGCAGTTACCTGTGCTAGTGCTTTGTATCCAGTGGTTCCCATAACTCCTTAGTAGGGACGATTAGCATCCTTTGGCCTCTTGAGCTGCACCTTCAGCCTCTTCATGCCAATCTGGAAGCCATTCATAGCCTGGATAGCAGCTTGGGCACTGGCAGGATTGTCAAAACTCACAAAACCTGTCAAAACATGAGGCAAGGCAGGGGGCTTAATGAGCTGAAGGGGGCCAAGGCACGTACATGCAACGACCACTGAGAATGAACACAGGGAGAGGGCAGCGGGAAGGAGTGAGTGAGCAGGTAGGAGAGTGGGTAGGTGGGCAGGAGAGTGAGGAGAGGATGGTTGCCAATGGTGGATGGAGGGTAGGAGGGGTTGTTACAGAACAGTGTCCCTGGATGCAGTGCCTGGTCTGAGTGCCAGTTTGGACACAAGATTGTGTGAAGCATGGGGATCCTAATGTTGGTGCCACAGTACCAGCACACACAAGATTTGGGTCACCTTTGAGCTGGGTGTCAGCAGATGTGATGCATGGTCTCAAGGCACTCTGTCTTGCTCTTTTTCTCTCCACCATGCCTGCAGTAAATCTCTGGACCCTCCTTCACTCACCAGCATAACCTGTCCTTTCTCTTCCAATGTTCACAATGAAGGGAATCTGATATACCTACTGCTACTTCCTTATTATGGCAATATAAGTAAAATGTGAATTTAATAAGTTCTTCATTATGGTATTCATTGGCATGAATAGTTTGATTGTTGGCCACTTAAGCAATATGAGAAGCTTTATTAACTGGCAATTTCTGCAGACTTTATGTTGACTCTGCAGTTGAGAAAGATTAACACTAGTGCTTCCCTAACATTGTTTTCATAAGTAGTTTCATACCTTGCCAGCAAATCATCCAATCAGCCATGGAGCACATCCAGCAGTAGAAACACTTATAGTGACTGAATATTGTATCTACAGGCCACCTGAAATTACATTCTTTGTCTCAATGGGAGACTTGCTCTCTGGGGATCAAAATAGCCAAGGTAGGTCAGAACCACACAGGATGCAACGCATCTAATGCGTTCATCTTTGGAGATGGGTTTTGGTGTGAAGTTTGTGGGGTTTTTTTTTTTCCTTCTTTTTGTTTTATATGTTAGGTCCAGGAAAGGGCCTTGTTTGCCCAGATTGTATACAACTTCAGTTGGAGTGACCATGGGTCTGAGATATTAGTGAGGCAGGGGGCCATCACATTGTATAAGAATTGCCTCTGCTACCTTTGCCAGAAATGTCCCGTTGTGCCAACAACACTTCAGAGCACAAACCCTGGGTAAGACTAGTCTAGACTAGCCTGCACTCCAGACAAAGCCATCTGTTTTCCCACCCCTGTGAAGCTCTGGCAGCACAACTCAACCCTAGGAACCTAGTGTCTCTCAACAGACAGGCTGAAATGAAGAGACAGTTTGAGAGCCCCTCAAAAAGCTAATGCTGAGCATTTGCTGCCAGGTATACACCTGCTCCTGACAGCAGCACCAGGCATGGCTTACAGCCTTGGGCTGTACTGTGATTGCATTCAGCAGCACCTCCTCCCTGGTCTGGTTCCTCCTTGAAAGTAAGTCTCACACATGACATAGGGTGGCTTGCATTTAAAAAAGGCACGCATACACCTGCATGCAAGGTCACCTCCTCATTCTTGAATTAGAGCTGCCTTAGGCTAATAGCAAAAGTTTATAAAAGATCATTAAACCTATGTCTTAACCTCAAAGTAAGATAACAGGTTTACTGAGTATGGCAGATAGGGATTTAAGAGGGAGGTCCATGGAATAAACAGGCATCCCTCTTCATCTTCTCTTCTTGAAGCCAAGGCTCCAAGTAACAGGCTTTCCATGCAGTTTTCCTGCCAGCCACCTGGATGAAGAGGTACCAACACTGCAGCTCTGAACATGTGCACAAAGGTGCTGCTCCAGCCTCACGACAGTGATCAATCTCTAGACAGAAAACTGGAGAATTATGGTAATGAACTGGGGTTCATTGGCAATGGATCTGCTTTTGTGATCACTTATTAGCCAGTAAGCACCTGGTAATATCCCCAGTTTAAATTTGACTAGTTGAATCACCTATCAATCAACAAGGTCCTATGATCTGATATCAGCAAAGGAACAAACTAAACACCTCATGATTTCACCTGAGTTGATTCAGTCTTTAAATACTTCTGAAAGCTCCCTTGGAAATGCTTTACTTGAGCATCAACTTGAAATTTGCTGTCTAGCTACCTCACATCTTTGAATATAGGATGTAGTAAAAGGCAATTATTTTTAAAATCACCTCTGGCTTGCTAATAATCCTGTGTAAGACCCATCAGCTACATCTATAACAGTAAACTAAAACTGTGCCAGGGAAGTTCAGACAAGCTGGAACCCAGTCATCTGCACCACTGAATTTTTAGAAACGTCCTTGACATAGTTTTGGCTTTTGCCTAACCAAACAATTCCTAGACAGAACCTGAGTATTAGCACAGAACAGAGGCTGTTTTCAGTAGTTACCTTGGATGTGGCCATTATATTCTGGAAGGTAAGATAATTTAATAGTTTGGGTGTGGGCTATTCTCTGCCAGCTGGCCCCAGTGCTAGGGTAAAGTGCCAGGTATGTTTGCTTTACTAATATATACACAGCTACCAAATATCAAAGCTGAGTTGGCTGCAGCTGGGTAATTGTTTATATGATGTCTTTACAGAACCTAGCTGGCCTGAAAACTTTGATTTCTACTTTTGTAAGTGGTTCTGTTGCAGTGTACCTCCTACTGACTAAACGTGCACATCTAGAGTGTGTCTACACAGACATCCACTTGGGAGCAAATCACCTTGGGTTCCAAAATAATCAGTGGAGGTCTAACAAATACAGTCAATGGACATGATCTCTCTCCTTTTTCAGGACACTCTTAGCTGTGCCTAAATCAGCCAAGTCCCACTGGCTGTTTAGCAGGGACCAGCACTGACAGGAACGAAGGCAGGCATCTGGCTTAAGTCAAGGTACTTCTGTTGTGAGATTTACCTGGATCTGTAGGTGGGACTGATATCTCAAGGTAAGATGTTACCTGGCTAGTGCCTGGGTGAGACACTCCTCAAAATGGTGCTGGTTGCTGAATCAAACTTCTAAAGCATGTAAACCCTACCAGAAATGCTGCCAAGTATGATGGAAGTCTACTATTTATCTACTTCTGCCAAGACTAGACCTTTAGTTGGGCGATAAGCCCTGGTGCTGGGATGCTGACATATTTCTGCCTCTGCAGGAAGCTTGCCTTTAGATAAGCTCACAAAGCTACACTAGTTTTTATCATCACTTTGCTTTAGAGATGGAATTCTAAGACCTTTTCCCCATTCTGTGGAAAGCTGTAAATAATATAGCATTTTAACAAATGGTACTATTTTTTTTTTTTTTTTTGCTCACTATGTTTTGTTTAGACCAGAAAATGAAGCCGGGAGTTGTATACTCTGGTGCTATTGGTATTAGTTGCCCACAGGTTTGGACCAGGTTTGGCTTATTATTTTGATTTTCCTCCTTCCTTATCCTGATAGCCGCTGCTGTAATATAAAAATCTCCACTGGCAGGCTGCTGAGGGTGGAGGGGGGGATCTAGGGTGCAAGGGCTGGGGAGAGAGAATGAGGAGGGAAAATGCCAATAGTGCATTTTTCTTGTGAGCACGTCCTAGGGACATAGCAGCTAATTCCTCTAGCTTCATTTTGCATTATAGTTTCAGGGGACTTGATACGCTCAGAAGTTGTTGGTGCATTCAGCTGTCCCCCTTTCTGTTATTTATGTGGAGTTGTATTTCATATTGTTGAAGGTTTTTGGATGGACTCCAAAAGGAAGAAAAGCTATGTGTTATCCTGAGGGCTGAGATATCATAGTGATAAAGGATAGGCAGATAGACAGACAGACAAGCTGTGCTAACAATATCATACTCCTTTGCCTTTTTAGGTCAAATATGTCCTGGTAGATCATATGACGCTGTTGTTGTTGTTATGTGCGCTATTGGCAGTGAACCATCTTTGTTTCTCCACGTCAGTGTCAGTACTGTTAAAGGTGCTATGCCATATTTAAACATGCATGACTAGGAAGAGAATTTATATACTGGGAAAATGGCTCAAACAGATCTTTCTGAATGCCTTTAATGTTTGAGCCCATGACTATAGGGCTCAAAGCACGATGATAGTACTACAGTTGTCCAAGAAGCTGTCTGTGTTTTGAACACTACCCCTGCATTGTCAT
The DNA here is from genome assembly GCF_017639655.2 of Falco naumanni. Classification (NCBI taxonomy): domain Eukaryota; kingdom Metazoa; phylum Chordata; class Aves; order Falconiformes; family Falconidae; genus Falco; species Falco naumanni. Next base: position 77,240,049 of record NC_054080.1, read on the forward strand.
CTACATTCTTGAAGGACAAAAGAGAAAGGGAGAGGTTAAAAAGCTTGAAGCTGTTTCTGTGCATCAGTTAATTAATAATCAGAGAAATATATGTTCTGGTCTGAAGATGGTTGGTAGGAGGACAGGATTCTGTGATAAATCTATTTTATAGAGGGGATGTTGTTTTTTGTTGTGGTTTTTTTTCTTTCTTTTTTTTTTTTTTTAATTTTATTTTTATTTTTGCCCAAGGGATTATGTAAAAAGGCTCTTCTAATAAATGATATATCAAAGCAGCAAAGAATGAAGAAATCTGCTAGGACTGCAGCTCAGGGCATCTAATCTTCCTGATACTGCATAGCATCTTCCAGGAAGGTTGTGACACTGGAGTCCATGACTTCTCTTGGCCTGCCCTTTTCCTTCATGACTGTGTAAACGACTAGCAGGTAGAAACTGGTAGCATCTTGGAGGGTGCTTTGGTTTCTCCCTGTTTCTTCCACAGAAAGTCTTGCTAGTGGGGCACACTGAAGGAGCTTCATGCCCTTTTCACGATACCAGCATGATCACCAATGGCTTTATGTAACTGATATTACTCAAGGGCTGTTTTTCTGTTTTAATTAGCTGACATGATAAAGAAGGGAATTAGCAATCTATCTCAGAGTGCATTTGAAAACTGTTTTGCAACTGTACACTTTTTATTCACAGTGAGTAGTGTCTCTGCATGGCCATGAATTAGTTTGTACACCAAGTGGAGTCCTGAATGAGCACATCATTAGGTTCCCATGGATCCCTAACTGGCCTTTCTGAGTTTTCTGTTCCTCTTTGCACGCTGCAAGGAGAATTGGCGGTTAATGTGTAGAATAGCCCTCCGATGATCTGCTACCGGGTTGGAATATCATATTGCCTCTCCAGTAGAAGCCTTCCTTTGGATGGAGCCCCATGCTTGGTAGCTACACTGAGCATCCCCTAAATCAGAAGTCAAGACTGCAGTGAATGACAGGTCCAGATGCAAGCTTTTGATCTAGACTCTGAACTGGGGGCAGATGGTCCTACAGCAGGTCCATTTGTGTAATCAGGCTGTTCTCAGGTGATGGAAAGAAAAAGAGTAACCTCAAAGAAACAAATACTTAACTTCTCTTAAAACTAAGAAGAGTTATCTGATCTATGTTCCAGATGCTTGCTGCACAAAACTACCATCTCAGGGATGCACTTTGCAAGAGATCTCAACAGAAACAAATAGACGTTGGTGCTTATTAGCTTTTTTAGGCCAGAGATACATTTTTCTCATTCTGGCTATCAGTGTGTTTCTCTGGTTGCCACAAGGAACCTTTCCTGCCACTTCTTGTTCCTCCAGTATGAAAGTCACTAGTTAAGGAGAGAATCTCATTCTTCCGAAGTTTTCCCTCTTGTAATTTGACCCATATTCATCTTATTAGAGGGAAATGAGAATAACAGAAGAGCAAGGATCTGCCTCAGCCTGTTGAAGGCAAATTCCCATGTGGTGAAAAAGAAGAAACAGCATGCACATGGGCTGGGTACTAGCGCAGGAGAAGTCCATGCCCCTTGCTTCCCTTGCATCCAAAGTGCTGCTACCCAGGATGTCAGAGGGGGCCTCATAGTCAGACTACTAAGGTGTAGGAAGCTGCAGAAAGCACTGGCGATTGGTTAGACCAGAGGTCCTGCTTCTTGCCTTCCCCCAGGCGTTTGAGTTAGTAATTAAATAATTAATTATTAACATAATTGGTTATTAATGTAAATGTTCTCTTAGCACAAGATTCCTTACTTTTGTTACTAACCAGTGAAGGGTGAGATCTAGGAACATCAGAGAGTCATTTTCTGCTGGGAAGGCAATGATAGGGTGTTCAAATTACAGGAGTCTTCTCTGCTGGGGATGAGCTCCCTTTTTTCTTACCCCACTGGGACCTGGCCACCTACCCCTGAGCACTTCCCTGCTATTTAAGTACATTTCATTCCTGAGACTGCCCAGTTTCTCTTTCTCCATGTTTATTAGTCTTATCAGAGAATGGAGGTTTTCCTTTAATTGCCTTGCAAGGTCTTTACCTTGCTATGTTCTTTACACGATGTACTAGCTGCTGTCTTGCAATTTTTTAGTGTTGTAAAGAATTTCAGGATACCATCTGTATGTAAGTAGCTCTATAATATATGTGTGCATTGGAAGGTATTGTATTGTAAGGTGATTTATGGGTACTGGAATACTCAATAAAGGAGTACGTCTGCAGATCAAGGGCATAGCACTTCAGCTGCTTTCCAGCATCTAATAGGTTTGGATGACTTTTTGGAATATTTAACCTTCCACTGATGTTTAATCATGTCCAAGTGAGATCTGTCTCTCCTGTTATCCATCCCATCCATCCATCCATCCACCCACCAACTAATTTTTTTAATGTATGGACAGCTAGTAGCTGACGACTATGCTAAACAACGACTATTAAGTATTTCACATCTGTGGGATGAGATAATTGGAACCTCAGAATATTTGAAGAATTGGCTTAGAAATTTGCTGAAGCATTAATGTTAATATTAGAAATTTATGGAATATTAGAAAATCTTCAAATTGTTCCAGGGGACAAAAATAACTAAATCTATTATTATTTTTTAAGGATGTAAACTAGATGGCCTGGTAAACTTAATCTTTCATCCATAAGTAAAAGTAAAATTACGAAAACTTTGATAGGAGAAGATAGGGCAATGAATTAAAAAGCGTACAATTAGTACCAATCATCATGGTTTCATGGAAAATATTATCTATCAAATAACCTGATTACATGAAGTTGCAAGTTTGATTAATAAAGTAAGTTTTCATAAAGTATGCCTAAACTTTTCTAGAGTATTTCAGAGAACCGTGCTTGACAGAAAATCATATCAAACTTCCTAAAAATGGGACAATAGACCACCAGAAACATTGTAAATTGTGACTTACAATCTTGAGGAGTTTCTAGTAGACTCCTCCAGGAGTGGGCTGAAAGCTTTGTGCTATTCATTTCCTCTAATGTTACCTGGAAGACGTCTAAAGTAATTACTAGTAAAATTTTCCAATCATACAAGAATGGTGAAGTGGTAAATAATGACAGAAGTCAGTTATGTCGACCTGTCACTGCATAGACTGGACTCAAAGAGTGTTCACTTTAATCTAACCCGTTGCAAAACTAATTACCCACAAGAAAAAGCAAGTGGGTCACTCATTAAAAGGGAAAATATTCACTGGAAATCAGTTCTCCTAAGAAAAATATGGGTGTCATGGTAATAGCCAAATACATGAGCTCTCAGGATTATGCTGAAATACTCAAAGTCTGAAGACTCAGTACAGTCTCTGGGGAATACTTTCCGGAAGTAGCAAGGTGATATTACCTCTGACTATGGCTCGGGAAAGATCTTTATTGGAATCCTGCATTTAGTTCTGGTGATTTCTCTACAAAAAATCGGTTTTAAGAATTATTCAGAACTACAGGAATAATTCTAGGTCTAAAAAAGTGATAGAAGTTGTCACAATTTGTGAAAAATAAGGTTATACAGTCTTCTGACCATAGTCTAAAAATAATTTCTAATATAATGTGTTTAGTTTAATACAGGGAAAAAAAAAAAAAAAAGAGCTTGATGATTTCTTCGGGATGGAAGCAGACATTTGACAAATCTAAAATGGAAATAAGGCACTGAGTCTGCATTTTTTAAATAGTGAAGATAAATAACTATTTTGGAACATCTTGTTTAGCAATAGGGGTGGAGCACCTATCAAGTGAAATCTTGATTAAGAGGTTGTCTAAAAGGGATGCTATGACTCAAGCAGAAGGTTTGAACCTGTCGAATGAACTAAGGCATCTGGCATATGATATTTCAGAGTTCTGTCCAAAGGATCAGAACAGTCCCTTCTGATACTGCATATCTGTCTGTCTGTCTGTCTATTGCTTATTTCACATTTCAGATATTTAGAAAATCAGTTCTTGCCTACTCATCTGGCATGGACTGTGGTAACAGTCATGATAGAGGTGACAATTGATGTTAATGCCTTATAATAAATGGCCCCAAAGTGTGGGCTGCGGACCACTGAGACAGCTGACTGGTACTCGTTCTTCATCTTGCTTCCAGCTGAGAGAAACTGAACAGATGGGAAGGGGAGATTAAATGAAGAGTGAAAGTAGATGGCATGATTAACTTTCTCTAAAGGTCAGAACACCCAGTGCAGAAGGTAGCTTGAAATACACAAGCATCTTCCTTATGTCACCTTCCCATCTTCCCGTGAATGAAACTACTTCTATACATTGAGGCAGTGTGAGCTGGAATGTACAGAATAGTGGTCCCTGTTATTGTGCATTGTCAGTTGGATGCTCTCCAGATAGTGTCTCAGAGAAGCAGTACCTTCTTTGAAGAAGGTTGAAGGCTGTAGATACTGACCCTGAATATTCTGGTTCAAACCAAGAAGGAATTTTCTCCTATGAGTCTTCTCTTTCACAATCTGTTTTTGGGTTTGGTTGGTGGCTTTTGTTTTTGTGGTGTGTTTTTTTGGTTGTGTTTTGTTTGTGGTTTGGTTGTTTTGTTTTGTTTTTATAGTTATTTTCATACAGAAATTACTGTTGTGACTCACATTGAAACCACAAGGTTAAGATTCAAGATTAGACTAGAATGTGGACAGTCTGAAGGTTGAGCCACTATTCATCTGATGCTGTATACTGTGGTTCTACCCATTCTGCTAAGTAGGAGTTGAAGTTACCCAATGAATGGATGGAAGAAGTGAAGGATTCAGGCTTCAGCCATTCTTTGGAGACCCCATGAATCAAATACTGGACCAGCATACAAACATGTCTGCTGTGGACAAGAAGCATTGTGTTTCCTCTAAAAGAAGCATAATGTTCCAACTCGGATGATAATGATGAGGATGATCTTCTTAACAAGGAACAAACTTGCCAGTGAGGAATCACAGACAGGTGAATGGTATTTGGTCTTTTTAAATGATGATTAGAATTGAAGCAATTTCCTAACTGCCTTCAGAAATGGAAGGAACTCCTCTTGACTTGCTTTCTGAGCCTTCCTTGTAAATGTTTGGTTTCATGATCTGTCATATAAGGTTTATGGGGAAAGTACATGGTTGGAAAAGGGATGAACTTTTGAGGAGACAAATCCTTCTGCCAGTGTAAAGCCAAAAGCAAAGAACAAGCTTAGTGTAGGTTTTACACAAGTTATGAGTGGGACCTAAGTAGGTGCTCAGTTAAGGATGCACTGAGAATGTTGTTGAATCAAGACAAAAGATATTTTTACATTTGTTTTGTTGGAGTTGTACAACATAAACAAGATGAACATAACTACTGAAGCTCCCACCAGCCATGTCACAATCTGTTTCTTATCTTAATTTTAATTTCTTTGCTCCCAGGTTGTCTCCTGGATCAGTTTGTGGGTTCTTAATAAAAAAAGCCATGTATATGAACACTGCAGCTACTGAAATCACCAATCATCCTTCTTGATCTATAAGAGACAAGCATCATAGAAGGTGATCTTCTTTTTGATAGTAATTCATAGTAGGGAAGTAAATTCCTTCCTGGGTAATGAAGAAAAAAACTCTCAAAATAGGAAAACGAATCAGGAAGGTGCACTGTGAATTGTACTAGCGACTACTTTTTATCAGTTCTTTTATGTCCCAGGGAGTCTTTGAGATAGATACATTTCTGGTGTGGTAATGTATGGAATCTCCCCACCTTGCTCCTGTTGATCATTACTTGGATAGGCAACTAACAGCCTCTCTCCTTTATGTTATTCCACACCTGGTACCTCATTATGGGCAGGCTGGAGAAACCCAACAGATACAGAAAGATTTGAAGCTTCTTTTGTGGGACAGTCTGGAAGTTTCTGTTCTGAAACCTGAAGTAGTGATGAACAGTTTTTGGCCGTGCTTTTCAAACCAATACTTTGCTTTCTATGGAGGCCAGTGGGTAAAAACCAGCTAACAAAACTAAAATTGAAATCAAAAGGAAAAAACCCCTGCTGTTACCTGGCGACTCATTGGGAAAGAAAAGGAAAAGAGAAAATCCCTTAATATCTAGACCAGGAGGTTGTGAGCTGACGCTGAGCTATGCTGGGCACCAAGAGGTGAAAGGAAGGAGTTATACAAGTATATTTTAAGCTGGAGAATAATGTACTGTTCCAGGTCCAACCATCTGTTCCATCTCTGGTCCTTTCAGTGTCAAAGTAAGATGTCTGTGTTTTCAACTACCCGCAACGAACAGGGAAATGATCACCTGGCCTCTTCTGTTATCAACGTTAATGGGAATGAAACAACTTCATATTATAGTGTAGAGGATCATAAATTCCTGTGGGTTTTCCATCAGAGTATTCACCATTAATGGCCTTCAAAATAGTATCCTGAATCCTGGACCTCTCTGTGAAGAGCTTTCTTCAGTCTCTCAGAAGAATTATTCAGTCTGTAGGACTTGAATCATATCATAGATTGACTAAAGCCTGTTCTAATTCTGGCTTCCTGGGGCTTGTGCCCAATGACCTGTCTGAATTCTTGATCGGCCCTTCGGTGGGAGATGGGGAAATAAGCTTATGCTTCAAATGAAATATGGGGAGTGAAATATTGCTGGAAAACACATTTACAAAAATCCCTTTGACTAGAAAAAGTGAAGATCTGAGAAAGGCAGGATGTCTATTGATAATTTGGACAGGAATCTTATTTTGAAGGGATGGGGTAAAAATATAAATTGCCCCTAAAAAAACTGGCCCTTGCATTGAGTCCTAAAATCAAGTAACAAAAATTCTTCTCTCATAACCATTTTTAAACCTTCAATAACACAATAATCCTTCTGGAGCCTGTTCAACATGTCAGGAGATGCACAATGACCAGAGTAAATACTTTGCAATTTCTGGAAACCCTTCTAGAGAAGGACTTTAAAGGCTCATTAGAGACTTATCTTTAGAACAACCATATAATTTCACCTTGAAATGGTCAGAACACAATCAGATTAGTAGGTCATGTTGCCAGAGAGGGATAAAACCTGTTGCTTGTGAAGCAGCTGAAGACAGCAGCTGCTCTTAGATGTTTAGATACACCTCTTCCCTTTTATAACAATAAACATACCTGGCTAAATATCAGGGGCACTAAAGCTCAGCCGATGAAAGGGGCATAGTCCTACTGTCTCTAGATTTTTTGTGGATTCCATCACTGAGGATCTCATTAGACATGTTCCCTGGCCTGCAAGCTCTATTAACAAAAGCACAGCCAGTCAATTAGTGAAGCGATTACTATTCCCTAATCAGCACTCATTAGATCACATCTGGACTTAGAGTTTTGGGCAACCCTTTCCCTCAGCCTAGGAGAGACAGTGACAAAGTGGAGTGAGTTCATCACAGGGCCATCGTGACAGGCAAGGGCTGGAGCACATGCCCTGTGAGAGCAAGAATACAGAGGTAGTCTCCTTGCGTCAGGAGAAGTTCAGATAGGACATAAGGAAAAGGTTCTTCACTGAGAGGGTGCTTGGTCCATCAAACAGACTCCCCAGGGAAGTGATCATGGCACCAAGCATATCAGAGCTCAAGGAGCATCTGCACGATGCTCTTAGTCATACGAATTAGTTTTAGGTAGTCCTGCAAGGAGCAGGGAGTTGGACTGGATGATCCTTATGGGTCCTTCGAACTTGAGATATTCTATGATTCTGTGGTTCACAGTGGTGTATGGTGGGAGAATGAGAGACAAGGGACATTAACAGAAGCAAGAGAGGTCCAGACTGGATATATTGGTAAAGCTTTTTCATCTTGAAGTTCAGCAAGCATTGGAGCAGGTTGCCCAAAATCAAGCCACTTTTTCAGTGCTTTTCATTGTTTTTAATAACTTGCAGACATATTTGTTATTGCAGAAATATGTATATATATATATAAAATAGATAACGTACATACCTAAGCATATGCACTATTTTACAGATAATGACTGGGGAGAGTGGAGACGATATTGTATTTGGTTGAGAGTTTTAGGTAGATGGACTTGGAAATGGTTAAGAAAGGTATACCTATTTTTCTGGGCATCTGCAAGTTGATACCCTGGTGACAACCTTTGAAGATGTCAATATACGCTGTTTGAAGATGTTAATCTCATCTGGAGATATTTTTATTTTGATTTGCTTACTTGAAAAGGGAGGATAGCACATGCACTAATACATTCAAACAATGATAAGGTTGCAAAATTAAGCACTTGAGTTAGAAATGCAAGAAATGATGTTACCTATAAAATTTTAATTCTGTATTGTTTTGTATATGCATTAAAGCATTGCTTCTAAGCACACATTTCTGTATTTTTCTTTTTCATGACATCCCTGTTTTAATTACTGTAGAGAATGAATAACATAACAGGGTGAGGAAAATGGCAATGTATCAGACTCATTATTGCAAGTGTTGGAATGTAGAAAGTAAATAAGGCAGGGGAAGGATGGTTTTGTAGTTGTACAACCAAATGCTGCCTTGGAGAACTGGAATTGATCCCTATTTCTGCCATGACATCCCAGTTATTCTGGTATATCATATATCATAACATTTCTTTAATAAGATCTCCTAGGCTACTTTTTTGCTAGTAAATAAAATAGGGCAGGTTCTGACTGAAAATGGTACATTATGGCTTAAATCTACATGACTAAACTCTCTTATCCCTCGAAAGAGGGTGGCCTTGTCTTGACTGCTGTCTAGGGATGCTCCCTGGCCCTTGTTACTGCTGAGCAACCTCCAGCCTTGAGTGAATTATCATGGCCCAAACAGAGCCAATGGTACACGAGCATTAAAGAAACTTTATATGGATAGTTATGGCATAGTGCTTGAGCATGCCCTGCATTGTGCTAAATACTTTAGAAAACAAGCAAACAGACTAATCAGGCTCATGGCATCTGAGATTCGGAATAATAAATAATTTTGAAAATCTTTCTATGCCTCATCATCCCCTCGGTGAAATGAAGACACCCTGACCACTGTGAAAATGATGTTACTTAGCTCTGTGGATATCCCAGATGCTCTGCTGGGAAGTGCCTTAGGAAAAAAAAAAAAAAAAAAAAAAAAGGAAATAATAGTAAATTCATATTCGTAGTAGATTTGAATATTTTGTGGGAAGGAAGGCCTAAGGCCAAGCTCAGAGCTGTGAGGAACTATTGAACAGCTGCTCGGTAACTAGCTAGCTGACAGACTTCAGAATGCTGAAAAGCAGTCCTGTGCAGTGAATGAGGCAGGATAGATGGATATAAAGAAGTTGAAGATAGATATATGGGGGTTGGATGCGTGGTTGGATGGACTGATAGAGACTCGTCCATTCTGCAGCTTGAATTTGCCTTACATCAGAGAATTCTTGGGAAAACAAAAATAAATATAGTAATGGTAATGGGTAACCAAAATGCTGTGGTGGGTTTGCAGTCTCACGAAAGCGGGATGTGGTAAGCCTGCACTCTGCAGATCAATCACCTTGAATTCAGAAATGCGATTGCCCATTGAAGGTGTCATTATTTCTGACTTCAGAACAGAAATTTCTGGCCTGCATGAAAGTAGCACTGGAGACCGCCCTCTGGCATTTCTACACATGGATGCATTTGCATTTGAGACTATAACATCCTTACAGCACATGTAGGACCAGCCATACACGACTCAGGTTCATCTACTCTATCTAATGTCAAAGGTTTTTTAGAAGAGGTGGCAGCAGATAGTACGCTGTGCAGGCCCACGAGAGCCCCATCAGGCTCTTTTCTTAGGTCCCAGTCCTGATGGACTGATTTGAAGCCTAGAACATTAAGTTTTTTAATATCTTTTAAAAGCCTTCCCCCCCCCCCCCCCCCTCTTTTCTTTCTTCTGGCATTAATTCTTAACATTGGTCATTTCTATTAGTCACATAAATAGCTATTCCGCCTTTGAAGGTCATTAAATGAGTAGCCACAAAGACCCTGTAGCAATGAGTTCCTCCATCTAATTACCCCATGAGTAAAGGCATTTAAAATGATTGTATAAGTCTGCATATGAGTAGGTATATACAAAGATACCCATAACTTTAAAATATTCTGGATGGATCCTGTCTATTACTTGTGTGGAAAGATGGATGGAATAGTAACAGACACATGGACAGACAGATAAATAGAAGATAGATTCTGCTAACACAGTCTTGTCTAATAAATTGTTAAGCTACAAAAGAAAGCAGAAATCCCTGTGTACAAAGTATAGATTTTCTTTAATGTGAGTTATTGGGAAAAGACAGAGCTGTCCCTTTAACTGGAGAGCTGCAAACAGCTGTTCCTTATGCATACATGCTTGCTTGGTCTGAAAGTTTTGGTAAGTCAGTGCATAACTGACAGTTAGATTTATCTCCCCAATAAGCAATCAACATTATAATAAAGGAAAAATGCTTTCAGTGCACCTTTGAGAGTGCATCAGAAATTAATCTAAACATCAAATTAATTATAGTTTGTAAATGAATAGTGGCTCACAGCCCTAATACTTCTCCCGCTCCTCCTCCTCTCCCTAAAGCCTCCCCCAGCCAACTGCAATGGCTGGAGGTGTTGTGCAGTGAGTTTGATGAACAGCTCCTTCTCTTCCTTACTCACACAACTCTCCTTATCAGCTGGGAAAGAGTCTCATCCTTACTCTGCAGACCTGAAGTCTCAGAGCCTGACCACTTTGGAGTATAACAGAGAGTAGCTAGCAAATAATGAACTTTTGTGCCTCCTTCCCCTTTTCTCTGGGAGCACTAAGCACCCCTCTCACGGTGTCCTCCCACTCTTGGATCACTTTCCAACTGAGCTGGACACCTCATGAATCTCTCCGTGGCTGCCTGCCTGTGGCGGGTCTTTCAGAGTGGAGAGGACCACAACATACTAGCGCTGATCTGAAACGAAACATCCCAGGGGTTAGGCATGCTTAATGTGGCTCAAAAATCATTCCTATATCACCTCAACCCAGGCACCCAAATTAGTGGCCTTCTTCTATTACACTCTGAGCTTTGGTCGGTAGCTATATGGGAATGACAACCTGATATTGTCCAGGGACCCGAAACAAAATGTAGTGCCACTAGATCATGCAAAGTAAAGGACATAGCCTAATTCCATGGGCTACAGGGAGAAAAGCTCATGTAGATAATTTTCGTAGGAAATTTGAAATCAGGTTAAAAGCAAAAAAAAATAAAAAATCATATTTAATCATAGGACTGGTAACAGCAGCAAGCAGAGCTCCACCTCTCTCCCAAGTGCTTTCTAATAATTCCTCTATTGGGTAAGAATCTTCTTATTTACAAAATAATAATAATAAAAAATCAGAAAAAAAAAAAACCCAAAACCAAAAACTTTGAGCTGTTAAATAACTCTTCTCATCCATGGATCCTAAATCCCTGTGCAAAGGATCCAGAGTCCTGCTACAGGAAGAGGAACCCAAGGTACACAGCTAGGCTGGTTCCCATATGGAGCAGGAGCACGAGACTAATTTCTTACCCTTGCAGCACCAACTTACTCCTGGGCCTGCTTATTTCCCTGGATAAACATAAGAGGAATTGTTGGTTTGGTTTTGGTTTGTTTGGTTTTTTTGTGTTTTTTTTTTTAATTTTTTTTTTTTTATTAAATGAGAAACTGCCAGATTTGGCAGGGTGTGTTGGAGGCACATTGTGAGCAGGTGCTGAACAATATTTTTCCTGATGTACCTCAGGGTCCACTGTTTCCCTCCTATGTCTTATGGAGTACTGCCAATGCACTTTAGACCTGATCTGCAATGCCCCTGGTCCCAGGGCTCTGCATAGCTTTGCCAGTATGCCAGTCCCTTGGTGCTTCTCTCTCCTCTCTGTTTCAGTTTCCAGGTTGAAGCTCTGCAGCCCATCACCACCTGCCTGCTGCTTTGCATCTCCCACTCCACCTTTCTGCCACCACACTGCCGTCTTGAACTGCCACAATGTGTTTTTAATAACATGATACAAGCTCTACTCATCCCTCAGCCCTTCTCAGCTTCGCCCCCTCCTGTGTCCAGTCCTCATTCCTCACTGCTTTTCTCACCTTTAATATCTCTCCTCTGGCTCCCCTGTTTCTTTTCATAAATGAGGAGCCAGAGTAAGTTTAGTAGGGAATAGAAATATTTAACAGCAAAAGTAATTAACTGCTGTGACCCTCATCAAATGATGTTATGTTTTCTCTTTTGGCATCTTCAGAGAAGACTGGATATTTTTCCAAACAGGGTGGCATGCTAGTAACTTTCAAGTGGCATCCCTGCAGGAAGTGGGAATGAAACTCGATGTTCATGTTGTACCCAGAGTCAAACAAGATGTTTCCTTTACACCATATATGTCTACGGTTCTGAGAAGCCCTTGCAGTTTGTAGTTAAAACTAGAATGCTCCTTGCTACATTTAATGTGGGACATTTCAAAAAAGAGTGGGACATCCTTCCTGCCAGTGTGAAAGTCTGTCTGGAATGCATAGAAAAGGAGAAAACCACCCAGCAGTTGTCGTTGCTCACACCTGGGGTATCAAATAATTTTGAACTGATTGGAGGGAAACCATGGTGTCTGTGGCCATAAGCGAGGTTCTTCAAAGTCTCCTGGAGTTATTGTCCCATGTGGAGAAACTCAAGCTGCCATGCCAGTGGATATGGGGAACAGGCACATGCCAAGGAGACACATGTGGGGGCCAAGGAGGGGAGGATGGAACAGAACTGGCCTGACAGCTCCTGCTGTTCAATGGTGTGCAAAAAGCCAGCAGATCTAGTTGCTCACTGCTCACAGAAGGATGTGACTGGAGTAATGAATTTCCAGCTCCACCAGTAAAGCAATTCCTCTAGCTTTAATTTATCTACATCTCATTTGACACCTTGGAGTAACCACTTGGCCTCTGCTGCTCCATCTACATCCTCGTTTTTCTAATTTCTGTCATGTCTTCCTAATTAATATTGCCCAAACCTATCCTTTTCTCTCTTTCCTCGGTTAAAACATTTTCCTAGAACATGTCTGTCTCTGTATTTCATTTGTTTAACATCTTCAAATACCTTCTTAAAATGTATCTTGTGTGACAACAGTGAGTGCTCCTGAAATTAGGACTGTATTGTAGGGTCACCCTACAAGAGAGGTAGAGTTAGTAGAGTTAGCCATGTGTGGGCAATGTAAAGAACTGCTCTTCTCACATTGACTGCTTGCCTTTGCACTCTTAATAGTGTCATTTTATTGGAGTTTTCTTTTTGCCTTGTAGACAAACCGGTCACATTTAAATTGCCTGCATAACTGAGAGGGGAATTACCACCAGAACCATTGAGATCAGCACTTAGATATGTCCTCTGACATTTAGCATACCTACGCACAGAGAAACTTCTACATATGCAGTGGGAAGGTGAAAGACCTTGTGCAGTCTCTGCCTTGCACGGAGAGAAGCTCCAGGGTCCTGCAGAAGTTGATGTTCAGGCTGTAGCACCCTGTGCCTCTGTGCAAAACTTCCTAGGTCAGCCTGCTGTGAGAATGGCAGTCACTGTCTTCAAGGAGTGCTCAACTAAATGTAGTTTTTCCCTGAGTGAGACAATGATTCCTGCCATGGCCCTGCCATTTCACTGGGACTAGACAGCATGGTCCGGCAGGAGGAACATGCTGGCTGTAAAAGAAGTGCAAGGGAAGAGGCTGCAGATACCAGGTGGGTACTGAGTGAAGGACAAGTGAGAGAGGAGACAGAAGGGCAGAATGGTGAAGAGCTGCGAAGGTGAAATCAGTAAGTCTGAATACGAGAGGGCAGACAAGGCAACACCTGAGGAGAAACCCAAGGAGATGCTGATATGGTTGGCGTGATGGAAGCTCAGGCCATGGGGATGGAGAGGTTGTCGGTGAGGGGGAAGGAGAATTGTGGTTTGCATTTGGCCGTGTTACAGCTGCATTAGGACAATGGAGAAAATAAAAGCCAGAGTTTTGAAAAGTTGGAAGAGAAAATGAAGCATTTGGGTGTAGCCTGGATGTGTGCAGCAGAAGAAAAGTCGAAGACAAAGAAGCCTCCTAATTTAAATCACTTTTTTCAGTGAGAAATCAGGGTTGTTTCTCAGGCAGTCTTACACACTACATCAAACAGTCCTGCTCGGAAAAAAATAGACGTATTTTGAGCACTGTCACACTTAACACGTGAGATTGGTGTTTGCTGTAGCTTGCATTCTTTGCTGATCCTTGTCAGCCATGAGGCAGCGGTCTCTGAACTGGGCAAGTCAAAGGCTTCATGACCACAGCATGGTTTCTTCAGCGTGTGCAGGTGCTAGTGGTTCTCTGCAGGTCATGGACTCCAGAAACCAGTAGAAAGGCTTGTGGCTGATCTCTCTTTCTTCCTAACACTCTGTGACTGCCTCTACACTAACCTGCCAGTAGCAGTCAAAGGAGATAACTGTGTGCTGAATATGTAGGGCAGAATTCAGAGCCAAATGGGAAGGAATAAAAGTCCTGTGTTGAGACGCTGCTCTACTGACTTGCTCACTTGGTGCCAGCTGCTTGCAGGTAGTTCAACAGTGAGACAAGAAGAGCAAATTAAGTATTTTCTGTTTCTATGGAAAAAAACACAGTGATGTTTTTCTCCATATAATTTTTTAAGTTTGTCTAAAGCAGGACTTCTTGACAATTTCTTGACAACCTGGGGCTAGACTCTGTTACAGCAATTTACTTGGGATCTGCATAGCAGATACATTTTAAAAGGTCATATAATGGTGGAATATCTTTCTGGGGCCAGACAGAATTGTCCCCCCAGGCTATCAGTTGGAGAGCTCTAGCTGGGTTAAAAAAACAGCGCAACAGAATGCAAATGCTATGTTTTTACATGTTGAGTTTTGGGAAATGTTTACAAAGAAAAGGAAAGTTTTCTTACTTGCAAAGTTTAAAAAAATCCCTTCTTTTCCTTTAGGAAAAAGTAATTTATTTATTTTTTTTTTAAACTGACTTTCTGAACAAAAAATTATAATCACTGCCAGCTTCAGTGGACTTAGCAAAACAAATGAAAGGCCTGATTTTCTGTCATACACTCTACATTTTTATATCACTTTAAAGTTGAAGGTCACCAGGGTGGGAGGTTTTGAAGAACAGCGTGACATACCTGTGATTATTATCTACCTGGACTTTTGTTATTTCTATCCTTCTGGAGGTGGTGCACATGGCAGCATAGTTAACACGTTTGTCTGAGACCAATAGTCACAGCAGGCACTCAGGTCTATGGGAAAGTAAGTTAAAGCCAGAGAAAACTGGGGCTTGACATTCGGGGCCCAAACCTGACTGGATATTTGTGTTTCAGAAGCTAATGCAAGGTGAGTAAGATCCACTAGCAATGTCTAATACCTGCCTTTGCTTGCCTCTGTGATTGAGTTGACACATCCAAAGGACACCTTCCTGCTTTCAGGCTGGAATATACCACCATTGGTTTTAGAGTTTACTTCATCAAACAAGCTGATGTATAGTTTCCCCCAGTAAGACTCAATGTCAGGAAAAATTTCTGCTCAGATCCCTCAGTTCCTGCTCAGTTATCAGCCATGATCTCACAGTACTTTGGAAACAGCAATAAAGGCAGCCCCATAAGCCTGCCCCACAAAGTGGGTATGTGTTGCTATCCCCATGTAGCCTTGTAGCCAGAAAGCCTTTCAGCTGAGAGAGGACAAGGTGAATACCCTTCCAGAAGATACTCTCCCTTATTGGACTTCATTTTCAGCTCGTTTCTCCATTTACCTTTGGTCTTCTCACCTGTCAGTATGTGGAGAACCTGGCTCAGTAGCTCCCTAAATATTTATGATAGTAATGGCAATTTCATTGCCAAAGGTCCGTTTCTAACTTGTGAATATCATTGAAGCATTCAATGTCACCTACAGCTGTGCTGGTCTGCTCATCTTGTTATGAGCTTTTATATGGTTAAAGCTCTAAAAAGCAGGTGCTCTCTGGAGGGAACGGGACTAATTCATCATTTCTCATTTGAATTTCCAACTGCCTCTTCACACCAAACTCTTTGTCCTCCATTCCTCTAGTACTTGAGAGTACAGCAACCCAGTGCCTGCTGGTGAAGGAGAACGCTGTGCCCTCTCACATCAGAGGACAGAGCTCCTTCAATTAAAGGTGGAAAAAAAACCTGTTCAGACCCTCTGTGGATGGGCAGGAGGAGCCGTGCAAAGAAAAGGAGCATGAAAATCTTGGAAGTACTGTCTGACATGCACCATAGCTAGGAAGGGATGAAGTAAGAGTTTTGGGAGGTGGCTGTCCAGGAGAAGAAAAGGGAAGGCAGCATGGAGGGGAAGCATAGTGTGGAGACTGAGAGTGGCTTTAAAATCAAATGAAACTTCAGTAAGTGTTAACTCTGGAGGTTTGCTTGAGAGACAGAGTCCAGATCAGCTGCAAGTAACAGGAAAAGAAAGGCAGTAGTTTGTCCCATTGCACTTCTCAGGGAAGGTCTGCAAAGAGTGCAAGATGGTGGAGAACCAGAAATTACACATCCCAGTTGTGGGCACATGGATGGGGGAGATCCCCTGTCGGCCAGTTGGGATGGGATCAAATGTGGCAGGGTCTGCATGCCGCTGCACTGCCAGGAGGGATCCTTCACAGGCACGGCTTTGCAAGCAGCAGGATCCCACCGAGACACCATGCACGCCTCACCACATGGTGGTTGGCAGGCTGAGCCCTCCCGTTGTGGGTGCAGCTCAGGGTGTCCCTAGCTGGTGGCTCACAAGCAGCTGAGGCTGTGCTCTTTCCATGCTCCAGCTGGTGGGGTTGAGCCAGCAGCAAGGCCAGAGCTGTGTGAGCACGGTGCAGCTTTCAAACCCAGCCTCTGAGCATGGCCTTTCAGCTGAGGCTCAGGGTTAGCTCGGTCTGTCTCCATCTGCTGTGGCACTGGCTTGGGTCCAGCGGGCTCAGAGCATGGCTGCCCGCGGTCCACCAAGCAGCCACCCCCCCAGAAAAGCAGGTTTTCAGCTGATGTTCAGCCCTTGACCCCTTGCAGTCTAATGCATCACAGCTGCTGGAAAGCTGCCCCCACAGCTCTGCCTTCCCTTCAGCCCCATGTCCTGTTTTTCCTTTTCCTTAGGTACAAAATTTCCCCTTCTGCCACATGCTCATGCTGCTGACCCTGTCAGCATTTCACCTACGCCCCCAACATTCTCCATTTTGCTCCAGGTGCTTTAGTCTTTTCTGCACCCTTCCCACCTCCCCTTCAAAGGGGGGATATTGTCCACCCCACCACCAGCAGCTGCAGCACCCGGTGGCTGGTGAGATGCCAAACCTTCACCTCTAAGCAGCACACACAACTCTGAGCATGAGACAATTAGGAGAGAAAAAGGAAAGAGGGAAAGTATTGACAGGAGTAAATTGAGAGAAATCATAAAGCTTAAGCAGAAAGAAAGCAGTTTGAAAGGTAAAGTATTCAGAGAAAGCCCTTTCCTGGATGAATCTAATTGTTTTGTTATCTTTACCCACCAAAGCATTTACTTTGGTTTGTCGCCCGATCCACAAACACTTTCGAGGAGATGACATTACCGAAAGGCAGGAACATCTGCATCAGCTCAGCATCCCCAAACTCCTGGGGCAGATGGTAGATAAACAGGTTACAGCCCTCTGGTCCTATCAAGAGAAAAAGAAGACCCATGAATGGAGAGAAATAGGATATGAGAAAGCACATGGTGGAGCTTTACTTTGGCATTCCCTCTGTCTGACTGGTGAAGGGTCACCTCGAGGACGCAGTCTGTAGACTCTCAGAGGAATGGACAAAGCAGAAGACCAGGAACTCAGAAAGTCACCTAGAGGCTATACTAACTTCATTAACTTTCCCAGGACAGACACCAGGATAAAATCTGGAGGCAGAGGAACGCATCAGCAGCACATGTGGCCAAGGAAAGGCAGAATGGAGGAAAAAGAACAAAAAGAGTGAAAGAACGCGGTTCATAGTTTTTCTTTGCTCCTCATAATGTCCTTTAATCTGTAAAGTTTTAGGTGACCCATGCTAACCCTTGCCTCTTCTTAGTGTCTGCATGTAGAAGCTTCATTATGCTTGTTGTATCTGTGTGAGGACTGTGATAACAAAGAGAAAGATATGCACAAACCCACAGGCTTATTTTGTTTTGTAGCATTTTATATTCAACCCCACAGCTTGACTCAGCCTGAAGACTCTCCCCCATCTGGACTGTCTGGCTATGTCCCCCATTCTAGAGGGTTCTGCAAGAGAGAATACAGATGGATTTCAATCCATATTACTAGACAAGAGGAATTGCCCTTTTTTTGCCTCAATGTTATAACATATACTCTTACAGATTTCAGAGGCTGCTTGGAAAAATATCTAGAGAGGAATATTTAGTTAGAATATGCAGTTTTGTTAAAGCAGAGACCCTCAGAAAATGTTCTGTTGAAATTGCATTTTGGGGCAGAAGGCAGAGAATCTGCCTCTGGTCACAGAGCCTAGAATGAAACTTTTCAATTTGAGTTTTATTTTTAATCATGTACAGACTTGAACAAAAGTCAAAAGGGAACAGGTGTATCCAAGTGGTTTTGTTGAAAAAAACCCTCTGACATATGAACCCTTTCCAATGTTCACTAGTAGGGAACTGTATAGTCTGAGGAGGCAGGGACTGTGTTTTTTCATGGTCTTATTTCCAAAGGTGATCTTGACAGGTAACTCTGGCTCTGCTTTGCTCAGGGAGGTTGAGGTGAAGGGGGTACACTGTGTGTTTCTTGCAGCAAAGATAAGAGGACAGAGGGAAGGAGGGTTTCCTCTTTCCCTACAGCCCATGTACCTACAACCTACAACCCTGTGACCTGACTTGGCCTGCTTTCCCCAACTGACGTCCAGGTCACAGTGTGGAGAAGGAAAGAGTTTTTAATACTCTCATTTTCTTCATCAGGGCATAATTACGGTGTCATAACACAGCAAATTACAACTTTGCCTTTCCTGTTAGGGAGAGAAGTTCGCCTAGATGCTCCCACCTTTTATTAGCCATTACTCATCCCCCTGGCTGGCAGGAGAAGTACGGCGAAGTCAGGATTCTGACAGATGCCCATTTAAAGCTCATTAAAATTCCTGGGCCTCAGCGTGATTGAAGTCACAGGCTCTCCACATTTCCTTTTGGATTAATGGAAAATGAAGCCCTAATGAATATTTGCTAAGCACAATTTTCCCCACTAATTTGCTAAAAGGACTGTCATGAAGGAACAGCTGATCCTTTGCATCTTGTGCATTTCCTAGAGGTCATGAGGATGGTAACAGGGTTTCTTCCAAATGGGGGGGATAGCGGTATGGTGGGATAATTAGCTAATTAGGCACCCGGTCATCTGCTTAGCTAAATTACTTTTGAACCTCAGTGGCCCACAATCATGCTCCCCTATTTCATGCCAAGCTTTTCTATCTTCCCTCCACCTCCCGTCTGCCTCTTCCTTAGTCCCCTCACTGAGCAACTATCCCTTCTCCGCTCCTTGCTGCAGTTCATTTCCACACAATGTGGAGTTACTGGCACAGTAAACTAGACATGAAACAGTCTGAAAGTGTTAAACAAACACCGACCCTCTTAGCTGTCTGTTAGAATTGAGGAAATTCTACCCAGGAGAAGACCATGGTCCAGAATAGCAGGGAAAAATTCATTCCTTCATCTGAACATGCCCCAGAGCATTTCTGTTGTGGGATTTGAGATTCACATTATAATAGAATGGGTAAAATCTTGGCTTTGCTGCAGTTAGTGGCAAAATTCCCATTGACATCACCAGAGCCAGCAGTTTGCTCTGTAAAACTGGCAAATCATTTCATAATACCAGCTGCATTTCCTGGGGTCTTGGATGTGTTCTGCATGAGTAGGGATACTGCCTGCATGTGCTGAGAAACACCTACTAAGGCATAAGGCAGACAGGAGGCATGCAACTTCATCTACACAAGGTTTAGAGGTTGGTCTCAAGAAGAGAACAACCCTTAGTTCACCTTGAAATCAGCTTTGCCTCACACTGCTCAGAGACCAAGGGGAAGAGACCAGGAAGGATGTGAAAAAGCAGAGACCATCCCCAAAGCTCAGTTCAGCTTTGAAAGGTGGCTGAGAAATCCATGCAGCATCTTCCAATACCGACTAAGACAATGAAGGCCATACTCTGTTCACATCTTCAGAGGCTTTTTGCTAATTTCCAATGCTGAAAACTCCACTTGCTCCTGAGAAACAGCTTGGGGTAATTTGGTATTTTTTACTATCCTTAATTGTGAAAACTCTGCCATTAGAATTTAACAAGCAATTTCTTGTTAAATACATCCATCTCTAGGTTACCTACCACAGTGAGACTCCTTGGTAAAGGAGTTCACAAAACAAGATCTGTCTGCCTCAGCCTTTCTACCTTGTTGGATTTTTTTGGCCTGAGTCAAGTTAATCTGGACACTCCATGAAAGACTATGTGTTTATGTGTATGCCACTTCTTCGTAGATGTGTGCATATTTTAAGAAATATGAAGAAATATGAATTGTTCAGCTCAGAATACTATGAAAAGCTAAGTTATTTCTCAGCACACACATGCAATGAGTTTTAAAGGACTCAGGTTAACTGGATCCAGAGGAAGATCACAGCTGGTTTTCAAAAGGACTGTAAGTCAGCTCGAATTCTAACCCTCACGACACATTATGAGAAGAGCATCAAAGGTCATTTCTACCCTGACACCTACCGTGGCTCTTGGTTTTATGGCTTTAAGTTGTAGATATTTCTCTTCATTGGTACACAAGAAGCATAGATAGCCTTGATTCAGACAAAAGGAAAGAAAAGTTCTAAGGCATGCACAGTTTATGAGTGGTCTATAAATTAAAGGCAAACCATGCTGGGTAATAGAGAAACCTGTGACTGAGGCCACAAAAGCACATGATAGAGAACTCTGTGGTGTGTCCGTGTTGATTTGGCTTTGTTGGACTTGAGCTGCTAAGCCATTGCTCTGACCACCTCTTCACCCTCCATCTCATTGTTAGTTTTCTAGCATGAGGACAGGCGCAGACCCAACCTATCTCTGGGCATCCACTGTTAACAAGAGTAAACCCCATGTACCTGTGATGACATCATCTATCTATTGTTGCACGCCCAACACCGGCAATCAGTGTCATAAGGAAAGGCCGTGACTAGACTGGTCTTCCAACAGTAATTAAAAATGGGCTGTCCCATAAGGCTGTATGTAAGCCTGCAGCCCTTTGGTCAGCTGCACACCTCACCTCTACAGAAAATACTCAGAGGCTGGAACTTCGTTGCCTTTTCTTCACCTGCTGGCTATTCAGTCCCCAGCATGTTTGAGTACAGGGAAGATGAGAGTCACGAGCCTGCATCACTTTGTTTTAATATCTAAGTGTACTTCTGGGTTTCAGAAACTATGTCAAGATGAGTAACACCATCTAAACTTAAAATTACACCCAAGTTTTGCCTGGCTGGCATGGACTGAAACCAGACTTCATCTCTAGCTTTGATCGTTTTGGATCTGTTCCACCCCATGCACCTCGTCAGCTGCCAGCAGCCTCAGCACTCATGTGAAAGTAATGACTAATCTCTACAGGAATGTTGCAGCAGCCAAGTGGGTCTGGGCTTGTTGTCCAACCAGGATCCAGGAGTGGAGGGTTAGCATTGTTATTAACAATGTGATCATTCATGTTATTGCTGTGGTAGGGCTGGTTCATTAATGAATCAATGTTTGTGAACGTTCTTACAAACGTGACGTACTCTTCTCAGCACTGAGGGTTATTATTGTTACTATTAGAATTCCCCCTTGCTGCGTTTTCCTGTTAAAGGTTAGAGGTGCTTAAAGGTCTTGACCCTCTGCTAAAAGGGAATGCCATACAGTAGAGATTATTCCTTTAGCAAGTAGGCGAGAAAGTTAGAGCATCTAAACACTGCAGGAAAATAGAGGACACTGGGAACAGCAGCCTGCACTGGACTGGTGGTTCATCCTCTGTATCTGGCCCCCAACCACCCCCAATAACAGCTGCTTATTGAAAGGAGTGAGGAGTTATGAGATAACTTCTCCACTGGGTGACACTCACCCTCAACCCACAGAGACACACCATGCCTTGTGAACACAGGGAGCTTTGGGCAGTGGGTCTTTCAAGTGTGCACAATGACTATCCCTTGCTTCTGATGGTTCCCGGCACCGTGCTATGCTGAGCAATGATCTGCTCGCCATTTTGTCCTGTGCTTAATCTAGCCCCAGTAAGTAATAAAAAGCAAAGTCCTTCAGCATGGGGGAAACATCTCTGTAATGATACGTTAGGTCTGTGCATCTGTTCTCACAGCAGGAACATGTACTAGAGCTAATCAGGAGCTTGAAGTTGTGTTCCCCAGGAAATTCTGACATCAGAAAAAAATTAATTCCAAATTAGATCGAAATGCCAACATTTTTAATTTTCTTACAAAATGAGATTTCTCCCCCAATGTAGTTCTAAGCCATCAGAATAGTTCAGTTTGATAGTGTCATCTTGACTCATTTCATCCTGTTACACTATATTAAAATATTAAATGTCATTATAGATATATAATAACATGTATAACATAGAATATATCTGAATTAGTGATATAATAGAGGATAAAAGTTGAAATGTAATTATTTAAAACAAGGGTGTCTACACTAAGCTGAGGCACCTGAATTAAACGCTTCACTTTGGCAAGCAGTCCCCTCTTCTTGTCAAAAGGGATCAGTGGACTCCTTGGAGGACAATTGGGACTACCTGAAGGGGTTGCCTCTCAGGATCCCACTGCTACCCGCTGACTGTAAAGGGAACATTACATGGCATGGTTGTCTCCCAAAACACTTATATGAATAGTAAGAGATTCACCTCTTCTTACTTTTCATTACTCAATTGAAGCTATCCAGTCCTGCAGACTTAGAAAACCCAGGCTCCTCTTGTAGTCAATGTAAAGAAATGGGTACTTTTACTACATGAGTCATCTCGTCCTGATATAGAGATTGTAGTCTGAAAGGCCTGATTTCCATTTCCAGGCTATCAAAGGAGGCTAAAAGGACTAGATCAGCTCCTCTAAATAGCAGGTATCTGAAATCATGTTTCTGGCTTCTAATGAAGGGCCACCAGTGCTTTGTTTCCTATTAAATTCTTTATTCCAGTGCAATTGCATTTTTATCTACATTCTTGTTGCTCATCCTGAACACAGATGGCCCTGGACATTATTGTCTGTGCTGCTAACAGGTCTTTCCATGGCTCATGCACATCAGCATGCTCCCCTCCCTGGGGACTGAGAAGATCTCAGCAGCGTTTCTCCATAAGGATGATTCTGCATACTACCCTTAGTACCAGTGATGCCACACCACATGCAGGAATAGAGAAAGGACCCAGTGGACCAGGGATTCAGAGCAATTGTCTGTTTAATGGGCACTCTCTAGGTGCATGAGGAGGGGAATCAATGTGGTGGGGATGGTGTGCTGATGCCAGAAAGGAGGACAGCCCATTTACTCACCTTCTCTCTGTTGCTGTGGGATCATGGGAGGTGGCTGTGGGAACGCTTGGCTAATCTGGCCATAAGCAGCAGGATAAGCAGCTGTAGGGGAGAGAAAAGGAGAGAAGAAGAACAGGTTTCAGTGCTGGGAAGCAAGGAGTGTTCACTGCAAACCATCATACCAAGCTAAAGGTGAGCTTTCCCCCTGCATTTTGGCTCTGTGAAGGACCATCTTGTGCAGCCTGAGATGGCTTGAGGAGGTGCCACATGGCCCTGAGCACTCACCCTCCCTTCATCTTCATCAACAGTGACACTGGGGACAGCCACGTGGTGTCAGTGGGGGTTTATGTTGGGACTTCTCCCAGCAGAGGTGCATAACCTCCCCAGGCTGTACTGCAAACACGTTCATTCACAAGCTCAGCATATTGATGCCCATGCTGCCAGCCATGTGCAGAGTGCCTGCATGTGTTTCCCTGTGTAGTGTCTCTTCCACCCTGATTAATTCACATGCTTATAAAAACAGTTTACATGCGTGTTTCTCCCCTTACTCTAACCTTCATATGCCCACACACTGTATAGGCACAGTTGCACATACACTCTTCAGGTATACATTTTCTTTCATGTCCATGGAGGTTTCCTCTCTCACACACAAACACAGTGGAAACAGTGTGCGGCAATTAAATGATTTTCCCCACCTCAGCTCCCCCACCAAGCAGACAAGGGGAGCCATTCAGTACCACAGATGGCAGATGATGTGCCTTGCTGCTAAAAATACAGAGTACAGGTCGCCTGCGAGCCCAGAGAGAGTGGGATAGGGGCCATGTGTGTGCAGAGGGGTTAATTAACAGCTCAAAGGGTTGTGCTGCTTCCCATCTATCAAACCTCACAAGCAATAAATGACAATAACTAAAACACCAGCAAATGAAGCCCTACATGGAGAATTAAATTAAGTTGCCAGATACAGTGCTGACATGAGATAATAGCCATTCCTCAGCAGGAGCCCATGATTGCTCCAGTTACCACAGGAAATAATGACTTTGGGGTGGCAGCTTCCTCGCAACGTTGGCCATGGACACCTCGCAAGGGGAGGCTGAACACAGTGGGGTCATGGTCTGCACCAGGTCACTTTGGCTGGTGTCAGTCCATCAGCTGCAAAGGAGCTGCTTGGCATACATGTGGTGTGATGCGAGTGGAGGCTGACCCGTTGGGAGCTGTGGAGAAAGCTTCTGGGAAGCCAGGAGTATGTCTGTGTAGCTTCTAAGCAAGCCTCAAACTAACTGGCTGGGGTATGGCCAGTGCAGATACACCCAAAAATATGGGTATGTGCAGACATACCATACCCTGCCCAGCCACAGCAGCAGTGGCTCTGCAGGGTCTGGTTGCCCGTCTCCCCGTCTTATTGTGGTACTCAAGAAACCTGTTATAGAAAGTGGCCTCCAAATCAGTGGCCTGATTTTGCATTTCTGCACTGCACTAAGCAGACCAGACCTGGTCCTGCCAGTGAAGTTGCATGGAGGTATAGGTCAGTGGGAGCCTTTCCCTGGGGACAGGGAGGATGTTTCCTCCTTTTGGGAGAGAAGACCCTGGGCTTTAGGCTTGTTTTCACAAGAAGTTCAAATTTAGTCTGAGGATCTGTGGCCCCCAGCTCACCCCTATATCAGCAAACACACCCCTTCCCCCAGCCCCCTTAAACATGTTCAGAGATTAAAGACTTCAGAGAAGAGAAAGGTTTATTGGGAGAATGTGTTAATACTAACGACCTGCGTACTGCTGCACTCCAGCGTAGGCTTGCTGCAAGGGGTCTGCTGCAGTGGGGCTCTGTGCTGTGGAGACACAAGAGAGAGAAAGATTTAAGGGGTTAAAGCATGATAATCACTCTCCCTTTCTCTTCCCTTATCGATATGTGGTGTGAGACAGACAGACGCAGGGGCTGAAGGTCCCAGAAGAGGAGCAGCTGGCTCACCCTATGGATAGAACTGCACAGAGTCCCCTGCGATGACCAGGAGGGCTCTGCCTCCCAGCTGTCACCCTGTGAGACGTTGGAGAAGAGGGCATACAAAACTTTCCCCTCCTTTCCCAGGCTTAATTTATGGAGCCCACATCTGATCATGCGGATTTTTGGCATTGCAATAATAAACTCCCAAAAGCACTCATCTTAAGCCAGGACTAACACTGTGCTAGGTGCTGTGCAAACTCAGATCTCAGTGACAGCTACAGTCACATGAAAATTTCAATCAGAGCAGAAAACAACAGGGGCATAGCAGGAGGAAAGAGAAGAGAACAAAGCAGTGGCTCCTGCCATCCTGACATCCCTTCGAAGGATTGTGTTGCTGCCAGGCAGCCCCCGTGAGAGAGGAGATGCTGCTTGGAGGGGAGGGGGACACTGTCTGCTCCAGGGAGGGTGCTGTGAATCTCTGTGTAACGCATGCAGTCTCTTGCTGGCTTCAAAGTGCATTTTCTCTCTTTACAAGTGTACATTCCTCCCCCCTAAAACTGTTTATTTTTGTGAAACTTTGAAGTCTAGCTCAAATGCAACCAAAGCTAGTTAAGATTTTCTTTTTCTTTTTCCCCTTTGGTTGATAGGCAGAGAGCGAGAGAGAGAGAAACATGTTGGATAAGCTCTTTCTTTATCTGCAGCAATAAAAAATTTAAAGCAAAGCTTGGCTGAACCTCCAGTCCAAATGTCACCTTGGCCCTAATATTTCATTTCTTGTTATGAGTTTAATTTGTATTTATTGATGCTGCACAGTTCTACATTTACAGAGTCCCTCCAGCTTCTTACTTCTTGTAGCATGATCCCTTGGGAAGCTGCCACTTTCCCCCTTCCGTCCCACCTTCCTCCTTCCTACAAGCACAGAGGTGTGGCTGGAGGCAAGGGTTTGGAGGATGCAGACGTGTGGGACTCTTGAAGGGAAATCTGGTGCCATTGACCTGTCCAAGGAGAGTCACTGACTGAATGCCAAAAGGTGAGGGAGCTTGGCAAACATGAGTGTTACAGACTGAAGGAACATGGACAAAGTGTTTTCTCACAGATGCAAACAGCACCTTGAACCTTAACTTCAAAGATGACCATTGATCATGATAGAAGCTTGCAAGGTCTTGCACTTTCGTCTCAAAATACGAGGAATGGTGAGAAGACCAAACTTTGATGGGACAAACCCAATTAGCTGGCTAAAGGTTTGGAGGTTCCTGTTCATTATGGGCATTACTGAATCACAAGGACTTTGAGGATGGGGTAGTCACAGGAAGAAATAAGTGGGATTTCTGTCTTAGGTTCGCCATGAAAGGTTGAGTGATACACCAGTATCTTTGGGAGAATGGGTTATAATACCTTGGACCCCCAAAAAACTACCAAATACTGTCAGGTAGAAGAAATCACCTGAGGAAGATGAGGGGACATGTGGTAAAGGGAACAAATCTTTACAAGACATCCATGGTTTTGCAGTCTGCGGTCAAGGAGATGATCTACTGTGTCTGCCCTAAAGCCCTTCCTTGGTTGCACTCGTCTGTTTGTAGAGCTAGAAGAAGAAATTGTCTCTGCTGCTCAAGAAATAGAGTCACAGCATTTCCTTCCTTTCCAACTGGGGCTGGATCAAAACATACTTGTTCTTTCTCTGACATGCTATTAGCAATGTCTGTCTCCTCATTGATACGGGAGAAGTCACTGTGCAGCATGGATCTGACTGTGGTCCTTTCCTTCACTCCCTGTCTTAGCTGGGAACGTGGGAACGGCCCGCTCTCCTAGCTGTAGCTGAGTCTGTGTCCTGAACAGGACCACCAGGCTCACTGCAGAGCTGCTCTCCTTGCCCCATCTTTGGATATGTTGCCTGCCTTTGCAGCCACACTCTGCCCACCATAACTAAGCTATTATGCTTAGGAAAGATACATTGAAAATCATGGTTCATCTTTAAGATTAAATATTAAAAGTGGAAAAATGCTTTATTTAAAGTGCTTGGGACAACAGGCCTTTAAATGCAGCCTTTCCCCCTCCCGCTCAAAGCTTTTAGAGCTCATTATTTTCCTGAGTCTTAACAACTTGTCAGCAAGGGTCACATCTAAGGTGATGTTTCTTTCTCAGGAAGCTGCCTTGTGCCCCAGATCACACAGGGAATCTCCTCTTGGCTCACAGCACATGAAAGCCAGTGGGAATGCTCTCCCCTGGTTTCAGACAGCTTTGCTCCAAGCTGGGAATCACTTACTCAAAAGCAAAGAAGATGCAAAGTGGCTGGTCTAACGTACAGGACCCAAACACAGACCAATCCATCCCCAGATGCTTTTGAAAAGAGCAAGTCAAAATCATCCCTGGGCTGCAGGAACAGATATCAGGAGGCAGGGGAGGGGAGCACCCCTTGGCCTGGGGCTCCGTGTTTTACTTGTAGTCTCATACCCTACCTTGGCTGTTTGGGAAAACCAGTTGTAAGTCACCACCTGCAGGGATTTTTAATTTGGTAGCTCTTAAAAAGAGATGTGGTGACTTTTGCTCACTGAAGAACTCATCTTCCTTAGCTCGAAGAGTGTGTTTACTCAGCAAATGAAGGTGTGACTTCAGTACAGTGGATGTGGCTGTGCTGGCCAACAGGGCCTATGAAGATGCAGGGACACAGACTCCAGGGCTGGCTGGGTACCCCGGCATGAAGCCAAGGCAGTTTGGGCAGCCATGAGCATATCTTCATGCTCCGCTCACTCTGCCAGATGAATTAAACCTATTGAAGGGCATAACTGCCTGCGCTCCCAGCTGTAGCGCATATGAAGCCAACGACTGGTATCAATCCAGAAATCTCAAGACACAAATTAGGCATTTGAGGAAGTTGTGGCCATGCTATGTTCAACAAAGTGACAGCCCTCCTACACACTACCGAACCATGAGAAGTTCAGTGAGGGCTGAGACGTACGAGGGGCTCACAATCCAGAGCCAACCTGCCCCAGGCGTTATGTGTGACTGTAGGTTTTGAGCACACCATGTGCTAAAATTCAAAGTGATT
The DNA here is from genome assembly GCF_017639655.2 of Falco naumanni. Lineage (NCBI taxonomy): Eukaryota > Metazoa > Chordata > Aves > Falconiformes > Falconidae > Falco > Falco naumanni. The sequence goes on from NC_054080.1 coordinate 77,268,362, forward strand.
CCCATCAAAGGGAAGATAAGTCATTTCTGTGTCTCAGCACAAGAAGACCATGAGGGAAGGTTTGCTTTATTCCTCCACAAGATACATGTAACTTAACAGGATGTGCACCTCTGTGGCCTTCACACACCCCATGCTCCCTGTCTGTTACCCGTTCTCGCCATCCAGCTGGCCAGTCTTCTCTGTTACTGAAAGTAATAGTTGAACATGGGCATGGGGGTCTGGGAACAGATCTCAGCTCCTCTGCATGCTGTCTGTGCCAGGGTGCAAGCCCACTGTGGCCTAGAAGGTAAATACCTGAGTAAGGGCTGGTAAGAGCTCTAGGGGTATAGCAGACACTGTATGAGGAACATAGGTATCGCAATGTGTCTCAAAGGGGCTTTTGGACCAGAACTAGCGTATCTCTAAGTTGTATCATCATTAAAAGACCTTGGATGTGCTGGTGACTATCTGTGCAAATGTGCCCATAGATGACATTTGAAATAGCTTTTCTTGTGGTCAGACTCATGGAGATCTTAGGTCCAACATACAGACATATGAGGGATTAAACGTGATGTAACGTACACGCTAAGGATCAGCTGGTGAAGTGAAAGAAGCAGAGAGGCTCCTGAGAGGCCATAGGACGACCATCAATTGTGTCAGCCCTACTGAAGTCCATGTAGCCTCGCGACTTTGCAGGAGCTGATGATCTGGCCTTGCCAGGGCAAACCAAAGGTGTACTGTGGAAACAGATACTAATACTAACTTCATTTGGCAGCTCAGGGCAAGAGCCTTATCCCTGGACATCACCTTTATATTAATTTGATCATTTCCATATCTCCATGGGAAAAATCCTGCTCAGATACAACTGTCTCTTTGCAAGACTCTCCTGGCCAAGATGCCACAAGGTGACCATGGCAGATAACCTTCCATAAACCTGGAGACATAAAACAAGCCAATGACCTACTATATGGCCATAAATATAAATTTAACAAAGGCAGCACTTATTCATTAGGCAAAAGTCAAGAAAGGACTCCCAAGTCCTTCAGAGAAAGTAGATCTGTTAATGTCACTTTCCAAACCCTCTGCCTGATGCCAAAAACCAAGGATGATTTCCCAAGTCAGCATAAAATACCAGTGCTTTAAAATTAACATCGGGAAGCTTTCTTACTACTGATATATCTCTAGATTTAAATCCAGCTTTTTAAAGGGGCATTCAGCTGGTGTTAGGCCTGACATTTAGCTTTTGTCAGAGAAAGAAAGAATGGAGGTGGCAGAATGAAGCACGTTGTTAAAAATAAATAAAATCGGTTTAAGTGATGTTCTATAAAGAATCTCTCCTGAGATGCCAGTAACCCAGCTACCGTGTCTGGCCAAGATGAGCTGTTATATGGGTGCCCCAGGTGAAAATGGTTGTAGGGCATAGAGGGCTGGAGTCTGCTGTGATGGTCAGGGGAGTAAATCAGGAGGATCTGCACCGAAGCCACGGGGGTGGTGAGGAAACAGGACGATGGTTGCTGCCTGAGCCTCCCAAAAGCGGGGTATGGGACAGTGTCCCTGTTCCAGCTCCGGGTATGAGAAAGCCAAGGAAATCTGCTCTTTGAAATCAGAGGGTCCCAGTGCTTCTGAGAGACAAAAGCAGTGTCTGGCACAAATCCCTAAGACACCCTGGGATTTCACTTCGGTGGAAGGATTCAGCAAACCTTACACCTGTATGATATCCTCGTCGCTCCCTGCATCTGATTGCTTATGCGTTTCCTGATAAACATGCTTTATTCCATCTCTTTCACTCTGTTTTGCAGTGCTGTTCCCTGCATGGGTTTGCAGAAGCATGTTATCAACTGGATGCACAGCTTTCTGCTCTGCCTCATTTATTCATTCTTCTCACTGTCCTGGAGGTATTTTGCACCTCTCTCAGGAGCTGCAGCTTGGTCACTATCACCTCCGGGGCAGCGGATGGGGGAGGAGGGCAATGAAAGGGAGGCAGTGCTGTTCAGTCAAGGGGAGGTGGGGGATGGGGTAGTGCAGATAAAATAGTGATAGCAAACAAAAAATCTATGCGAAGACAAGGATTTAAATAAATAAATAAATGAGTGGGAGGGCTCTATTCACCTTCTCCTTAAATCCAATTTAAATCACTCTCTACAGCCCTAATCTATATCCATAATTATATCATTTTGTACAACAAGCTTGCGAGAGGTCTTAAGAAATTTATGTAGATTAAAATTCATGGGTGCCATAGTACAGATTCCATATTATTAAGATTGATTAAGACAGCTGATGCTGTGATTAAAGAAGCCAGCATTTACTGTTGTAATTAATTAGGTATTCAGACACAACAATAACTGCAATAACAGAAAGAATGTGCTGATCTGGCAGAAAACAAAGACTGATCCTGCGTTTTATAGTCTCATTTTTGCCATTTAGGGGCTGGACACTGCTCAGTCAAAGACATATTGTCCCGCTATCTCTTCCCCTACACATCAAAGGAGCCAAGAAATCCAGGGCATTTGTGCCCTCTGCTCCATCCTGTTAGTTGGAAAAGCCCTTTTGGTAGCATCTCCAGGTATTGTAGATGCTTGTTTGGAACAATATATGGGTCTACTATAAAATTAACGTACTTCATCCCTGGAATTCAGGATCGTCATTATTATTTTCTTAATAGTCCCACCTCCAAGCCCCATCCCTAGTCAGGCCCCTGCTGCAGTCGGTGCTGTGCAAAAACATGATAGGATTAATGTCTGGCAATGAAGATCTTCCAGCGGACAAAGCAAGAAAGACACAGAAGACTCAGAAACATGGACAGGTGGAGGTGGCTGGCCAAGGTGACAAACTAGTTCAACATCAGAGTCAGGACCAGACTTCCCTCCTTTTGCCTAAGGCCATAAACGTGTAAGTCAGGGTCAGGTTTTAAAAGCTATTAAGGTGCTCTAACTCCGTATTTTTGGGGAGCTTAGTTTAAGTCACCTTTAAAAATAAAGCTCAGGGTCTTAACTCAGGTGCCTCTGAAAACATCAGCTCAGAGCCTGATTTGTATTTACAACTTCTTCCAGATCAGAGGAGAAAATACTTTGGCTCTGGAAAGGCTCCCACAGCTGCCTTAAAAAACCTCATTCATTATGGCTGCAGCATGATCACTGGAAGTACATGGCATCATTAAAGTAGCTTAGAGTACAATTGAAGATGGCAACTTGTTATTATATTTTTAATGAGTGCATTCCTTCACTTATTTATTTTACCAGTAAAGCGTGGTTTATGGCATGTGGCAGATTGTTACAAATGGGTCAAATTAATGCTTCCTAGTCATAATGATGTTTCAGGTGCACACTGTTGCAGTTTTGGAACTGCTGATACAAAATATGAGCAGGAAAGCTCTCGCCTGGAGATTTAGGGTGGACAAACACAACACAGCCAAAGATTTCCCATAGTAAGTAACTTAGCCTCAGGGTCGCTGAGCCAGGTACATTTCTAGGGCACGGTGTACATCTGCATCAAACTCTGTGGGGCTTGTTTTTTGTCCTTGACTTTCTACAGGTGCAGGCAGGTCAAGGTCACTCTTTTTCACACAGGAGGTCACACAAGATTCACCTCCCCTCTAAACTCTTATCGTCTGACATCTTTCAGGACTGAAATGTCAGGATGGGCGCTGGGCAGGGGAAGCTGGTTCCCTTCTCTGCCTGCGCAAGGGAAGCCCTGATCTTGCCCAGTGCCACCAGATGGCGTTTGTCGTGATCAGGACTGGTCCTGGACTGACTGGTCCAGAGCAGCAGTCTGCCCATCAGCAGCACTGCTACCTAATTGACAAGCTAATAGATAAGGCTGTCATATTAGCACACCGGCAACTCTTCCCCTACGAAATTAGCCTGGGTAATGATAATAATTACAGATGGAGTTTGAATCCTATCTCTGCTGGCAATGGGTGAAATTGGTTACTGCCTGGTAGCTCTTTGTTGAGCCAAGGAAAACGAATTGATGGTCTCACTTCAGTTCCTAAGACATGAGTTTCTACAGCACAGGAATTCACCCATGGGGGACATCTTTACTGCCAGTCTCAGCAGGGGCTTGGAAACATGTGGGCATAGAAGCTTGGCTGTCCATTCGTACTGAGAACTAGTTCTCACTGGAGAGGGCTGGACCCCAAACAGGGTGTGAAGTGGAGCTTGCTGTCTTGCTAGCCCAGACCCACAGTGCAACGAAAGGGGCATGGGGGAACCTCTTCTGTGTCTGCAGAGAGGAGAGAGAGCTAGCTCTGGTGGTGGTGGGTGGTCAGAAACAGAACCACCATGTGCCCAAGAACAGTAAAAGAAATTACATGTTTTTAAAGCAACAGAGGGAACTTTCCTTTTGTTTTCCTCAGCAATTTAAGCCCAGACAAAATGCACTGAAGAACTCAGCATCCTGAAAACATCCCACATCTGAGGCTCCACAAAGCTGCTGTACCACTGGACCCATCTTTGGCTCTGGTCAAGCTGGACATCCCTTGGTCCAGGAGGAATATTTTTGTTTGGGAGCCGTTGGACACTATGGGGTGTATTTCTGCTTCTTTCTGGGCATATCACTGGGCTGAAGACCATAGAGCAGCCCTCGCTGTTTTCTGGTCTGTGCCTCCTTCCAGGTCCTTCATTTCACTGATCCTTTGACAGTCAATTCCTTCTTTGTCTTGTTTACTGCCCTTTGGTGTCTCCATTTTCTCATCTCTCCCTCCCCTTCTTTTCCCAAGGAAGTTTTATTTTTGGAGCAAGCATTTTGTCCAGTCCCTCACAATGCAATCCAGTAGGGCAGGACCTGTTACCAGACAGCAGAGTGCTGAGGGTGTGAGATGCAGCAGAAACCAGTGCAGATGGTCTCCACTGTTATTGTACATCACACACTGTTACAAGAGAAGCACTGGCCTCTGGGTGGCTAAGAAGCTTTGGCAGAAGAGCTCAATCTCTGTTACTGCGGCTAATGTGGAAATGGCAAATGCTCTTGCACTGCTGCAAAGTGACTCACAAGATCATGGCACAACAGATTATGCTCTTTGTCCCCACTATAAGTTGTGACACATTGCCACATTCAGTAGTTCTGCAAGCTGAAAGACTAAAGGGCAGGCATTAATACACAAAAAGGTCAGATCTCCAAAGGGGCTTAGACTAGTGGAAGAGGAAATATTTACTCGCTTGTTATTCTGTCCATGCCAGAAAGTGCACTGTGAGCCAATATGTACTGGCTGAGCTTGCAGAAGGTGAGAGCATGGCTTGCAAAGAGTATGCCTACAAGGAATGGTTTACTAGTGCTACTGCATGGATCCATAGCCTCACCAGAGCCACATAAAAAGCTGATTCCTGTGGGGACTGGGGCTGTGACCAGAGACCTGGTGAGCAGGGACATTTGACCTACCCTCACCTTTGCCCCAAGGCCATGGATGGTTCAGCTACCTGACTCAAATGATACCCTGTGCGTCCTTGCTCTAGATAAAGGAATCTTAAAAAAAGAACACAGGGGAAGACAGAAAAAAAAGAGTGAAACTACACAGTAAATACAATTACATGATCTGCACCTGTTTTTATAGTGCAAAGACTGGAGTTCTGGAGTCCTTTAGGTGCAGCATCAAAAATGTTATAGTACACACAAAGGTGGACATGTAGACAAACTGCACAATTAAAGGGATTTATTTGGGTCTGAATGATATGGTTGTCATGCCTCTACAGATTTTGATTGTCCTGATTTTCTATTTTCAGGCAACAAAGAGTATTCTGCTACAGGATATAATGGTGTGATCCCACATTTCAGTTTTTTTGTGGAATATGAAAGAGTATCTGAGAGCAAAATTCAGGCTTTAAACAATATATGGCAAGTCATAATCATAGCAAGACTATGGTTATGTACATAATACTGCGGCACTCTTGGCCACTTTCAAATGAGAGATATACCATAAAAGAAAGTTGTTTGGAAGATGCTGACTTTGGATGGAGACTGGCATGTTCTTTTCTTCTCTATAATGGTAGTGCAATTTCATGCTCAGTTTTAATATTTTATTTCTACCCTCGCATTTAGAAACACAGACATGCAGAATCACAGGGCAATGCCAACAACAAATGCTACAGAGGAAAGTACAAAAAATCCCATAATGAACAATGATGGAACAAGCTGCCCAGTGATGAAAATTTCCTTCTAACCAGAAGCAATTAGTGGCTGGCTTATATCATAAAGCATGAAGGTTTGTGTCCTTTCCGCATTTTTATCTAGTCTAATATGGCTGTGGATGTTCTCATTACCCATATAAATGTCTATTTTTTTTTTTTTTTTCATGCTGCTAAGCTCCAGGCCTCAATAAAACCTGTGGCAAGGAGTAAAGTTTTTGGGAGTAAAGAAATGGTCATGAGAAAGAAGAGAATAAGACGGAGCAAATACCTGATGTAAGCTACACCAAAGAGCTACAAAGGGGCTTGCTTTCAGGGTTTCATTGCTACTGGGGACAAGCAGAGGTAAAATGAGAGGTGAGGGTTTGGCCTGCCACTGTTCCCTTTACACCTCTGCTATAACTTAAGATGCCACTAAGTTATGGGGGAGCTGAGCACTGAGAGAGACCAATATATTGCTGAAGAGACACTGAGATAAATCCAAACTTTACACAAAGCAGACTATTTGGATGTCAGCTTTACCAGCAGAAAGGAGCCTCTGCCTGCAGCAAAGTGGAGCAAGGATGACTATCAGCTTTCAGTGCGTGAGGCTGTTGGTGTTTGTGCGGGGACTTACTGTGAATTGTTGGCTGAGCCAGTCTTTCCAAAACTCAGAGGGAATCAGATCAAGGCCATTTACTTTTATGTAATTGTGGATGAAATCCCTAACTGAAAGTTTTCTTTAATTATGGGGGTAGTTGGAAATGTTAACAAAAGCTCAAGTCATTAAGATCCGTCTAGAAAAATCATCTTTTCTCTGATACTTGCAGACATGGATCATGGAAGATTAGCTAAGAGGAGATAGATAAACCAGAAAAAAAAATATAAAAATTTGTAGAGGAATTGTAGAGGAATGAAGGCCGGTTAATTAACATTGATAATATACAGCTGTGGGCTGGCTTCAGGGGCGGTGGGTTGGCTGACGTGGATAATGTGCAGCTGTGGCTGGTTCCTGCTAAGTAGTTAAATAGCTCTGAGGAATGTATGAAGAGGAGCTCCAGCTAAAGAGAGACCTGGAAGGAGTAGAGACAAGGAGAGGCCCCAGGAGAAACAGGGAGCCCAGATGAGTAGAGGCTGGCTGGAAGAGGAGCCCAGAGAAGAAAGAATCTGGATGCAGCAGAGCCAAGAAGCAGGGCTGACTGGCTTGAAGGGGATGAAGAAAGAGCAGGGACAGTAGATGAACTGTTGAAACCTTGTGGGGGATTGGTGGCTGTGCTGGGGCGAGGTGTGGGAATTACTTGCTGGAGTTAACCTGGTGTGGGGTGGTAAAAGGCTTGTTGCAGCTGGCCAGTTTGGATAGTGCTGCAACAATTGGTGCCCTGTGTGAGGCTTGAACTCATGAGACTGAGTGTAATGAGCGGCCACAGCAGTAATGGCTGTGCTGGGGGACATTTGCAGTTCTGAGTGGTGACAGTGGTGCCCAACGTAGCAGAGACAGGAGGGAATAGCCTGCAATCTGGATCCTCAGGTTCTCCCCACCTATCTCAACGTGATCCAGATCGTAGGCTATCCCCACCTGTCTCTGCTACGTTGGGCCCTGCCACCACTGCTCAGAACTTCAAATGTTCCCCGGCACAGCCATCACTGTTGTTGCCACTGACATAGAAGTGGGTGATGCAACAGAGAGGTGATAGACTGGCAAACAGGAAAATACTTAAACAGAATAGTTGAACAGATGGCTGTATTTGTATGACCTTAAAGAGAGGGTGCGTTCTTGGTACTGTGGTTGAGCTCAATGAGTATACTAAGGGCTCCCTGCAATCTCCTGATGCCACTGTAAGTCTCCAAGAGCTCCACATACCTCTAAGCTGCTACAAACATGTAAATACATGCCTAGCTCTTGGCATGGTAAGCCCCTTGATTTCGATTCTTAAAGTAGAACTCATTGCTAAATGTTTACAAAGTGTGTGTTGATTAATTTTCAATACTCTCTGTATTTCTGGGCTTTCCTTTGCTGCATTCACAGGGTGCCTTTTTCAGTGACATTGTCTGAACTGTAACTAGGTAAGGCTTTTGTACTTCTACATTATGTAATATTTTTCCTTGTAGCTCATCAAGTCCCCTGTGATGTTGAATCTTCTGAGTTTTTGGGACTGGTTGAGATAAATTTTTTTTCTTAGGCGTTTTGTGGTCTTTCTGGCTGAAGCATCTGACTTGGTGTTTGATTTCCTAACAGACTGGATCAATGAATGTGTGCCCCAGGGTAAAATACTCCTTTGCCAGCTGGTGGCTAGGATCAGTTAGTAATGTTTACTTAGATTTCTATTGTTATGATTAGTATGTGTACAGAAATGGTAAGAAAAGTCTTCCTGGCAGAAGTATAGCTTGGAGGGGAGGGCTATCTGAACTCTTGAGAATGCTGAAAGAATGTAGGTGCATATTAAGGGCTCGAGCTCCTGAGTTCTCAGTGATTACAGCCTCAGAGTGTCCATATATTTGTAAGTACAGGTATAGAGTCAGGTGTGTATACTTCAACCTCCCTCATCCACCCCTGACTGCCAGGGCTTGCAAAATCATTCCTTCAGTGCTGGCATCTTTTGAGCTAGTCATGGTCTGAATCCCAGGAGTAGTTCTCTGGTGGTGTGCTACAAAAGTGAAGCTGATCCTGTTCTGTGGCTATATTAAAGGAGATTCAGTCTCCAGGGCTGCTGAGGCAACAGGATTTGGATGCATTGAGCATTTTGGAGACCAACACCCACTGCCTGCACACATGGTCTGAGGCATGGAGCAGTTCGAGGCTGCTTCATGGAGACATGTGGACCCTCTGGACTTGTGCTCCCAGAGCCATCTGGCTGCAAGAGATACCAAAGTGGATGCTAGGAGATGCAAACAGGCTTAGCACAGCTCCTTGAAGGCTAGCCAGGAGCCAGACCCCTGGGAGTGCCACTAGGACATCTGCCAGCATGAACTAGTTAGGCCTCGGACCAAGTTTTAGCTAAAGCAAAACATGCTGGGTGTCCTGATTGCATTCACCAAACAAGTCATTCAGCAGAGAAATTCTTCACCTCTGACACGCCCTTGATGTCTGCCATCCAGGTGTAAGTGTGTGTATAACCACTGTAGCTGGGTAAGCCCTAACTACACCGATGCCAGAGTGAGCCCTGGTGGCATGGGGTATAATCCTGCTGAGGACACTCACGCTAGGCAAAACCTGTGGGTATGGACAATCTCCCTAAGACTGAAGGAGCAGGTTGTGGGCACAACATTGGTCTTGCTTACCTGGGTAAGGGTGGATGCCATTAGCAAACACGGCTTCTGTGGCAGGCTGCCCGTTAGCCTGCGGCGGGAGGCCAGTGAAACCATTCACCCCAATGGGAGATGGGATGCTAGGCACAGCTGGTGCAGTTATGCCAGGAGGCGTGCTTCCACCTGCAAGTGGGGAAGACACAAAATCAGAGCCGGTGAGTACTGGAAGCAATAACTACACAGAGAAAACTGTTGAAACTACAGCTGTGACCACCACACAGAAACCTTCTGATAATCCAGAAAAATGAATAATCTCCCAAGCTGTTGTGCAAAGACTTCTTGCCATTGCTCCTCTCTTTGGAAAGCACTTAAAGGCTTGAGAAACTTTTTTCAAAAGAGTGAAGCTTTTGCTTGGTGATCATAGTCTCTAGACTAGATCCACCAAACTAGCATCAAACAACAGAAAACTAGAGGAATACCAGCCTTCCTCCTAAGCTTTCTCCCAGGGCTATTACCTGTTTAAATTGAGAAAGGAGGAAAAAAAAAACCAAACCCCAAACCAAAAACTACATAGATGAAGGGCTTAGGGACATGGTTTCGTGGCGGGCATGGCAGTTCTATGTTATGGTTGGGCTTGATGATCACAAAGGTCTTCTCAAACCTAAATGATTCTATGATTCTTTCCTAGAAAGCATCTAACACCAGAAGTAAATTCCGAGCCCCACCTTCCTACAGCATTTCTTCTCAGTTTCTCTATGGACGTGTCACCTTCATGGGCATACTGATTTCCAGGACTACTCTGTCTGTACTCTCTCATGAAGACATGTTTCATGTATATTTAATGTACAAACTCATTCTGAACTTTCTTAGCACCAGGGATCCTTGAAAGGTTTGGCAGGTTGATTGGTACCCTAAAGGCAGCCAGTGATACTGGGGTTTTGGGTGTCACTCTTTGGCCCACAGAGAAATCCCATTCAGCAGGGACAAATTTTAGGCTACATCTCTCTTTCATAGAATCGTATTCCTCCCCTTCCTCCCGGATGCATCATGTGGGGGACTGTAATGCTGCAATCTGAGAAGAACAATTTACTCTTTATGTTTTGGGTGGGATCCTGTCACTCACTGACAGAGAATTCTTAAATTTATGAGGGGAGAATTAAATCCCTCTGCTAAAGCATTGTCTGTTCCTGAGTGTGTTTAAAATGACTGGGCTTTCTGTGCTTCTTCTAATATATTCAGGATGTTTTGGTGGACCAAAAAAGAGTTTTCAATGAGTATAAATTTATATTTTTCCCTTGCTAGCTGTGAGTGGAAAGTTAAACTATCTCATCTTCAGCAATATCTTTCTGTGTCAGGGTATACTACTGATTGAAAGCACCATTTTTGCAGTAACCCTTTTTTCAAACCAATTACAGGAACTTCCTTCACCATAGCAGAATTCTATGATAGGTTAGTCCAATAACAGACTTTAATGACTGCTTAAATCTGTGTTGGTTCTTTAAGAAAGCCAATACTGGTGCATGAGGTGTTTTAATATGTTCTGATTCCAGTAGCCACCAAAACCAGACAATATTTCAGCTCTTTTCTTATACCCTGAACAGACAAGCTGCTGCATCCCCTTTTCTTATTTAAATTGTGTTGGCCTTTAAAAATGTCCTCTGTGGAGGTACAGAGAGCCAGCAGTGGCAACTGTAGTCCAAAGGCAATGCTCTTAGCATATGCCATCACCTTGCAAATCACAAAGGCTACTTAAAATTTCAGTTGCTTTTCTGGATCTCTCGTTTATTTGCATAGACTGTGTAAGTAATTTTTTCTAAAATTACAGCAAGGGATTTGTGCTTCCTATTTTGTGCATGTTGAAGGAGGTTTAGGCATATTCATTGCAATTCTTTAATTTTCTTCTTATAAAGAATCCCCCTGGAGAGGTCAGATCTGTAGCTGGAGTAAAACTGGCATAATGCCACCGCAGAGAGCAAATGGTGGTGGTGCATGCCAGTTGTGGATTTCATCCCTGGTTTGAGATCTCTTGCTGCAGCTACACCATCTGCAGATTTACAATGTAGAGGGAGGGAGAAGAGAAGGAAGGAAGCCTAAATGAAATTTCATTTCTAGCCCCTTAGTCAGACCCACTTTTCACCCAGACTATGCTAATGATGGGACAAATGTGAAAACTGAACCAGACTTTGAGATGTCAGTTTAATTGCCTCACAATTACGGACTGTGGGTGAGATAAAAACCTGACTCTTGATGCAGAACCATCAAACCGCCAGCAAACAGCATAAAGTTTTATGGTCTGAATTACCTACTGCCTCCATTGGAATGTCTACTGCACTCCATTGACCCCCGGCAAGCCAGGTGACTAGTATGAACTAGAAGTCTGACTTCTGTATGGTTAAAGCCAGATCAGATGGATCTCACAGTCTCTAGTCTGTTAAATTTGCCTGGAACCAAAACTTTGTAAGTTCCTAGCTCCTGTCGGAACTCGTGAGCCTGAATGAACTCATGGCCATGTCCCAAGGAACCCACTCTCCCAAAGGTGGGATGCGCAGGAAGCAGATGCACTGGGATGTCTGAAGATACCAGCACAGAGGCACAGTGCTCTGCTAATACCTCCAAAGCCTCTAGGACTCTGGGTTACCAGTGTCCTTTTTCTAGCACAATTTCTTTTGCTTAGGAAAGATCAAAATACTTTTTTTTTCAATATTCCAAACACTTTTTTTTTCTAATGCCTGTTTTTTAGTGAACTTTGAAATGTTTCATTTTCATTCCAAGTCAGAACAAAGATATACTTCAATGACTGGAAATCCTGCTATGAAGCAGAATGATCATTTTCCATTTGGCTTTCTGAATGTTAACAAAAGCCAGCAGGAGAATTCACATTAGGCTTCAGATATCTCCTGGCTACTCAGAAATCGCTTTTCATTTTGGAGGCTTGCTTGCTCAGATGCTATGTGAAACATTTTCTATGCATCTTATCAAAAGCTTTGTGAGTGTTGTAGTAACACAAGGAGTCATTTCAAAGTCTAAACATTTCACCCAAGGAATAATTGTCAATGGATGTTTCCACAAGCCATTACAAAGGTTTTTCATGAAGGAAGCTACCCATTTGAGGTAAATCTGCAATAATGCCAAAGTGTATAGGCTTCATGACTGAAAATATGTCATAAGGAGAGTGCAGACTCTGCCACCATGAAAGAGATCGAGGGGTCATCTAAACCAGCATCTTATTTTCAGTAATGACCAGTCATGGGTGTTCTGGGAAGCATGTAAAAAACATGAGCTTTCCTCCTCTGTATTTTGACAATGTTTGTCAGTCCCCAAAAGGCACCAGGCACACCAGAAGAGAAGATCTTATGCCGAAGACAGGCCGTGATATTTTTCATGTGCTGGAAATCATGGTAAGCACAGAATTTGGCTGTTGTATCAGTATTTACTTAGTTATGTCACAGAACTCACTCATTCTCAAGACTTATTTATATGCAAAAGACCTTGTGCTCTTTTGTGGTGAGACCATCACAAACCACTGCCTGGATTTAGCTTTCCAGGCCCTGAGAGCATTTGAATTCCAAGCAGACTTTGTTTGATGTTCTCTCTGCTCCCACCAACACAAAACAAATCTAGCTAATGCAAATATGATAATCTTTCCAGCAGTGGGTTTAAAGGGTGCACATATAATTAAGCCACTTTTCTATTTGGATTTGCAGTAGCTCCATAGACTTGTTTATACATTTACCGTTGTGTAAACATATATTTTGAAGTGTGTGGTATAAGGTTTTTGAGTCAAGCGCTTTTCCTTGGGTCTCCATAAGTTTATGTGGAGAGCTCTGTCTTTCTGTATCTCCCTTCTTTCCCCCTTATATTCTAATACAAGCAAAGGAAAAGTTAGGTATCTGATCCAGTAGCTGCTGACACTGTTCCCAGCTACAGATTGCAAAGAGATGCTTAGCTCTGTGTGCAAGAGGAGGTTTTCTTTGGCAGACAAGTTAGTTAAACTCAGTTCATTAGGAACAGCCCCCAAGCCTCCAATGTTGCTGTGCCTTATCTCCCTGCCATCCAGTGTTTGTCAGCCATGAGGCATCTTTCTTGGCTGCTTTGTCAGATGGCCCTTTCCTGCTCCAGGACTGGTACAGACCTCTTCTTTTCTGGTACTGAAGCTGCCCCTTTTCTCTCACTGCTCTGCGCTGCAGTCCCAGCTCCTGCTCTGCTCAGTGCTGCCAGCACCACAGCTTGCTCAGGCATAGCTCACTGCTCCCATGTCTCACCCCAAACCTTTGTCCAGCTGATCCCATCCAGACCAGCTTGATGCTTCATGGTTCACACAAGTGCACTGATATGCCACATCTTTCTGAACAAGTCCCATTCCCAGTGCCTCTCATAGGAACAACTCGCATCGCCCCAGGGACCCTTTTATCACAACCTGTCCCTTAGAAATGGTCCTCTGAAGATGTACCTTTGAGTCCTCTGCTCCCCTACCAGACTCAGTGGTATATTGCGAAGCTCTCCAGATTCTTACTTCTTTCCTTTTGTGGTTCAGCTCCACTTTCTCTGCTGCCCCACTTCCCTGCTGTTAGACCTCGCGCTACTCCATGGCTATCAGCCCTGCTGGTTCCTTGACCTGTTCCTGCACAAATGATTTCCTTGTGCTTTAAGCCCCAGGAAAGCCAGTCCTGTTTCTGTCTCAGGTTGACTCCCTGCCCACTGCAGCTCTAGCACGGGCTTGTTGTGACACCTAGACAGATCCTGGGAGCCCTTTCCCAACTACCTGCCTCTGCTCCAGCAGCCAGAAACCCTCTCACCAAACACTTCCTTTGCAAGTATCACCAGAGGTCTTCCCTGAGTACCCCCTGTCTTATTTCACAGCAGGGGAAAGGCTTATGTACCCCAAACACACAGCTCATCTTGTTAACGACATTGCATCTCACCACAGACCTTATTTTATTTGTCTTTAGACCAGCCTGGCTGTGACAGCACCAGCACTGACCCTTTGGACATCTATATGCACCACCAATAAACCAGTGTAGGTTACTGGGGGATGCTTTGTACCATTTAGAGCAGGGGTTCTCAAACTGTTTAAACAGGGGGCTGGCGTGGATGAAGTGGCAGGCAGTCATCTGCCGCTGCTTGGTTCCCCCCACCCCTGGTGGGGGGATCTGTAAATACCGGGGGCCGGATTGAGGACCCTGGGGGGCTGTATCTGGCCTGCGGGCCGTAGTTTGAGGACCCCTGGTTTAGAGGGTGCTCATAGCTAAAGGAAAAGGTAAGGCTGAGAGGGAAGGATCATGGCTGAAAGCCCTTTCCAGTGCCTTCCCTGCCAGCACCCTTCCTCCTCCCCAGCAATCCTGTTGTGTCCTGGCTCTGGTGAGTCTCAGCCCTCTTGGTCTCCTCCCTCATGAGTGGCACAGGGCACAGCTAGACCAACAGCCCGCTTCTAGCAAACTCTTTGACTTTGTCCTTATAACTATTTCATGATACAAAAGCAGACTTGCAGGTGGCCCCAGCCCTGGAAGAGGTAGCAAACAGCCTTTCTCCACCCCTTTCCACCACTCTCAGACCACAAAAGGATCTGGTCAGCTCCACTCTTCACTTCTGGTGGCCTTCACCAACAAGACCAACATTTCTTTCAAGACCCCCTGGGGGACAACCTGTCAGCTTCCATGTCCTGCCAGGTCTCCTCTGGGGTGTGTCAGACGTTTCTGGCCTTTGCCCTCTCCACCTCCCCAGCCCCTTACCTGAGGTTGGTGTCATGGGGGCGGCTGCCAGGCCATTCATGTTCAGAGCCGCCATCTGCTGCATCTGGGCTGCGGCAAAGGCTGCCATGGGGTTCAGGTAGCCACCCTGCGCCACCGACGCCATGATTGCGGCTTGCTGCTGCATCAGCTGGAACAAAGAGAGCAGGGAAAAAATATCATGCAGTCACTGGCAGGGCAGCCCGTGGCACTGGCACCAGGTTGGGGACCCGGTGTAGGTGCAAGGCATCCCTGTTTTGAGATGTCAGCTCACCATGCCTGTGGCACCTCCCAGCCTTGGCCCCCCTTCTTACTATAGGGGCCGGAGGCAAAGTACATCTTTGCATCTTAGGGTTTTTATGGTCCCCACCCCCACAATGTGTTCCTGACTGTGGAGGATTCCCATGAGTTGAACGCAACCCTCTGATTCCTTGGTACTTCCTTGATGATGAAAGGGAGAGAAAACACTATACAGTCCTGACCAGAGAGGTTTCATAGCTTACATTGCTTTTGCCAAAGCTTTGAGAAAGCACTGGAGGCCACCGATGGGAGACCAGTGTATGTGGAGCAGCAAGATGAGGAGATCCCTTCCCCAGAGCAGCAAGCTTAGCTAGTTCTCTGGGGTTAACCTGATTTGTTTCCATCTGTCAGTGACAAAAATATTTTTCTTATGCTGCTGGGAGGCAAAACCATTACCAAACCTTCCAACCAGATTACATAGCACCTATTTCCAACACAACCAAGCAGTGACTCCAGAGCTATATAACAGAAGGGAACTCCCCTATTTAAGCAGGATTAATACTGTGTAGTGGGAAAATCCCTTCCCTGTGGTTTTGATCTGGGATGACTTCCTTAATTGTTTATTTCGTGATCAAAATGCCACCTCTTACAAAAGGCAAATATAAGGAACCCAGTCTATATTTTCAGGAATTTAGGAGTAAAAGTTCTGGAGCATAAAGGTGGTGGTGAATGGTTATGCATGTTGGAAATGCTTCTTGTATTAAACCCAGACTTTGCTATCATTATCTTACACTCTGAACCTAACACAGTCAGTGCGGTTCATAGGTGCAGTATGGCTGCAGTGGGCTTTTGAAATGCTCCTGGCATGAAGAAGAAAACAGTTTGGAAGTAGCTGCCTCTTGTCTCCTTCCCTGAAGCTGTACAGAGAGCCAGATGAGTTAAGTCTGGTACCATATCCAACCCTCGCTAGTGACTGGTGGTGGATGTTTACAAAAAATATAGGGGAAAGAGGATGAGCAGAGAGAAAAATCTCACTGTTCATTCCCCAGCCTCTGCTAATGCATAACTTGATGATAATAGTGGAGAAAAAAACTGTTTTTCTGTAGTGGTTTTAGAAGTGACTCATGTCTTTGCTGTCTCCAGAATTGGAGTGCCTCTGTTTTGCTGCTCTCTGTGATAACGCTCTCTCTCCCATCAGGAAATCACCCTCTGATGCTGTTGTTTAAGCACATGGGACACGCTTCTCAGCATTAAACAGACCTCAAAAGTCATGGCAAGGAACAGACTGTTCCTTACTGTTCGCTTTAATATTGAAATATCAGCTAAATTAGCTCTTCATATACATACACACTAAAACAAATCCTTGAGTTCACTGCCCTCATTCAAATGCTGAAACTTTCCTTGTCACCGTCGGTCACAGTGGTCGGTTAAGAGACCAAAGCAAAGGATGCTCTGCCATTGACCTGCTGTATCACCGTGCGCAAATTGTCTAAACTTGCTTCCATTTCTTCAGTGATAAAATGGGACATGGGTTACCTGCCTCCCCACGTGGGAGTGCCTTCAGATCTACAGATGAAAATTTCTGTACCAGAGTTTAGTACAACTATTATTTTTTGAAGCCTAATGCAGATTGGTGGCAAGGTGGTGGCTTTCCCTTTGCTTATCAATTACCTTTTTTTATTATACCCTGCATAAGACACTTTCACATTTTAATTAGCGATATTCTGTCCTTTGTAATTACTGATGGAGTGATTAGGCAATCTTTTCTATTATAGCACAATGCTGATTTCCCTTTAAGAACTACATTTGTTTCTGAGCATCATTTGAGTTTATTCTCCAGAGGAAGCACTGAGCAGGTGATTTTAGTAAGTGTGTCAATGAAGTGAATGAGGAAGGGGGAATCCATCCATCTTTAACACTGGATTGACTCCAACACTGAGTGTGCTGACTCGTGTCTCATTTTCTGTGCTGGATATTTTCACCTGGGGAAAGCTGAGCATATAACTGGCTGGGTTGCAGAAATGATCACCAAGACCTGTGCTTATAGGATCTATTTAGAGCTGCTGATCAAAGGAGCATCTCATGAAATGGATGCAGTTGCAAGGTCTGGGGACAGTTCCAGTCTGGCCTTTGCTGACTTCTCTCCGTGTTTCTCCAAAGCTGACCAGAACTGCATGAACAAACCCACCTCAAAACATGGAGTAACATATAGCTGGTTGCATGTGTGCTGTGGTCAGCCTCGCTGGCAGGTAACAGCCTGGTATTTGTACCAGAGACCGTCTAGGGCAGTCAGGGGGCTCTGTTTCTGGCACTTTCCGTTGTCAGATGCCAAAAACTAAATACACATGACGTTTCATCTAAGCTGGTCACCTATTATGGTTGATATGATAACAGGCAAAGGAGTCTAGGCCAAGATCCACTGCTCCCTTCTGTACCTGAATGCCTCTGGGCAGATGAATTGCAGCTTCATTTCTCCCTGTTGACTGTATGCGGACCTCAGGTGATCAGTTCAGCTGCACATACCAACACAGTCAGATGAAATGATTCCCACCCTTTACCTGGCCCTCAGTGGATATTTTTGGACCTTGGGTCCCAGCCATTTAAAAGAAAAGTGTTAGTCCTTCTTTTGTTTGTATTTCACCTGTGCTGCAAGAGAAACAGGGCTCTATCTAAAAGATACTGCATTGCCAATGGTAGTACAAATGATTGCAGTCCTCCAAAGACAGTCCCCATTTTGCACTCAGCAGAGCTAGGCAATCACCTGTGACATTAGTTATGGCTTATTGTCCTGGTTCCAGCTGGGTTAGAGTTAGATTTCTTCTTAAGAGCTAGTACAGTGCTGTGTTTTGGCTCTGATGTGAGAACAATGTTGATAGCACACTGATGTTTGTGGTTGTTGCTGGGTAATTTTTATACTGAGTCAAGGACTTCTCAGTTTCTTGGGCCCTGGCAGCGAGAGGGCTGGAGGGGCACAGGGAACTGGGAGGGGACACAGCCAGGCCAGGTGACACAAACTAGGCAAAGAGGGATTCCATACCGTATGACATCATGCTGAGTATACAAACTGGGGGAAGAAGGAGGAAGGGGTGGACATCCAACATTATGCTGTTTGTCTTCTGAGTAACTGTTACGTGTGATGGAGCCCAGCTTTCCTGGGGATGGCCGAACACCTGCCTGCCCATGGAAAGTGGTGAATAAATTCCTTGTTTTGCTTTGCTTGCATGTGTGGCTTTCGCTTGACCTATTAAATTGTTCTTATCTCAACCCTGGAGTTCTACATTCCTTTCCAATTCTTCTCCCCACCCCTCTGGGTGAGGGGGAACAAGCAAGCGGCAGCAGCTTCGTGGTGCTTGGTTGCCAGCTGGGGTTACACCATGACACTTATGCAACTTCTTCTCCTGCTTCTGGATGTCTCTAAGCTGTTCAGAGTTAACTCCACAATGGTGGGTGCTCCTTTTGGTTTGCAAACCGGGTAACCTGAGTGTGTGGTTTCTTGTGTATTCAGAGGGCTTATAAATTTGCACTGGAAGATGCATGTTTTTAGAATATACCTTAGTTACATGCATGCTCCTTTTTGCAGTGTAATGCCATTTCTGCTTTTCTGTCACAGGCCTTCAGAAAGAAGGCGGCACTTCCTTTCTCCTTATGAGAACTAGATGGTCTTGTCTGCTGATCAGTGGTGAAGGTGCAAGGTCTGCATCTTAAATTCTGATGGATTTCAGTGAAACAGTCACTTTAAACTGGCCATACTCTGATGGAGACTGAATTAGGATCTTGAGGAGAAAAGAGGTTAAATTAAGCTTAGGATTAAAAAGCTAATGCAGTAAAAATAAGGCCCTAACCTGTGATTTGAGAAACTAGATCCAGTTGCTTCTGCTACAGCAGGCATTGTGCAGGGAGCGCTCACCCCGTTTCTGTTATGCTTGGTGCTCTGTGGATGCCCAAGATGCCCTGGAGAGCTGGAAACCCCCCTGACATGGTGAAATGAGCTGGTGCCCTGCACCTCAAGGACCAGAGGACATACACCTTGCTGCAGCCTTCAGAGCCAGGCCGTGGGGTAACCCAGTGTCTCCTCCAGAGATGGAAAAAGCATAGCATCCCATACCTGAACACAGCCACACACCTCAGCTCACTGGCTCTCCTTCCTTGGCTAACCATGTCCCAAATCCTTCTGGACATCTCAACCCTTGACAACACTCCTGACACCCTTCTGTGGCCATATTTGCTCTTCATGCCCTTCTGTCTCTGGTTGGAGTTGCTCGAGGGTAACAGTTAAGGGGGAAGAGGAGGGGGGTCTTTCCCAGCCCTGTGCCTGATGGTCACAGCCTGGCTGAGTGCAGCAGCATCACAGGAATGGGAGGATGGGAACTTGGTCACCTTGAGTGAACCTGACAGCATAGACCTACCTCCTTCCCTGCAGGACAGCTCCAGGGAAATTTACAAAAGGAGGGCAAGCCCTGTAAGGGTCACCGGTCTCCTTTATAAAACCTCTGCGGTATTCCCAATAAAAGTCACCCCACTCCTTCCCTGGCTCCCCCTGAAGACAAATGTTCCATCCACTCTCTTTTCACTTTGAAAGAAGCCCAGTGTATGGTCCCAGCTAATAAACCTGTAGAAAGTGAGGCAGTGACCCCACCAGGGGCAAATCAATAGCAGCAGGGCCCTTGGGTATTGTGTACTTTAAAATATGCCATTTGAAATGCAGATTTTCCCTGCATGGGCTGAAGCTGCAGATGAAGCCTAATCAGAAAGGCAGCAGCCTTATTATCTTGGACTGATCCAAGGGGACGGAGAGGAGCCTTCCCCTTCCTCAGCTGGAAGGACGTATTTCCTTTTGCTTCTTTTACTTCTTTGGCATGGCCTTTGCCTCAGCATTTAAAACTTTTCCCCATCCAATTTTAAAGACTTGTTCCCTCTTTCCTTCAATGTGGCCTTTACTATTGCTCAGATATTTATGTTCTGAGGAGACCAAGAGATGCTACCAAACTGGTTCATGTCCATGAAGAGCACCTCAACAGCTAAAAGCCTGCAGTCCTTATCCCAATGTTTGAGAACCAATGGGGCTGCTGGAGAGGCACTGGTAAGGCCAACTAAAGCATGGGAAGTGGTGGTAGTGATGGCTGGTCAACAGAGAGAGAGATAGGAGGCTTCATCTCACACATCTTTTTGATACCTCAAGTTGAGGTGGCTAAACTTCAGCCAGTTCTGTCATCAGTGGGTAGATGGGCAACTACACAGGCTTATCCATCCTATCCTAGCATGGAAAATGAAAGTAGCAGCAAAGGGTGAAGTTTTGCAGCACAGCTGCACTAAAGCAAGAGCTAGCTGATGCCCAGCTCCCTCTCCACAGCTTTGCACCAGGCCAGATGCACACCTGACACTGCCAAGCCCCAGCTCACGGACAGCACAAACACAGCGTTTACTGCCAGCTTTCCTCCCAGACATGGGGCTCTGTGTGGTCACGACCAGTCTACTGTCGTGGGGTGAGGACATGTGGCCAGAGGTGGGGCTAGACACCTGCCTCTGGGACAGCTGCCTCTGGCATCAGGTGGCTGTTAGCAGGGTCATGCGACTGTGCACAAGGAGAGGACATACTGTCCTTGTCTTACAGGAGGGACAGATGCATGCAGAGATGAAGGAGCTTTCTCAAGGCAAAAAAACTCCCGCTAGAAATAGGGCAAGGATGCTACAGCCTGCCTACCCCAACCGCCAAAAGAAAATACACGTGAAACTGGAGAAGGGGAAGAGGAGTGAGAAGAACTATTTCTGATATTCTCTTTTTGAAATAGCATGCTCATTGCCCTTGGAGAAAGCTTACTCTGAACAATCTGATGACCTTCTTATTTTTGTCAGTGTTATTTCCTACCCTTGCCTCAGAACCGCATGATGTTTTGTTTGACTTTTCACATTCTTCCTTCAGTAATAACAATAAAAGTAATAACAGCATCCCACGCTTCCCACCTCTAACAATCTATACAAACACTTAGCTAATTAATCCTCATGGTACCCCTGTGATAGAAAGAGGTAAGTAAAGTGATCCACCAAGCAATAAGAAGACACATATTTGGTAAAATCACAGAACTGACAAACTCACTTCTGTTTTATCTAACTGGCCATTGGGAAATAAGAGCAAAACTATCTCCCATGCCTTCAAACAAACAGAAGATATTCTGTAAAAAAAATCAGAATGGTTCTTCAGATATTTTTGATGTCTTCTGGAAATAAAATTTAAATTTAATTAAGATTTTGAAAAAAATAAACAAAAGTCAGCACTTGGATTCATGTGTCTTACTGTCTTTCGAAAGCCTGATACACAATAGTTTGAATTTCTAACTTTCTGAGAGCTCTGGAAAAACCCCAAAACCTAAAATAAAATAAATAAATATATATATATATATATAGAGAGACAGCCCAAATCTGAGTGTTCATTATTTCTGAAATACCAGGGAGCTGACCATTAGAAATATGGTATTAGCCCTGCTACAAAGTATTATGGCTTCAAAATAGGTTCCTCTTCTGGAATGGATCAGAACAAGTGATCTGCATAACAGGTAGTATTTACCAAATATACTGCCCCATTTTGGTCATTGAAGTGTAACAGCTGTCATATGAAGAAGACAGTCTATATTCAGTAATTTTTCCCTGATTTCATACAGTTAGCAGAATGTTTTAAAGTATCTTTCCAAAATAATTTCACAGTAAGAACTGAATAAATATTGGACGAAGAGATTCTTCCCTTCAGTACTACCTCAGATCATTTAGCAGGAATGTCCTTTCATCCCCACAGGAGCCCAGACAGGGAGGCAGAGGGGTGCACCCAGGCTTTTAAGGTCAGCATGGTAGTCACTGCTGCCCTAACTTCCCAAGGTGACCACTTATGATGATGACTGAGAGCTTTGCTATACTGGATGTTCCTAGATTTGTTGCAGTTATTGCCTGCAGTTTAGGAGCTGCAGCATTTGTACTTTTTGAGAGTGAGGAGAGCTGGGATTTACTAGCAGGAAAGGACTTGCTCCAGGCCAGAGAGCAAATGTTACCATTGCCTATGTTGCCTCTGTCCCCATCTGTCTGGTTTTCCTCACTACCTCTATGCCTGTCCCCTGCTGCAGGATGCAATCAGTCCCATGGCTGGAATTTGGCCAGGAGACTGTGGCTAGCACTGCCACCCCATTTTTTATGCAAACTTGATTTATGACTTTGATCTTATTTTAAATAATTTAAAAATTAAATAATTTATACAGTATCTGTCACTTTCCAAGGCTCCTTCCTTTGTTCTTGCTTTGCTTTTCTGCATTTTTCCATCTTCCCAACACTTTTCGATCTGTGCACCCTTTCTTTTCTGCATGGTGGGGCAGCGGTGACATGAGACAGCTGCTAACTACTTGGTACGTTCTTCACAGAAAGAAGACCTGCAGGAATTTTTGCCACTGTTGCTTATTTGGGCCAGGACTACAGTACCACTACCCATAGTCTGGTTTGATGGTTACTGCTCAGGATTTGGGGGCTGGCCACACACACACAGAGGCTTTAAGGTGTGCTGTGCTGCTCTGAGCTGCAGTGTGTGCCTGCAGGTTTGTGTCGACTGGCAGCAAATCAGAGGTGGTGGGTGCCACCTAGCATCAGTCTCCTCTTCGGGCTGAGTTCAGATCTGTATCTCAAGTTGGCCTTAACTGAAACTGCAGAAACAGCTATCAATACCCAGGTGATGTAAAGCCACCGTAACTTGACAACAAAGAGGGCTGGTGCCCTATACGTGTGTGAATTAAAATAAATAATTGGCCCATAAAAGAAGACATTAAATGAGTATGGGAAGACACTGCTGAAAAGAAAAAAAAATCACAAACCCCACCCCACCCCCCCACCCCGAAATAAATTAGTAAAGGGGCTCTGGGAGTTTTAGGAAGCCATGAAATCTGACTTGTCTTGAGCCGTTTCCAAAAGAGGGGAGGTGGGTCTGGTATGACTTTCTGTGTCACTGAAAAGGCATACAGAGTTAATGCCAAGCTTTGTCTGGCATGCTTGCAGGTGGCACATGAGGAGGGGAGGCAAAACCACACACAGACGAGAACTCCCTTTGCTTCCTGATCTTTTTTTACCTCTGGAGCTGAGGCCATATGGCTGCTGAACCCGAGGACTGGTTGTTCAGCCGATGTGAGGCCGTCATTGCTACCAAGGTTAAAGTTGTTTAAGCTGAGGTTGAGTGGCTTGGCAGCGGGCAGTGGCTGGGAGTGAACTGTGACATGGCCATTTGCTGACATGCAAAGGAGGTAACTTAAAGAGCTGAGGTGCAGAGCAGTCCTGGTGGCAACACTAATGACTATCAGTCAAACACTGATGAACTGAGACCCTTGCTGCCTCTCTTCAGTGGTGCTGCTGGATTTGCAAATCCACAGCTGCACCCTAATCCTTCAAACAGCTGTACCATGTAGGTTTCTGCTGCACTGGCCACCTTGATGCATGGAGACCTTTTTTCAGGAGTTAATCCAGTTCCCGTGATGCGCCTGATGCCTCTCTGGGGGAGATTCCACAAGAAACTACTGCCTAGGGGACTCAGCAACCTCCTCCATGGGGACAGACCATTAGAGATAATTGATTAACCAGCTCTCATGGGAATGTCTGGAAACTATTATACGGAGACATCAGACAAACTTGGACTGCAGTGGAATAGCTGAGAGGACGAGTTATGAGTACAAACCAGCACAGTGTCTCATGTTAGTCCTGGCCTTACTACTAAGCATGGAGGCAGTCCTTAAACTTGTGTTATCATCGTACCCCTGTGTGAAAACCCATGGGGAGACAGACAGGGTGTCTCTGGGGGAGAAGGGCAAATAAATAAATCTGATTATCAGCTTTATTCTTACATGGGGAAATGAGACTGAGGGTCAAATAATTCTCCCAAGGTCACACGAGTTGCCGGTGGCAGTGGCATCAGCTGTCATCACTGTCCTGCTCTTGATGTTTCACCTTCCCTCCTCTTGACTTGCCTTGGCTCTTCAACTTCAGTTCAGGCTGAATAAAACTGTCCCCCCTTCCCCTCTCCCCCTATCGATCCCTCCATCTCTTGCTGGCATTTGTGAGGTGCCAATCACCCTGATATCTAAGAGCCAGCAGTCCAAGGTGGATTAATTGGGACCGAGGGAACGTCACAGAGCCTTGGCACTCCCTTCCTTCCCTTTTGTGTGAGACTGTGAGATGAAGCAGATAGAAAGAGACAGAGATAGGGAGGCTGATTGAGAGACAGCATCTGAGCACGCTCCGGGTGTATAGGCACCACACAGAAATGTGATCCCATCATTTAGACAGCTCTCAAGTCCCCAGGGTAATTGGTGTCACCAGCTTGTCATATCCAATGGGTCAAGATCTAAAACTTATTCTTTCCCCCTTATTATCATATTTACCCTTTAAAAAAAAAAAAAAAAAAAAAAAGAGGATGGGTCCAATTCTGCTTTCACAGAAATCAATAGGAAAAATATTAATTGGTTTCAAGTGGAGTGGAGCACACCCAAGAATTGTTTTCACTCTTTCTTCAGTGATAAATCCTCATTCAAGCACCTACCCTCCTAACATCCTGCATTATTTGGTGATAAATAGATGGAAGGAACTTTTGTGGTGCAAAGATGCACACTGCATCCTCTTTTGTAATAGTATAAACCTAGGATGGCAATTAGATGTATAGATTAAAAATTATGTGAGAAGAGGTTTTGGACCAGAGCACCAGGACAGCGGTGTCTTTACCAGCTGCCTGATCAATGCCTGTAGTGTAACACCAGAGCCACATCTCCTGCCTGACCCCTTTAGATGTTTGTCCTGAGCTGTCCATAGGTTGCCTCCTGTTAATTCCTCTGGGACACGGAGGCACAGATGCTGCAT
Source organism: Falco naumanni (assembly GCF_017639655.2). Lineage (NCBI taxonomy): Eukaryota > Metazoa > Chordata > Aves > Falconiformes > Falconidae > Falco > Falco naumanni. The sequence goes on from NC_054080.1 coordinate 77,293,521, forward strand.
CCCTCTGCCAGGCTGCTGGCCACTGACCTGAACTCAGCTGTGATTTACTGCTCTTCTACTCTTCCTGCAGCGTTCCCTGGCCAGGAAGGTTAAACACAGCCAAACTGGGGAGGGACAGCTCTACTGTCATGTGAGGAGGGGAGCAGGGGACAAAGGATGAAGCAAAGGTTCTCTTTAACTGGGAATAAGAATAGAGAGGGAAAAATAGAAGGAAAAATAAAACTTGCCTTGTAGGCAGAGAATAAAAATGTCCAGAACAGCACCAGAAGGGGCAGCTGGGAGGTGAGGGGGAAATTCTGTGGAGCTCTACAGCATGTCCTCGTGACTCTACATGGTTCATGCAAGGGGTAGGCTGGGTTATAACAGGTGTTCAGGGAGGCACAGGACATTCAGCAGAGGACAGAAATGTCAAGGCCCTCAAATTAAAAAAAAAAAAAAAAAAGATTATGGGGATGTGATGGGAAATCCAGGGTGCCTACATGTGAGAAAGAAATAGGCAGGCAAGAAAGAAGAGCCTTGCAGTCAGCGCACTGGATGAAGTACGGGTATGTTGGAGTATGATTCCTGAGTTGGCCCTGTATACCTAGGGCAAGGCATTTGGTTTCTCTCATTCAGAAGATGCTACTCTGGAAAATGGGATTAATAGTACTTCCCTCCTGTACACAAATCTAGCAGAGTACAAGAAGGCCACACTTTGCTACCAAAAGGATAAAGCACGTAGATGCACTGTCACTGTCTGCAAATCTGCTCCAGAGAAGGCAGACAAAGTCACCTGGCAGTATTGTGTCTGCCTGCTGCAGGGATCACCTGTACCTTCCTCTGAAATACCTGGCAGAGACCAAGTTACCTAAACTTGATCTTGTCTTGCAGGTCCCTTGTTAATTGCAGCCTAAGGAAAGGTAGTTATGCCAGAGGCATCCATTCCAGGGTTCTTCATCAAGAACCCAGCTCTCTGTATAGCCACATTTTCTCAGGGGCTCAGGGTCCAAGTCTGGTATGTAAGTAGGACAACTGAAGTTAAACAGTGCAACATTGCCTTAAATAGCTGGTGCGTTTTCCCAGTGTGCTTAAATCACATTGTTTTGGGAAACCAGGACTGTATGTGTGCATATGTCTGCTTGTCCATTTTAATATACTCTAGCATGCTTTCATGACTCTAAAAGCACTTATGTCAACAGCTGCCATTTATCCTGTGGTTACTCCAAAGGTACCCACAATGATGTGTGGTGCAGCAGAGCCATCTCCCCCTTTCAGCTGAGTCTGTGTGTCCTTGTAGCGGAGGAGGGCCAGAAAGGTGTTTGTACCCTCACAAACCTTCTTTGGCACTAGATGATGCTGACATGGGGCAGAGAAGCAGGATAAGATGAATTCAGGCCTATTTTATCCAAATCCTTAAAGGCTAGCTGTGATTGGATTTGACAGCAATGGTTTAGACCCTGTAGGAAGTGTCTTGCATGTGTGCACACACGATCACAGTGTGGTTACTGCTAGAATTGGCTATTGTACCTCTTCGACTTGCCTGGCAGATGCCCTTGTCTACCCTGGGTGGCGTGACTTAGTTTGCTCCCATGATGTAATCAGTTTAATGGAGAAATCACTGGTTCCTCCTTTGTTCAGCTGTTCCTCTGCTCACATGTGCTTTTGTGCACTTCTAGGTGCTATTCCCGTTGCCATGAACATGCATAGAGCCAGTGTCTATACTTACTGCCTGTGCATAGGCGCCATATGCTCCAAACTGGATGGCCATGGGGTTGAACATGCCCATTTGTCCTGCCATTTGCTGCATGCGTCTCATTGTACGCTCCTTGTCTGTATCTGCAAACTTCACCACCAGGCTTGAAGAGGCTCCCTGCATGACAGGAAACAAAAGGAGATACACACGGGAATTAGCCCAATACACACTGGCTCATGCAATCCATACATCCAACACAGATCTGTAACACGGGATCCAGTTGGTGCTGATTTTTTCCACGCAACCTCTCAGACCTTTTGAAATTATACCTTTGCAAGAGGCTGAGAGCATCAGGAAAGAACTAAAGGACCCTGGGGGTGAATGATTGAGGCCAGCAGCCTGGTTCTTAGTTTCCTCCAAAATTCAAACTTCCAGGCTCCCATTAATGCTCTTGCGGCAAAAGCTGTTGCTTTATTCTTTCAACATAAACAGAAAACCTTCAAAACCTTCTGGCCCAGCAGGCTGGCCTCATCAGAGGACAAAGATCTGGACTCAGTGCAGCAAAATGTTGGAGTTTTGCTGGATGAATGTGGTAGGATTTAACTGATTCTGGCAGAATGTGTTAGCTCTGCACGTGCCAGAACGCTTGAGCTGGATCACACTTTCACACTGCCATGTCTTGTAACCCCCAATTAGAAATCCGCGTCCAGTGAGAAATTTGTGCCCAGTCTTGGAGACAGGATTCAGTATGCTGAACAGAGTGTATGTCTCACCACAAAGCAGCATCTCGTCAGCACTGTTAAACTAGCGGAGCAAAAATCGTACCTGATGGACCTGGTTTTCCGCTCCATGAACAGTAGGAAGCAGAGGCTACCACAAAAGACCCCACATTTAAAGCTAAGCTTTTCCAGGAAAGCTTTAAAATGTTTGGGTTATGTCTCCTGTCAACACTGGTGCAGACCTACTGACGATCATTAGAGCTGGCTGCAGAAGTCTGTGAAAAATGTAGAGCTTTGGGGAATGAAAGAAATCCTTCTCCTCCCCAAAATGAGATGAGTGAAAGGTCATTAACTGCGATTCTTAAATTTCTGATATGAAACAGAGATGGGAAGAAATAGATCTGCTTAGGAAGGAAGACACTGATAATTTTTTTGTCTGGCTGGCTCCAAGGATGTCCTAACTTGATGTGTTAGTTGATTCCCCGCAGCGTGGTGTCCCCGGGGGAAGCGGAGTGTTGGGGAGGGGGGATCTGGCACTAGCCCCGACAGCAGGCAGACAGTTGCCCTGGAAGCTGGGCTGCCACCAAGCCTGGGGAGATGGGCAGGTGAGCTGCCAGGAGACTGACAAAGAGCAGCTGAAAGCACCACGCTCCCATGGTACGCTTCCCTTTTGACACACTGGTATTTGCTGATGGAAATACATTCAGTGGGGAAATTGCCAGCTCAACCTCTGGCCGTGGCAGCAGAGGAAGTCAAGCTCCATGCCGGAGGTGCTGGGCTGTTGCAGGGCCCTCATTTTCCTAGCAGAGGTGGGCTTGTCTGGGATTGCACAGGGGAAGTGTTTAACTGGCTTACACACACCCCTGTGTCCTGGAACAAGAAAAAATCAAGTCTCGGTGGAAACAGAGTTGCTCTGCTACAAATTGGGAATAAAGTAGTAAACCATAGCTGTGAGCGTACTTATATGTAAGTCCAAGCTATGCATATTCAATAACCTCTCCAGATCCTCAGTTACAAATAAAGACTTGAGGAATTAACTTGCTAAAATAATTAAATAATCTAAGGCCACACAATAAGCGATGTTCCTCGGGATTAGCAGTCTGTTCTGGGAGGAAGTGATTTTCATTGGCAAAGAATCTGTCTTTTTGACCCGTTAGTCTGTCTTTAATAAATCTATAACCCACTCAAACAATGTGGTGAAGAGCAAGGGTTTGAAAGAAGTGCTTCAGGAAAACAATGGGATGGAGAGATGAATGCTCTGTTCAAGGGTGGAGAGCAGTCTTCAGAAGTTATTACAAGAGTAAAATAGAAAGCCTGGCGGGGTTGCCGGGGGGGTGGGTGAAGGTGGGTGGGGGTGCGGGGGGATGGAAGTAAAAAAACACCTAGCCAAAATTCCCCTGCATTTCTGCTCAAGGCTGACTGACTTTTAATTTTTTTTAATCACATGATGAGGTTATTGATCCTTTCCCAAATCACACTCTTAATTGCAGCTCATCGACAAATGAATATTTTAATGCATACATTTCCTGCTAATTATCACCTGGACCAGTCCTTAATTAGATTTCAACACTCATTTAATTAACCCTGATCCAAGAGACTGTTTGGTAACCTGAATCTAATGATTTCAACCTATTTACAGCTGTGTTGGAGGGAGGCACTGGTCCACAGCAGACTGGGCTGTTCAGAGCTGCTGTTGTGATTTGCAGACCAGAGGCTGCGGCACATGGAGGATTTTGAAACTGAGTAAGGTGAATGGGTATTCATCTCTGAAATGGGTTTTGAAGATGTGACCTGCTCTAGTTAACAAGACAAAGAACTGTAAATAAGTTGGTGTCTTTTTCCTTCCCCTTTTCTTTCTATCTCTGTTTACCCTGGGAGTCTTAAGGCCAGAGAACTGCCTCAGGAAACTGCTGATGCCTCACACTGTTGAAAACCAAGCTATTATTGTAGATGGCATCATGAAAACATGGGTAACCTCCACATGAAGTTCTTGCCCCTGGAGTGTTCTTCCCTCTTGATGTGAGTCATAGTGACTGCACAGCAGCTGTTTGACCCAATAGGATCTAAGGCTGCCTCTTATGAGATGTTTTTCTGGGTTGCCTGTCGCAGCAGGACTTCAGGCCTCTTTGAACATCCCTATCATATACACAGGGCAGAAAGGCCACTGGCAAACAGAAGCAAGTTAGAGCACACACTACAAAGAAAGAGGAGAAAAAGGAGGGCCTTTTAAGAGTGCTCTGCAATGAGATGCACATGTAAGTGGTTAAAGATTTCTAGCCAGTAGGGATGCTGCATTGCTCTTGAATATGAAGATTGACCTTGGGATTGATGCTTTTTGTATGTTGTTCCTCATGTGCAACCCTTTCATGTGGCCCAAAGGAAATCAGGCAGTAAACTCTATCAGATCACCCAGTCCAGGATTTTTACTGGAGGAGCGAAACAGTGCTGTTCATCTACAATTAGAACAAGACTACTTTCTAGTCCAGTGACTCCTACTAATCCACTGGATGTTAGAAATGCCCCAGAATGGGCCAGATATTCCACACAGTAAAAACTGCAGAGCCCTTCACTTGGGCTATTTATTGCTTCCGCAAGAAGTTAAACTGTGGCATAAATCAACTGTTGTCTGCTGACAAAGGCAATAGGTCCTGTCTGCTCGATCATTTATTAGTAATACATAATCCTCTTCCTGCTTTCTCCTGTTGTTGGACTGGACCTCATAGTTTGCCAGCCCCCAAGAGAGTTACAGTGGGTAAGTCAATAACGTTTGACATGTACTTTGAGATCTCTGTGTTAATTCGGCATTTTACTGAGGGAAGGACCTGTTTCTTTCTCTACCCTGCAGATCCACAATCCAAAAAGACTACCGTGAAAGTGAGCATTCCTGCTGGTGCTTCTGCAATAGGCTACTTGGAATTGGCATTTATCTCCTTTCCTATCAAATCAACCTCTTTTTTCAAGTGCTTTGATATCTACTGATGAAAAGGATACTGTAAGGGCTAAGTATTATTATGCTTTCCTTATCCTCTCTTGGGCCAGCAAGTCTACTTAATATGACTACCTTGCTTCCCATCCCCCTCCCATGCACAGTAATGAATTGCTCCCCTTAGTCAGCAGAGTCAAATGCTCTCTAGGCTGGCGGGGCGCAGGAAAAGATGGAGGAAAAATCGCTTTGCACCACACTCACTTTGTAATCCCTAATCAGAGTCCTCTGCGGGAAAAACTAATTTCCCAGCCTGTCTTGACGTGTGAAATAAAGTCATTCTTGAAAACAGGAACCTGACAGGTTGCTTGTGAAATTTCATATTCAACTAAAAATAAAATAGCCATCCATTGATATTTCATTTAAAGGCAAAGGAAAACAAATCTTTTGCCTGGTTGTTGGGACTGTTTCCCATTAGTTATGGCCTTCCAAATGGAGTGTATACACAAATTAAGCAAAAGCTTTTCAGGAGACCAAATAATGCTGCGCATCGTCAGGGAAAGCTGCTTCTCCCTATAACAATATTCATAGGAAAAGTTTTGTGAAGCTGTTTCCTTGTAGAATATATGCCTGAATTTTCTTTTCCTGTCAGCCCTATAAGTCTGCTCTGACTCAGTACATTACCAGTCTCTACAGATGGTTAGACATCTTTTTCTTGCAGAACTGATGAATCTGGGCCTAATTTGTCAAAGCCATTAAATCATGTTTCACTTTAAACTTAGTGAATGTCCTTTTGGAAGTAAACATATGCAAATACTTTACTGCAAGGGTGTCTATCTCATACAGGTCGACTTTTATGTCTCGGCTAGCACAGACAGAGCCAGTTAAAAGTTCTGGGCCAAAAATATTGGAAAAAAAAGGCTTGTTACATTAAATTCCAGTGACTAAAGCTCTTGAGTATTAGAGATCTGAATATGCAGATCCTATTAAGTATCTTCCAAAATGTCAGCCGTGCACACCAGCTAAAATGCTTAAATGAATAGGTGCTGCTGGATACTTCTCATCTGGGTGATCAGACTACCTTCCTACGTGTCACCACATGTGCTTCACAAGGCTTTAGCGAGCCATTTAGGGTAGCGTTTCCACACAAGGATCCTTGATGTTAGGGCCTGAAAGCCAGAGGAGTACTTCTTTGCCTTGGGATCTGTCAGATCAGGCCGTTTGGTATGATGCTTTCTAAGTTTGAAAGCAAAGCCAGATATTTAGTTTTTTAAAATGCTTGTGTAGCTCTACGGAAAATAGGGCTGCTGAATTAGCCAGTGGGGCTTTGACCCCAACATGGATTTCAGACAAGTGAAAAAGAAACTACTGTCCAATTAAAGCTGTAGAGCAGAGGGAATTTTAGCTAGGTAGAAATGTAATTACCCATGCTGGAAGATGGCCAGAAGACCAAGACTAACATCCCTCTCCTCTTGTGAAATATGCTATTTTTTCCTGTACTCAGGGCTTCAATTTCGTGTCTCATCTGAAAGATGAGTAGGATGGCAGTCACTAGGAGCTATTTCCACTGTACAGACCTGAGAGCTGGTTTAGACACACTTGAGATGAGTGACAGAGACGGAGTGGGGAAGGGAGGCGTTCATCCAGGGCTGGAGTGACAGACCCTTTGATAATGCTGCTCCTTCAGTAGAGGGGATTCTTCACGCAGTGCCTAAGTAGAGAGTTGCTGCAGGTACTTCCCTTCACAGGTCTCCAGAGCTGTAATTTATTTGGAGTGGAAGCTTGATTTAGGTTTTACTTGCCCGTACACTACTTAGTAGGTGTCTCTCTGAGCTGAAGTTATTGCTTTCCACGGGGCAACAGAATCATTGACTCCTGGTGGCACTGCACCCAATTCTAATTAGAAAGAACTCGATAAATAACCTGGATATTAGTATGCCCCTCAAATCAAAGCCAGATATCCAAAAAACCTGAACTTCAAAGCAGAACTCTTCAAGCAGCTCTGTGTTTTTCAGCTCAGTCTATGGATGATAAAAGTCCTCACAGAATCATTCGCCTTCCTTAATGCATTATGAAGTGGAAAGTGTTGTTATACTGATAGACTGGAAATTCTTACCCGCTATTTAGGAATACGAAGCAATAAATAATTCTTTTTTGTCTATTTGAAGAAAAACTTAAAATCCAGAATTCAAAAGAAATCGTTATAGGTTTCCCTTTCCCAATGAGAGTAACATGGCTTGCAAGATAAGGTGTATTTAATTCTGTCTTTACTAAAAATACACTTCCCCTGAAAATATTCTTACAGCAACAAATGATGATGTAATTTTTAAATAAATTATTATTACTTATTAAGAAAATGTTTGGTAGCTGCAGCATAGAACCCCATGAAAGCTAGTATCTGAATGATCTCTCCATTATCCTAGGCAAGGATGAAAATGAAGATTAAGTGGAATAACTCCAGAGCCATGAAGTGAATTGTCTATTGTGAAAGCGAGGGAGCATCACAGCCAGGTATGGAGGCCCTGATGCTTTGGGACTCTGCTTACATGAGCCCCACTCTCCCTTGGCAATTCGGGATGAAGACATGAACAGCCTAAGATGACCTGGAAAGAAACAGATGTTGAGGAATGTCTGGCAAGCTGGGCAGCTCCATTACAACTGTGCACGTGACATAAAGGAACATTTTAGTCCCAGATCAGTGTCGTGCTGTATAAATCTAGGCCGTCATGGTGTAAAGCATATTGCTTGATGGGACAGTAAGAAGTATTTGCATTTTTGCGTCATGTTTAAACTGAAGATCTCCAAGCACTGTACATCCATAGGGTCATTAACTGATACAGGATTCTGTTCGCAGGGAGGTATCACCCATGCTTTCGTATGGTGAAAGACGTGGTCAACTGAAACTATGAGACAGTGTAAACTCAGAGAAGCTCTGCTGGTTTTGGTAGAATAAAAAGTTGATTTATGCTGAAGGATCTGCCCTTACTGCATTCCACCCCACCAAGACTGAAACATGTCTCCTTGTTGCTGGGAGAGACTTCACAACCACTGTTCCTGTGGGTACCCACACAGACCTTTGGGATGGGAAGTCAGGCATATTCCCCTACCTGATTTCACTTGCCAGCAGACATCTGAGGCAAAGACATCGGTGTCTGGTAGAATGCTTCACATTTTTGAATTTGTGCAGACATCTGTTGAGGGACTTATCTGAAAGTTATAGTTTTGATCTAAATACACCTTGGCCTTTAAAAATTCATTTTGATCTTTGCAAAACGCATTTGGGTAATAGCTACTGAATGACTTAATGCCAGCTATGCTTTGATAGGGATGGCAATCTACCAGTTACTAAAGACTTTCTGTTCTTAAAACAATGTGTGTTATCAATCCAGACCACCCACCTAACCATGGCTGGGAAGGAGTGAATTAAAGGAAAACAAGCAGAAGCATCAAGAGTGATTTAATGTTGATCCAGAGCCCACTGAAATCAAGAAGATCCTACTGATGTAAACGAGATTTGGAGCAAAAGAAAGAGGAAGGGAACAGAGGGGGAGAAAGAAATCCTCCAAAGCAAGCAAAGAGGTAAAGACCTAATACTGACATCTTCATTCCTCTCTGTGGTGGGAAGAGCACATCCTTATTAAACGAAGGTGGTGAAGCCCAGTGGAGTTCCCTCCAGTAGGCTGGGAACACCTCTGCCAGGCAGGGAGCATTTTATGCCTCCCAGACCGCAGGCTTACCAATGACTCTGATATTCCGGAAAGGTCAGTGCTTGTGAGTTATTTTAGCCGCTGCAAGACCTAATCTCATCCAGACAATAGAACCGTTGAGTGCCGTGAGCCTCACAGGGGCTGCTGCTGGCACCAGGACTTGGGCAATGCTTGGTGGTGGCACGGTCCAGCTCCCACTTTCCCCCAGCTGCCTCCACATCTGTTGATTTAGTCCCCAACTCCTCTTGGACCCATAGACAGTTATTATGGTGCCAATGAACTGTCTAGAGCAAGGCTGTGCAGCTCATGAGCACTTGTCCCTCTTATCCTGTTTGGGGCCAATGAACGCTGCAGTTTGGAGGGAGCAAGGAAGCCTGGAGAACACAGTGAGTGAAGCCTGTCACATCCCATGGGTCTCTCCCTTGTCCTGTAGGATGCCTGTATGGCTACAGAGATGTGACATGAGACGTAAAGGCTGTCTTTGGTGCCAGTATGATTCATAGCCCTGTCAGGCAGCTGGACTGCCTGGATTTCTATTCTGGGACCCAGAAACATGTGATTTATTAGTTCATTTATGGAACAAGGGGAGAGGCAGAAGCATGGTCTTATGATTTTATTTTTTGTAGAAAGAATTAAGGGAAATTATGGTAACATTGGGAAACTGCTGGCCCAGAGGTTGTAGAATCAGCTGTCTTGGTGGCAGCAGTGGGGTGGGATGGTCTATGAAGCTTAGTTTGCCTCCAGCCAGAAACCGCTGCCCAAAGGGAAGTGAGGCTGAGCTGCTGAGAGCTATTTGATTCTAACGGAAGAAAAGTCTGCAAATTAACGCCTAGGTATTACACATCCATTGCTTCTTTCATCCCAAAGGAGAACACATGACTTTATAAATGGCGTTCAGGCAGCATATTCAGAAAAATCATTCATTACTGGAAGGAAGGCCAGGCCTGCTGCTGGTGACTTATGAATGGGTTCCTAATGTATTATTGTTTTTTAATAGAAGGAATGGGTGTGCTGTACCTTGCCCTGAGTTAAACAAGCAGTCTGTCTGTTACACAAAGACTTTGCATGGAGCGTATGTTCTTTAGAGAGCAGCAGATCAATACTGAAGAGAAGAAAAATGGGTCTGAGTTGGCATCTCCATTCTCTTCCATCAGATTCTCCAACATCAACGAGGCCTCAGCCTTCTGCATTAATTTGAGCAGATGGACTTACACTGATGATACTCCTCTCTGCCCTAGACTTTGTGACTTTGGGCAAGTAACTTTAAGGCAAGTTCAGCTGCAAGGCATGAAGGGCACTTAGATGCTGGACTTTCATCAACTTTCACCTGGAATTACCTTTGAAAATCCCCCCTTTATGTTTCTGTGTTCCTGTAAAACTAAAGTCTAATGACTTTTCAGTTTCCTATTTACCCTGACAGCCTGAGGGGATCAGTGACTCTCTGTCTCTCTACTGACTGTCACAAGGCAGCTTTTATTAACTGAGAACCTGAGTCCACGCTGGAATCTCAATGAGAGTAAATTTTGTTGGTTAATTGCTATTCTGAATCATGATCTGTTTAATTGTTATCTATTTGTATTATCGGTTTGTCTAAGGTTCTGTTTGTGTTACCTGAATATTTTGAAGATGCCCTTGGGAAGTGAGGTGGTGGACTGATGGCTTAAAGTTTGACCTTCTTAATTCTGCGTTTTCCAGATTTAAGTACATATGAAGATTTAGATGCTCAAGCATTCACTGGTTATTACTTTTCTGTTGGGACCAGGAAGAAGAATTGCTGTGACTTTGGCTACAAAATTGCTAAATAGATTGATTAATTGTGTATAATACCAGTTAATTCCCAGACGTTGTATCGTCCCTTCTTTTGCTTATCTTTTGTGCCTTGTCCCTTAGAGACACAGTCGGATGAGCTAACTGCAGCCATTTTGGGGTATCTATTCCAAACCGTCAATTACTTAAGACAGACAGATGTCTCTCTAAGGAGCTAGTCTCTCTCCATCAACTGTAAGAGATGTGTAGATGGCAAGACTACAGATGACCCCAAGATTTTATACTTTGATGAACACTTTGACGTAATTCAGCCAGGTCAGCCCTGACCTTTAGTTGGTAAGCTGCTGATTGTGGGAGCTTTCCTGTAAGAGGTTTATACAGTGCTTAGCACACAGCAGCAATTCCATGTAAGATCAACAATAACCACATTTCCAGCAGTAGCAGTCTCAGAGGAAACATGCTAGAATTTCTGAGAGGGTGAAGAGGCGTGTTCCTGTTGAGGTGAGACGTGCAAACACCAGGCTGTGGCTCCACACACCTGGCTCACAGATTTGGTTGACTTCCTGAAGATGCGTCTGGCTGAACTGCAGCCGAACTCCCCCAACTTTGTGGAAATGATAAACCCTCCTTCCAAGCAGTAACGGCTGCTATGAGCCTGCAGGGAGAAAGGGAGTGTGCAGCTGGATGTGTGTGCGTGTTTGCGAAGAAGGGAGGAGAGATGAGGGAAGTTTCTCCTATGAAAGAAATGATCCAATTTGAAGCAAGTCCCTCATGGGAAGAGCTGTGACAGAGGCTGCTCTGTTCCTGTTAATTTTCACAGTGCAGCTGTCAGCGGGTCTGTAAATAGTACTCCGTGAAGCCAACACTTCCTATCCACACATCAACCATTCAATTAACGGAAGAACAGAAGAAGGAAATAAAGTGTACCACAGCCTTCTATCACGGCTTTGATGTTTCCCAGCAATTTATGAAAGTGTACACAAATCTAATTACAAGCCCCACTGCTTCCCATTTACATGGAGCTCCTCAAGTTCAGAGCTGTTTATATCAAAATAATTGTTAAAAATACCTCAGCTGATCTATGGCATTGTGGCCCCCCACTCACCGGAGCCGCCACGCTGCTCCTTCCAGGGAGTTTCTGCCGACTCAGCACTTTGGTGCCAGTGTGCACGCATAATAACAGCCGCTTCCCCGCTGCTCTGTGAGCGAGGCACCCGGGCTACAACTTCATCATGCCCACAAAGGTCTATTTTCCATCTTTCCTCCACCTGCTCAGAGATCCTTCTGCAGACTCTCACTGCTTCCCCTTCCATTCCTAATTCACCTAAATATTCCTCTGCTGCATTGACAGGGGATGAGGACAGCTGCTTGGCCAGTTTCTGTAATGGGACTGTGTCTGAAGGCAACTTCACAGTGCTTTGCAAAGTCGTCACTGCACTGTAGGAATGCACAGCAATAGTAACAGCAGTCATAAATGTGAGCCGGGGCTGGTTTTTTGGTGGGGTGCTTGAGCATCCAAAGCCAGGAACATGAGAACCAGTGGCCTATTTGCTATTAGTTTGAACAAGGGCCACTACACACGATGTACTGACAATCATTTGTGTTTCTTGGGGCAATTTTTGACAATCTTATATTTAAGTTACTCTCATAAACAGGTGAAAAATTCTTTCAGCTTAATTAATGGCAAAAATCCCTTACGGTATGAAAGAGTAGATAGTACAATGTATAAGGCAAGAAGACAATCCCTTCATCTGACTATTAATTGTGTTTGGCTGGGGATTTCAGTGCTATGGGTGACTTCCGAAGGATGTGGTAGGTGGAGGCTGAAAGTCAACCTTGTTCAAGATGTTATGTGATTCATGTTTTCTTGATTAATAGAAAATATATTAAATACAACAATTAGAGATCTAATCGGTCTATTGCCTAAGAACACTGAGCAATAATTGTGTAATTTTATATAGGTGGGTCCTAAACAGAGATCTGAAGTTGTTTTTCTCATTTGCAGTGATAAGAGCCGCACAAAAAAAACGTTGAAATGAAAACTCTCAAGTTAACAAAGTTTTCGGTTGCAGTATTATTTTTTTTTAAGTTCAACCAAGTTGAATATTTCTCTGAAAGGCAGACATCTGTTTAGTGCATGTATCCAAGTCTCACATTTTCCTTTCTTTTCAAAAAACCAAGGATTCCATCAGAAAAGCAGTTTTCATGGAAGATGTTCAGCCAGGCATGGATAGACTTGTGATGCTATTGCCTAGATGCAGAAGAAATGCTGTGGTTTGACCAAGCAGCTGTAGACTCCTACGGTAAAACCAAAAAAGGGCTTGGCCTGTGTGTTGGAGGAAGCCACCTTACAGGATTTTGGAGGTCTTAATGGCCTTAAATTTCATTAATTAAAGTAAGATATAGAATGAATGTAGTGCTAACAATTAGCGTTAGGCAAGTTCACAGTACACCTAATGGATCAGGAGTCAAAGGACTCAGGTGTGGGATGCCTGGTTTCCAAATTCCAAATTGCTTCAGTTGGGCAGCAAACACCCAGAACAGGATTCAGCTCCCCTTGCAGTGGACATGAAGCCCCCTTTAAGCTGCACACTCAGTGCAGCTCCTTGCACACTCAGCGGGGAGGCAGATGCCTCCATGGCTCCAGGGAGGCAATGATAAACCACATGTCTGAGCTACGTGGGAGGAATCGCCATCAGACAAGAAGCCAAGTGAACAGCTTTAATATCTGACTTGTAGGCGGCTAATGTCAGCTGGTATAGAGTCACCCTAGATCTTCAGCTCCGGCAAGATTACTAGATTACTGTGGCAGTGACGAGTACAGCAGAAGGATTTCAAGGTGGCAAGGGTATATTTCTGGTGAGCAAAGGCAGTTGTAGACTCTGAGACATCTGCAGGAAGTAAGTGTTTTTAGCTTTTGTTTTTAAGCAGTATGGGTCCTTTTTCATTTTAAGTTACACTTTGGATGAAGAATCACTGTTTCAGAACTGACAGACCATAGGAATCCGACACCTAAAATTAACTAAAAAGCACACTTCTCTTTGGGTTTTGGTTTGACAGGTTTCAAAATCTATTTCTGTAAAATAGAGTTCCTCCATAGGTATCTATTTCTCTTTATTGATTGTAATAGAAACTTAGATGACAAACACTTAGATGACAACCTCAGACATAGTTTCTTAGCCTCTGGATGTCTCAAATTAGGTGAGCCAAGTCCCACCTCAGGTATTCACTCTAATGCCCTTATAGAGATCTCCATTAAAATTAATGAAAGGGACAGGCACGCCCAGAAAGTGATTTAGTCCATCCCAGCACAGATACATAAAGGGAAGAATGTACAATTCTCTAGAAATGTCTCCCTCTCTCCATTCTATAGGAATCCTAGAGGATGTTTAGATTAGATTACAAACTTTTAGACTGTTAAAGCCAGATCAAATGAATCACTCTCTTCACTTCTCACCTCTATGCAGAAAACGTAGGTAGCAGTACTGTTCTACCCCTTCCAGAAGTTAATTCATAACAAAATGAATTCTGAGGTTCCACAGTGGGTGAGGTGGTGAAAAAGGTGCAACAGCAGTACAGGTTTTAACCCTGTGTACTTTCTAGGTAAGGATAGAAGCTGCTGCAATTTAGGTATGTATAATGAAGCACAGAGGACAGTTTATTCTGTGTAGGTGGGTGGACAAGCCTGTATCTTAGATGTGTTAGATGTGTTGTGCAAAACAACTTTTCAATATTTGGCTGTCACTGGGATATGAAGACATGGGAGAGAAGGAGAAAACCAAGCTGAAGATGATGCCTAGGTAGGAGTATGACTGACAGGTAGGATGATAATGTTGTCCACAGTGATTGAGAATGGAGGCGGAGGAGAGAGAAGACAGGGTTTGGGAGGAAAAGTTCAAGCTAGACATCCACTACGAGATGCTGGAAAGACAGGCCAAGATTTTAGTTTTGACAGGAGTCAGTCCTGCAACAGAGAAATTAGATCTACAAGCTGTCGCTATAGAAATAGTAGCTGAATTTGTGTTGGTGGATAAGGCTGCTAGGGACGAGGCTTGGATGAAACAAAGAGAATCACATGAAGAGACCTATTTATGTCTCCATTTGGATGGGGAATAGATACAGGAGGGGACAGAGTAACCAGAGCTAGAAGTACGGGGCATATAATTGTTAGAAATATATTATAAATGCCTGCAAAAGTACATGAAAGTTATGAGCTCTCATAAAGAAGGACACAGAGGTCAAGTAAAACACTAGTGTAAACCTGATGAGCTGATAGGCAACATGATTTTAAAAGACCTCAGAAAGCTCTCTTGGCAGGTAGATACAGAAGGAACTTTGGGCCTGCTCAAAAGTAAGGGATTATGGGAAAGTCGTTTCTAAAAGGAATTTATTGTGTGAAAATTGGAAAGCTGTGGACCTGTTCAGTGGGCCCTTAGGAGAAACAAGTGCCTTGCACAGAGAAGTGGGCTTCTGACAAATGGCGGTCAGGCACCTGTCCAAGGAAAGGTTAATAAAAGAAAAAAAAAAAGAAAAAAACCAAAACCAACAACAACAAAAAAAACTTTCATAAAAGAAAGTTGCCTTTTGAAACTATTAGGCAACATATGTTGTGTGAACAGGAAGTCACAGTAGAGCAATAATCCTGACAGCTGTGGAGAAACAGGAGTCTGCCGCAGGAACGAACGGCTCGAGACCTGACAAGAATGATGATGGATGCCCCATTGGTAGTACAGGAGGACAAGGCAAGAGATGTTTAAATTGGCTGAACCACAGGAACAACTTTGAGTTGGCATCAAAGCCAGACAAATGAGGCCAGTCCTAATGGCGAGAGAAATGGGAGGGGGGGCTGCAGGAAGATGGCAGCAGCGCACCCCTCCTTTCCAAGGACGAGGGCTGCCTCGCATCTCACCACGAGGTGGCTGCATTTCTCTGTGAACATCCAAGCCCTTAAGAAGCTGCACACCCTGAAGCACCATGAAAATGACAATAGGAACAGAGATCACCTGCAGGGTTTGGCCCATCCCATTGAAAGCGCCTTAGCAATTTTGAGGCCCTGTGGGAAAAGCACTGTGTTCCATGTCTTGACCAAGTGGCGGTCACTCCGCAGGTCCTCACTAGTCCACTTAGCTGTGGTAACTGCCTGTGTGCCCGCTTGCACCTCATGGGAGATACAAGGCAATGCCATATAACTTAACTTATAATGAAGAGGATGAAAATAATTTTCTACTTGCTTTTCCTGTGAACGAAGAGCAGGTATGTGGACTGCTGCTGAGGTTCAGTCAATTAATGGAAACTTGTCAAGCCATGGAAACTTGATTTTGAGCCTGGAATCTGCATCTAGTGAGGGTTAAATTGTTACGCTTTTTCAGATGCTCAGACCTGGTTATTCAAGAACATTTCTATAACAGGTATTTGAGCCAAACAAGTCAACAGGAAAAATGGTCCCATAAAAAACTGACCCATGAAATGGCCGGTTCTTCATTGTTTTGCACATCCTAAGCTCAGTTGATGTCAGCAGGACGGAACAGAAATCTGCTCCCAAGTGGTCAATAGACGAGTATTTTTTTACTTATCTGAAGTGTGCCAAAAGTAGGAAGGAAAAAGGCTGGGAAATGATAAGGGTATTTTGGGTATACTAGGTCTAGATAAAGTCTTCAACTCTCCTTGGGTTTTGTCTATTTTTTTCCTGTCTTGCTCTCACCTCTGTCACATGAGTTTGCAAGATTTTGGGGACAGGGACTGATTTTTAATACACCTTTTTGTGGTAATATGGAACTGTAATTCCTGATGTCAGTTTATAGACGCTATTGCTTTGGGTCAAAGTTTGAAAGATAGTCATTAAAAGTACCTCTTCAACCTGTTTGAGAAAAGATGCCCATATTTCACCATGGGATGCCAGCATCAAGCCCAACATCTGGTATTGTTAGAAGGAAACTTTTAGGAAGAGGGTCCTAAAAGTATTGTAATACTTCAAAAAATGGACACCCGTAACTTTAAGGAGAAGTTTTTCAGTAGTATCACTGGTAAACATGTACCATTTTTAAACTGATTTGTCTAAGATGTGATTCCAGAAATGAGATCTTGATGATTTGCTACTTCCAGAAACCTTTTCCCCTGTAAAGAACTTTCCATTTTTGTCCCTGCAAAGATCTAGATACAATCTGCCAGGCCCACTTTAAACTTATTTTAATAAATTCATGAATTTACATCAGAGTATCTTATTGAAAAGGAGATTTTACAGTCCTAAATATTTTTTAATGAGCTTTCCTGTATCCTTTCCAAGTTGTTGCCATGATCCTTTGCCTTTCATGATTTACACTGTGAATAATTAGTAATAAAAATAATATACTATTATAATAAACCAAAATGTGTTGGACCAGATTGTCTTTCATTGCTGACAGTGGAATGTCTTACATCCCTCTGGGTCTGTGTGATGGTGTACAAATATAATTTTCCATAGAAAATACATCTGCATTTCTACTTTCCTGAACTATCAGGTTCAAACCCCCATATTACTAGGTATTTGTCCAAATGGAATGATCTCTGAAATGCTTCCTGGAAGATCCAGTAGTTGGTCTGACTGCCTTTCAAGAGTTAGATATAGGGAGCCACATTTATGCCTAGATAGGCACTTTTGCAATAGCAGTGGGAGGTGTCCGTCACTGTGCTTCTAGTGCCATCACGTGAACATGCTGCTCTTTGCTGAATGCTGGCAAAAAGTTATTTGGGGAGGGAAACAAAGAAGCCCTTTGGCACAAGTTTCTACTTGATTCATCTCTCTGAAACTTAGAAGTTTACACTCATGGTGAGGTCAACCCAATGTTTTTGGCATCTGTCTTTTTTTCAGGTCATCAGAATTGCTAGTGAAAGAACACAGCACCCCTTGGGGTTCTGTGCCTGTGTGAAATGACAGCGTCTTCCTGTCCTTTCCACCGATAAGCAAAGCACACCCAAGGCCCTGCATGCCTGAGCTGTTATCCATCCTTCCTGGAAGATGAGTTCACAGAGCACAGACAAATCATCCCTCCTCCTCAATCAGGGCCCAGGGCAGCAAAGGCCAAACCAGCCCTCACTTGCCCTCGTTACAGAGCTACTCACCGGCATTGTCTGGCTGCCATGCAAGGCATTGATGGCTGCTTGGGCCTCCGCATGTGAAGAGTATTTCACAAATGCACACCCTGGAAGAGGAAAAAGAAGAATATAAGAAAGGTTACACAGGTACCATGAATGTCCATCTAGGTAAGTACTCCACCCTCAGAACTGGCCAGTAAAGATTGTTGTGGAGAAAGTATAACAAACAAATGTTCTTCTGGTTGTTCCTTTCTGAAGTCCAGTCAGCAGCAGCCTGAGGACCTCTTAAGTCAAAGCTGCATCCAGAATTCCCGCACTGCTTGTGATGGGCAATGATGGGCACAAACATAGCAAGTACATTTTGAATTCACTTGTGTTTTGGCCTCCACAGCTTCACATGGTAAAGTGTTTCCCAATTTTACAATTTATTGCATGAAAATTAATTTTATTTGTATTAGACTTAATGCTGAATGCTCCTCCCTCTGGGATTGTGAGAAACAGTAAGGAAGTACATAGAAGTTGTCAGAAAGCCACACATACAAGTTACAAGCAACCAGAGGCCAAAGTTACAGAAAGTATTCAGGTTACTCCAAGCCCACAAGGTACCTTATCATACCACTGTCTGGTACAGCTCCATGATAGACTGCTTAGAGCTTGACTTGGCTCCAAGCAGGTTTGGTCTGACAAAGTGTGAGACAGCTTCTGATGAAGAAGTGGGGATGGGAGAGATCCACATGGTATGATTTACCATCTTGCCACCACCAGAATCTGAATCTTAGTCCTTCATAGCTGCAGAGCCAGCACCTGTATAAGGACTCTCTTCTGGACGTTACAGAAACATATGCAGCACTTCTCCAGCCTGCTTCGTCATATGAGGAATCTCACACTGAACTCTTACATAAGGTTTTAGGGCATAAAGGTAGATTTATGGATATGTGCTAGAGTGCAGAAATGATCAACACTTCAAAGGGTCACATGCACCACTAGAGTGGGGGGAGGTATTGCTAACACTCTTAGCTACAAGCAAACAGACTCAGAGAGAGGAAGAGTAATTTCCATATGCTAAGGCAGGTTTTGGAACAGATTGGGAGAGATCTGAGAAGTTCTGGCTTCCATCCCCTTCTATTAGTACCAAAGACTTTTGAGCTTTTAATCAATTTGCAAAGCCCTAGCTGTTTCCCCTGAAGGGGTGCAGATTGCTGTGCAGAGGATGTCAGTCCTGATGATGGGATGACTCTCCTTAATTCCCTTTGCAGAATCCTTAGAAAGTCCACAAACCCTTATGGATCCATACCACGCAGGGTGAAAATTAGAACAGCCCACCTGCAAACTCTAAGAACGAGCCCTAAAGGTCCCCAAAATCAGCACTGTGGGCTGGTACAAGCGAAATTGAAGAAAGCAGTGATGGCCCCTTCTAAAAAATGACACCCCCATATGAAACTAGCTTACAGACAGGAGCCCTTCACTTTCCATTACCCTTTCAGCACTGTGCTCGGAATGTATTTCAGGAAAAGCACAACGATTGTTGCTAATAGTTGGATCTAATTTATAAGGAGCTGAGAGGAGACAATCATGAGAAAATGAGATAGATAAACTTCAGCTGGAAACAATAGGGATCAATTATGACATAATCACAGCCCAGCATTCCCGGGCTTCTGAGATACTGCGCCTTACTCTTCATTAATCAGAGATAATCCAGAATTAGGGTGTTTAATTATTTGCAGAGATTCTTTTGTACTTTCTGCCTCTAAAAAGAATATGCTGATTAGCAAATATACAAAAGCTTTCCAGCTCCAGTCACCCATTGCATTTAGAGCAGGATTTTTGCCTGCAGTGATGCTGTCATGTTGAAGGCTTCACTCTCTTCAGGTGAAATCCAGCCCTGTGCTAGGGAACTTGATGGATCAGTGGAGATGGATAAAGGTGGGAACAAAGGGAGTAGCATGCATTTATCTTCTTTAATATCCAAGATACTAATGGGATCCCTCCTACTGCTTCCAGTAGGTTTGAGGTAGCAAGACCAGTGAAAACTCAGCTTTTACTGGTGTATGGTGGCAAGGCAATAGCAAAGATCCCAACATTTTGGCCCTTCTGTTTATGTGTTCAATAGGATGGCTTCTGTACACAACACCAAATGTGCCTGTAACCTCTTCCTTTCCTGTTGTCACCAGAACTGACTCCAAGATCTTATGAGCCAAGGATGCGAGTCATGCCACTCTCCTCAGAAAAATGGTATCCCTTTGACAGAAGCAGATCTGGAGTTTGAAGGGATTCTGACAGACAGAGAAATATATAACCTGTGCTGAACAGGCGAATACCTGTGTTTAAGGTGGTTTGTTTGTTGGGTTTTTTTGGTTTTTTGTTTGTTTTTTTCCCTTACTTCCAGATTATAAAGCTGGAAGAGCTGCTTTTACTGTCCTGCCAACTTGGAGGAGACTGCAGAGTCAGGGCCTAAGGTTATAATTGCGGAGGGTGTTAAGACTTTTCTTGTGGAACTTATGGTGCTGTGGGAAATCTTTGCTTCCCGAGTTACTGAAGTAGACAACTGCTGCATGGACGGGTGTGTGTGTGGGGGGAAGAGGCTGTCCATGGAGCAGCAATTCAGATGCTGTGGGTCCTGCTGGTTTGCTGAACTGGATCCACTTCAGCTTCCTCACCTGAGGACTCCTGCACTCCTGCCTACACACTAGTGGGCTTCACCCAGAGGGGCTCAGGGACTGTGCCTCTCCCATCTCTCCCAGGAGGGACAGGCTCTGCACTCCACTTCAGACAGGGAAATGCCTCAGTCCCAGCTCTTCCACCACCTGGCTACATGCTACAGCCACTTTGCCTACCCCTGAGTCACTCATGCAGGAGGTGTTTCTTCAGCCCCCTGAAGGATATAGCTCACTGTTCAGAACATCACCCATGGCCTCAGGCAAGGTTCAGGCAGCTTTCTGGCTGTGACTGAACTGTGGTGGCATTAAAGTGGGAAGCTAGGTCCTGCCTTCTGAGAGCAGTGCTTGCATGGAGGTACCTGGAAGACTTTAGAGGCTCACCACAGGGATGCCTGTGGGACTTCATGTAGTAGGTTGGGTAGGATTGAAGTTTATGGGATTTGATTGCTATCTGATGCTTAGACAATCTGCTTAAAACTCAAATTAGACCGAATTTAAGCCTTATGGGTTTTACCCAAATTAAGTAACTCACAAGCAATGTGTGTCACATTGGTTTCTAGCAGATGGAAAACATTACAAACTGGAAATAACTTTGGGGGAGTTGTGGCTTGCCTGACTAGCTCCTAAGATAAGGGCACTAGCCTTAAGTTTTCTGTTAGATTGACTGCTCTGTGTGCCTGTGTGCGTGTATGTAACTGTGTGTGTGTAAATTAGGAGCTTCACATTCTCAGTAAATAGCACCAGCAAATGGAAGCTGGTAATATTAACTCTGTCAAGGCTCAGTATTGATCCTGAACAGCTCAGTGAAACGCAAGCCTGAGACTGCAGCCCGCTAGCACTAATAATTAAACTGGTTAGCAATATGGAGCTGCCACTCAGATTCAGACTTATAATGAAATTGTTTAAGAGGGAAGGAAAGAAAAAAAGATGGAGCAAGTATGATTACAAGTCTGTGAGTTGGATCTCCTTTGGAATCTGTTTCTTGCAAATCTCAGACATCATTGCCTTTATTATTACTCTATTTAACTCCTTTGTCATTAGATTTTGTTCTGTACAATTTCAGGCGGAGGCAGACAGATTTTTTTTGCTGTTGTTGTTTTCCCCAATTTATTGATTTGTTCTGTGAATGGAGTGCTTAACTGGTTACTGTTATGATGGCTGGAGCTCTTTTAAGCCAAGCTAACCTACTGTTTTCCAGTGACGCAGCCCCTCTATTTGGATGTCACGGAACTAAAGTAGACCTGCAATTGAAGAAAGGTGCCCACAGTTTATTTTCAGCTCAGGAAGGCTGAGCTTTGCTGACATATACCAGACAACTGCCCTGTAATGCTGGTGCGAGTCTTTTTTGCCTGCCAGTGATTTTACGGAATACCAATATCTTTCTCCAGTGCATCACCGTGATTTTTTTACCTCCCTGTTGCAAAAATGTGCTGGTTGATGTTGTCACATGTCAAAATATCCAGTGAGATATGAACTGCATCAGCAGGACTGGTCTCTTCTCTGGTGCTGCACATTCCAGCACAGTTTATGATATATTACACACAGATCAATATTTAATGGACATATTATACTGTCAAAAGAAGAGGGCTTCCTATTCAAATTGAAGTTACTTTGTCTAGAGACTGATGGAGGAAAAAAAATGACCCTCCAACTCAAGAGAGAAGCCTCATTCTTATACCTGGGCTGTAGCAGAAGATCTTTCATGCTACCCATGTAACAAGTGATGCCAAACAGTGGCAGAAAGAAATAAGGCACGTCGTTTCACAATGAAGCATTTGTGGGTTTCAAATGGTACTTGTCTACTGAATGTAATGTTTGAATCAGTGTCCGTACCCTTGGAATTGTGATCACTGGCTGAGATGTATCTATGCAAAGACCAAGTGAAGACAGGGAAGACCTGGTTCTGGTGGGTGAGAAATAAGCTGAGATAATGGCAGAGACAGTAAATCAAGGTATAAAGTAGAAACCTTGGCTTTGTTTAAAAGGAAGAATTGGCCTGTTCAACAGGGTGGGGAGAGCACATCCTGAGTGAATGCAGAGGCCCTGTGTTCAGAGGGAAGGCTTTGTGCTGTGAACAAACTAATAGTTTGCATGTGGTGAGACATAGCTCATCAGAGGCATGTGCTTTTAGGTGCAATCAGCTTTTTGCTCTCATATGCAAGCAGACACCAACCAGCAAAGTAACAGCTTCCCTCGGCATATGTGACCCCTCCTAATGTAAGAGATGCTGTCCTGGCAGCCACATAGTGACTTTGTCACGCCAGAAAATGATACACAAACTGAGCCTGGGTCTAGCTTGACAGAAGCCATCGCCTTACCTTTGCTGTTCCCATCGGGTCCCCGAAGGATTGTGCACTCCTCAATGTTGCCAAATGCCTCGAATAGCCTGCGCACATCATCTTCTGACTGCTGCTTATTGAGCATGCCCACAAAGAGTTTTCTGTCTTCTGGAACAAAATAAAGAGATGCTTACCATATTTCAGGAGGGATGTGAGAGCCAAGATGGCTCAGTATCACATGCAAAACAAACAGTGATTTCATTAAGGTGACATATTTCAGAAGCTGCTAGTCTTTTCAGGTGGCTGGCTTGAAAAAACTTAGTAGCCTCAGATGTTCAATGACTACTTGAAAATAATTTGGCAATTTCAAGAAACAAACAAGCAAACTAGAAAGTTTTGATTGTATATAAAATCTTTAACTGCTTCTTAAAATCTAGGCACTGAAGTCTTCCAAATCAACTTTTTCTGATCAATCTTTGCAGTCAGCTTACAGTAACTGAAATGACAACATTGCTAGAACCATGATACAAGAGGAATATGGATAAAGTTAGAATATAAAAATGAAGTCCAAATGAAAAATAACAAGTTAACAGCCTTTGCAATACTAAGTAAGTTGCAGGGAAAAAAAATGTTTAACACAAGCTGTTTTAGATCAGGATATAAAGGAAGCCAAAGCCTGTAAATGGAAATTTGTTATTCATACCCACTCACAGACATATACCTACAAGTTTGGATGAGTTTTTTAATACATTTTTTAAGTTTATTAGAAATAAGCCCCATATTTTTATACATTGTTTTTCAAAACATAAAGTTAATTTATGTCTACTAATATATGAGATAGCTCAAGCAGATGGTATTTCATGTCCAAGCAGGACATGGTCTGCTAGTAGATAATTTTTCTTTTTTGAATGAGGAAGCTCAACATGTCCCGGCAATGTGCACTTGCAGCCCAGAAAACCAACCGTATCCTGGGCTGCATCAAAAAAACATGGCCAGCAGGTCGAGGGAGGTGGTTCTCCCCCTCTGCTCCGCTCTGGTGACACCCCACCTGGAGTGCTGCATTCAGCTCTGGGGTCCCCAGCATAAAAAGGACATGAACCTGTTGGAATGAGTCCAGAGGAGATGATCAGGGGGCTGGAGCACCTTTGCTATGAAGACGGGCTGAGGGAGCTGGGGTTGTTCAGCCTGGAGAAGAGAAGGCTCCGGGGACACCTTCTAGCAGCTCCCAGTACCTAAAGGGGACCTGCAAGACAGCTGGAGAGGGACTCCTGACAAGGGCATGTAGTGATAGGATAAAGGGGAATGGCTTTAAGCCGAAAGAGGGTAGATTTAGGTTAGATATAAGGAAGAAATTCTTTGCAGTGAGGGTGGTGAGGCACTGGAACAAGTTGCCCAGAGAAGCTGTGGAAGCCCCAGCCACCTTCAGGAGTGTTCAAGGCCATGTTTTATGAAGCTTTGAGCAAGCTGGTCTAATGGAAGGTGTCCTTGCTCATAGCAGGGTTGTTGGCACTACATGACCTTTAAGATCCCTTCCAAGCCAAACCATTCTATGATTCTATGAGTTATACTTGGACTTGGTGTTGGTATGGGGATATTCAGTCCAGAATGAAACACCTTCAGAAAATGTTGGTGAAAACAGACTAAATTAATGACTGCTGAGTTGGCAGAAGGACCTCAGAGGGCACAGAGTGATGCCTCTAGATCAGGTTTATGTTCAGAGACCGATAGCATTACACAAATAAAAAAAGAAATTTACATAGTTTACATTGTGTATGTAAACAGGCCATTTGCACATGATTCATAAATGTCTTATCATTCATTAAGGGCTATGTAAATGTGTGAACCAATGATTTTTTCAGAGCAGTTTACAGAGCAGAAGTAACTAATTTGAATAAATATATCTAAATAAATAAATAAATAGTTTGATTTTTTAATTTATTTAGTTATAATGCACACGTTAACCTAAAGCTGAACAAAACATTGGTTTGTAACAACCCTTTTCTAGCTGACTAATTGGGCGATTTATGTCACTTTTGTTCACCGAGAAATCGCTCGTGTAGGCAATCTGTTCTGCTTCAACCTGTGTTTGATCAAAATTCCCCTCTCCAAGATGCACCTGCAAATTGGCAAATTACTTTATAGCCTTGGATGAGGATAATTTTTCATGCAGTGGATATCAAGAGAGGATATTAAAAGCTTTCAATCCTGTAGTCAGGTTATCCATGTAAACGAAAAGTGTACTGCCCACAGAAAGCGAGGAGTTATGTTGCCTACAGTTAGGCTGTTGAAATGGTAGGAAAAACAGGTTATGAAGGGTACATGTGCATTTCTGATAGGAGAGAGAAACAGCGCTAGCTTTCTGATAGCATGTTAAAGCAAGAAATATGCCTACTTTATGTTGGAAATGTTTAACAAAGGGGCTTCTCAAGGTCTTTGCTGGCAACACAACGTTCAGGCTTTGATGATGCACAAAGCCCTAACTAACACAGTGCAGATTCTTTTCACCTCAAAATAAGGTACTTTGGATGTCTGACAGGTCTGTTTTCTTGATGGCCAGACTGACCCACAAAAGAGACTCTCCGAGGTGGGGTATAAGCCTTAGAGAGGCAGCTACTGAAGTTGAGCTTGTGCTCTGTGGGGCATCTCTCAGTCTTGGCTAGACAAAGCCTTGGAGAAAAAGTCCAGTCCAAATTCCAGTGGTAGTCCAGATATTGGAGGAAAACCCACCCACCAAATGACACCAGCTGTCCTGGAAGATGGGAGATATTTTAGGAATGGGGCAGAGTGAGGTAATGAACTGGGAACAGCACTGGCAAAAGGCTTTGCCTGGAAAGTTTGTGTCTAGTAAATACTTCCAGCATGGAGGAAGCATCTGTTATATTGTACTTTATATGGTTTCTGCTGTTTCAAACAAGCTGCATCAGCAAAAGCACTTCTATAGCTATGTAACTGTATTTTCACCAGGCTTTTTGCTAATATAAATGTACCACTAAAAAAAAAAAAATCACATCCCTCCTCTGTCAGCAAAACTCTCTAGTGTGGAACTGGCCTGAAACTGCCTTGTCTGGTTTAGTTTATGCAAAGCTAAAACCAGGTGTTTTAGGAACCACTTAATTTTATATTCTGTTTTATTTGATTTTAATCTTTTTTTTTTTTCGTTCCCTTTTCTACATCTCTGCAGGACGCTAGGAATGGTGATGCCTGTCCGCAGAGCTGGCTGGCAGAAGATGCAGTGCTTTGGTGAGCTGCCCATGAAGTGGCCATCAGACCAGCAGGGACAGGCTCGGCTAAGGGTGAGGACTACCTCCCCCAGGGGCTTCTGGTCCAGCTGCTCCAGAGGACATGGCATGAAGGGGTCCCCAGGGCCAACCAGGGCTCAGCACTGCCTGGACATCACCTCCAGCTCCCTCTCCAAACCAGTGCCCAGTCTCTCTCCTGAAAAACTGCCTTGGGTTGTCAGGGGAACCATTTGTCACATCTGCCATTTCAGAAATCCTCACAATCACACACTTGGCTGATAAAAAATGAGTCAGTTTAACAAGATTTTTTTCTCTGAGAGGTGCTTCTAACAAAGTGCTGCATTTACCTTTCACGTCCCAGCCCTGCCAGGGAGCTCAGCAGCATCTTTAAACACCACCCCTCACAGATCTAGGGTGGGAAAAGAGAGGGCAGGGTCCAACAGCTGGGACCATTCAGCATGTTCCAGGTCTTGGCTAATCAGTTTATCCTCTAATGGGCTTATATGAGCCCATTACACCCCAAGTGTCCCCATATGCTGCTCTTCCAAGTCCCAAACAAAAAGCTGTCATGCCATGCACCAGGGCAACTACTTTGCTCTAAACAAGGCCATGAGACTACCAGGAGAAAATGAAGACAGGATGTGCTGGTGTCAGTGGGACATGTCTGAGCGCGTATGTATGCCAAGATGCTTCCCACCAGACTTTTCCAGTGTCCTTGAATGAGAATGGACAGTAGTATCTTGCTGTTCCATCTCTCAGGCCACTCTGCATCCTACAGAAACCAAACATTTAGGCTGCACACAAACCTGGAGCAATCCCCAGATCAAGCTGTCCCAGCGCTCTGCCTGTCTGCAGGGTGCAGGGTCCATCCCTACCACCCATGGTCCACCCATAACACCTCACTGAGTCCCATGATTCCTTCTCTTTCAGTGATATACTATGCCAACTCTATGCATCGCAGGACCCACATCTGAAATTCAGAACACTGGGCAGACTCAGTCCCCTGTGACCTCCTTGCCAAGCTTGATGCTGTCATCCTCATTTAAGATTGTGGGACTGAGGGGTAAAGAAACCTTCAGATCAGGCCCCCTGAGAACTGGGAGCTGGGGCAAAATGAACACACAGCCAAGGAGAACAGAAATACCCCTGTCCAAGGGCAGAAGAGAGGGACAAAACAGGGCTGGGCATGAGCCCATGATCTGGGATATCCCCAACTGGAGCTGTGGGCATCACTGTATGCTCCAGCCTAAGTGGCCAATGGCCATGGAAGAAGGAATGGTACCTCACAGTACCATCTTGTCTTACACAAAAGGAGCCATGAGGAGCAGCCTTTATCTCCTCCCTATGAGGGAAATCAAGTCAGTGAGCTACTTAGCATGTCTGAGAACATATATGATGAAAATCTATACTGTGCAGCTTCCACAAGGGCACACATGGCCTTGCATCAAGTATTTATGCACATATGAGCATAGGCCATAGAAACAAACACAGAATGATTTGGGTTGGAAGGGACTTGAAAGATCATGTAGTTCCAACAACCCTGCTATGAGCAAGGACACCTTCCATTAGACCAGCTTGCTCAAAGCTTCATAAAACATGGCCTTGAACACTCCTGAGGGTGGCTGGGGCTTCCACAGTTTCTCTGGGCAACTTGTTCCAGTGCCTCACCACCCTCACTGCAAAGAATTTCTTCCTAATATCTAATCTAAATCTACCCTCTTTCGGCTTAAAGCCATTCCCCTTTATCCTATCACTACACGCCCTTGTCAGGAGTCCCTCTCCAGCTGTCTTGCAGGTCCCCTTTAGGTACTGGGAGCTGCTAGAAGGTGTCCCCGGAGCCTTCTCTTCTCCAGGCTGAACAACCCCAGCTCCCTCAGCCCATCTTCATAGCAAAGGTGCTCCAGCCCTCTGATCATCTCCTCTGGACTCATTCCAACAGGTTCATGTCCTTTTTATGCTGGGGACCCAAGAGCTGAATGCAGCACTCCAGGTGGGGTGTCACCAGAGCGGAGCAGAGGGGGAGAACCACCTCCCTCGACCTGCTGGCCATGTTTTTTTGATGCAGCCCAGGATATGGTTGGTTTTCTGGGTTGCAAGTGCACATTGCCGGGACATGTTGAGCTTCTCATGCATTAACAAGTCTTTCTCTTCAGGGTTGCTTTTAATCCATTCTCCTCCCAACCTGTATTGATGCTTGGGATTGTCCTGACCTACATGCAGGACCTTGCACTTGGCCTTGTTGAACTGAGCATCTCCCTTTTGCTTTTTTCAAGAAAGGCCTGTCCAAGTTTCTGTCTATTACATGCACTAAAGGATAGTTTTTGTTTCTGTCTCACACCTATATATCA
Source organism: Falco naumanni (assembly GCF_017639655.2). Classification (NCBI taxonomy): domain Eukaryota; kingdom Metazoa; phylum Chordata; class Aves; order Falconiformes; family Falconidae; genus Falco; species Falco naumanni. Next base: position 77,321,903 of record NC_054080.1, read on the forward strand.
CATGTTGGTGAAGAAACCTTACTAACCTCTCTGTAGAGGCAACCCTTAACAGCAGCAGCCTGAGCAGTGACAGTGCCCTGCAGCATGGGGGCTGGATGTGGTGTCCATGTAATCCTCTTCTCCCCACGTTTTTGTTTTCCCTTACTAGTGCTCACCCCATTATCAGTCTTTCCTTATAGCCTGAGTCCACCATGCTTGTTTGGTCCATGGAAATAACCATGGCTAGCAGATTCTCTGGTGTGATGCCCAGGAGAGCCAGGGAGTTTTTTGCTGGTGCACCATGAGGCCCTTCCCATGAGAAACCTGAGGCACACTGATAATACTGAAATTAAGTTTATCTCAAGTCTACACCATTTTGCCATAAACAAACCACAGCAATAACAGGAGCCAGCACCCCCTGTTCCTCCCAGGAGGACAGGTAGGGAGAGAAAGGCCACAGCAATAGCAAACCAGAGCTCTCAGGGATGTCCCCTTGGTGACATTTCCAACATCACCATGAAACCAGGCTTCCCTTTTCTTGACCGCTCTGCCAGCGACAGAGGCTTGTGCCCATCAGGAATAGTGGGCTGCGAGGCACAGTGGTGAAGAAATGTAACCTGTCAGATGAGTACACAGCATCTGCAAATCTCCCCAGCTGTGTTTATATGAAGCTTCAGCACCTTCCCTAGTGCAAATAGGGGTTAAATTATTCCCTGTTCTATTTGTATTTAAATGTTATTTCTCTATGATAAGCGTAAGGCAGAGGTGTCAGATGGGCCGGGGCGAAGGAGGCGGCATGCATGAAAGGTGAAATAATAGAGCGTTGCAAACCAAGTGCTGAGAGGAGATGGGAAGGGGGGGACATGTGAGTGTGGGGGAGAAGGGGGAGGACGGGCACTAATTAAAGAGACAGAAGGGACAATGAGATGCAGGATATTTGACCCTCTGTGGAGCAAGAGGACAAGAACAAGAATCACAGCAATTGCGGAGGGACTGGGGGAAAATTAGGGTCACTCACAGAGAGACACGACACAGGTTTGTGTTTATCCAGCTAGCTCTTGCTAATGTATGTGTGTGCGTGGGGGTACATTTAGATAACAGTATATAAATACACTTGTGTTCTCATATTCCTCATGCAAAACAAAGAGGTTGAATCCTTGTATCAGGAAAGCATAAGCCAGCTTTACCATCTAGAACATTGCATTCAAGGCTTTGGAAATAAAGAGGACGGATCTACCACCTTTGTGGCCCAGGCTAATCAAGAGGGTGAACCAGAAGGTCACGACGGTCCCTTCTAGCCACAAAACCCCTTATTCTAAAAGCTGTGAGACTCCCTATTTCATCCTGAGTTCCCTGCCAGGGCATCACACACAGATACTGTGTGTGCTTCTTTGTGCAAGAATAAAACTGGCGTTTGCATATTTCTGTGTGGGAACAAGCATCTTCTCTACGCACATGGTATTCACCACAGCAGCTCTCTGATGTTATTTGATGCCTTTGGCTTTTTAAGCATTAGGACCAGGTTGCTGCATGGCTTTATTTCAGAAACCAGATGCTAATTAATTCCATTATTTGTACAGCTAATAATTATTTGTCCCTGCTGCTATTCCCCTCCTCCTCAAACACTGCTTGCACACACAGTGAGGGATCAGCGGTAAAGCCTCAGTCCAGGCACTGGGAAGGCCTTTAAGCTTCTCTCCTTGGCACCGTGACAGAACAAACGAGCAGCCTAGAGAAGTTCTCTGTGCAGTTGAGGGTAAGAAGAAAATGCTGGTGCACCGGAACAAGTGGCACATCTACCAGAGAGGCTGCCAGAGGCAGAGTGGATCTTCCTTGCCTGCTGTCCTGACTGGTCATTGCTTGAGAGGGGAGAGGAGGTGGCATTGATGCTGTCCATCACAGAATCATACAGAATCATTGAACAGTTTGAGTTGGAAGACACCTTTAATGGTCATCTAGTCCAACCCCCCAGCAATGAGTAGGGCCATCTTCAACTAGGTGAGGCTGCTGAGAGCCCCATCCAACCTGACATTGCATGTTTCCAGGGATGGAGCATCTCCCACCTCTCCAGGCAACCAGTTGCAGCATTTTACCACCCTCACAATAAAGAATGTCTTCCTTATATCTAGTCTGAATCTACACACTTTTAGTTTAAAACCATTACCCCTTTTCCTATCATAACAGGCTCTACTAAAAAGTCTGTCCCTTAAAGTCTTATCTTTCTTATAAGCCCCTTTTAAGTATTGAAAGGCCACCGTAAGGTCTTCCTAGAACCTTCTCTTCTCCAGGCTGAACAATTCCAACTCTCTTAGCCTGTCTTCATAGGAGAGGTGCTCCAACACAAAACCTTGTATTTTGTGGCCCTCCTCTGGATTTGTTCCGACAGGTCCATGTCTTCCTTGTGCTGCAGAGCTGGATGCAGCACTGCAGGTGGGGTCTCACGAGAGCAGAGCGGGAGAATCACCTCCCTCACCCTGCTGGCCACGCTTCTTTTAATGCAGCCCAGAATATGGTTGGCTTTCTGGGCTGCAAGCGCACTTTGCTGGATCATGTCCAACTTTTCATTCACCAGTACCCCCAAACCATGCAGTGGGATCAGGAGTCTGCCAGAGTCACAGGGATGGAAAAGAGATATAAACCTGTTTTTTGGGGGGGAGAGTCATGGACAAGGTATCCTCCTCTGGCCAAAGAAGAAAGGAGGAGCTATGGAGCAGAGGGGTGAGTTGCAGGTGCCCTGAACATCACAAAAGTTTGGGTTAGGCCCTAAGCTCAAAGCTACAAACTCAAACTGGCTTTGCTCTCCAGCCAGAGTGCCCTGCTGCTCCCCTCAACCCGTGCTAATCAGGTGGATCAATAGGCTAAAAGCAGGGCATTTCCTGGGGCCGGGGCTGCACACTTCTATTGCCATTTTCACAGCAGTCCTACAGCTCTGTGATGATGATTACAGCCCTTTCCACAGGGGAAGCGATTACGAATTCTGTTGTAGCTAATTGTAAATTAGCTAATTATCTTCTCCATGGTACCTTGCTGGAAAATACATGAACCTTGTAAAATGGAAGTGTTTCAAAAATTAGGACGGGGGAAAAAAAACATCAGCAACCAAACACCCAACCCACTCTGGGAACAATGGAAACCTACCACTACTTACTTGCAAACAATAACAACCAAACCCTCCTTCCACCTGCATGGGCTTCTATTTCCCTGCTTTTCACTCCTCCTCCCCATGTCAAACAACACCCACAAGGGGCTAATTCTATTGTAGGTTTTAAAATGTTTGCTGAGTTCACCTGTTCCTTGCAGCTGGGTGTTGTGGGGCATCCCTAATCACATCTTAGTAGGAGTGATTTCTTTGTGCTGATCGCTTCCCTTCCTCCCTCCCTGGTTTGGTTTTACTTAACAGATTCCTAATATCCCATACGTTAGCAGATATGATTGCACAGCTGCCGGTCTCTGACTGCTGAAGACAGAGGCTTTGAGACACCCGGGCTAGAGAGAGTAACAGCTAATCTGAACAGCTGTGTGATGGGGACAAGCGTAAATGAATATAAGCCCAGGTGTGGGAGCATAATTCTCCTGCACAAAGAAGAAATCTTCATCCCACAGGTGTGTTACTCTCCACTGTTGCTGCTGAAAACTTAGTTTGAAGGATTTCTTGTATTTAATTGCTTGGCTGCACTCTGAGCCTCGACTTGGACATGGATCCTGTATGCAGAGAGAAAGAACAGCTGTATGAGAGACAGTGGGTCTGTCTGACTCAGTGTGCTGCCTCTGGTAATAGTCAGTTGTGGATGTCTAGGAAAGAGTACAAGAACAGGGGAAGCAATTTTGTTAATCCCCCCAAATATTGTCATGGAATCTAGGGTTCTGCCGTTGAGGGACTTCTGGAGCCTGCACTGTTTATTTTAATATGTAACAGGTTTTAAAGTCTCCTTCTTTCATATAATTGTTTAGAGCGCTTTTGAACCCATGTAAACTGTGAGCATCCACCACATCCTCCAGCAAGATGTTCTGCAGCTTAGTTATGCGTTGAGTTAGGAACCTCCCCCTTTTGTTTATTTTGAACATGCCACAAACTATTTTCAATAGACAGGCCCTAGATCTTATTTTGGAAAAGAATGAAATCACTCTTGATCACAGAATCATAGAATATCTCGCATTGGAAGGGACCCATAAGGATCATTTAGTCCAACTCCCTGTTCCTCACAGGATTATGTAAAAATAAACCATGTGACTAAGAGCATCCTTCAGACACTCCTTGAACTCTGACAGGCTTGGTGCCATCACCATTTCCCTGGGGACCCTGTTCCAGGGACATGTAAGAGCGGAGCCATGAGGATGTGCAAGAGCTTGGCCGAAGCTCCTGTCTGTACATTTCAGATTGGTATTTGGGACTCATGGGTCTCACCTCAAGCCATGCTCTGGATGTTGTGAAAGTCAAAATCACTTTTCCCTTAAACTGATCTATTATTCCTGGTACCAGAGAAAGGGTTCACCATGTAGTCACTGTTACTGAATACTTATAATACTTCTCGGCCAAGAACAGCTGCTTCGTTGGAAATATGGGCTACATAAACTACCCAGTGCAAAAAGCAGCCTCAGTTTCCCCATCTGCAAAAGAATAATTGGTACTTACACCAGGCAAAATTGGGCGTTACTGAAGCTGCTCAGTGTTTGCCACATGCCAGGAATACAGGTAGCTCAAGCAGTAGTAATGGAAGACATCTGGCAGGCAGGTGGTCAGACCTATGGATGAAGCCTTTAATGGTTTCTATCACATTTAAGTGACTGGAGCTTCCCCAACTCCTTTTTCATGCAAAAGGAGTTTGTGGTGGGGGTAAGTCATGACAGGGTTTAGTTCTGAACAGAAAGCCCTGCTTTTGCAAATGACAGTGACTGTGGACCTTGGAGTTGTTGTTCAGGGAGACATTTTCATGTCCTGAAGTGGTGTGGTCCCTGGAGACAATGCTGCAGTGATCTAGGTGCATGAGTCCAAGAGAACACAGATGTTGGATGCTATTGGTTCTATGAGCAACTGGAAAGAAATCAAACATGTTGCCAACTGGTGAACCCGAAGTCTAAGGTAATATTTTAAATTCAAATGTGTCTTGCCCTATTCTCTGCTTTTGGGTTCCTCTTCCATACTACAGCCCTATCCTCCTGCGCAGAGAGACCTGCTTGACAGGGAACTGGAATAGGCCCTCAGTCTGCATCAGCTGCTAAACCATGTCCAGAAATGGTTTGGGACAGCAAGCATATGAGCACAGTTGATGAAGTGCAGAGCTAGGTCAAAAAGTGGAAAAAGTTGTTGGAGATGTTTCAGACTAGGAGGATGAGTGCTCTTTGGGCTTGGGTGGCCTGTGCTCCTATGGCAAGACCTGCTGTCTACCTGCACTGAAGTGAAATCAAACTGTAAACGTACAGCCTCATCTACACAGTTCAGACAAAAGCACGCTCAGGCTTCTTCTATGCAGAGAGGTTATGGACAAAACTTGGACAGCAGGCCAAGCAAACCCTGCCATGAAGGCATAGCCTAAACAATTCTTTTAACAGCAGACTCTTCTTGTACAGCTGAAAATATTATAACCCCAAGACAAATATCTTGAGTTCTGACTTGCTGAACTGTGCCATCACAACTGTCCATTGCCAAGAGATGCTATTCCCTGTGCAGATCTTAAATGACAGGTTTTACGGGTTTGATACTGAGCTGGGAAAACAACTCACAACAACCCGCTTTACTAGTAGCCCTTGTGTAAGGAAAGCTGGTGGTGAGAGCAGTCTAAAACCTTGTGTCATGCAAAGCACAAAGACTCTGGCTGTTTTGTGCCTGGCAGATCATAATTCTTTGAAGTTTATTCATTATCTGAAACACCCAAATGGTATATTTCTGAGAACGATTCATGGGGCGATGCTTTTTAGGAAGACTCAGGAGTCAAAATCTGATCTTTCTAATTTCAACACATTACCCAAACACCCACTTTCTTTTCACCATCCCTCCATAATATGAAGGATATCTGAATTAAAATCAGCCTTTCAATCATTAAAACAACAACAACAACAACAACAACAACAACAAAAAGATGATGCCTCTTTCCCTAGTATTGGCAGCCTCTGCTTACAGTTACCATGTCCTGGGAACACCACCAGAAATGTTCATGGGAGAAAAGTACCTAAGGAGACTCAGCATCTAAGTGTGGAGGTGTGCAGCTGTGCTGTAACTAAACTTTGTAGGGTTTTTCATGGCTGTTTGGGCTTCTTTCTCGTGCAGATCTACTGATGTCTCCCTGACCCAGCTTGATGGATTTCCTGAAGAAGAAGGAGGCAAAGGAGAAACCTGTCTTGTACTGCACTATCAAATGATATCTCAAATAAACACTTATTCAGGTTTTTACACTTATCTTTCAGAGGAAGCTCAGATTTGAATACAACTCCTACAGCCTTTGGTTCTGGGGAATTTAACACATCTTAATTTCTATGTGTAACATCCCCTTTTCACTCTGTGGCCAAACAAGGCTGAGCCTGAAGGGCTGATTGGTTTTCACGCTCATTCAGAGCAGAGCTTAGAAGCTTCTTGATGAACTCCGCAGGGTCAGTGATGTCAAGTCTGGTATGTCAGGAAAATAAGTTTCAGTTCCTAAACTCATCTCACTGGTGACCTTTTGGGGCTTTGAAACCCTTTCCAGAAGCCTAGAAGGCCAGGACATTAATCCGTGGTACCACTCCAGCCTTGAGCACCGAAGACTATTGAAACAGCAAAGACATGGGCAGGAAGGGAGGTGGGAAGGACATATTTTCTCTTGCAGGAGCTCAGACGACATTTCAGATCAAATTAAACTTCAGTTTTTAAAGACTTCAGTGGAGGTAATTGAAACACTTCCTCACAATTGCCTGAACCTAAGTGTTATCTCTCTTTTCCTCTGTATATCATCCCTTTTCCCCCAAGCCTGAGACAGCCCTGCACGGCCACAGCCTCCTTAATATTAAAGACAGTGATTAAATGGGATTCGCCAAAAGACAAAGGGCTGAAAACCTGCCAATTGTTAATCCCTCTTTCGCTGTGCTTAAAAATTCCATTTCCTTCATTTGAGGGAAGGGGCGGGGGGGGGGGGGGGGGGGAGGGGGGGGGGGAGAGAAAAGAGAATTATACGCCTATGTCTAATTTAAATTCTGGCGTCGCGGGTCCTGTTCCCTTCTCCCTCTCTTGACGTCTGAATATATTCCTTTATTACCATTATTACAGCTTTCTGATTGCATTAAAATTCATCCACACGCTTCTCTCCACATTCCACTTTTCTTTTGCCAGTTTTTTTGCTAATTCCCTTTTTCTCTCCCCCCTTCCTTCCCCACTTTCAAATTATACAGAATGTCATTAAAGATCTCCACAAAATGCCTCAGCTCCCTTCTTTCTTGCTTTTATAAACTTCCTGGCTTTCCTCTTCTCCATTCCCTCGTCTACAAACAAAGAAAATGAAGGAGAGGAGAAAGAATACAATAATAATAAAGGAATCCAAGCAGCATGTCTCATAGGTCTCAATAACACCTTTCCTACATCATACAGCTCCAGGCCTAATGCTCACTTCAGTTATGAAGCTGTATTTCACACAGAAGTTTTGTTTATTATTTGTTTGATGCTTGTACCTGGAATCCTCAGTTAATATCAAAAGTGTGCCAGGCTGTGTATGTAAGCGTGGAAAGAGACAGTCCTGCCTGTGACTGTAAGCAGAAAAATCATGAGGTTGGATATAGAAATATAATTTCATCCTGCTTTACAGAGCAAGTGCTGAAATTCTGCAAGGATTTACCTATGGGTGTGAGCAGTGGAGCTGGGCACACAGCACGTATGGCCAGTTGCAGGTGATTAGTTGAAGATCTGAACTTAAACGGGATCCACACGTTTAATACTTCAGACATCCCGCTGACTGCAGGGAGACCTTAAAAGTGACATTTTTTTCCCTGCAAGGCATATCACCTAAATACAAGGTAGCCCTTTGCTTAAACCAGTCCCACTTTATCTAGGTGGAAGTCTCGGTCTGGGGATTTTATAGATAGAAATGATGGTGAGAACTGGACTCTCTCATATATGGACTGCCATCTGCTTTATAGGTGTTTAAACTAAAAGGTGGGGGCACGACACAGTCAGTGTGATGAGGCTGGGGTGACTGATCCCTCTAAGCTGTCCTTCTGACTTTCCTAGCCCAGCTAGGAGGAAGAACTCGCTGTTGTGCAACTTCCATTCATTCTTGCCAGTTCTTCCCAGGGTGCTTAAGTAGGCTTTTTGTCGGTGTGTTATTATTAATTATTATTGTTGTTGTTGTTGTTGCTGTCACCCTCAACTACATTGATATAATGAAATGACTGAAATTGGGTGAAAAATGGAATATTCTTTCTGTGGGAAATACTGATGCCTCAAAAATGTGCTTCCGCTTTGGAGAGGCCAAGGTTCTTATGAAATGGAAATTCTTCAGTTATGAAATGTTACAGGGTATTGTCTCAGAGGAATAAAAAAAATTTGTCTTCATGAAATATATAAAGCACAATGGCTGTGGTTTTAAGCCAGACAAAAGAGTACATTTTCACACACTATATGAATAAAGGAAAGATGCTTCTGCCATAGGAAGTTGCTGAACGCAAAAGTCATAAATTAGCTCAAAAGATAATAAGACAAATTAGTGGTGGTTGTGTCCACTCTCTGCTATTAAACATGAATATCCAGATGCAAAATCTATCTTAGTCACTAAACCTCTCTCTGCTGGAAACTGGAAGATATTTAGGGAAGGGTCACTCTTTATAAAAGCCCTGTTCTTACTCTTTCTGATGGGCACTGCTGGAGCAGAGGATGCTGGACTAGACAAACCTTTGGTCTAACCCAAAACGGAAGCTCTTATGTTCTTAGTGGTTTAATACAATACAGACTTGAAACAAAATTAATCAAAAAGATCCTGTTAAAATGACAGGTTTGTACCTCCTGAAATGAAAACTCGATGCATTAATTTTAAAAAAATGTCCCCTGGCAAAAATCTCATTGAAATGGACCTATTCCAAGGTAACACTTTGCCTTTTACAAAACTACATGTTCGGCTGGATAACTGTTCCTTTGAAATGCTTTGGCCAGCTCAACAAATGACCCAGGAAATGAATGGGTTTGCTTCAGGGTGCCGCCTGGCAGGATCTGGCTTGACTTATTCACATGCTCATTTAGACCGTTACCGTAAGGTGCGTATGCGAAGGAACATTATATTCTAGTGATGCTACATCAGTGCTTGAAATAAACATTGAGGATTCAGGGTTAGAGCTGAAGCTTATTGAAGTTAATGAAAAAGAGTGCGACAGAGCCTTGCAGGCTTTGGATCAGACCCTCGACTTGCTGAACTGGTGCTCAGTATGTCCTTACTGCTGGGTATTGCAGATTCTCCCTGATGCAGAACAGTATGACACCCATGCCAGGGGAGGTCTGGTGAGAATGGAGCAAAAGGACAGCAGGATTTGAATGATGCCGATCACACCTTTTGTGTGCCAGGGTTTCGGTGTCTGTATGCACTTTACGGACTCAGTCTCATTCCTTAGCCTCCTTTCACCACTCTGTTGCAATAAGGAAAAGAAAAGCACACCCCTATGAAATCTGGAGCACAGGCAAAGCTCATCCTTCCCATGAGTGGAAGACTTTCCTGCAAGCCTGACCCCAGGTTTTGAAACAGAAGTGCAGAGGAGTGAAGGAATGCAGGAGAACTGAAACCAGACATTGTGGCCTGAAATGCCAGGTGGCAATGACAGTGCGTGATACAAGGGTTGCAATAAGATTTATGACCAACACACTCACAAAAGAACTTTCCTCTAATGACAGCAATATTCAGCACACACTTGGCTGGAAGCAAGAACTGCTGGACCCAGGAAGAAGTTACTCAAGGACACGGGATGTCCCATGCCCTGGTCTGGAGCCCCCCAGGCACTTCATCTAGCTGGATTTGGGCTGGTTTCAAACTCAGAGGAGACCCATGCCAGCCAGCGCATTGAGCCAAAGATCTCTCCTCTCGCTGGGGAAAGTGAAACTCCTTTGATGTCACTTTGCATTCCCCTGTAAACATTTTATTGAAGATTATTTCTCCCACCCACATTCCCACCCCCCTCAACTCTCAGCTCTGACTGGCTTTAAATGCCACTGTCATTTCCATCCACTGACAGAGTTCTTTAACTGCCATGCCGAATGGCATCTGCTAAAACCAACTAATAGAGGGAAATGAGGTTAACCTTTAAGAATGGTGAAAACGAGCCAGGTGCTATGCCAGCAGTAAAGAATGGTTCATAACAGCCTCCTGCTGCAGAGGCAGTTTACTCTAGGCAGGCACTGGCATTGCTGGTAGGTCCACTTGCAGGAGGGTTTTGGGGGTGAACGTGGCCAGGAGAAGGCACAGGACTTCTCCACTCATGCAGTTTAGTAAGACCTTCCCTGACAGGCCTGTGGGCACAGTCCCAGGACTCTGACCTTGGCAGCTGCTGTCTGAGCTCACAGCCAATGTGCGTTGGTTGGAGTGGATATGCACAGCGTACTGGTGGCTTGCACCAGAAGAGCTTTTCTCCACTGTTTTCTTCCCTAGCTTGCAGGGAGATGGGAGTGCTCAGGGCCAAATCCTGCCTTGCCTGTCTCCTTGCTGAGTTTTTTACTTTCCACTGTTTTTTTTTATATCCTTCACAGCTCAGCCCAACATTACCTATTAACTCTTATTGACTGAATTAGGGCTCTGCTTCTGTAAAAGTGGTGTTGCTGTGTGGTCATGCACTCTCCAAAGGACTATCACTGTCCTTTTGTTTTCCTTCAGGCTTAATGAACTTGTCACCTTGCTCAAGAGTTAGATAAAAACCTGGCTGTAAACCACAATTTGATCCTATTTGTGCTCATATCTGAGACCCTGTACTGTGCATCTCATGGAGGGTGAAAAGGAACAGCTGGGGACCAGAGACCGTGCACTTCTATGTAAAGACCGCAAGACGAGGGGCATCTCTTAGTCTACACTGAAGATTAACAGTAGATGAGTCTTACAGAAGGGAACTCAATACCTTACCAGTTTGGGTAGCAGAAGGAAAGGCAGCACAATGCCGTGGTGGGAACAGGACAAATATTTGTTCAGTAATTTTCTATTGTCAGCACTCTGCTTCATCTAATTTTAATTAGAGGAGAGCGCGTGAAGGATGCCTATACTACTGACTATAATAACAACTGCCGCTACAGGACTGAATCTGTGTGAAGTAAAAGATGTTACTCCTCTCTTTTCAGTTAATTTTCTCCACTTGCTATTTAGATGCATCTCTGTTTTTACAGAAGTGGACTGAAGTTGATCCTTTGTCTTACCCCTAAACACTGCTGACTGTACTATT